>NC_142087.1:5000000-6250000 GCF_054644295.1 Miniopterus natalensis
GGTACTCAGAATGCCGAAGGGCTGAACCACTGGGCCCTGACGGGACCCTTACAGCGAACCACAGTGAGGGAATCGTGGAGGGGAGGAGAGAGGAGTCATACTGGCCATTGACCACACTCCCGGGGATGGGGAAGGGCCCTGGCCTGAAGGGCAAGGCTTCTCGGTCCCGTTTTACCGAAGCTCCCCTCTCTGCACACGCGAAAGCCTCACCCCGTCGGAGACTCAGTCTGTTCGTCAGCAAAATGGGCACACGGGTGTTGCTGGGTGGGCCGTGGTTGCCGGCGCCAGTAAGGTGGCCCACCTGTACCAGCACCCGCCACCTCTTCTCTCAGAGTGAAGGCCCCAGACCCTGCGCCCCCTTGTCAGGCGGCCCCCCGAGCCCATGGAGGAAAACGAGGTGGAGAGCAGTAGTGACGCGGCCCCTGGGCCTGGCCAGCCAGAGGAGCCCTCTGAGAGCGACTTGGGTGTGGGCACCTCAGAAGCGGTGTCCGCCGACAGCAGCGACGCAGCGGCAGCCCCGGGGCCGGCGGAGGCCGACGACTCGGAAGTGGGGCAAAGCTCGGACCGCGGCAGCAACTCTCTGGTATGGACCGTGCTGGCCGGAGTGGGTGGAGGTGGGGACCGCAGGCAGCAGCGCCTGGCAGCCAAGGGGAAGCAGCCAGTAAGGCTGGCCAGTAGCTAGTATTTGTTTTTTGTTTAACGTGAGTCAGGCGCCATGCCAAGCCCCTAACATGGATTTTCTCATTTAAGCCTCAAACCTTGTAAAGCAAATAACACTTTTTTCTACATCTTACAGAAAAGGAAACTGAGGCACGGAGCGCTGACAGGGCCAGGATTCAGATCTAGGCTGTGGTCTTACCCACTGCACTACCCACTGTCATCACTATTTTGGGAGATAGGTGTCCTGGTTCAAGTCTTGCCTCTGCCTCTGATTCACAGAGTACCTCTTTGAGCCTCAGTCTTCCTGTCTGTAAAACAGAGTAGGAATACCTGCTTCTGAGCATACTCTGTTGTGAGCTCCCACCAGGCATTCTCTTGGAAACACTTTGTAAAACCATCTCCTCCTGGCTCTGCCGCTTCCCTAGCACCCTTGCTCTTGAGCAAGCTACCCAACTTGTAGCTGTCAGGTTTCTCACCTATAAAGTGGGAATGATGAACATACCTGCCCCAATAGGGTTTTTGTAAGGATTAAATTAATTAATATGAGCAAAGCAATTAAAACAGTGCTCAGCACATAATAAACACTCAAGTATTAGCCATTACTGTTGTTATTATGGGCAAGACAGTGATCATTTTCAAGACATTATAGAGGTGCACAACAATGGCCCCCACTTTGGGGTCCAGGGTTTCATTAATTCAGCAGAGATGGACCTACCATGTGCCCAGCTTGCATTGGATCCTGGAGATACAGCAGGGACAAGACAAATGTGGTCCCAGCCCTTATGGAGGGTACAGCCAGACCTGGGAGGTGTTACACTACACAGTAAATAGTGCTGTGATGTGGGAACACAGGCGACTGCAGCACTGAAGGGAAGTCCTAATTTGGCCTTTTGGGTCATGGTCAGCTTCCAAGAAGAGGTACCAGCCAAATGGCGGGAAGAAAGCTGGGAAAATTTAGCCATGATGTAATGCTGAGAAGCATTTCAGGCAGAGGGAATAGCTTATTCGAAAGTGGAACAAAAATAGCTACACCTGGCTGTTGTGTAGGGGATATGGGGCCTTTACCTGACCAGAGCCAGGTACCCTGGGACTTGTTCTTAGGGAGCTCTGCAACTGGAGGGCTTCTCTCACTAGTACTCAATGGGGCCGAGGGTATAGGTGTCTCCACTCACCATGTCCTTGGGCCTAGAAGCTCTATCTAGAGGGTGGCAGCCTGCCCTGCCCCATCCCTGGCTCCTAAACTCCCTCTCTCCCTGTTTCCTGTCCCCCAGGAGGAGGTATCTGAGAGCAGCTCAAGCACGGACCCCCTGCCCCATGGCTACCTCCCTGATTCATCTTCTGTGTCCCATGGGCCAGTGGCAGGGGTGGCAGGTGGCCCCCCAGCTCTCGTGCACTCCAGCGCACTCCCAGACCCCAACATGCTGGTGTCCGACTGCACAGCTTCTTCCTCAGACCTGGGCTCAGCCATCGACAAGATTATTGAGTCCACCATCGGGCCCGACCTCATCCAGAGTAAGTCAGGCAGAGGGTGGCAAGAGTCGGCCCCCTGGGATTTCCCTGCAGAGTCCAGTAGAACCATCTCTGCTTGTGAAAACTGAGGAAAGTAACTCTCCCACTCTAAATGTATAACATGGGGATGATAACTACCTCATAGTGGCAAATGGTGTGAGGATTTAATGTGCCAGTACAGTCAAGTTCTTAGCATAGTGACTGGCATATGATAAGCACTCAATAAATAAACAGTAACACCTAACTTTATACTGAGGTCTGTTCTAAACACTTTACATCCAATAGCTCATTAATCCTCCCAGGAACCCCAAAAGGTAGGTGCTATTCTTATCCTCATAGTGTAAATGAGAAATCGGAGGCACAGAGGATGTAAAATAATTTACCCACTGTCTCCAGCAACTGTTGGGCCTTGAGCTCAGATGGTCTGACTCCAGAGCTCATGGTTTTCCAAACTGTACCTGCTATTAATGATGCATGTAAAGGAAAAACCCTGGGATGGTCTGGAAAGCCAACCCTAAGAAACTGGTGCAGGAGCTGGACCTTAACCTTGGGGAAGTTTGAAGAGGAAGGAGGGGAACTCTCCAGGTTTAGTGGTCATAGGCAGGTCAGCTTGGGTAGCCATGGCATCTGTATGACTGTGGGTCATCATGGCACACAAACCAGACTTCCCAATAGCCCTACCCTGGGTGGGTGGGGAGTGGAGAGGCATCCGAGGTTCAGTGGGGCGATGCAGCTGGTTCAGAGTCACACCGGTGAGCCAGAATGAGTGGGCAATGACAATTGTCATTGTCAACTGAAAATTCCCTCCCCACATCTCTGACTAGGCTGCATCACTGTGACCAGTGCTGAGGATGGTGGGGCTGAGACCACACGGTACCTGATCCTGCAGGGACCAGACGATGGTAAGACTCCAGGGTCCAGACCCAGGAAGCCCTGCAGTGGACATGAGAGTAGGAGAGGAAGGCTCAGCAACAAACTCACTGTGTGATCTTGACAGAGTATCCACTGCTCTGGGCCTCAGTTTCCCCACTGTTACTCTGGTAGGGAGTTGGGTTCTAGGATTCCTGGGCCTGCCTGAGTGGGACAGCTGTAGCTCATGGCCAACCTCCCCCTCCACTTCCCTTCCCTCCGATTCCCTCACCAACCCCCAGGTGCCCCCATAGCATCGCCAATGTCCAGTTCCACCCTGGCCCACAGCCTGGCAGCCATCGAGGCCCTGGCTGACGGCCCCACGTCTACATCTACATGCCTGGAGCCACCTGAGGAGGCACAGGGTGGGTCCAGCTCCCCAGCACAGCCTCCCCCGGCTTCTGGCACTGAGGAGCCAGACCTGCAGAGCCTGGAGGCCATGATGGAGGTGGTGGTGGTGCAGCATTTCAAGTGCAAGATGTGCCAGTACCGGAGCAGCACCAAGGCCACACTACTACGCCACATGCGGGAGCGGCACTTCCGCCCAGGTGCATTGATAGCAGCCTATCTGGCTGGGACTGCATAGGTGGGGATGGGGTGCTGAGAGCCAGACACAGAAGCTTATCTTACCCCCTTCCCACAAGTGGCAGCAGCAGCAGCTGGTAAAAAGGGACGTCCACGGAAATGGGGTACCTCGACCAAGACCCAAGAGGAAGAGGCACCAGAGGAGGAAGATGATGATGATATTGTAGATGCCGGTGCCATTGACGACCTAGAGGGTAGGCTACTGTGGCTCCCAGGCATACTACCTCCACCCCCATCAACAAATACTGGGCTCTTTCTGGCCCTCACAGAGAGCCAGGTAAAAAGAATTGGCACAGAAACAGCCATAGGTGCCTTCAGTAAAAAATGGAAGAGTTGGGGCACTGGGATTAGGACCTCTGTATGCAGTTGTGCAGGCTGTGCACTGAAAAAGCACCAACCACAGCTAAGGGCCACATTCACATTTGTCCAACAGAAATAGAATGCAAGCCACAGATGTACTTTTCTTTTTTATAGCCATATTTTTTAAAAGGATGGAATTAAGTTTAATTGTATAGTTTACCCAATATGTGTATTATTTCAACATGCAATCATTATAAAATATTGTTAGGGAGTTATTTTACTTTTTTTTTTTATACTAATTTTTGGAATCCAGTGTGTATTTTACACTTAATTATGTCTGTCTCAGTTTAGGCTAGGCACATTTCAAGGGCTCAATAGCCACATTCATCCAATGGCTTCTGTGTTGTCATAGACTTTGTGTCTTGCACAGTCATAGAGTTTGTAGACTTGAATGTTTATTTCAACTGTTTTCTAACAGTGTCTATAAAGTGTCTTGAGGAAGGGGCGCCTTTTTCTAATTCACATAAAGGTGCTGCGTAAGCCAATGGCAGGTGTCAGGAAAAATGCAGAGGAAGGACTGCAGAAGCCTGGAAAGGGATGTGCACAGTCAGCCATGGGGACATCAGGAGGGCTGTCTGGAGGAGGCATCACTGGTGGGCATGAAGGAAGAGTGGACAGGGATGGGGAAGTGGGCCTCTTCGAGAAGTGGGGCAAGGGATCAGGGCTGAAAGGGTGGATCCAGCACTGAATCCCCACCTTCTCTCACTGTCCCCACAGAGGACAGCGACTACAATCCAGCTGAGGATGAGCCCCGGGGCCGACAGCTACGGCCCCAGCGCCCCACTCCCAGTACACTGAGACCCAGAAGGAGACCTGGCCGGCCCCGGAAGCTGCCTTGCCTGGAGACCTCGGACCTCCCAAATGGTGAGACTTGGTCGTGGGTGGGGCCGAGGGATGGCCTCCTTCCCTGCTGGCTTCTGTGGAGTCCTGGGGACTGAGTGTGCTGTACAGAGCAGCATGTCTCAAGCCAGGGTAGCCTGCTGGCCTCCTTGTAAAGGGGAAATCTCTCTGGGCCAGGCTTGAGAAACCCTGAGTTAAGAAACGATATATTAGCTTTATTGAAAGGCTGTTACATGGTAAGTTGTCACAGCACAGGAGAGGTTGAGTCTTTATAGCTGAACTAGTAAGATAAGTTTTAAGTATTATTACTGAAATAAGAACAAAGCTGAGGCCTGAGACTGTCCAAGGAGCACAGGCTTGGAGCATTATAGGCTGGGGCTCCTCGTGGCCGTTCATACCAGCTCTGCCATTTACTAGCCGTGTAACCTGGAGCATGTTACTTTGCCTCTTGAATCCCCTTTTTATAAATGCAAGTGATAGCACCTGCCTTTTAGGATTGCTTTAAGGCATAAATATTCACAAAAAGGCAGATGATAGCTGTCTTTATACATGCAGTTTGGAGGGAATTGTTTCATTTTTTTAGTCTCCTTTTTTAAAATAACTTTTTACCTAGATTTTCCAGAGATGGAAAAGCACACCTGTCTTAAGTGCATAGCTCAGTGCAGTTTCACAAGGTGGACACATCTGTATAACCTAGCACCCCAATCAAGAAACAGGATGTTGCCTGGCCAGGCGTGGCTTAGCGGTTGAGCATCAACCTAGGATCCAGGATATCCCTTTTCGATTCCCAGTCAGGGCACATGCCCAGGTTGTGGGCTCGATCCCCAGTCGGGGGCGTGCAGGAGGCAGCCCATCAATGACGCCGCTCTCAATATTGATGTTTTTCTCTCTCTTCTTCTCTGAAATCAATAAAGATATATTTTAAAAATAAATATTTACTTTAAAAAGAAAAGAAACAGGATGTTACCAGCATTGTCTGTAACCTTTTTTTTTTTTTTTTAATATATCTTTATTGATTTCAGACAGAGGAAGGGAGAGGGAGAGAGAGATAGAAACATCAATGATGAGAGAGTCATTGATCGGCTGCAGCCCACAACCTGGGCATGTGCCCTGACTGGGAATTGAACCCCGATCTCCTAGATCCTAGGTTGATGCTCAACTGCTGAGCCACGCCTGGCCTGGCTGTCTGTATCATTTTTAACTTTTAAAACATTATATTGAGATATTATTGATGTGCTTGAATAGATAACACTCTCATCTGCCCTCCAGCCACACAGCCTGCCTAGAGAAACCAGTGTTAAAGTGCTGCTGTTGCTTCCCAGACTAGAATGTTCTCATGAGGTCACTAGAGCAGCAGTTATCATCTTCATTTCCAAATGGGGAAAATGAGACACAAAGGAGGACTAGCTTTGCCTAAGGACACACAGCAAGTCAGTGGCAGAGCTGAACTTATCACGCAGGTCTCCTGACTGAGGTCCCTAGCTTTCTGGCTGCTGCTCCAGACGCACATTTAAGTCACGCTGTGCTGCCCTCTAACCACGACCTGGCTGCATCTATGCTGTGACCTGACATGTCCATTGGTGGACTGTGACTATATGTGGGGGAAATATTTTGTCTGGCCTGTGTCACACCTGTCCACATCTGTTCTGGTGTGTTGTGGCTGATTTGTGACCTGGCATGTCTGTGGCAGGTGTGGGAAGAGAGCCTCCAGTGAGTTCCCAGAATGGACAGAGCCCTCCGGAGCTACAGGACCCTGAGGCACCCAGCTCCTCAGGCCCAGGACACCTGGTGGCCCTGGGCAAGACCGATAGGGTCCCAGTGGAGCCTAATATAAGCCAATCAGATGCAGAGAACGCAGCACCCACCTGCCAGGAGGAGCCCGACACCCCACCTCGCCGCCGTGGCCGACCCTCCAGGCGCTTCCTAGGCAAGAAATACCGCAAGTAAGTGGAACAGAGATGAGGGTCAGGGAGGCAGCCGGGTGGCCCCAGCCCAGCCAGACCTCTCCTCAACACCCTCCTGGCAGATATTATTACAAGTCACCCAAACCACTTCTGAGGCCCTTCCTGTGCCGCATCTGTGGCTCCCGCTTCCTGTCCCACGAGGACCTGCGCTTCCATGTAAACTCCCATGAAGCCGGAGACCCCCAGCTCTTCAAGTGCCTTCAGTGCAGCTATCGCTCACGCCGATGGTCCTCACTCAAGGTGCGAGCTGCAGCTGGAAAGGAGAGTAGCTGGGAAGGGGAAGGGGAAGGCACAAGGCATGGAGGGAAAAGGAGGCTGGATGAGAGAAGGCAAAAGCCGACTGGTGGCGCCAAGAGGGAATTGGAGGTAACAGGGCCTTCCTGGGCACCATCTCCTGCTGCTTTGCCTGGCGCATGTCTGGGCTGCCATGAGTGGGTTGTAGTTTTCCCCCGTGGTTGGTTTTGCAGGTCACACACACTATAGCGGCGTGGCATCTTCAGGGGTGCTATTTGTGTAGTGGACATCATAGGTCTGCTTGTTCACCACCATCGCCAGCAGGTGGCAGTAAAGCTGGTTTTATCTAATTCAGTACATTAAAGTTTTCTAGCAGTTGGCAGTAATGTGTCTCATGAGAGGAGCCCAGTACCCAGGCCTTGTAGGCCACTCTCATTTCA
The DNA here is from genome assembly GCF_054644295.1 of Miniopterus natalensis. Taxonomy (NCBI): domain Eukaryota; kingdom Metazoa; phylum Chordata; class Mammalia; order Chiroptera; family Miniopteridae; genus Miniopterus; species Miniopterus natalensis. Next base: position 5,007,502 of record NC_142087.1, read on the forward strand.
TATCTTCACGCCCAAGGAGGTCTCTTATAGGTGTCTATAGTTCCATTTTACTGACCAAGGAAACTGTAATTTGGCTGGACCAAAGTAAGGCAGCAAGTTGGCCATCACTGGGGGTGGGGGATCCTCAAGGAGAAATAGCCACAGCCCCTGTGCTTTCTGCACACAGTGCTTCCTCACACAGGGACCGGTGACCTGGAAGTTGTTCTCTGGAACCTCAATGGTGGGGGACTGGGGTGGCTATCCCATCTTGCAGTGGGGAGGGTGTAGGCTGTGGAGCTGTGCTGCCTGGGTTCAACTTCCAAGTTCATAAGGTCACTGTGGGACCTCAGCAAGTCACTTCACTCTGAGCCTCAGTTTCCTCCTCTATCAAATGGTCAATGGGACAGGGCCTGGTGCAGCACAGCTATGTTTGTTGGGGTGAGTCCCCAGCCCTCATAGGCCCCAATGCTGGCAACACTCCCTCATTCTGCGATCCTGCTCATACAGCAAATCTAGGTGAGGTGTGGCAGGAGGGGAGTCTGAGCCCCCGCCCACTCTCCTTTTGCCTCTTTCCCAGGAGCACATGTTCAACCATGTAGGCAGTAAGCCCTACAAGTGTGATGAATGCACCTACACCAGCGTCTACAGGAAAGATGTCATTCGGCATGCAGCCGTGCACAGCCGGGACCGGTCAGTGGGTGTGGGTGGGATGGGGACAGGGTGGGAACCTGGGAGCCCAGGATAACCATGGTTCCAATTAGTATCTGCTCAGGGCCAGGCCCATTCACAACACATTACAGACATTGGAAAGAGAAGACGATTTATCCTAGATCACTTGGCTCAAATAGAGCAGTAGCAGGACCTTGAGGTCCCTTACTTAGTCTCTTCCCTGCTACAAGCTTTAGTTTCCCATCTGTAGAATGGGAACTGTCATTGTTGAGGGGATTAGAGGAAATTGTATACCTAAAGGGGCTCCAGTAAATGATCTAAAGATTTCCAGACTCCTGGTCCACACTCATCTTTCATGGCACTGAGAGAGCAGACTTCGGACAAGTATGTGGCAAAACAAAAAGCCTTAGGAGCTTAGTGATAGCTCGCTGAACTAAAATTAGATCTGCAGCTTCAGGAACGAGTTAGCTCCACAGGAAGGAGGAGCAGTGAGCAAAGGTTGGATACAGGGATCCACTAGGTGGATCTGTTAACAAAAATTCCAAAAGAAATTAAAAGAGAATTTTATTCATATATGCTTTGCAAATCAAAGAACATAGTCCTCAGTATGAACAAAAGACTTGCAAAAGACTAGGGAAGCAAGATCGTAAAATTACATTATTGGTTTTCTTTTCTCATATTGCCATATATAAATGTATCAAGTCAACAGGTTACACATCTTACATCATTTGTTTTTTGATCAGTGGTGGCAACTGGATTTTTCAGCAGTGGGCTGACTCAGTGGTCAGCAAGTGGGGCTGTGATGCAAAAATCCAACTGTTGGGCCACATATGATGATGTAAAAGTTCTTGTAAGTCCTCAGATCTCAGACTGTGTTTATGGGAAAGCCATTTCTCCAAGGTGCTTACAGGTTTTCCTAAAGTAAAAAGGAAAGGGGGTTTCTATGTCCAAATAATGTTGGGGACATCAGGTTGAACCACTAGTACAACAGTATTTTTTCCTGTGGGACTTCTCAGAGTCTTTAAAATGCAAATGTATTTTGTGACTGAGAGAAAGAATACACCATTCCCAAATGTAGTGAAGTGCACAACTTATTTATAGTACTCTCAGCATTTTCCCCAGCAAACTCTAAGAGAAAGGGGCTTGGGTGGAGAGTAGGGACACTCAGGGCTGAGACTGGGTCTCAGGGGCTTGAATGGGCTTGGAGAAGTGATGTTCTAATTCCCATGCCTTTTTCCCCCAGGAAGAAGAGGCCAGATCCTGTAAGTCTGGGGCCCTGGCCTGGGAAGGGAACCAGCTTGAGGGCTGCTTGTGGGAATGGGGCCGGGAAGTGAGGTCTCTTCATCTGGCTCCTTCTCATCCCTCTCCAGACCCCAAAGCTGAGCTCCTTCCCCTGTCCCGTGTGTGGCCGTGTCTACCCGATGCAGAAGAGACTCACACAACACATGAAGACACACAGTACTGAGAAGCCCCACATGTGTGACAAGGTAGGTGGGGCCAAGGGCTGGGTGGGGGTGGGGACAGGAAGCCTCCCTGGGTCATCCATCACCCAACTCAGCCTACCCCTTACAGTGTGGAAAGTCTTTTAAGAAGCGCTACACCTTCAAGATGCACCTGCTCACCCATATCCAGGCTGTCGCCAACCGCAGGTATGTCCCTTGAGAGGTCCCTGAGGCTGGAGCAATCCCCACCCCACCGCTGAACTGTCCTCCCTCTGACCACCGCCAGATTCAAGTGCGAGTTTTGCGAGTTTGTTTGTGAGGACAAGAAGGCACTGCTGAACCACCAGCTGTCCCATGTCAGCGATAAGCCCTTCAAATGCAGCTTTTGCCCCTACCGTACCTTCCGAGAGGACTTCCTCCTGTCTCACGTGGCCGTCAAGCACACAGGTCAGGCCAGCCACTCCTCCCTGTCAGCCCTAACCTCACCCTTGCTCCCAGTCAGAGCCTCAGCTCTGACCTCCTCCTCCCCTGCAGCCACAGGAGCAGCTGGAACCCTTCAGTTGTAAAGGGAATCCTCTCTGCAGGAGCCACTCTAATCTCAGCTCCAGTTCTAGCTCAGCCTACTGCTCTCAGGGTGGCCCTGGGCCAGTCATTTTCCCTCTCTGAGCCTTCCTTAGCTGTGAAATGGGGGAATAGAACTACTGTATGGTGGTTATAAAAATGAGTTCCATTTGTTCCCTGAGCCCTATCTGTGCTGGGCACTGGGCTAGAGATGGGACTTAAATAGGCTCTGCCCTCAGGAGATGAAGCAGCAGAAACAGCATCAGTCTATGCTTGCCCCATGGAAGGCATGCAACAACAGTTGGTTTTTTCTTCTCCTTGGTATCCAGCTGTCTGTCAGGCACACTAGGGGAGATTAGAGAAAGGAAGCCAGGGGCTCCCTTCACCAGATTCCTGTCTACCTGGGGGCTGTTATTCACAAGAGGAGTGTGTGGTCATGTGACCTTGGAAGTAGGCATTGGCAAGAAGGCTGTGAGTGCAGAGGGTGGACCTGGTTCGCTTCTGTCCTGGCCCACCACCATGGACAGCACGTGTGTTTGCCTGAGCTCAGGAAGGAATCACTGGGAGTGAATCACTTGGAGAAGTCCTTGGGGTCATGGAAGGCTTCTCTGAGAGGGCAGGTGAGGGGGTGAGCAGGCACGAGCATCCCCCCACATGTGCCTACAGGGGCCAAACCCTTTGCTTGTGAGTACTGCCACTTCAGCACACGGCACAAGAAGAATCTACGCCTGCACGTACGGTGCCGACATGCAAGCAGCTTTGAGGAATGGGGGCGACGCCACCCCGAGGAGCCCCCCTCCCGTCGTCGCCCCTTTTTCTCTCTGCAACAGATTGAGGAGCTGAAGCAGCAGCACAGTGCAGCCCCTGGGCCACCCCCCAGCCCCCCAGGACCTGCTGAGGTAAGCTCAGCCAAGCAGGCAGCAGACAGAAAGGGCTGGGGCATGTGCCAGGATGACAGTGTGATGTGACCTCTTCCAGCATCCTCATTTGCACATTGGGTGCAACAAAGTGATCCCTGCCTCTCTGGATCGTGGTAAAGAGCAGCTGAGGTGCCCTGACTGGTTTGTCTCAGTGGTTAAAGCGTTGGCCCGTGGACTGAAGGGTCCCAGGTTCAATTCTGGCCAAGGGCACATACCTCAGTTGCAGGCTCCATCCCTGGCCCTGGTTGGCGAGTGAACTGGAGGCAACCGATTGATGTTTCTCTCTCACATCGATGTTTCTCTTTCTCCCTTCCTTCCACTCTCTCTGAAAAGCAATGGAAAAAATACCCTCAGATGAGGATTAAAAAAATTTTTTTAAATTAAAAAAACGCAGCTGAGGTCACAGACATGCCAGCCCTAAACTCAGAGTAGGGGTAGCTTTCCAGTGCTAGTAATAGAGAGTGGAAATATCAATAGCTTAACTGTGATAATAGTTTATTATTTTCCCATATAAAGAAAGTCTAAACGTCAGCAGTTCAGCGCTGGTGTGGCAGCTCCATGGCCAGTCATCAGGGACCAAGTTCTCTCTGTATTTTTTGCCAGCCCTCTTAGGGATACCACTTCCATCTTTGTGGTTGCTCATGGTTCAGTATAGCTGTAGGAGCTCCAGCCTTCCTAGCCACATCCTAGGCACAAAGCAGGAGGAAAGGATGGGGGAAAGGCAAAAAGGATGTCTGCCATCTATCCACGTATCTTCCTTGTGAACTTTACCAGAAGCTCCTGCTCAGCCATATGACCACACTTTACCTAACTATAAGAGAGGCTAAGAAATATAGTCCTGTAGCTGAGCACGTTTCCTCTTCACTTCCCCGCCAAAAGATGGACTGTCACGATGTGCTGATAGAACACAGGCTCTGGAATCAGTCTTGTGTTCAAGTCCCAGTTCTTCTATTTACTGGCTTTGAGATCTTAAGCCAGATACTTCACCTCTCTGAGCCTCAGCCAGTTCATCTGTAGCATTGAGCTGGTAAATGCCTTTAAAAGTGGTTGTGAAGATGAAACAAGCCAACATATATGAAGTGCCCAATACATAGTATGTGCTTGGCACTTGAATCTGAGCTGCCCTCTCAGGGTTGGCCATATCCCCACCCTGCAGGTCCCCCCAGAGGCAGCACCTTTCCAGTCACCTGAGACTCCCCCACTGCTCTGTTCTGACACCCTGGGTGGTGCCACCATCATCTACCAGCAAGGTGATCTCTGAGGAAGGGTGGGAGCCAGGGTGCTGGGGAAGGGTAGGGCTTGTGCTGGAGGAGGGGGAGGGCATTGGGTGCCATTTTTCCAGCCCTTTCTAAGTCTCAGGTCCCACCCAACCCAGGAGCTGAGGAGTCTACTGCCATGGCCACACAGACAGCTTTGGATCTGCTGCTGAACATGAGTGCTCAGAGGGAGCTGGGGGCTGCCGCCCTGCAGGTGAGCTACCTGGGGACCTCTTCAGTGAACACTGGGAGGAGAGGAGAGCAACGAAGCAGACATGCCCCACCCTTGGGGAGCTCCCAGTTAGTGGGTGAGACAGATACACTGACACCCAGTGGGGACAGGCACAGGAGGGGCACCAGCTGTGCCAGGGAGGCTTCAGGAGGTCAGGGAGGTCAGAGGATCTCCCACTTCACTCTCCAGAATCGCTAGCAACCTCTGCAATGCTGAGCAGTGAGCACTGCTTCTCATGCTTTCCTAGCTCTGTGGCCAGCCTGTGCCTATGGGTCTAGACTAGCTTTCCATCTAGCTTAATGTCCTCATTCATGACACCTCCTGCAGCCTGAGGAACTCCAAGGCTTTCTCTAGCTCAGACCTCTCTCTTGCCTGTGCATCTCAAGCCCACACCCTCTCCCAAGTTCATCTTTACTTCTTATTCTTCCATCCAGCTCCAGGTTCACCTTCACCCCCATCTCCTCTCCTCCTGTACCTCCCTGCACTTCTCTAAGACAGAGAAGTTTGTGTGTGCCTCCTGTCTCCCAGCCTTTCGAAAAGATGTATATTTTTGAGGTGATAAATTTCAAGAACTTGGAGCAGTAACAGGCTGCTGGGGGCTGGGACAAAACTCCATGGAAGAGGGAGCCTGGTGTTGGATCTGGAAATCTTCATAAGATTTAACTTATGGTGTTTGGAGGTGTAGAAAAGTTTTACATTTTTAGATACTTAAACGTATCAGTCTTTAATCGTTTTGCCTTTAGTATCATCCCTGGAAAGGCCTCCTTCACCCCCCAAGACTATATAAACATTCATTTGTACTTACTTCTTAGGGTTTTATTTTTTACACTTAAATTTTCACTCCAGCTTATTTTTGGTGTATGCAAAAAGCTAGGAGACTAACTTAATATTTTTTCCAAAGTTGTCCAGTGCAGTATATCGAATAATCTTCCTAGTGGTTGGAAATGTCCCCTTTATCATTCTCTAGATTCCCACACATTCTGACCTGTCTTCTCTTCTTGTGCCAGTATCATGCATTTTTTATTACAAAAGTATATGCTTGTAAAAAACAAAATGAACATTATGTTCTATATATAAGGTGAAAGTCTTTAACATTCCTCCCTTCCCTTAGATGACCACTGTTAGCAGGTTAATAAGCATGTCTCAAGTTTTATTCATGGGCACACTGACAGACGTTTTGTTTCTTAAAAAGTGGGATGTCATCTCATCAACAACCTGTCTTTTCTTCACTCAGCAGTGTGGGGGGCTCAGCCTGGTGGGTACATGCAGATCTTCCCAACATCTCCACATCACATCTCCATATCCTTCCATCAGATGTCATAACGTTTACTTCGTTAGTCCTTCACTGGTTGGGTTGTTTCGTTTTTCATTAACTCAAGGCAGTGCTTTAGTGCACATATATTTTCAGGTGATCATAGACATTTTTTTATTTAAAAAAATAACAAAAAAACCTCCTAAAAGTAGAATTGGTGGGTCTGAAGGTATGAAGCCTCATAAAAATATATGCCAGTTTATAGGACCACCACTAGAGAGTGTTTCTCTACACCCTTGCTGACACTGGGTATCATCAGTCTTTATAAATTTCTTCAATGTAATAGAAGCATATTTCATGATCATAATTTATAATTTTGTGATCATAAATGAGATTGAACTTCTTTCTGTATGTTCATAGACCATTTTATTTCTTCTCTGACGTACCTGTGTGTCCTGTATCATCTTTTAAATTAGTCCTTTTTATTATTGCTTTGCAAGAGCTCTTTATATAAAAAGTCCACCTTTTCTCTCTCATATGAATTGTTAAATCCCAATCAACTCCTCTCCCCAATTTCTTTGTTTTCTGATTTCATTTTATGGTTTGTTGTGTTGTAGGTTGTGGCATATTTCTGTCATGATTAGAAAAATCTTCCTACCCAAGGATATAAAAAGTTATCCACATTTTTTCTTCATGTATGTAGAGTTTTATTATTACATTTAGTCTTTAATCCATTTGAAGCAGGCTTTGGAGTAAGATCTGAGGTCGCACTCTTTTTTTTTCTTAAATGTTTTGCCATTTGTCCCTCTACTCCAAGATTTCTCAACCTTGGCACTTTGCGCCAGATAATTCTTTGTTGTGGAGCTGTTCTGTGCATCCTAGGATGTTTAGCAGCATCCCTGACCTCTACTTGCTAGATGCCGGTTGCACCCCGCTCCCAATTCTAACAACCAAAAAAATGTCTCCAGACATTGCCCAGTGCCCCTAGGGGGTAGTATTGCTCTACCCTGTTCTTGTTAAGTTTATTTCCAGTAGCTGAACGGGATCTGGAAAGCCAAGCTGTGTTTTGGAAAGAACACACAGTTGGAGTTGTGCAAATAAGGGCTGGCAGCACTGGGTCTGGCCAGAGCTTGGGTGAGCTTTGAGTCCTTGAGATAGAGAAGAGCCTTAAACACCAGCTCCTTTGTCATAGACCCTGCTCAAAATGCACACTGGTGCCGTTGCAGGTGGCTGTGGTGAAGTCAGAGGATGCGGAAGCACAGTTAGCATCCCCTGGTGGGCAGCCCTCCCCAGTGAGTACCACTCCACAAGTGGTAACCCTCCATGTGGCAGAGCCAGGGGGCGGTGTGGCAGCCGAGAGCCAGCTAGGCCCCCCTGACCTACAGCAGATCACCCTGGCACCCACTCCATTTGGTGGGGCTGGCTACAGTGTCATCACAGCACCCCCTATGGAAGAGGGGACATCAGCTCCTGGCACACCCTACAGGTAAGGCCTGCCGCCCGCAAGGCTCCCTTCAGCCAGTTGTAATCATGCTGCAGGGAGTCAGAAGGACCCTTCCCATCCAGGCATAGTTGTCGGGAGGTAAAAATCCTAATACATATAAAGGGTTTGGACCATAGAGGAGTTGTATCCTTCTCAGGTCAAAAGCTACTGTCTTTTGAACACTTAGATGTTCCAGGCACTTGACATTTGTGAGCTCACCTAAACCATTCCCAGGAGGTCCACGTTTCCCTCATTTTACAAATGAGGAAACAGGCTAAGGAGGTTAAATAACTCTCCTAAGGTTAGCCATATAGGTGAGGATTTTAGCCCTGCTCCCTTTGGTTCTAAAGCCCATGTGCTTTGTTCTGGATGATACCTGAAGGTGTTTTCCAGTTCTGACCTTTGGAACTGGGGTTTGTTGGTGGCATTGGAGGCCTGGCATCTGCTCTCGGCTTCCTCCACACTTGAGCAAATTTTGGGCAGAAATGTATTTTATGTTGACCAAACCCCTGGGCAGTCTGAGGACGCCCTGAATCCAAGTACCAAACTGTGTAGTTGGGATGGGAGTCTGGATCACTGGCCCCGTATCTAGGCAGCCCTGTCTCAGCATCTGCCTTCTACTCTTGAGCTGCAGGTCCCTGTCAGCCCTGTCTCCCCTACTTGACCAGACTTGGGCTGGAACCCTTGGGCCTTTGCCCTGCCACTCCCCACCATGCCCATCAGGGGGTGGGATTATCACTCGTGAGCAGGATGATACTCTGGACACGGCACCATTGACAGAAGACAGTGGAGGTTCAGCTGGTAAAGGGCAGAGCCAGGATTTAACCTGTGGTGCAATCACCCCTCAGTTGATGGCTTTGGTGGGGAAGGGGACTTCTGTGGTCCTCTATCCCCTCCTAGAATGCTGACTCACCTCTCTCTTCCTCTGTGCCCACAGCGAGGAGCCCCCAGGGGAGGCAGCCCAGGCTGTGGTTGTGAGTGACACCCTGAAAGAAGCTGGCACCCACTACATCATGGCAGCTGATGGGACCCAGCTGCATCACATCGAGGTGAGGCTGGGTATCCCACCAAACCCCATTTCCCTTCCCATCCTTCCTTCTTCATGCTCCCATCTTTCCACAGCTGACTGCAGATGGCTCCATCTCCTTCCCAAGTTCCGATGCCTTGGCCTCTGGAGCCAAGTGGCCTCTGCTGCAGTGTGGGGGACCACCCAGAGACGACCCTGAGCCCCCAACTCCAGCTAGAACCCACCCAACAGGAGACCCCCAGGGCTCTGCCTCCCCACCTCCTACAACTAGCAAAGCCTTGGGCCTACTAGTGCCCCCCTCACCACCATCTGCAGCCACTGCATTGTCAAAGAAGTTTTCCTGCAAGATCTGTGCCGAGGCCTTCTATGGCCGAGCTGAAATGGAGAGTCACAAACGGGCCCATGCTGGACCGAGTGCCTTCAAGTGCCCTGATTGCCCCTTCAGCGCCCGCCAGTGGCCTGAGGTCCGGGTAGGTGCCACCCTGTCTCTACTGGCACTGTCTTGTGTCACAGACCTTGCCTGAGCACTCCCTCAAGCCAGCCCCCTGTTCCTCTCTAGTCAGAAATGACTCAGCAAAGCTCCCAGGCAGCTCAGTCTGTGAAGAGGGAGACCAGATGACATGACTGATGCCCAACAGTGTCCCCAGAGTAAACAATGCACATGGCAGAGCACAGGCAGGGAACATGTCCTGTGGACTTGGGGTGCTGGGAGATGCCACAGAGAAGTGGCGGCATGTGGCATGCTTAGGGAAATTCCAGTCATTTAGAATACAGAGGGCACAGAGTTCAAGGGAGGTTCTGGGGCAGGTTCATGGTCCAGTTTGGGGGACTCCCTCCCTTCACCCGAGGATTTCGTTTTCAGATCCAACCATACACTGAATTCTCACAGCACTTCAGTAATGGGAGCAGGGCCCAGGAGCCTAGAATGTCAGGGCTGGGAGAGACTGTCAGAGGTCCCTTCATCTGAACCTATACATTTAGGGGTAAACTCAGTCTGAGCAGGGACAGGATTTTCCAAGTGACCAAGGACAGAGCCTCTGGCTTTCCCTCTCTTAAGGACATGGCACCAAATCTTGGTCTGGTTTGTACTTTTTACCCAGCTCCTTCCAGATCCAGTTCAGAGGACAGTTCCCTAACAGCTCTTTGGGAGTTGTCTGTCCAGACCCAGCTGATGCCCCCAACTCTGCCCCTCTATAGGCCCACATGGTGCAGCACTCAAGCCTGCGGCCTCACCAGTGCAGCCAGTGCAGCTTTGCCTCCAAGAACAAGAAGGACCTGCGGCGGCACATGTTGACCCATACCAACGAGAAGCCTTTTTCATGCCACCTCTGCGGGCAGCGGTAAGACTTGGTACATATGGGCTAGGGCTACTGGGCATGCATGGTAGGGCCGCCCCTGAGCCTTTGTCCCTCCCCTGCAGTTTCAACCGGAACGGGCACCTCAAGTTCCACATCCAGCGGCTACATAGTCCTGATGGGAGAAAGGCAGGGACCCCTACTGCCCGGGCCCCAGCTGGGACCCCCACCCAGACCATCATTCTGAACAGTGATGACGAGACACTGGCTACACTGCACAGTGAGCTGCCCCAGGGGACCCAGGGTAGACAAGGGACTTGAGCCACTGCTCCAGAGAGTACCCTTGGGCCATGGTGGGGCCTGGGGCATATCAGATTTTCCTGGAGCCCCTGAATGAGCATGCTCCCCTCTCTGCCCAGCTGCACTCCAGTCCAGCCACGGGGTCCTGGGCCCAGAGCAGCTACAGCAGGCACTGGGACAGGAACACATCATCGTGGCCCAGGAGCAAACAGTGACCAATCAGGTAAGAGCCTGCACTGGGGGCCCTGCTGGCAGGTCAAGGGAAAGGGTGGGGCTCATAGAGAGCTAAGGCTAGAGCTGGCTTGGCTGTGGCAGGAGGAAGCCACCTACATCCAAGAGATCACCACAGCAGATGGCCAGACAGTACAGCATCTGGTGACCTCCGACAACCAGGTGAGCTGCTGAACACCTCAGCTGTGAGTGCCCCCCTCCCAGGCCACACTTTGGGAAGCAATACTTTCCAAACCACCCCTCCCAGGGTGTGTGCTTGCAACTGCCAATAGCGCCCCAGGCCCCTCTGCTCTGCTATCCGTACTGAGCTCCTGCTGAGCAGGGCCCCAGCACCTGCCTCCTCTCCACCCTTCAGGTACAGTACATCATTTCTCAGGATGGAGTTCAGCACCTGCTCCCCCAGGAATATGTTGTGGTCCCAGAGGGCCATCACATCCAGGTAGGCCAGGCCTGGGATGTGTGTGTGATGTGAGGAGAGGGATGCACAACCTCCTTCTGGGATCACCAGGTTGGCTTCCTCTCTCCAGGTACAGGAGGGCCAAATCACACACATCCAGTATGAACAAGGAGCCCCATTCCTTCAGGAGTCCCAGGTAAGTGCCCTTGGGAGACCAGGTGGAGCTGGGGCATGGGCAGGGCTCTTCTAAGGCCACATCTCATTGGCTTCTCCCCTCCAGATCCAGTATGTGCCTGTGTCCCCAAGCCAGCAGCTCGTAACACAGGCCCAGCTAGAGGCTGCAGCACACTCAGCTGTCACAGGTATGGTGCTTAGATCCTGAAGACCATGGGGCCCGGGGCCCAGGCCTAGCTTCTGGGGCCTCAGGCTCACCATCCTTTCCCCTCCTCTGGCAGCGGTGGCTGATGCTGCCATGGCCCAAGCCCAGGGCCTATTTGGCCCAGAGGAGACAGTGCCTGAACACATCCAACAGCTGCAACACCAGGGCATCGAGTACGACGTCATCACCCTGACCGATGACTGAGCCTCAGGGGCACAACAGACCATGGATATTGGGGCTAGCCCTGCTAGGGGTGGGGAGGACCCACCAGGAATCACCTCCCTGCTGTACCTAGGATCTTCAGATACTGGACAGCCAGCATACTGTTGCTCCAAGGGAGCCAGACCTGTGCTATGGGGGTTGGGGGGGCAGCCAAGGGCACCAGCCAGGACATGCTGGGTGCCCCAGCCTGCAGGCAGGCTTTGGGAGAGAAATTTTATTTTTGTTTTGACGGACCCACTGGCCTCAGTCTCAATAAAGGGACCAGAGTCCAGCCCTGGCCGGCTCACTTTGTCCACTTGCTGCTACAGCCTGAAGCAGGCAAGGAGTTGGGGAGCAGAAGGAAAGGTGGAACCTGTTACAGCCACAAGCGGGGAGTGAGGTGGAGGCAGCCTAGCCCACAGTGCATCCAGCCTTGCCTCTGTAAGTACAGTGGCCGGACAGCAGGGCAGACCCTTGGGGCAGATGCCCAGCACAGCCCACAAGAGCTCCCAACTTCCTCCCCTGGGCCCCAGAGGAGCAGCCTGTGATGGCTCTGAGCTCTATTTCCTCCAGACCCCTGATGGTAAAACACACCTGGCTGCCCACTCACTGTGGTGGTTCCAGGGCCAGCAGGTGTCTAGGTTTCTACCTGGGCACAGCCACCAGTCCTCTGCTTCCCAGATGGATTAACACAGGCTTGGCACAGGCTCAGCTGTGGGAGTTTGGGGTTTACCAGATAGATGGTGCAAGGCTCTGGACTCCAGACCTACTAGGCACAGGCTAAGGCCACCAGGGTCCCAGTTCTGGGGACAGCAGGGTAAGTTAGACTTAGAGCCCTGGGGTGGGGTGTTAAGGCCCAGGGTTCATGGGGCGAGCCTGGATGTACAGGAGTGTGGCTCCAGGTTCCTCAGCTTTCTCTGCCCTCAAGACCCTCACTCATTCTTACCGGAGGGTTTTTGTATTTCCTTTTACAAATGAAACAAGGTGGCACAGGAGGGGGGAGAGAAGGCGTGGGGCCTATTTACAGTGGACTTGGAGTTTGAGGTGGGAAGTTGGGGGTAGGGCAGGGAGGGGGAGCCTTGGCAGAGCCATAATCTTCCTATGTCATTGGCAGCCTGAGAGCCCTGAGTCCCAGCAGTCCGTACCAGCACCCTGGGGCTCCTCCTCCCCGCAAGATATGTTAAGTGGGGTGAGACTCTCGGCTAGGGCCCTGCTCTCGGCCTGAGTCCCGGTCCTTGGCCTCAGAGGATGAGGAGGAGGAGGAGCTGGAGCCATGGCTGCGGCCTGACTGCCGGTAGGCTGTGCTCAGCTCCTGCAGCCTCTCTGCTGTTGGCCCCCACTTGGCAAAGCCAGGGTCGTTCTGCAGGAAGAGCACCGCTGTGTTGTGGACCGCCTTGTAGTGCATTTCCTCCCTGCGGGCAGAGACAGCGGCTTAGGGTAGGGCTTGGCTGACCCAATCAACACAGCCTTCCTCCCCCTGCCCTCCCCGGGCACCCACTTCTTGCAGATGTGTTGGGACCCACTGCGGTACTCATGCTCAAAGGCGGGCAGGACCAGCTGGTGGCGTTTAAAGCGGCTCTGCTCCATGCGGGTGAGCGCTGGTGTCGGGGGTTCCCGCCACTCAGGGATGAACACAATAAAGGACAGGGGCTCCGGTGAGGTCTCGAGCAGTTTCTGTGGGAGGTGGCACGGAGTGGACGTCAGGGACTGCCCTCCAGGTGGCTGGCAATCTTGCTTGCCATCCCCCACCGCAGAAGCAGCACACCCACCTCGAAGTGAGAGACCATGGCATCCATGAGCTCCTCACAGAACGGAGGGTTGGCCTCAAAGGAACCACTGAGCGGGGAGAAGTCCAGGCAGGGCCTAGGGACAGAGGTGAGCATTCTAAGTCCCAGTCCCTCAGCCAAAAACAGGTGCTTCCCCCACCCGTAGGCAGCCACATTGAAGAGATGGTCCTGATCAGGCCAGAGGCCAACATTCATCCCTAATTCATCCTGGCACAAGATGTGGCCACCTCTATTGAACAGATGAAGACAGAGAGGCTCAGGCTTGATGACCCAAGTCTACCCAGCTGATTAGTGGAGGAGCTGGAGCTCAATCCAGCTCTGACCCCACTGCCACCACAGCACAAGCCATACCCAGGAATTCCCTAGCTGCTGAACTTCCCCTGTTGCTGGCCTGGCCTTGTCTTCCTACTGGAGACAGCATCATCTCCTGCTCCATGCTCATCTCCCTCTTCCCCCACAACCCCCATGTTAGTCTGTAAGGCCTGTGAGTGTGTATCACCATTTCTCTTTCCTCCTAGTACTCCAAATATGGGCTAATTCACTGAGAAACCCACAGGCTTGGGGTCATAGGCTCCCAGAGATTCAGGGATATGTCCAAGGTCACATAGCTGGTGGGGTGAAGGCAGGGACTACACCCAAGACTGCCTGACTCCAAAGCATTAGAAAGCAGCTGACCGAGGTGGGATCTGTGCTCTGGATGACAGCTTCCCAGGCCTGGGCAGGAGGGGCCCAGTAGTCCCCTAGCTCTCACCCGCGGGAGCCAAAGTAGCCATCTGTGTCGGGGAAGGCAGAGCAGTACTGGCGGAAGTAGCAGTTGAGGGGTGAGGCAAAGCACTCAAAGCTGACACCGAAGAGTCGGTGGAGGGCCTCGAACACGTGCACCGGCAGCGATCCCTGCAGGCCTGTCCCCTCGTAGAGGCCCACGCCGAACATCATCTGCAGAGTGGCCACAGTCAGCATCTAATGCTCAGCCTCCCCCTCCAGAGGAGCCCTCCCCTGCCGCCCCAGGCCAATACCTGGTACCGTCGGAGAAGACACCAGACTCGGGGCAGAAACCTCTCAAAGGCAGAGTCATCAATGCAGCTGTAGCGATAAAGGAGCCACTGTGGGAAAGAAAGCAGTGGGCTTCAATTCAGCACAGGTGCCTCCCTCATCACTGGCTTCTGAGGATTCTGGGTTAAGAAAGATCTAGCCTTGTTTCTCCCACCTGTGGAGACCTGCCTCCCCCTTCCCCCAGCTCTTACCAGTTTACTGAAGTAGTTGCGGCTGACCTTGACCATCTCTCCCTTATACCGGATGCAGACCACATTATTCTCTATGTGCATCTCCACGCTGGGCATGGGAGGCGCAGACACAGCCAGCCGTACTGGATAGCAGTATACCAGGCGGGGTTCCACCTCTGGGGCCTCCACCTCCTCTGTGGACAGGGAGAGCAGTGAGGGGCCACCCTGTCCCTACTCAGCCAGTACTCACCCTGGACAGCCTTGGTGTCCACTGTGTGCCAGGGGCTTCCCACCTCATCCCAATAACCAAGGGAGGTACATCCCATCCCACAGAGGAGTAAGTGCAGCTCCGACAGTTCGGTAACAAAAGACACGGCCAGGTGATTAGTAGGGGCAAGAACTGGTGGCCATGCCTCAAGGCCTGGCAGGCAAGCTTGGCTCAGATGCTATGCAGAACTACATCATCTTCATCACAATAGTTACAATACCTCACTTAGGGATCTGTTGGGGCCAAACACTTTTAAGTTACCACTGAATCCTCCTCATGTGATCCTATAGATATCATACCTCAGTTTGAGGAAACAGGCTGACAGAGAATGGATATAAATGAAAGTCTAACTACTTACCCCCTGCCTGTGTTTCTCTCCCACCTTCTCTCACTTCTCCGTTTCCTAGAGGAGTCATGAGACCCCTGGCCAAAGGACACAGCAGATCGTGTCCCAGACATTGCTAGGAGGAATGGGCCTCCCCAAACCAGTCTGTGCCTTGAGGCTACCTCACTTGTCCCTTCAATCACAGCCTAGGATAGAATTTATGGCCTCACAGCTGGTTCCCTGCTACTGGCTTCCTACCTGGGATGTTGTTTTCCTTGAGGATGGCAAGGTGCTTCTCTCGGATCCGTTTGACATACTCCAGGGAGATGTGGTAGATCTTACTGCAGATGCCCTCCACGGAGTCCTTGGCTGCAGCCGAGACATGGGGGCCACACTGTTTCCGCAGATGCTCCAGGCGATCCTGGGGGAGATAGGGCTCTGATGGGCTCGCAGGCAAGGGAGGGCTGCTGGAATGCAGCAGTCCTCATTTTGAAACAGGTTCTGCTACTTACTAGCTGTGTCACTTGGACAAACCCCTTGATGTCTCTGAATCTTAAGGGTACATGATATACTTACCTAGCAAGGCAGGTAATTAGGTGGAATACTAAATATGATCATTACTGTTAAGGGCTTAACAAGCCCCTGGCATACAGTAAGTGTCCAATAAATTCCATCATTTAATGTGGGAGTTACACTGTGCCATATCCCATGATACTTGCTGGGGAAACAGATAACCAGGCATAGTCCCTGCTTATAAAGCATTTGCAGTCTATTGGGGAGAGAAACCATTACAAAATGGGGTCCTTCCTAAATCATTGCAGATTTGAAATTTGATCTTTTATTAACTTGCAAGAATAAATGTGGGCCTTTGTAATTCTGCTGAATCACACATGTGAAAGTGATGAGTGAAAATGAGTCTCTCTGGCTAGTGAGCACACACCTACCTTTGTCAACCTCTATGTGTCAAGTACACAGTTGCTATTGTGAAGTGCGAAACTTTGTTTCTTGTGAAAAATGGTCCTGAAAAGAAAACCCATTGCTAGTCCTGTTGGAGAATTAAAGAAGTGATGGGTTTGGGCCAGGAAAAAAAAATGTTTGGGAAACATTAAAATAGGGAATTGAATCTTGTGGTAGCTCTTATACATGGTATGAATACACACACCCAAGAAAAGACAGTTGGTCAGTCTGTTTCCAAAAATCTCAAGAGATGTTCATTGTTCATTAAGTTGAAAAGGCAGCTACTGATGGCAGCCAAGCACAGGATTCCATTAAGAACCTTAATGGAAATGTTCTTTGGGAGAAAGCCAGGAGTCTAGACAACCATCTCCATTCACATGAGTTTGGGGACTGATGAGTGTCAAAGGTCTGCTGTTTTGCACAGGAACAGGTTGCTGTGGGGCCCTGCCCAGCCTGGGCAGGCAAAGTGGGCTTCTGGGAGGAAGTGGCTACAGCCTTTCCATTGACATTACCCAGGGCCACTCACCATGTAGTCTTCCTTTGAGGCTGAGTGGTCCTTCCGCAGCCAGCTGAAGGTGTCCTCCACATTCCACTTGACCACCTTCCTACTGTCAGGGGATGCACTCCTGCCAGAGGGCACACAGCGAGGCAGTGGTTAAGTGTATGCTCCACTCTCCTTACTCCTCCCATCCCACTTCCACTGGTACTCAGGCATCAACCCCTAGGCTTACATCACAGCCTTTCTTCTGCCTTTGGGAACTAGCCCCACTTCTGCCACCAAGAGCAATGACAGCCCTTTGAGTGTGAGCCAATGGCCTATGAAACCCACCCCCCATCATAGACCCATGCTGCTGGGGGGCAGGAGAGAGTGTCAAACCTGGACTCGATGAGCCGCCTTGCGGCCTCTGCATATTTAAAAAGCAGGCGCTTGGCTTCCTCCCGGAACTTGATTCGGGATAACCTAGATTAGAAAGTAGACAGAGTTAGAGCCCTTTTATACAGAACTGGGCACAAACTAAATGGCCCTGCGTCAGCCTCAGCTGTGGGACTATACCTGATGGGAATGTCATTCATGATTTCTCGAAACATGGAAGGTGACACAACTGGTTCACAGTTGCTTGGCAACAGGGGATCAGAGCCTTTGTCCACGACCTTTCGCTCCAGCATCCAGCGGTTGAAAGATTCCCGAGGGGGCTCTATACCTGCAGAACAGGAGAGCTGATGATGGTCTGAATTTAGTCAGCAGACTCCGCTCTGCCCAGCACCCAGGAGGCATCGTGTGGGCACTGGAGGTGCAACAGGAAACAAGACATGACCCCTGTTATGTCAGGAGCTTCCATTCTAAGCAATATTTTCCAAAGTATATTCGGAGAATCACTAGTTTTATACAGTATGTTAAGTGTTACATAGGCCCTGGCCAGGTAGTTCAGTTGGTTAGAGCATCGTCCAGATACATCAAGGTTGTGGGTTCGATCCCCAGTCAGGGCACATATAAGCAACAAATGAGTGCATAAATAAGTGGAACAACAAATGGATATTTTTCTCTCTCTCTCTAAAAATAAAATTTAAAAATTTAAATGTTGCATAGGGTAAGAAGGGTCTGTATTTCAGCAAACTTAAGCAGGTTTATTTACTAATTGATTAAAGCTACCATTTATTGAGAACTTTCCATTCCACTTACTCCTTACAGCAATCCTGTGAAGTACAGGTGCTCTTTTTTTATGCACTTTTACAGATACATAGAAAGGCTCTGAACAGTGCCTCGCAAATAGTAAGCACTCTGAAAGTGTTAATAACTGTTTTTATTTTGTTACCTCAGCCACCGTTTTTGTAGGCACTGTTATTGTCCCTATCTTACAGATGATGAAACCCAAATGCAGAGAGGCTAAGTGTTGAGCCCAAGGTCACAGAGCCAGCACTTAGTGGAGCTGGGACTCCAACAGTTCTGTCTCCTCTATAGCGCATGCTCAACCACTGGGCTCCAGAGTGCCATCCCCAAGCCTGGCTGGTCGACCCCTGCTCCTGCTAAAGGTGGATGAAAACAAAGGATGCCGAGGCCCACGGGACAGTTACCCTCTCGCTGCTGGCACAGCTCACGGTAGTGCTGCCGAAGCTTCAGAATGAGTTGGGAGCGGAGCAGCTCCACCTCAGGATGCGGGGGCAGCACCTCTGAAGGGCCCCGGTGCTTGATGACAGCGTTGGTCTGGATATCCAGATCCCAGTACACCCTTGGGGCACAGAGAGAAGCAATGAGGAGAGTAGAGAAAATGAAAGAGGGGCACCCTGTCCATTATCATACCCCAAGTCCCAGGCAGGCTGGCCACCAACAACGGGTGCCCCCCAAGCCAATCAGCAGGCACTCACTCAGTGGGTCGGAGGAGAGCTGCCTGCTGTTTATCTTCAGGGGACGTCCCCCAAATCTTCAGTGTTGGGGTTCCTGGGATGCTGGGGGAGCTGGGCACTGATGGGCCTGTAGGTGTCACAGGGATTTCGATCTGGAGCAAAAGAATCAAAGGAATCAAGTTAGAAGAGTTGGCCGATGGCTCCAGCGCTGTGCGCACCTGGGGAGCTGTGCCTGGGCCCCCCTCCTGAGTAACCTGCCAATGCCCAGCCCTTGCAGGAAGCTGCTAACTGCCTACCAGGGAGCTGCAGACACTCACCTTGGGCTTCTTCACACCATTGCCGCTTGGCTGCTCTTCCGAGAGCTGCCGCTTTCGGGACCTGTTCTCAGCCGGAGGGGTTTCCACCATGCTTGAGTCTTGGGGCAGTGGGGTCGCATTCAGCCCCAAAGGGTCTGACTGGAGGAGGGAGACCAGCAGAATTGCAACTAGGGCCAGAAGCTTAGGGGTCCTAGTACTGTGGAATCCTGATGACCCCCACCCCCTGCTCCTACGCGGAGAACAGAGTGGGCTGGGATGCAGAAAGAGTACTGGGTATCACTCCTGCCTGCTACTTGCAACTGTGTGACCTTGGGGGTTACTTCCCTTCCTAATTCTCTCACCTTCAAAACAGTCATGATATCTCACCATTGAGATGATGATTAAACAAGTCAATGAGTATGACCAGCTTAATGTGACATCTGGCATGAGGTCAGCACTCAACACATGGTATTTTATTTTCCTTAAGAACCAGAATGAAAGTCAGGAATGAAAGAAAAACTCAATAAATGCTTGTTTTTTAAAAAACAAGGCTCTGTGGATGGAACTCCTTTGATGTTACTGAAAGTATCAATGTGATGGTGGGAAGTGGAGCCCTGGAACCATATCATGTACAAGTCCTGCTCTGCCTCTTACTGGCTGTGAGGTCTTGGGCCAGTCATTTCCCTTCTCTGAGCCTCAGTGTCTTCATCTGAAAAACAGGGACGCCAACTGACTTGATTGTTCCCAAGAAAAGAAAGTCTGCCCCAACTGACAGATCCAGAAGCCCATGCTCCCACCAGATCTCTCATACCTGCCCTACCACAATGACACTGCAGTTCCTAGAATACACTTGCCCCCCCCTTACTACTTTCCATTATCCAACCTTCTCATCCTAACCACTAATTCAGAGAAGCTTTCAGAAAACCCCACCCCAACCCCAGACCCAGTCACAATCCCTGATGTACTCTAACACCCTCCTTCACGCAACTGCCACATTGTAATCCTACTAGTCCCCTCCAGTAGATCATGCGCCCTAAGAATGCAAGGGCAGGACCATGTCTATCTTGTTCACAACTGCATCCCACGCACAGACATGTAATAGAAACATGTAATAGAAATTCAGTATCACACACTAATCATCTGTCTACACATGCCAGCCTCTCTATATGAGTCTAGGTCCCATGAGGGCAGTACCTAAGTCCTGTTTTGCTGTCATAGTAACCCCAGGACTAGGCACATAATAGCTGATCAGGGTACATTTGGGGACGACCCAGATGCCAGAGGCTGCTCTGAGACCCTTGGCCAAGGCTGGAACTTACAATAATGTCATGCTGGCCCAGCACGGGCATCTCCCACAGGGACTGGTTGGTGAATCTGTTAAAGTAGTAGGGACGGTTCTCCCTCCTGCTCCAGCACTTCTCCCAGCCTGCATGCACCAGCTCCTCTGCAAATAAGCATGGAACCCACGCTGGGTCAGGGGTACTCCTGGGGCACCCTTCTGACCCCACCACCCTGCCATTGTCCCTTGCCAGTACCTGGAAGGTCCTGCACCAAGCGGATGGGCTTTGGAGAACAGGGCTGGCTCTGATTGGAGGTGCCTGGGGAGTGACTCAGCAAGGACGCTTCCTCCCGGGGGCTGCCGTGATTCTCATTGGCCATCTCAGCACCCACACCGGACCTGCCACACAGAGGACCAAAGAGTGTCAGGGCCTGCAGGGCATGGAGGTCACTTCCACCTACCATCCTGCAATTACAACCTAGAAGGCCCCCGTGACCACCTGCAGATGTGGAGAAATCAATCCAGTCCTGTCCTGGAGGGCCAGCATGGTGCCACGGAAGGAATCTAAGTTGTAATTCCCTCAACTGTAAAATGGGTGCACTCTCTATTGCTCCTTTTGCCTGATATACTCTTTCCCCAATTCTCTGTCTAGACTGCCACTAGGCTCACATCCTCCAGGAAGCCTTCCTTGACTCTTCCCTCCCCAAGCAAGGTGGTCAGAGCCCCTCCTCCAGGCGATGAACATCTATATTGTAGCATTCAGAGTCTGTGGTCTATCAGCTGGGTTTTTCTCACCATTAGACTGTCAGAACTCCCAGGACTAGAAATTAGGACCAGTTTCTCTCTCTCCATAGTGCTCACCAGGGTACCTGGACCCAGGAGGAAGTCTATTTATTCTGCAAATATTTACAAAGTACCAAGTGACAAACAAGACAGAACAGGGTCTGCCTTTGAGAAGCTATTCCCACAAGGAATTGTAATTCCTCTCCTGCTTCTATCCAGTAAAATCTAATTGGCACAAAGCACAGCCCAGGAAGGGAAATGGCATCTAACTAGATGCCTCACTTTACACTACAGGGTAGGAAGAAAGCAATCTGTTACTAAAAGAACCAGCAGAACTGAGATTGAATATCGAATTCAGTCCTTCATAATCCCCAGGTGAAATTTTATTTAAATAGCAGGAAGGAGGTCAGCTCCTTCAGATGTTTATTACCTACTATCCACACCCAAAACACAACCAGCACATGTCTCAATAAACAAAGTAGTTCCCAACCTGGCTGTTAAGACTCCTAGGTGGCCAACTGTGACCAGATTGGTGATCCTAATGGTGTTTTCAATATGTCACAATACCCCAAAGAAATCAAACATTTACCCACCCAAAGACCACAAAGGCACATTTAAACATCAGTTATCTTTGCTTGCTGAAATTTTATCAACTCATTGTGGTCACACTGATTATCTCATGCTGATCAGAAGCTCTGATTGGTTGTTGACAACATCATAGGAATCACTGGGACATTGATTTTATTGTACACTCAGTAGTAGACATCTTTGTTAACTTGGAAAGGGAAAAGTGAATGGTCGCTTCATCGGTACAGTTTGGCAAATAAAAATGCAGGGAGCAAGAGGGTAATACATACAACAAAAAGGGGCCATGATAACAAAAAGGTTTGGAATCACTGACCAAGGGGAGAAAAAGCTGTAGCTGCCTTGGGTCTCTGGGGAAAAGGGGTTCCTGGTGCCTTGGGGCTGAGCCCACAGGTCTCAAGGCTGAACGAGGTCCCTCTTTTTCTCACCCTCCAGGGTCTGCAACACTAGCATGAGAGGGTTTTCTTCTCCAGTCGATGGACCCGAAGTCACAGGGTCCCACAGAGGCAGGGGGAGGCCTGCAGAAAGGCTGAGCACGTGGGAGGGCTGGTCAGCAGTGGAGTGAACGGGGGCCCAGGGAATTCCTTGCATCAGCAACTGCAGAGCAAACAGAAGAAAAGAGTCACAGACCTATGAAACGCTGCAGAGCAGGGACAACAGCAAGATGGGCAATGACACAAAGCAAATTGGAAACCTCCAGGACAGGGCAGGACACACTATGGGAGAGATGGGGGTTTGGAGGATGCAAAGAGTACTTCTCAAGCTTTCCAACCAACAGGTTCATTCTCATTGACTTGCAGCCTATAAGTTGCATAGAGCTCCATGGTGAGGGCCCTGAGCCTAATTTAATGTTCTGCTGTCACTGCTTTGAAATTTTTAGTAAATTTTTAACAAGGGGCCCACATTTTCATTTTGTACACTGGACCCCTGTAAATTGTGTAGCTCATCCTGCCAACGAAAGTATAGCTAAGACAAGAGAAAATTGAACAGCCATATATATCACAGATCAGGGGCAAGTCCAAAGCCACCCACAGTGGGTGAAAAACACTTTTTTGAACGAGGTCTTGAAAAAACACACACACATGCAAATGCATTATATAACCGTGTTCATCTTTATTGAAAACTATTTTCCCCAAGAAATACTGTGTGATATTGATGCACCAGTTAGATTAACTATGCAGAGGAGGCATAGCAGCACAGCTTAGTGAAGCCAAATGGGGACACTGCAGTGTTTCCAAAACCAGCTATGCACCAGAACCCTCAGGGGACTTGTAAAGAAACAATCAGATTCCTGTCCCTCACTCCACATCTTAGGAGTCATAAATGGGGAGGGGAGGTGCACAAGAATTTGCATTTTTTTAAATGAACCTCAAGAGTGGGACTGAGAGACATCTGGGATGACCAACCTTTTTGCTTGATACCATTTCAAATCTTTACCAATTTTTTACAATTAAAAAATTGTTTTAATTTCCCAGTTGATCTGGATGCAGCAGGTCGTTGACCAAAGTACCATCTGGGTTTGGACAGACCCACGTTCCAGACTGTTCTGCCATTTTCCCGATTTATAAGCCACACTCAACCTCTATGGTCTCTGCGTAGAATCTAGCATGTTGTACACTCTCAGTAAGAGATAAATAATATTATTAAGATAACGTTTTTATTTATTCTGTAGCTCGCTAGCCCCCAGCATACCGCAGTTTGACAGCCAAGCAGTTTAAGCATAAGCAACTGAACTGTATCTGCGCAACCAAAGGAACCCACCAGAACATAGAGTACGATTCCGGGATTGGAGAAAGATGGGGCGGGACCATCTCAGTAATAAACCAATCAGACTACTCCAGCCCAGTAGGGCGGAGTCAAAGGACTTGCTCAGTGCGCAGGTGCGGGGGGCGCACGAAGGAGGGGCGACCCCCAGCGCGCGCACACCTTCCCCTCTCCCCCACCCCAGCGGGGGCGGGCTGTTTGGGGCGCGCGCGCCGGCCCATCTCCCGGGCTCCGCCCCCCGCCCCGCCGCGCGCTCCCGCCCCCGGGCTGAGGCGACTCAGAGTCGGAGCCCGACACAAAGGCGGTGGCGGCGGCGGCAGCGGAGGAGCCCTAGAGGCCTCTCCGCCCGCGCTCTCCGGGCCCACCTCCCTCACCCAGTCCACCGGCCTGGCCGCTCACCCGCAGGCCTAAGATGGCGGCGGCGGCAGAGACGAAGCAAGCGGCCCGAGTGGAAAGCGTCGGAGAGGCCACTGCCGCCCGGTTTCGGACTCCCGGATCCTGGCACGGCTCGCGGCAGGACTATGGCTTCCTGGGGCTCTTACCTGCCCGAAGCGGACCCGAGGGGATGCGGCTACACGTTCTGCTCGGCCGCCCGTTTTGCCGCCTCCGCCTCTCCCTCCCCAGCGCCGCTCCCGCCATCTTGTTCCCCCGGCTGGGACTCCGCGCTGCGCATGCGCTGGTACCGCCTCTGAGGGACCTCGCCGCTGCCGGCCGCCATATTGAGTGTGGCAGGACCGGCCGGGTACTCAGACCCCGCTAGCTTTCGGCCCCCTCCCCTTCCTTCCGTCTTTCCCTGCTCTTCCATGCGCGTCTGAGAAGAGGGAGGCAGTTTTGCGGGCCCTGGGGTGTAGACTGAGAAAGGAACGAACTCACAAGCACGCTCCCTGCCTCAGTTTCCCACTCGAGCACACCCCCTGGGGCTGAAGGACCCGGGTGGGCGGTGCGCCGGCAGGATCCGACTGAGTGTGCGCAACTGGGGGCGCGGGCGGGTTTGAAACCTGCCGGGACTCGGCTCAGATGTTGACTGGAGGGCGGAGTCCTGGTGACGTAGGCTGTTAACGTAACGTGGACCTGGGTCCTAGCCCCCTCGCTGCTCTGCCACTTCCAGCCCGTCTTTTGCCCTTTCTGCTCCTCTTGTCCAGAGAGCTTTGCAACCATTTTCTATATCCAGGATGCTTGCAAACTGAATCGCCTGTAATGAAGCTGCACGGGTTATAAGTGCTCTTGAAAAGAACAACTATGGGAGACACAATGTCACTTGGCCAATTCTAATTATAAAAATTTTACACTGCAAAAAAAAAAAAAATGGCTTTGGGCAAAGTTGAGAAATTACAAACTAAATGCATCAGAGAGACTTTCCAGCACTGGCATTTATGGCCATTAGTTGCAATGCAAACCTTCACTAAAGCAAACCAGCCATAAAAGACCAGCAGGAGACTAGCAATTGCTAGGTACCTGGTGCCCAGCTCCATGCAGAATTGTTTGGTAGAGGCCTGCAGACTCACTAGTTCCACCTTCCTCTGGCCTCCCAAGTGAGCAGACTTGGCAGTGGTAGCTTGAGAGGAACACAAAACTGCCACCTGCTGTTCTGCTTGAGCTTCCCATGATGGAGCCAGAGGCTGCAGATACCCCCACCTGGGCAGCCTTTCTGGTGTCAGTGGTTCCTGGCCCCATGCAGCTTGGTGAGGCTGGGAGTGTCAAAACTGGAGGCAGTAGTATGAATAGTAAATAAGAACTGGAGTTCTGTATCAAAAAATTCAAGAAATAGCCCTGACTGCTATTCAAAATAGATGAAATAAAGAGCTTTCCAGACCAAAAAAAAAGAAGACTAAAGGAGTTTATCACTTTACCAGCATTGCAAGAAATCTTAAAAGGACTGCTGTAATAAGTTGAAATAGAATGAGAAACAGGCATAAAGAAATAAAATGGCAATAGATTAGTACCTATCAATAATAACCTTAAATATAAATGGATTAAATGTTCCAATAAAAAGACATAGGGTAGCTGAATGGGATAAAAAACAAGACCTAGCCTGACCAGTGTGGCTCAGGTTCAGGAGAGGCATGATCCAGGAGGTCAAGGTTCCATTACCAGTCAGGGCACATACCCAGGTTTCAGGCTCAATCCCCAGTGGGGGAGGCATGCAGGAGGCAGCCAATTAATGACTTATCATTGATATTTCTATCTCCTCCCTCTCTCTAAAATCAAGACATTAACGAAAAGGAAACAAGACCCAAATATATGCTGTCTACAAGAGACCCACCTCAGAACTGAAGACAGGCTGAAAAAACTTTTGGAGGATTTTAAAGGAGAGATCTGCAGTAATACAGTCATAGTTGGGGACTTTAATACCCCATAACCCCACTGACTTTACTGGATAGATCTTCCAGATAAAAAATCAAAAAGGAAACATTGACTCTAAATGACACACTAGATCAGATGGATTTAATTGACATTTATAGAACATTTCACCCCAAAGTTGCAGAACGTGCATTCTCAAGTGCACATGGGGCATTCTCAAAGAGAGACCACGTGTTAGGATCCAAAACAAGTCTCTACAAGTTCAAGAAGATTAAAATCATATCAAGCATCATCCTGGACATTTACACCATGGAATACTATGCAGCTGTAAAAAAAGAAGGATCCCTTATCCTATAAGACAGCATGGTGGAACCTGGAGAGTATTATGCTAAGTGAAATAAGCCAGTCAGAGAAAGACAAGTATCGCCTGATCTTACTCATATGTGGAATCTAATGAACAAAATAAACTGATGAACAAAATAGATCCAGAGACATAGAAGCATGGGACAGGCTGAAGAATCTTAGAGGGAAGGCAGGGTGGGTGGGTGGATGGGGAGAGATTAACCTAAGAACTTATATACATAACCCGTGGACACAGACAATAGTGTGGTGAATTCTGAGGAGAGGTGTACAGGGTGGAGAGGATCAATGGGGAAAAACGGGGGACGTTTGTAATACTTTCAACAATAAATTTTTTAACAAAAAATAGCCCTGGCTAGACAGCCCCAGCTGGTGTGACTCAGTTTGGAGGATTTCCCTGTATACAAGAAGGTGGCAGGTTCGATTCCAGTCAGAGCACAGACCCCAGTTGCAGGAGGCAGCTGAATGATGTTCCACTCTCACACCCGTGTTCCTCCTTCCTCTCTCTAAAAATCAATTTTAAAATAATCTTAGAAAAAAGGAAAAGCATATATACAGCCCTGGCCAGTGTTGCTCAGTTGGTTAGAGCATTGTCACATAAACAGATCTTGGGTTCTATACATGGTCAGAACACGTACCTAGGTTGTCGATTCGGTTCCCAGTTAAGGAGCCTGGGAGAGGCAACCAATCGATGTTTCTCTCTCTAAATCAAAAACATGTCCTAAAAAAAAAGAATAGCACACACACAAATGTGCACAAAACAAATTAAAACTTAATGTATTTGTCACAGAATGAACACCTGGGTCAACACTCAGCTCAAGTTATTGTCAAGCAGAATTCCCCAATGAGGCAATCTCCCCACTACTGTGATAATCACTTCCTTTTACAGTTTTACCACCTAAGCATGTATCCCTAAACACTACAATTTTGTTTGCCTGTTCCTTGAATTTGATATAAATGGAATTATAGAGTCCTATTTTGTACCTTCTTTTGCTCAACATTGCACTTGCAAGACCCATCCATGTTGTTGCATGTAGCCATAGTTCATTTTCATTGCTGTATTCTGTCTTCCAATGTATATCTACTCTTCTGTTGGAGCATATTTGAAGCTCTCTACCCCATATCTATTTTCTGAATTAAAGTAGTCTACAAACTGGTCTTCTTGTCCTCTAGCTTGCTTCTTTCCTAGTCCATAATCCACCCTCCAGTCACAGGGCTCTCTTTAAAGCCTGTTCACCCGGTCGGGCGTGGCTCAGTGGTTGGGCATCAACCTAGGATCCAGGAGATCCCTGTTCGATTCCCAGTCAGGGCATGTGCCTGGGGTTTTGGGCTTGATCCCTAGTCAGGGGCGTGCAGGAGGCAGCCGATCAATGACGACTGTCATCATTGATGTTTCTTACTCTCCCTTCCTCTCTCTGAAATCGATATATATTTTTAAAAAAATAAAGTCTGTTCGTATTGTAAATCTGATCAAGTCATTTGGGCTTAAAACCCTTGAATGTCTCACCACTGACTGCAGGATAAAGTCCCAAACTCTTACCTTGGCTCATAAGACCACAATTATGACAGGTACCATGGCAGAGTGTTTGCGATAGGCACTTTATATACAGACATGTTATTCAAACCTGGACCCTCAAACCATCTCTCTTTCATCTAGTCCCAGCCATCTTGAACTACCTAGGTATACCAGGCTGTCTCTTGACCCTGGACCTTTGCATGTGCTATTTATTCTCACTCTTTTTCCCCTCTGCCTAATTCAACCTTCAAATCTTAGCTTAGATGCCACCTCCACCAGGCAGCCTACCCTGAACTCACCTCCCCCAGGGCTAGGTCAGGCCCCCTCTTCTGTATTTCCATATCAGCCTGTGCTCAGTATCTGTGGGTTTTTGGTTTTTTTGTTTGTTTTGTTTGTAGGGAGAGAGAGAAAAAAACAACAATGTGAGAGACTAAAATCAATCAGTTGCCTCCAGTACATGCCCCAACCAGGTATGTGCCCTGACCTGGAATCAAACCCGAGACCCTTCAGTGCATGGGACGATACTCCAACCAACTGAGCCACACTGACCAGGGCTCTGTCCATTTTCTTCATCTACTAGGCTGTGACAGCTTAAGGGCAGGGCCGGGGCTTGTTCTCCCCTGTGGTCCCACACCCAGCGCCGTGCCTGACACTCTAAATATTTGTCCACTGTGGGCAGACTACACTGGATTGAAGTCTGGGTGACTTTTTCGGGTATCCCTATTTCTATTCCAGGCTCTGGTGTCTGTGATGGGAACACCAAAGCAGCACCCTTTGGGATGCCAAGAAAAGCACGAGCTGCCCAGTGTGGCAGAGTCCCTGCCAGCAGCCTGCGTCCTCCGCTCCCGAGATGGGGTCGCGCAGGTCGAGCAAAATCCTGGGGCTTTCAAGCTCTCCGTCAGCTTTTCTGAACTGAGAAGCCTCTCCGGACAGCAGGGCTGGGGTGGGAGAGATGGTTGGGATAAGCGGGGCTTCTCCAGTGATAGCCAGTCCTGGCTGGGAGCCAGTCTCAATGCAGGACAAAGCCCAGGCTCGAGGTTAAAGCGGAAATATAAACATACAGGCCGAGATCACATACCTTAACCCCCTTGTTCCTTTCCACTATGGCAAGAGGCAGCTGAGAGGGAACCACACATTTCAACCCCTGAGGTCCTGACGGTTTGGAAGGGAGGCTCCAGCAGGACCCTGCGGCAGGCCTGGCCTGAGCTACCACCCATAGGCCCCATTCTGCAGTTTCAATAACACAAAGGCAGCTTCCAAGGGCAGCGGGCAGAAAAGCTGTGGAAGGGAGGATTCTACCCCAAACTGTGGTTTCCACAGGGAGTGGCTCTCTGGCCAGTCTGGGGCCACATGAGAGAAGCCATTTAGGCCAGGAATAGATGAGAGGAATGGGGCGTCTCCCGCGGTCTTCCTGTCCCTGTCAGTGTCTGATGTGGTGTCCTGCTCCCTTTCACTTCCTCATTCTGCTGGGCCCCATACGTGTTGGGGCCTGTCCTCAAACCTTTGCCCTCAGGGACCCCACAGAGGAGTGGGGGAGGCAGACACATAAATACACTTTCGGCTGCAGGGGCTCTGTTTGGATGTCCAGGGAGTGGGCATGCAGAGGAGAAGACTTCAGAAGAGACGACCAGGAGCTGAATCTTGCTGGAAGAATAGGGTTTTCCAGGTGGGCAAGGAAGGGGAAGGATACCGCGGGCGCCAAAGCCTGGAGGTGTGGAAAGGTCTAGTATGTTGGGAGAGTAAGTCAGCTGGAGCACCGCCAGCGACCCCGGAGGTGCCCGCTGAACCAGGGCCTTGGCACCCAAACTCAGCTTCTGTTCCAGATTAGCACTCAGCCTCCCCAGCTGATGTTTGGGACATCTCAGGATAGGGGTGGGGGCACCTGTGGTGATCCCCGCCTTCATCCCACCCATTCCCTTTGATGCCCATGTATCTGTTTTGGGCAGAGTGGCCAAGAGCCAGGATGTTTACACCCATATGAACTGTGTCAGCAGAATTAATTTCCTACTTCTCCAAAAAAGAAGCCAGGGTGACAGCTGGAAGCTTCCTGCAATTCTGAGGTCAGAGGAAATGTTGACCTAGAGCCCTAGTGGGGGTTGGGAGGGAGGATACCAACTGAGCTTGAGTCCCAGTTGAGGGGTTCCTAGGACACCTGCCTTCTAGGCCAGAGATCTCAACTCTGGCTGGGAAAAACCTTTTTAACAGCTTTATTGGGATGTGATTTACATACCACTATTTCCAATAGACAATTCAGTGATTTTGAGTAAATTTGCACAGTTGTGCAACCATCACCACGACTTGGTTTTAGAGCATTTCCATCACCCCAAAAGATCTCTTGTGACTGTTTGCAGTCAACCCCTTTCTGCATCCCCCTGTCTCAGGTTAACCACCAATCTGCTTTCTGTCTTTACAGATTTTGCCTTTTTCGGACCTTTCATATGAATGAGATCATACAAAATGTAGTCTTTGTGTCTTGCTTCTTTTATTTTGCCCACTGTATTTGAGATTTGTACATGTTGTATATAGCATGTATCAGGAATTCATTTTTTTAATTGCTTGGCAGTATGCCATTGTGTAGATATAATACATATTGTTTATCTGTTTACCAACTGATGGACATTTGGATTGTTTGCACTTTGGGGCATTATGAATAATGCTGCTATGAACATTCATGTCCAAGAGTCTGCATGAGCAGACATTTTCCTTTTTGTTGGGTGGACAATACAGGACCTCGGAGTGCAATTGCTGTAGAATAAATTTGTTTAACTTTATAAGCTAAACTGCCAAATGTTTTCCAAAGCCGTTGCACCATTTTAGAATTCCTAGCAGTAAAGCATGAGGATCCCTGCCAATACTTGTTATTGTTAGTCTTTTTTATTATATCATGCTGAGGAACTTTTTAAAAACACTCACTGATACCTGGGCTCCACCCCAAACCAATTAAACCAGAATCTTGGAATTTGGGGCCCAGGCATATATATTCAAAACATAACAGAACAAAGCCAAACCTCCTTACCTAAAAGCTACTCATGTGCAGAAAGGTTGAGAACCAGTGACTTAATTTTATTTTATTTTATTTTTTAAATCTTTATTGATTTCAGAGAGAGGAAAGGAGAGGGAGAGAGAGAGACAGAAACATCAATGATGAGAGAGTCATTGATCAGCTGCAGCTTGCAACCCGGGCATGTGCCCTGACCGGGAACTGAACCCTGATCGCTTGGATCCTAGGTTGATGTTCAACCGCTGAGCCATACCCGGCCGGGCGTGACCTAATTTTAGGTCTGATTTCTGTCCTACAGGGCCAGTGGCCTCTCCCACAATAGGAAGCCTATGGGCTTTGGGATGAGAAACAAGATCTTCCCAAGAAGGCACATATACAGTCCCAGAGCAGATGGGCCTGTCAGGGGAAGGGGCCTGGGATTGCAGCAAGAGTCCCAACTTCTGCACAGCCAGCTGAGATCCTGAGGGGTGTGGGGTACCTCCCAGGACCTTAGGATTTTCCAGGCTCCTGAAAAGATTAGGAAAGTATGACATTCCTGGCTGCAGACCAGCTGCAGATAACCCGCAGAGAAATGCCAGGAGATGGGTGGTGCCAGCAAGAACTATAGGGAGCTTAGAGGCTCAGGGGGATAATCAGGCCAGGGCCACACAGTGTGGGATACAATCTCTTCCTTTCAAAGGGTCTGCAGATAATAATAACCACCCCTTTTCCATGTAGAGGACCCTGTGCTGGGCACTGGGGATAGAGCCAGGAATAAATGCCAAGCTCCCACCCCCATGGAGCTTACAGTCCACTGGAAGAAACAGACAAGACAGAGTTAAACAGAATGACAGGTAATGATGGTGGGGGCCTCTCAGTGGCAGCGACATTTGAGTGGAGATCTGAGTGAATAAAGAAAGTTAACTATGCAAAGATTTCTGTGCAAAGATGTATCTGGTGGAGGGAAAAGTTCATGGAAAGCTCAAGGCTGAGTGAGTTTGGTGTTTTCCAAACAGTGGAAAAAGATGGAGCAGTAAAGAGGAAGGAGCTAGACTCTTTCGGGGTCATGGCCAGAGTCCAGGTTTAGTTTGTGTGCAATGGGAGGGAGAGGGCACTGGAGGGTTTTGAGTGGAGTAGCAAAATGCTATGGTTTCTATTTTTAAAGATGACTATTGTTGGTGCAGGAAGACCAGAACTACAGGGGCAATA
This sequence comes from Miniopterus natalensis, assembly GCF_054644295.1. NCBI lineage: Eukaryota > Metazoa > Chordata > Mammalia > Chiroptera > Miniopteridae > Miniopterus > Miniopterus natalensis. Next base: position 5,039,102 of record NC_142087.1, read on the forward strand.
GTGAGGCAGAGAGATGGGGCAAGTTGCCCAGGTAAAAGATGAAAATGGCTTGGACTAGTTTTGGTGCAAATGGAGGAAAAGTATAGATGTAGGACATCTTTTGGAGTTGGAGACACAATTATTTGATGACATGGGTAGAAAGAAAAAAGGAGTCAAATATGACTTCTGTGTTTTTGACTTGAGCATCTGGGTGAAGGATGGTGCCATGATCTGAGATGGAGAAGACAGAGAGGAGCAGAATTTAGTAGTGGAGGTGGGGGTGATAAATTATGGATCTAGCTGGGTGAAGAGAGGAGGGAAGTTGGAGGGCTATGATGTCCTCATGATCCTGGCTGGGGGGTTCACAATCCTTGTCAGATCAAAGCCTGTTTATGTCAGTATTTGTGTAGTATTAGAGCATCTGGAAAAAATTCAAGATACTGGAATGTGTTGGGTGCTTCTTGCAACCTTTAGGAAGGCCTGAAAAAAATGAGACAAGCTGCCCCACTGGCATGGCTCAGTTGTTGAGTGTCGACCTATGAACCAGGAGGTCACGTTTTAATTTCCAGTCAGGGAACATGCCCGGGTTGCTGGCTCCATCCCTAGTCGGGGGCATGCAGGAGGCAACTGACCAATGACTCATCATTGATGTTTCTCTCTCTCTCTCTCTCTCTCTGAAATCAATAAAAACATATAAAAAAATGAGACAAGCTTAGGCTGAAGATGGTAGCTCATCTTTATTATCAAAAGAAAAAGTCATTACCTCTGGTTGCCCCTTCCCATTACTTTGACATTTTACTACTGGCTTATAAACATCTAGATAGCATTGCCACAGATCTTCCACCCCTTCCTCAAAATAACAAGAGGCTGGGAATCCTATGCTGAGTGACTGACTCGTGAAAGCAGGTACAGGAGGAGGCTTAGAGGAAGGACCATCAAGAAAGAGGCCCCATGAGTCAGAGTCTGCTAGCATGCTGCAAGAGGCATAGAAACTGGAAAGAAAGTGGAGCATGGAGAAAACAAAGGAGAAAGAAATCAGAGAGATGCTGGAGCTCAACGTGAGAGCTGAGTGGTAGAGGTGCCAGGGACAGGGCTTGAAAAGAGGTGATGGGGAAGCCACACCCTGCAAGAAGCATTAGAATTCTTGAGTTTCAACCCTGGAAGGGCCTTCGGAAAGCAGGACCTTTCTCCTTTGACAGAAAAAGGAACTGGTCTTCAAGGAGGAAATGGGCAAGGAAAGGACAAAGCAAAATATCAGGTCTCCAAGGTTTAGAAGCCACAGAAAGCCATCAGTAGCTCCATGCCGAACTCAGGAGCCCCAGCCCTTTGTTTCTGTCTTTTCATTTGGTAAATGTCTGCCCCCAATGGGGGCAGTTCTGTCCAGCTCCTTTCTGGAAACAGGTAGTCATTCTGCCTGTTTGGGAGATATAATCAGGGTCTCCTGGTCTGACATCTGCCACCACCCCCCCACACACACTCCTCCCCTCGTTCCAGCTGGGTCCCCCGTCACAGGTTCCCCTCCCCTCGTTCCAGCTGGGCCCCCCGTCACAGGTTCCCCTCCCCTCGTTCCAGCTGGGCCCCCCGTCACAGGTTCCCCTCCCCTCGTTCCAGCTGGGCCCCCCGTCACAGGTTCCCCTCCCCTCGTTCCAGCTGGGCCCCCCGTCACAGGTTCCCCTCCCCTCGTTCCAGCTGGGCCCCCCGTCACAGGTTCCCCTCCCCTCGTTCCAGCTGGGCCCCCCGTCACAGGTTCCCCTCCCCTCGTTCCAGCTGGGCCCCCTGTCACAGGTTCCCGGGCTCGCCCATGCTGACCAACACAGGCGCCTACACTGCAGTGCTCATGGGCTCAGGCAGCGTGGGGGGTGGGGGTCCCTTCCTGAGGGATAGCTTGGGGGCCGGTGGGGGTGGGAGAATAGTCAAGAGGGGAGATGGACTGACGCGGCTTCTCCAAGCCGTGCAGAAATCCAAAGAAAACAGCCGGAGACAGGGAGAGGGAGGGGGAGCCAGGCCACGCATGTCGACACCTCGGGCAGAAACCCAGCTCGGTATCCCGTGGTCAGTGGAGCCTGTGTTTACTTTCTTAGGCCAGTTACTTCCTCCCGCCTTATCTCAGTTTCCCAATGCAAAACAAGGGCCTTTAAAACTATCTCAGAGGATTGCTCTGATGATTAAATGGGATCATTAAAGACGAGAGACAGTAGAGTGGAGTGGTTAAGAGCCTGGGCTCTGGAGCCAGACTCACTTGACCTGATTAACCTCTCTGGGTCTCAATTTTCTGGTCCATAAGATGGGATGATGATACCTATCTTATAGGATGTTATGAGGTTTAAGTGAATTAATATTTGTAAAGTTTGGGTGGAATGGGTCAATGGGGAGAAAAAGGGACCTCTGTAATATTTTGAACAACAACTATATATATATATATATATTTGGAAAGTTTTTGTTGTTAAAAGACTAGTTAAGCCCTGGCCAGTTTGGCTCAGTGGTTAGAGTGGGCCTGCAGACTGAAGGGTCCCGGGTTCGATTCTGGCCAAGGGCACATACCTCGGCTGCAGGCTCAGCCTCGGCCCTGGTTGGCGAGTGAGCCAGAGGCAACCAATCGATGTCTCTCTCACATTGATGTTTCTCTCTCTCTCCCTCCCTCTCTCTCTTTCTCTCTCTCTCTCTCTCTCTCTCTTCCACTCTCTCTGAAAAGCAATGGAAAAAATTTCCTCGGGTGAGGGTTCAAAACAAAACTAGTTAATACTAATAACCAGAGACATTTATGGAGCCCTTTGGTATGCGAAGTACTAGGTTCAGCACTTTATACACTTCATTACATTAAAATCTCCCTGCCACCCAGAGAGGGAGGCAGATCCTAGATCATCCCCATTTACAGATGTGGAGCCTGAGGCTCATAAAGAGATTTACTTTTTTTAAAAAGGCCAAGTATATTTTTTTCTTAACCCTAGCCCAAGGATATGTTGGTTGACGTTAGAGAGGGAGAGAGAAACATCCGTTGGCTGTTTCTCACATGTCCCCCGACAGGGGACCAAACCCAAAACCTGGGTATGTGCCCTGACCAGGAATTGAACGCTTGACCTTTCTGTGTACAGGACCGTGCTCTGACCAAATGAACCACACCAGCCAGGGCAAGAGATTTACTTTTTAATTTGTTCTAGAACAGGGGGTGGCAAACGGCAGCCCATTGGCCAAATCCGGTAAGTAGCTTGTTCACTTCACCATTGTTTATAGCTGTTCCTATGCTACAATGGTAGAGTTGAACAGCTGTGACAGAGACTGTAGGGCCTGTAAAACCTAAAGTATGTGCTCTCTGGCTCTTTACAAGAAGAGCTTGCTGACCTCTGTCTAGAAAGTGACAGAAACGGGAGGGACTTGAACCAGGTCTGTCTGATTCTGGAGCACCTCTCTGCTTTGCTGTCCCAGTTTTAGTTGTTTATTTGTTTGCAACATCCCCCTGCTGCGTGTACAACAAAGGCTAGAAAGACCTTTCTTTCCTGTTCCTTTGAGGGAAGTCACTCCTTCTCTTTTCAAAGCCAGGAGTGAAAATGGAAAGGGATTTGGGGATTCTGACTCCTCAAGCCAAGTTTTGGGAGAAAAGAGAAACTCATGTGAGGGAGACAGGCAGGCCGAGGCAGGCAAGTCCCTGGAACCAAGGTCAGTGACTGTCATTGTCCCCTAGCCCAGGTTAGGGCTGTATTTAGAGTCAGCTAAGAGACTGAGACTGGCAAGGTGCAGGAGTTGAAAAAGAATGCCAAGCTGGAGTAGGTATCACCTGCTCCCAGGGGCCTTTGAGGGCTCCAAACCAGTTCAGTCACTCAGCAAATATTTATTCAGTACCTACTCTGTGCCAGGCACTGTTCTAGACACTGGGAATAAATGGGGAATCAGATCCCAGCTCTCTGGAAACAGACAATGTCTCCATTAACCAGTAATTAATAAACTAATATTAAATTGTAATAAGATCTATAAAGAAAATAAACCAAGCTGATGTGATTGAAAGCAACTGCTACATAGGCAAGGAGGACCTCTCTGAAGCAGTGCCATTTAAGCTGAGACCAAAAGGCCAAGGAGCCAGCTGTGGGACCACCAGGTGGAAAAGCATTCCAGGCAGCAGGAACAGCAAGTGCAAAGGCCCTGAGCAAGAATAATTTAATTTGGCCTGGCTGGTGTGGCTCGGTGGTTGAGCATCTACCTATGATCCAGGAGATCGCTGTTCAATTCCAGGTCAGGGCACATGCTCAGGTTGCAGGCTCGAACCTCAGCAAGGGACATGCAGGAGGCAGCCAATCAGTGACTCTCATCATTGATGTTTCTATCTCTCTCGCTCCCTCTCTCTGAAACCAATAAAGACATATTTTTAAAAATAAATAAATAAAGTTTAAGAATAATTTCATTTGCATGTTCAAGGAACCAAAAGGCCAGTGAGGCTGGAGCAAAATCAAAGAGAGCAATAGTGCCTGGCCAGTGTGGCTTTATGGTTGAGCATCGACCCATGAACCAGTATTCCTCATAGGACACATGCCCGGGTTGTGGGCTCTATCCCCAGTAGGGGCATGCAGGAGGCAGCTGATCAATGACTCTCTCTCTGAAATCAATAAAAATATATATATAGCTCTTTCTCTGCCATCGTGGTGCACATGGTTGGCTCTCCTGTGCCATGTCGTCTCACAAGACTTTCAGGATCAAGAGGTTCCTGGCCAAGAAACAAAAGTGGGATCGGCCCATTCCACAATGGATTCGGATGAAAACTGGTGATAAAATCAGGTACAACTCCAAGAGGGGACATTGGAGAAGAACCAAACTGCGTCTATAAGGAATCGCACATGAGAGATGGCTCACATTTATGCTGTATCCAGGTTGCCTGCATCTTTAAATGACTGAAAAGATCACTACTGTCTGGAAAGCTGAGCATCTTAATTGTGAAATTATTGGAAGCATGATTTCTCTCTTGATTTTTTTTCCCTGCAATAGTAGCAATAGTAGGTTGGTTCAGCAATAAATGTGAGACCTTTAAAAACAACAACAACATACACACACACACACACACACACACACACACACACATATGTATGTAATAAAAAGGGAGATGGTGCAAGATGAAACCAGGTAGCCCCTGTCACATGCCGGGAAATCAGGGCAAGGAAGCAGGAGTTTATTCCAAGTGTGATGGAAAGCCACTGGGTGGATGGTGGCTAATGATGCTGATGATTGAGGCTAAAATATTTTTTGAGCCCTTACTCAAGGCTGGGTGCTTGTTAAGGCCTTTAAACGCATTAACTCATTTAATCCTCACAAGCAATCCAGATGAGGAAACAGAGGCCCAGAGAGGTTAAGCTGCTGGTCCAAGGTTACGTAGCTACACTTATAGCTCACTGGGACTCAGTGGGGACAGTAAATCGCAAGGGGTAAGACCCTATAAGAAACAACAACGACATAAAGAAAGAGCTTGCATTGCATTTAATGAGAGGAAAGAAAACTAATATCTACCAAGTTTCCTGCTTGTGCCAGGCTCCAGGAAGAGCAAGGGTTACTAGAGTTCAAAAGTGTTTTTCAGCACTTCCTCCTCTGGATATCTTTAACATCTTCTCTTACACCCTTTCTGCCTTGTTTGCTTGTGGTTTGTGCCCCTAATCATAATAGCTAGCATTTATTTGGCGCTAATGGTGTGCCATGTACCATGCCCAGCACATGTGCTATGCCCACTTAGTTTATTCTTGCAATAAGCTTATGGTTTCCTTTTAGAGTGAGGAAATTGAGGCTCAGAGCTGCCTCAGTAAGGGATCCAAGAATTGGTACTAAGAATTGACAGCTTAGGATTTGAACCCTGGTCTGTCAGACACAAGAGTTCTAAGCACTTAGCTACTGGGCTATAACCACCCACCTCCCTCCTTTCCATGAACAGTCAGTTCATGGGTTCCCCAACAGCAGCCATAGGGTGGCTTTTATCTCTAGTTGCTTAAGGAGGGTTAATAGTGCCTACCTCACAGACTAAGAAGGCTAAATTAGTTCATCTAGGTCTAGGGTGACCAACTATCCTGGTTTGCTCAGGACTGAAGGGGTTTCCAAGAAGGGAGATATTCGGTTTCAAAGCCAGAAAGTCCTGAGCAAATCGGGACAAGTGGGGCGTGAGTGCTTCTTGTTTAATACATGGTCAATGGGCATTAGTCATTATTGCTTCTCCTTTACTCTTTCATCAGTTTGACAGCAAAAAGGTAGCAAGCGCCTGCTCTGTCCTAAGAGCTGGGACACTGTATGCAGTAGGTCTGGGGGGGGGGGGGGGCACTGTGCAGAGAACCTAGCTCCAAAGGGTCACACACACAAAATCCACAGTTCCTGGGGAAAGGCCAAACCTCCCTCAGAGGTGATTCCAGCAGCTTGTGTGGACTTGCTTGGACCCCTGTGGGAGAGGTTCCATTGCCCTTTGGGTCCCCACTTAGTGACAGAGGCAGTTGGGGGTCTCATAGTGAAGCCTGGCAAGGAGGGGTCTTGAGATGATTGTGGGTGGAAGGGAAGGAAAAAAAAATGTGCCTTTGACATTGACTTTGTGGCTGCAATAAAGGCCTAAGAGGTAGTTCCTTTCATCACATACATTTTGCTGGATGAGGTAACTGAAACTCAGGGACCACAGTGAAGTGACTTGCCCAGGATCACGCAAAAGAGATGGGTAATTGGAATCTGAACCGAAGCCCCAGCGAAGCAGGGGCCGTTGGGGCGGGGCAGGCGCACCCCTGCACTTCCCGTCCTCCACGCGGCTCGGGTCCCCCACTTGTCCTGACAGCGGCCGGGCTCGGTGCCATCTCCTCCGCCCTCCGGGCGGTCAGCGACCCGCCCCTTCCCCTCCCAACGCTGGGGGGAGGAGAGGAGAGCAGGAAGGAGAGGGGGGTCGGGAGGCCCGGCTTTATAAAGGCGGCTGGGCCCGCGCCGCCCGCCAGACCCCGAGGCCCGGATTCCTGCGCCGCCCGCCGCCCCACGTGACCGCGCCAACCTCCCCTCCCCAGCTCCACTGCAGTGAGTTGGGGTGCGTCCCCACCACCCCCAGACCTTTGCCGAGCTGCGCGGTCTACTGAGCCCAGGGTAGGGAGGAGACCCCACGGAGGAAGCGCTGAGATGAGGGTCACCAGGCGAGCCCCCGATGGCAGGCGTTTAGGACCCAGAGGAGCCCGGGACCCCTCTCCTCCCCCGGGTCGGGGCCTGGGAGACTGTCAGCCATCCCCCAAGAATGCGCGTACAGCCGTTCCCATGGTAACGTGCCGGTCGCGCCCGCCCTCCGCCAAGTACAAGGAGAGGTTGTTGGGGAGGCTGGGGACTGGTCCCGGGAGGTCCAAATTCGTCACGGAGCTGTTGCGCCAGGGAACCGAGGATGTCCGCTCCCCCTCCCCCGTGCCCCAAATCCTCTGGGAGCCAGAACGCAAGTCGCATCGCCTCTCCAAGCCTCACTTTCGGCATCTGTCAAATGGAGGCAATATTACTGGTCTAAGTTCTCCGAAGAGCTATCTCGAGGGTAACGTTCCGGGCCAGCCCCGTCTCCCGGTTGGACACCCGAGGAGTGAATTTTAGCGGCCCGGTGACTCCTGTGGCCCACCCTCCCCCTAGGCCCGCTGCCATGGCCCTCTTCGGAGCCCTCTTCTTAGCCCTGCTGGCTGGAGCTCACGCCGAGATCGCCGCCTGCAAGATCCGCGTCACCTCCAAGGCGCTGGAGCTGGGTAGGGCGCCGGGGCGCGCGGTTCAGGGTGGGGTCACCCCCACGGTGGGCGGGGAGCTAAGGGTCTCGTCCTGCCTCAGTGAAGCAGGAGGGACTGCGCTTTCTGGAGCAAGAGCTGGAGACTGTCACCATCCCGGACCTGGTAGGCGGGGAGGGCCGCTTCTACTACAACATCACCGAGTAAGTGGGGGGCCCCGGGCGGGGCTTCGAGGGTGGGGCGTGGCCAAGTAGACGAGGCGGGACTTAAATAAAATGGGGCCACAGGATGAAGGCTAAGCCTGCCCACCCAGGTGGGGTCAGGCAGGTGGCAGTGGCCTAGGAAACGTAAGCGGGACCAGGACCGGCTACGTGAACTGAGGCGTGGCCAGGGGAGCGGAGTCGGGAAACCTGCCCGTGGACGAGGCTGGGGCCCGGGGCGCCGGGTGGAGCTAACGGGAGAGGCCCTGGGAGCAGAAAGCGGCCTGTGGTGTAGGGCGGTGGCGACAGGTGGATCGCATCGTAGATGATGGAGACAAAATCAAAGGGCTCGGTTAAAAGACCAGGTCTAGCAACCCCAGGGTGTGGGAGGGAAGGGAGTGCAAGTAACAGGACTTCTAGGAGAAGGGGTGACGCTCACTTTTACGACCTGAGTCAGGAGAAGCCCATCTCTGAGCCACCCTAGTCCAAGTTGAGCCGCCCAAGCCCAGGTTGGACACTCGAGGAGCAATGGAATAATTCATTCCACCCACACCAGTTTCCCCGGCCCGGACTGGAAGAGGAGGGGCTGAATTTGCCGTGGTTGGGTGGAACCCCCTCTTGGCCTTGCATCTGACCCTGAGGCCTCCTGCAGGGTGAAGGTCACAGAGCTGCAGCTGACATCCTCTGAGCTCCATTTCCAGCCAGAGCAGGAGCTGGTGCTGCAAATCAACGATTCCTCCTTGGGGATGCGCTTTCGGAGACAGCTTCTCTACTGGTTCTTGTGAGGACCTGCCACCCTCAGGGGAGTGGCAAGTGGATCAGGGGGGCTGGGGATGATGTGGGGATGTGGGCAATCCTTTAGCCTTTCTGAGTCTCAGTTTCTTCGTCTGTACAATAGGGACGGTCACACCCACTTCTTAGGGGTTGATAGGGTTTGGTAGAATGGCTGGTAAACTGCAAAAGTGAAGCCTTATTAAGAGGTATCACGATGTATGGGGGTGGGGAGCAGGCAGTGAAGACTCGGTTAAGGTCCAGGATTGGGTGAAATTAACCCGGTCCCCCCTCCCCGCAGCTATGATGGAGGCTATATCAACGCCTCTGCCGAGGGTATATCCATCCGCATCGCTCTGCAGCTCTCGGGAGATCCCACTGGTCGGATCAAAGTGTCCAACGTCTCCTGCCAGGCCTCTGTCTCCAGGTTGCATGCAGCCTTCGAGGGAACTTACAAGTAAGCCCCACCCCCGACCCCAGTGCACCCGCTTTGGGCCCCACAGCCCATCCGCCTAGTGTAATGCAAAGTGCACAGGCTTGGGCATCAGAACAACTGGGCCCAAATCTCAGCGCCACCACGTCCTGGCTGTGTGACCTTGGGAAAGTCCGTGAAGCTCTGTGCCTCAGTTTCCTCACTGGTAATATGAGGATGATAATAGAACCTATTTTATAAGATGTTGTGAGGCCTGTTTGTGTTAATATATGTAAAACTATTTAGAACAGTACCTGGCATATAATAAGTGGCTAGCCCCTTAACGGTGAGGATGTGTGCACAGTTGGGCATGAACTGGGTTCTCAATAATGGGTGGCTCTTGCTAGTTATAACAAAAACAATAACATAGGCCCAGGTTTGGGGCTGAGAAGGGGACTTTGTGCTGGTTTTGGAAGAGGACAGGGGAGAGGAGAAGGTAATACACCATCTGGTATTGGTACGCTGTCAAGTTTTTACTTATTCAATAAGGTGTATGCCAGCCGCTGAGGATTCAGAAAAGAGCTGAGCCTAGTTGGAGGGAAAAAAACATTTGTCACTGGGGCCTTGAGACAGGGACTAAGAAAGCACTGTGGGGGTTCAGAAAAAGGCAGTCTGGGAAGACTGCCTAAAGGAGGAAGCATCTGAGCCCAGCCTGGGAATTCTAGAATGGGGGCACTGAGGGTAGAAGGGAGGGTGTGAGTGATCCTGTGGAGGTGGGGATGCTCACAGCACGTTTGAGGAACCGGCTAAATTACTTTGGCTGGTGGGGGTCTAGGGTAGGAGAGGTCTTGAGAATAAGGCTGGGGAGGATTTGGGCATGAGTCATGGAAAACCTTTATTAAAGAGCTGGTAATTCAGGTCGAAGCTGGTGTGTCCAACCCCCCTGCCCCTATGTGTCTGATCAGTGATCTCTCCTGAACCTGCATGGGGATAAGGGCAGGGCCTGGGCTCATGGGTCTGTCCCCTTGTCGCAGGATGGTGTATGGGTTCCTCTCCACGTTCATCACCTCAGGGATGCGATTCCTCCTCAACCAGCAGGTATGGGCAGTGGCGGGTCTGGGGTGCAGTGGGGGTGACCTCTCTTTTTCAAAGGCCCTGACCCTGGCGCCCACCTCCCAGATCTGCCCAGTGCTCCACCACGCAGGGATGGTGCTGCTCAACTCCCTTCTGGACACCGTGCCTGGTGAGTTGGTGCCGGCAGGTAGGGAGCTCTGGACGAGGCCCTGGCCTGGGATGGGGTGAGAAGGAGGCCGGGTGCATAGGTGCACAGCGCTTCAGAGTAAGCCCCTTCCATACCCTGCTGTGGAATGGCCCTGGATTCAAATGTGACCTCTGCGGATTTACTGCGTGACTCAAGGTAAGTATTCACTTTTCTCTGGGCCTTGGTTTCCTCATTTGGCTGGTGAGGCCTCCCCCTGGGGTTGCTGTGAGGATTAACTGAAGGGCTGGTTGTCAAGGTCCTCAATATGTGCTTGCTGATCACTGTGGACCCCATTTGTGTTCATCACCTGGCACTTAATAGGTGTTTAATTAATGCGAATTCTCTTTTCCTAAGCTGTGACCTCTGTCTGCTGTGGAGCACGGACAGGGAAGGAGGAGGCAGGGGAAGCCATGAGGGAAGGGAACCCCTTGCCATCTTGTTTAGTGGTCTGATGAGACCCCTGTAATAGTAGCAGTGATAGCAGCAGCAGCAGCAGCAGCAGCCGTTGTTGAGCACTTATTGCACGCCAGGCACTAAGTGCTTTCTACATAAAACTAATTCGATCCTCACAACAACCCCGTGAGGGATGTATTATAGTGACCATTTTATGGATGAGAAGCTTAAGCACCTTGCCTCACACAGCTTGGAGTGACTTGAGCCTCTCCCCACAGTACGCAGTCCTGTGGACAGTTTCGTTGGCATTGACTACTCCCTCCTAAAGGACCCCGTGGTCTCGAGCAGCAGCCTGGACATGGACTTCCGGGTGAGCTGCCCAGCTGGTGCGTCTGTCACCAAACTCCCTCCTTCTCCCCAAAGTTCCTGGTTTTATCTTCCTAAAACACAGCTCTGATGAGGCCGCGCCGCTGCTGGGACTAACGTGGCTCCCGCTGCCTACAAAATTAGCTGCATCTCCTCGGTGTGGCACTGGAGCCTTGTTACTCTTGTCTGGGCCCACCTTTCTAACTTCACCCTGTTCCTCTGCAGCCACTCTTTCTCAAATAGGCCCCTCACTTCCTACCTCAGGGCCTTTGCTCGTGCACTGCCCTTCCCCATCTCCCCTGAAGGAGTTGGACATAGGGCTCTGTGCACATAATCTCATTTCATTGTCTCATAACCCTGGAGTCAGGTACCCATTTTAGGAATGTAGAGACTTGCTCAGAGGTGATGTCACTTGCTCAAGGCCACACAGCACCTTTGCTCCTCCAGTGGAGTGTAGCAGAATTTCAGAGCACAGATTCCAGTCCTGGCTCTGCCACTTACTAGTTGTGTGATCTTAAGCAAGTGGTTTTACCTTTCTGTGCCTGTTTCCTAATATGTAAGTGGAAATAACACAGTAAGAAAACATACCTCAGAGGATTAAAGGAGCTGGTCTATGTACAGATCACAGAAGTATCACTACCTATATATGTAAGCAGTAGTAATATGTAAGCTATTATCTTTTTTTAAATAAATCCTCACCTGAGGATATTTTTTCCATTGCTTTTTTAGAGAGAGTGGAAGGAAGGGAGGAAGGGAGGGGGAAAGAGAGAGAGAAAGAGGTGTGAGACACATTGATTGGCTGCCTCCTGCACGAGAGCTAGGGATCAAACCTGCAACCCAGGTACATCCCCTTGACTGGTAATCAAATCTTTGACCCTATGGTGCACGGGGTGATGCTCCAACCACTGAGTCACACTGGCCAGGGCAGTAGCTATTATCTTTACTGCCACCTAGCTTTCAAGGCCCACTCAAATGCCACCTCACCCTTGAATCCCTTTCTGAGCCTCCCTTCTCAGGTCTGATGGCATTGCTCCCTCACAGCACTCCAGCTGCCCTCCTTCCAATGCCTTTTAAGAAATGTGCTTAAGGGTCCACCAAGGACAGCAACGGGGTCCGACTCCCCACCACTCACAGTGCCTAGCACTGGGCCAGGAGACATCTGCCTTGGCCCTGACCCTGATCCCCCTACCCCAGGGGGCCTTCTTTCCCCTGAACCAGAACTGGAGCCTGCCTAACCATGCAGTGGAGCCCCAGCTGCAGGAGGAGGAACGGATGGTATACATGGCCTTCTCTGAGTTTTTCTTCGACTCAGCCATGGAAAGCTACTTCCAGGAGGGGGTCCTGCAGCTTTCGCTGGTGGGGGACAAGGTATGCCAGGGACTGTTCATGAGTTGGGCAAGACAGGACCTGTGATGGAGCTTCTGATGACCCTGCCTTACCCCCCAATTCCCCTGACCAGGTGCCCCAGGACCTAGACATGCTGCTGAGGGCCTCCTACTTTGGGAGCATCGTCCTGCTGGTGAGTGTTGGTGGGAGGTAGGGACATGGCCAGGGTGGGTGGGCACACCACCCACGGGACCAGTGAGATGTGCAGGTGGAGGCCCCAAGTAGCAGTCATGGAATAGACAGAAGGCCTGGCCTCTGGCCGAGTTCCCTCACCTAGCTGAGCCTGGGCCTAAGTCTGTGAAGAGGGCTCGCTAGTTCCTGTCCCCTCTGTCCTTCATGAGGCCATGACCAGGACAGGCTGAGAACCCAAGCTCTGCAAGTAAGTGTAGGGGCTTTAACGACTAATATGTTATTCCTTTTGCTTATTTTCCTTTGTTTAATGGAGAGTAGGGGGAGTTTTAAAATTTAACAAAAAATATTTCAGTGTCCTTGGTTCCATTTTGTAAATGATAGAGCTGGGATCTGAACCTAGATTATGAAACTGTGATTCCAGGTCACACTGGCATTCTCCACTACCCTGTACAACCTTATAGGGTTGTCATGAGAGTTAAATGAATTAACACACATACAGCAAGTGCAACAGTACCTGGAACAGCTCAGTGAACACTAGCTGCTGCTGTTACTGCCTTCATCACCATCATCAAACTCATGGCCAAGCACTGTTAAGAGCATGGCCTCTATGGCCAGACTGCCTGGGTTTGAATCCCAGTTTTGCAACTGAGTAACTATATAAACTTGGACAAGTTACTTAACCTCTCTGTGCCTCAATTTCCCCATCTCAAAAATGAATACCTGCCTCACATGGTTATGGTGAGGTTTAAATGAAGTGTTTGGTTAAGAGTACACATTGGTCAGTGTGGAAATCTAATAGTATTCCTACACTGCCCCTAGAAGAAACAGCACAGCAGTTTAGAGAAAGGAGGTATGGCAGGGGGCTGGGACACGTCATGCAAAGAGACTGCCTCCGAGTCTGGATGGGAGATGGATCATGAATACTGAGAACTCAGGAAAGCAGAGAGAAGGAAGGAGACCTTCTTAGAACAAGACATTTGTGTGAGCAAAGGCACAGAGGCTGGACACAGTTCTGCAGAGTTTGGTTAGCCATACCTTTTTCATACCTTAGTCACTGGCATTCCATACCTTTGCCATACCTTTGTCACTCTGGGCTCCCAGAGGGCAGAGTCTGAGCCACCCTGTCCTCCAGGGGGCTCACCTGGGAACAGATCTGGGACTTGACCCTCCCTCCCTGCTCTATCCCCAGAGCCCAGCGGTGATCGACTCTCCGTTGAAGCTGGAGCTGCGTGTTTTGGAACCACCGCGTTGTACCATCAAGCCCTCAGGCACCACCATCTCTGTCACTGCCAGTGTCACCATTGCCCTAGCCCCACCCAACCAGCCTGAGGTCCAGCTATCTCGCATGATCATGGTGCGGGCACCAGGGCAAGGGCTGCCAAGGGTTGGAGGGAAGTGGGCTGGGTACCCGCCTGGTTAGTAACACACCGCCCCTCCCCACGTTCCCACAGGACACCCGTCTCAGTGCCAAGATGGCCCTCCGGGGGAAGGCGCTACGCATACAGCTGGACCTGCGCAAGTATGCAGATGTCTGAAAATCTCGGGCAAGCCCTTAACCTCTCTGAGCCTCAGTGTCTTCAGAATAATCACATCGGCCTAGTAGAACTGGGGAGCCAAATTCAGCCACACCAGCAAGTCACTGGAGAGCTGTGGTCCTTGTTAACACAGAAAGTGCTTTATTAGAGTGTAACTCTCTGCAGCCTCTCATGACTCGGAGGCAGGCAGAGCAGGTATTATGGAGATGACCAGCCCAGCCCAGTAAGGTTAAGCGAAATGCCCAGTCACACAACTGAGCCTAAGGGCATGTGTTCTGGCAGAAACCCAGCACAACTTTGCTTTGTAATCTTTTTCAAAATTTTTTATTAATTTTAGAGAGAGGAAAGGGGAAGAGAAACACTGCTTTGTTGTTTGTTCATTGTTGCTTCTGGAACGTGCCCTGACCGGGGATTGAACCCACATCCTTGGTGTATAGAGATGACACTCTAACCAACTGCGCTATCCAGCCAGGGTAGCTTTGTAATCCTAAGACAAGTCATTTTATCTTTCTAAGCTTTATTTTCTTCCTGTGTTAAATATAGATAAAATTAGCATCTACTTTTTAGGGATGTGCTGCCCAATACGATAGATACTAGCCACATGTGGTTATTTATAATTAAATTAATTATAATTAAATAGTTCCTCAGTTGCACTAACCACATTTCCACAGCCACATGTAGGTAGTGGCTACTGTGTGGGCAGTGCAGATACATTGGACAGTGCTGTTGTAAGGAGTTGAATGAGTGAATGTAGGGTAGTAGTTAAAAGCCTAGATTCTGGAGGGAGGTTCTGCCATTTTCCAGCTGTGTGACCTTAGGCAAGTAACTTAACTTCTCAAGGCCTCATTGGCCTCATCTACAAAGTGCAAGTCATAATAGTGCCTACATCTTAGGGTTGTTATAAAGAGTAAATCAGTTGGCATGTGAAAACATTTTAATAATATTTAACTTTTTTTTTTTTTTTAAATAGTTTATTGATTTTAGAGAGGAAGGGAGACGAAGAGATAGAAACATCAATGATGAGAGTCATTGATCGGCTGCCTCCTGCACGCCCCCTACTGGAGATCAAGTCTGCAACCCGGGCACGTGCCCTGACGGGGAATCGAACCATGACCTCCAGGTTCATAGGTGGACACTCAAGCACTAAGCCACGCAGTCCGGCAGCACTGTACTTCTTGTTAAATAATAAGCAACACAGCTCTAGCTGGTGTTGCTCAGTGGTTAGAGCACTGGCCCATGCACCGAAGGGTCACGGGTTGGATTCTCAGTCAAGGGCACATGTCTGGGTTGCAGGTTCGATCCCAGGCCCTGGTTGGAGCAACCAATCAATGCGTCTCTCTCACATTGAGATTTCTCTCTCTCTTTCTCCCCTCCTCCCTCCCAGTCTCTCTAAAATAAAATCAATGGAAAAGTATCCTTCCATGCGGATTAACAAAAGTAATAATAATAAGCAACACATGCAAGGCTATCAGGAGAAGTCCGGCATGTAGGAAGTGCTTGACAAGTAAGCAGCCAGTGTGGGGAAAAGGAGACCTACAGGGAGAAGTGGCTCACCAAGGAAACACACCTGGAGAGTGGTAGAACACCCTGGAAAGGTGTATAGGTGGGACATCTAAGGCTGAAACTCAGGCTTTGGGCGGCTCGGCTGGGTGGCCTGATGGAGGAGCTTCCTGGGCTCATGCCCACCAGGCATTTCTTTCTCACCCACAGGTTCCGAATCTACTCAAACCAGTCTGCATTCGAGTCGCTGGCAGTGAGTTGGGAATGGTGGGTGGGCCAAGGCTAGGGTCAGGGTGAGTGGCTAAGGCAAGCCCACCCACTCCTCGCACCCTGACACCACCACCCTTTCCTCCCAGCTGATCCCACTGCAGGCTCCTTTGAAGACCATGCTGCAGATTGGGGTGATGCCCCTGCTCAATGGTAGGGTAGGGGGTATGAAAAGGGAGGGGGGAAGGAGGGGGACCTGGGTGCGCCCAGACTGAGCCAGCTGTCCCCACCCACAGAGCGGACCCGGCGTGGGGTACAGATCCCACTACCTGAGGGGATGGACTTTGTGCGTGAGGTGGTAACGAACCATGCGGTGAGTGGGGGCACAAGGGGGAAGGAGGGCAGAGCCTTCCTCTCCCTCTGCAGGTTAGGAGTGCCGTCCAACCCTGTTATCAGTTCCTCCCTCATCAATTGCTCCCTCCCGTTTTAATCTTACATCAGATTCCTCCAGCCCTTTGCACAAGCTGTGTCCTCACCTTGGAACACTTTCCCGATTCCACTCCCAAAGCCTACTAATCTTTCAGGTCTTAGCTAAGAGGTCACCTCCTCAAGGCAGCCCTCCGTGAGCCCCAAAGGCTGTGCTCCTGCAGCCTCTATTGCAGCACCCTTCACAGCGAGTTATAACTGCTTTGCTGTTCCATCTGTCCCACTAGATTGAGAAACCCTTCAAGGCCATGGACTCTCTCTTTATCTTTATCTCTAAACTCTGGCCTCAGTACTGGAATGAATAGACTCCCTTCCCTGCTCCGCTGCACAGGGCTTCCTCACCATCGGGGCTGACCTCCACTTTGTCAAAGGGCTGCGAGAGGTGATCGAGAAGAACCAGCCTGCGAACACCATGGACTCCCGGGTACCCAGTGCCCCACCACCCTCCACAGCAGCTGTCTGAGCCCTCAACCCCCACCCCCTGGCAGCTGCATTCAGGACCAATGCCTCTCATTCCCTCCTTCACCCCCTCACAGCTTATAGTGTCCTCTCTAATCCCCAGTGCCACAGAGAAGTCAGGGTTTTAAGCTGTACCCAATTTAATTCCATAATCACACTCAGTCCATCAATTACAGTCTGTCCAACCTCCCAGTGGGCCGTCCTGAGCTCTATTGTGTTCCTGGGGGGCATCAGTGCATTAAGGGCATTCTTTAAGCAGGGAGGGGACCAGACCCTACCCCAGTTAGGAATAAAGTGCTAACTCCCCCCCCACTGCCCTGCAGGGGCATTTTGCGTTAAGGAGGACCTCCCTTCTAGCAGGAGAGGCTGGGAGGGGCTGGATCAGGCAGTAGGGGCTGTCGCCCATGGTCATCAGTATGGCTGTTTATTCAGAAAGCGGGAGAACATGGTGAGGGCAGCCTGGGGCTTGTCGGTGGGGACCATGTGTCCAGCGCCCTGAGGAGCAAAGCTCTGTGAGATTCCCTCCCCGTATAGCCCCTGCCCCGGGGGCTTCCTTCATCACACTGGGTCCCCCTAGCCAATGACCTTCCTCCTCCCCAACTCTGCCCCAAACCTTCCACTCTTCTCCCTCTCTTCCCCCCTGCCAAAAACTTGCCCTTAGGGGGGCCAGATGGACACCCAGCATAAAAGGAAATGGGAAGGAAAGGATGGGTGGGTCCTGCCCCATCCCCCTTACCCCAGCTAGCCCTCACCAGGCCCAGGCCCTACCTTGATGGTGAGAAAGGTGATGTGGGAGAACTCCTTCACAAAGCCAGCAATCTGCTCCCCACTGTCGCTGTAGTTCACTAACCAGGGCCGGCGCTGTACCTCCATCTGCCCCACCAGGAAAGATTTAGCAGCCTGCAGTCACCCATCATCTCTGCTCACAGACACCAAGCCTCAAGACCTCTAGGGCCAGGAACTCCTCTAGGTTTGCCTTGTGTGCCAGGCATGCTCACCCTAACCCTGCACCAGCCTTTCCCTGTGGCCAAGATTCCTGCCTTACCTTCTGGTTGAGGGAATCCACAAACCACTCATCCCCCAAGAAATTGCAGGCCATGTCCACGTCTCCATTGTAGAGCAGGATCCGGTATTTCTGGAGCAGAGCAAGGGGAAAGTGGGAGGTCTGGAACAGCCCCAGGCCTCGGCCCTTACCAAGTTCAAGCCCTACCCCTACGGGAATTCAAGGGGCCAGCTAAACAGCATGGGCCAGGAAATGCTTGCATTTTCTGACTGCTTTCCTATATGTCCAATGCTCTATGAAGTGCTCTACCTAGAAAGGGAGATGCCATTATTAACCCTATTTTACAGATGGGGAAACCAAGTCTCAAGATACGTGAGAAACTTGCCCAGGGTCACATGGCTAGTAAAGAAACTCCCACCCAGGCAATGTGATCCAGGGCCCATGCTCTAACCTCTGTACTTATAGACCTGGCCCTAACCTGGCTCTGCTAGTGTCTCCTAGGTGACCTTGGACAAGACCCTCTCCCACCCTGGACCTCCATTTGCCTATTTGTAACACAATCTGACTAGCTCTTCTCACCCTAAAGGCTCTTTGGCTAATGCAAACCCCTCAATCTCCTACAGCAGAGCAGCATGGGGTGGGGCCAAAGCCAGGTTAAATTCTAACCCTGCCAACTATAGGACGTTGGGCAAGTGACTTCATTTCTTGGAGTTTCAGCTTCCCCTGTCCCCCCTGCCTTGCCACACTGCTCCAGGGTCCTGATGCTGCTGGTGGAACCAGCTGTGATGCCCCTACTCACCTGTGGGGCAAGCAGCTTAAGGTACTGGGAATGCATGGTTTGGTAGAGACGACGGTACTGTATATTCACAAGGAAGCTGCAGGAGCAGGTGGGCAGTCCCCGGGAAGAGCAGGCATGGGGAGAAAGAGTCAACAGATCAGACCTCCTCTCCTATCCCAAGCTCTAGTCTAGGAGGCAGACAGCTGGGACTCGGTCCCCAACTCAGGCGTGTCACCTCTCTAGGACTTGCCTAGATGGGGGGCTAGAATTCAAAGGTCCTCAATCCACTGCCATTTAGAAATGCATAGGGACACTTTGGTTGTTTCAATGACTGGGATGCAAATGGCATTTAGAGCATAGGGGCTTGTAGGTGTGAAAACCACAGCATATAACAATAGTAGGGCATGGACACTGACCAATCCAAAGGGCCCTGAGTGGTTCCTGCTGTGCCTCTTGTCACCTTTTTTACTTGCAGGGGGTCAAAGGAGAGCTGAGCCACTGGGGATGGCACTGGAGCAGAGGTGAGGGAGGGGAGTTGGGAGTGTGTCTGTTTACTAAATGCCACGGAGGTATTCGATATTTTAACAACCATGTGGCTATTTAAGAATGAACTGGCTGAAAATCAACTTAGGGGTTAAACACCCTTGTAAAACAACTCACTGTGGTGCCGAGTGCCAAAAGATCCCTGGGAACTTATCTGATGCTCACAAGCCCAACAGGATGCCACCCCCCACCAGCCATAAGCAGCCACAGAACCTCACTTGCATAGGTCCCAGCTGGGCAGCTGCTCAGGGATGTGGAGGGCCTTCCGCACAAAAGGGTTGTTGAGGTAGGTGGAGGCGGCTGTGGTGTTGGTGCAGGGGGGGTCCATGTGCACCCTATTCCCAGAGCGCAGCAGTGCCTGAGGGGAAAGACATGGTCAGGGTCTTTGCTTCCCTGCCCTGCCCTGCCCCACCCTGGGAGGAAGCCCAGGCCTTTGCACACCTGATGCCATGTCCGCTTGAGTGGCAGGCGAGTGAAGATGTTGCCAAAATCCTGGACCACGACAGTATCCTTCTCATACCTGTGAGAGAAGTGGGGGGATGGGTGCTTGAGCCTCCAGAGAGGGCTGCAGTTAGCCCAATGGGCACCCAGCAGTGCTTACCTTAAATGGCCTGGCACCCCCCCAGCACATGGGGCATAGAGGTTGTAGATGTTGAGGCCAGAGTTACCCACAATGTGGGACACTTCCTGGAGCTGCAATGACACACCAATCCACCATGCTTTACAAAAACCTGGCCTCCCCATGACATCACCAACTTGTCCCAAGATTTAGAGCTTCCCTACTTTTTTCACACGTAGGGAAACTGAGGCTCAGTGGAAGGACTCTGCCAGACCTAGGTCCAAATCCTAGTGCTTTTACTTCCTAGCACTGTGACTTTAACATTCTTAGCCTCAGTTTCCTCACCTGGAAAATGTGGATAATATGATCTCCCTTGAAGAAACTGAAGATTAAATGTGCACTGACACAGTTCAGCAGTCCTGGCACATGGCAGATGGTCAATAAGAGAAGGCCTTGCCCCTCACAGGGGTTACAGGATTTGCCCAGAAAGTCACAGAAAGTGGTGGTGGGACTGCATCTATTCATGTGTCCCAGAGAACACCCAATCGCTGAAAGATGCAGGATAGGACCACAATGGGGGAGGGGGCAGGGAGTCCCCATGGAGAGGATGTGGTCCTGTTCTCAGGACTGGGAGTATCAGGGGTGACACACGGTAGGGGCAGGACCTTACACTGTTCACACATTCTGGGTCTTTGTTATCGTAGAAGTTACACTTGTCTTGAGGGCAGCAGTGGGTCTGGAGGGAAGACCAGAGCCTGTACAGGAGACCAGAGTGAAAGTGCTTAGAGACCCATGGTGGGCAGAGAAGGCGAGAGCCCTGCCTTCTCCCTCCAACTTCCCATCGTAACCAGACCCCAGGGGAGGAGGAAATATATCATAGGGTGTGGTACGTAGATCCCCAACCGAGGTGCCCTTGGGCCATCATGCTGGCCCTCCTTGGTCCCTTTAAATTCTAATCTCTAGTCTCTGGCCTTTTAGCACCAAACCCTTCTAGCAACCCCAGCCCCCACCTTCTGCTCATAAACCAGAGTAGGGCTCAGGATATTATGTTCCTAGAGGACAGACTTGAGATTTTGTGACCTGTCCCACTCTGAATATTGCCCGGCTGCCCCCCTCCCATACCTGTTCCCCAGAAGGCCATGGTAGTAGGCAAAATAGACGAGAGAGTTGTCATTCTGCTCATAGGAGGAGAGTCCGTTGCCCACAGCCAGCCCCTGTGAAACAGTCAGGGCATCCAGCTCAGTGGGGCGGAGGGGTGACAAGGAGCCTCCCCTGACCTACACCCAGACCTTCAGCAATACGAAAACTGAAAGCCAGGGTGGTTTGTTGGGGGGAAGTGTGGGCGGAGGCCACACAACAGAGAGAACAGTTGGCAGCCTGACAAGTGTTTCTTATCATGGGAGGCACACGAGCAGAGAGACCAGCTCGTCGCAAGGATGTTATGGAGTCTGGGTTGGATGGGGAAGTTGGCCTGTTTGACCTCCCCAACCATGAAGCTATGACCATAAGTTTCCTCGCTTCCCTGTCCTGTACCTGAAGGTTCATGCTGGGGTCCTGCATGACCAACACAGCCAGGGTGGGGATGTAGATGCCGGCATAGCTCTCTCCTGTCAGGAAAAGCTCATTGTCCTTGTACTCCGGGAAGAGGCGGAAGAAATCTTGAAGGGCCTCAAAATTACTCTGGGCGACCTGGGGATGGCAGGATGGAGGGGGTCGGGAGACTTTGGTATCTCAGCTGGAAAGAATCTCCAAATAATGACACCAACTCACCCTGTTTCTACAAGAGGAATTGGCTTGACAGTGACAAGACCACACCACAAAGCATGTAACAGCCAAAAATAGACTCCAAAGCCATGATCTTTCTCTCCATGTATCATGCCACCTTTAGAGAACCAGAGAGACTGGGGCACATGGGCAGGTGCAGAACTCACCTCGGTGTCATTGGTCACATAAGACTTGTCATTAGAGTAGGAGAAGCCCACCCCAGCTGGGGATTCGAGGTACAACATGTTGGCAATCTAGAGGGGAGGAAGAAACCAGCTGAAGAGGGCTCCACACCCTATCCAAGTGCCCAGACATCCCCGCAGGACCCACAGCACTGCCTATACCAGGTTCCAAGAATATGGGTTGTACTCCAGGGTGACACCATCTGGTTGGACCTGAGGAGAAAAGACACAGCTGATTAAGTCCCAAGAACCAACTGGGTGGAGGCAAAGGGCCGATGGTACAGATAAACTAAGGCTCAGAAAAAGGGCACATTTTTGGGAAAAAGACAGAAGTCCTTTTCTCCCTTTTCCCTGGCCTTTTCCTTTGGGAAGTGCCCCCTCCCTCTCCTTTTCTTGGGAGGAGAGAGCTGCTTTCCACTCACCAGGAAGGGGCCGTGCTCAGTGAGGAAGCCGTCTAGGGAGCTGCAGCCCGGCCCTCCGTTGAGCCACAGCACCACAGGGCTGCTCTTGGGATCCTTCTGGGACTCCACAAACCTGGGAGGGGTGTCAGGCCTGGCTGGGTGCGGGTGGAGGGGCCTCTTCCAGCCCTCCCTGCTCCCAGGCTCCCTCAGGGGTCTTCAGGACCCCCCACCCCACCCCGCAGTCCTCCCCTGAAGGGCATCACTGGGCCCCTTCCCCCGCCCTGGGAGGGAGAGCCGGACCAGTAGTGGAGGTGCTTGGAGCCGGAGCCTCTGAGGTAGCCGGAGTACTGGCGGAAAGACGGCTGCTTGGCCAGCCCGGGCAGACACTGGATCTCGTCCTGATCGGGCGCCGCCTCGCCTCGGGGCGACCAGAAGAGCAGCAGCAGCAGCGGCGGCAAGAACCGCGGCGACAGCGCGGCTCGCACCATCTGCGAAGGAAGAGGGCGCCGGCTGTTTACTGGCTCCCGGGCTGCTCGCAGCCGGCCCTGGGCGGGGTTGGCGGCGCTCCCGCGAGGAGGTCTCCGGCCCCCGCCCCAGCTCCCAGCGCCGAGCCTCCCCTCCTCGCCCCGCACGCCGCGGGCTCCGGGATCCCTTCGAGTCTCCCGCGTCCTTCACCTCTGCTCTCCCAGGTCCTGAGTCTGCAGGAGCGGCCGGGCGATGGGAAGTCACGTGTACCCAGAATCACGTGTGCTCGGCCGTCAGGTGACAGGCGCTTCCGGATGCTTTGCCTGGCTGGCTGACCCCGGATGGAGGGGGCGGGGGCGGGGGCAGCAGCAGTCCCCACCCAGTCAGGGTCCGCGGGCCTCGCAGCGCGTGTCCCGGGTGCGGGCGACCGAATGACTCAGATGTGGACGGCCAGGGTCCCCTAGCCTCCCAGGGGGCTCTGTCCTAGGCGAGATGGCTGCGCAGGCGGCACTAGGACCCCACGGACAGGGCCTCGGGGAGGGGAGTAGGGGGAATGCCTTACGCGCCCCCGCGGTCACCTTCCGAGCCAGCTGCCCAAAATAGCCCGGGGCGCCCACTGGCCTGCCTCATGGCGGGGAGATGGCCGCTGTCTCCGACCCCGTGGAATTGGGTGCGCCCTGGGGACCCGCGCGCCCCGAGCCCTCTCCCACCCGCTTCCACCCGGTGCACGGTGCCAACATCCGTGTGGACCCCTCCGGGACACGGGCCACACGCGTGGAGAGCTTCGCCCACGGCGTGTGCTTCAGTCGCGAGCCGCTGGCCCCGGGCCAGATATTCCTGGTCGAGATCGAGGAGAAGGAGCTGGGCTGGTGCGGCCACCTGCGCCTCGGCCTGACTGCCCTAGACCCCGCCAGTCTGGCGCCCGTGCCCGAGTTCTCGCTGCCTGACTTGGTCAGCCTCGGCCACACCTGGGTCTTCGCCATCACGCGCCATCACAACCGCGTGCCCCGGGAGGGCCGCCCGGCTGCGGAGGCAGCGGTCCCCAGCCGGCCCCCAGCCCTCCTGGTGGAGCCGTATCTGTGCATTGAGCAGTTTCGCATTCCCCGGGACCGCTTGGTGGGCCGCAGTAGGCCCGGGCTCTACAGCCACCTCTTGGACCAGCTCTATGAGCTCAACGTGCTGCCTCCGACCGCGCGCCGTAGCCGCCTGGGCGTTCTCTTCTGCCCACGCCCCGATGGCACGGCCGACATGCACATCGTCATCAACGGCGAGGACATGGGCCCCAGCGCCCGGGGGCTGCCCGCCGCCCAGCCCCTCTACGCAGTGGTGGACGTGTTTGCCTCCACCAAGAGCGTGCGTCTGGTTCAGCTTGAGTATGGCTGTAGGTATCCCACCTCCTGGGGAGCAACCCCTCCTGGCCCAGTGTGGGGACCCAAACCTCCTAGGCTCCCAAGCCAGCTAGCAAGGCCTTGGTCTGTCCAGCATAAATTTAGAAGTTGGGGAATCTGACCCCAAGTTATGCCTCTGCTTGTGATCTTGGATAAGTCACTCCCTGGCTCTGGGCCTCAGTTACTGGTCTTGGCTGTGAATGATTAGAATGCCCTCCAAGTTCCCTTCTGGCTTTGATAATATTTTCTGTATTAACCTAGGGCAGGGATTCTAAACAGATTTTAGATTCTGAGTCTCTTTGAGAATTGTGCCCTCTTTTATTAGACAAATGCTCCTAGATTTGGGCATACCAGTTTAAGGGCATTGCAGACCCCAGATTGAGAGCTTCTTAATCCTGAGGTCTGGTTCATTATAGCCCTGGTAAACCCTTTATTTAGACCTCTGATCACTTTTTATCTATTCAGTGAACCAGAACCCACTCTGTGCAAGGCCTGTGCTGGAGGCTGGAGTTGCACAGATAAATCAGACACTACCCCTGCCCCCTAGAAGCTGCTAGGTGAGGGGGAAGGGAGGGTGCTGAGTGTTATAATAGAAATAGGGCTGCAGCATTGTGAAAGTGTTGTAAAAGAGGTGCTTATCTCAAACACACGTACAGCTCCATGAGTCATGGGGGACCTAGGGAGCAGAAGGGAATTGCTCAACTTAACAAAGTGGGGCACAAGACCTAGATCTTTTGGGACTCAGCTTTAGATGCACCCTCCAGTTCAGATTGCCTTTGACCATCTTCTTTACACAGTGCCGTCCCTGCAGACCTTGTGCCGCCTAGTGATCCAGAGGAGCGTAGTGCACCGGCTGGCCATTGATGGGCTCCACCTGCCCAAAGGACTTAAGGATTTCTGCAAGTACGAGTGAAGGCCTGCAGCCACCCTGGAACAGAGTCCAGGGTCGCATCCTGGCCCCAGAGCTGTGGCTGGTCTGAAGCTGGCCATACTGCTGTCAGCCAGGACCAGAAATAAACAGCCAATGCTGATGCTCATCGTTAGAGGGTCTCCTTGCCCCTGAAGCCTGTGAGGAGCACTTCTTTTAGAATGGCGGTGGGTTAGCAGGTCAGAGCAAGAGAGAGCATTTTATTATTATTTTTATTTATTTTTAAAATTCATGTATTGATTTTTTTTTTTTAGAGAAAGAGAGAAACATCAATTTGTTGTTCTACCTATTCATGCACCCACTGGTTGATTCCTGTTTTGCCCTGACTGGGGATTGAACCTACAACCTCGGTGAATAGGATGACTTGGTATATGGGGATGACTCTCTAACCAGCTGAGCTAGCCAACCAGGGCAAGAGAGAGCATTTTATTTTATTTTTTAAATTGATTTTAGAGAGGAAGGGAGAGAGAGAAACTTCAGTTGGTTGCCTCCCGAATGCGCCCTGCCAGAGGATTGAACCCACAACCCAGGTATGCGCCCTGACTGGGAATAGAACCCGCCATCTTTTGGTGCACAGGATGATGCTCCAACCACCTGTGCCACACCAGCCAGGGCAAGAGAGAGCATTTTAGACATTATTTAGACCAGAGGTTCCTAGCCTGGCCTGGCTACTCATTACAGTGATAGACTCCATCTCCAGAGATTCTTAGATTTGTTGGAGGTTTAGGCCTCGACGTTGTTTTGTTTTAAAAAAAGTATCTTTATTGTTGAAAGTATTACAGATGCCCTCCCCCCCCCCCCCCCGACCCTGTTCACCCTACTCCGGCCCTAGACATTGTTTTTGTAAAAGCTCCCCTGGAGATTCTAATGTACAGCCAGAGTTGAGAAGTGTTTCCCCTAGAACAGAGGTCTCAACTTTGGCACATATTATAACCATTTGAGGAACTTTGAAAAATACTGTTAACTAGGCCTGACCCTAGAATTCTGCTTTAATTGGTCTGGGATGAGGCTGGACATCAGAATTTCTAAAAGCTCCCAAGGGTAACTAATGTGCAACCTGGTGTGAGAACCAGTGCCCTAGACCAACTATTTCATTTTGTAGATGGGAAACTGAAGTACAGAGGTCACATAGCAAATGAATGGATGCAGAATATTCCTTCTCTCACACTACAGGCACAAAGCACTAGGTTCCATTATTTGTATCCCTGGTTGTTGCTTCCATACAAATGGTCTCATTTAATTTCTCACTTCTGGTGAGGTAGTGGGCAGTCATTACCCCCACTTTACAGTTGATGATATCAAGGAACAAAATGTCCAGGTGATTCACCCAAGGTAAAGGCAAGAACCTAGAATGCCCAGATCCTGGTCCAGTGCTCTTTTAACCACATCCCATTGTCTTGCAGAGGTTCTAGAATGAACAGATCAATGCCATGAGGTGGATTCCAGGTACAGAGGGGAGGGACTATGAAGTGACATTCTAGAAGGGTGGAGAGGGTAGGAGAGGAGGCAGATGACTATTCCTTCACAAACAGCGGCTTTGGGGTAGCCATGTCCTATTTCATGTCTCCACAAACTCATCTAGGTCTTCTGCCTTCTGGCCAAGGTGAGAGAGGGGCTCTTGGAACTGGAGTGGGTACAACTTTCCCTGAGAACTTGCTTCCTGGCTCTGGGGAGGTGGAGGTTCTGCTGAGCATTTTGGGGCTGGCCCTCGAGTCAATTCTTTTCACAGAAAAGCCATTACCAAAATGCTTGCCAATAGCTACCCACTTGCTCACTCATTCATTCAACACACACTTCTCCATCACTTAGTGTAGAGGACCGGGGGTGTGGATATGAGTAAAACCTAGTTTTCAACCACTAGACAACCCTCTTAGGCTGGTCTTAATTCCTCCTTTTCCCAGTGCTCTGCTCCTCTGCCCTGCCCCTCAGGGCCTCCTCCCCAAAGAGACCAAGAATAATAGTCCATCTCATTCCTGTCTCTGCAGGTGAGACTGCTTCTAGAGGCTCATCTCTTGGCCCCTATAGTCCTATAGAGCCAGTGGTGGTGGCCTCTGGTGGACAAGGCCAACTGAACCAGAAAGCTGAGCAGGTGGTACCTGCTGTCCAGGCCTGGGGCCCAACCCTGGCAATGCCGGAAGCCAGGGGCTGCCCTGGGGGGCCTAGATGGGAGACACTGCGGCAAAAGGAATACGGCCGATACTGCCACAAGTTCCCCCATGTGAAGCAGCCGGAGAGCTTGGGCTGGGAGGATGGCTGCTCCAGAAGCAGAGCTCCCCACCTGGGTGGCTCCAGCAGGCCTGGGCCCCTACTACTATGTGGGCTGTCACCAGGGGTTGTGCCGAAGCCTTCTGAGGCAGGGGGTAAGGAGGCCGGCTCCCAGCCTGACATCTGCATTCTTACCCTGGCCATGATGATTGCTGGCATCCCCACCGTGCCGGTCCCAGGCCTGCGGGAAGAGGACCTGATCCGGGCGGCTCAAGCTTTCATGATGGCCCATCCGGAGCCAGAGGGGGCTGTGGAGGGGGTGCAGTGGGGGCAGGCACATGCCCACACAGCCTCTGGGCAGATGCCCCTAGTGAGATCCAGGAGGGGCCAGCCTCCTGGCTCCTGCTTGTAGCTGATGAAATAGCATTAGACACATAGGGTGGCTTCTCCGTATGGTTTTTGGGCAGACAGGGTTGGGGGTGCCTATGGCAGGGATGGGGATAGGGTGATTGTTTGAGCCACTGTAATGAATAGCAGTCCTTCATCAGGGCCCAGACCTCAGGAAGTTTTGTCAGATACCGCTAAGCCAGGAGACGAGTCTTGTCACGGTAATTACAATGAAAATTATCTGAGGCAGGGAACCCTGCTTGGAAAGTGGAGGCCTCTTTTGTATTGTTTTAGGACTTGATCAAAATTTCTTGTACAAAGTCCTAGGCAATGTGAATTTCCTCTTGCCTTACATTTCCTAGCCTGCTGAGGGCAGGTGATGAAACCACAGGCAAGGAAGGAAAACGAACACTTATCTGAGCACCCACTGGCCATCAGGCCCGTTATATGCCCACTCCTTTAATGTTTTTTTAAATATATTTTTACTGATTTCAGAGAGAGAGGAAGGAAGAGGGAGAGGGAGAGAAACATCAATGATGAAAGAGTCATTGACCAGCTGCCTCCTGCACACCCCCTAATTGGGATCCAGCCTGCAACCTGGAATCGAACCGCGATCTGGATCATAGGTAGATGCTCAACTGCTGAGCCACGCCAGTCGGGCCACTCTTTTAATCTTACCAGTGCTGTGAGGATCTCCATTTTTACAGATGAAAAATTGGGGCTTAGAGGTGTCACTTGCCTGAAGTCCCATAGCTAGTAAAAGGCAGACCAGGCCTCAAAAATCATGCAGGTAAGGAACCAGGATTTGCATGTAGTGTCAGACTCCAAAGTCTCTATTCTTTCCATGACATTTCCTAAAGTGCCTTCCACAAGATAAAAAACTAGACAATTGCTAGAGTAGGCAACATTCAACTTTAATGACCTCAGGATGGGGCAGGAGGTGGGGATGGTAAAAAGCCTGGGAACCTGGCTGAACCAGCTCCTCTCAGGGGCCTCTTCCTCTGTAAGTTATCTCATGACTGGGGAAACTGTTATCTCAGACCTTGATCTCCACCCACTGTCTATATCTCTTATCTTAGAGCAGGGTCACCTGTTTTTATAAGGTCCCTGAGCTAAGAATCGTTTTTACCTTTTGAAAAGGTTTGGAAAAAAAACACAAAAAAACAAACCAAGAACATACAACAGACTGTATATGGCCAGCAAAACCGAAAATATTTAACTTTGGGCTCTTTACAGAAAAGGTCTGATGACTCCTGTCAGGAAACTAGACATATTGTAGGTAGCAGTCTAGAGTAGAATAGAAAACCCCTGTTTTGTCCTGGAGGGAGGGTCCATGGAAGTACAACGGTGTGAATAGGGGAGGACGTGAGTGTGTACCTGTGTATGAGCATCTCTTGGCACAGGGTAATCACAGTTGGACCTGCTCATAAGGGCCAATCCAGATGTCGGCCAGTTCCCGCAGGGTGCTGTACCGCCGTTCAAACTCCTCCTGGCTGCAGTGTTGTAAGAGCTGACCCACCTCCTCAGTGAGGAGAGCTACAGCCAAGTGCTTATCCAGGGTCTCATTCCATTTGCTGTCCAGGATGTCATCTAGACTAGCAGCACAGTCTGCTGTCCACTGAGGTGGCAGCATATCGGGCTGGAGCACCTGGTGGTGGGCATCAAGCATGGCTAGGATGTGGCGGCAGGGCAGGTGGAAGGCCTTGTTAAAGTAGCAGGTGCAGCTGGCAGGGGGCTGGGGCTGCACTCTATGGGTGTCTTCCAGGATCTGTATGTTCACCTTTTCTGAGCCAGAGCCAATGAGTTGCACAGATTTCTGGACCACGGCAAGCTCACACAGGCAGAGCTGGGCTGCTGGCTCCGTGCAGATGGTATGGAGGGAGTTCTGAATGCAGGCTTCTACCAACTGTTCCACTTTGGGGCTTTGGGGGCTGACATCCAAGGGGGCACGATTGCTCTGGGGACTCAGGCCTAGGCTGAAGCTTGCCTTGTCTCGAGAGTTCTGCTGCATGTATCGGAGCAGGGAGGTCATGCCTTGTTCCACAGATGGGGTGGTGCCAAAGAACTGGCTGAGGATGCGGGTGGTGACCTCCAGGCCCTGGAAGTAGTGGCTGCTCTCGGCTTGGCTTCTCCAACGGTGGGCCAACCAGATGCGGTCATTGAGCAGCCAGTATGAGTGGAGCTTGGGGAGCTGGTCTGGGGGGATGCAGTTGCTCAGGAGTGTATACAACTTCCTCAGGTTGCCAGCCGTGGCTGAGCACATTGTACTCTGCAGGGTGGTCAGGAGCACCTGCTCCACAGGCTGTTCGAGGGAAAGCTGATAGAACTTGCCCTGGAGAAACTTACAGATGTGGAAGGCTGAGGGCAGGACCTCAGCTGTGGGGAACTCCATAGATAGGGTGGGCAGAGGGAGGAAGTAGGGATCTACCAGGATAGTACAGATTCTCTCCCAGGCTGGGTTAAACATCTTGAACACCTGGAATAACCGAGTCAGGCCTTCGGCATCCTCTTTGGCAGGAATGGCAAAGTAGACTGCCCTGGCAAGATGACTCTCCAGCTGCACCCGAGGGCCATCCACAAGGAAGGTATATAACACCTTGCCCATTGGGTTATAGGTCCGGTGGATAAATAAGATCTCAGGGAAATGGGCAAAGATGCCCTGCATAACGTAGCTCTGATAGTTGAGGGTATCTAACTTTTCAGTCTTGCTAACTTGGTACAGCAGTATAGGTGGGCTTGGGTCCTCAATGAGGAGCTCATTCAGCATTGTTAGGGCCATGGGGGAGATGGAAGATGTCTAGATGCCAAGGTCAAAAATACTTCTCTGCAAGGCTGCTGTACAGGAGGCTCTCAGTCTCTCAAGCTCCAACTAAGTTGAGGCTTGAGGCTGGACTGTATTTCAAAGATCGTGTTCCAAAGAGGGGCCTATGGAGAGGAACAGAGGTTTAAGGAGATAATAGGGGCTTGGCTCTTCAATTATTCAGACAATATTTATTGAACACTTACTATGTATCAGCACTGTTCTGGGGGAAATAATAAACATGTCAACAAATAAACAAGGATATATCAGATAATGAAGGTTACAAAGACCACAATACTGGGTAACAGTAAACTGGGGAGGGAAACTTTAGTTAAGGCGGTCAGGGTAGTTCTCTCTGGGGGAAGGATGACATTGGAGCTGAGACCTAACTAATAAGCCAGCCATTTGGTTCCATAAGATCTAAATGGGTGTGAATGTTAGTACTGCATAGTCTTCTTAAAAAAATGGCATTTCAAATATTTGTACAGCACTTTATATTTACAAATTACTTCTTGGTATCCATTCTTTCATTTGATCTTGGTGTATACAAGAGAAATGCAATTGCCCCAAACTTGCTGTGTGATCCTGGGCAAGTCACAAGATCCCTCTGAGCCTCCATCTCTTCAGCTATAAAACAAGGCTAACAAATGTGCATAGCTTCTCCTGCCACTATGTAAATCCCAACATGAACAACAAAGCTCTAGTCAAATGTTTCCTCTATTTGACCCCAAAGCAGGTTATTGTCCCCATTTTACAGATGAGAAACTGAGGTTCAAATAGGTTAAGTGATTTGCCCAACATTATCCTGTAAGTAGCTGAATGCTGAGTCGTTGGCTCGGGATCCTGACTGCTTTCTAAAGTACCTGAGCTTCAAAATCCAGGGACAGAGAAAGGACGCGGCCTCTGACCTCTCACCTCTAGCCCGGTGGGAGGATGCTGATGTCAGACTATTTCATACGGAGTCCGGCCGGAGCCAGAAGAGACGTCAACCTCCCACCCGCTTGGGAGCTGTGTCCAGGCTGACCGTAAGCATCAGTTGCCTCACATCTCCACCCCTTCCGAAACCACTCACCCACAGCCTGGCTCTGTCGCCATGTCTCCCTATTTGACCCAGTGTCTGGCTCTGACTGACCCCTAGGCTCACCAACCGCGGTGCCAGTTTCTCGTCCCTCGGGCCAATGGCCTGAGGTGCTCACATTAGGTCTTTCGAGCTCGGACCAATCGTAGCCCGGCGGTTCATGGGCGGAGCTGTCACCAGGGTTACGAGGGCTCGGCTGGCGACAACCAATGAAAGCCTGAAGATATTTGCATCTAGGCGAGTCTGAGCCCGGAGCCTGGAACTCTGGAACCTCCTGTGGAACCCACTGGAAGGGGGTGTTACTATGGAAACTCCCTCAGCGGCCGAAAATGAAATGGAAAATAAATAGCAGTGTTTCGTGAATTTTTTCTTTTCTAGTCAAATTCCAAAGGCCGGGGGTGGGGGTGCGGGTGGTGGTGGTGGGTAGGAAAGGGTGACTATGTAGTTGTACTGAGTCTTTCTGCCTCGGGGAAACAGGCCAGGTTTCAAATTCCGCCTCCAGGTCGGGTCAGGAGCCCAACCCTTGGGTTTGAGAAAACCCAGATTTTTCTTCAGACAGCTTGGCGCCGCCCAGCCAACCCCTCCCAGTATTTTGCAGAGAGATGCAAAATGGCGCTGTGGCTCGTTAAGGTCACGGTGAACTAGTGCAAGAACCAAGGCTGACTGCCACCTTTTGACCTCAGTTCCCAGGAAGCTGGTGGGCTACCAGGCTCCAGGTGACTAAGATGACAAACTAGCAACGATGAAAGTCAGCGTTATGCTTATAACTATGGTGAAAATGTTCTGTTTATATAAATCTAGAGGGGAAACTAGGCCAACACTGATTTTTGCAGGTGAGGAAACCGGGGTCAAAGAAATTAGGGACTTTTCCACAGTCGTCCTGCAAGCTGCAGGCAGCTGATTCTAGGATTCAGGTTTCTTTCCTCCCTATTTGGCCTCATCCAGTTAGAATATGAGGCAGACTGAAATCAATGTTGAAAGGTTTGGTTGGTAGGAAGAGGAGGAAGTGGTGGATTAAGTCTTTGAATTTGAGACTTGATTCCTTCCCACACATTTCCCTTGCTTATTTGATTTTATTAAAAAAACAACCTTTAATATGAATAAAAATAGACACAAATAACAGATTCTTTGTAAAGAGCAGCAATAGTCAAGGATCACCCTCCCTCCCTTTGTCCCTGAAAACAGGCCCTTTTACTGGGTGTTTGTCTCCCCCTCTCCTGGGTTACAGGTCCATCTCTGTAAAGTGAATAAGATCTGATCTCAGGGATTAGGGGAGAAAGAGGAATGACCTTTCAACATGGAGACAACTTTGGCCTTAAATAATGAATGAGGATCCCGCGGAATGCCAAAGGTAGGGCAGAAAAGGGGGAAATTCAAAGGACTGTCACAAAGCAGAGTCCTCTTCTCCCTATTGTAACAATCTTCTTAGCCCTACCTAGGAAGACATTGGTTAAAACACTGACCCCTAGCATGTCCTGCCCACTGTGAGCTATTGGACTTCCAAGGAGAGGGGTTTGTGGTCCAATGCACCAGAGCAAATGCTTCAATCATGAATCGTGGCCCCAGCAAGAGGGAATCCCTCCCCTTCCTCCTGCTTTCCCCAGAGAAAAGGGAGGCGGCCCACATCCTTAAAGTCCCCTGGCTGTGGAGAGGGCTCAGGTGGTTGGTAAGGGTGAGCCCAGATGTCCACAATCTTGCGCAGGGTGGAAAAGCGCTCCTCTAGCTCTGGCCCCTCACTCTGCATTAGCAGGTTTGCTAGCTCCCTGCTTAGGTCCTGAATCATGTCCTTCCGCCTTTGCTTCCCAGGCTGGCCTGTGTTTGGAACCACAACAGGGTCCCGGAGCCCTCCACTAGGCCCGAGAAGGTGCTGGTACCTCTTTTGCCATCTGCGGCAAACCATGGTTTCACCCACAGGCTTCTGGCTGGTGTGCAGCAGGGCCAAAATGTGTCGGCATGGCAGGTGGTACCGTTGTTGAAAGGAACAGCTGCAGCTACAACCGTCTTTGCTAACCTGGTGAGAGTCCTCTAGCAGCTTAATGTCCACTGAGGAGCCAGCCATATCCATCAGGTGGGTAGAGTTCTGTACCACCTCCCATTCATTATAGCACAGCTTATAGGCTAGTTCAAAGCCACTCTGGTGCAAGGTGTCTAGCATGCCACCCTGGGAGGGCTGCACCTGTGGCTTCTGCTCCAACTGTACCTGCTGTGGGTATGGCTTTGTCTCTTTCATGGGGAGCCTGGTGAGGCTCCCTCCACAGATTTCAAAAGGCTTCTTGGACTTTGGTGACATGCTTGCTGGCCGGGCTCTCTTTAACTTGGGAGGAGCTGTGGGCAAGTTTTTCACGCCTTTGGTATTAAAGAAGTCAATGTAATCCACAAAGCGGAGGATGCAGTCCAGCAGGGACTGCTGTTCCCGAAAGAGGCTTGACACCTTGCTAGTGACGATGTCTAGGCTGTCCATGTAGGTGTTACACGCATGAAGCCCCTTCCTGACGTGCATGTACCACAGCAGTTCACAGGAGAACCAGTGGGCCTGCAGGAAGCTGAAGAGCTCCTCATCTAGTAGGGCCTGGGACATCTGACAGAGATTCTGCAGGCTGGCAGCAGAGGTGACAAACACAGCTTCCCGCAGGGCTTCCTTCATGAGATTTTTAAAGGATGGATTTGCTGAACTACGATGCAACTTCTTCTCTAAGAGTCGGGTTGTGTGGTAGATGGAAAGGAGAATGCGGGCAGCAGGGAAGATTTCCTGCAGGATGGCTCGGTGAGGGAAGGACGGGTCCACAAAGACCACCTTGATCTTGGGCCAATCTGAGTTGAACTCTGTGAAGATACCCAGCATCTTGGCCACAGACGTGGCTGTCTCGGCCTTGAGCACAGCAAAGTGTACCACTCGACCCTCTCGCTCCTTGTTCTCCACCAAGAAAGCATAGAGGATGTGGCCCTGGGCATTCTCCACCCGGTGCAGCAAGAGATTTTCCGGGAAGCGGACGAACAGATTGCTCATCTTGCTGCTCTGAAAGCTGAGCCGGTCCAGGCCTTGGCTGTTGCCTACACTGAGGGAGGCCATGGAGCCCTCATCCACCTTAAGAAAGTTCTTCATCACTTTTGCTATCTTGGCCAGGTCAGAAGGAGTGATACCCTCCTGCTCTGTCTTTGAGGCTGCTCGGACCTTATTTAAGCAAAATGATGGTTCAGCTGGGAGCCTCTCAGCCCTGTTTAGGTCTTTTTTGAATGTGAGCTGCTCGGGCTCAGGTTTCTGCAGGCATATTGTCTTTTCAGCTTCAGCAGTGTCTCCTTCAGGATCCACAGTTTTGGAGTCAACATGTATATGCTGGGTGTTGAGTTCACTGATAAATAGTCTATCCAGTCTCTCACTGTACTGCAGGAGCAAGTATGCTGGGCACATGTCCACCTCTGGTGCTCTCTTCCTGTTTGACTGGGTCCGAATACAGACAAATTTCACCTGCACATATCTAGGGAAGGTAGAGGTAACAATGAGAAAGGTGCTGACCACCCCTTTTCTAAGACAAGGCCCTGTTGGGACTTACAGTGACTGATCTATTTTCTGGAGACCACAATGCAGTGTAGGATGTAGGGAAGGAAGATTTACATTCATTCTCCAATCTCAAAGTATGCAGCTCTTTCTTTAAAACCCTGTCTAACTAAAACTCCTCCTTTTCACCTACAGCAGTCCTAAGTCCCAACTCCTTTCATTCACTCTCTGTTGCCCATCTGTAGCTGCCAACAATTCAATCTGAGGCAAGATACAACGGAAAACAGATAAGAGGTAATAGAGTACCTAGCTGGTTACTGTTTAAAATGTCCCCTTCATTCCTGCCTTTTGGGAGCCATTGCCTACTCCAGACAACAAAGATAAAAGTGGCCCTGCCCTGGGCAGGTGGCTTAGTTGATTTGAGTGCCATCCCATACACCAAAAAGTTGCAGGTTCAATTTCTGGTCAGGGCACATACCTAGGTTGCATGTTCTATCCCAGGTCGGGGCATGTATGGGAGGCAACCGAATGATGTCCCCCCCAATTCCTCTCCCTCTAAAATCAATTAAAGTCCTGGTCTGTTTGGATCAGTTGGTTGAGTAATGTCCCATGTACCAAGAGGTTGCCAGATTCCAGGTCAGGGCACATGCCTGGGTTTCGGGCTTGATCCCCAGGTGGGGGTGTGCAGGAGGGAGCTGATCGATGTTTTTCTCTCTCTAAAATCAACAAAAACATATTTTAAAAAATAAAAGAATACAAAATCAATTAAAAGAAAAGCATACCCTCGGGCAAGGATTAAAAATTAAATAAAATTTTAAAAGTGGCCTTCAGTAGTGAGGTTATCTCTGGGCCTCTTCTCTAAGAAGATCTCTGTTCACCTTTCATTTAAAGAAAAATGTCCACATTCTAAGAGATTTTGAGAGCCGCTGGGCTAGATAATCTTTAGAGTCCCTGTTGGTTTTCCCATTCTAGGCAGAACGTGATGATTCAAAGGAGAAGGGTAATTAAATTGGTTATCTGCTTTTTCTCTTTTCCTATCAACTTTCAACACACACTTCAAGGCCCAAATAAGGTCCCACCTTTTCCCAGAAGCCTTTGTGGATCCCTCAAGTCACAGTGATTACTCCTTTCTCTGTATTCATAGCATTTATTTAAAATAAAAGGCTTAGATTACAATGGATGATGTTTCTCTCTCATCAATGTTTCTATCTCTTTATCCCTCTTCTTTCCTCTCCCTCTAAAAATCAATAAAAACATTTCTTAAAAATATAAATTAAATAAAAGGCTTAGCAGATTCTCTGGATAGCAGGATACCTAGTGGTTAAGCAGTGTTTTGCTGGAGCTGACCGCTGGATTTGAACCCTAGCTCCCTCACTCAGAAGCTGTTTGACCTTGGGCAATTCACTTTACTTCTGTGTGTAGTTTCCTCATCATAAAATGAAACTATCTTATTAGGGTTATGAGAATTAAATAGGCCACATTTCACCAGTGTTGACAGAAAAAATTTTAAATCTCCAGTTGGAAACAACAATGGATTAAGACAGAAATAAAATCATAATAACATTAGTGCTGGATGTCCCTAGCCTCTGCTACCTAATTCGCCATAATGAAAATGCACACCCCTCATACCTTGCTTCTGGACAAAGGCAATTAGAGGGGTCTTATCCCAATGTGGCTGGATTTTAACTGTTTCCCACAAAAACATAGGAGCTGTGGAAACTTGGGAAATGATTACTTTTTTTAAAGAATTATTCTTTTGTTGATGAGTTATTTTGATACTAACACTAGAAAAAGGGAGATTCTAGAACATCTTGAAATTGGAATACAAATAGTATTCTCTTGGGTTTGTTGAAAATTAAGCAGCTTATGCAACCCTTTGCGTGGTGAGAAATAAGCCCCCTGCAGTCCTCCTCATTAAGCTTTCAGTGACTTTTGATAACTCCCCAGATTTCTCACGTCGCTGCTTAACACAGCTTTTAACTGAGTATTTGCTCCTGATGGTTTAAGAAATGTTCACGTGGTATCACCGTCAAGTTTTATTTTATCTTTTTATCCCTCTGTGGATGTGAGTTTGAAACAAGCATGGTACTATAATCCTGATAGAATGGTCTAGAATGAGAATTATTTTTTAGTGGGAGACCCTTCCATTTTAATGTTTTTAAAGTTTTTAATACAAACTTGGCATTGGAAAAGGGAGGGAAAGAAAAAGAATGTTTACTAAAAATCAGTGTCTACTCTTCCCCTTTATGACTGTGTGTGTATTCATGGTTGAATGGAAAGAAGAGAGAAACTCTTGGGTTTTCTGTTGCCATGTTAAGTGTGGAGAGGGATGCTTGCCAGTATGCTAGCTGAAGCCAGAGCAAGTATGTCTCCATCAGGCTATCAGCAAGTCTTCGGCTGAAAGCTGAGGACAGAACTGATTAGTGCTTGATCACACTGGAATTGATTACAAGATGGGGATGCCGGCTGGGTTAAGCACCCAAAGAAAAGAATGCAGCAGCCCAACTTAGTGTTAAACTAGGTTTCTGGATTTGAGGCTGACCTTTCCCCTACCTTACTCCACACACCTAAAATTGTCTGTTTTCTTAACAGACCAAAGAGCAAAGAAGGGGGGAAAAAAAAAGTAAAACACTTTACCAATCTGTGTTACTCAGGTACAATTTTGTGGTGACATTTTTATCTGTTTTCCTTGTATTGCTCTTAAAAGTCCTGTCTCAGCATATTATTCTGCTGTTGCCTCTGTCCTCCTTGGGGCATCTCAGTTCTGGATGCTACTGCTGGTGTCTCTACTGCTGTTATGTGACTGATAGGATGGAAGTGACTGTTACAGTGAGGGCTCTTTGTAAAAGTTTTTTAAAAAGGACGCTGTATACATTTTATGCAACATCAGTTTGATATCTTACTGTCAAGTATGTTTCTCAATCTGTATTTATCCATCCCATTAATAAATGTTAATTATAAAACAAACAAATAAAGAATTAAATAAGCCACAGATCTAATACTAAGCCCAGAGCCTGGTTCGGTCTTTTATTATTTTAAATTAAAGTCAGCTACTGTTATCACAGCTCTTATGCTTTGTGACATTCACCTGGGTGTTTATGCAATACATTCCAATTGGATGGGGCTGTCTTCAAGTGGCACAACTGAGTTATTCCTCAGTGTTTTCCAAGCACCTAACACAATACTCGCTATTCCTTCATCAAACATCTGCTGGATAAATGACTCACAGACCACTGGTGGGTGGAATTGGTCATGCCCCTGCCTCCTCAGGGAGTGCCCCAGCCCAAAGACAAGAAAGGGGGGGGGGGAATCTCAGGTCCTGGCATGACATGACAAAGCCTGGGAATTTCACCAACCCCTTTCCAAACACTCTAATCCAGCTGGTACTGCTTGCTCACCCTGTAGGGCAAGCTTAGAAAAACAGGATATGCCAGGATGGCAATAACAGGGTGGAGGGGGCCAGGGCTAAAAATGCACCTGTTGTGTGCACAGTGCTGGGCCAGCAGCACCATGCCCACCTTGGGGCCAGGAAGGGACTGGAGGAGCCCTGTAGTATGCACAACCAGTGAGGGATGACTCCGGTGTGGCCTCTGCCTATGTCTCCAGCCTCATTTGTCACCCCCTTACTATCTTGTTTTTGTGTAGTCCAACTGTCTACAGCCTCCCACATTCACTATGCTGTGTCTCACCTCTGTGCCTTTGCTTGTGTTTGTTTCAGTCTGGAATGTCCTTCTCACCTGCCTTCATTTCGAAGCTTACTCATTCTTCAGGACCATCTGCAACCATCACCTTCTCTGGGAAGACTTCCCCAAGCCTTTATTTAATTAATTAACTTATTTGAGTTTTCAGCTACAAAGATAAGTAATTTATTACAAATAAAATTTCATGAGGATATCACTGAACTGTCTACATTTTCGGTATATCCTTATTACACATGTTCAAGGAGGCCCTATGCCTTTAGGTTGGGCCCTGCCCTTCGGATGGCTCAACATCCTTGCATAGCTCTAGTTCATCAAATTATGTTGACTTTATGTGCTCTTAGCACGTTTGTTAAGCTAGTCCAAAGAAAGATGTTGATGAGTCTCAACCATAAAGCTCTTTCTGCCTTTTTTGGTTCCAGTAATGACTGTATCTCCCAAAAGAATGACTTGGTATTCTTTTTCTTCCTTTTTAAAAAAAAAAATTTTTAGAGAGAGAGAGGAAGGGGGAGAGAGAGAGAGAAACATCGATGTGTTGCTCCACTTGTTTATGCATTCATTGGTTGATTCTTGTACCTACCCTGACTGGGTTCAGTGTGTCGGAATAATGCTCTAACCAACTGAGCTACCTGGCCAGGACTGGCATTCTTTTTAATTCCTCCTTCTCCATGTATCTATATCCAATATGTTAAGAAGTCTTTTATTTTTTATTTTTTTTTAAATACTCACTTGAGGATATTTTTTCCAATGATTTTCAGAGAGTAGAAAGGAGGGAGAGAGAGGGAAAAGGGAGAGAGAAGCTTCAATGTGAGAGACTGGTTGCCTCCACTTGTGCCCTGATCAGAGCTGATGATCGAACCTGCAACCCAGGTATGTGCCCATGACCGAGAATAGAACCTGTAACCCTTCAGTGTGCAGGCGGATGCTCTAACCACTGAGCCATGCTGGCCAGGGCAATAAGTCTCTTAAATTCTTTCCTACCACTACTACATGTATTAAGGATTATTATATGCCAGGCTACATATAAGTCTCTAACATGCATAATTTTATACAATGAAAAAAGGTTCTATTATCCAAATTTTCCAGATGGGGAACCAGGCGTAAAGAGGTTCTTCTCAAGGATGAGAATTTGGGATTTAACCCTCCAGCTAAAACTGAATGATATGGGATTTGAACTAAGCCTGCTTGGCTACAGTCTGTGTAACCATTATGCTGCTTGTTTTCTTTCAAAATATTTCTCCTTTCTCTGAATTCTCCTTTTACCCTACTCAACTTGACCCTCAACACACTGGTTGTTCAAGTTCAATAACTTCCTTAAAGATCTCTAAACATACTGTCCTTGCTGGCATCATGCTTTTCAAACTTGATGGGTACTAGGTTGAAGCTTTTATTTTCTTCCTGCTTTCTTTAAGCTTTTTTATCGAGATATAACTTATATACATTGAAGTACACATTCTTTTGTAAGGATTCTTTGAGCACTGTAGTTATTTTAATCTGTACTTATTTCTGTCTCCCAGGTTAAAGTGAAGACTCCCTTCAAGACAGGGATAGGGTTTTATACAGTCATCCCTTGGTACCTGCAGGCGATTGGTTTCAGGAATACCACGAATATAAAGCCCGTGTATGCTCGCCCTGGCCAATGTGGCTCAGTGGTTACAGCACTGGCCCACACAGCGAAGGGTTGTGGGTTTGATTCCCGGTCAAAGGCACTTACCTGGGTTGCAGGTTTGATCCCTGGCCCTGGTCAGGGTGCGTGTGGGAGGCAACCAATCCATGTGTCTCTCTCACATCAACATTTCTCTCTTTCTTCCCACCCCCCCTTCCACTTTCTCTAAAAATCAATGGAAAAAACATCCTTGGGTGACGATTAACTAAAAAATAAATAAATAAATCTGCATATGCTCAAGTCCCTTATATAAAATGGCACAGTGTTTGCATATAACCTACGCATATCCTCCCGTTTACTTTAAATCATCTCTAGATTACTTATAATACCTAACATAATGTATGTACTATGCAAATAGTTGTTATGCTGTACTGATTAGGGAATAACAAGAGGAAAAAGTCTGTACATGTTGAGTACAGACACAACCATCAACCATCATAGGCCTAACAACATAGTACATGTCAGCAACAACATACCTTTTTTCCCCCCAAAATATTTTTGATCTGTGGTTGGTTGAATGCACGGATGCAGAGCCCATGGATATGGAAGGCTGATTGTACTTTTAAAAATCTCCTTTTGCATGCTTATATCTAAGAGCACTCAACCAGGACCTGGAGGAAGGGAGTCAGACAATCTTGCTGATTCTTTCTAATCTACTCTGTAGGTGTTCGTATTCCCTTACCTATCTGTGTCCCTAGTGTACTCCCAGTGCCTGGCACTGCACCAGGCACAGACTAGGTGCTGTAAACACACATACTCAATGACATTAATGAGTGTGTATGACACAGAAAGTTCTTCCTATAACATGAGTAGAATGCTGGGAAGATCACTGGGAGAGTTTGGTCAGATGACCTGACTTCTAGTACTAGCACTATTAGTCTTACTAACTATAACTTTGGACAAGTACTTTGTTTAATTTCAAACATTTATTAAGTCCTACTATGTACTAAACACTGTTAATTGCTCCGAAGGCTAAATACACCAATTAGATAGTCTCTATTCTTAGTCTAGTGAACAGAAGAAATTATTAAATAGATGGCCAGTAAAGTCAAGATTAAGTGGTGAATGATTAAACAGAGGTACAAGCAATATACTTATACAGTGGAAACTCAGTTCTCAAATGTAATTCGTTCTGGAAGGCTGTTCGAGAAGTGACTTGTTTGAAAATCAAATCATTTTTTCCCATTAGAAATAATGTAAATTGAATGAATCTATTCCAGACCCCCAAATGATTCCTTATTTTAACCTTTCTTATACACAGCACATGTCCAAGCTCTACCGTTGTTCTCACAACTTTCCTTTTCACTCTGCTGCTATCACTAACCTTCTCAGGACCCATGATGACTTACTATACATATTTAATAATAATAAACAGCAATAAAAGCAAAAAAAGGCATAAAAATATTCACAGCACAATTTCCTAAGATGTTACCAACATGAGGTTTAAGGGTAAACTTACTCATACTCTCATGTTCTCTCCTTTTTTTTTGTCACCTGAGAGATGGGTGACTGATCACACAGGTATTAGCACGAAAGGGTTGTCGGTCAAGAACTGAAGTTTTTTTTGACAATGGAGACATTTTTTTTTGTTAATAACTTGGTCAAGAACCAAATTGTTTGAGATGGAAGGCATTCCAGAACCAAGGGGTTTGACTGTAACTGAATAGCATTCATCTTGACTATGGGGATTGGAACAGATTAACTAAAGCTTCTAATTCATTTCACATAAGATTTGTATCCTTGCCCAGCAGGGTGTGGCTCAGCGGCTGAGAGTCGACCTAGGATCCAGGCGATCGGGGTTTGATTCCTGGTCAGGGCACAGGCCCAGGTTGAGAGGACTAGGCAGCCAATCAATGACTCTCATCACTGATGTTTCTATCTCTCTCTCCCCCTCTCTGAAATCAATAAAGATATATTTTAAAAAAAGAAAAATATTTGTATCCTTGTTGTGCATAAAGTGCACCTGAAGCAATGCACACAATATTTTATAATCAGAGTAAAGCCATTTTAGACAATATAAGTTAAGTTATGAAAGTTATATAAGACTCAGAATCAGAAGATCTAATTTAAATTTCATCTTTAACACTTAGTTGTGTGAACTTATGGATAAGTCACTTCACTTCCTCTAGGGAAGCCTCTAAATCCTAATCTACAAACATGAAAAAAACAAGGGTGCTGGTCTATAAATAATCAGTACCTGATCCAAGAATAATCAGTACCACTAAAAGCAAATTCATTTAAAAGGCTTTGACAGGATCTGTTGGTTGCCACCCAAGATCCCTTAGCCCCCTTTTCCCTTCGGAACAGAAAGCCATTCACCTCCCCCATATAGTTAACCACTTCAGGCCTAGTCTAAACCCATTAAAGTAATCTTATTAGGAATGGGCATGGAGACTGACCCAATTCTGAACAAAGATACATGGACGGAAATCAGCAGGAAACCAAGGAAGGCTTTTTCTTGTGGATGTGACTCCTGCATTTGTACTCTGTGGGAAGCCATCCTGAGGGCAAAGCTGAGACCTGAGGATAGCAGAGTGGAAAGGAGCAAAAAGCCTGGGCAACTGAAACAATCCCCTTCAAAGGCCCACCTCTGGGCTTCTAAGAAATAAGGCATTTTGAGTCAGGGTTTTCAGTTAATTGAAGCCAAAAACATCTCCAGAAACAACATTTCACAGTAAATAGTAGGAAAAAAGGTTTGAATGGAACTTTATCTTTAAAAACTGAGACTAAAACTATGAAATTAATGTATTTAACAAAACATAAGTGATAATGGCAGCTATACGGCAAATCTTAGAATAATCAAAGAATGATTTAAAGTGTCATTTGTTGCCCTGACCGGTGTGGCTCAGTTGGCTGAGGACAGTCCACGTGCCGAGGGGTCACTGGTTTGATTCCTGGTCGAGGCACATGCCCAGGCTTAGGGTTTGATCCTCAGCTGGGGAAGGCAAACGATTGATGTTTCTCACATCAATGTTTCTCTTTCTCTCTCTTCTTCTTCCTTTCTCTCTTTAAAATCAATAAGATACATATATTTTAAAAAGTGTCAACTCCCCCCGACCCCTGGAGTATATTTCCCCCTTCTGTCTCACATTTGCAATATGTAAAGGTTGGTTTGGTTTTACCATAATATTCCTGGGCGTTATCACGTTTCCTAAAAGCCTAATTTAATTTTTTGCCACATTGCTTTGTAAATCTTTTGCTTTTCAAGTTCTTATCATATCATGATCCTTGCTTGATTTCCCTTCTCCATTTGTTAACTGGTATAAGGCTGAGGGTGATGTAAGGACTTCAAGTCCTACAGCTCTTGGGAGATGTGTAATTTCAGTCTGCAATCAGTTTTATTTGCATTGTATCACCCTGATGTTTACCACATCTATTCATTAGTCAGAAACTGACTACCAAAGAATTTGATGGGGCTGGTAGGGATAAGCAGGAAGGAATGATTAAGTACTGACTCATTTTATAAGTGGCCAGTATATTAGCAAGATTTTTGTGTTATTATTTTTGCTTTCCTACGCAGCCTTGCGACTATGGATACATGGAAAATGAAAACTCATAACAGGGCTTACCCTCAGTTCAAAGGGTGTAATGAGGACTAAATAAAACAATGACTGTAAAGTTCTTAGTGTTTGGAATGCATCCCAAAAGATGTTTAAAAAAGGTAGCTATGGCCCTGGCTGGTTTGGCTAAATGGTTAGAGTGTCGGCCCGTGGACTGAAGGGTCCCGGGTTTGATTCTGGCCAACGGCACATACCTCGGTTGCAAGCTCGATCCCCAGCCCTGGTTGGGGTGCTTGTGGGAGGCAACCAATCGATGTATCTCTCAATCAATGTGTCTCTCTCTCTCTACCCTTTCTACTGTCTCTGAAAAGCAACCGAGAAAATATCCTCAGGTGAGGATTTAAAAAAGAAAAAAAGCCCAACACAGTGTACTAGGGTGTTCTTCACAACACTCCAACAGTCAGTCTGTCCCTGCTAAAGGCCTGGGCTGCTCATGAATTCACTTCCTCATCAACTAGCTCAGTCTACTGTCCGCAAGGGTA
This sequence comes from Miniopterus natalensis, assembly GCF_054644295.1. Lineage (NCBI taxonomy): Eukaryota > Metazoa > Chordata > Mammalia > Chiroptera > Miniopteridae > Miniopterus > Miniopterus natalensis. Next base: position 5,083,251 of record NC_142087.1, read on the forward strand.
GAGACCACAATTTACCCATCTTTATACCCCAGCTCAACACCTGGAGGTAAACATTTTACCTCTTACTAGAAGTTAGTTGAGCCCAGCCCGGCGTGGCTCAGCGGTTGAGCATCGACCTAGGATCCCAGGAGATTGGGGTTTGATTCCCGGTCAGGGCACATGCCCAGGTTGCGGGCTCGATCCCCAGTTGGGGGTGTGCAGGGGGCAGCCGATCAATGACTCTCTCATCATTGATGTTTCTCTCTCTCTCCCCCTCTTCCTCTCTCAGAAATCAATAAAGATACATTAAAAAAAAAAAAGTTAGTTGAATGAATTAATAAACAATTGGAATTACAAAGCTGTTAAGAGCTCTGGCAATAAATAGGCTGGGTCCGACTTTCAGTTCTAACACCTGGGTGCTTTCTTACAGGTACTAGTTTCCTGAAATCCTATCCTACTCCCTGCTCTACCATGTCCCCTCTTTTCTGCCCATTCCCATTTCTTTTGGCTGTAACTGTACCAAAATTCAGACTTCCCTGGCTCACACCAGGTGATTTTGAAGGTGGGGTGCTTTTTGCCATAGGTTCTCTTACTATTTTCCTCTTCCAGCTCTTGAAAACCTTAATATCTGCTCCTGACTCCCCTTTACTATATCTATCCTGTCTCCTGCCTTTTGCTCAAGAAAATGGAACTCAGAAGCTCTGAGCCTTAATGTGAAGCAGAGAGTAGAAACTATTAGTACTCTTAACACTTAACTTCTCTTGGCTCTGTTCCCCAGCTGCATAATATTATCATAATAGCAGTTAATATTTATGGAATGTTTTCTATGTACTAGGCACTGTGTAAGCATTTTACATGTATTAACTCATAATGGGAATAATAAAACCTACTTCTGAGAAGGTTAATCTGAGGACCAAGTCAGGTAATGAAGGTGAATGTGCTTTGTAAACTCTGCAAAATGTCAAGGATGACTGTTTTCTTCTAATCTAGAGCCTGCACTGGTATCAAGTATCAACCAGCACTCCCACCCTACCCACCAGATTAATGTTCCCTGTCATCCCCCATCCATCACTCCAGACTTTTTCTTTGGAGCACTAGCTACTATTTTAAGGAAATAATTATTTCTGTGATTAAAGTTTAATATTTGTCTCCCTGATTAGATGACAGACAAATCTTTTTCAACACTATATCTCCAGGCACTAGCATGGAGTAAGTTTTCAGTTAACAATTGTTAAAAATCAATGAATTAAAATGCCCATACAATGGAATAAGTGATGTGGAATAATCTCCAAAATACATTGATAAGTGAGAAAAGCAAGTATGCAGCCACTTCTGTTAAAGAAAAAAAGGAGCATATGCATGTTCAGGCTCTGTATCTCAGGAAGGTAACAGTGATTGCCTCTAGATAACACAGTGGAAGGGACACTGACTTTTAGACCCTTTAGTACAGTTTGAAAAAATTTTTTTCTTTAAAGATGAAAAAACAGTTTGTATGTAAAATAATACCATAATTAATAAATACTAATATAAGAATAAACTGTGTACTCATAACTGTAAACCTACTTTTGCCCTAGCCTGTATCAAACACTCAACAACAAATTCATTTTTTAAACTGTTCAACCTTCAAGAACAAAAATGAATGAAACTAATCCCAACCCTCCAATCGGGTATCTGAGTCCCTTCAATTTTCTTTTCCACTGCTCCAGCATAAATCTTCCTTCTAGCTAAGCAGGGTTCCTGACTGCCTTAAGGACATGTGTTAACATGTACAAGAACTCACACCATTTTTCTCTCCAAAGTTAATCCTCCTGTGATAGACAGAATGGTCCCCCAAAGATGTCCATTCACTTCCTAAACTCTAGAACCTGTGAATATGGTAGGTTACATGACAGAGGAATTAGGATTGCAGATGAAATTAAGGTTGTTAATTAGCTGACTTTTTTAAAAAGGGAAATTATCCTAGATTGTCTGGGTAGGCCCAATATAACCACAGGGTTCTAAAAGTAGAAGAGGGGAGCCAGAGAGGGAGATGGGATGACAAAAACAAGGAGAAAGTGATGTGTTGTGATGACTGAACCAGCCATTGCTGCTTTGAAGATGGAGGAGGAAGGGAACCATGAAGACGAGGAAATGGAGTCTCCTCTACAATCTCCAGAAAGAAATGAAGCCCTGCTGGCATCTAGATTTTAGCCCAGTGAGACCTGTGTCTGACTACAGAACTATAAGATAATTTGTGTTTAAACCACTCCATTTGTAGTAATTGGTTAGGGCACCAAATAGAAAACTGATTTTCTCTCTAGTGAGTCCCTACAGCACCTATTTCGATGAATCATGTGTAGCACTTGATGACTCATTCATTAAACAATTACTTAAAGTCTGCAATGGGCCAAGGCCTGTGCTAGACCCTAGGGATGGTCTGCCTGAATGGTGCTTATGTGAAACCGTGAGGTGTTTGGATTTGACCCTATTCGGTAGCACTGTGCTAATCAGTGAGAACGCAAAAAATGTAAATCATAGTCCTTCCCTGGAAGAGCTCAGCCAACCCATGGAAACCTCTGTAAACTGTATTCCAAAACAAAAATATGCTGTAACAGGAGTAACAGGTGCTGTGACAGCTGCAACAGGTACTGCCAGAACACAGAAGAGCATCTAACCTAATCTTCAGGGAGTTAAAGCCTTCCTGGAAAGTATGCTGAAGAATGAAGGAAAAGTCACAATTAGTTTCCCACAAGAGGTCCAAAATAGCATCAGCTTGCACAAGAATATTTATTTTAACAGTTGTTTATAAATATATCCCATTTGGAGGCCACTACACTGTTACTTCTTACATATTATTGCTTAGATTGGTTCTAAAACAGGTTTCTTTGAATATTAAAACTGAATTTAAAGAACAATATTAAGTAAATTGTAATTCAGGATATATAGTACTGATATGACGTGTACAAAATTACTGACATTAGAGAAAACGTGAGCTAAGGTAAGTGGATGGGCAAGGTGGACATAATAAAGATAACCAGGAAGCTCTGGGCTTGGGACAGGGCTGAGTATGATCAACGGTCTGGTGCGCCTGGCTAAAGTCCTGGACATCAGGCTGAGGGCAATGGGAGGCCACTGCATTTATCTGCCCTAGAATGTAAGTATCTTGAGAGCAGGGCATGTGTGTGTGCTAGCCTCACCGCTTAGAAAGATGCTACTGGCATAGGATAAAGTCCAAACACCTCACAATAGCACCTAAAGGCTCTTCAGTAGGCTCCAACTGACTTCGTCTCCTGCCAAGCATGGCGTCCAACCCTGTTTCTCAAATATGCACCTTCTTTCACATCACATCTGTACCTTTTTTTTTCTTCATGCTCCCCCACTCCACCCCATCCAACCCCATTCACAATACAGACCAGGCAAAGGGGCTGGGTGGAGGTGCATATGGGGAGGGAGGTACTCTGCTGCCTCTTTCAGTAGTCAGTGTAAGAACACAGCCGTGATAAGTGCTAGGAGGTCACACAACTGTGCCTTTGCCTCATGACTCCTGCACAGTAACTTCTGGTCACACTCTTCCATGCTACTCAATAATTAACCACTGAACTCCTACTCTAGCCCTTTGCATTCATTCATGGCCCAGTAGGAACCATTACTTCCAGCATGAATAAAGCCTTTCTCTACTTCCAGGTGTTTGTCACTTCTTCTGCACGACTCTTAAAGCACTTACCACATACTAGTCAGTTTACTGGAGTCCAACTCTATCCCACGTTAAGCTTTCCGCCCCCCAAATCTGTTTTTATTGATTTTAGAAAGGAAGGGGGGAAGAAACATCGATGTGAGTGATAAACATTGATCAGCTGCCTCCCTGCCTTCTGTACTCACTGAACTGGCTACCTGGGCATGTGCCCCAATCTGGAATCAAACCAGCAAACCTTTCTGTGCACAGGATGACACTCAACCAACTGAGCAATACCAGCCAGGGCTATCCCACCTTAAGCTTTTTGAGGGTAGGCTGGTTTCTTACTCATCTTTATGTTATCTGTACCCAGTATAGCACTGGGCTTCAGAGCAGCAGAAAGAACACAGCCTGCCTTCCTAGGTGAAAGCTTTGGTCAAAGATGTACTCTGACCCTCAGTTTGTCCCCTTTTTACAAACTGAACTGATTTTCATTTTGTAAAAAGTGGACAGAGTCACATAAAGCCTGAATTCACTTGTCTTGCCCCAAATTCTAGCAACACTGGACCTTTATTTCCACATGGCAACCCTCGGCTGGAGTTGATTAGATAGTGCTGCTCTCCATGTTGCCCCTTGCACGCTTCTGTTGTCCCCAGCACAGAGACCTGGTGTTGGTTCTTAATTTCTTCCTTCTTGTTCCTTATAGTAAAATTAAAAATAAACTTTCTTCCATTGGGTTGTTTCACCTGAGCCCTGAATGCATTTGAGTTTCTAACCCTCTGAGCCTGTTTTCTCATCTGCTAAATGGGAGAAATAACATTTATCTATAATTCTCTGTATGTGGGGTAAAGAATTGTACAGACTAGAGAATGCTGCTTATGATGCAACACTGAAAGTGTTTGAAAAACGGTTGTCAATCTCAAGAACTCAATAATTATTTAAAAACCAAATGAATGAATGAACAAACGAACGAACGAAGGGAACTAACCAACAACTGACCGAGTTATTGCTTTGTAAAGAGGAGACTGATGAAGGAAATTATCACCAAGGCATTTTTATGCATTTGCGAAGGCTATACTTTGTGTCTGGGATACTGCAGGTGCTCAGAGAATGGGACAAATTGCAGTTATTATGAATTTCAGGAAAGCTGTGAATGCAGGAGTGTGAGTGAGGGAAGGTGGAGTGGGTGGTCAAAACCTCATGCCTGTGAAGGTTTTGCTCCTTTCACCAGGCACCCAGCAGGTCCTTAATGAGTGCCTGCTGAATGCTCTAGAAACAGGGCCCAACTGCACGCCCTCCTCCTACAGGCCGCCCACCAAGGGACGGTCCGGCCTCCTGGCCTCCCCCCCACCCTCCTGCCCCACCCCTACGCCGCCCTTACAAGATGTCCTCACGGATGGCGGTGCCATGGTTGAGGTTGTGGAAGCGGACGGAGACGCGGTCCCTGAGAATGAAGGAGCACCTGTTCTCCTTTTTGTAGGCGCTGAAGCACTTCTTGAAGTCCTCATAGGTCTTGAAGCAGCTGCCCAGCTCCATGGCTGCCCCCTCAGCCCACGCCAGGGGATGGCCCTAGGATCGATACCAGGGGTCAGAGGTCACACTATGAGGGAATGCAGGCTGGCGTGGGCCCAGAATGCTTTCAAGGTCGGCGCCAATTGGGTGGCCAGCTACGGAGCTCAGGAGAAACCCTAGGCCTGAGCGGGGAAAACGGGCTGGGGGCGTCTTTGCTCTCCGACAGAGCGGGAAATGACGCCCATCCCTCTTTATTGAGCCTGTGGGACCCGCCCCTCACAGTCACACCCAATCACACACGGGGTTCCCAGATGGGCACTCATTTTCTCCAATAGCTAGAGAACGCTAGCCACGCACCCGCAGACTGACAGGAGCACTGCAAATCATGATTTGCATCCCTTATTCCCAGGGCTTTCAGACTTCCGGTGTCTAGAGCGCTCTGCGGGAATCTGCGAGTTCTGCGCGCGTCTCCGCGCGTCCGAGTCAGCGCGGTGTCTCGGGTCGGCAGCAAGGGATCGACATGTCGTCCCCGCAGGCCCCGGAGGATGATCAGGGCGGCGGCGATCCCCCCGGGGGCCTCCGCAGCGTCCTGGTCACCAGCGTGCTCAGCCTAGAGCCGCTGGACGAAGATCTCTTCAGGTAGCCTGCCACATCTGGCCTGCATCCCGCATTGGGACACAGGCTCCTGATCTCGACTGCCGCTACCCTGTAGCCTTCTGCTCATAGTCCCCTGGAAGAGGGTGGGCACTGCGCGGGATGCAGGCTCTGCCGCCGTTCGGAGAGAACTTGTTCGTGACAGAGCTGCGGTCGCTGCCCGGCTTACTTCCTCGCCACGCCGGGTCTGCGCAGCCCCACCCCTAGGAGGCCCAGGCTGTCTGGGCAAATAAAGTGGCGACCTGAGATATCCTTCTCAGCACCTTCCTGTGTCTCTGGGAACCAGCCTAAAGAGGGCTGCGATTAATCCAAGGGCACACAGCTAATCAGGTTTAAAATTTATCCTCAGCTCCTTTCATACTCACTATTCCTTTACTCTTACATACCCCATCCCCATCACTACTTGTTGAGGTGTGATAGCTCCGTACTCAATCAGGCCTGAGCCATTTTCATTTCCCATGCCACTTAAATTCTTGATTGCAGCTGGAGATTTAACAGTTTGCGCCTCCAAGGCTTCTACTGCCTTATTGGGAGCTATTTTGGGTGTTAACTTCTCTTCCTTCTACTTAAGGAATCACAGATAACTTCCTAGAGGGCTATTTACAAGGCATTATATAAAAATGCTAAGCTTGGGTTGGGTCTTGGAAAGCCAGAGACCCAAACCCTTTACTAGGTTCATGTACTCGGCCATCCCTTTTCACCTCTGGGCTCTCAGTTTTCTCATCTGCACACTGAAGGGGTTAAACTTGAAGTCTGAGGGCCCTTTGAGCTCTAAATCTAGTTCTTGGGTGTCAAAGTTGAGGGGTGTAAGTGGCAGGCCTTGATACAGTCCACCCTAGCTCTTGGGGTTCATCTTAATCCACTCAAGGCCTTGAGAGGCTTCTGCCTTACCCTGGTATGGGCAGTGGAAGAAATACTAGACTGGGGGGTCCCAAAGACCTAGATACTGTTAAGGATTAGCAATATTTAAGCTGTGTGTCCTTGCTAAAGTCACCTTCCCTCTCTGATTCCTGTTCTCTTAGTATAAAATATGGGGGTTGGTTCCTTAAACCAAAGTCCATAGAAAGCTTATGCAATCCCAAAAGCCTTGAAGATGTATGCTGTAGTGTAGAATGATGTAAGAATACTTGTCTGGGGAAAGGGACCAGGGCTTTCACCAGATTCTCAAAAGGATCCCAAACTCCAATAAAGTTAAGAGATCTGCACTAGAAGCTCATTAATTGTTGTAGGATTCCACCCAACCTAGAAGTCTTCCCTGCTTTCCGTTTCTCCCCACAGAGGAAGGCATTACTGGATACCTACAACCAAGCGGCTGTTTGGGGGTCAGATCATGGGACAGGCCCTGGTGGCTGCAGCCAAGTCTGTGAGTGAAGACGTTCAAGTGCACTCCCTGCACTGCTATTTTGTAGGGGCAGGTAAGCCACCCCCTCCCTGCCCCCAACCCAGCCCTGGTGGCCCAGCAGCCACTTCTTCCTGGCCTTGGGGGGCTGACTTAGGAGAGAGAGGAAGCAGTGGGGGAGGGAGAGAGTTAGTTGATCTCCACCCACCCGGGAGCCTGGAGAGGAACAAAGCCTGGGTGGGACCAAGAAGAGCCTTAGACCTGACACCTAGGTGCTTGTTATCTGGCCCCGAAAGACACAACACTGGCTTAACTGCTCCTCATGGGTCTTTTGTTCTTCATTCTTTACACACCTTCTTGTGCCAAATACTTTGCTGGAATCCTCACAGCAGTACTGGAACCTTTGCTAGGAGTTCGGAGGTAGGCAACTTGGATTGAAGAAGGGAGAGCACCAGCCTGGGAATCAAGAGACAATGGGTCTAGTTTTAGTACTAATTGGCCATGCCACCTTGAGCGAGGTTACTCCCCTCCCTGAGGCTTGGTTTGTTCATCACATCTGAAAAATGGAGGAGGGTGGTAGGACTAGGTGTTTTATCGAGAAGATCTCTACAGTTGCTTGCAGCTTAAAGGAGCAAGAGAGTAATCTTTTAGAACCCATGCTCTCTTTTGAGAAACAAAAATCTCACTTGCTTTCCCTCCCTTCCCCTCACTCCTAAGGCAGATGTCCCCAATTTTAAGAGTCATTGTTTTCTTTTAATTTTATTTTTGTTTAAAATATTACAGATGTCCCTTTTTCTCCCCAATGACCCATTCCACCCTGTCCCATCCGTCTCCCCAGTCCCTCTCCCCACCATTGTCCATGTCCTTGGGTTGTGCATATATGTCTTCTTCATAGTCCCATCAGCTGAGAACATATGGAACTTAACAATATGCGATTCATATTATGAAAACAATAGTGGGGTTTTCCCCTTCATTTTACAAATATAAAATAGTTATAGTAGTAAATATATATACTTTTTCATAGTACATCCTCATGCCCACTCCCCATCCTTTTATTTCTGTACTCTCCCTGACAGTCATTGCTATGAAGTATTTGAATACTTACCCTACATTCTTACATTTAGGCCAATTGGGAGCAAAAGTGTCCTCTATTTCTTCAATTTGGTTGCAAACTCCAAAAGTGCTGGCCTTTTGATATTGTAATCCTTCTAGCATAGTGAGATAATTTTGTGTTTTGTTTTGTTTTGTTTTGTTTTGAGGGGGTGGGGGCATTACTTTGTTGGTTTTTTTTTTTTTTTAATATATTTTTATTTCGGGGGAGGAAGGGAGAAAGAGAGAGAGATAGAAAAATCAGTGATAAGAGAGAGCCATTGGTCGTTTGCCTCCTGCATGCCCCTTGCTGGGGATCTAGCCCACAACCCGGGCATGTGCTGTTACCAGGAATCAAACTGGGACCTCCTGGATCATACATAGGTCGATGCTCAACTGCTGAGCCACGCTGGCCACCGGCTGGGCTTGTCGGTTTCTTCATTCTAAAAGAATTCTGAGTCTTTGCAGCTAATGTATCTAGAGCAGAACCTGGCACGTTGCTGGTTTTCCATAAATAACATTATTTTTTGATGATGAGCTTATGGGAACAATTAAAATTTGCATGATACAGAACACAGCGAAATATGTTATCTTGTTTAGTCCTCAAAGTAAACACAAGGGGTGGGGATTCCTGCCATCATTCTCTAAGGAAACTGGGACTCAGGGAGGTTAGGTAACCAGCTCTTGAAGTGCTTAGGGTGGCAGAGCGAAGATTTGAACCTGAATTTGTGTGACTCCAAGCTCCACACTCTTCCCTCCTGTGATTTTCTGTTTTACTCTTGGGAGATAATTCCAAACCATGGGAGAGCTGCCAGGGTGTCCATCCCAGGTTCTGGGGGAAGGATCATCTTCTTTGGAAATTCTCCATCCAGGGACAGCATGAAATGAACCATGCCCATGTTAGTGTTTCAAAATAATCATCAATTTGTTATGTCTTCAGTACAGCTTAACATAATTGGGAGCTATTTTAGGACTATTACAATAGAAGTCAAGGGGAGGAGGCTAGTAGTAAAGGGGATTTGGGGGAATGATTATGTGAAAAACAAAACAAAACAAGGCTAAGGCATATTGTTGCAGTTTTATACAAAAGTTTAGTTCTGAGCTTCCTGGCACTAGGGTAGAAAGGGAAGCTCTCTTACTACTGTTAACCTAAAAATAAAAAGGCCTTTCAAAGTAAGAGGCAACAAGCATTTCTTTGAGATCAAAAGAAAAGCTATTCCAGAAGTACTGATTGAGGCAGAAGCCCAAATAGTGTTCCAATTAGGAGACAAAGGCAAGGGGAATTGATAAGAAAGGGAAGGGGAACAGTTATATCAATAGAAGGAAGGCATTCCTATTGGTGCAGGTAACATAGTAATGTTAATTCTAAACGTTTTTAATTTTCTGTCCAGTAGTCCTCAGTCTGGTAGTCATCATCTCTGCTTTCTTGTTATATTTGCAAACAGTTTATTGGGGCACGAGATTGCTTTAGGCCAAGTCCAAAGGTTATTTTGCCCTGTTTCAACATTCCAGAGCTTTGGGACATATGAAGTGCAAGGTAGTTCCCCTGGGATGGCAGCTCCAGCCTCATTTTAAAGCATCTCCATTTTTATTTTTACTTTTTGACACCAATTTGTAATGTGACCCTCTCCTGGGTACATTAAATATTATAACCAATGATGATGTTCCAATGATGTGTGTGTGTGTGTGTGTGTGTGTGTGTGTATATGATGTTAATCCTCACCCAAGTATATATTTTTTTCATTGATTTACAGAGAAAATGGAAGTGAGGGGGGAGGAAGGAGGGAGAGAGAGAGAGACAGACAGACAGACAGACATCAACTGGTTGCCTCCTGCACCCATTCTGACTTGGGCCAGGGATCGAACCCACAACCCTTGGGTCTGTGGGCTGATGCTCTAACTACTGAGCCAAACCAGCCAGGGCTCCAATGATATTTTTAATTAAAAGATGCTGGGGAGGGGTGTTGGTCCTTGGCCATTTATCGTATCAATTCTTTTTCTAAAAGCCCAGGTTAGAATGTTAGTTTTGTTTGTGTTTTTGTTTTGTTAAAAGTATTTCTCTAGAGAAGTAGAAGGATGTAGTATGGAAGTCACTGATGTGGTATAGGTTGAGAGCTTGGAGAATCTAGAGTAGGAGTCAGCAAACATTCTGGGCCAGATAGTAAATATTTTAGGTTATGCCAGCAAAAGCAACAATAGATAGGTATACACAAATGGGCTTGGCTGTATTCCAGAAAATGTTACTTATGGCATCAGTTTCTTCATCCATACAATGGGAATAAGACCCACTCTGCATAGTGATTGTGAGACCAACCTGAGAAAAGATACCTTAGTATCTAATGCTGCCTGGAAGCCAGCACTCACTCCATAGTCATTAGCTCCCTTCCTTCAATATACTACTCCAGAGCCTACCAGCTCTGTTCCAGCAAAAATTTCCAAGAATAGGTCTGGAACTCATTCATACTGAAAGGTAAATCACTCACTAGTAACTAAAAGTACTGCATTAGCTCAAGGATTGGATGAAAGCTATTTATTATTTTTATTTTTATTGTAAGTTCATTGGTAGGGGAGTGAGAATTCCTTTCTAGCCCTGAAATTAGACTGCGCATGTAGCTATCTCCTGTGTCAGGACTCTTGGGAAACCCTTCTCAAAGGCCTTTGACCGTGAGGTGTCCCCATTCTGATAGCAGGGCCCCTTTGGCAATGCCAGATATCAGACCACTGGCAAACCAGCTGCGCTTCAGAGCTCCACAGTGATGCTTATTACTGTTGAATGAGCCCGTGGTACCTGGTTGGCTCCCCATTTGAGTTGGGGTGGAAGAAGCAGCTCTTCTCTAGACCTGCTTCTTTCAAGATGTCTAGTTGCCTAGTTGTCAGGACTGTCCAAGGTCAGGGTTCTCCAAGGTTGGCCTGGCTCAGTGAGACAGTAGAGGACTTCAGGGACTCCAGGGAGACTCTCTCCCCCTAAAAGCCCCCCTGATCTGCTGTTTGAGAGCTGATAGTGAAGGCCTGAAGAAGGGCCAAGTGACTGCCATTTGCATCAAGGATGTAGTAACTGACTGACAGCAGGCTTTTCCTGAGAGAGAATGGATATTCAAACAGACAATGGCCAGACCATATGTAAAAATAGAATTCGGATCCACAATTCGGTATCAACAAGCACAGGAAGCAAACCTACTGTCTATATGTCAGGTTTGTAGGAAGTCAGACCACCATTTCTAGCAACCAGCTCAGGAAGCCAAACCACAGTGACTGTCATATCAGCCCCAAACAGCCAGGACTTCATTAATAACTGACAGTTTCCCTAATTTTTTTTTTTTAATCCTCACCAGAGAATATTTTTTTTCATTGCTTTTCAGAGAGAGCGGAAGGAGGGGAGAGAAAGAGAGAAGAGAGAGAAACATCAATGTGAGAGAGAGAGAGAGAGAGAAACATCAATGTGAGAGAGACACATTGATTGATTGCCTCCTGCACTCACCCTGACCAGGGCCAGGGATCAAGCCTGCAACCAAGGTACATGCCCTTGGCTGGAATTGAACCCTGGACGCTTCAGTCCACGGTCCAACGCTCTATCCACTGAGCCAAACCAGCTAGGGCCAGTTTCCCTAATTTTTGCCTATCCTTCCAACTTAGGACCAACTGCAGAAAGCCAGTCATGCACCCCTAACCAATCGCATAGGTGCCCTGCTGCTACTTAGCCTGCCTACAGTTTCCCCGTGCCAACAGCCTCCAATCAGGGGATACCGTTTTTCATAAGAAAGCTTTCTCACTCCTCTGCCTGTTTGAGTCTCTGCCAAACATAAGTGATGGTGGCTGACTCCTTTACGATACTAAACTCTGAATAAATAGCCTTTGCTTGTTCAAGGAAGAAGGGAAGGAAAGGAAAAGAAGAAAAATAACAAAAAAGTAAACAGGCAGAAGGCCAGATTTGCTGACCCTGATGTAGAAAAATGGTACTGGACTCATGACAAGATCCCAGTCACAGATGGAACAAGACAAAAGCTGGGAGTGTTTATTATATTTAACAAACACTTATAGAGCACTTACTGTGTGCCAGATATTATTCTAACCACTTTACAGTTATGAACTCACTCATTAAAATCCTGAGAGGTATGAGCACTATGATGATCCTCATTTTGTAGATGGGTAAACTACTCAGTAGTTAAGTAACTTTCCCAAGTCACAGCTAATGAGCTGGTATTTGAATGAGGGAATCTGTGAATGTCCCTTCTATTCTGTGCTGTTGAGAAAGAAGAGTTCCACTTGCACTGGGAGCATCTCCATGACAGGGCTTGGTGTTCTATCAGTATCTGCAGTACATGGGCCTTAGCCTGCCTCAGTAGCTGCCAAGCAGAAAAGGAATGGAGAACGAGTAGCAGAGGTACCTGTCCAGCCATTGTGATGGCAGGGCCTGTGGGGCTCACTTGGGCTCACCGTGTCCCTTGTGCCCCCTGCAGGAGACCCGAAGGTGCCAGTTTTGTACCAGGTAGAGCGGACGCGAACAGGGGCAAGCTTCTCGGTGCGTTCTGTGAAGGCTGTGCAGCATGGCAGGCCCATCTTCATCTGTCAGGCCTCCTTCCAGCAGGCCCAGCCCAGCCCCATACAGCACCAGTTCTCCATGCCCACTGTCCCCCCACCGGAAGAGCTGCTTGACTACGAGACCCTCATTGACCAGTATTTAAGGTGAGATACCTGGAGGCTCCAGGACAATGTTCAGACTGCAGTTGCCTCCCGTTCATGGGTCATGGAATCCTTTAATGCAGGGGTGGGGAACGTCCAGCTCAAGAGCCGTATAATGGCCCGTGAAATCATTTGGTCTGGCCCTGCCAAGGCAACTGCAGGTGGGATGCGAAATTCAAATAAATCTAGGAGCCTTTTTCATAGCTAATTTTTAAGTTGATGATTTTGTATCGCCCTCGAACTACTTTATAAATATCCAAATGGCCATTAGCAGAAAAAAGGTTCCCCACCCTTGCTTTAGTGCATCTTGACCGTTTAAAAATATAGACTAGAAAAGAAGGTACTGGAGTGTACTGTATGTAGTAAGTAAGGATAAGAATCCTTTTGTAATAGTTTAGTTTCAGTTGTGTGTGTGGGCATGTATAAGTGTACTGGGTCATGATGTAAAATGCAGGGCTTATGATTCAGCCAGTGCAGGTACAGTATAGTTTTACTGGTTGTTAAAATATCAAAATAATTCTATAACTACTTGGTAAATACCTCCCCAGTCCCTGAGTGACAGCCCTCCACCCTTCAAGGTCACATGATCCAGCCGTCTAAGAGTTAATGCCTGGCAGGGTGAAGGTTCCTGCTGCCTTTGCCTTAGCGTGTGTTAAATATTTGAAATGTCACCTGGTAAAACATATTTCTTACTTGGATCACAGTTGATAAAGTTGGGAAAATGCTGCGGCAAGGGAAAGAGCTCTGGGCTCCAACACAGGACAGACACATGGATTTTGGCCAGGGCTGTCCTCTATTAGTACCCATTTGCTCTGTGACTTTGCCCAGTTCCCCAGCCTCTCAGAACCCTGCTTCATCTAAAAAATGTTTGTTTCTGCCGTGCCCTACTTCACAGCTGTATCGGAGGAGAATGTCTTTGTCTTGTGCTGCATGCTGGGGAGGCAGCAAGGTGTGATGGGGCAGATGGGGGTTTGAACCTGGGAGAAGTCTAGGTTCAAATCTAGACTCTGTCTCTGCTAGCTGTGCAAGTTTGGGCAAGTTGCTTTCCCACTCTGAGGCTGTGCCCTCACAGTTGCAACATGGTGTTAATCATAATTCCTACCTTATAAGGCTGCTGTGAGGATTAAATGAGGTAAGAAATAATAAGGCACTTAGTGAGTGTAGCAAATTGTAGTTATACACTGTTGACTGAGAGGAATAAGCTCGGAGCCTGGTTTGTGGTCCGAGCTCAAAAATGTTTGCTGAAATGAAAGGAGGACATTGTTCTTAAAGGTCCCTAAATCTAGAGCTGTGCTGTCCAATAAGGAAGCCACTAGCCACATAGGATTAAATTAACCATCATTAGATAGAATAATAGTTCTGTTCCTCAGTCACACTAACCACATTTCAAGCACTCACTAGCTACATGTGGCTAGTGGTCCCACAGTGGTCAGTGCAGACACAGAACATTCCATCAACCCTAAAGGTCCTTTGGACAGTGCTTGAGATAGGGATGCAAACAGAAATCCCAGTGCGCAGTAGGGGTGGTTGTTACGGTGGTGAAGGGGCTTCCCTGGAAATGGGCTCTTCTCCCAGGGGACACAGTGTTCCCAATTGCTTAGGGTTAGGTAACTCAGCCTGGTTCCTGAGTGTTTGGAATAGTGAAGCGGTTAAGAATGTGAACCATAGAGCCAGGCTGCCTGGGTCCAAACCCTGCCTTTACTTCCTGAGTGAGCTTCTTGGATTCTGTGCTTATTTCATGTATCACTGGGGAGCGACACTGCAGCTGTCTCACAGGGTTGTGAGGAATGGGTCAATGTGGGTGAAATGCTTAGAACGGTGCGTATTGGAGGTGCTCCTCACGGCTATGATGTGTTGGCCCAAATGCATCATCTCATCTTCTCCACAATGTTTATTATCAGGTAGGTTACTGTCATTATCCACATTTTGCAGATGGGAAAATAGGCTGAGAGATTACTAACTTGAACAAGGCCACATGGCTCATAAGAGGCAAAGAACGGCTTCAGACACTTGATGCTCCTGCCTGCCAGAGGAGAGGGGAACTTTCAGGCTAAGTCTGCACTCCCTCTGGAGGAATGAGGGAGGTCAGAAGAAGCAGTTCAGAAGACAGGTTCCCCCCTCCCTGGGTCTCCCCCAGTCCCTCTTCCCTTTATTTTCAGGGACCCTAACCTCCAAGAGAAGTACCGAGTGGGCCTGAACCGAATTGCTGCCCAGGATGTGCCCATTGAGATCAAGCTGGTAAATCCACCCACCCTGAACCAGCTGCAGAACATGGTGCCCAAACAGATGTTCTGGGTGCGAGCGCGGGGCCATATTGGTAAGAGGACCCCCTGAGCTGAAAGAAAACATTCTCCAGGGGTCTAGGCCTGCACCTCATTTGCCCTGTGTGGCCTTGGACGTGTTACTTCCCCTCTCTGGGTCTGTTTCCTCATCCCCGTGATGGGGAAGTTGGCTCAGCTTCTCCCCAGGGCCCTACCAGGCCTTTGCATGGGGAGAATAGGAGGTGACTGTAATCCTAACATAGGCCCTTTCTGGGGAAGGCAGGCACCTTGTTGAGATTCTTCTCCAGGTCCACTGCTAACCATAAGGTGTCTGTGTGGGAGATTTGGGGAGTGAAGGCTCCATCCCCGCCTCCCTCTCCCCCATCACACATACACCCTGGGCCATGTTCCCTTGTGCAGTGAACAGTCTGCATGTCTGTGCACGGCAGCCCCTTTCTCCCCCACCTCCCTGCAGGTCCTGAGCTATAAAGGCCAGAAGCTCAGGGCTGATGGGGTCGGGACCTATTTCAGGGGAGGGCGACATGAAGATGCACTGCTGTGTGGCTGCCTATATCTCGGACTATGCCTTCCTGGGCACAGCACTGCTGCCCCACCACTGGAAGCATAAGGTGCACTTCATGGTCTCCTTGGACCACTCCATGTGGTTCCACGCCCCCTTCCGAGCTGACCACTGGATGCTCTATGAGTGCGAGAGCCCCTGGGCTGGTGAGTGTGGGGCCACATGGGACAAGGGCACTTGGGGTGGCAGGGAGCCTGTGTTCTTGGGTCATGCTGTTCCCCACCTACATCCTATGAGGCACTGCACAGGTCACTTCCTCTTCTGCCCCACCAGGTTTTGGCATCCTTGTCATCAAAATGACAAGGTGAGGCTAGAGGACGGGACATGTGCTTAGCTCTTAATTTCTGTAATATGTTGGGAATATGATTCACTTTATCTCAGAGACCCCTGTTCTAGTCCTAGAACCACTTTAGATTCTCTGTATGATCCTGGGCAAGTCTCATCTCCTCCCTGAGCCTCAGTTTCTCCACTTAAGTAAATAGTTGTATTGGAGTAGTAGTATTCAAACCTGGTGGCCCATCAGACCACTACTTGGGGGAGCTTTTTCAAAATAGATTCTAAGATTCTGACTCTGCAGGTCTTGGAAGAGGTCCAGGAAACTATTTTTAAGAAGCTCCCTACGTGATTCTGCCAAATAACCTGGTTGGGGCTCAGGACACTCAACAGTTTCTAAGGGCCCCTCTACTTGGACACTCCTCATCAGAGACGTACAGAAACCCAGACTTGTTCATCAGTGTCTAGTGTCAGAGCCTTGGGTTCCTTTCCAAGAAGTACTTTTTAAATGAAGAATGCTTTGTAAAACAGGGACAAAAGTTAAGGGACTCTTTATAATCAGGGAAGAGGGACTGTCAAGTACAATAGCATCACAACACAGGATCAATAACCTTGAAGTTAGGATACTTGGGTTTGGGTTTGGCCTGATTCTTAAGGCCAAGTTCCTGAGCCTCTCTTAACTTCAGGCTCATCATCTGGAAAAGGGGACAAGCCCTGCTTCACTTGGCTGCTGTGAGGACTAAGTGAGCTGTGTACTACGTGGAAGGGAAACCACCAGCTCCCTTCATGAACACCAAACTCAGGCCCAAGGCTAGCAAGGGAGAGAAAATCTGCAGGTGGGGAGGGAGGGAGGGGTGGCCAAACCTCATGGCCCTAGGTCCTCTCTCCTGAGCCCCTTTGTCCCCTTGGGGGTGGGGGTGTTTTTTTTTCATATAATACCAGCCTGGAGGGACTGATTTGATTTATTACAAAGGGAATTGATGGGTTTCCTAACACAGGTGGCCAGAAGTGGGGTGGATCTGCTTAACCATGCTACTGACCAAGACCGTTCTCAGAACTCCCCCTCTGTGATTTTTGAGAAAGCAGAGGATATGTGAAAGTGCTTTTAAATTGTCAAGTGGGGTTCCCATGAGAGGAGTTACATGCCCCCCCATGACTGAGCACACTAGGCTCATAAAGGGGCACAGCACTCAGTGTGCCCTTGTATGGGGCAGCCCAATCTGGACTGCACCCTTTTCAAGAAGCCTGTTTGGCTGTGCTGAAGAAAGAAGGCTGTTCTTACCCTTCTCCTCGCCCACAGGTGGCTCCCGGGGGCTGGTCCGTGGGCAGCTGTGGCGTCGGGACGGGGTCCTGGCTGTATCCTGTGCCCAGGAGGGCGTGATCCGAGTGAAGCCCCAGGTCTCAAAGAGCAAGCTGTAGCCAGAGGTACCAACTTGGCCTGGGGCTTCAAGAATCTCCATTCTCCCCCCACTTCTGAGGCAGGAGTTACAGTTGAGGGCTGGGCCTTCTGTCCCTCACATCCAATAAAAAGACTGATACCACTGGAGCTGCTGGCCTTTAATTCCCTGGGCCAGAACTGCAGCCCTCCCTCCAGCCATCAACTCCAAGACTCCAGAGGCGGAGTCCCTGGCCCTTCCACCAGGCTGCTTCACTGACTTGGAGGCCCAAGGAAAGGGAAACACTGACCCTGACCTGGGGTACAGCCCCCAGCTGTGCATAAGCTGAAGAGAGTGCATCAGACTTCCTCCCTGCACCATCCCAGGCGTCCCCAACCAAAACTTTTCCTGAGCCCAGCCTAACAGAAGAACCATGTTTCCTCAGTCTGCTACAAACTCTTTGTGGTACTCCTAGGGGTTCCCAGCACCCCCTAAAGCCTCCCAACTGCTGTTCAGGTCCTCATCAATCCCCCACTGCTGCCATCCTGGGGTAGTGCCTCTCCCCAGGGTGACCTTAAGTCTAGGCAAGATTAGTCCAGTACCTCCTTGATAAGTAATTCTTTGAGACTGGGGGGTGGTGTGGGGGTCAGGCCTGCCTCCTGCAAGGCCTGGAGCCGTGCCTCTGATTGGCGTTTGTCCAGACCCAGGCGCCAGGAGAGCCGGACATGGGCCTCCAGAAAGGGTGCCAACAAAGGGTGGGGGCTCTTGTCCCCCAGCAGCTGAAGGGCCCTCTCACAGCATGCCCGAGCCTCCCCAGGGTCCTCCAGCTCCTGGTGGCACACAGCCAGCCCAGCCAGGGTCAGCAGAGGGCGATCTGGTCCCAAGGGGGTGCCCAGCTGGGCCTGCAGCTGCCAGGCATTGGCCCAGAGCGCCAGAGCCTCACGATAGAGGCCAGTGCAGGTGAGGCTCTGTGCCCTCCTCAGCTCCGGCAGCAGGAAGAAGTCCTGCAGGTCTGGGGCCTGGCGCAGCTCAGGGACTGCCTGCAGGTGGCTCAAAAACTGCTCGAAGGCCCGGCTGCGGCGGGCAATGGTCTCTGCAGTGAAATTCCGGCGCAGGCGCTTACGGGGAAAGGAGATGGCAGCCATGGGGCCCCGGAACTGCCGCTGCAGGTTTCGGTGCAACCGCTCAAAGTCTGAGTAGCGGCGAGAGATCTGGGCTGGCTGGCGATCTGGTTGCCCTGGCCCCATCACGGCGAGGGTGTAGAGCTGCAGGGAGGGTGGGGGTCAGGGCAGGTGTAAATTGTCCATGGGCCCCTTCCTTCCCCACACCCACACTTCCAGTCCTGTTTCCCCCGCTTCCCTTCACCCCTGAGACTGAGCCAGGAAGGTGGGAGCTGCTGGGGTAGCAGCTAGGGAGCCCAGTCTGTCTTACCTGAGGCTTGTCTGAAATGACCCAGGCCCAAGACAGCACAAGGAAAGAAAGACAAAGATGAGCTTCAGTGCCTGGAGCTGCTGCCTTTTTGCCCCTTCCAGAAAGTACTCCCTTCCCATTAGGGCAGTTAGCTCTTCTAACAGCCCATTTGGAAAACCAGGGGTGTGTGGAAACCCAGGCCAATTTCTTGGGCCTCTGAGCCAAACTTTAGGAGCTAACACAGAGCTCCCACATCCCTAGCCAGGTTCTTCCAATCCAGACCTGGAGGAAAGATCTTCAGACACCCAGGAATGATCACTGTGAAAAGTACACTGGGCTTGGATTCAAGCTACTCCCGCACTGTGTGACATCAGGCAAGGCAGTCCCCCTCAAGTCAGCTTTCTTCTCTAGTGAATGATGCATTGGCCCAGGTCAGTGTTTAGTCAAGTGTGGGATGTGTACAAATGTTGGTCCTGAGATATGTAGGAGGTATGTGCTGGAGTAAATAACACTGAATCAGAGGCAGGAGGTGATTCCCCCCCTAATTCTCTGTGACTCTTTCTGACTGCAAATTGAGAAGTTCTTTGGTTTTAAAATAGTGCTTCAACACTTCTCAGCTCCATTTTTAGAAAAGAACCAGAAAATGGATCTCTGGTCAGGGCCTTCAGGCAACAGCATCCAGGCAGGGTTTAATGACACTTTCCTTTTCACTGCTTTTATTTTTATGGATATTTTCTCTTTATGGCAAGTGAGGCTTTCCACATACAGTAGTGCTACAAAGTTGTCTTTTAAACTTATTTAAGAAAAAAAAGATTTATTTTAAACAGAGAATGGTAAAAGTAGCATTCAGATGGGACAAGAATTGTTAAGGTGGTACTAAAATAACCAATGTTTGGGGAAAAACACTGAATGAGATCACCATGAGACTTCCCCCAGGTCTGAGAACCCAAACATGGATTAATCTATAAGAATGTTGAGCCAGCAGGTTTAAAGGGATTAGCGAGCATTAATGTTAAAGGCATAGTAACACCAAACCCAGATGTTTCTCTCAAATTTGTTCTGTAAAACTGTCAGTATTATTAGATCAATTAGGTTTGCCTACTCTATCCTTTTCTTGAAGATTCACAGTGTACTTTAAATATTAAGGATTAAAAAGTCAAACAGTAAGGAAACTTTATTTTACTCTTCAACTCTGCATTCTCAAAACACACTGACTGCAAAATCTATTTTTTTTATTTAAAGGAACAGTTATTAACATTCCAGGAAACCTATTTTCTGTAGAACACACTTCAGGAAGAACTGGTCTATAATGACCCCTTATGTTACTCTGGCTCTTACTTTTATTTTTAAATATATTTTTAATTGACTTTTAGAGACAGAGGAAGGGAAAGGGATAGAAAGATAGAAACATCGATGAGAGAGAAACATCATGCATCAGCTGCCTCCTGCATTGTCCCCTACTGGGGATCGAACCCGCAAGCTGGGCATATGCCCTGAGCAGGAACTGAACTGGTAACCTCTTGGTTCCTCGATATACACTCAACCACTGAGCCACACCGGCCGGGCTATTTTTATTTATTTTAAATTTTTTGGCACCAAACCATTTTATATCCATAATCTCATCTGATCCTTGTAATGTCCTGCCAAGATAGGTAATAATGATAGTAGCTCCATTAACTGAGCACCTACCCTGTGCCTCGTACTGTTGCCAAGCACTTTCCATCTACTATTTCATTTCATCACAAAAGCACTGCAGGGAGAATGTCCTCACTCTGACCCGAGGAAGCAGGCTCAGAGGCTTCAAAGATGTCCCCTAAGTCACACAGCTGGGAAATAGCCCAGCTGGGACTCAAACCCAGGCTGACCTAACTCCAAAGCCTGTGTTCTAGCTTCCCCAGGAGAAGTTCAATTGGGATTTAGGGTCCCCACTGGACAAAGGAAGTGATTTGTTTCCCCAGACATCATCAACCAGTGCATACTTGACCATCCTGCTCTATCCTGTCATTCTCCTCCCAGAGTCACCTCCATTCTTCCTTTGTTCCTAGCTGCTGCTTGAGAACTGATCCATTGGGCTCCCCTTCCTGTGCATGATGCCTGGCCAGGACTTTTGCCACTTAAGACTTGATTAACAGTCAATCCCTACTCAGAAGCAGTCTGCCCATGGGTGTAGCCCTTGTTTACTAACAGAAGCAGAGAGGGGTGGAGAGGCCCAGATGTGGGACAAGGCTCCAGGCCCCCTTCATGCTGAGTCAGAAATGGAGGAGGGTGGTAAGGAGGCGGGAAGTGAGAGGCAGGGAGCCAGGTCAGGCTGGGTTTCAGGCCTGGCGGGGAGCAGGACCTGGCAGACCTCATTTTCCATGTCAGTTTCTCCTTTCCACAGAGAAGAAAACAGGGACTCCCAGGCCCTCCCCCATATTATTCTTCACCCCACCCCCTAAACGGAGCCCTGAGGACAAGATTATTCTATGCAGGATGGGTGCTGGAGAATTGATTCCCCTGGGTTGTAAGAAGGCCACAGCAGGCCCTAGATGCCAGACATTTTCAATCCAAAGCTAAGTAAAAATAGCTACTTTTTATTTTATTATACAGTTTCTCAAGCACTTCATAATGCTAGGTGCAGTGCTAAGGCCTTTCTGTGCACTGTCTCACTTAAATCCTGTCAGTTCTCTGCATTGTCCCCATTGCTCAGCTAAAACGGGGTCATTAAGGTTGCACAACTCACAAATGTCAAACAGGCGGGGTTTAAATCAAGTTCTGCATCCAAAACCTTTTTTCCTTAAAGCCACTAACCAATGCAACTTGGGTCTCAAGCCTGATCCAGATATTTTTTCCTGTGTACCTTGCATCTTGCTACATTTTGCAAAAGGCTGGGATGAGGGAGGGTGAGGTGAGTGGGGACACACACACCAGTTCTCTTATTTTCCAAACCAGGATAGGAAGCAGGTCCATAATCTTTACTCAGTCTCAGAGAAGCTATCATTTGCCTGAGGACTTGCTCAAGTTACATCCCCTTTCTGGCCTCAGTTTCACCATCTGTAAAATGGGGGCAGCCATTTATAACTACACAGCCAGCCCTCCTCCCCCAAAGGAAGTAGAAATCTTCCCTACTTTCTCTAAGCTAGACGTGTAGACTCACAGCCAGGGGTTCCTGGGCCCACACTCACCACGTACTTGGAGGGGGGGTCCTTGACCACGTTGGCACTGGTTACCTCGAAGAGCAGCCGCTGGGGTACCAGGGTGTTCCGGGACTTCTTCCAGAAATCCTGCAATTGCCGGGCCAGGAGCTGACTGCTCCGCTGCCCGTCAGGTGAGGGGTTCCGTTCTGCATGAGTACAGGACCAGTCACATCAACTGGCCTGGGCCAGGGTCGACATAAACCATGTGCCATGCCCTCAACAGGTGACATAGCTGTATCCCCATTTGTCATAAATGGAAATTGAGGGCCAGCAGACAGTAGGAGCGAAACAAATATCTCCACCCACGAAACATTCCCTAGCACATTAATTACCATTTGTATCCCAGACTCTACATTTAATGCCCCCAACAACCATGAGATGGGGGCGATTTCCCACTTTTGACACAAGAGAAAACTTGGCTCTTAGAGGTGGTGTGGCTTTCTCGAGGTCACACAGCCTAGAGGTGGCAGGGACACTTAAAGTAGTGTCTAAATTTCTGAGTTGGGCAAGATCAACTCAGAGGCCCCCACGCTCTCGGGACGCCGCTGAGGCGGAGGCCTAACCGAGTCCCCGGTTCCCGCCGCCGCCTCTGCACTCGCCTGCGTCTTCTCCCGACGCCCCGTCCGCAGGGGCCAGCGGGTCCGGGCCGGCCGCCTCGGCGTCCTCATCGTCCTCGTCGTCCTCGTCGTCCGCGCTGGTGAAGCTAAGGGTGCCGCTGAGGCGGGACGACAGGCCCTCGGCGTCGTCGTCCTCCAGCTCGGAGCTCTCCGGGAACTGCTCGGCCTCGGGGCCGCTCGCCGCCTCCCCGGGGCCCTCGCCGGCCAGGGCGTGTCGCAGCCTGTGCAGGAGCCGCGAGGCCATGGCACCCTGGGGGGCGCGCGGGACAGAGGGCCCCGGGCGGGGGCTGCAGTGCCGCCCGGGCCCCCGCGGAGGGGCGGGGCCCAGGCCCGGGGAGGGAGGGGCGCGGCGGAGCCCCGCCCCTGCCGTGGGGGTCCCGTGAGCCCGGGACACCTAGCGTCGTCCTCCCCTCACCCGCGCCGCTGGGGGCCGCGCGCTCCCCGGGGGGACCCGGGACTCTCCCCAGGACTCTTTCGCCCCCTGGCGCGTCTCTGCCTCCTGAGCCCCGCGGTGCACTCAGGGGCGCGCCGCTCCTCAGGGGTCCGGGTGCCGCCTCCGGCGGTTGACTGAAGCCGGCGGGGCTCCGCCGGGCTCCGCCGGGCCGAGCTGCTCCGAGCCGCGGTCGCTTCCTGCCGCCGCCCCGCCCCCGGCCCCGCCCGCTGCCCTGAGCCGCCCGGGAATCCCGAGCGCTGCGCTCCGGGAGAGACTGGGAATCCTGGGTAGGCCCAAGCGAGCCCAGGCCTCCGGCCGGCTCGTCCCAGTCCAGCCGCGCTCACACCCTCCGCGAGTCCTGCCACCCTTCTCGGAGACCCAGGCTGGTCCCAGGCTAGCCCCCAGTTCCCTCTCTAACTTTCCAGTCATTGTTTGGCAGCGGGAAGCCCATCTCTCCTGTGAGATAACCGAGGCCGAGAGAAGACACGTGACCTGGGTTGGACTCTGACCTTGCTGAGCCTAGGTTTTCTCAAATACAAAACAGGAACAATTAATACTAGTACTGATTTTGCAGCTCTTGTAAGAACCCTATCTAGCCCAGTGGCTGGCACAGAGCAGGGACTGACGAAATGATCAGTTGCATGATTGTTTCTGCAGTGTTAACAGTCTTACAATCTCATGTAAGCCTGACACATGGAAAGTAGGCAAATGGGGAAAACTGAGACCCAGAGACTGAGTTAGTTGCCCAAAGTCACACAGCTTGCCAAGAGCTTTGAGTGTGGGGCTTCGCAGCCCAGGTCTCTTGAGTTCCCTATCCTGTTCTTCCCTTGAAGCAAGCAGGGTGGCCTCAGCAATTCCTCTGGAGGGCTGCTTTATCACTTATCCAGAGGGCAGCAGCAGGGCGGGAAGAATTTATTATTGCTTCCTATCAGAAGACCCAGGTATCAGTCCCTAACAGGGCCGATATAGCTAGTTATACAATCAAACAAAATCAGACAGTAGTTCCTACCCATTTTGAATGGCACAGGAGAGAGGGTCTAGGGAAATAGATTTGAGTGGAAAACACACACTCTGCCCTCCCTATGTGCAGAGGGGCAGGGCTCTCCTTTCTTGAGGTTCTGTTGTGTGGTACATCTTGTTCTAGGCACTTTACATGAGGTCATATCTCACCTCACAACATCTTGGGTGAGGGGGTTGTTTATTATTAGACAATACTGTTCCATTTTCAAGATGAAGAAACTGAGGCAAATTGACTTTCCCAAAGTACACAGCTAGGAAATAGAGGAGCTGAGATTTGAGGCCCTGACTGTATAATTTAAAAGCTCTAGGTAGTCTTTATTCAGCTTACCAGCAGGGTATTGTGGCAAAAAAAGCACACTTCATTCATTCATTCATTCATTCATTCAACACTCATGCATTTGCCAAGTGTTGGCTGAATATTAACTTGTACTTGGCATATGCTTTATAGTCTGGATATAAAGCAGGTGTTCATAAAAACATGGCTTGTCAGAGCAGGAAGGTCACTCAAAAATCTGGACTAGTACTTTCATTTTCCAGATGGGTAGTCTGAGGCTCACTGAGGGGAAAGGGCTTTCCCTGGGTCATACAAACAGGGCCAGAACAAGGAGATCTCCCGATGTCCTGTATCCTCCACTACTCTTAGACTCTGTATGGATATCTTCCAACAGCCTCTGAAAGAAGGTCATCAAATTCTTGCTTGTATGCATTCAGTAACAGGAAGCTCATTACCTCCTGAGGTTGCCCATTCCTGTTATTTTCAACCATGACTCTTAAGAACTTCCTCCTGCCCGGCCGGGCGTGGCTCAGTGGTTGAGCATCGACCTAGGATCCAGGCAATCGGGGTTCAATTCCCAGTCAGGGCACATGCCCCGGTTGCGGGCTCGATCAATGACTCTCTCATCATTGATGTTTCTATCTCTGTCTCCCTCTCCTTTCCTCTCTCTGAAATCAATAAAGATATATTAAAAAAAAGAAAAAAAAATTAAAAAAAAAAAGAACTTCCTCCTTATATTGAACCAGATGCCATTCAGTTCAGTTATTCTTACAAAGAACACAATATTGAACACTTGCTAAGTGCCAAGTGCTGGGTGCTGGGGATTGCAATGGTGAACAGGAAACTATCTCTGGTCTGTGGAACTCAGAGCAGATCATGGTTATGTGGCATGCTCAGTGCTATGATTGAAGAAAACACTGGAGACCACCTTGGACTCCCTTGGCCTGGGTGTAGAGGAGGAGGGATCCTGGAGGAAGTGATGTTAAAGCTGAGAAAGATGGTAGAGAAGTAGGCAGATGGAGAAAGGGAAGATGGGAATTCCTGGCAGGAAAAAAGAGCATGTATAAAGGCCTGGAGGCTATGAAGGGTGATGCTTGGAGCTGTAGTTTATTCTGACCAGAGCAGAGCAGCATGAAAGGTGGAGAGGGAAGGGGAGTGAGATTGAAGGGGTAAGTAGAACCTTGCTTGACTGCACTGAGTTTGGACCTTACCTATTTCCCTGAGTAAATGAAAGAACAAATCAATGGACAAATGGTTGCTGAAAGTTCTTCACTCTCTGTTCCAAAAGGATCAACTGGTTCCAATGTTTGTGTCCATATTGGAATCCCCTAGGTGTTGTTTCCCCTTGGCCCTCTGCCTGGCTGAGGGAGGCCTTATTTAGCCTGGCTTCGCTCTGCTGAGCTTTCCTTAGGAATGTCTATATATAGGGGAAGAGGGCAGCCCAGTTGCCACTGTCTGTCTGCCTTCCTTGGTCTCCAGCCCCTTTCACTGGCCCCAGACTTTGCACTCAGTTGTCACAGTGCTCTTTCTGTTGACTTGGCCATTGACTATGAGTATTGCCTACCCCCCAACGCCCAACCTGGACCATATGGATTCTCAGGCAGGGCTCCCTTTGGACTTGACTTGATCTGCCCACCCGTCACTCTCCAGATGATCAGCTGAGCACCTCCAGACTTCTTCTTTTTTTTTAATGTTTTTGTTGATTTTGGAGAGAGAGGAAGGGAGAGGGAGAGAGAGAAGCATCGATGTGAGAGAGAAACATTGATTGGTTGCCTCCCATACACACCCCGACCGGGGACCAAACCCACATCCTAGGTATGTGCCCTGACCAGGAATTGAACCAGTGACCCTTTGGTGCACCGGATGACACTTAACCTACTGAGCCACACTGACCAAGCAGCCTCCAGACTTCACTGAGTTCTAGCAAGGGGCCGCCACTTACGCCATCACCTACTTAGAGAAACTTCCCCTGGTCCCCCTCCCCCCCAAAAAAAGTGAATCCCAAAAGTCCTTTCCCTGGAGAAGGTAAACTTGAGAGAAGAATCTGCTTTCAATGTTCATTTCTCCTCCAAGTGCACACTCTATTTCCTGGACCCCTGCTTACATTTGTCCTTCTGGATGGGTCCCCCAAGGACTGTCTGTCCCAACTTCCCCTCAGTCAGGATTAATAAGAATCACCAATATGACTATAGATCTTTATGATTTACAAAGCTCCCCAATAAAAAGGGAATAATAATAGTTGCTGCGTCACAGGGTGAGTACTAGATGAGGTCATGTGGTTAAAATGCTTAGCACACTGTGAGGGACATCATAGAGGTTCAATAACTGTGGCTGTCACTTTCCCCCTCCTCCTGTCCACTGCCCCTTACCATGGTTCAAAGACAGGGCATTCCACTTGCCAAGTACCAACCCTGTGTAACTGGCACAAGCTAGGTGATTTATGCCTGGGCTCTCATATGCCACAGTCTCTCTGTGAGGTTATGATGATCCCCATCTCATGGACAAGGAAACTGAAGCCCAGAGGGGCGCTGCCACCTGTTCAAGGTTACACATGGATCTTGGGTTTCAAACTTCAAGGCTTGTGTTCTCCTCATTCCACCATGTACCCTCACTTTTCTCTATTCTGATTGTCCTTACCCATCTTGGAGCAAGTGTACTTCTTATGGGGAGGTTGCTAAGGCAGTGGAGCAGGGCGGGTTCCCCTCACAAGAATCTAGGACGTCAAGGCCTGCCACCTGCTCCGAGGCTTCAATTTCTCTGCAAGGGCCCTTGGCTAAATTAGGTAATGGGCTAGGTCGCAGGGGGGTGGGGCGGGGAGACAGGACTCTGACCCCAGGATCTGATTGGCTAGGGCATCCAGTCCTAGGGAGCAAGGAGGTGGGAGGAGAGGGTGCCCCTACAAATCCCAGGGGCTGGAGCAGGCCAGAACATCTTTGGGTGGTGGAGTGCAGAGGAAGTGGCCGCAGTAGAGGAGTCCCTGTAACTAGCAACCATGGTAAGGACAAGAAGCGACTTCATCCCTTTGCTTGCTGGAGCACTTCTGGGCCTCTTTCAGGCCAGATCTGGGTGCTTTGGGGGGCAGTAACTTGGACATTTGAAGATGGAATGTGATGGTTCCTGAAACCCAGGAGGAAGCCTGGGAAGAAAGCCTTGGACTTCTCTTGGAAGGGCAGGGCTGGGGTTTGACTCTCCAGGCATTGATCCTCAAAGTGTGCCAATTTCCTGCAGATATTCTGAGACTTCCAGCAATGCTGGTCACAGAACTTGGGGGTGGGGGTCCTCAGCTTGTATCTGCCTTAGCTTGGTAGAGATGGGGACCCTGAAGGCCAGAATGAGTCACCCAGCAAACCGGTGGCAGGAATGGGCTACAAGCCTAGCCAAACCCTCCTACAGCCAATGAGAAAAGAAAGACTCTGGAAGATGGGGGGTGTGCAGAGCCTTGATCCAGCTCAGGCGCAGGACCCTAATTGCTCCAAAGTTGATGAGAAGGGGCAAAAGATGACAGACCCGAGTTAGAGAGACCTCAGCCTCCCAGAGAGGGGTTCTGATTTGGAGCTGTTATCTTCCTTTGAGACCTCCCTCCCCACTGCACTTCAAGGAGTAACTAAACCCTGGAGACCAGCTGCTGTTGCCCTCACCAGACTAAAATTAGCCTGCCCTCCTGGCATGGGCAAGAAGGAGGGAAGGAGGGTGGGGGCCAAGGAGGAGGGCCAGCAGCCAGCGAGCTTCAGAGCTCCTTGGAAACTTCAAGGCCCCCATCACGTTCTGACTGCATGACTGACTTGTACCCCAGTGACTGCATCATAAGAAAGAAGCTTAAAATGTCCCTCTCTGCAAGTTCCCTGAGGGCAGGGATGATGTGTCTGACCCTGCTTGGTGGTCCCAGTGCCTAGTGTACCGTCTGGTACTTAGCAGGTGCTCAGTAACTTGGCGTTGCATTATTTATTTGAGAACATTTATCGAGCACCTGTTAAAGTACTAGGCACTGTTAGGAGCTAGGGAAGATGGGAAAATCATGCTGGAATTGTGTCCACTCTACAAAGTCCATTCACAGCCCTGATTTCATTTCATTCCAGAAAAGCTGCTGAGAAGAGGTGAGGGGATGAGGGGACATTAAGTGACTTGCCTAAGGTTACTGGGGAGGGGGGGTCCTGATTTGACCTCGAATTGAAAAGCGAGAAGGCCTTGGGCATAATCTGTTTCCTCCCTAGCTCCCCCGAACTGGGGTTGGGGGCTGTAGGAGAAGGCAGAAGGGGTGGCTAGTTTGGAGTTGTTCTGGAGGACCAAGCGGGTTGAGGGGAACCAGGGTGAGGCAAGACTGCGCCCCTGGGCTGCGCCTTCTGCCCGCTGACTCTGTGTCTCCCGCAGACGGACCAGCAGGCCGAGGCCCGGTCCTACCTCAGCGAGGAGATGATCGCTGGTGAGTGGGGTGGGCAGGCTGGCGGGGCGGCGTGCGGGGCAGGCCTGGCGAGGGGGGTGGGTGCGAGGCCGGCGCCCAGCCAGGCTCCCTTCAGCCCTGTGCCTCCCTCGCCCCGGCAGAGTTCAAGGCCGCCTTTGACATGTTTGACGCTGACGGCGGCGGGGACATCAGCGTGAAGGAGCTGGGCACGGTGATGAGGATGCTGGGCCAAACACCCACCAAGGAGGAGCTGGACGCCATCATCGAGGAGGTGGACGAGGACGGTGAGCGGGCGGCCCGGGCGGGCGCGCGGGCGCGGGGGAGGCGGGCGGCCGGCCCCGCGCGGGCCCGGCACCCACGGCGCGCTCCCCCCAGGCAGCGGCACCATCGACTTCGAGGAGTTCTTGGTGATGATGGTGCGCCAGATGAAGGAGGACGCCAAGGGCAAGAGCGAGGAGGAGCTGGCCGAGTGCTTCCGCATCTTCGACAGGTGCGCGGGGCCCGGCCCGCAGGGCACCGGGGGCTCGGGGCTCGGGGCGGGGCGGGGGCGGCCGGCGCGGCGGGGCTCCCCGCCCCCCGCCTGCCCTGAGCCGCGCCCCGGCCTACCGCCCCCAGGAACGCCGACGGCTACATCGACGCCGAGGAGCTGGCTGAGATCTTCAGGGCCTCCGGCGAGCACGTGACGGAGGAGGAGATCGAGTCCCTGATGAAAGATGGCGACAAGAACAACGACGGCCGCATCGACTTCGACGGTGAGGGCCGCTGGGGCGCGGGGAGCGGGGGCCGCGCCGTTCGGGGGAGTCCGGGGCGGGGCGCAGCGGTCCCGGCCCCCCCGCGGGCGGGGAAGGAGCGCCGGCCGCTTTGGAGCAATTTATCACTGAACGCAGAGGCACCCCCTCCGCGGGCCTCACCGCCCCCTGACACTGCGCCCGAGGGGACCCTGACGCCTGTCGCTCTTCTCCCCGCAGAGTTCCTGAAGATGATGGAGGGCGTGCAGTAAGGAGTGGGCGCCGCCTCGGCCGAGAGCGCCCGGCCCCGGGCGTAGGGGCTCTGCCCCCCGTGTCATTCCCCACCCGAGAGCGTGGCGCGGCCCCTTCCCGGAGCCCCTTCTAGAAGGAATAAAAGCAAAGGTTGCAAAGCGCGTGGCCTGAGTGAGGGGAGGACGGCGGAGCGGGGGTCGGGGGCCGCCCGGCTGGGCCGTAGCTCACTCAGGGCGCCCTCCCGCTGGCCCGCTGGAGCGCCCTCGGGCGCGGACGGGCGGAACTGCAGCCGCGGGACGCCGAAGGTCGCGGGAGCCGAGCGCGGGGCGCGCTGCACCGCCGGAGAGCTCTGGGCCCGCCGCCCGCAGCTGGCGCTGGGCGCGGGCGGCTGGGCGGACCGCTGCCGGGAGGAAGGCCGCAGGGGTTTCGATCTGAGTCAGGACGAGCCGGTGGCGGGCGGGTGGGGTGAAGGCGGGGCAGGAGGCTGGACCTGGGGGTGGGGTGTGGAAGCTTCCATTCCCCACTGTCCCTTCTTTCTGGAGCCTTTGGGTCTCGGGCGCAGGCTAGGGGCCTGGGGATGGGGGAATGGGAGCCCATCAGGCAGCATTATTCCTGCTTGACCTTTTCCACTTTGTCTGTTCTGAGCACTTATAGGTCTCCTCCTGGCCACGGTAGGGGAGGGTGTGGGCACTCAGCCAGGCAGAGGGCTCTGACCTCAGCATCTCCACCCTACGCCTGGTTCCCCTGCCTTCAGCCCCTTCCAGTGCGTTCAGCTGAGGGCCATCTGCATGATCTAGCTGAAATGAAATCGGGCCTGGCCACTCCCCTGTTGAAAGTCCTTCAAGACTCCCCAATCGCTTCTAGGATCAAATCTAAATTCCTTCCCCTCCTTCCGTCCCTCGCTTCCTACAGCTGCCTTTCCCGGTCCTGGGCTCCAGCCGCACTGAGCAATTTATCATTCCTGCTGCGAATGGTGCGGATACAGTTTCAAGCCTTTGGGCCTTTGAACATGCTCTTTTTCTTCCTTGGAATGCTCTTCCTCCTCTAATAAGCCTGGCAAATTCTTCAACCCAGTTCAGATATCATCTCCAAGACACCAAGACCCAACTCAGACACCGTCTCTCCTCCCTTGATACCTGCACTCACCGGCTGTGAGCTGGCTTCCCTAGTTCTTTGTAGCAACCCAATTATAGGGGCGCCAGGTCAAAGCTAATCAAGTGCAGTGGTAGTTTAGCTTTAGTCAGGCTACCTGAGTTTGAATCCTCACTGCTGGTCACAAATTAAACCACTCTGTGCTTCAGTTTCCTAATCTGTAAAATGGGATAATGATGGTACTTACCTCACAGGGTTGTGAGAACAAGTTAATGTGTGCAAAGTGCTTAGAACAGAACCTGGCACATAGTTTCAACATTTAATAAATATTATTCATATTGTCATCATTTTTTTTTGAGGGTTTTTATGAGTTTATTTGAGCCAAATTGATGACATTGCCAGGAAGCAAGATCTCAAATGCCCATCATTCTTGAAACGTTGAACTCCACTGTTTTTCATTGCTACAGTCCTCCCTCTCCAACTCCTTTGTGTTCTTAACTCCCATTCATGTTTCCCAGTTT
This sequence comes from Miniopterus natalensis, assembly GCF_054644295.1. Taxonomy (NCBI): domain Eukaryota; kingdom Metazoa; phylum Chordata; class Mammalia; order Chiroptera; family Miniopteridae; genus Miniopterus; species Miniopterus natalensis. The sequence continues at coordinate 5,114,568 of NC_142087.1, forward strand.
TTTATTTTCATTCGGGATCAGTGCTGGGGGTTAGTAATCATCACGATTGAGTGCCTACTGTGTGCTCTGCCCTGTGCCTCGCAGGCATTGTCTCATTTATCCATACAACCTCAGAGGCACATGATTTAATGATCTTCATTTTATTTTTTTTAAATTGATTTTAAAGAGGGAGAGAGAGAGAGAGAGAAATAGCAATTTGTTGTTCCACTTATGCGTTCATTGGTTGATTCTTGTATGTGCCCTGACTGGGGATCGAACCCACAACCTTGGTGTATCAGCACAACCGACTGAGCTACCCAGCCAGGGCAAATGATCTCCATTTTACAGGTGAGGAAACTAAGGCGTAGTGAGATAAAGTACATAGGCACACAGCTGGTAGCCTAGATGATATTGCCCTGTGGTGGAAACAGGAACAGGCTCTTCTTAATTGTGATGCCACTCGCCTGCTGGCAGTTCTCCCTGGATGTCCTGAGTACTTTAGACTGGCCCTGCCCTAAGCTGGTAAGTCCTCCTACCCCTCCATCTTGCCCTCCTGTGTTCCCTATCTCAGGGGTGGTATCCGGATGGATGGGGCCCAGGTCAGGAATTCTGGAGCCCGTTTCCCACCTCAGTTTTACTTGCTGTGTCCTGCTACTTTCTATCTCCTTACCATTTCTTCTCTCCATGCCCACTCAGCATCATAACTCAGGCCGCTGCCACTGTGGGCCAGGTTGTTGATAACAGTAGTTAACCTCCTCCCTGCCATTTACTCCCCAGATAGCAGCCAGAGGGATCTTTCTAAAACCAAATCTGATCATGTCACTGCCCTGTTCAAGGCTTCATTAGCTGCCAGTTGCCCTCAAGATAAAGCCCAAGCATTTTAATATGGCCTTACAAGCCCTTGATGACACGACATCCATGCTACTTTACCAGTCTTTATTCCTCCCCTCTGCCCATCCCCCTCAACTTCTTACTTTCCAAGGAGTGTGCTTTCTTATTCCAGCCTCATGGTCCAATCCTTCTCCAGAAAGCCTTCCTTGACCCTCCTAGTCCTTGTTAGGTGCTCCACCTCTTAGCTTGTATAACATGTGAGTCTAGTACTCCACATTTATTGAGTGCTTACCATGTGCTGAGGTCTTTCACTTAATCCTATGAGGTAGCTACTCATATTTCCATTTTACAAAGAGGTTAAGTGTAAGTGCCCAGGTATATACAAGGAACATGGGGGTGGAGCGGGGATTCTAACACAGTTCTTCTGCCTACCTGGTCTGAGCTCTTAACCACCACTCTGTATGGCACTTTTTCTACCCTAATGATATATCTGTCTCCCCCCTGAACTTCAACCTCTTTGAACACAGGACTGTACTCTTTTCACTGCTTTATCCCCAAGCATATGGCCTTTACCTTGTAGACATTCAACTGCATCAAGTGAATAAATAAGTCATACCTTTTTATAAAAAATATTACAAATAGGATTTTTTATTTGTCACCATTAAATGACTGAATTTTACACTTCATCTTAGCCAAAAGGCCTAGAAGCGATAAAATGTCTGAATTTTAAACAGCTTCTTGGACTGGTGGTTCAAATCCGTCAGCTTGCTTCACCATGAAGCTCCACGAGTTTTCGCAGTTCCAACTTGGGCTTCTTCAGCATTTTGACTTTTCTAACAAAGACATCATGGAGCAGACAGATTGGCAAGCCTTATCTGTCTTTTCCAATGCTATCTGGAATCAATTTATTGACTACTTCTTTCAAGTCATTTGTCTGCACCTCTCAGATCATGATTCCCATCATCTGGATTTGACAGGCCTGTTAATGCTGAGCATAAGAGGCTTCCTAATATTATTGTTGCATTTTTTAGTAAAATCAACAGAGTAGATGGAGTAAATAACCATCAGCAGTCTTGACGCCAGCATGAGTTTCAATCATGGTCTGACATTTTTTGACCATGGAGCACATTTTGTCAGGCAGTTTTTGCCCTGAACATCCTTAGTAATTAGCTTTAATTTTCTAAATGCAACTTCATTCTGTAGATCAGCTAGGCTCACTTCAAGAACATGACACTTGAGACCATCAGATGCAATTTTGGTTCCTTGAGTTCTCATGACTGAATAGTGGTTTTACAATATTTCTTATATTGAACATAGCTGCTGCTTTCACATCACACCAGTCTTTCTTAGAAAAGTGATCAACCATTTTCTTCTTGGCTCCGTTTTTGCCACCTTTCATAAAGTGCTTGCTCTTACTGACTTCCATAGTGCTTCTCAGAGAGCAAAAGGGCGACATACTTTCTAATACTAACCGTACCAGGTTTCTTGTTACAAGTGTAAATAACCTAAATCAAACTGATTTACACCAAAAAGGGATTTGTTGGTTCATGTAACTGGGATGCCAAGGTATGAGCTGGAGGCTAGTCTTAATATTACCTCTCTCCATCTCTCAGCTTTTTGTCTCTGCTTAGCTCTCTTCCATCTGTGCCTGTCTCCACCAGCAACTCAGGTTGACTCCCTCTTTTCACAACCCTATTAGTAAAATAACCTCACTTTCTCCTAGTGATTAATTTCAGGGAATACTGATTGATTCTGAACTACAGTGTAGAGCGGGGTCCCTGTGACTGACACAAGGTAGGCAATGTGATCCTCTAGGGGACCAAACACCATGATCAAGAACCAGATGGGGAGGCTTCCCAAGGCAGGCAAAAATATGTCTACCCTGCCTGGCCAGAGTGGCTCAGTTGGTTGAGCGCCATCCTGTGCACCACAAGGCTGCTGGTTGGATTTCTGATCACGGCACATACCTGGGTTGTGGGTTCAATCCCTGGTTGGGGCACATAGAAAAGGCAACCGCTCGGCCCTAGCCAGACTGGCTCAGTGAGGAGTGCAGACTGAAGGGTCGCAGGTTCAATTCCGGTGAAGGACACATACCTGGGTTGCAGGCCAGATCGCCAGCCCAGTGTGGGACGAACCAATTGATGTGTCCTTCACATTCATGTTTCTCTCTCTCCCCCTCCCTTCCACTCTCTAAAAAAAAATCAATGGAAAAAATATCCTTGGGTGAGGATTAACAAAAACAACAAAAAAGAACAAGTTGGCCATTCTTAGGTTACTTAAAACAAAAGGCAACCGATTGGTTTCTCTCTCCCCCTTCATCTCTCTACGCATGTCCTTGGGTGAAAAACACATCTGCCTTGGCCAGCATTTATTAAGGACCAACTTAGTGCCTGATTCTGAGCTCTCTTCCCAGATATCGTCTAACCCAGTGATTTGCAAGTTCGAGAGCATTATAATCACCAGGAGAGCTTGTTGGGGTCAAGAATTTGCATTTCTAACAAATTCCAAGTGATAATTGTGCTGCTAGGACACCTGGAGGACACTGCTCTATACCTCAAGCTAGACCACAGCAATGACAGCATCTGGGAACTGATGAGAAATGCAGAAGCTCAGGCCCCACCCCAGACCAACTAAGTCAAAATTTGTATTTGAACAAGATCCAGGTGGATTTATGAGCACTTTAGATTGGGAAGCACAATTCCAAGCTCCAAAGAGAGAGCTAAGAGCACAATATTAGAGATAAGGAAACAGGACAGCCAAGTTCCACCAGACCTGACAATTCCAGTTCTCACATGTGGCTACTTGGTGGAGTTACAGGGCAGGAAAGAGGGCTGGGATAGCAGGAATAAGAAAAGGGGTTGCTGAGAACCTTCCTGCTGGGGCCCCTGCTGTGCTCTTGCTTCTCCCCCTCCCCCCAGGCCTGCACAACCAGCTGCAGGCAGAGCTGACCCATTTGGGTGAAGAGGCTGAGACCTGGGCAAAGTTGGAGCGCACCTGGGTGCTGCTTGTTCACCTTGGAGACCTTCCTGCAGGACCTGGGCAGGCCCATCACCTCAGTTTGCTCTTCCCTTTGCCGGGACCCAGCTGATCAGCACAGGGGTTTCTTCCCAGGGACCCAAAAACCAGGGCCTATGGCAGGCCAACGGAAAGATGGCCCTAGGGGCTGGGCTACTAGGTGCAGCAGCTGGAGGTGAATGTACCCCCTTGGAGTGTGGGGACATCTGCGGGGGACAGAGAGCAAGGGGTGAATCAAGAGCTGTCTCTTCCGATACTCGGCCTGAGTGGGATGACCTGAGCCTTTCTATCCTTTCCCAGGGCCAGAGCATCTACCATCAGGAGGTAGGTGGCTGGTCTTTTGCACTCCACTCCCCAGCCTATGGTCTGGTTCAGCCTCATCTGCAACACAGCTGGGGGAGCCCCCAATAGTCACTAACATTCTTGGTGCAGGTCACAGCTCCAAAGAAATAGGCATTTTGTGACACCCATTTTATAGACAAGGAAACAGATGTAGAGTCATAAAATAACCAAGGTCATAAGGGAGCAAATCCTGTCATCCCACTGCTATGCCCTACAGCTTGAACATCCTGAAGGACAAGTGTTTCTCTCTGGGAGAGAGGAGCAGGGGCGTGAGCCCAGATCTTAGGAGCCTGATTCTGTCCCAATCCAGCACTTCCTACTCTAGGGAGCAACGAAAAACAAAAACGAAACCCAAAATGTATTTATTTAATATATTCATCACAGGGGCTCAACCAGACTTAATTTAAAAAACAGAAACAAAACAAATATGACACCACAGCCGAAGATACAGAGTCCTATACAGAAATCAAGGCAAGGACAGACCATCTAAGGAAAAAATAAAAAGACAGCACAAGGAGAGAGGCTGGACAGCCCGGGTCAGGGCTCTTGGCTGGAGACCTGCTTTGCGTAGGTTTCTTGTAGGTACTTCTTGAAGGCTAGAAGAGAACAGGCAGGTCTCGGAGAATGATGGGGACAGGGCACGGGCAAGAGGGAAGCAGGGATGCAAAGGTGGGTGGAGTTTGGAGGGAGTTCCCAGGACAAGATTCTCCCTCTGCTGCCCACCCAGTGAGGTCTCCTGGATAGGCTCTGCTTCCCGTGTCACTGGGGAGGGGACTTGGGGGCCTTAGTGAGCAAGTCATTTGCACAAAGCTTTGCCTTCCACTTAAAAAGCCCTTCAGCCCACATTAATGTGGAAAGGGTTAATTTTCTGATTTTATACCAAAAAGGCAAACCAGAAACACCAAGGCAGAGGTAGGCCAGGCTTCCCTCTTAGGACACATTCCCAAGTCACCGAGACCCTTGTTTGAGGGAGCCTTTGAAGGTTGGGGAGGGATCACCCAGTGCGGGTGGCAGAAGGACCCACCTGTGGGGTTTTTCCAGAGCTCCGCAGCATGTGTGTTCAATGGGCTATCGATGTTGGGTTCTGTGGGTGAAGAGAACAACATCAGTCAAGGGGGTAAAAGAGGGTGCCTGGGGGCGTCCCCAGGTTGTGGAAAGAGGGTGGGGCTAGTCTCAGAAGTTACCTCCTAGCAGGCTCTGGATAGAGAGCAGGATGGTCCTGACATCATATAGGGCAGACCACTTGTCCTTTAGGATGTCCAGGCAGATGTTACCCTGGGTGTCTACGTTGGGGTGGTAGCAGGGCGTGAGGAATTTCACCGTGGGTGCGTTGTACGGGTAGCCACTGGGGAACTCTAGGGAGAGCTTATACCTCAGGTCTTCATATACCTGACATCGGAGAGAGGTGGGGAGTAAGTTTGCCACCCTGAACCGCATATCCCAGCCCAAGTCGCACATAAGGACCTTGCTAGAACCATTGAGTTTTTCTAGGACTTGACAGAAGACAAAGTCACACTGGTTCTGATGTTTTCTCTCATACCTGGTGGAGACATCAGGGATCCTTTGGTTTAAGGCAGGGGTGGGGAACATCCGGCACATGGGCTGTAAATGGCCAAGGCCTCACCAAAGAGAAGCAGTTCCAGCCATCACATTAGGGGTGAGTTAACTGTTTGACCAAATATAGCAGGCTAATTTTGTATGGCCTGCGAATGATGTTATAACTATCCAAATGGCCGTTGGCAGAAAAAGGGTTCCCCACCCCTGGTAAGGGTTGTAAATTGGCACTCTGAGGGTTAATACAGCTATGCTTTTTAGTCCAATTAGAATATTAGTTGCTAACATGTAAAAATTGGGAGATGGGGCACCGATCTGGAGTTCTGACTTCTCTTAAACCAGATATGCAGCAATGCAAAGCTGCCACCCTGAGAATCATGTCATCTCATTGGCCAAAATCCTCACTGTCCTCCACTCTTTTCCTTGCTGTCTGGCCCCCCGAGGAATCTAAGATGGACAGCCTTGCTTGAAGCCCATCTCCTTACTGTACAGAAGGGAAGACCAGGACCACAGGCTCAGAGCACAGGGAAGTATCCTGCCCACCTAAAAGCTGGAAGCAGATCTGGCATTTGAATTATTTCACCTCCCGCCTCTCCCCAGATCCAGCAAAGTCACACTCACCTACCCCAACCCTACACTTACAGTGCCAGCTGCTCCATGGATGGTCCCCACCCATTTGAAAAGGTTGTCTGATTCAGGGAAGGCAGAAATTCCTTTGTCGCCAGACATCTGGGGAGGAAACATTCATTTGCTGGGCTGTCTAGAACACTCCTGGGAACAAAGGGTGAACCCCTCCCCCTTAATCCCATCACAGTCTGATCCAAAATAAGGCAATCAGGCCAAATTGAAAGACTTTTCTGAGAAAGTGGTTAGATTCTCGGGGTTGAACATGCCCCTCTGAGGAGGAGTATTGGGATTATAAAGGTTCAAAGACAGGCTAAGGACAGAGGGATTATGCAGGTAAACAGAAGGCTTCTCTGTACCCACAATCTTGTTGGTTGTTAGGAATTCAACTCAACGTGCTATTGAGTGCTGGTTCTATACAAGGCCCAGACTGTTCACAGACTAGGGAGATATACAACATGGACACTGAAGGATTTGAGTTGAATATTCAGGAGTAATGTAGAAAAGGTCATCTAGGATGAAATACTAAGAAGGATGGAGAGTTGGGCGTGGCTAAAGTTTAGGGCAGGGAAATAGGGCCAGGCAGGACAGGGGAAGGCTTTGTATGGCTTCTGGGAACTATATTTTTAGAGAAAACTTCATTGTGGGGAGATGGGATTAGGAGTAGAGACTGCTGGAAGAAAAGGTGTAGGTGGGGTATATGAACTTCTTCCCAGAAGAGAGCAAACTGGACTCATCTTTTTACCCCTTTGCTCTGTGTCTAGCAAAGAGCCTGATGTGGGAAAGGAGGCTACTGATGAGTGAGTGCAAAGTGGGAGGGCAGACCAAGTGGCTAAGGATCTGGGCAGGTAGTCACTCACCATGAGGGTCATCAGCTCCTGCTGTAACCTGCAAAGTGAGCATTTGGAGTCACCTGGGAGTCTGGACGGACCAGGACTCCCCATGGTCCCATCTCCTCCCACACTTATCTCTCTGAAGGAGCTGTCATGGATTCCCCCTACCCTGAGGCGAGACTCAGCTTGGGGCACACCCCCATTTCCACAGGAGGGTCCTACTGGGTCCTCACTCTCCCTCCTTTCAGGCTCTTTCAGCACGGTTCTAGCGTGTTCTTAACCCCCAACTACTCCAGACCTCAAAATTTCTCCCCTCTGGCGTCCCCACAACGCCACCGAGACTCCCCAGCGCATCTTCATCTCGGCTCACCTACGGAGGATCCTGGCAGCATCCCCACACCTTCCGTCCTCCTTCAGAAGGGTCTCTAAGAGCAGCCCGAGCTCCTAGAGTGTCCCCCATCTCCCATATATCAGCCGTTCCAGAGCGAGGGGGCCCCGGAAATCTTCGCTGTCGGCCCCACAGCCCAGGGCGTGCCAGGCCTGGCCTTACCTCCGCACCACTCACCTCTTGCCCACGGGTCCCCGGGCGGCGCCCCCGCTGGGTTCGGCTCCTTTACGAGCTGTGGCGACGCTGGTGGCGGCTGGGTCGCGGTTCTGAGAGGCCATCCGGGCAGCGCTGGCAGGGACACAGGAGCTCGGAGAACAAGACTGTAACTGCAGGGCTGCGGGCCCGCCCGCCGGTATTTGAATTGTAACCCTCCGGCAACGCTGGCCAATCAGTGGCTCGCTTGGGTTTGATCCAGCCAATGGGGCGCTGCAGAGGGCTGTCACGGCGCAACTGCTCGACTCACCCACCGGCGCACCATTACGGAGCGGCGGGAATCCTGATTCTGAGGGGCGATTGGCTGGAGAGGCTGCCATTAAAACGAGTCTGCAGTGGATTGGTGGCCTTTGGAAAAGGGCGAACATTAAAGGGCTAAGAAAAAGTACACGTGTGATACGCCCCTTAGGTCTAACGCCTGGCTATGCGCCTCAACACCCAGGGAAAGGCTGGGTCTCCAATCTTGCCGGGCGCTGAGTGCGGAAATCCCTGCCTCTCCCCGTATCAGGTCCTGGGCCCATCGCGAGGGGAAATACTTGAGGTTGATGGCAGACTAGCAGTGCACTATTAGACAACAGGTTCATCTGCTGCCTCTCTACATAATTTAGTGTTTTAACCTATAAAACAGAGATAATAAAAGCCACTCTGCATTTTCCTTCTGGTCTATCACCAACCCACCAAGCCACCCATTACATTCTGCTACTTCCATACCTTAGCTAGGTGGAGAAATAATAGTGGGACACAGGTGAGAGAGGTGTTCCCAGCTTCATCTCATAAAGCATGATGTGTGCGCATGGGGCAGCAGGACCTTCTTGGGTCTAACCTGGGATGAAGCGGGGTACCTGGTCCTCTTATCCTCCACCCACTTCTAGAGCCCTTGATGTTTTGTCAGCCTCCACAAGGCAGAACACACAGCAGGCCCACCATCTGTGTTTATTACAAACTGTTTGTTTCTTATCCTAACAACTTTACAAATATAGAACTACATGCCAATCTGGGGGTGCTCTGTAGTGAGTCACTACAAACTAGCCCAGGCACAGCTTAATGCCGCTATCATCCATCTGGGAGCAGTCTCAGCAGTGGCCTCAGCCATGGGGGAAAGAGGGTCTTGAAGGAAGGCTGCCAAGTGTAGCCAGGCCACCTGGCTTCAGGTCTGTGCAGGTGCTTCAACAGCTCGATGCTCATTCTCTGTCCGTTGCGTCTCCATGTACTTTCGCATCTTCTCAACTATCCAGGAGGGTAGGACAAAGGATTTCAGCTCATCTAACTTCAGGTCCAGGCATCCTCTGGCAGAGACATTAAGGAAAAATGTTGAAGACAGGATGTTGGCCCAGGTTCATCCTGGGGCTACTATAAGGCAGAGGGGGAGGGTAGGGTACAGATCTACTGGATTTACCTATAATCATCGCTGGCAGCAAGGTCCCGGATGTCCTCCTCAATGAGGAGGTAGGCCTGGGGCAGGAGCAAAGGAGAGTAATCATCAATTCTGGTTCATAACTCAACACACTTTGCTTAATGTGAGGGCTGTAAGGGAGGGGACAGTTTATAGTTTAGTAGGGGTGAGTAAATAGGGAGAGACTGTCTGGGGAACAGTTCCTTGAGAGAAACTTTCACTCAATCAAATAGAAACTTTGTCGATGGGGGGGGGAGGGTAGAGACTGGTAACTATTTATAACCAGGGTCCTCTTTTAAAAAAGGGCCCTGAGGTGCTTAATAACAAAATGGCAAAAGAGCTAACAAAATATACATGGAAACAGGAAATTGGAGGAAGCTATATTAACCCTAGAAACCAAGATTATTTGGTTTTGAACTTTGTGGCAGAAGGGAAAACTGTTTAGTAACTGGGCTATATTGTCCTGGGGCCTGTAAAGCTGCTGGCACTATGCCATGGGCTGTAGTGGGTGAGAGCCAGCCCTCTTGTGAGCTTTCCATACAAAGGATGTTCATCACATGAGAGTCTTCTGTGGGAGACATGTCTTTCTAGTCTTAGTGTCGGGAATAATTAATTGTGTGTCCCTTGATTGACTGTCTTCATCTTAACGGTGCTGTGAACTTAGTAACAGATCGGGTGTTCTTGAGAGGGGGCTAGAGCTGAATTTCTGAAAACCCAGAAGTGCACTGGTCTCCCAGGTTAGCAATTAAAAAAATTTTTTTAAAAAAACTAGTCTTGCTCATGGCCTAATTCAGGTCCTGTGTTTCTCCCTGCTATTTCTTATTGTTATGTTTCATTTAAAAAAAAAAATCTTTATTGATTTCAGAGAGAGGAGGGAGAGAGAGATAGAAACATCAATGATGAGAAAGTCATTGATCGGCTGCCTCCTGCACGCCCCCCACTGGGGATTGAGCCTGCAACCTGGGCATGTGCCCTGACCGGGAATCAAACTGCAGTCTTCTGGATCATAGGCCAATGCTCAACTGCTGAGCCACGCTGGCCTATTATGTTGCAATTTGTGTCACAATGGTGAGCTCCCTGGAATCTTTTTTAAAACAGGGTATAAGTATAAATAGAGTACTAAATAAAAGATAGCTTCCAGTGCCAGAAAGGAAATGGTATACTGGTTTACAAGGCCATTAGATTCTAACAGGAGCAGCCCCAGCAGAGGGACTAAGTGAGTCCTTGGGTGGGGAACACTGCATGTGATGGATAAAGCGCTCTTCATGGTGGTTTTTAGAACTCATGCAACAATGATTCTCCTAAGGTTGTGGCTTGATGTGAGCTGAAAACTTAAGGGGATTCTGTAAGGGACTGCCAGGTGTGGCAAACAAGTTTTACCCATACTGACAAGGGGTGCTGCTAGGAGCACTGTGTTGAGAAAACGGTGTCTGGTGCAGAGTGTAGTGATCGATGAGTGAAATCTGTCAATGGGCATGAGGGATAAGTAGTAAGTGTGTCTTGTATCTGCTGTTCTTTTGCGCAGCAAATAAAATCTAAATATAAGGGATGAGGTGGGGAGGTGGTGGTGGGATGCTGTGTGGGAGACCTATGGACAGAAAAGGGAATCCAGGGATTACAGCCTGCTGTTCAGCATGAAGAATGGGCCCTCTCTGCCCTTAGAAGCCTCCCCTTCTACATCCATCAGGCTTTGAGAGTCTCTCAGATTTAGAGGTAAGCTGCCACCAATAGCCAGAGCCCTGGCTCCTGGGATGGCTGGGGCTTTGGCAGCAGCACGAGGGAACACTGCTTACCATCTTCCCCCCTGTTGCTCGCATGTGATGTTGCTCGGCCAGCCAGTGCTTGTCCTGGGGATCAGCTGCGTACTGTGAGGGATGAAGTCACAGGGGAGACATTAGCTTGGTGGGTCTAAGAATTGGGTAATAATAATTAATGTTTATTGAGCCTTTGCTACATGCCAGGCATCGTGTTGGGTGCTTTACTGCACTCTCTTTTTAAAATGTTTTTATTGATTTTGGAGCAAGAGGAAGGGAGAGGGATAGAGAGAAACATCGATGGGAGGAACATCTATCGGCTGCCTCTTGCATGCCCCCTACTGGGGATCGAGCCCAAAATCCTGGCAGGTGCCCTAACCAGGAATTGAACCAGTGACCTCTTCTTGGTTCATGGTTTGACACTCAACCACTGAGTCACGCAGACCAGGCTGCACTCTCTTAATTCTACCAACCCTAGGAGTTGGTCTGTATCATTCCCATTTTATAGATGACAAAAAGGATCAGAAATGTGGAGCCCCTTGCCCAAGGTCACACAGCTACTAAGTAACAGAATCAGGACTGAAACCATACTCTTAACCATCGTGTCACAGGAATTCAAAGCAGGTCCAAGAGCATATCCACTTGGGGGATGATGCAAACAAGGTCTTGGAGGATGTGGATCTTAAAGAATAGTCAGGCAGAGATAACAGCTGGGGAGGAAGGTTATCCAGGTAAAGGGAAAAGTAGGAGTGAAGACACTAAGAGAGGAAAATATAAAGAAGTAGCCAGTAGGCAAATTGTCTAGGTGTTGGGAATCCCCAAATATAAACCTGAAAAAGTAGAGGAAGCAGGTCTGCCCTTCGAAGAACTTGAATGTGCACAGAATGTAGCATACAGAGTCTATGATTCTGGGACCTCAGAGGGAATATGCAGTTCTGGCAAAGGGCACCAAGTCTTATGAATAGGTGCAACCCCCCCCCCCCCAAAAAAAAACCTATCTTGCATATACATGCACAGTTTTTTTTCTTAATATGTTTAGGTGCTTTTGTGACTGATAAAATACAAATTCATTTAAGAAGGTGAATGAATTCATGACTCCCACCCATCGATTGTTTTCTCAAACAGTGGAGATCAAGCACAGCTGCTCTCAGGAGAGGAGTCCCCTCTTTGGGGTCAGAACTACTGCCTTGCTCCAATTTCTTTACAGACAACTGAATAAGGTAGTGGTTAAGAGCTCAGGGTTTGCTGAGGACAGATCCGAATTTGAATCCTGACTCACTAATTACTAGCTGAGTAACTATGAGCAAGTCACTTAGCCTTTCTCAATCATACCTATCTTAAAGGACAGTTCTATGAGATAATGTAAGTGTAGCACCTAAAACCATGTTTGGTACACTATAAACACACAAGACAAGTAGCTATTATTATTGAGGCACAGAGGTGTTGTGTAAATTACAAAAGGTAAAGGTCAAGGGCAAAGAGAAGGGCAACTAGAACCCCGATGTCCTAACTCCCAGATCAGGGTTTATCCCAAGCTTCTCTGTGCCATGTAGAGTTCCCAATGTCATATATTCTCCTGCAATGGCCTGCCTAACCCCCAGCACTCACCTACCTTAAAGAGGTGTGGGTGCTTGATGTAGATTCTCCCTCTGGTGCCCCCCATACCCAGGGCTCTGAAAAGTAACAGACAAGTGGTAAGGATTACAGCAATTGTAGTCCTAGGGGTGGACCCTTCCCTCAGTGCCAAAGCTCTTGACTTACTTGTTAGCTCGAGATCCTAACACAAAGGTGGTGGATTCATTCAGCCGAGCTGGGTCCCACTATGCAAAAAAGAGGCAAGCTAGTGAGAGTGAGGTTTATCTGATGAGCAGTAAAGAAACACTCCTCCCCCTCCCCACTCCTGTCCATTATTCAAAACAGGTAATTTAAGAAACTGAATATTTACAATATGCTAGGCCCTGTGCTAGACACTGGGGATAAAATGATGAGGAAGATAGTCTCTGTTCTTCAGGGGGCCATAGACTTATGCATACAAATAATTATACCTTCACAAGATGGACAATGATACAGGCGGGTGCAAAGAGTGAGGGGTGCCAAAGGGGAGGGTTAACAAGAAGGCTTCCTTAAAGGGATAATTCCCAAGTTGATTCTGAAGGGGTGAGTGCAAGATAGGGTAGAGGGGAGGAAGAAGGGGCAGCATGAACAAAGGCAGGTGAAAGCTGTTTTGGCACGCTGGAGAGGCTGCAGCAATTCTGTGTTGCTGAGACAGAGCACAAATTAGGGTGTGGCAATTAATGAGGCTGGAGAGAAGCAGAGAGAGGCTGGAGGACCTATTGTATTTTGCTCATTCTGGAGGCTATGGGGAGTCACTGAGGGCCTCTACACAGGGGAGTAAGATTTACTTTATTTTTTAAATATATCTTTATTGATTTCAGAGAGAGGGAGGGAGAGAGAGAGAGAGATAGAAATATCAATGATGGGAGTCACTGATCGGCTGCCTCCTGCACACCCCTCACTGGGGACTGAGCTGGCAACCTAGTCATGTGCCCTGACCAGGAATCGAACCCCGATCTCCAGGATTGTAGATCGATGCTCAACTGCTGAGCTACACCTGGCCAGGCCAGATTTGCTTTAAAGGCAGCTCACTCTTCTGCAATGTGGGTAATGGATTTGAAGTGGCAGACTATAGGCAGAGGGTGCAATTTATAGGTTGTTGTAACATAATTGTTTTGAAGTAAGATGAGGGCTTGAGCTAGGATAGCAGTAAGGATGAAGAGGAGGGAATAACAATGTGATATATTTAGGAGGTGGAAGCATCCAGGACTTAACTGGATGCAAGGAGAGGTAGGAAAAAGGCAAAGACAGCTAAAGTAAAGACCTTAAAAGAAGACCTGAGGAAAGATTCTGTTTTCCATTCTGGATATCTGAGTTTCAAATGTTACAGAAAGTTCAGGCAGGGATATACAAGTTTTAAACTAGACAGGGAGTGTGGTACAAACCAAGAGGTATGGCAACTTTAGCACACATTGGTCCCTGAAACCATAAGAGTGAATGATTTAGATCATCCAGAGAGAAACTAGATGGAACAGTGGACCAAGGAGAGAATTCTGGGGAAGACCCATTTATATGGATCACTGAAGAACTCACAAAAAAGAGAAGAGATGTTTGGAGAGGAACAGAGTGACCAGAAAGACTCAGGAGAATGCAGGACCACCCACTTTAAAGGAGTAGAGTTTTAGAAGGAGGGTGTGGTCACTGTGTGAAAGCAGAGGGCCAGTATGACAAGAGGTGGACCACTTATACTGGACACAGCCTCAACTGGCACAATGGAACTTTTATCTACCTTACTGGGCTTCCATATACGATTTTACTCAAAGAAAGGATTCTACTACTGAAAGACCTTGCAAAAAACTGTTCTGGAGGCAACAGAGGCTAATGGTTAAGAGCACAAACTCTGGTGGTAAACGGATCTTGTGTTTGAGACTTGGTTCTACCACATACTAGTATGTGACTATGAGCAAGTTCCTAAGCCTTAGTATATACTCTAGTGTATTAAGCATATAAGATTAATAAAATATAATTTCTGCCCACAGGAAGTTGGCAGGAAAGGAAGCTCCCCAACTATAGAAGGGTAACAGAATCTATTTCTTAAGGTTGTTACAAAGATTGAGAGAATCCATGTAAGTACTGCATAAGTATTAGTGACCACTAGTTTTTTTTGTTTTTTTTTTTAATAGTTTATTGATATTTAGAGAGGAAGGGAGGAGAAACATTCATGGGCTGCCTCCTGCATTCCCCCTACTGAGGATCAAGCTGGCAACCCAGGCATGTGCCCTGACCAGGAATCAAACCAGCAACCTCTCGGTACATGGGATGACGCCCAACCAACTGAGCCACACTGGTTAGGGTGACCACTAGCTTTTACAGGAAGAAGCCTTCAGCAGACTCAAGTCTTCTCTTTGTTTTATCCCTAATGCCAACCCCTGCTTGGGAGCCTTCTGGGAGGCCAGTGTTGGGGGTAGGGGAAGGGGCAAGATGACTCTGGAATGGCATGCACACATCCTTTAGCACCCGCAGCCTCTTTCCCTCATGGTGGGCCTCAGAGCCTTGATCGAGTCTCCCCGGGACAGAGGTCATGGCCATGCTCACATAATCATACCTTGGGGCCTTCTCGGCGAATTGGTTCACAGGATTTAGGTTTCCACCTGATTGGAAGGAAAAAAGAAAGGTGAATTCTCCAAGTTCAGGTATAGGACTGGCAGAAAGCTTGCTGCTGCTGGTGGGAGGGAGTCCCCACACTCTCATTTTAGCCCCAGGTGTGCCTCTTCCTGGTAACACACTGGAGGAGGCTCAAAGGGAGCGAAGGACTGGACTAGAAGCCATCCCAGGACTACCTCTGATAGCCAGTCCAAGAACCTCTCTGAGTTGTTCTCATCTGTCAAGAGGTATCAGCAGCAACTGCTGTTGTTAGTGAGGAATGAACTTGCTCAGGTAGGACACAAATCTAGGTAAGATGATGACTACTGTCCCATCTCCTAGTCAGGGCTCCAAGCCATCCTCATTGCTTTAAACCAGACCAGCAAGGCTTCATCTGCTTTATGTATTGGGCTTCCATGTAAAGTTTGGTTTGAAAAAAAGATTCTGTTGCTTTAAAAATCTTAGAAAATGACCATGCTAGAGGGAATGGAGTAGTTTTGCTCCTTATTAGCTGTATGACCTTGGGCAAGTAATCTCTGAGTCTGTTTCCTTATCTCAAAATTAATTGTACCTTCATTAGAGGGTGGCTGTAAAGACTAAATGGTATATATGTAAGGTGTTTAGACTAGTTATGGCACATTATAAATATTCAATATATACTAACAACAAAGAAAGCCTGGTGCTTAATCAAGCTGGGCTGAACTGTTCTGGTGCAAAAGTAGGATAAAACCACCTCCTCACTGCTTTCTTTTCCTGCCCATCAAACCTGGGTAACCCTCCTCCACGGTGACTTAAACAAACAGATCTGATTTCTACAGAAGCAGAACTCTGGTCTCTCTTCCTCCAGGCCCACTCCCCCCGTTCCTCCCTCCGGCTCTATTGGTCCCTACTCACACCATGCCGGTGGCTGCCCGGTCATTTGACTGGATGTGTCCAGGAGGCCGTCCCTTCCTCTGCCACAAAGAACAACTGTCAGAGGCCTGACCCTGTGGAAGCCCCGCCCCACCCCACCCCATTGACCGGTCCAGGGTTACTGGTGGAGACTGTTTTTCCAAAGAGACCAAATGGTGCTTGAGAGTGAAGAGAGAGTGAGTGTTTCCAGGGTTCCGGCCTCTTATGCTAGAAAGGCCTCAGGTGCACTGAGGAAGCCCACCACCCTCCCTGGAGCTACAAGCCCTTTCCCAGCCAGAAAACGTGGAAATGGCTTACCTTTTTGGGAATGGGACTTCCTCGATGGGCACCTTCCTCTTCTATCTGCCGACCACGCTGCAGAAAAGGAAAGGCCAATGCCTGGGGGCCGCAGGTTCCCTGAGATTGCAGAGGACAGGGCCCCTGGACCACACCCTCCAGCCCTTCCCTGAGCCAGGCCTCAGAAACCCTCCTAGCATGATGCTATTTGGACCTGGTCCTACAAATGGGTAGTACATGGAATGCCCTGGGGCCCACAGAGTTCACCTGCCTCCCAGTCTGATCAGTCTCCCCCTCAAAAACTCCAGGACAGCCCAGCTGGTGTGCTCAGTGGTTGAGCGTCAATCCATGAACCAGGAGGTCAGGATTTGATTCCCTGTCAGGGCACGTGCCCAGGGTTGCGGGCTCGATCCCCAGTAGGGGGAGTGAGGGAGGCAGTTGCTTGATGATTTTCTCTCACCATTGATGTTTTTCTCTCTCTCCCTCTCCCTTCTTCTCTCTGAAATCAAAACATATTTATAAAACAAAACAAAAAACAACCCAGGACAGTGACTCTGACCTTTATCCCTGGAAGCTCATGGGACAATCTGGGTATAACTTTTTCTCCATCTGAGAACAGTAGTTTAGCCTGAAAGGAAAAGACCATGTTAACAGTCACTGTTTTGGTGGGAAGTCTCTCTGCCTTCATTTTTACAGACATACTTCCAACTGGGTGACAAGGTGTTTCACGGTCAAGATATGCACATAAGCAGATACTCATTAAAAAACAACAACTTGAGGTCCTGGCTGGTTTGGCTCAGTGGGTAGAGTATCAGTCTGTAGATCGAAGGGTCCCGGGTTTGATTCCCAGTCAAGGGCACAAACCTCATTTGCAGGTATGATCCCTGGCCCCAGTCGGGGAGCATATGGGAGGCAACCAATTGATGTCTCTCTCTCATGTCGATTTTTCTCTCTCCCCCACCCTCCACACTCTAAAAATCAATAGAAAAAAATACCCATGGGTGAGGATTAAAAAACACACACACAAAATAATGATCACTGTTGAAAAATTAGAAAATGTAAATAAGAAAATCAAACCGGACAACTCAGTATCCACAGAGTACTGTGTTAACACTTCAATGTAGAGTCTTCATTTTCCCATGTAAATATATACTGTGTGTGGTTTCTAACGAAATGCATTGATAAAGACTACAGACTCCTCAGGAAGCTGCGGTTTTGTTTAATAACACTGTGTGCCTAGCATGTAAGTGCTGGGGATGTGGCAGGAGTAACACGAGCAAGGCCTTTACTTTGTGAAACTTATAATCTGTAGGCGATGGGAGTAAGCAAACGAATAAACATGTAAACAATGTGACTTTAGACAATAATAAATGTTCTGGAGAAAAATCCACGGGCAGAATCGACAGAGAACAGCCGGGAGGGAGGGCTCTTTGAAGCAGGTGGTCAGGAAAGGCCTTGCTGAGAAGGGAGCCTGAGCTGAGATGTGGAGGACAAGGAGCCACTTTTCGTGACATCTCAGAGCAGCACTTGAGAGGCCCTGAGCACCGCCTCCTTCTGGAAACACTTTTCTGCTGGCTCCTGTGGCCACACTTCTCTGGTTTTTCTCCTATTTCTCCAGCCACTTTCTTAGCCTTCTTTGCTGGCCCATCCTCCCTGACCTGGTTCTTTTCACTGTCCTCTTTCATTAGATATTCTATCTGCTTTCATCTATGATCACAGCTTCAATTAACATCTATAAGCTGATTATTCTGTAATTTTTTAAATCTTCAGCTGTAGCCTCCCCTTTGTGCTCCAGATTTGTATAACGGTCTGCCCATGTCTATGTGTGGATGTACCAAATATGCTACTTCCGAAAATGACTTCATGATCTTCTCCTCCAAAAGCTGTCCCTTTTCAGTGAAGAGTGCACGAGTCCCAATGCATGTTTGTTATTTCATACCTGCCGCCTAACTAGGATGTAAGTTCTATGAAAGCAGGAACTGTGCTTGTTTGTTTGCTATTTGTTCTCATTTGTTCATTCACTCACTCACTCATTCAAAAAACACTTAGTGTACTAATATTAAGAGTCCTATTCTAGGGCCAGGAATGCAGCAGCGAACAAGATCAGGCCTCAACTCTCATAAAACAAGATTTCAGCAGAGGTGGGTGGGAGGGAGGCAACAAATAAAGTATTAATAATTGCAAGTTGAAATAAATGGTGGAAATAAACAAGTGAGGTGATAGAGAGTAACTGGGGAAGGAAGTGAGATGAGGGCTACTTTAGATTGAGTAACCAGGGTTGGCCTCTCTGATGAGGTGATTATAAGCTAAATCTGAAGGAAAAAAGGAGCCAGTTATGTAAAGAGTTAAGGGTAGAGCAGGTCAGGAAGTGAGAACAGCAAATGCAAAGGCCCTGAGTTGGTGTGCTGGAGAAGCAGAAAGAGTCCAGTGTGGTGAGAATATAGTCAATAGGAGCAGGTGGGATGAGATGAAGTTAAAGAGGGAGGAGCCAGTCCACGTAGGGCTCTGTGGGTCATGGTAAGGCATAAGGGTTTTATTCTGCCTGCAAAATAAAGTCACTAACATGTTTTAAAGAGCAGAATGAGACAATGTGATTCATCTTTAAAAAGATGGGTCTGGACACTGTGAGAATGGATTTCAGAAAGGCAAGAGAAGTAGCTCAGGGCTGAGACAAACATTTGGGAATCATCAACAGTTAAACTTTTAGGCTTCAAAGCCCAGGACTAGATGAAATCACCTAGAATGAGAATGAGCCACAGAAGAGAAGGGATCTGAGGGCTGAACTCAGGAGTGCACTAACGGTCAGAGGTCAGGTGGAGAAGAACTGGCCCAGGAAACTGAGGGGGTGTGGCCAATAAGGCTGGAGCTGAGAGAGGAGCATTCTAAGAACCATGACATCATCTACTGTGACAAATACCACCAAGAAGTGGAGTAAGCTCTCACTGACGGGATGGAGTTTTGCCTTTTCAGAGCTGAGGTCCACGCCCTGGTCTTGCTCTTTTCTGAGGCTGTGCCCGAGTAGCTAGCCAGCCAATCTTATGATAATTACCCTTATAGATCTGAACTCAAATCAGCCCTTGTGGCTTTGATTATGAAGAAATTTCCATCTCTGACAGCTAATGGTTTCATAGTCAAGCACAGAGTCTGGGTGATGCTGACAATTTCTATTAATAACAACAGCTGATACATGCAAACAGGCTCACCACTATCTTGGGGACACAGCCATTTATAGACCTGATGTCATGCCTCCTGACCACACCCTGAGAGGCAGAGAGACAGAAAGGGTGATAGTCCCCAAGATACCCAAAGGGGCCATGATTCCTTGAAGGATCAAGTCACAAGTACTTGCAGAGGTGAGATGGACCTTAGCTATTCTAACTCTTGCTTGTTCTAAGCCACAATTTCTTCATCTGTAAATTAGGGATTAAAACATGTCTTCTGTACAGGGTTTCTTCTGAAATGTAAATAAACAAATGATGTGAAAACATCTATCACAGTACCTTCTCTCCCCTTCTAACAGCAACACCTCCAAGCCCTATCTGGATGTAAGTGGCTTCTCTGGCATCCCCCAATGATGATGAGATCACATTTCGTAGCACAGCCACAAGGGCTAAGCCCTGTGCCTATGTCTCTTGTCCTATTTGGTCTCACCTGCTCCAGGCAGCTCCGACAGGCTTCCTGGATCAGCTGCTCTGCATCCACTTCTTCCCCAACGTTGTCTCGCACATTCAGTGCTGCCTTCTGGAAGAACTAGGGAGAAGTACAAAGAGGAAATTGGATATAAAAGAGAAGCTTTTAGCTCTGGTTGGTGTTGTCCTGTGCACCAAAAGGTTGGGGACAAGACTTCTAAAACAACAAATATTTCTGGAAGGCTGTGGTCCAAGGCCATTTTTGCTGGCTAAAAGCGGGGTCTCTGGAACCAGAGGGTGCACACAGCTCTTCTTAAAACTGAAGGTTTATACTCGAGATGAAACTGAATACTGTCTAGGCAAGAGATGTGCTTATGTGTACAAGGCAAAAGGACAACACAGTGACTCCTGATGGCAAAATGAACAAAACCAGAGTCATCTGGGGAAAGGAACTCGTGCTCATGGACAGTGGCATGGGTTTGTGCTAAATTCTGAAGCAACCTTCCTGCTAAGGCTGTTGGACACAATCCGTGTAATGCTCAAGGATTTAAACTTATTGAAAAGCAAATAAAAGTGGATCCGTTCTCTTGTATTTTTGTCAAATGGGTTAAATAGAAATAAATAAAAGAAAAGCTTTTATCATACCCTCATTCAGAAGGGAAAAATGATTCTGAGCATGGCTTTGAGATCAGACAGATTTAGACTCATATCCCAGGCGCATTTCCCCACTCTATCCTAGTTTAAGGAGCATAATCATAGGGGGACCCACTATTCTTGGCTAGTGCAAAATCAAAGAATAACCTAAATGTCCAAGTATAACTTAAATAAATTAAGGCATAGCCATACCATGAATATGCAAATATTAAAAATCACAGTAAGGACATATAAGAAAATATATTTTTGACGTGAAAGGTATTCATGATATACTGCTAAGTGAAGGAAGCAAGTTATAAAATAGTTTGGCATCATATGAGCCTATTTATGTAAAATAGCAAAAAGCAGAGACAAAAGAGCTGTAAGAATATATATTTAAGTAACAGTGGTGATATCATGAATGATTGTTTTTTTCTTATCTACATTCTCTCAGTTTTTATAGTGTACATGTATTACTTCTGTAGAAAAAAAAAGGAATACCAGTGCCTGAAGTGAACAGGCCAGGGCAGGTCAAAAAAGATTCAGAATGTAGAAAGTCCTGGTTGAATCTGACTTTGCCCAATCTCAAAGGATCATCCGTGGGATGGGAGAAGTGAGACCTGGCCAGGGCCCCAGGATACCAGCAGCTCCAACTGACTGGGGAAAGAGAAGGCAAAAGGTTCTACCACTGGGTAAGAGGGAGAGCTAAAGCCTGAAAACGCCGAGGACTAGATGATGTGAAGCCCCAGACCAAGGCACTGAGAACACATTCATAATGAGAGCTCAAGTCATGTCTCTAGAAAAAAGTGTTAGTTCCCTCTGGCAGACAGAAAAATTTTGGAAACCTACAACCAATGCTCCTACTGTGCGAGATAACTATGTGGACTGTACTGTCATTATATATATAAATTAGAAATATATATATTTATTGATTTTTAGAGAGAGAGAGAAAGAGAAACATTGATTTGCTTTCCACTTATTTATATATTCATGGCTGATTCCTGTATGTGCCCTTACCAGGGATCGAGCCCACAACCTTGGTATATTGCGACGATGCTCTAACCAACTGAGCTTCTGGGCCAGGGCACTGTATTTTATATTTAGCAAGGTCAAATGCCTTTGATATTAACATCCAACCAAGGAAAAGAGTGTGAAAGCACTGAATTAGAGACCTCATGAGCTTAGGAGGAAAATTCTTCAGGCCAAATTAAATGGAATAAGCAGATGAGTTTGACTTTAAAACCAAAACTAAATTAAAACTGGTGTTCTATGACAACTAATGGCTAAATGAAATCTAATTATAACAACTTGGGATACTTTAGAACCAGCCTATGAGTTAGGCAGGGCAATGAATATATTGGGGTGAGCATAAGCTACACCTCTGAGCCTGAGAATGAAATCCAGTGATGAATCAGGCATTCTCAAACACTAGTGGTAGAAATGCAAAACGGCACAATCTTTTTGGAGACAAATTTTCTCAAGAGAAAGGTGTTTTCCCTTTTACCTATGAATTCCATTTCTAGGAATTTATCTCCCAGAAACACTCTCACAAATGAACCAAACCGGCTAGGGAGGCAGTCTATTCTCTATACAATAGTAAGAGTAACTCTTTAAAAAAACATTCAGATCACATGCTCTGCTTAAAACTCTCTAAGAGTCTTTTTTTACTCATAATAACACCCAAAGTTGTGCCCTAGCCAGTTTGGCTCAGTGGTTAGAGTGTCTTGGGTTCGATTCTGGTCAAGGGCACGTACCTCGGTTGCAGGTTCGATCCCCAGCCCCAGTTGGGGTGTGTGCAGGAGGCAACCAATTGATGTGTCTCTCTCACATTGATGTTTCTCTCTCCCCCCCTTCCACTCTCTCTGAGAAGCAACGGGAAAAAATATCCTCGGGTGAGGATTAAAAACAAAACAAAAAAGCCTCCAAAGTGCTTACCATGCCTTCAAAGGTTCTGCATGAGCTGGGCCCTCTTATATCTCTGATCACCTCTCTTACTCTCCTCTGGCTCAGTCTGCTCCAGTCACACCGGCCACTTGGGTGCTTTGAATATACCAAGTACAGTCCTGCCTCAGGGCCTCTGGCCTTGTTGCCTTAGCTGGCATGGTTTCTCTCCCAGGTATCTGTATAGCTTGTTCTTTTCTCAGGTTATTCAAATCTCTGCTTAAATGTCCTTTTATCAGGCGGCTTTCCCAGTGACGATCTATGAAATAGCACCCCTGTTCCCCACTAGTCACTCTCTTCCCCTTCTCTCTGGCATTCCATAACAAAGTACAAATTTGCTAAAAGAGGGCAAGGACATTGTCCGTTTTGTTCACTGCTACATCCCCAGTGCCTAGAATAGTGCCTTCATTATGGTAAATGCTCAGTAAATACTTCTTGAATGAATGAGTAAACAAAAGATGAGGGAGGTTTAGGAAGAAAAACAAAGAGTTCAGTTCTGAATATGCTGGGTTTGAAGCATCCGAGAGACATTCAGGTAGAACCATGTAGAAGTTTATTTATAGTCCTAGAAAATAATTTTAAATAATAATAATGGTGATATTATTAAACAAATAATAAAAACACTAGTTATGGTCCAAGCACAGTTCTGAGCACATTACACTTAAGTCATTTCATCCTCACAACAGCTTGGCAAAAGAGGTGTTCAAATTACCCATAAAGAGGGAAAAAACTTCTTGGGTTCAGAATTAGAAAACTTTAGCCCGGCCAGGCGTGGCTCAGCAGTTGAGCATCAACCTAGGATCCAGGTGATCGAGGTTCGATTCCTGGTCAGGGCACATGCCTGGGTTGCGGGCTGCAGCCGATCAATGACTCTCTCATCATTGATGTTTCTATCTCTCTCTCTCCTCCTCCTTTCCTCTCTCTGAAATCAATAAAGATATATTTAAAAAAAAAAAAAAGAATTAGAAAACTTTAGACATCTGTGTGTACTAGAGAGAGCCAGGGAGACTGTGATGCAGACAAGGACTGCTCATGAGTCTTTCTCCCTGTTAATGTTTTATCTTTGTGTTCCTCTCACCTTCATGTATTTGTTGAACACAGTCTGGATCTCCTCATTGATGCTAGGCTGCAGCACAGCCCGGAGGAGGTCCATGGAGATGGCGGGATCTGTGAAACTGCATTCAGGAGAGAGACACAGTCAGGGTACATGTCCCAAACACATCGTTTCTTAGTCTGCCCAGCCAATTATTGACATAGGATCCTTTAATGACAATAACAGACAGCTTTTACTGAAAACTAGCTATGTGCCCAGGTTCTCTGTAAACTACATAGATGCATGCCTTTATTTCATCTTATAAGTCTATGAAATGAGTATTATTTTAAAAGTGTTATGAAATGCTGTGTAATACTTACACAGAAAAGTCTATACACATTAACAAATAGTGTTAGTGAACATCCATTTAATCACTATCCAGGTCAAGAAATATAATCGGCGTTTTGCCCGGCCAGGCGTGGCTCAGCGATTGAGCGTTGACCTAGGATCCAGGCGATCAGGGTTCGATTCCCGGTCAGGGCACATGCCCAGGTTGTGGGCTCGATCAATGACTCTCTCATCATTGATGTTTCTATCTCTCTCTCCCTCTCCTTTCCTCTCTCTGAAATCAATAAAGATATATTTAAAAAAAAATATATATATATATAATTGGCATTTCAAAGGCCCATCTTGTGCTCTCTTTTATTATTTATTTAATAATAATATTTATTATTAACACAGGGTAATAGTACCCTGTGGATACTATTAGACACACTTTTTTAACCTCCATGCTACTCTGCCTCTTTTAGAGATCTCAAACAAGAGCTAGTGAGTGCTAGTGATCTTAGGCATTGTTTAATCTACCTGTTCCCCTCATTTTGTAGGAGTTCAGAGGGGGAAGTGGTTTACTCAAGGTCACACAGCCACAGAATCTGAGTGTCCTCTTTTCTAGTCCAGTGCTTTTTCTACTGCCTGAAAATCTCTTCTTAGCTCTCTACAACTAGGACCCCAAAGCTGCCTTCCAAGACAGTGCCTGGGAGGTAAGTCCCACCCAGAGCCTGCCTTACCTGGTTGTCATCTGTGAGCGGCGGCCCCTTCGCTGCACCTGCCGGTGCTTTATCATTATGTTCCAAGGGTTCTGTGGGGACCAAGGGAGCAGATGTCACTGAAGTCTGTGACATTGGGGTGAAGGTGGAGGGGGGTATGAAGTTAAACCTGGACAGCCCTGCTTCTCAGGCGCTCTCATCACTTCTCCCACCTTGGGGTGGGGTGGGGGGAAAGAGCAATGATTGGAAGGCCCTGCCAGGGAAGAGAACCTCAGGGAGAGTTTCCTGCCTCAAAAGTCTCGACCCCACCTTTTCAGGAAAGGCTGGAGGAAGGGAATCAGTGTTTACCGAGAGCCTACTCTGGCGGCAGATGATGTGCTGGGCGTTTTACCCGCATTTATATCCCATCCCCATAACAACCTAATCATCTCCGTTTTACAGAAGAGGAAACTGGAGCTCAGGGGCTTGACAGGACCGGCCCACGTCACCTAGCGAGGAGGCTGGCACCAGAATTTGAATCCAGGTCGTCGGACAGCGAAAAACGCCAACCCCCTCGGCAGCTCCAGCCACCGCGTTCTCTCGCCCGCGGGCTAGGGTCCCGGGAACCCGAGGCCCTGCCGGCCCGAGCCCAGGCCCGCCCGGCCTCCCGGGGGGCACTCTCACCGTGAGAACCAGCTGCCCCGCTGCGCCCGCGTCTCCCAGCTCCAGGCCGCCCCGCTCTGCCCCGCCGGGTCCCCGCGGCTGCTCGGCGTCGCCAGTGGCCCCCATGGCGCCCCGGACCCTCACAACTCCAGCCCGACTCTGCCAATGGGCCGGAAAGTGGCTCCGTGACGTCATTGGAACGCGCCGCCGCCTGCCCGAAAGCGCGACGCGGCGAACTGCGGCGTTCCCATGGGAACCAACCGCCGCCTCCGGCCCCAGAGAGCCTTGGAGACCGGGTCTGGGTGGGCGGGCGCGGCCTCCTCCCGCGGGTGTGGACTGCCGAGTGCAGGCAGGAACCGTTCTCCGTCTGAGTGCGGGGCGGAGGAAGGGGAGCAGGTTCCCAGGGGTTGAAGCTGGGCAACGTGGGGGAGCGTTTCGTACAGCAGTGCCTGCAGTTCAGTCTTTGAAAACTGTAGATTTTAATATGCCCGGTACTCAGCCCCCGGAAATGGAGGGGCCTAACACGCGGACCCCGAAACCCAACAACGGGAGCCCATGTCATCCCTAACACTCACCCACCGGGTCTTCCCAGGCCTCGACCCCAGGGGCTGCCTCTTGGGTCTGAAGGCATCAGCGTGAAGGCTGGGACTTGGGCCGTGGGTCGCCCCAGCCCCAGGGAGCTGGGCTGCTCAGCCCCGGCTGGTGATTCTGGGCTGGGCCGGGGATGCAGGGGCTGAACAGCAGGAGTTGCCCAGAGCGCCTCTTAACTCTGCCTTAGAGGTAACACTGCCCTGAATAGAAGTGGATTGATTTATGGGTGGTAGAGAAAGTTACTTTTTCCAGGTCACAACATAGGGTAGTAGGAAGTACGTGAGGTGTGTTTTTTAAAATTGCTTTTGAGAGAGAGAGAGAGAGAGAGAGAGAAAGTCGGTTGCTTCCTGCAGGCACCCTGACCAGGGACTGAACCCACAACCTAGATATATGTACCCTGTCTGGGACTCAAACCCACCACCTTCTGGTGTACAGACCACTCTCCAACCAGCTGAGCCACAGCGGCCAATTTTGCAGTTAGAAAGATCTGAGTTCACACCCAGTATGACATGGTGCTTAAGAAGCGGAACTGGGCTGCCTATTTTGTTTCACCGTATACTGGCTGTGTGACCCATGTTTCTTTCGCCCCGTTTCCCCATCCATAGAACGGGAATAGTAACAAACTCATAAGGTTGCAGTGAGGATTAAGTGAGTTAATTCACGTAAAGTGCTTAGAACTGTGATACAAGTAAACCCTCAAAAACAATGCTGTCATTACTATTATTAAATTCCAGCAGCCACCACTTACTAGCTTTATGACCTTGGAAAATTTTTCTCAGCCCCTCTGAGCCTCTTTTCTTACTTCTGCAAGATTATTGTGAGAATTAAAATAAATATTGTATATAAAGCACATAATAGGTCATCAATCTTTATGTTCCAATATCAGCCTTAAAAAATAAGGCAAATTCCTGGCAATGAACTCTTTGGCACTATTTTTTTTTTTTTTTAAACTATTGATTTCAGAGAGAGGAAGGGAGACGGAGAGAGAGAAACATCAATGATGAGAGAGCCATCGTTGATCGGCTGCCTCCTGCACGCCCCCCACTGAGGACTGAGCCCGCAACCCGGGCATGTGCCCTGACTGGGAATAGGAACCACAATCTCCTGGATCCTAGGTTGATGCTCAACCGCTGAACCACGCCCAGTCAGGCTCTTTGGCATTATTAAGGAGGTTTTAACTTTGAGTCTTGAATGTTTCTTGCCCTTTAACCTCACTGGGCTAAGCAATGCCAGTGGACACTATTAGGTGTCATGGCTGACCAAAGTCATAAGCAGATAAAGAAAAATCAAAAGACAGAAGAGATAAATAAAAAGAGTATATATGGTCTAGACTACTTGAACCATAGCAACTATTCTTTGGGGTTCTGTCAATTAGCCTTCAGACAGTCCAAGGATGGCCTGTGTGAGTCAGAGGTACCAAGATGTAGGTTTTGGTGCATTTGTATTAGTTCTGAACAGACTCAAATATAGTTCTTCTGTAGCTTTTTTAGTTTATAAGTATCTGTTTTCTAGGTTGCTAAGGTAAACAGGAGCTGCAGAACATTTTATTAGCTTTGGTTATTTTCTTAATAAATCATGTCACTGTGTCCTTCCAAGGCCCTTTAGGGCTCTCTTTGATCCTTGATCCAGTGGCCATCCCTCCATTTTCCCAGGTTTGTCGTCATTGGCCAGGTATATTGTGTATTGTGCATTAGAGTTTGATCACCACAGTCACATGTGCCCTTTGGTAGTGCCAGGAATTTTCTCACACACCAGCAACCAATCATTTTTCTTCTTGTCAGAAGAAGCCATCCTTGGGGACTATTGCGAAAGGGAAGATTTGGGGGCTGGGTTTGGGCCAGTCTCCCAGTCCTACCTTTCTCTCCGTTGATACTCTGGGCAAGGTGAACACCTCTGGCCTGACCTGAGCTTTCGTCTCAACTCTCAGCATCGTCATCATGTTGAGTTGCTTCTTCCTCCTGAAGGCACTTCTTGCTCTTGGGTCCCTAATATTCTGGGTGACTGCAGGCGAGCACGGTGAGCTATCATTTGGGATCCCTGGCTAACAGTAACAGAAAGTGACTAGAGAAGTTGTCCCCTGTCGCCTCCCAGAGCGAGGGGCCTCACTCTTGGAGATGGTCATCTCTGTAGGACGGGACTGGATGCATAGGTTTTTGGGACAGCCAGGGTGGGTTTCCCTGGCTTTCTTCACCCTCTCTGGACAAGGAGATAGGACTTCCAGTCTGGCTTTCCCCTAGAGTTTCTTAAATGAGAACAGGAGCACCCCAACCTTTATCTGCAGTATGGCTGTTCCTTTGGTAGCGGGGTGTGTGTGTGTGTGTGTGTGTGTGTGGTAGTGTTGTGTGGGTGGAGGGGAACATGGTTGCAGAGAGATTTAGAGAGGAGTGTTTGGAGAGGCTGAAAGTTCTTGAAGCACATTTGGCTCCCATGCCCCATTTCTTGAGGCCTGGCCAGTTAACCCAACCTCGCGTGATATCTCTTGCAGTGAAAGAAGGAGAATGCCCTCCTGACAAGAACCCGTGCAAAGATCTGTGCCAGGGGGACGAATCGTGCCCGGCGGGGCAGAAGTGCTGCAGCACGGGCTGCGGGCGGGTCTGCCGAGGCCTGCCTAAGGGTACGTCGGTATGAGGGCAGACCCCAGTGCGCTCCCGGACCTTGCCCCTGGGCTAGGCGGACCGAGAGCGCCCCGCCTCCCAGATTGGCTCTTGATGTCTAACTTGCCTGGAGCACCTCTTCTTTCTTCTTTTGGAGGCCTTTTCTCCTTTAACACTCAGTGTCCCCAGTTGTTTGTCTTCTATCAGGAAAGAACATGTGACTGATTCTCCCTGTTTTACTTTGAACTCGGGGTTCTTATGAAGGCTGGAGGGCAAAGTTGTGAAGAGAAGCCTGTTGAAGATCGTGATGAAGGGAGTAAACAGCCAGGCAGACCTTCTTAAGCCTTAAATAAACCGAAAATAGTTCTTTTTAAGTGCTAACTTTTTAAGGCTCAATTTCCTCATCTGTAAAATGAAGATAATTGTTTGTACCTTTGTAGAATTGTTGTGAGGCTCAGATGAGAGGTTTCTGGCACAAAGTAAACTCAGTAAATGATACAGCAAATATGAGCTATTATCCTTGTCACCGTGTGCTTTAGCACCAGGGTGGAAAGTCCTAAATGAAGCTCAGGGCTTCCTTCCTCTGATTTGCTGATCTGCTCTGCCTGTGGGTGTCACCAGGCACCATTATCTCTTTTTGTGGCTGTCTCCCTTTCTGCTACAGGGAGGAAAGGAGATTGTCCCAGGGTTGTTCGGAAACAATCCTGTTTTAAAAGGTGCGTCACTGATGAGATGTGTCCAGGTGTAAAGAAATGCTGCAGGTTTGGCTGCAACAGAAGCTGTGTCGTCCCGATCCCTAAACAGAAGCTGGGTAAGAAACTTCGCCACGTACCCCATGCTCTGCTTCGCCTCCTGGTTTCTTTCTCAGATATGCACGTGCCATCTTGTTATAGGTTTTCCTTTACTCTGAAAAACAATGAAGTACCTCCTATATTTGGAGATCTTTTCTAAGAAAAGATATAAGAAGGATACCAAAGCCGTGATGGTCTGAGGGACGTGGCCTAGGCTGGCAGAGGAGGCTGCTACAGGGAAACCTTGGCGTATCCGTATTTGGGGCAGATTTGAAAGCTGCCGGGTAATTTCCAGTCCTGTTGTCAGTTGCAGTATTATCTATGAAAATCTTAGCCGGAGAATCTGTAGAGAGGTAGCAAAAAGAATCCTTCTACCTATACAAGGCAGCACTCATTTCCCCACTTACTTGCTTCTGAGACTTCGCGTCCCCTCTGTCCACACACAGGTTGGCCATCTCCTGTTGGAAACGGGACCTATTTTATTCTGATTCTAGTAAAGAGGTGTTTGAAAGAGATTTCTTCTTCCTCTAACTGGGTCTCCATGACCTACTTCTCCATTTGCATGTCATTTCTGTAGCAAATGTTTACTGAGTGTTTACTATTTGCCAGATCCAGTGATGGGCTCTGGGTAATTGTGGTGAACAAAGCAGATCCAGTCCCTGCCTTCGTGGAGCTCCTAGACTAGTGCGGGAGAAAGGGGCTTAACAGATAAGCATGCAAATAAATATGTAATTTCAAACCGTGGCAAGGACACGGAGGAAAATTAAAGGGTGCTGAGAGAGGATAACAGGGCACTCACTTTAGACTGGGTGGTCAAGGGAGGCCAGTCTGAGGCAGTGACATTTAACTTGCGACCTGGAGTTGAAGTTAGGTCAAGGGTGTGATGAACATTCCTTGCAGAAGTGTTGGAGCTGAGGAGGAGCTTGCTGCGTTTGAGAAACTGAAGGAGAGCTGGTATGGTTAGAGACAGGGAGGGACAGAGCGATGCCAGGTGAGGATGGGGTGCAGTTAGACCAGGCAGGTGGCAGTGGGGATGGAGAAAGGTGACACAACTGAGAGAATTCAGAGGTAGAAGTGACAGAACTGTCTGCTCTATTCTTTGGCGCATTCCCATTCCCTTGAGAGGCCCTCCAAAAGCACTAGACATTGATAATGTGTCTCCCATGGCTACCCCCTTCTCATTTCCCTTGGTTTCAGATTGTCATGGCTACTTGTGCTTGCTTGTACTTCCAAATATATTTTATTATCATCACCCCTTCCTCCTCTCCCAAATACTGAGGCTACTTTTATTGGAGAGGTGTTAGATGTATAAATTAACTTAGAGAGAACTGATGTTTTTACAATGTTGGATCTTTATGTCTTCCCATTTCCAAGTGTATTTGGTGTATTTCAAGGTGTTTCCTAGTTTTAAAGTATTTCTTGATAAGTTAATGCCCAGATTATTTTATTATCTTCTTTGCTATCTCAAATGGGACCTCATATCTTCCATTATGTTTTTTAAAGGAATTGGAACCATTCTCTCATCTGAGTACATGTGACATCATATTACAATGAAAAAGCATAGATTTTTGGTTGTCAGAGATCTGGGTTCAAGCCTGAGGCTCACCAGTTACTGGCTAGTGGGTCCCTGGTCAAGTCTCTTCTGCTTCTCTGAGCCTTGGTTCCCTTCGCTGTAAAATGAAAAGAATAAACCTTGAAGGTTGTTGTAATGATTCAAAGTATCTAAAGTGTTTGGCCCTCACTATACATGAGCTCTCTTCCTTTTGCCTCTTAGGGTGAGTTTCTGATCAGTCCCTTTTATCAAGAAGCAGGATCATTTTCTCTTCCCCTGATCATTTCTTCTTTGAGACCCTGACCGTCCACAGTATGTGACAACCTCTTTCCTCCCAGCCAGACCTCCCCAGGTAGCAGGCCCCTTCCCTGCGCCCAGTGCAGTCGCCTGTGCCTGGCTTAGGCAGCTCTCTTGGGCAGCCTGCCCATAAGAGAGAATAGAGGGTTGTACTCCTTGCCAGGACTCTTGAGGCCCAGCTCTGGAACCAGAGCCTGGGAATCTGTCTCAGGCATGTCACTCATCACTAGCATGTAGGGCCTGGTACAATCTGCCCAGTGTTTGAAGCGATAGCTGCATTGTTGGGGCCGGGGATGAGGCTGGCACCCTGGCAAGGCACCTTTGTGAGCTGCTCTGGGCCCTGGCCAGCCCAGTTGGGGCTTCCTCTCTGCTTTGAGCCAGGCAGGCTAGAATAGTGATCTCCCAGAGCCTGTTGGCTGAGTGGGGTGCCTAGTCTGGTGAGAGGTGATATTGGCTATTGTGTTAGTAGTTAACTACTTTTCTATAGTTCCTGTCCTAGAGGAGGGCTGGGCACTCACTCAGCGGGACTGGTTGCTACACCCAACTCCACAGGAAGCTCTCCTTTCTGGGCTATGAACAACTTCTGTTTTCCCTAAGCTCTGATATTGCCAGAGGTTGACCATAGCCTGTGCTGCTCGGTTTGGTAGGGTGGTGGGACAATCAGGTTGCCTAGGGCACCGGCCAGATGCTCCAATGAGGCAGTTCTAGTTTGAGCATGGGTCTGACTCCTGGCTCCTCTGCTTGCCTGCTGTGTGGTCTTGGGCAAATCCTTTCATCTCTCTGAACCTCGCTTTTGTCATCTGTAAAATGAAGATAAAGACATTTACCTCATAGAGTGATAATGCAATGTCCTTGTTGGGGCTGCTATACCAGAATACCATAGACTGGGGGGATTATAAACAACAGAAGTTTATTTCTCACAATTCTGGGAGCTGGGAAGTCCAAGGTCAAGGTGCAGGCAGATTTAGTGTCTGGGGAAGGCTTGCTTCCTGGTTCATAGACTGCCGTCTTTTTGCTGTGACCTCACATGGTGGCAGGGCAGTAACGGCACAAATATTTTTGAGGGCTCCGTTGTCATGACCTAATCACCTCCCAAAGGCCCCATTTCCAAATACCCTCATAGTGGGGATTAGGTTCCAACATATGAATTCTTTTGAGGACACAAACATTCTGTCTATATCATGCAGTTTAGAAAAAAATGCACTTTAAAAGCTTATACAAAAACTGTCAAATAATGTTCGACAGTCGTAGTTGTGCCAGCACCTTCCTATTCGAGTTCCCTCCCAGCTGCCTGAAGTCTGACCTTGCATTCACTCACTCACTCCTTCATTTACTCACTCCGTATCCAGTGTCTCCCCCACCTAACACATGGGCATCTGCTGGTGACCAAGGCAGCCATGGTCCTTGTTCTCATGGTGTGAGCGACAGGAAGTAATCAATAAGTAATAATAACCGCAAGTTGCAACGAGTGCTATGAAGGAGAAGAGAGGTATAGAGAAAGTGTTGTTTTAACTTGGAGAGCGAGAAGGAGCTGGCCATTGTATCCTTTGCTGTAGTAAATCTGAGCCATGAGTACAACTGCGTGCCAAGTCCTGTTTGTCCTAGTGAGTCACCAAATTGAGATGGTCTCGGGGCCTCCTGACACACTGGTTTGCTTATGTTTTCCTAACCCCTTAAATTGTCTATCTCTGGGTCTTCTCTTTTGGCAGAACTGGGCTGAGTGAGTCCCAGCGCTTGTTGATTTGTTTGGGGGTGATCCTTGTGGAGTAGGGGCTCATAGTGAGGTGGTTTAAAGGGCACCCCTAGACCTGGGGGCTCGGGGCCCAATTCTGCCATCATTGATCTCAGGTCAATCCCTCTCCTTTCCTGGATGTCTGTCTATTTGCAAGAGAAGAGGAGTAGGCTTCATAGCTCAGAGGGCCCTTCTTGGCTTGAGACGTCTTAGAATTTCACTTTTCTGCCAGTGATTGCCCTCATCCCCAGGACCAGCATAGAGACCAAACCTCTACTCTCTTCCAGCAGCAGAGAGCTCCTGGCGTTGGTCACTTCAGGGCCAAGCTCAGCAGAAGGCTGAATTCTGGGAAGCATGCTACTCTAGG
Organism: Miniopterus natalensis; assembly: GCF_054644295.1. NCBI lineage: Eukaryota > Metazoa > Chordata > Mammalia > Chiroptera > Miniopteridae > Miniopterus > Miniopterus natalensis. The sequence continues at coordinate 5,147,727 of NC_142087.1, forward strand.
ACCCACTTTCTAGGCCACATGCTGTAACTCCATGAGAAGTTTACGTTGCTGCTTTTTTTCCACCAGGGAGATTTAACTGTGGAACAAAAGGCTTTGTTCTTTGTTAAATGGATTTTAGTGTTTGTAAAGCAGGCGGGGAGGTGTGGAGAGGTACATCTGGTTGTTATAATGACCATCATTTTTCTTTTTTTAATGTATCTTTATTGATCTCAGAGAGAGGAAGGGAGAGGGAGAGAGAGCTGAAACATCAATGATGAGAGAGGTGACCATATTTTCTGAGTAAAAATCAGGACACATAGTTTTGATGCCATCTGACACTGGCACAGAGCATTTGAAATAGGAGCTGTTCTGAAAAACCTTAGAGTGCGGGGTGATTATACCTTGATTTTTTAGCTTCGTGTGCTCTCTTGGGAGGCCAACACTTGCCTTTTCTATCAAGGTGGACCTCCCGGAGCCAGCCACATGCAATCATACTTAAATGCTCTCACTCAGAGGCACTGAGCCAATCCTGTGCTGGTTTTCCGCAAAGCCTTTAATTACTTGTCACTTTTTTCCTTTTAAAAAACTTGAAATAAACACTGAGGTGAATGAGTCATGGGGAGCTAGTTTGGTTTGGATGTGGCTTCTTTGGGCGTGCCTGCTCCAGGGGACCTGGCTCGGCGCCTGCGTGCTTTAAGGGTGATGTAGCAGAAAGAGTGCTCCCCAGCAAACCAGGAGGCTGAGTTTTGTCCTGTGAGTCAGTTTGTCACTGACTCACTGTAGTTCTGGGCAAGCCTCTTCTCTGAATTCCATTATCTTCATAGGGGTGGTGACAGGGCACATCAGGGATGTGTCTGTACGCAGCAGAAAATTTACCCAATAGGGGTTCATTTTTCTTGCATAAGAAAAAGTCCTAAAGTAGGTGCAGCTCCATAATGCTAACAAGGATAAGGCTATTTCTCTCTTCCTCTCTGCAACCCTTGACTTTCTCCTTATACTAGTTGCCTCCTGGTCCAGAGAAGGCTGTTGTACCTCCCTGTATTTGTCTTTGCACTGAAAGAAGATGGGAGTGAGGGGCAGCTTGAAAGGTGTAGCCTTTATTATGGGAAGTGCAAAAGTTTGCCAGCTACATCTCAGTTTGTGGTGACCCCTAGTTACAGGGGAATGGGGGGAGCAAATTATTTTAGCTGGCTGGGCTCATTGCATCTTAGAACAAACCTGCGGTTCTGTTAACCAGAGTTTCAGTTATCTATTGCTTCATACAAACCACCCACAAACTTAGTGTGGGTTAGCTGGGCAGTTCTTATACCACATGGCGTAGCTGGGGTCACTCATAACAGGCACATGTGGCTGGGGGCTCAGTGGGGAACTCGACTGTGGCTGGGATGCCCAGGATCCTCTCTTCATTCAGATTCTCTCTCATGGGGCACCTCATCATTACGTAGTCTATTCTCGCCCAAGCTGCTCATAGCATGGTGGCTGGTTCCCAAGGGAGAGTCTTCTTAAGAGGACAGGCCTCACTATGCAACTGCTTAGCAAAGCCTCTGCTGCATGAATTGCACTTGATGTCTTGTTGGTCAAAGCAAGTTACATGGTCAAGCCCAGAGACAATCTGGGAGGGGGCTATATAAGGTGGGGTTCATCGGGAGCCACCAGTATAGATGTCTACCACAGCCAGAAAGTGGGTCAGACCTTAACAGTGTTTTTCAAACTGCAAGTCCTGAAATGAACTTAGTCGTTTATGGCCTGCATTAAGAAAAGGAGAAATAGAATATATGGTATCAGCGTTGCATATATGTGAATGTACCTAGGTCTGTACATTTTAAACATACTTCTGTTTAAAAATTAATAAATGAAAAATGTATTTTGTACTCAAGAATCACAGTAAAAATAGCTGGAAACATTGGGTTGGAGCATCTCTGGGACCCAACGCTCTGATTCTATGGCAGGGTTTGAAGGTGAATGTCCAGCTGACCCCCTTCCATGTGAGGAACTGTGTGATGGGGACGAGTCCTGTCCCCAGGGGCATAAATGCTGCAGCACTGGCTGTGGCCACATCTGCCGTGGAGACATTAAGGGAGGTATGTTGACTTTTTGGGGAAGGAATCCTTGAGTGCTCCTTGAGTCCCAGTCAGTTTGGGAGGGAGTCATCTGTGGCCTTCTCATCTTTCCCTTCCTGGGAGGAATCAGAGTGTTCATCCTTCCTGTCCCCATGGGCCCCTCAACCCAAAGCAACCCCTCCTCCTAGGGCCAGGGGTCCTTGTTGGCATTAATAACTGGGGGAGTCGGGGGTAGCAGGGCAAATCCCTAGGTTGGAAGGCAGCATGGCTTCCAGTCTGGCTTCTGCTGTAGATTTGCTCTGTGACCTTGGGTGAGCCAACCTCTCTTTTGAGCCAATTTCTTCATCTATAAAATGAGGGAGTTGCCCAAGATCATGATTTTCTGATCTAAGATTCTTAGCATAAAGCTTCCCTGCCTCCAAAAGGAGCTCTTAGTTGGAGGCCACACATGCAACCAGGTGAAAGTGTTCCTGACCTGATTTCTTTATTTCTTCAATATATTTTTAAACAAATGTGTATTTTTGAGTGTTCCTGTTGTGCCAGGCACTGTGGAACTCCACTTCAGAATCACTGGCCCAGATGTTGTCTTTAGGGGTCATTTATTACCCAGGCAATGCCAGGGCTTGGGGACAGACTCTTGTCCTTATGCAGAATGTAGCCTATCAGGGAAGGTGGACAAATGAGTGAGTTACAGTGAAGTTGGATGAAAAGAGCACAGAGCAGCACAAAATCTGTCTAGGGTGGCAGAGAAGCCTCCCCGAGGAAGTGACACTGTGAAGCCCAGGTGTCGGGGAGAGGGCAGCCTTCTGGGAGCCTCGCTCCTTCTACATGCCCCCCAGCCCCATGCCCACAGAGGTGTCAAACCCCGAGGTACCTTTGAGGAGCTCCCTGTGGGACACTATTTGAAAACTGTTGGTCCAGGTGCTCTCTTGGAGCCTTAGAGATTCTCAGATCCTCCAGTTTCAAGGTTTCCCAGCCAGATCTTTGGTTCAGTGATGGATTCGCTGGGAGGCCCCATGCCTGAGTTCCAGACGGGAACTTGCAGTCAGTGGAGCCGAGTATCCCTTTTGCCTGTTCTTGTTTTCCCACAGGGCAGGGTGGCGATTGTCCGAACATTTTGGTGGGCCTGTGCATTGTCAGCTGCATGATGGATGAGAACTGTCAAGCCGGGGCGAAGTGCTGCAAGTCAGGCTGTGGCCGCTTCTGTGTCCCACCAGTTCTGCCTCCCCAACTGGCCATGAATCCCAACTGGACCATCAGGTCTGACTCTGAATTAGGTGAGTGCAGTCTAGCATCCTCAAAAACAATGGACCTAACTGCCGTATGTGAAGCACTGGCTTAGGTGCTGGGTAGGGGACTTCAGAAGGCTAGGAAAAAGTTTGTTTCTGCCCTGGGGAGTCTAGTTGGAGAGAAAGATCATATGTTCCAGATCATATATCACAGAACCCTTGCATGGACAGTGCGGGCTTACAGGCTTTCAGAGTTGGGTGGGGCTCCTTAGGAAGGCCTTTCTGCTAGAAGTAGGATTTGAGCTGGACCCTCAAGGTGAGGCAGAATGTGACAAAGGGAGGACAGCCCAGAGAACATGCTGGACAGGCGGACTGGTGATTGTTAGCAAAGGCACAGGAGGTGGGATGTATATGACATGTTTGGGGAGCCGGGGTGGAGGTGGGGGGTGAGAGTGGGCAAAGGAACAGACATGCTGTTGTTATAACAGGAGATATAAAGTTGACATCTGAATGATAAGAGTCTTCATGCCAGTTTGGACTGGATTGTCTAGGAAGCAGGGAGTCAGTCAGTTAAGGCTTCTGAGAGCGATATATGCCAAGCTTCTCTAGGGTGGAGGGGAAACACATTGGGGACCTGGAGCTAGGAGGGCACAGTTGTGACTTGACGTTTCTTCTTGCAGAGACCCCGGTGCCCTAGCTGTCCTGATTTGTCCTGAGCTGCTCTGGTGACTCCAAGCGGCTTGTCCTGGAAGCCAGGAGAGGGTGATGTCGTGGGCTTGTGATACTCCCAGAGGCTCTCATTGCCCTCCGCTCTGCTTCTGTCCCTGCTGCTGCCCTGAGCATAGGAAACAGCCCTGGGGTTGGGCAGTGGGTATGTGGTGCTTCTTGTCCCCAATAAAGGCTGGTGATGATCCTCTTGTCTGTGCTGATTGAGGACTAAGATGTGGAAAGACAGCTATGGGGTCTGAGCGTGGCTGTGAGATTATGAGACTTATTTGGGAAGGACAGGAAATCCATTCTTTCTGAGAACACTGAAAATGGGTGCAGGTTGGGTGTGGCTAGGGGAGAGATGGGTAGAAGGTAAAACTTGGGGTGATCTGCCATAGATGTCACTGTTAAACCTCAATAGTAGGACAGTCAGGCCTCTTTTTGGTTCTGCTGACCTTTCTTTTATCAGAGAATGTGGGTTGGGGATGGAAGTTGGCTGAGGGACTAGAGTATTATAGTCACTTGCATGTTTCCACCTTGGACCTCCTTCCTTGGCTGCCAGCCTTTGCTCCAAGATAGGCAGTTTGTCTCCTTCAGGTAGCGTTACTGTAAGGAGGGGGTGTTTTTACGTTCTTGAAACCAAGATAATTAAAAATATATATATATCTTTATTGATTTCAGAGAGGAAGGGAGAGGGAGAGAGAGTAACATCAGTGATAAGAGAGTCCTCACTGATCGACTGCCTCCTGCACCCCCCCCCCCCCCGGCTGGGGATCAAGCCCACAACCCAGGCATGTGCCCTGACTGGGAATCGAACCATAATCTCTTGGATCCTAGGTCGATGCTCAACCGCTGAGCTATGCCTGGCTGGCCAAAACCAAAATAATTTTTAAAAATTATATTTTTATGTATACAAAATGGATCATATTCCATATCTTGGAAATCTTATGTCATTGCATACATTCTTTTAATAGAACTCCATGAAAATAGCTAATTTAACAAGTCATTCCTTGTTGGACATTAATATCCTTGTATCTATAAATCTTGGCCAACTTTTGCAGGTAAATCTCAATAAATTCCTAGTAGCAGAATTTTAGTTTTTTTAAATAGAGCCTGGCAAAAAAAAAAGAAAAAAGGCCCTCAATAAGTATTTGTTGAACGAAGGAATGAATGTAGTTCTCAAGTCTATCTGTTAGGAATTTGTAATAGAAACCCAACTCACAGTAGCTTAGCCGATGAAGACACTGAATTTTCTCACATTGGAGTCTGGAGAGAAGGGGTGAGGCTGGCTTAGCAGCTCAACACTCCTTCCTTTCCCACCATCAGCATGTTGCCTTTTGTTTTTGCGGGTGGGGGATGGTTGCTGCAGCTCTAGCTGTCACAGCAGGAAGAAAGTGTGTACAGGAGACAGTGGCAAAAAGCCTACCTCAAATAGTCAAATATCTCGAAGTTATCTCAAATAGTGCTTTTCTTTTAATGACTGAGGCCATTTTACCCAGAAGCCTTCCCCTCCCGACTTCCCTTCTTATCTTATTGACCAGAACTGTAGTCGCAAGAGATGAAGGAAAAGCAAAGGTTTGCAAATGGAAATGGGAAAATGTGACTGTCTCAAATGAATCCTGCTTCATCCCTGAGGCTGAGGGAGAGGCCCACCTAGATATAAAAATCAAGGTTCTATCAGCAAGGAAGGAGAGAATGCTCTGGGGGCCGGTAGGTAATGCACTGTATATGCCATACTCGGTCAAAGGACATATGCAATTAAAATCTGGACAGAAATTGCTAAGTAGGTAGGATTTTTATAAACAGGAGAGGAAAAGGTACAATGCTTACCTTGGATGTTGCAAAAATGCTTTAATGGAAGAAGTTGAGGTACATCTAAAAAAAATTTCCCATCACCGATGCGTTTTTGTACCCCCTTTTCTGGCTCCGTTTTCACACTTAAGTGTGAAATTCTGGTTTCTACTGGGTTTAGAACATTCATCTCTTTGAGCAGAGTAGACGTATGTCAGTGTCGCCTGATCTGAGAAGAGTGGCTGGCCTGAGCCGTGCAGTGGCCATCCCAGGGACGCCTATGGTTCCAGGCTCCTGTTGCAGGGAACTGGGAAGCTGTGTCAGTGTGATTGGCTGCAGAACATTTTGGCAGATTCCCCCTACCATCGTTTTGCTTATTTTATTGTTTGTTAAAAAAAAAAAAAATCAAACTAATACATGCATATAGTTAAAAAAATATCAGTAAAGAAGAGCTTTCAATGAAAAACAACAGCCTTGGGATCCTAAAATACTGGAGAATGATTTTCTGCTGAGGTGGGGGGTGGTACTGGAGAGGGAGGTGTGAGCCCCGGGCAGCTCAGGCTGAGCACCAGGAGAAGGGCCCTTTCTAGATCATTCCTTCTTACCTGGGGCAGCCTACCCCTGTCCATGTTGGAGCTGCTGCAGACCTGCCTATGGGTAGCAATGACAGGAGAGAGAGAGAGAGAAAGAGAGAGAGAGAGAGAAAGAGAGAGAGTGCTGAAGGGCTGAACTTGAACTTGGGATTTTGTTGGAGGCAGAGGTCGAGGGCTGACAAGAGGTCCACCTATTTGGAGTGGTGTGTGGGGAGCTCAGCTGCTCCTCCCCTTCCACCCCGATGGATAGGTCGGGAGTTTTGAGTGGAGAGTCTTTGCTGGGTGCTTTTATTCTCAGAGCCACCAGAGAGCAGCAGAAGTCTAAAAGTAGACCATTTCCAGGCAAGAGAAATGAAAAAACCATTCTCCTAGAAGCCAAGTTATATACCGAGTTCCTCCCAGCTTTTCCAAGCCACTTTGAGAAAACATTACATAGCTGGATTTATACTCCAGATGCCTACTTAATTGCACTTAATAAATTAGGATCTAACATTATGCCCTCCATTTTCCTGTGATGTGGAATGCTTCTGCTGTTTTGGTAATGTTTACCTTGGGGACATTATCCGTCATGTTGTATCAGTGTATCTTGTACAAAACCACAGAGCAAATTCTTTGTGGAGCTCAAGTTCAGGAAAAAGTTTCTCTCTCATGATGAGCTATGCGAGAATGGGCAGGGAAATCACTTATCAGGCATCATGGATGTTGCCAGGCCCTGTGAGAGGCGCTTTCTGGAGCCGATGTTTCATTTTTGCCTTGGCTACCAGGAAGCCAAGAGCTTGGGTTTTGTAGCGAGGCCTGGGTTTGCATCTAGACTCTTCTGCTGATTATTATCTCTGGGCAAAATGAATAAGGATGAAACATTGTAGGGGCTTTGGATTGTCATCTTCTTCTGAAGTGTGTTGTATTTTCTTCTGGCAGGCAGTTAAATTATTGCTGGATCACCTTGAATTTGTGAAGATTTGGCTTTCAGCTTCGCTAGGGCAGACCTGTTTGAATATTCCCTTAGTTCTAGGATACACGCATTAGTCCTGAAACATTGCCTTTACTTCTAAGTCATGGTTCTTTCAGGCTTTCCATTTAAAGCTGCGTAAAAGTGTTTATCAAGTCCCTCTCACGTCAGGGGTCAGACTTGGACATCACCTCTGATGGGTACCAGTTGAAATCTCTGTTTGGCTTTCCAGCCATCCTGGTATTACTCACCTTGAATCCTTGGAATCTCACCTGCACAGAAGAGACTGAGGAGTCAGTTAAGGATTTGAGGAAAGTTTATAAAATATTCTGGAGATTTCCCTTTGTAGTTCTCTCCTCTCTGGATTTCCCACTCAATATATAGTGCCTTTGGCAGTCCATCCTGAATGCTGTCTCCTGATTGCTCAGGGCATGAGACTGTGACTTTCTGCCTGAACTTCATCTGCCACATGCAGTTGGATTTGGGATTGTCCTTAGTGAAAAACCATGTGAAATGGATCTTTCCCAATGTGGTTCTTTTCTTTCAAGGATTAAAACCAGTCCAGTTTCTGCTTTATTTTGGTCACTCTCCAATGCCTTAAAACAGTTGTTTTTTACATTTTGTCAAGATATGATCATTGTTATCTGTAGAATATAAACTATCCTGCCATCATCAGAACTAGAATTCCAAAATGGTCTCTTAAAAACATTTCTCTCCTTTTTGAAACCCTCCATTTTATCCATTACAGTTGGAATACATTCAAACTTCTTTTCCTGACATGTAAAGTCCAACATGACTGGGACCTTGCTAACCTTTCTATCCTCACTGGGCCCCCAGCTCTATGGGGCACATTCAACTCTTTGAATATGTAATGCTCTATTGTAGCTCAAGGTTTGCACATAGTGTTTCCTCTGGTGGGAATACCTGTCCCCCTGTGCCTAACTATGCTCCAGATGTCAGCTCAAATATTACTTCCTCTGGAAAGTATTTCTGAATCCATGGATAGACTAAGTTCCCCTCACCACCTGCTAATGACATGCCTTTCTTGTGGAGCATGTATCACAGTTTGTCAGCAGATGCTTGAGTGGTTATTAGGTTATCTGCCTCCTCTCCAGATTGTCAATGCCATGGGGACAGGGTATGAACCTCTTTGCTCATTACCTTATCCTATGCCTTATCATATGGTATCTGGCTTATAGTAGGTGCTCAATGAATGTGCTGAATGAATGAAAAAGAAAAATTGCATCACTCTTGGAAACAAGTTTCCAATTGAGTGTCAGTGTACTAAGACATAAATGAAACTACGAGATACTATGAGACATATGTCAAGTCATCTCACATTTCAGATCTTCAGGTCCAGGATGCATAATAAGTGAGAGCTGGATTAGATGATCTTTTAGGTCACTTTCCCCTCGCAAACCTAGGATACTCATAAAAAGATGAGTGAAGTTGAGACAAAAGCACAGGGTGGGAAACAGTAATAATATGGGACAGACATGGGGGACTTGAATATTGGGTGAAATTAAGATTTTAACCACAGACATTGCATGTCCTGCCTGGGTCAAGGGCCTGAAAACTATACATGGTGCTTGAGGATGATTATTCTGGCAACAGCAGGTAGAATTAAAGAAGCTAGGATGTAGTCAGGTCATGAATGAATCTGACAAGGACGCCCTGGCAGGACAGGACTGGTGTCAGGCTGCTGAGTATGGAAATGACAAGGAGAGAGTGATCTGTCAGACCCAGTGAAGGCCAGACTTAGGGAGGACTGGAGGTGTTCTCCTAATCTGTTTATTCCCGTACAGGAGATGGAAGGGGAGGGTTGGATGGGGAAGAGATCATAGTCCTTGTGATGGTCATGGGACTTCCTCTTCTCTACCTCTTCTCTCAGGTTCTTCTCTGCACCCAGATGTGAAGGCGAAATGCATTGAGCATCACTCGAATGACAGCCAAACGTGTCCCGCATTCCAACATCTGCCGCACCAAATCTTTTCTCTTTGGGGGTCTTGGAAGCAGAAACTAAACTCTTCGTAAACTACTTCTAATTTTTCAGTTTCTATAGCAATCAGATACGACTTAGGAAAGAAACCAGAGTCAGGAGCATAATATTTTCATTCTGTCTTTGGAGTGTATCCTAAGACCTTGTTTTATCTTTTCATGTTTGTTCTCCTTTTATCAGTGACCGCCCCTCAAAATGTATCACGCGAATGTAATGTGGAACCCACTTGGGTTTCTTATAGGATTATGTCCTATGTGACTTCTCTTATGTAGAAGTTTTTGTAGGCGGGTGTGTAATTCTGTGAAAGGCCCACAAATGTCATATGGCTCTGTGCCTTTTTATTGATATTTGTGTGCACTAGTGTATATCTTCCTTCAGCACCACAGACAGCACACGTGTACCTTTTTTTTCTTTTTAAAATATATCTTTATTGATTTCAGAGAGAGGAAAGGAGAGGGAGAGAGATAGAAACATCAATGATGAGAGAGTCATTGATCAGTTAGCCTGCAACCCAGGCATGTGCCCTGACCGGGAATCGAACCCTGATCGCCTGGATCCTAGGTCGATGCCTAACTGCTGAGCCACACCCGGCCGGGCTTTTTCTTTTTTTCCTAGAGGCAAATTTAGGACTGAGTGAGAAGGAAACTTGGACAATCGGTCTAGCGCCCATAAGAAAACTGAAAACCTGAAGCGAATTGGATTTCGGGTAGTTATTATCTCCAATTCTTTATCTCCATAGAGTATGTTACAGTAATTCTTTGGAATACTAGAATATAGTTCTGAAACACTTTTCAAGGAAGTTACACTTTAGACTTCTGCATGTAACATTGTGTTTCATAATAGTCAGAGAGAGGAAAGTCTTCAGAATCCATTAATGAGCACCAGGTAGGTTATATCTATGATGTCAGGGCTAGAGCAGTTTTATATGGACTCCGAATGGTCTGGGACACTAGGCTTGGACTCAATACCCAGGAGTGACCTTCTTGTTTCACTTGCCCTTTATTTATTTGTACAGGAGTAATTTCTGGGTGAGGGGCTAGGATGACATCTCTAACCTATGCTTTCTATCAGTTCCCAAGATTTTTCCAAGGCTGTGCTCATAGTCCAGAAGCACGGTAGCCATTATTGGGACTGAGCTAGAATGCTCACATGTGGCCTTACCCTGGGCTTCTGTTATCTATGGGCCCTAGAGTACTGGCCTAGGCTGCTCACATCACTGGACTTATTTGTGAGGCTGGGCCCTTGATGAGAAATAGGAATAAGGCCGTCAGGGCAAAGGAGAATGACCCTCTGTACTTTGACTTGAGGTTCAGCTTGATTCCAGACTTGCAGCTCCCAGATGTGAAATCACAATTTCTATGTTATTGGCACCTGGGGAACTGGAGACATTTCCCTAGACTAGGAGCATTGTTGGGGATTGAATGTTCATTGATTTGGGGCAGATGAAAGAATTTAATGATGATTATTTTATTGCTGCTTACATGGAAATCCAATGAGGTCAGTGACAAAATACAGAAACAAATTAAATTTTGGCAGGTCATGCCAAGGAGATAGCAATAACGATTGCCTTTATACAGACTGACTCATTACATGTTTAAGCTTGTGTTTATAGAGAGGTCCTTCATAGTTTATGTTGGAAGAATCTAGGTTGGGAGAGAGAAATGAATTTAGACCAGGGCCAACACACAGGAATTTTTCAGTTAAAATTTTATATATGTAATCAGCATGAAAGGCAAATATGGGCAAAGAAATGGACAAGAATTTTAAATTTAAAAAAAAACAACCTTCCAGAAATAGTCCAGTTTATTTCCTCAGAATAATTTTGTCATAATTTTTCATAAAGAAGATTCCTTCTTCCTTGTTTTTCCCTTCTGTCATATTAAGCATTTGGTCTTCCATCACCCCAGTCCCTGTTAATAAATAAATGTAGTGACTGATATGGCCATTGGTAGACTCAGTAGGTCCTTTACATCTTAGCAGAACTTTATAGCTGTTTTTAATACTAGTGTCCCTCCCGATCCATATGTCTATCCACAAGGTATTAGTGAGCAAATATAGTGCTAAATTCTGATGATATACAAATGAATAAAGTGATGTCTCTGCTCTTGAGCAAAAGGCTGTGCTTTCACCATTCGCTCTACATACTGAACCAAGCTACTTGTCTTCCCCTGCTCTCCTCCACCCCCCCAGCCTCTCTTTTAACTGTGCAACAATACGACGTTGGACAGGATATCCTCTCAAAGACCCGAGGCCACAATGGTGGCAGTGAAGTGCTGGGTGGGTCTGGAACCATGTCCTTCTTCTGAGTGAATTTGGAAAATCATTAGCCTTTCTGGGCTTCAATCTTCACAATTTCAAAAGAGTTTTGTTGGACTAAATGACCCAAGACATTGAAATTTGTGTCTATCACTAATTGTCCCCAACACAGGTATAATTTATCTCCTTGCTCAAAATTCTCTGGCCTTGCACTTGCTTTTTCCTGGAAACAAACAAACAAACAAAACAACAAAACAACACCCCCCCCCCAAAAAAAAACACCCCCCATGGTTCCTAGTATTTGGTGTCATTGGAGGTGGGGTGAGGACTTGAGAGACTTACGTTTGAGGAAGACAATATTGTTCACAGATATATTTAAATTTAAAGTTGTTTCTGTTGCCTGAACAGCCAGAGAAGATGAAGGGCTCACACAAAAACGTCAAGGTGTTGTAGTAGAATCTATTAAACACTAACTTGCAGGAGCCGTACACAGGAGGGTAGTTGCAGTATTCTGTGCGTGGAGATCCCCAGTCAGACGTCCTTCCCGCCGCCGAGCTGGCCCTCTCCCCACGGATTCGGGCCGCGCTCGGCGGCCGCGCAGGCCCGCCACCCGGCCCGCTGCCCCGCAGAGCTGCCCGGGAATAAGCTGCACTGGGTGTGTGATACGGGGCAGTGATTCTAGGCTATCGCCTGGGTCAGTGACCCAGATAAACAGCTGGAAGACAATAGGTAGCTCTATTGCCCGGGGTATGGAAGTAAGAAAGGCCCAAGGCTTCCTTTATGTGCCGTAGCATCCCTTCTTCATATTAAATATATCCCATTTCCTGACTCTCCACGTGCTTTCCCATGTCACTGGAAGTGAACATCTCATTTGCTCTCCCGAGGACACAGGTCAGAGCCCTTAATTTCACCTCCACACAATTTCTATGAGCACACATGCGAAAGGGGCTTTGACCCTCTACACCTACTCTTGAAGGATAGGCTTAAAAAGCTTCACCTGGCAAAAGATCTTCCTGTCCCCCGCCCCCCCCCCCCCTTTTGGGCTAACCCATTCAGACTCACCTGGCCTTACTGAGACCATGAAGATGGGTGGTTAGAGCAGGAGCAATGATGACCATATTGGAGACAAAGAAAGAGTTAGTATTAGTCTTCTTGAAGTTCAACTACAGCCCTTTATCCATAACTGGGAATTTGTCCCATTTACCCTGAATCTTTCATACATGTCCATTATAATTTGAATCGAGCAAATTAATTTAAATAAATTGGATGTGAGCGTCCTAAGCATGCAAATGATGGGCTCTGTACCTTATCCATGGAGTGTAACACAATGGTCCTGTATATATGTGTTAAATAGAATAGAAACTCATCTAATACACACACACGCACACACACACGCACGCACACACACTAGTAAAAGAATTTTCTGTACACTTCTGACATCAATCCAATGTTCATAATCCCCACTTCTCTTACATTGAAATCCCTTGAAAAAACTTAAGTCAGTTCTACTTTTGTCTTTCTGCTTCTCCAATTCATAATAGATGGAACTCAATGTAAGTCCTGAAATCAGCTGCCCTAGAACCATACAGTTTGAGATAAAAGGAGAACTTGATTCCTTCTTATTGGCAGCAACATCACCGGAGCTGCCTAGAATGCCTCTTCTTCCACACTGTCCTCCTGGGTTGCCCTTCCTATTGCGCCTTACCTCCAAGATGTCCACTTTCGCACAATTCTTTTCTGATCTTCATAGGGAAAAGGGCACCTGAAAGTGTGTGGCGGGGCATGGAAAAGATGAGGAGCAACATAAACAAGTGGGTCGATTCTGGCTTCATGGTGTGGCAGGGAGCAGATAGGAGAGTCCTGGGCTGGGCTGAAATTATATCTTAGGGGTGGAGCTCCTTCTCTTGGGAGGAGTCGAACCCATCTCTCTGATTTCACTTCCCCAGGGCCCAAGTCGGGGCAGGGTTCTGGTGCGTCCAGAGTCAGCAGAGTGAGTAGGACACACCATGCTTGGGTGTCTGGCCGTGTAGCCTGCAAGGTCACGGTTTATCAGAGCGCCACTGCTGAAGCTCAGCCTCCCACTCTCTCCTCTCTATCTGTGGATCACGACTACTCATGGCTCAGAATATCAGCACCTCCATAATGAACAGTTGTAAATAGCTTATTAGGAGTGCTTTAGTATACAGGGTGGGGCAAAAGGAGGTTTACAGTTGTTCATATGGAAAATAACACTAATTAAAAAATAATAGTACAAGAATAAACTCTGTGTCATGTACTCACAACGGTAAAACCACTTTTGCCTCATCCTGTATAAATGTAAAAATTTGAAAGTAAGTTAACATAGAACCTAAGAAACTGGAACCAAACTAGCAAAATAAATATAAAGGAAGCAGGCAGAAGAAATTGATGAAGATAGTAGCTGAAATTAATAAATTATATAAACACTAAAATTGCTAAATAAAATAAAAAGTTTGTACTCTGAAAATACCATTAAAATAGACAAAACTTTGCCAAGAATTGCTAAGCAAAACAGAAGAAATAAACATCTTCTGAAACAGAAACAGACTCACAGATACAGAGAGCAAAGGAATGGTTACCAGGGGGAGGGGGTTGACGGGCTGGGTTAAAAAGGTGAAGGGATTAAGTCGGATGAGTAGTTACAAAATAGTTACTGGGGTGTAAGGTACAGCACAGGGAATATAGTCAGTAACATTGTGACAACCATGTATGGTGCCAGTTGGGTACTAGACTTATTGGAGGGATCACTCCATAAATTATATAAATGTCTACCACTATGCTTGCTGTACACCTGAACCTAATATAAAATAATATTAAATAGCAACTATAATTGACAAATAAAAAAAGAAATAAACATCTTCAATATTAGGAATGTGGAAAGGGTTGAACTCAAACACACAGGAGACGAAAAATTTACTAAGAAGTAGTTTGTAAAAGCGTTAAAAATCTCCATAAAATGAAATTACTCAAACTAACTTAATATACAGCAGAATGCCTGAGTTCATTAATAAACATGCATGAAAATGAAATAAATGTTGATTTTACTGATGGGATGATTACACTTGTAAGTTCTATCAAACACTCATTGACAATTTTCTATCTTAAACTCTTCTAGAAAAAAATCGTTTAAAAATTAGAGAAAAAACAAAGTTTTCTATCTTCATCACTTTTTTTTTAAAAAAAATGTTTTTATTGATTTTTTTTTAGAGAGGGAGAGAGGAAGAGACAGGACGAGAGAGAGAGGGGAACATCGATGAGAGAGAACCATCGATTGGCTGCCCACTGCACGCCTCCTACTGGGGATCGAGCATGCAGCTCAGGGATGTGCCCCGGATGGGAATCGAACTGGTGACCTTTCGGTGCATGGACAATGCTCAGCCAACTGAGGCACCTAGCCAGGGCCCCATCACTTTATTGAATTAGAGTAAGTAAAGTCACTTCTCTCGACCATTCCACCCAATCTTCAAACCCCCAACCCCCAATGCATATACTTAGAGACCTATTTCTTGGTATCAGTATTCTTTGTATCTCTAAATGCTAGAATCACCCTTTTGATGGTAAATTATGTTTTAGCCATCTACTATTCATGTCTCCCAAGGTGGGAACAATTCAGTCAGTATATTTTATAAAGGAGATGGAAGGCCAATTAATTCATTAAGTGGGTTTCATTAAGAGAGGTTCTCTCTTAGTTTAAAAATAACAAAGTCATAATTGAAATCATACTATGCAGATGGATCTTGCTGAGCTTTTAAAATAGCTGCATGGATTATATCAATGTATCATAACTTAATTTCTTTTGTATTAATGGTCAATTAGGTTGTTTTTGATAGATAATTACAAATAATGCTATAGTAAATATTGTGGTACATGGATATTTATGTAAAATTATTTCTATGGCATAAATTGTTAATTTATTATTTAAAAAAAATTCTCACCCAAGGATATTTCTTCCATAGATTTCTAGATTTCTAGAGAGAGTGGAAGGGAGGAGGGGGAGAGAGAGAGAAACATTGATGTGAGAGAGACACACTGAATGGTTGCCTCCCGCAAGTGCCCCGACAGGCCAGGGATCGAGCCTGCAACCGATGTATGTGCCCTTGGCCAAAATCCAACCTGGGCCTCTTCAGGCCTCAGGCTGACGCTCTAACCACTGAGCCAAACTGGCCAGGGTGGTATCTAATTTGACTATCATATAAAATAAACAGCAAGTTATATTATCATTTATTGAAAAATATATCAAAATTTCCTTTGATTCGAAATTTGAACTTCATCATATTCTTAAATATACTTAGATATATTTCTGGATATTCTATTTGATTTATCTATGAATATTTCTATTTCTGATGTTTGTTTACTCCTCATGGTTGGGCCAGGTGGGAAGGAGTCTAGAGGTGCCTTGCTCCATGGTTCCAACAGAGTCAACATTTTTGTCTAAACTGCTAACCAGCCCAACACCCAATAACAAGAAGAATGGATGTTAGTAGAACTGAATCAAAGAGGACCTAGGCTAGGATGAGTTGAATAAATAACTCCCAGGATGCTGGACATCTTGGTGCTTTGCATTAAGTGTCTCTATTGTCATATATAAATATGGCAGTAAATGTTCTGTACCTCATGTCTCTGAGGGAGAGAAAGTAAGATTTTCTATTTCAGTGGAAGGCAGAGAGCGTAAAACTTTAGATGAAAAAGATGTGAGGCAGAAAATAATAAGGATCATTAACTTTCCTTTTATTTTTTTGCTGTTGCGTTTTTGCTCTGCCTGGTAGAACACTAATAATGGAAGGTTCTTGAGAAATGCCTGAGGCATCCATGTGCTTCATAGCAGCCCCTTAGGAGAAGGATTCTGTCTTGGACCACGCAGTTTTATTGTAGGTGTATTTCAGTCCCAGTTGTGCCCCTTTTCCTGTGCTATTGCATACTCCTTAAGCCACACTTATGGCCTCAATGGCAATTCTCTTGGGAAAGCAGAAAGGAGGGGTTATATTGGATCTGAACTGAGTGAGCCTGACCGGGAAGGGGGATATGGTTGCTGCTTCACTGGAGGTACTCAGATGCCCTAGAGCATGTATTACATGCCATCTTAATGGGTAACATTTCATGGAAGTTAGAAAGCATAAAAGCATGAAAGATGGAAAGATTAAAACCTACCCAGGATGTCCCAGCATGAGCTCATATTTCTTCTGTCTGGAATGTTCATTTAGGTTACCCAATGTATAAAGAGACTAGTTAAACAGAAGTTCTGGCCAAAGATGAGGAATATAGAATGTATTTGGAGTAGGGATGTTATTAAAACTAGCCACAGCCTTATAAGATGTGGCACAAATATCTTACCTATTGTTCCTTGCTTGTGTTGTAGAATGAAATAAAATTCCCTCTTTCCATTTTACCTACTGTTTTATGTAAGATAGGTTGGTTGATGTAGAAACTTGCCATTTTATACACTGGATGCAGAATTTCCTGGCAGGATTCAGTTAAAAGAAAAGGGGACTATATAGGCCAGGCATTTTGTACAATTTCCCTCATACTGAATTTTTCCAATGTTTCTTCATGATTAGACCTGGGTTAAGAATTTGGATCCGAATATTACAGGTTCTGTGCCCTTGTCATTACATCATATTAGGTGGTTCATAAATTTGTCCCATGATCACTGATGGTAATTTTAGTCACTTGATCAAGATGGTGTCTGCCAGGTTTCAGTACTGTAAAATTGCTCTTTTTTACTTGGTTATTAATAAATATTTTGTGCTGATATACTTTGAGACTATGTAAAATTAAATTTCTCATTGCATTTGTGCTGACAATAAGGTTTTCTCTACATTACCTCGCCTATCAGATTTTGGCCTGCATCGCAGTGGTATTTTGAATGGCATCTAGATTTTGTGCAGTGTTTCATGACCCTGGCCCTATCAAAACTTTTCCCTTGGGAGCTCTTACAACTATCATCATTTTAAAAAAATTGAAATATAATTGACATATAACATTGGCTACGGGGAGATGGTGGGGGAAGTGCCTACTGGTTTCCCTGATCTCTGGGGAGGACCACAGCCAGCTCCTGGGTGTCTGCTAAATTGGAAGCCTGATGTTTAAGCAGTAGCTTTCAAAGTATGCAGATGGGCCCCTATCAGGGAAAGATTGGGGAGAGGCAGTTTTGCCTTTTACCTCTGCACTGAGCCCTGGGGGCACAGTCACAGTGCTTGCAAGCCCATTAACAACTGTTTCTTTGCTTTAGTCTTCTGGGTCTTGTGGTTACAAGCCTAAGTGGCTTTCAGAACTAGGTGTTTTTTATTCTTTTATGATATTTCTGAGGGCTCCTCAACCTAATCTTCTACCATCACCAATTCATACTTTGGCTATGTCCTTTATATTTACCTCAGTTACTGTGTCATTTTGGTAACCTATACTATTTTCCAAACACTATTTTTTATTAGTTCTTCTTTGTTAACATATGTTCCCTTTTTTACAGACCAATATCCACTCTAAGATAGTTGAGAATATTATGCCTATTTCATTTATCTCTCTCTTTTTTAATTTGTTAATCCCCAGCAGAGGACATTTTCTCCATTGATTTTTTTTTTTAGAGAGAGTGGAAGGGAGGGAGAGAGGGAAGGAGAGTGAGGGGGAGAGAGAAACATCGATGTGAGAGAGACACATTGATTGGGTGCCTCCTGCACAAGCCCTAACCAGAGCCGGGGTTTGAACTTGCAACCCAGGTACGTGCCCTTGACCGGGAATTGAACCCACGATCTTTCGGTGCTTTGCCAAAGCTCTAACCATTCAGCAACACAGCCCAGGGCTATTTCATTTATCTCTTTAATAAGTTCTGGGTTATTTCATATTGGTTATTTAGCTTATTGTTTCTCTTTGTTGACATGTTTATGGTAAATTTTGTTTGTGATCATTTGTCCACAGGAATATATGCTGTTTTTGCTCTTATAGTGTTATGCCGTGGATGGATGGGGATGGGAGGAGGCAGTGCAGAGAAGGGCCAAAGCCCAAATCTTTTCACTTGCACTTCTCTTGGTTGACTTAAAGTGGGTAGTGGAGCCCTGCCTGGTGTGGCTCAGTTGGCTGGGTGTCGTCCCATGCACCAGGAGGTTGACAGTTCAATTTCCAGTCAAGGGCACATGCCTGAGTTTCAGGCTTGATACCAGGTGGGAGCATCATGCAGGAGGCAGCTGATCAATGTTGTGCTCTCACATTGATGTTTTTCTAAAAATCAATAAACTATTCTTTAAAAAAATAAAGTAGGTGGTGGAAAAATTCCAGTTAGAGATTCCACAGTGATACAATTTGGGCTTATTTACACCCATTTGCTACTTTCTAAGTAGCACTATTCCTCTTGCTTGCCCCCTACTCAGGGAACATATATGTATTTCTGCCTTGGATGTGTTTTCTATGAAAATTCTTTCTCTTAGGCTTAGTGATCTGTATCTCAGTGTATATAAAAAGAAGGAAAACAATAAACTTTGGGTCTAGCTAGCCCAGTTGTGCCTGTTTTTATGCACTTCTTACCCTACCTGGGCTCTGGAGCCACCATTATATTCTCTCAATCACCCTGGTGTTATCTTGTGGCTGTTACTGCTTTGGCAATGTTGTCGACAGACTCAGATTGTTGTGGTGGGAAAAATAACTCAACTCAAAAGCTGTCACCCAACATACAACAACCCTCTTTCTTCAAAGGATTCTTAGTCTTGACTGTAGTCATTCATATCCATAGGGGTGTGTGTGTGTGTGTGTGTGTGTGTGTGTGTGTGTGTGTGTGTATTACTTCTCTGGCTTTTCTGGGAGTTGGTGGCTGAAAGAGGGAGCAAACAGACCATGGGAATATGTTAGTTTGTTCCTGAAAGACTGTCCACTTCTGGGATACCAGTTTCATGACTCACAACAGGAAAATCTCAGAACTTCCATTTATGTGGATCAGTCAGATTAGTCTAGTCCCTATTACTTCAGGGTTCACAGTATGTCTCCTGCAGCTAATGGGATTCAGGGATGATTTATAATTCTAGGGTTTTCACCAAAGTTGAAGTATAGCAGAATTTGGGCTTTACCTGTTCAGAGTAAACTCTGGATGAGAGTCTGATCTTGAAGTAATCAGATTTTTTGCAGAAAATTGTATCAATTTAGACAATTGTTTTTCTTACTCTTTTTAAATTTATTTTTTATTGATTTTAGAGGGAGAGGAAAGAAGAGGGATAGGGAGATAAATGTCAATGAGAGAGAGACATTGATCAGCTGCTTCCTGCACATCCCCTATTGAGGATCAAGCCTGCAACTCTGGCATGTGCCCTGACTAGGAATTGAACCGGTGACCTCTTGGTTCATGGGTCAACACTCAACCACTGAGCCACATCAGCTGGGCTGTTTTTCTTATTCTTAAGACTGAACAGAAACCAGGCTTGTGTGTCTAATTATGGGATCTCACAGTGCCTCTGATAATTTACAGGTAAAGGACTGGACCTTGTCAAGAAGATGGATAGAGAAGGGATGCAGGGAAGGGATGCCTGTAAAAATTCAGAGACAAAATGGTCAAGGTGAGTATCCTAGAAGTGGGAAGATCGTGGTCATGCTGAACATTATAGTATTATTTTCAGAAGACTTGGCAGCCAACATCTAGATAACCAGTCTCTTGGTAGCTAAAACACAGTCACTGGATTAAAGTTGAGGTTTCTTTTTCCAGAAGCACCGAGAATAGCCAAGTCGAATGTCAATGACTAAGGTACTAAAAAATATCCAAGTAAAACTCATTAATTGGAATCAAGTCAGGGGGTTAGTTAAACTAATTGGGTTTCCTGGCTTGGTGGAAATGAATCAGGAAACGTCACAAAGAAAAATTTATGCTGATTGAAGGGACATTTCATGTGAGTATGAGGTTCATTGCTCAATTTGATTTCAAGGGCAAAAAGGAGCACAGGTTTGGTACTTTGGTTCTACTAATGAGCTCAACATGAGAGAGGAGGTGATATAAACTTATACATATTGGTTTTGTCACATCTGAAAGTGTAAATATTGTATGCATGTATGAGAAATGGTTCAGGAGAGAGAGGGGACCTAATGGATAGAACCAGCTGATATTCCAACTCTGGATAAGCCACGGGGAGAGATATTCAGAGAGGAAGGAGGATTGACACAAAAGCTATCTCATTTTAATGGTCATACAGTTATTTCTCAGGAAAGACAAAGCTAAAGTCAGGAAAATGGCAAACAGATGCGAGTTTCAAGGAAATATTACAAAGATTATAAAATTTGTCTGAATTTTCTTATGTCTGTCTTCAGATGGTGTGTCGAACATCTCAAATTTCATCTTTATCCTGAATTTTTATGGGGCCTGTTTAAGCAAAAACACAAAAACAAAATAAAACACAACAGGTTTATCTTATAGCTTTTGGAAAGTCTCCCTGGATTAATTGGTCATTTTTATCTCAGGGGAAACCCAGAGGATGCCATCTCTTTCAATGCCCCTCCTGTTCCATTGGTTAATATCTTATTCTTTCATTTTTTTCAGAACTTAATCATTGCCTACTATGTGCCAGGCACTACAAAGATTCACTAGGAATATTAAATTAGTAGAACAAAATTCCTGCTTTTGTGTTACTTCCAAGGCCATTCTCTACATCACTCTCCTGGGAATCAGCCATTCCATAGGCCTCTTAGTCTCCATGGGCCTTCTTCTGGTTCTTATGACTGGGGAGTGGCCAAATGTGGGCTGGGAGCTAGCTTAGTTGTATAAAACACCATGTTGCTATGGAGAGTTTACGGGTCTGGAAGTACAGTGATTGGGTGTGGGTGACCTTGTGCATGTAGGATGGTCAAGTCCTGGGTGACCATCAGATCTGGTTAGAAATCTTCTTATGCCATTTAATAATGTGACCCTAGGCCAGTTAGTTACCTCAGCTGGGCTTGGTTTCCTCACCTGCCACATGAAAATAATAATACACATCTACCTTAGGGTGATTTTAATTTTAATTTGTACCAATATACAGAAATTGTTTAGTGCAGTGCCTGGCACATGGTAATTGTCCAATAAATGGTGGCTATTATTTTCTCTGCGAATTTTTGATGTCCTAACTGCAAAATGAAAAATGATCCTGAGATCTAATCCAACTCTTTTTTTTAAATTTATCTTTATTGTTGAAAGTATTACAGGTGTCCCATTTCTCCCCCCCCCGCCAACTGATTCCCTCCATCTTGCTCCCATCCGCTCCCCAGGCCTTCACCCCGTTATTGACTGTGTCCATGGGGAGATCCAACCCAACTCTTAAACCTTTTGATTAAGACAATTCTCCCTCTTCCCATCCCCAAACCAGGGTTTATCTGGGAATCCCAGAGCCCCTCCGTTTCCTCTCCCCAAGGACCAAAGACAAAATCAAGATTCCTTACGGTTCTTTATAGTCTTTCTCACAGGCTACTTGACAATGTATTTTGAGGCTGAAGTTGTTAAGGTTGCCATCACAGCCAGAAAAGACAAAAAGTTGACATTTTTGGCTCGTTTTGTTGAAGAAAAATCTAAAGTGGGCTTCATAGCAGCTGCCAAACTTCATTTCCAGTTTGCAGGGATCTGCACAAGAGGTTCCCTTTGAGTTGGGGGAATTTGTTAGGACTCAGCAAGAGATCTTGTTTTCAAGCGCCCTTAAAAATTCCTCACATTAGCGTGGAAACATTCCCATATTCAAAGTCACTGATGGACATCTAGTTTTCTCTTGGACTTAGGATTACTTGACAAGGTTGCCCTTGGACATGTAAGTTGATTACAACTCCAGGTTTTGGTAGTGACTTGGAGAAAAGTGAGCAGTGAAAAAGGTGATTCTGCCAGAAGCTTGTGCAAAGTTGTAAGGTTCCCATTTCATTTTATTTTATTAAAGCACAGTCTCCTGCTTCTCTGTACCTTGAGCTCTCTCTCCTCTTAACTGCCCACACAGGACATACAATTCAGAATGCTCACTCTCCAGTTTTCATATATTCACTATTCTGTCTACACCCCAAATTTCAGGTAACTGTGCCTGCTGCCATCCTCAAAGCAGGATACATGTCAATATGCATAACTTTGAGGATGATATCTTTGCTTTCATATCCTGTCATCTCTCCCTCTATTGCCTTCTTAGAGACAAACTTTCTGTTTTTATTGATAAGACTCACATAGGTAGTGGCCAAAATAGCAACAACAGGGTTGTACTGGCAACTCAGAGACTGATGTTTATCCTACTCAAGTAGCCAGTCTGAAGTTTATTCACTAGTAAAAGTAGCTATTCAGGTACAGTTTACATGCATAATATTATTTCATACAAACACCCTCTGAAGCAGGCATTTTTCTTTTAAAAAAAAAATATCTTTATTGATTTCAGAGAGAGGAAGGGAGAGGGAGAGAGAGAGATAGAAACATCAATGATGAGAGGGAGTCATTGATGGGCTGCCACCTGCACAGCCCTGACTGGGGATCCAGCCCACAACCTGGGCATGTGCCCAGACAGGGAATCAAACTGCGATCTCCTGGATTCTAGGCCGATGCTCAACAGATGAGCCACGCCTGGCTGGGCCATTTTTCTGATCTACATTTTGCACAGGGGAAACTGAGGTTAAGGAGCAGTAGGTGGTTGACTCAACCAAGGGCACACATTTGCAAAGTGATGGGGCCAGAATTTGGGGTCTTTGACTCACTGAGCTTGTACACATTATCTGTGGAAGAAGCTTCATTGCCTTTCACATCCACATTGTGAGCTCCTCTAAAGAGGGACCATGTGTCCAAGTGTTCTCTATGTGCCCAGAGCCCAGATATTGAAAATGCCTCAATTTTTCCAGTTCCAATCTTCTTTTCTTCTCATCTCACTACATACTTTTGATTGGTCTGTGATCTTTGAAATTTATCATGAAACCCCTAATTCAAAATACTTCTAGTCTTTAGAACCCCTAAGAAAGAGAGCTCTACTGGAAAGGACTTATTTGCATCTTAGGTTTTTTTCTCTCTCATCAGACATCCACAAGAACCCTAGAGTAAGTAATGTCCCGAGTCAAAGGACTAAGAGTCTGTAGGTATTGACGCAAAAGGAAGAACTTCCTGAACCAACACTTTTTCCCCAACACTTTCTTACTCACTCATAATTGGTCTTTGAATTTATATTCTGCTTCAAGTTCATACCTTTGAGGTCTCCACATATGTTTTCAGTAAGTCTAACAACACCACCCTTGAATGGGACAGCCAGGAAGACGAAGATGAAGAACCTTAGAAGGAATCTCAGCTCAGCAGTCTTCATGGTGAAGCAAGCAGCAGGTAGGAGAGTCTTGGTATCAACTGATGTTATATTTGGGGCTTGATACTTGAGAGGGCTGAGCCCACTTACCCCAAGGGCCAGGACTGGGCATTACTAGGTGTTGAGTTGAACAGTGAATGCTTGGGTACCCAGCCATGAAGCTGAAGGTCCCAGACTGATTAGACCCCTGATAGTGAGTCCCATGTTCATGTACAAACCACAGAAACTAAAGGACTAGAGAGCCTCTGTATGTTTAACCATGGAGGGTAGAGCCATCAGAGTGAAAAAGAATTTAAAAAGAACTGCTTCCTTTCTTCTCTTCAGCCTTCTACAACAAGGAAGAGACTGATCCTGGTGCAACAGAAGGGCTGTAATAAACACAATAATAGTAATGATATTAACTAATAAAAGTACCCATATAGTACTTTTCTCCTGCTAGGCACTGTTTGAATCAACATACATACTAAGTCATTGAATTATCATATGCACCCCAATGGATTAGCCACAATTATTATCATCATTTACAGAGGAAGAAGCAAAGGCTGAGGTTGAGTTACATGTACAAGCTCCCATATGTGTCATGTAGTGGAAACAAGATTTGAACTCACCACACTATATTATACCTAGGAACATGGGGCAACTTGGTTCTGTTTTCTTGTAAGACTTCTAAAATTTTGACTTTCACGTTGGTACTCTTAAACCACCTAAAGTTGGTCATTTTGGATAAGGTATGGAATAAAGTTCAAATTCCATTTTTTCAATAGTTCCAGACTGTTTATTGAATGAGTTCCTCTTTTATCCGGTTGTATGATAACTTCACTTATATATGTGGCATGATTTCTGAGCTCTGTTTTTTCACTTCACTGTATATTCCTTCACCAAAACCATTCTTAAATCACGAGAATAAATCGTTTTTTGATTTTGAAGAGTTTGAGAACTATTGATATTAATTCTTCTTCAAATGCTTGGCAGAATTCACTAGTGAAGCAATCTGGTCCTGAGTTTTTCTTTATTGGAAGTGTTTTGGTTGCCGATTCACTCTCCTTACTTGTTAATGGTCTGCTCAGATTTTCTATTTCTTCATGATTCAGCCTTGGTAGGTGTATGTTTTTAGGAATTTATACATTTCTACAAGATTGTCCAATTTGTTGGATATAAGTGTTCATAGTAGTCTCCTATGAATCTTTGTATTTATGTGGTATTAGTTGCAACGTCTCTGCTTTCATTTATAACTCATTTGAGACCTCTCTCTCCTCTTTGGAGAGTCTAGCTAAAAGTTTACCAATTTTGTTTATCTTCTCCAAAAAGTAACTCTGAGTTTTATTGATATTTTCTATTCTCGATTTCACCTATTTTTGCTCTAATTTTTATTATTTCCTTTCTTTTGCAGACTTTATGCATAGTTTGTTTTTCTTTTTCTAGTTACTTGAAGTGTAAAGTCAGGTTGTTTATTTGAGATCTTTTTAAAATTTTTTTAATTAAAAAATATCTTTATTGATTTCAGAGAGAGGAAGGGAGTGGGAGAGAGAGAGAAACATCAATGATGAGGGAATCATTGATCGGCTGCCTCCTGCACGCCCCCGACTGGGGATCGAGCCCGCAACCTGGGCACGTGCCCTGACAGGGAATCAAACCGCTATCTCCTGGATCCTAGGTTGATGCTCAACTGCTGAGCCACACTGGCTGGGCAGCCAATGCTTAAATAATTCTTAAAGAAACTCTTCCTGGAGTCTAACATGAGGCTGTGGTGGAATGTTTTTCACCTTACCACACAATGTTTCCTCTTTGAGAACATGGGGGAAAAAGCTTGTGTCTTTTGCCATTTTCCACCATGAATATTTCCACTTTTCTCGAGTATCTTCTTGGGTTAACCTCATGCTTACTTTAAACTTCATAACCGATTATGCTCCCCTTACCGCGCTGTTATTACGAAAGCTGAGAGCCAATTTTATGACTTCTTTTGTGAGTGTCTTTGACCCTGTAGCATGCATTTGCTATGCTAATCTCCCTCCTGGGTCTACTATACCTTACTATCCCTTCTATTTCTTTTGCTCTGTCTTCCTTATATAGACTAAATTCATTTTTGTTTTTTTATACTATGTATTATTATCTTGGTAAGCTGCCTTAAATTCTTCCAAAACAGGGTTGAAAATTAATAAATAAATGAATAAAACTAAAAATTGATTTGAACTCAGATCTTCATATTAAATTAAATTTAAAAATTTTCCCCAGGACACCATGCTGCTTTGAAGGTGGAAAGTGTGGGATGAGGCTCTGGGGACACAAGGTTGTCCTTGGTTCATTAGTTTCTTGGTTGGGTACCTGGTACATCCTGTCCTGCACCAAGGGCTAGGGTAGTGAAGTGGAGGAAGGTGGGAACTAAATGCAAGAGGAGACACCAAGAACGTAGGTCCCAATTTAAAAGAATAGTCTCAGTTCAGAAAAGATTTCTCCAACTTTTCCCCAGTAGCATCAAGCAGGAGTTCATCAGGATCCTTCTTGGTGCTTTTCTCACTGTTCCAGATAACTAGAATAGATGGTAAGAGAAGTGCTCAGACCCCAGGATGAACTTAACCCCGCCTTAGCCTTAACCCTGAAAGGCCATTAGAATATTGTGAGGCTAGACTCTAGGTTTGGATTTGGCAATGCCCTAGGAGGTACTCTTTCCTTGTAGTCAGAACCCACAATTTCATTCTTAATTCAGGAAGGAGCACCTAAATCAGGGGTGGGGAACCTTTTTCTGCCAAGGGTCATTTGTGTATTTATAACATCATTCGAGAGCCATACAAAATGATCAACTTAAAAAGTAGCTATGAAAAAAGTTCCTAGATTTATTGAATTTCGAGTCCTGCCTGCAGTTGCCTTGGCAGGGTCAGACCAAATGATTTCATGGGCCGTATATGACCCATGGGCTGGACATTCCCCACCCTGACCTAAATGATGAGAAAAGACTGATGGGATATGATACCTATCTTTGACTCTACTGAGTAGACAGTTTTCTGAAAAGTGATCCAGGGGAGTAACTAGGTACTTTGTGTTTGACCAGAGCTTAATAAACTGACACCAACTGATGATGGGAATGGATAAGCCAATGGTACAGACAAATTCACCTGAGTCAGGAAGCATCTGCCTGGAAGTGGATCACTGTGATGCTACTGCTATCAGAACCTCATGGGATCCCAACTGCTGCCCCAGCCACTGCTCTTAATAGATCATATTTCTTTCAGGAGAAGAGTTGCCAGGTGAGTTTTTGAAAGTTAGGACATAAAAGAGGGCAGGTGACATTCTAGAACAGGACTGTGTGATGAGTACATGCAATGGATGGAGGAGTTCTGCCTATTAGAATATGGACACTAAGTAACAAGAGGCCTCAGAGCAAGGGACATGTACTACATGTTTCTGTATCAAATGCTGTGCCAGGCCCATTAAACTGCTTAGGGCAAAACAAGACCCAAGATACTGTACTTTGATTCGACCAATGCCTCTTACTTTTCAAGTGGCCTTGAATCCATCTTGGCCCTCATTTATTCTCACTTTAAAATGCAGGGATTAGACCAGATGATTGCACAGAATCCTTCTGGTTTGAAGACTGTGGGAAGAAGGAGTGTGAATTGTGTCTGGGTCCAACCCCCGGCCAAAATATCACCTTCAGACTTCCCTCCTCCAGTCCAATGTACTGAGAAGCCAACAAAATTGGGCATTTCTCTGAACAACCATGCAGATGCTACTTTGAGCCTGACAGCCTCCACTGCCAGAAGCCCAGAGGGGGGTGCGGTGGCTATAACTACAGCTCTGACCAAAGAGGCACGTGAGGGCACCCGCTCATTCTCAAAGCAGGAATCTTCCAATCACAGGAGCTCAGAGGCTGAGAAGTGTCATAGATGAAGAAGCCAAAAAAGGTAAGAATTTGGCTTGGGGAGGGGCTTACATGAATAATGGCTTAGAAATGAGGATTTTCTTTGCTTTTCAAATGAATGGGGCATAACTTAGGAAGAATCAGGATCAAAATTCTGAGTCTCTCCTTACACCTCCTTCTGTTAAGGCTGCTTGAGTTACTGTTTTGCTCTCCTTGTTGCCTCTGGGATTTCCAAATGTAGGAGCTCATCCTCATATCTTCAATTTACTGTTCACCCTGCCACCTCACCCCTCGTGCCCATCATATTTTATATACCTATGGCGAGTGAAGGAAATCTAAGCAGATGCCCCCGAACCCAAGGAGTTTTTAGTATTTGAGCTCCAGAAAAAACTCCCTGATCTGCTGTGAACAAATCTGCCTCTCAGGAACATTCTTAGAGACACTCTAAGGGTCTTCCTGCATCTTGCCACTGCACCAATATTGTACACACCCCAGGTATTTCTCCCTTAGGACTGTGCCCCTGGGCTTCCGGCCTTCTCCCATCATACATTATATGGAAAATGCCCATGCTGAGTACCAGAAGCAGAGCACGCAAGGCTACTTGGGAAGAGATCTAAGTTGATAAATTCTACACAGGTAATTTCTTCCCAATTCACGATGACTTCTTCCTGCTCCCTTGGTCACTGCAGATGCAAGGTATTTTGTTTATTAATGTTATTTGTGAGCCTAGTCCTACTTGCTGACTTCGGGTTAAACAGCCCTCTCCACTACTGCTCCAAAAGATTCCCTGGATTTATCTAATGGAAAGTTTCTACACTCAACTCCTTTCTTGGGCATCCAACTTCCAGGACCAGGTTCGATTCCTGCATTCAAGTTTTCTTCAGCAACTCAGCCACGATGGTGCACTACTATACTTATCATTTGTATCTTGAATCACTGCATGCTTTTCCGAAAACCTTCAAGTTTCTTCATACCTGTATTTTATAACATTCCTGTACCATAGTCAACCTCCCATCTAGGAACTTTGACTGAAACAATTCCTTGTACACAGTCAGACATTCACTTAGCTCTGGTTGAATTGAAGTGGGAAATTTGTTCCAATAAGGATGTATGGACAGGACACAAAAGGACTTAGTAAAAATTCCCATCAGGAGAGTGCCAGATTCCAACCAGGGCTAAGTCTCTGACCCCTCCCTTTACTCTTAGTTTTGCTTTTTCAGACAAGCATTTCTTTCATATATTCAACTTCTAGCCACCAAACCACGGAGAGGGCCTTATTAGCATGTTCCTTCTTTCACATTATCGACACAATGGGATACAAAAAGTATACCCTTTTTCTGGTGCTTCTGCTTCAATCGTGCTAGGTCCCCTCCATCTTGCCTTCACAAACACTGTTCATAATATCATAATTTTCTAAAATTTTCATTCATTCAGAAGGGACGTTTCTCTTTGTTGAAATGCAAAGTATGAATACATTGGATGTATTATGCTTTTGTAGTATTTAAGTTAATCTCTTTCTTGTAAACCTTATCAAAGCAATATTATCATACATCTCTATTCTTCTAATGGCCTCCATGTGGACGGGCTGTACTTCCTTTGTGTCTCCTGGCTCTTTGACTTTGGCCTTGGTCCTGTTATTTGCTTTGGTCAAGGGATATTATCAGACTTGACATGTGCTTGCAGGATTGGATTTCCTCCTTTGACGCCTGCATTTTGCCATGGGAAGAGTGATTCTTGAGATTCCACTGGTCCAAGAAGAATGAGAGACACATGAATCAAAAGTGAAGCCCACCCTCAGCTTGGATCCAAGCTCAGTCAAATCTAGTTCAGGCTAGTTGAACATCTATTTTCCTGCTGATGTATGAAAGAGAAAATAAATCTTTATTGTTGCCTGCCACTGAGATTTTATCAGTGGGGGATTGTTACTCAACAATGCTGACTAAAATATCCATGCAATAAATTCTACTTTAAACATTACCTGCACATCTAATATAAAATAAAGGAGAACATGGGAGACGGAAAAGAGCTAAAATAATTACACACATATACAATATGAATGACATCTATATGTATAAATATCCATGATACAATGTGGTCTTCTTTGCTGACCAGAAAGTTGTGGCTGATATTGATTTCTTCCTTACATATTCACACACGTTCCCTTTGCTTTCAGCCAGCAATGTGTCAGCTGGTTAGTGGTGTTGTTTGTTTGTATGTTTTTTAAACTTGGTAGAATGGACAAAATACACTTTAAAACAAAGACTGTAGCAAGAGACAAAGGACACCGCATAATGATAAAGGGAGCAATCCAACAAGAGGATATAATCCTTATAAACATTTATGCACCCAATACAGGAGCACCTAAATATATAAAGTGATTTTTTTTTTTTAAACATGTCTTTCTTGATTTCAGAGAGAGGAAAGGAGGGGGAGAGAGAGAGATAGAAACATCAATGATGAGAGAGTCATTGATCGGCTGCCTAGCCCGCAACCTGGGCACGTGCCCTGACCGGGAATCAAACCCTGATCTCATGGATCCTAGGTCGATGCTCAACCGCTGAGCCACACCCGGCCGGGCTAAAGCAAATTTTGATGGACACAAATGGAGAGGTCAACAGTAATACCGTCATAGTGGGGGATTTTAATGCCCCATTGACATGAGTGGATAGGGCTTCCAAACAGAAAATCAGCAAGGAAACAGTGGCCTTAAATGACACACTAGATCAGATGGGTTTAATTGATATCTTCAGAGCATTTCACGCTTAAGCAGCAGAATATGCATTCTTTTCAAGTGCACATGGAACACTTTCTAGGATAGACCACATGTTAGGACACAAAACAAGTTTCAATAAATTTAAGAAGATTGAAATCATATCAAGCATCTTCTCTGACCATGATGGTATATAATTAGAAATCAATCACAAGAAAAAAACAGAAAAACACACAAAGGCATGGAGGCTAAATAACACGTTACTAAACAATGAATGGGTTAACACTGAGGTCAAGGAAGAAATCGAAAGATGCCTTGAAATGATGAAAATGAGAACACAACAACCCCAAACCTATGGGACACAATGAAAGCAGTCCTAAAAGGGAAATTCATAGCATTACAAGCCTACCTCAAGAAACAAGAAAAATCTCAATCTAATTTTACACTTAAAGGAACTAGAAAAAGAACAACAAAGTCCAAAGTGAGTAGAAGAAAGGAAATAATAAAAATCAGAGCAGAAATAAACAAAATAGAGTCTGAAAAAACAATACAAAAGATCAGTGAAACCAAGAGCTAGTTCTTTGTAAGGATAAACAAGATTGACAAACCTTTAACCGGACTCATCAAGAGAAAAAGAGAGGGCGAGAAACAAGATGGCGGCGCAGGTAACACCTGCACCCGCCGCCTCCCGCAACCACATCAAAATCACAACTAAAACACAGAACCACCGTCACCCAGAGCCTCCTGAGATCTGGCTGAACAGAAACCCGACAACCGGGGAGCTGAAGCAGGACTGAGACCAGCAGAAGGGGCGGAGACGCAGGCGGATCGGGGCTGAATTGCAGAGACGCGGCCGCGGGCCCACACCCGGTGCCGAGGGGTAAACCGGGGAGGGAATCTCGGCGGTGGAGGTTTCCTCGAGGAGGGAGGGGTCCCAGCCCCCCAGCTGCCCCCAGCCCAGGGCTCCGGGCCGGGAAGAGACGTCCCCACAACTCCAGGCTGTGAAACCAGCGGGGACTGTCCCTGAGGGTTGCGGAGGCTGAGGAGCCCCAGCAGCTCCTCTAAAGGGCCCGGCGCGGACTCACTCGGACGCTCCCTCCGAGCCCAGCGCCGGGCAGCAGCCTGAAGGGACCCGGGACACTCGGGGAGGAACTAACCTGCCTGAGACCCGGGCAAGAGGCGGAGGGGCGACTTCCTCCCAGGCAGAAGGGCTGGCGGAGGCCATGGCTCCTGTGGCGAGTCCTCCCCGCACACAGCCCGCAGGCAGGCGCCATGTTTGAATCGCCAGCACCTGACTCGCACCTTCGGCCCCGCCCCGTGATTCCCAGAGGCCCCGCCCCTCCCCACCTGCAGCTCATCCAGGCCATTTCCAGGGGCTTTTCTGTGCAAGTGGCCTCTCCAGCCTCATGCTTAGGACTTTCCTAAAATCTCTCAAACAAGCAGCCCCAGGCCTGGCACTAGCGGCAGCTGCATTGGCTCATAGCTTGGCCTCTCCTGGCCACCTCCAAGCCCAGCACAAGTAGCAGCCATCTACAGATTGCTGTGTAGCTCAGGCTGGGTGGCCCTGGTGAAGGCACTGGCACAGGCTGACTTTGCACCTCCCGGGAGGCCCCAGAGACAGTGCACCTGGTGGTCAGACTCGACCACGCTGGATTACACCCCTACCACATCCACGAGTGACACACTCAAGGGGCGCACTTGGTGAACATCAAAGCCCTACTGAAATAAATCCTGCTCCATAGGGGTGTCTCCAGCACAGTAGCTCTTTCGCTGTAGTTGCAGCTGGTCCTCACAGCTGATTGGTCTGGGGGTCAAGTCCTCCCAGGGTCGCCAACAGCAACCAAGGCTCAACTACAAGAGGACAGTACACACAGCCCACACAGGGGAGCACCTAGAAGGCCCAGCTCAGGTGACTGGGGTGGCTGAGCCACTGGACCCTACAGGACACCTACTACAGAAAGTCACTCTACAAATTCCAGGAGATATAGCAGCTCTACCCAATACATAGAAACAAATACCAGGAAGCGGGCCAAAATGTGGAGGCAAAGAAACATGTCACAAAGGAAAGAACAGAAGAAATCTCTAGAAAAGGAACTAAATGAAATAGCTCCAAGCAAGCTAACAGATACAGAGTTCAGAATTTTGTTTATAAGGATGCTCAACCATATTAGTAAGAGTTGATGAAAATAACTGAGAAAATCGATGACATAATAAAGTACCAATTTGAAATGAAGGCTACACGAACTGAAATGAAGAATAATTTACAGGGAATCAACAGTAAAGTAGAGGACACTGAGAATCAAATCAGCAGTTTGGAACATGAGGAAACAAAAAACACCCAACCAGAAGAGCAAAAAGAAGAAAGAATTCAGAAATATGAAAATAGAATAAGGAGCCTCTGGGACAACTTCAAGAGGCCCAACATTCGTGTTATTGGGATGCCAGAAGGGGAAGAACGAGAGCAAGAAATTGAAAACCTATTTGAAAAAATAATGACAGAAAACTTCCCCTACCTAGGGAAAGAAACTGACTTACAAGTCCAGGAAGCACAGAGGGTCCCAAACAAGAGGAACCCAAAGAGGCCCACAGCAAGACACATCATAATTAAAATGCTAAAGGTTAAAGACAAAGAGAGAATCTGAAAGCAGCAAGAGAAAAGCAGTTAATTATATACAAGGGAGCCCTCATACAACTGTCAGCTCAACAGAAACTTTGCAGGCCAGAAGGGAGTGGCAAGAAATATTCAAAGTGATGAAAAACATGGAACTACAACCAAGATTGCTCTACCCAGCAAAGCTATCATTTAGAATTGAAGGTCTGATAAAGAGCTTCTCAGACAAGGAAAAAGTAAAGGAGTTCATCACCACCAGACCAGCACTGCAGGAAATGTTGAAGGGTCTTCTTTAACAAGAAGCTAATGAACAAAAGAATCTGATAAACTAAATAGATCCAGAGACATTGACGCATGCAACAAACAATCGTATTTCAGAGGGAAGAGATTAACCAAAGAAGTTATATGCATATGTGCATAACCCATGGACACAGACAATGACGGGGTGAAGGCCTGGGGAGGGGGTGGGAGCGAGGTGGAGGGGGTCAATTGGGAGGGAAAAATGGGACACCTGTAATACTTTCAACAATAAAGATAAATTAAAAAAAGAAAAAGAAAAAGAGAGAGGACTCAGATAAATACAACCAGAAATGAAAGAGGAGAAGTAACAACTGACAGCAAAGAAATACAAAGAAATGCAAGAAAATATTACAGAATGGTGAAGGAATTAAGCAAAAAACTCCCTACAAAACTCATAGACACAGACAAGAGTATGGTGATTACCGGAGGTAGCAGAAGGTAAAGGGGTAAATGGTGATGGAGGTAGAAGGAGACTTGACTTGGAGTGGTGAGCACACAATGCAATATAAAGATGATGTATTATAGAATTGTACACCTGAAACCTATATAATTTTATTAACCAATGTCACCCCAATAAATTCAATGAAAAAAAAGTGGCCTTGCCAGGCCAGCGTCGCTCAGCGGTTGAGCACTGACCTAGGATCCAGGAAATCGCAGGCTGCGGGCTCCATCCCTGGTGGGGGGCGTGTGGGAGAATGACTCTCTCATCATTGATGTTTCTCTCTCTCCCTCCCTCTTCTTTCCTCTCTCTGAAATCAATAAAGACATATTAAAAAAAAAGGTGTCCTTGCAATAACCAAGCCCCTTTTGCCAGTATAACTGCTTTGTTTCTCTCCTTTCCACTTTCATTTAAAAAAAATTTTTTTTGTTTGTCTTTCGTTTTGTACATCTCCTTAGAGTGCCTTTCTGTTAGATTGGATGTTCTCTTACTTATGAATCACTGAATAAAGCCAGTAAGTTCCTTAAAATAAAAACAAAAACAAAAACAACAAAAAACCCAGTTAATACATATCTTGGAATTTTCTTTCTTTCTTTTTTTTCTAAATCCTCACCCAAGGATACTTTTTCTGTTGTTTTTTCAGAGAAAGTGGAAGTGAAAGCGAGAGCGAGGGCGGGGAGAGAGAGGGGGGGGGGAGAGAGAGAGAGAGAAAGAAACATCGATGTGAGAGAGACACATCAATTGGCTGCCTCACCACAGGCCCCGACCCTGCTGGGGATGGAGCCTGCAACTGAGGTACGTGCCCTTGACCAGAATCGAACCCCAGACCCTTCAGTTTGAGGGCCAATGCTTTAACCACTGAACAAAACCGGCTAGGACTGGAATTCTATTTCTTCAGAATTATTGGAACTAAATACTAATAGACTAAATTAATACATCTTCTATAATATTAAAGCCTTGTAAAATTCTCTGACATCTTGATCTTTAATTAGCCATTACTATTTAGACATCAGTTCAAACAATGCTTTGGAAGATAACTTTCTGTGATGATGGAAATGTTCTATGTTTGCAATGTTTAATAGAGTAGCCATGAGCCATACAAGATTATTGAGCACTTGAAATGTAACTAGTGAGACTGTGGAACTGATGGAATATTTTATTGAATTTTAATTAATATAAATTTACATTTAAATGGCCTCCGGTGACCAGTGCCCATAGTAATGGACAGATCAAGCTCAGGTGATTAAAATAGTAATAGCTGTAGTTTGAATGGGCCAACCTTAACGTGAGAGGCTTGGCTCACATGGTTGAACTAGCTCATGCTGGTCAAGGAACTGCAGAGTTTCCTGAACAATGTTTCCAGCTCTGGGCCAGGGATCATCAAGGATTAGCCAGATTAGAAGGTGTCACAGAAGAGAGGAGTAGGACATAGAATTATGATAAATTTATCTTGGGACAAGTTCATTTGGGGGGAATGTGATTGGGAGAAAGTGGAATTGTGGACTAGGTAACCACAATTTTTCAAGTCGGTAACATTCACATGGGATTTGCAGAGGGAAGCAACGTCTTCTACAGTTGCTGGAGATTTAGTAGAGGACTTGAGATCATTGTTCAATGAGCTGGTCCTTCATTACATGGTTTAATCACACTATCTTTCCTGGATGCTTTCCATAACAGTGCACTGTTCCATTTTAGAAGATATTTCAAAGATCAGAGAAGTGGCACTTGTCTTTTTTTGGGAACTAATCTATATGGAATCTAGAAAAAAATTTAAAAAGCATTGAGTTTAAGAGGAAATGTACATGTAGGTTTCTTTATAAAACAGGAATTTGAGATAAAGGAATGATTGAAAGGACATGAATAATAACAGTAACAGTCTCCCTAGACTCTTGCCAGGCCCTGGGGTATAAGCTTTGACTGTGCCATCTCATTTCATCTCATGATGCACCTGAGGGAAGGTGTTATTTGGCTTCATTTCCAGATGAAGAGACTGAGGAGTTGGAGACACCCAGCCTCACCAAGTCAGCAAAGGCACAGCTGGACTGAGTCCCAGAATAGCCAGGATCCTTAGCCCTTTCTCTGCCCCAGTACCGTACTTCATAAACAGATATTTCCAAGCTTCTTTTTTCTTGTTTTTCCCCCCAGCCTATTCTAAGTTTTCAAAAGCAAGTATAAATTAACCTTTAAGAAAAAAATGTATAAAAGGAGACTGAGTCCAGCAGGCAAAACTGAAGCATGCAGTGGATTCCTGAGGGGCTCTGGACTGTACAGTGAAGCTTTTCTTTGTGAGAACTGTTCAGTAAAGGTTAAGATTAGTCTACTCCTTGCCAGCCTCCTTTGCATCCCATTTGGAAAGTCAGAATCATAGCCTCATTATGGGCAAGGCATGGTGTTTGGTTCTAGCATTCGGTGGCAAAGAAGTCAGACACAGTTTCTGATTTTCTGAGACTCATTCTAGATAGAAAAAATACTAAGTTAAACAATTACAGTGAAGTGTGATAAAAGGGTTAATATAGGGGTAAGATAGGGTGCTGTGAAAGGACAAAGAGAATGACTCATTTCATCTGGGGTGAATTGGTGAAGCTTCCATGGAGATTTTTATTTAATATGAAACTTGAAACATGAGTGGGAAGGTGGGAGAAAGACATTCTGGGCAGAGAGAAGAGCTGGAGTCAGAGCGTAGAGGGAGAGAGTGCCTAGCATCTTGGAGAGAGACCAGGTTTAGTGAGGCAGGTTTCTAAGTATGAAAGGGCGTGAGGAGTTAGGAGGCCTGAGCTGAAAGCAGGGGAAAGAGCATCAATGGAAAAACTCAGTGGAAACAGGAAACTGAAAGTCCACTCAGCAGAAGTGAACAGAGCCACCCAAGGAGGCACTCCTTCGGGAAGGAGGCATCTCAAGTGCTGGGTTTATATTCCAGCTCCATCACTGGCCAGTTGGCTAATGCTGAGCATATAACTTTAACTCTATGATCCTCAGTTTCCTGGTCTGTAAACTGGGTATTATGGTTGCTGTGAGGACCAAAGGAGATGAAGCACGTCATGGATAAAATGTTCACATTCAAAAAAAGTTGACAACACCCATCAGAGCCCAGGTTCTTGTGTGGAAGACTCTGACAAGGTCTGCCTGGATGCCTGTTCTCCATTCCAGGTCACTACAGGATGCTCAGCACTGCACTTTCTGGGAACAAGATCAACATTTTTCTCAGGACCTCACTGGCATCTCCCTCCTCGATCTTCTCAGCAACACCAGGGTCTCCAGAGCAGTAATGGTCAGTTGAGGGGAGCCGTTCTGCAGAGGACAGTCTGCGGGATCAGGGAGAGCAAACACTCTGATGTGTGGGTCTAACAGATGTTACAGTTAATGTAATGCACCCAAGGGTACAGTCTTAGCTGATCCTACCAGAAGATACGAGGATGGGGTGCCGGTTCTATAGAAGACACACTCAGGTTTATGGCAATGTTTTTCTGCTCACCCAAGGTGAAGTCCTGCCTCTTTGGGCAATGTGTTGAGATGAGGTTTACTAAGGGTCATATAACCATAGCCACGTAACCCTGAAACTGTTATAAAAATACCCTATATAGTCACACGAGCCATCTTTAGTTTGCCTTTCCCCTGAATATAACACCCAGGTTCTACCATGAGCTCAGTATCTTCTCGCTGCACTGGGCCCTGGATTATGTAATAAGGCTGATGCATTGACTGATGAACAGTGTGTGGCCTGAGTAGTTAATTATGTACAGGGTGCAGGGGAAATTAGCATGGCTGAGTCACCCGGACCTGAGCAAGGGTGAAAGTGCTCTCGCACTTACACTCCTCCATTGGCCTCCGCTTGCTACCATGCCCTGCTAATAAAAGAACAGTCTGAGTCAAAATACCACTGTTCTAACTTGGAAACTCAGGTGACTTCAGAAGGGTTATTAGAAGACCTTAAGTTCCTCATTCTCCCCCCAAAACAGCCTGAATCAAAATCCACCAAGTTATGAATAGTAGCTTTGTTTTGGTGGTGAAGTTACAGAGGGTTCCATTTTGCTCACCTTTCTTGGGACATTGGTAAAGTCATAAAGATGATCCTTTTTTTTAAAAGAGGGAAAACCTGGAACCCAGAAAGAGTGAGCTGCTGGCACCTTCTAACCTTTGTAGAATCTTTGCAATGACCAAGTTCTTCCACATGGCCTCATGTATTCTCACAAAACCTGAGGCACGGTGTCCTCTTCATCTTTGACATGAGGAAACTGAAGGTCTCGGAGATGGAAAGTGAGCTGACAGATACCACATAGAGTGTGTAGAGCTCAGCTTGACTTCCCGCTCAGGAC
The DNA here is from genome assembly GCF_054644295.1 of Miniopterus natalensis. NCBI lineage: Eukaryota > Metazoa > Chordata > Mammalia > Chiroptera > Miniopteridae > Miniopterus > Miniopterus natalensis. The sequence continues at coordinate 5,185,780 of NC_142087.1, forward strand.
ACTGTCAACCTGGAGGCTGGCAGAGGCTGTTCCTTGGCATAGGCTCAGGCCCAAGTGCCCTACGTTCCCACCCTAGGCCATGATTCTGCCTGTTCTGTGTTGCATAACTCACCCTGGATCACATCCTGCCCCAGGGAGTGAGAGCATAGCCCCAAGAGGGGAATAGCAGAGGAGGGGCACAATCTAACTGAAAAATGTTATTCTCACCTTATGGGAATATTGGTGCCTCTAGAGAGGCCACAAGAAAAACACTGGGAAAACTCGCATCAGGAATGCCAGGCCAAACCCCAATACTTACAAAATGCCCTTGGAAACATGCCTCATTTGCCAATCTTCTTTTTCCAGTTTTTGTTTTTTTCTCTGGGGAAGAAAAATAATTTCAATTATTATCTGGTGAAATTTTATTCTTAGAGATATAATTTTTTATTTTCCATTACTTCCATCTTTAAAACTAGACCGTGAAGCTAAGTTCTCCTGCCATAGGGAAAGCAGAACCTCAAAGAACTCAGTGACAACAAAGAGCCACACTTAGCTCTGCCTCCAATGTGGAACCTTGAAAGAGGTAGGGTTTAACTGCGAGGGCCAGTCTCTGGAAAAAGAAGTGGTTGCCTAATTGCTAAAATTTACTGAGTAATAATTATAGAGAGCTTGGGTTATCTATTTTAGTCTCATTATTACTGTTCTGGTCTTAAAGATGAGGAAGTTGATGCCCAGAGAGAGGTGAAGTAACTTGTCTGAGGTCACTTAGCTAGGAAGTGGTACAGCCAGGATTTGAATACTGGTATCTGGCTCTGGGTCCATACTTCATCACTCTGTACTTTGCCTCATATGTAGGGTATGTGCTCAGGGCAGGGAACACAGCAGGGAAATAGACATTTTAGAAGCTCACTGGTTGTCTCCTGCCTTGTGGGTCTTTTGAGACCTCATTCGGGACTTACAATCCTGCAAGGTGGGAAAAATGAGTCCACATTTTATGCAAGAGAAAAAGAAAGGCAAAATTGGGGAGCTGTCTTACTTAAGGTCATAGAAAGATAGTTGCAAGATAGGATGAAAAACTAGATGTCTCATCAGCACTCTAAAGCCCTTTCTCTGCTCTCCATTCAGCTGGCTTTGATAAAATTTCCTCATGATTAACCAAAGCTTCCCTTGGGCTGGAGGATTTCCAAAGCCCAGGAACACTAGGGGCCAAAGGATAGTGTTTGGTGAAAGAGAGCAAGCAAAAACAGAACAATTCACTTTTGGATTTTGGTGACACTTGCAGCCCCAGCTAGATATAGTGTCCCAGCCCCCAGGATAAAGATGGATTCTGGGACAGGACAGGGTCTGTGTATGGAGGGGTTTGTGGGTGTGTTCAGAGAGGCAGATTCATAGATGTGGTGATGAGGAGAGAAGGATTTTGGAGTTCAGGAGTGGAGGAAGGCTCATAATCATGACATTTATGGAAATTATTCTTGGTAAAGAGGAGAACATTAGAGAGAAAAAGAGATCCATCGTGGTGGTTGGTAAGAGACTCTTCTGTTGAGCTCAAACCAGCAGCTCCAGGGTCAGGCCTGGGCATGAGAAGCCCCTTACCTTTCCTTGGCTGTATACTTGTTTAATGTACAGGTTATCCCACAGAAGGCAGAACAGCACTGAAGTTGTTTTGGGCAATGTTCCTGCAAGGTACAGAATTGAGTACAGTTTTCCGGGCTCACTTTGCAGGGTGGAGGTTCCAAAATATACTCTGGAACACAGAACAGGAAAGAGAAGGGCCTAAACAACAGCCTGGAGTAACATTCAGGACTCCAGAAGCCCAAGGAACTGCCAGGAAACCAGCCACCCTGAGCTCCCTTGTATGGTCACAGGGAAGACGAAGAAGGGTTTTTCCTCAGCTGCTGCCTTCCACAGAGCTCTAAACAGGGGAAATCAGAGCTTGGATATTTGATCAAAGACACAGTTTGGCAGAACACTACATCCGTTGCTCGTTCACCGTCCTTGCAGATCAGATGCCAAGTCCCCATGGACCTGGTTGAGTCCAGTTCAAAGGAATAAATGGTGTGTGCATGGTGAGCAAGGAAGGGGTATGTAGGTCCGTTTGCACTGTTAACGTAAGAAACATTCAAACCTGTGAAGAATTTTTGTGTTTATTTCAGCCAAACTGTCGACACATGCTAAGAAGAAGAATCTCAGTGGATTGAGAGAATGCTCCGGAGAATGGCAGTTTTGCACCTTGTTTTATAGATTACAATAAAAAGAGGAGACGTCAGTGGGTTACATGAAATCCACTGGTGATAGATTAGGGAGGCAGGAGAAAGCAAAATGGGGAAACCTCTGAGACTGGATAAAAGGTAAAGTCATAGACACACACTTCTTTTGCTTAGGTGGGTGCAGGATAGTTAACAGTCAACAACTCAGTATCAGTGAGGGGATTTGTGGTCTCCACAGAGCGGTGCCTTTGCTTTGAGGGGTCCAGAAAAAGGAAAATTACTTTAATGTTCTAATGAAATGTTATCATAGATGCAAAAAGACAATAGACAGGCTCAGTTAAGGTAAAGATCGGCTTTAGTCAGGGAAGATACCGGCCTAGGACATGGCTACCCACCATAAACTGCTTTTTAGTTTAAAAGTTTTCATTTCAGACCATCCTTTGTGGTTGCGCTGGTCTGAGTTTGCAAGGCACCCTGACCTAGTCAGGTTAGCGTGTGGCCCCAGTTTTTCCAAGCACTGGCTCACCATGTAGTCTAAAGTGAGTCATATATCCTCTCGTAACAATATAGGTTAGCCCAGGGTCACCCCAACATGTGTTATTTGTGTATAGGAAGAAGGAGGGGAAGGGAATGTTTTGGGAAAGGGTCACGAGCACACAGCACACTAAAGGTACTGGCACCAGAGTGCTAGAACCCAAATCACAAATGAGTTCTGGGGGTGACTTCTTTCATGCGGAGAAGTCTTTCGTGGGTATTTCAGAGTGGGGTCAGCTTCTGGGGACAAAGATCAGCTTCTCCTTCTTCCCAGATCTCTTCTGATCAGGAGAAGAAGATGCATCTTCATGCTGATGTCTCATCCCCCCACCCCCCAGTACTCAGGTCAAAGCCATGACTACCTCCACCAGTAGATTCTGCCCCAGGCTTTCAACTCACAATCTTCTCTTTGTTCCTGAACTCTAAGGCATTAAGGATGGGCCCCATTAACCCGCTTATCTAAGCCCAACCAGGCCTTAAATTTTGTACCTTATGACTTGCCCTTTCTTCGGGGCAAATGTCATAGGTGGGGCACTCTAGAAGCCCCTGTTGATTTATTACTCTGCAGGTATTTGCAATTAGAAGGGGGTCTGTAGGATATCAAAGCTGACCTCAAAAGACTAAAAGGATAAAGTTGGGGCTATAATTATAATAGCAAATGGTACTAAAGATGGGGTAGCAGAAACACGGGCCCAAGCTGTTGACAATCTGAGTCAATGCAAAAAATTGGAACTGGTTCCCACTTTGGAGAGCTTGGGGTTCAATGGAATAGCACGGGGAAGGAGTCCATGAGCCAGGAATCTCAGAAAGATTGACCTTCTCAAGTTTTTACTCCTCTTCTGGGTATCTGGTTGCAATATCACTCAGCACTTGCCAGTCTTACAGAAAGCCTCTTTGTGCCCACCCAAATTTCAGTCCTTGATTCTCCAATTACCTCCACCCTGTATATTCCCATTCTCTTGCAGCTTGCTAGCATCCCCCCTCAGTCTTACAAACCTGCACCCCTCTTCTGAGACCCTTAAAACAGGACCTTGTCTACCTCGACACATGAGATACCACACATATCCCTACCCCCAATATTCTGAAGATGTTCTCCCCACAGAAATGTGCAGGCACGATGAATAATAGTTCATTTTCCTTTTGGTATTGGTCAAGGTCAACATTACTGTGACCAGTGCTCTTGTTAGGCTGAGTTGGTCAATGGTGACAGCTGAGATGAACTACACCTTCCCATTGATGCTAATCACTGGTAATTGTGTGGGTACCTCTGAATTTTAAAAATGTGAAATAAAATGCAAGACTTTCTTTTCTTCCTAAAACATCCTCCAAACCCTAGATTATGTAGGTTCCAGCTTGAGTTTTTACCAACTTAATTTTCCTTTCTGCTTTAATGCTTGAAAAGTTGGCCCAAGCATCCATGAAGGAATCAGGGCAGCAAGAATAAGCTGGGTGATGAGGCTGATAACATTTGCAGTAGTTAATACTTACCGAGCATTTACCATGGTCCAGTAAGAGTGCTCTATGTCTGCATGTATTATCTTAGTTTCTCCTCCCAACTACCCCAATATTATTATATCCACCACAAAGATAAAATCCGAGGCACAGACACTTTGCCCAAGATCACTCAGTAAGCAACAGAACATGTATTCAAACCTAGATCTTACTGACAGTAAAACCTGGACTCTTGAACATAATACTGTGTTTTTCATGAGGTGTGTCCACGAATCAGCCCTCAGATCCTCCCATCACTACAGATGCCTCTTCCCTCCCCTGGGCTGGGACCCAGCACCTACTTATAAAACGATGCTTGGGGCTCCCAGGCACCAGCTGTGGTGCTAGATGAATCAACAGCAGGAGCTGGAGAGGCAGCACAGGCTTCATACTGCTGGTGGGATGGGTGGTAAGTCCTGGCTGAGAACTGCTAGGTTTGACCACGCACAGCTTAGGGGAGAAGAGAGGGAAATAGGGAAAAGTGAAGGCATGCTGTGATTGGCTTCTCACGGTGTATTCCGATCGATTGGGAGGGCTTGGCAGAAATCCAAGTGTCTTCCAACCACACCGACTCCAGGACCTGGTAGTATTTTCAAATCTACACCCTTTTCATCTGCCTAAGCTTGATCTTGTTATTTCTCTCATCCATCTAAGTCTTGTTAACGTTCTTTCACAAAATTTTTAAGTTTTCCATGTCTTTGTTATATTTATTCCTAGAGGCTTGAATTTTCAAATAAAATCATAAATAGTATTGTAACTCTTTTAGTTATTTGTTTGTTGCTAGTGTAGAGGAATGACTTTTGATAATTTTCAATTATTTTCAGTAATATAGTATTATCTTAGTTTCAGGTGTACAATCAGTGATTAGAAATTTATATAACTTACGAAGTCATCATCCTGATAAACCTAGTACCTACTGGGCACCATACAGAGTTATTACAATATTATTGACTATATTTTCTATGCTGTACTTTACATCCCCAGGACTATTCTGTAACTACTAATTTGTACTTCTTAATCCCTTCACCTTTTTTTATCCCCAACCTCCCTTCCATCTAGCAACCATCAAAGTGTTCTCTGTATCTATGAGCTTGTTTCTGTTCTCTTGTTAGTTTATTTTGGTTTTTAGATTCCACATATAAGTGAAATCATATGGCACTTGTCTTTCTCTGCCTGACTTATTTCACTCAGCACAATATCCTCTAAGTCCACCCATGTTGTTGCAGATGGCAAGATTTCATTCTTTTTTTATGGCTGAAAAATATTTCATTGTATATATATGCCACTTCTTTATCCATTCATCTATTGATGGGCATTTAGAAAAATGACTTTTGTATATTGATATAGCTAGTTCCCTTGCTAGTTTCTCTCATTAAAAAAAACAAGTGTTGTTTTTTTTTTATTTTGGAGAGAGGAAGAGAGAGGGAGAGAGAGAAAGAAACATCAATGATGAGAGAGAATCATCGATTGGCTGCTTCCTGCACGCCCCCTACTAAGGGCTGAGCCCACAACCCGGGCATGTGCCCTGACCGGGAATCAAATCCTGATCTCCTGGTTCATGGGCTGATGCTCAACCACTGACACACACCGGCCAGGTGAAATTCTCCTATTTTTTATTATAATCTCTTGGTGCATGCTTTTCAGTGTTCCATGTAGTCAGTCATCATCTGCCAATAATAACTTGCATTTTTCCTCTTCAAACTTTATGCCATTTTTAATGCCTTGTTATGCAGGTCAGGACCCTCATCCATTATTATATAGAAGTAGTAATAGTGTATATTCTTGTCTGATACCAGATTTAAAATGAATACTTCTTAAGTTTCCCTTTTTAGGACAGTGTCTGCTTTAGGTTTCTCATAAACATCTTTTATCAGGTTTAGAAAATTATCTTTCACTCCTGACATAAAATTTTTTTTCATTGATTTATGTGAAATTATATCTATAGTTTTTCCTACATATGTTGAGATAGCATTATTCTTCTCCTTTAATCTGTTAATATATTGAATTACATTTCAGATTTTCTAACATTAAACCATTCTTGTGTTTCTGCAGTAATGTAATGTGATCATTCTGTATCATTTTATATTGTTTGGTTCAGTTTACTATTTTTTAAGGAATTTTCCATCTATGTTCACAAGGGAACTGGGCCTGTAACTTTCCTTCCTCATATAGCCCTTGCCTAGTTTTGTAGCAAGTTTACAACTGACCTCAGAGAATGTGCTGAATAGCAATCTCCTCCCACCTTTTTCTTTTAACCAGTTCTTTGGAAATTTTTGTGTAAGATAAAGATAATTAGTTACCTGAATCCTTAATTCTCTTTTTTCTTGCACAAATATGTTCATTTGCACCTTGCTGTTGTCATTTATTTATTTTTTTTTTATTTATTTATTTATTTTAGAAATGATACAGTTTTATAATGTTCTCTGTTGCTTATTCATCCACTAAAAATATTTTCACAATACAACACTTTTAGGAAGCTTCTCTGTTACTTTCTTTGGTTTACACTTCTTTAGGTAACAATGGCTCCATCTTTAGTAACAAACCTTCACTTGTTGAACTACAAAGGAAAGCTTGTACCACAAAGGGTCCCAAATTCAGCGGCCTGTGCCTACAAACTTCATTGATAACAGCTTGCAGATTGGCAGCTATCTGGTCACTTGACATATCCAGTGTTGCTATTTTGGTCTCGGGAAACTTCCCCCTTTCTTCATCTACCTTAATTTCAATTCCAGTTTTAAATAACTCAAGCATTTTGGGGGTGTCACGGCCAATAGAATTTTGAGTAAGCTTTGGAAATCTTTTTTTCAGTTTCTTCTTTAATGGATTAAGCTCGGGCATCATTTCTGGAATAGCTACGTAAAAGTCTGGTTTAATTTCATCATCCAAAATCTTCTGAATCAGATTAGTTCCTCCTGCAAAGGCAGTTCCATTGTTTTCTGCTATTTTAATCTCTGATGCATTCCCTGTAAATACGGCAACTTTATTGATTTCTGAAATGAATGGGAATGGCAAACTAAGGACACTGGCAAATGGCTTCACTTTTTTCTTTTCCCCAGTGCCATGTCCAGTGTCAAATCAAGATAAACACCTTGCTTTGGATTAGGAAAGTCCAGAATTTGAAATTTCTTAAGTAAATGAATAGCTTTCTCCACCTCGTGTATCTGCCTTGGGTATAAGCGTTTTAGGTGGACATCCTCCTCAGGTTCGCCTTCCACAAGGGGTATGACTATTTTTTCTATCTCATCTTGTTTTTCATTTGATGCTTTTTCTTTGGCACCCTTTTTGGTTTTCTTTTCAAGTTTCCTAGCAGCAGCAGCAAAATGTCTGTTGGGCACCTGAACTTGTGCAGAAAAATGGTAAGCAGGTGTCTGATAAGCGATTTTGGGAAGACGATGCCTTTGATGTATCAAGACTCTGCTGAGGGACCTGACGGCATGTTGACCATTCCGGACTGTGTTCGCTGTTGTCATCTAATGACACCTCCCGACTTCCCTTTCCTTACAGCTGCACTCTTCCCCTCCACGTTCACACATCTTAGTCATACCACCAATCTGCCATACATAGGCATTTATGTATTTGTCAAGATTTTGTTATTAGAAATATGGTGCAATGAACAATCATGTGTATATTTTCTGTATTGCTGGAGGTGTAACATCAGGGTCAATTTCTCAAAGTGTAATTGTTGGTTAAAAGGGTAAACTCATATGTAGTTTTGTGACATATTAGCAAATTCTACTCCATAAAGGTTGTACCATGTAGTACTGCTACCAACCTTGTGAATATAACAAAATGTGTTATCATGCTTTTGAATTTTTGCCAAAATGATAAGTGAAAATGTTATCTCCTTAGTTGTTGAGGATTCGTTTATGTTGTAGTTTGTATCAATACTTTATTCATTTTTATATCTGAATAATATTCCATTGCATGTATATACCACAATTGGATTATCCACACATTTGTTGATGGACGTTTGGGTTGTTTCCACTCTTTGGTGATTGTGAATAGTGTAGTATGAACATTCGTGCACAAGTATTTTCTTTTTAGTACTTATTTTAATTTTTTTGAGTATATACCTATGAGTAACATTGATAAGTCATATGTTTAACTTTATATGTTTAACTTTTTGAGGAAACTGAAAACTGTTTTCACAGTGGTTGAACCATTTAACATTTTAATCACTGATGTGTGAGGATTCCAATTTCTCCACATCTTTACCAACACTTCTGATTTTCCTTTTATTGGATTATAGCCACCCATGTGGGTATGAAGTGGGTGGTATCTAACTGTGACTTTGATTTACACTTCCCTAATAACTAATAATGTTGAGAATATTTTTATGTACTGGCTGATCATTTCTATATCTTCTTTGGAGAATTGTCTATTCAAGTCCTTTGCAATTTGTAATTGGGCTGTTTGTGTTTTTCTTAATGCACACAACCTAACATTGAAGGGATAGGATGCACGAGTTCCTGGGGGTGATGTACAGTGTGGTTACTTAGAGTTCCTTGGTTTTGGACTCATGTGCTCTGTCTATCAGAGACACTGCAGCACACAATGGCCCTTGGTTCAAACTATATTTCCCAATCAGAAGGCAAGTGCTCCACCTTTGCAGGCATCATCTCCAAACTGGCAATTTATATGCTTCTTCAGTAGGTCAATCCACAACTGTGTCAGACTAACAGATTCTGGGTGATACAGTATAGGGCAGTACCATGGGATCTTGGGATTACTGACCTGTTGTTGCACCTCTCCTGATGTAAAATTTGTCAACTGGCCTGAAGCCATGAGTCACAGAACCCTATGTCAGTACTCCCTCAGGCATCACAAACTAGTCTTGGCTGAGGCATTGCAGACAGGAGCGTCACATTGTGCTCCCAGAAATATGTACCTATCCCAGTCAAGGTGAGTCGTGCCCTTTCCAAGGAGGAATGGGTCTAGTGTGCTAAACTTGCATCAAGTGGCTGATTCACTTTCCGAGAACTGGTGTTCTATCAAGGGCTCAGCCTTGGTCTGTGCCGCTCCTCGTCTATACGTTCAGTAGCTGCATCAGCTTTCGTCCCTGTGAGCTCATACGATGCACAGCCTCCAGCTTTGTGATCATGGCAGCTCTACTCAGGGGTCCATTGTAAAAGCGCTGTCGTCAGTAAAGATAAGGCCTGGCCTATGTTAACTGGCTGAGACATCTGGTAGACCCAGGTGTGCCTCCTGTCTGAGGGCTAAGGTGCTTACTTTGTGCCCCCATTGTTCCCATGTCTTCTTGGAGTGTCTTGCTCTCTCTCTGATCTATTGATTATTAATTATGTAATATAGAATATATTTTTATACTACTAATAATTAATATATAAATAAGTCTTGAAAATACAGGTGTATAATATGTATTTTTAACTTTATTAAGATATAACTGAGCCCGGCCGGGAGTGGCTCAGTGGTTGAGCGTCGACCTGGGATCCAGGCGATCGGGGTTCGATTCCCGGTCAGGGCACATGCCCGGGTTGTGGGCTCGATCAATGACTCTCTCATCATTGATGTTTCTGTCTCTCTCTCTCCCTCTCCCTTCCTTTCTCTGAAATCAATAAAGATATATTTAAAAAGAAAAAAAAAGATATAACTGATATACCTTAATAAGTCTGGAAAAATACATATGTGTTATATATAGCATATATATAGTATATATAATATATATTAGGTTTTCCATCTTTGTTAAGAAATAATTGACATATAACTTGTGTAAGTTTAAGCTGTACAACATGTTAATTGCAAAATGATTACTACCATAGTGTTATCTAACACCTCCATCACATTACATCATTATTATTTTTTTGCATGGTGAGAACATTTAAGATCTACTCTCTTAGCGATCTCCTACCTCTGGTAACCACCACTCTACTTTCTGTTTCCATTATATAGACATCATATCTTCTTTATCCATTCATCTGATGACGGACTTAGTTTGTTTCCATATTTTTTTACACATGTTTCCTTTTAAAATTATTTTTTGTAAATTATTTTCTAATTAGAATATCTTTTAGGAAAAAAGATAGGTTTGCAAAAGGAGAGGGTTAGCCCTGGCCAGTTTTGCTCAGTGGTTAGAGCATTGGCGCACGGACTGAAGGGTCTCAGGTTCGAATGTGGCCAAGGGTACATACCTCCGTTGCGAGTCAGGGCACACTTGGGAGGCAACCAATCGATGTGTCTCTCTCACATCTCTCTCTCTCTCTCCCTTTCCACTCTCTTTGAAAAAGCAATGGAAAAAATATCCTCCAGTGAGGATTAAAAAAAGGAGAGGGTTAGTTATGTGACAGGAAGGACAGTCTCTACAGAAGCCCAAGGCCCACATAGAACAGGCCATGGGGAGGGGCGGGCACAGGGGAGGACACAAGGACTCCTGGCCCTGCCCTGGCCTGGCCAGTGGAGGCAGGGAGGAGCCCAGAATAAGCTGTTCTTTCTTTCCTTCCCTCCACACGCCAGCTTCCAGGAAAGGCCGTGTCAGACATAGAGCTCGCTGCTCAGGCCAGAGTCATGCCAACCCAGGCTCGGCTGCCCATCCTGCTTCTTTGTGTTCTGCTGCTGCAGGCCCAGGGAGGGCACTATAAATGGAAAAAGAAGTTGAGTAGGTGATGGGCTGGGGGGTAGGGATGGGGAAGGGGAAGGAGGGACTGTGTCCAGCTGAGGACGACCTGGGAGTTGAGACCTTTCAGCACATCCCACTCTGACCACAGCACTCTGAAGGTTCTGGGTCCTCCCAGACCATGGCTCCAGCCCCTTTACTGGCCCTGGGACTAGTGATAGGGGTGGAGAGGAACCTACATCTTTTTAGTCTCCATTCCCCAAACCCAGAGACATATGGCACATACAGTAGCAAAAGGTGTGCAGAGCTGAGAATCAATCCTTTGGCTTATTCACACATGTGAGGAGGTCAACATCCAGAGATGCTTGTGGGAATAGGTCTAGAATTAAAGGACACTGGGAAAGCAAATTTTGGCATGTTTTAGATTTCACTGAGTTCTCAGAGTCAGAGTATAGATTCTGTGGGGTGACTTCACCAAGGCCATGAGCTATATGACAGACAGGGTCCTGGCTGTAGGAATGTTGAGAGGGTCCCGGAAGCCCAGGCATTGATTTTTATTGCTGGATGATGGGTGTAATGGGTTGAAGATACTACCAATCATTAGGATTTGGTGAGGGGCAGAAAGTGAGTTCCCTGAGAAGTCCAACAGTGTCATGAGTGGGACCTGGGTTCTGGGGTCATGAGAATACTTTAAGCTTGAGAGGAGTGTTCTGTGTGGCTTGGTTCCATTGACCTTGTTCGTTTCCTTTTTAGGTATCCAGGCCTGTGATAAGAAGCCCAGCGTAAATGTTTGCAAAAACCACTGCTCATATTTTCTGAAGTGTCCCAAATCAGATACCATATGTTGTTTAACTTCTTGCGGGAACGTTTGCATGAGCCTCCTGTGAGTGGGCCCAAAGGCTGGGCTGTGTCTCCTGCTCCGCTAACCCCCTGTTTAAGACCGTGCCTGCATCCAAGCACAGGACCTCAAATCCTGGGCACAGGGGTGTCAGCCTCCCCACTGTCTGGACTGCTTGTCTCTGTCAAATAAACCAGAACAAATGCCCAGGGACCTGCCTCTTTTATTCTCCGAGCTTGCGATCACTGAGAGCCAGGGCAGACCCCAGGTGCCCCTGCCTCCCTGGGTCCCTCTCCCCTTGTCATGCTCCTCTCCTCTCTCTCCCTTCGGCCCATGCACCCTTGCCAGGCCCGCAGAGGCTCAGCCCCCTTGTTGCTCTGCTCACTGACCCAGTGCTCCCAGGGGGAGAAACTGCTCATGTGTGGCGTCCCCGGTGCTAAAGAGAACGTCCTCATGCTGGAGGCCCAAGGCCAAGTGAACCATGAGCTAGGTGGAGGCCTCTTCTTTGACTTGACCCACCCCTGTCCCTTTCTCCCCACTCTCCTTGTAAAGTTCAGGTAACTGTCCCTTTATAAGGAGTCCCAGAGCAGTTCAGTGACATGCCCAAGGCCAAAGAGAGGGAGAGATCATTCATGATATGGCCAGGGGAGGGTGTCTCCTCTGAACTCCTTGTTTGCTCACTTCTTCTCCACTGTGGTGACGCCACAGGCATGGAGGTGAGGGCCTGTGCCAACCCCAAACTTCCCCACTCCCTCCTCCGCCAGGACGGCCACCCTTACCGTGAGGCCTGGAGCAGGGTGTCAGGATCCGAGACGCCAGTGCCTTCCATTAACTGAGCTGTCCCTCCCTTTCCAAATCTTCCTGCTTATGGCCTCATTCTCTCTCTCTCCCTTTTTCAACCCAGAGGGAAGCCACGGGGTGTGGGGACTGGTGGTTCCATTGTGATGCTGTTAAGGATTAACTGGCACAGGGTGGCTGTGAGTCTTGTCCATGGTCTCACGGCAAGTCAGTGAGAATGAATCACCGGGGGACAGCCTCCCTACGACGACCCTGTGCAATCACAGCCCCTCTGAAACGGTCCTGGGGCTAGATCCAGGGGCTGAGTCATGTGCGGCCAATTGGAACGTGGCGTCAAGTGTGGAGAACTCGGGCAGGAGGCCATGCTGGAGGCAGGTGTGCAGTGTGACACTCCAGTCCAGTGCTTTCTGCTGGGCATCGACGCAGGAGACACCAGAGGAGGAAATCCGCCTCCATCAGGCCAGAGCCTCTCACCCACCTCGGGAGCATCACAGGGCTCCTGGTATTGAGGAGATTCTCCACTAAGAGCTGCCCTTGGGCAAGGGGGCCTTGGGAAAGAGGGCATGGCCAACCACTAACAGACATCAGAGACAGATGGGCAGAAAGGGGTGCTCTTCAGGAGCTCTTATAATGTGCTTGCTCAGAAACCTCACTCTCCAAGCATCTCCACAGCACTTGGCCGTGTCTCAAACACCTAGGAGAGACTCTTAAGAGAGGCAAGGCTACCTGCCAGGTCACACAGAGGGAATGACCTCCCCCGACCAAGTCCTGTGCTCACCACCAGGTGGATGCACTGTGGGTGCCAGGCTCACCTATTCCTTGCCCCTGGCATGAGAACCATGGACCGTGAATTATACTGGAAACAGTTGTTCTTCTTCCTTGTGATAAGCGGTGCCCTGACCCATGTTCCAGAGAGTTGTCTGGACACTGCCCCTGTTCCATGGAACTCAGAGACCACACCGGGAATGCTATGGCTGGAGGAGTTCTTGCCTGGAGTCCTCACTGCAAGTTCTGTCTTATTGGGACAGCTCCATGTTAGGTGGATTAAAGAGTGTGGCCCCCTGGAAGGCCTTGAGTCTTATGGAGGCAGTGGAAGAAGCAAATGCAACTTCTGCTGTGACCTGGTCTCCAAAATGTCAATTCCCAGCCTACAGGGAATCTCAGGTCAGAGCAAGTCTGTTTGCAACCTTGAGTACTGCTGCTTTTGCATAATTTATTGTCTTCTCATGCTCCAGACCAGCTCCTAGCAATTTTTTTGTTTTCATTTCTATCGACCAAGATAATCAGAAGTAGCTTTTTCTCATGTATCAACTCAGCAACATACCTTCCCTCTGGCAACCACCACACTGCTGTTTGTGTCTGCGAGTTTCACTTTTATATTGCACATGTGAGTGAAATCATATGGTTCTTAGCTTTTTCTGACTGACTTATTCCACTTAGCATAATATTCTCAAGGTCCGTCATGTTGTTATGCATGGCAGGGTTTCATCCCTTCTCATGGCTGAGTGGTATCCACTGTGTACATGCACCACATCTTCTCTATCCCGTCCTCTATCGCAGGACACCTTGGTTGTTTCTGCGTCTTGGCCACTGTGACTAATCCTGCAATGAACATAGGGGTGCATATATCTTTGCGAATACATGTTTTGGAGTTTTTTGGGTATATTCCCAGGAGAGGAATTGCTGGGTTGTATAGTAGCTCTATTCTTAATTTAAAAAAAAAGAAAAAAAAAAGTCTTCATTGATTTCAGGGAGAGGAAGGGAGAGGGGGAGAGAAACATCAATGATGAGACAGTCATTGATTGGCTGCCTCCTGCATATCCCCCACCAGGGACCGAGCCTGCAACCCGGGCATGTGCCCTGACCAGAAATCGAACAGCTATCTCTTGGATCATAGGTTGATGCTCAATCCCTGAGCCACACCAGCCGGACTCTAGTCTTAATTTTTTTGAGGAATCTCCAGACTGCTCTCCATAGTGGTTGCACCTATTTACATTCCCAGCAGTGAATGAGGGTTCCCTTTTCTCCACAACCTCTCCAACATTTGCTATTGCTTGTCTTGTTGATAATAGCCACTCTGACAGGTGTGAGGTGGTATCTCATTGTAGTTTTGATTTGCATTTCCTTAATTGCTAGTGTGGGCGAACATCTTTTCATGTATATACTCGCTGTTTGTATGTCTTCTTGGGAGAGATGTCTGTTCAGGTCCCCAGCCCATTTTTTGATTGGGTGGTTGGTTTGTTTGGTGTTGAGTTTTATGAGTTCTTTATATATTTGAAAACTAAACCTTTGTCAGAGCTACTGTTTTTCAAATATCTTCTCCCATCTGGTTGGCTGCCTCTTTGTTTTGTTGCCAGTTTCTTTTGCTGTGCAGAAGCTTTTCAGTTTGATATAGTCCCATTCATTTATTTTTGCCTTAACTTCTCTTGCCTTTGGAGTTAAGTTTATAAAATGTTCTCTATGACCAAGGTCCATAAGTTTGGTACCTATGTTTTCTTCTATGTAACTTATTGTTTCTGGTCTCACATTTAGGTCTTTGATCCATTTTGAGTTAATTTTTATACATGGGGACAAACTCTAATCTAGTTTCATTCTTTTGCTTGTGGCTTGCCAGTTTTCCCAGCACCACTTATTGAAGAGATTATCTTTACTCCATTGTGTGTTTCTGGCTCCTTTGTCAAAAATTATCTGCCTATATACATGTGGTTTTATATCTGGGCTCTGTTCTGTTCCACTGATCTGTGTGTCTGTTTCTGAGCCAATACTTTGCTGTTTTGATTATCGTAGCTCTGTAGTATAATTTGAAGTCAGGTAACATGATACCTCCAGCTTCATTCTTTTTTCTCAGGATTGTTTGGCTATTTGGGATCTTTTGTGGTTCCATACAAAATTAATGATTTCTTGTTTAGTTATTTAAAAAATGACATTGGTATTTTGATGGGGATTGCATTAAATCTGCATATTGCTTTGGGTAAATATGGCCATTTTAAGTATGTTGATTCTTCCAATCCATGAACATGGGATATTTTTCCATTTTGTTGTGTCTTTTTCAATCTCTTTTAATAATGCTTTGTAGTTTTCAGTATATAGGTCTTTCACATTCCTTGCTAAGTTTATTCCTAGGTATTTTATTCTTTTGGTTGCAATTGCAAAATGAATTGTTTTATTTTCATTTCATTTTCTGAAGTTCTGTCATTAGTGTACAGGAAAGCAATGGATTTTTGTACATTGATTTTGTATCCTGCACCTTTACTGTATTTGTTTATTGTTTCTAATAATTTTTGTGTGTGGAATCTTTAGGGTTTTCTATATACAGAATCATATCATCTGCAAAAAGTGACAGTTTTACTTCTTCCTTCCCTATTTGGGTGCCTTTAATTTCTTTCTCTTGCCTTATTGTTATGGCTAGGACTTCCAGAACTAAGTTGAATAAGAGTGGTGAGAGTGGACATCCTTGTCTTGCTCCTGATCTTGGGAGGAAAAGCTTTCAGTTTTTCACCATTGGGTATGATATTGGCTGAGGGTTTATCATATATGGCCTTTATTATGTTAAGACAATTTCCTGCTATTTCTATTTTATTGAGTGTTTTAATCATAAATGGATGTTATATCTTATCAAATGCTTTTTTTGCATCTATTGATAAGATCATATGATTTTTATCCTTTCTTTTGTGAAAGTGATGTATTACAGCGATTGATTTACGTATGTTGAACCATCCTTGTGCCCCTGGAATGAACCCCACTTGACCGCGATGTATTATTATTATTTTTTATATATGGCTGTACTCGATCTGCTAGTATTTTGTTTAGGATTTTTGCATCTGTATTCATCAGGGGTATTGGTTTGTAGTTTTCTTTTTTGTGCTGTCCTTGCCAGGTTTTGGCACCAGGGTCGTATTGGACTCATAAAGTGTGTTAGGAAGTATTGCCTCTTCTTCAGTTTTTTGGAAGTCATAATCTTTTTAAAATTTCTTTGGAATGGATGAAATGGCCTCATTTTCATTTCTGATTTTAGTAATTTGAGTAGTCTCTCTTTTTTTCTTAGTTTACTTAGTTAAATCTTTGTCAATTTTGTCTATCTTTTCAAAGAACCAAATTTTGGCTTCATTGATTTTTCTCTATTGTTTTTCTATTTTGTTTATTTCTGCTTAATATTTATGATTTTCTTCTTTCTGATAGCTTTGGGTTTAATTTTATCTTTTTTTAGTTCAAGTTGTAAAGTTAAGTTGTTCATTTGAGATCTTCCTTGTTTTTAAATGTTAGCATTTACAAGTATAAATTTTCCTGTTAGCACTGCTGTTGCTGTGGCATTTTTGTTTGCATTCATCTGTAAGTATTTTCTAACTTTCCTTGTGATTTCTCCTTTGATCCATTGGTTGTTTAATACTGTGTTTTTAAATTTCCACAAATTTGTGGATTTTACATCTTTACTTCCATTATTGATTTCTAATTTCAACCCATTGTGGTTGGATAACATATAACTTTTAAAATCTAATTGAGCCCTAGCTGGTTTGGCTCAGTGATTACTCATGGAACCCTCACAACAACCCTATGAGGAAAGGGCTGTTATTAACCCCACTTTGCAAGTGAGAAAATTGAGGCACAGCGAGGACTAGCAACTTGCCCAGAGTAAGTGGGAGCTAGGATTTGAACCCAGGTTAAGTCTGCGTTATAAATCTCCATGCTATGTGACCTTTTCCAAGCTCTTTTGGTAGGGCCCTCTCTTTTTATCAGCACAAAAGCCATGAGACATTGATGATGTAGTGTTAGGCTGATGCCAGCAGTGGAGAAATTAATATAGAGGTGGATGGGACTTTACAAAAGTCGTCACACAAATGTTAGGGAAAAATAGATACACAGGTTCTCCCCCGCCTCCACAGTCACCCAGACTTCCAGAAAATGTGGGTGCCGGGGGAGGGGAAGCTCCTGTAATTCCACAGTGCTCTGCTTCTACCTCTATTCCCTGCAGCAAAAAGAAAAAAGTACTCGAATAGGAATCTGATGACAATCTGTACGCATTCAACTTATGGCCTGGGGCAGAACTCACCGATCTGCCACAACAGGAACTGGTCACATTTGAAGTCTTTGAAACCTGTTCTGCTCATCACCTGCCTTCTGTGTGGAGGCTGTGTGGTTCCCAGACAACAGGAAGAGCCATCAGTGAAACAGTCGCCAGCACTTCCAACTTGAACGTCTTCAAAGGTAGGTGAATATCAGTCCTGGCTGTTTAAGCGTGAGCCTGCAAACACTTTTGTTTGTGGCTTGGTTGGATGAGTTCCCTGTTCAGTGCAGGTGCCTAGATTATGCCAACACTGTTCCTCTATAGAAGAAATTATTGTCTTTGTTGTTCAAGTGGAGAAACTAAGACAGAGAAAGATGACATGGATGGACACCGTGTCACTTCATATGTGATGGCCTGAGAAGGGCACTATGTGTTGCCTACAGAGTATTTCCACTGAGGAGACATAACCTGAGTCCAATTGTGAAGAAATTTCAGACAAACCCCAAATAAGGAATGTTGAATTAAAAGAAAACATTGGCTATATTAGTATTTGGAGCATTCAAAAATTCTAATGTCATAATAGACAAAGGACATTATTGGGTGAATTTATAAAATGGGATACTGATGGTAGATCAAAGTATAAAAGTATATTTTTAATAATGTTCAATTTAATGAAGTTGACAGTTGACCTATGATCATGTAAGAGAATGTCCCTTTTGTTAATACTCACAGAAGTATTATTCCTAAATAAGAGCCATGATATATGACACTCTCAAATGGTATATATATATGAAAGAAGGTATTTAGGGGTAAATTGTTTTTTGTTTTGTTTTTTTTTAATATATTTTTATTGATTTCAGAGAGCAGAAGGGAGAGAGAGAGGTAGAAATATCAATGATGAGAGTCATTGATCAGCTGCCTCCTGCACGCCCCCTGCTGGGGATCGAGCCAGCAACCCGGGCATGTGCCCCGACCAGGAATCGAACTGCGATCTCCTGGATCCTGGGTCGATACTCAACCGCTGGGCCATGCTGGCTGGGCTCAGGGTAAATTCTTAAAATAGGTGAATCTGAGCAAATGGTATTCAGATGCTCTTTGTACTATTCTTACTCTTGGCACTTTGAAATTATTTCCAAATATTGGTTTAAAAACACCTAAAGGGAACCCATCTAAAGGTCCATGTGCCTTAAATGTTATTTTCCTCTTGTATTTTTTCACGTATGCCAAGAAGAGAATAAGCTTAGCCCTTCTAAAGAGTTTTGCACCGTTTAAAATGTCTCTAGGTACTGTGCCTGCTTTTGAGCATTTGGGGCATTTCAACCAATGCATGTAGGTTATCTTCTGCTTGGCTGAAAACACCAAAGCAAGAATACTTTGGGAGAAAATTGGTCACTTGCAGGGAAAGAGACAATCACTCGGCTGTGACTGTGCTCTGCGCAGCACCCAGGCTTCTGTCCTCCCTCCGCCTGGCTCAGCAGACTCGGCGCCCCTGGGCGGGGGCCAGGCATTGTTCTGACCGCACGCAGCCCCCCCTTCAGCTCCCCTCTCACCGCCAGTGAGCTGCCTAAAATAATAGCCACCAATTCTTTTGCATCTTGTTCCAGGCCCTAGACCCTCCCTTATTTTTCTCCTTCACACTGATCTTCATCTATTACTGTGTGTTTCCTTGATGTCTTGTTTATGGGGTGTCCCCTTTACTGGAACATAAGCTTTCTGAAGGCGGGGATTGCTGGCTTCGATCATTCCTGTATTCTCAGTGCTCAGAGTAGTGCCTGGCTTATAACAGTCACTTAGTAGAAGCATTTTTGAGACAAGTAAATTGAGGACAGATGAATAAAGGATAGAATCTCATCCGCTCATCAGAGCTAATTAAAAAAATAGGTTAAACAGTTAAAAAAAAAAAAGACCACAATGAAATCAATGAAATTAAATAACTTTCATGCCTCTGGATAAGAAAAGAGAGTTTGAGTTTAATAATAATACTAGGCAACATTTATCTTGCATATTCTGTGTGCCAAGTCATATGTTCAGTGCTTCACATATTCAAAATGTGCATATCACCACCATATTACCCATGGGAAAGACTGAGGTTCTGAGAAGTTAGGTGTTCGCCAGTCATACAACATGTTAAGCTAAATGTGTTGGGGTTGGATTTCAAGCCCACATCTCTCCAACTCCAGTGCCCACATTTTGTTCTTTGGTCTGTACTATCCCAACAGTCTTCAGTGTGGTAACAAGTGGGAGAGAATTTCCTCCCTATGGGGAGACAAGATGTGTATCCTGTTGGTAGAATAAACCAATTTTAATGGAGAAAAAAACTGACAACAACTATTTAGGGTTTGAGATAGGCAGTATCCTTTCCCCAGGCCTTCCAGGTTGATAAATTTGGGCTCTGAAGCTAATACTGCATTTAACCAAATTTTAGCTGCAAGAAAGTTCCCAATGACATTCATTTTTTTCCCTAGGGAAGAGAAATTACAAATTTTTAGATGTCTCATGATTAATGGGAAAATATGAACGATGTGTGTAACTAATATGCTGGGAAAATATTCATGGGAGACGTGATAAATAAAATAAAATGTGTCTCAAATTTATTTGGAAGAACTACTTTTTTCCCTGCCTCTGTACGAGAGCTTGGGTATAGAACCTGACTTTTCTAGACACTGCCTAAATTTAGAACGTATAAAAATGTCTAAGCCCATGCAATAGTCAAAGCACTAAGCTTGAATTAAAATTGTAGGCTTCCCCCACACCTAGAAACCTGCATTTGGGGAAGAGACTGGCCAGTTTCCTCGCTCTCTCTTCTGCTGTTGGCTAAGTGCCATTTTGGAGGTGGAGCCGAGAGAAGAGGTGAGGGAGTTTATAGTTCTTTTTGGCAGGTAGTTTTGTGCCTTTGTCTTTGTGCTTTCTGGGCTTGGTATTGCTTAAAACAGACTCTGGCATGGGTGGTTTCTGGGTTCTTTGAGTCTTTCCACACCCAGCTGATGAAAGTTTCTCAGCTGTGGTTCTCTTGATGTGGCTGAATCCAGCTCCTTCCTGGCTGGTCTAATGGTCCTTTCCCAGGCCCTGGCATCTGGCCACTCACTTTCTACTTCCTTTAGCTGAAGTCCCATGGCCCTCCCAGGAAACCTGCCTGGAATAGTCTAGCACAAACCCGCACTGGCTCTTATCTGCATTTGCCCTGTCAAATTCGTGCAAACTGTAGCCTCTTTCTTGTGGTCATAGCTCACTTGGCGAGCCTCTTGGGCTTTTGTGTTCCCCGCTGTGACTCAGACACCTGGCAACTGTATCTCCACAAACCCTTGGGACACATACAAAGTTCAGTGGGAGGTATCATTAAAGCCTTTCTCGCGGCTTGATATTAAGAGAGCACAACATTTTTTAAAGAAAATCTGCTTAAAGATCTCCAAAAAATATGTCAGATTATTGACCATTTCCATTTCTAAAACAAGTAAAGGTTTTAAGAGTTCCTGAACCTTTTTTTGGGGGGCCAGCTTTCTCTCTCTTTTCAAAAGTCCTAAAAGTCAAAATGTATAACAGCAAGCCTGATAGGACTTCAACTTTATAGAAACAATTCATATTCATATATATGCACATATAAAAGACAGAGTAATATATGCCAATAGAGTGGGATTACTGGAAATATCTCATTGTGTTCTTTGTACTTTTTTAGCATTTTGAAAATTTTATATGTTGAATTTGAATGATCTTTTCCTCAGGGGAAGGTAACACATTTGTAAATATATATATTTTTCTGCACAAGGAAGGCGCAGAGTGTGAAATGGCTTAGCAGTGTCCAGCTGACGTGTGTGCCTGTTGCTGGGTGGGTAGAGGGCAAGGGGGAATAATTAGAAGATGAAGCGTAAAACATTCGATGAGCACTTTCTCTTGCATTACAACTCTTTTTATCTCTCGATCTCTGGCAGCAGTTGGGAGGGGAAAGAAATCCTGACAACATACATTCAGACAAGTACGGCCAGCATGACGGAGCTCTGGGCGCCTCTGCTCACGATCTTGTTTCTGACGCTGCTGCTTGTGCTGGGGGAAGTTAAGGAAAGACCAATCGCAGGTGATGAGACTGGGCTGGAGACAAAGGGTCGGGGGTCGTGCTGGCTTCTGGACGAGTTAAGGGGTGTTACTGTGTCTGGCACATCTGATTCAGGTCCTTCCTTCCCTGGATCACATATTGGAGAATCACGATGTTTCTATGCCCAAAGATCTAAGAAATTTCAAAGTTGAGGTCCTTTAACGCCTGAAAGCGGCAGTGAGTATCTGTACACTTTTACACACATTCCGTAGGTTACAAGGACATACAGCCCCGCCTCAGGCTGTCTTTGAGAGGGGAGCACCAGTGCTGAGCTGCTACATCTGCCCATAGTTCCAGAAGCTCTCTGTCCTAGCTGTTCGTACTTGGATGAGTCCAAATGGGTATTTCTTAATATACATACCCTTTGAATTAGTGGTAGGATCTTTCAGAATGTGGAAAGATAGAGAAGAAAACACGACGAAATGAGTCCTTAGTGGGACAAAACTGAGGACCATATGATAAGAAAGAAGAATCAATGGAGGGGGCCAAAAAATTGAGCGAGAGAGAAGAATTTGAGGGAGGCTGTTATTAAAGGCAGGGTCAGCAAGGAGGGGAAGAAAAGGGGAGAGGATCTGCTCCTTACTTGCCCTGGTCTAGCTTCCCCCACTATGAAATAGGCACGGTAATGAGGCTGGAGGACATCTCAGGCACGGATATATCCTGTTAGGTAAGTGTAGACTTGATAGGAGGGCACATGAAGGCTGGGGGTACACTGAGTCCTCTCTCTAGGATGCTCAACGAGGGCCCAGAGGTCTGCAACACTGGTAGGAACTTTGGGAGCAGAAAAGGCAAAAAATTCAGTGCGGGTACAACGAGGAGCCAGGTCAGTGTGGCTCAGTTGGTTGAGCATCTTCCCATGCACCAGGAGGTTGCGGGTTCGATTCCCAGTCAGGGCACATGCCCGGGTTGTGGGCTCGATCCCCAGTAGGCGGTGTGCAGGAGGCAGCTGATCGATGTTTCTCTCTCATCAATGTTTCTATCTCTCTCTCTTCCTCTCTCTGAAATAAATAAAAACATATATTTTTTAAAAAGATGCAATGAGGAGGCTCAGGAAGGGGTTTTTCTTTCTTTCTTTCTTTTCTTTCTTTCTTTCTTTCTTTCTTTCTTTCTTTCTTTCTTTCTTTCTTTCTTTCTTTCTTTCTTTCTTTCTTTCTTTCTTTCTTCCTTCCTTCCTTCCTTCCTTCCTTCCTTCCTTCCTTCCTTCCTTCCTTCCTTCCTTCTCCTTCCTTCCTTCCTTCCTTCTCCTTCCTTCCTTCCTTCCTTCCTTCCTTCTCCTTCCTTCCTTCCTTCTCCTTCCTTCTCCTTCCTTCCTTCCTTCCTTCCTTCCTTCCTTCCTTCCTTCCTTCCTTCCTTCCTTCCTTCCTTCCTTCCTTCCTTTTCCTTCCTTCCTTCCTTTTCCTTCCTTCCTTCCTTCTCCTTCCTTCCTTCCTTCCTTCCTTCTCCTTCCTTCCTTCCTTCCTTCCTTCCTTCCTTTTCCTTCCTTCCTTCCTTTTCCTTCCTTCCTTCCTTCTCCTTCCTTCCTTCCTTCCTTCTCCTTCCTTCCTTCCTTCCTTCTCCTTCCTTCTCCTTCCTTCCTTCCTTCCTTCCTTCCTTCCTTCCTTCCTTCCTTCCTTCCTTCCTTCCTTTTCCTTCCTTCCTTCCTTCTCCTTCCTTCCTTCCTTCCTTTTCCTTCCTTCCTTCCTTTTCCTTCCTTCCTTCCTTCTCCTTCCTTCCTTCCTTCCTTCCTTCCTTCCTTCCTTCCTTCCTTCCTTCCTTCCTTCCTTCCTTCCTTCCTTCCTTCTCCTTCCTTCCTTCCTTCCTTCCTTCCTTCCTTCCTTCCTTCCTTCCTTCCTTCCTTCCTTCCTTCCTTCCCCTTCCTTCCTTCCTTCCTTCCTTCCTTCCTTCCTTCCTTCCTTCCTTCCTTCCTTCCTTCCTTCCTTCCTTCCTTCCCCTTCCTTCCTTCCTTCCTTCCCCTTCCTTCCTTCCCCTTCCTTCCTTCCTTCCTTCCTTCCTTCCTTCCTTCCTTCCTTCCTTCCTTCCTTCCCCTTCCTTCCTTCCTTCCCCTTCCTTCCTTCCTTCCCCTTCCTTCCTTCCTTCCCCTTCCTTCCTTCCTTCCCCTTCCTTCCTTCCTTCCCCTTCCTTCCTTCCTTCCCCTTCCTTCCTTCCTTCCTTCCCCTTCCTTCCTTCCTTCCTTCCTTCCTTCCTTCCTTCCTTCCTTCCTTCCTTCTCCTTCCTTCCTTCCTTCCTTCTCCTTCCTTCCTTCCTTCCTTCCTTCTCCTTCCTTCCTTCCTTCTCCTTTCTTCCTTCCTTCCTTCCTTCCTTCCTTCCTTCCTTCCTTCCTTCCTTCCTTCCTTCCTTCCTTCCTTCCTTCCTTCCTTCTCCTTCCTTCCTTCCTTCCTTCCTTCTCCTTCCTTCCTTCCTTCCTTCCTTCCTTCCTTCCTTCCTTCCTTCCTTCCTTCCTTCCTTCCTTCCTTCCCCTTCCTTCCTTCCTTCCCCTTCCTTCCTTCCTTCCTTCCTTCCTTCCTTCCTTCCTTCCTTCCTTCCTTCCTTCCTTCCTTCCTTCCTTCCTTCCTTCCTTCCTTCCTTTTAAAAAATATTTCTTCGGGGGAGAGACAGAGAAAAACATCAGTGATGAGAGAGTCATTGATCAGCTGCCTCCTGCACGCCCCCCACTGGGAACCAAGCCTGCAACCGGGGCATGTGCCCTGACTAGGAATCAAACTGTGATCTCCTGGATCCATAGATCGATGCTCAACCACTGAGCCATGCTGGCTCGGCAGGAAGCGGATTTTCTTACAAGGCAGATAGATACCTTGCTGGGAACTTGAGCTTGGATTCTCAGAAGGGTTGTTAAGGTTATGAAGGGCTTCTCTTCCCATGCTTGCTAACCTCTTACAGTTTCATCTCAATTTTAGAGAATAAAAAGTTAGTTGAGGAGTGCTGGGGAGAGCCAAACATCATTGACTGTACCAGGAAGTGTTCTAAGACCTTTTTATGTATAAAACTGAATTACGTATGCTGCTGGACCTACTGTGGAAACATCTGCTGGGACATAACTGTGAGTTGGGAGATGTGTGCTGGGCTATGTATCTTCACTGATTCTCACCCTCTTCTCTGATGTGTTACTCCTAAACAGAGGACTGATGTACCCCAAATCCTAGGCACCAAAATAGCAGAAGACAATATCCCCTAAACCTGGAAAGCAATTCACTGGCAAATATACCAAGACATCAGATTGGGGCACATTGCTTCTTTCACTATATAATCAATGCCTGTGCTTTCCTCATTATGTTACTCAACAGTTTGCTCTTTTCCTAATTTTCATCCAGGTTTCTAACCATTGCCTCCATAATCAGACCTTTCCATGCGCCCTTTTGGCTCAACCACGCACCAGATTTCTACCTTTCTCTGTTTGATCAACCAATACCACACTTCCAACCCACTCTGAAGTGGACAATTCCTATTGTTACATAAAGTATACAGGATGGGTAATATTAAGCTTGGGAATGAATGCTTGTTTCTCAGAGTTCCTTAGCCTCTTAACATCTAACCTTTCCCTCTTGCAGAAAAACAATGAAAGACGTTTCAAACAGCAACCTCTTGATGACTGAGTGTAGCTCAGTGGTTGAGCGTCGACCTGGGATGCGGGAGATCGAGGTTCGATTCCTGGCCGGGGCATATGCTTGGGTTGCAAGCTCGATCACCAGTAGGGGGTGTGCGGGAGGCAGTGGATCAATTATGACTCTCTCATCATTGATGTTTCTATCTCTCTCTCTCCCTCTCCCTTCCTCCCTCTGAATTCAATAAAGATATATTTAAAAAACAAAAAACTATAACCTCTTACCTAGGACACCAGTCAGTTCTCACTGAGGGCTGGGCAGGAGCAAATCCTTGACAAATAAACTCATTTACCAACAATGGCCCTTGGCTTTTTTCTACTCCATTCCACTGCCCTTGATTGCCTTCTTATAACCCTCAAAATGGTTCTTATCCTACAGTATGCATAAGCTTCCAACACTTCCTTCCCCATCTAATTAACTTAGAACAGATAGGCTAATCTCGTGAGCTTCACAGTTTATGTCTCACATGCCATTTTAACGTGGGCAATTGGCAAGCAGCCTTTTCATTCAGTTTTTCAGAGAGCAGGTCTCTGGTTAATTGGTTTCTCACAGGGTATGGGTAAACAGTTCTAAAACGACTTTACATATATACAAGATTGAACAAATAAGTAAATAGCTGTTAGATGATAGGAGTCAGGTTTCTAATTGTCAGAGAAAAGAAGCCACAAATAGACAAAGGGAGAATGTTAGAATGAACTCTTGAGTATCCAGAGACATCAATATGAATTTTAGTTTAGCCTAATCTACATACAAATAGACAGGCAAAGAAATAATTATAAACACATGTGTATACGTAGATTAGTTATACATACCTATATTTCCTAGTTACGCCTGCTGAAAGGGCCTGGAAGCAGTGATATCACAGTAGCAATAAACACACCAAGAGCCCAGGTCTTGTTTTCTAAATACCATTTTCCAATTAATGAGCCAAAGCTTCTTAGAGAAATGGCAGATTCTAGAACTGGGCTTTGAAAATACAAGGTAAGAACTGGGGCATCTTTTAGGGTTAGAAAGTTAGGAAATGCTCAAAATTTAAAATATTGGAGAGACAGGGACCAACCTGAAAGAATTCAAGTGGCCAAAGCTGAGAACAATGTGAGCATAAAACTCTCACCATTGGTCTGTTAAAATAAAATGTTACAAAGTTAATGGAAAGAGAGAAGACAACATCAATGTAAAACTGCTATTAAGGAAAACAGAAAACAAAAATGGAAACATTTCTGTTGAAAAAATTCTCCCCAAAGGGTAATACAACACTGCAACTTTAATTAAAATGTCTGTAAACAAACACTTTTACATATGAAAAATAGCTTGTATCAGGCATCTAAAAACTTAGCACATAAGTAGATGAAACAAAAACAAAACAAGCAAAAAAACAACCCAGGAAGGTAGGAAATAAGGGGTTGACAAACGTAAAAAACTGAAGAAAGGGATAAAAGTCATCTGAGAAATAAAGATTGTACAACATACACAAGACAAGAAATTCAACTAAACTATAAGAGGTATTGAGAATAAGAATGAAAAAAGCCAGGACACCAAAAATAAAATGCAAAAAGTAGAAACAATAAGAGAGAAAAAGATTAATAAAGAAGATGGGCAAAGAAATTCTGAATATATAATAATTGGAGTTTTTCAAAAGAAAAGTAACTAATCTTAAAAATTACAATCCAAGAAAACTTTGTGTCAATAAAAGGAAACCTGAATCAACATAAAAAGGGACCATCATATGCCCAGTAATAGTGGCCCAGAATAGTCTTGGAAATCAGATGTTTGGTGTCCTCTAACTAAGAGTCTCACTTCCACCTTTTCACACCCTCTCGCTAACGATCTTTAGGAAGTGAACTCTTTCCCACCTCAGACACTGGACATGACCTTACCTGATGGGCATACTCTTAGAGAATGTAATTTTAATGGTAGAATTTTAAACTTCAGAATAACTTCCTCTGGATAAAACCTTCCTTGAACCCCGCATGCCATGCCCATTCTAATTTTATCTGGGCCAAGGCCCATTTCTTGGTGACAGATACTAACCTCGGCACCTATACCCAACCCTTAATCCAGACAACTTCCTGTGGCTTCTTATTCTTCTCCTTTTAAAAATATCTTTCTATTGATTTCAGAGAGACGGAGGGAGAGGGAGAGAGGAACACCAATGAGAGAGAGTCATTGATCGGCTGCCTCCTGCACGCCCCCACTTGGCATCAAGCCCAAAACCTGGGCATGTGCCTTGACTGGGAATCGAACCCTGACCTCCTGGTTCATGGGTCGATGCTCAACCACCGAGCCACACCGGCCGGGCTTCCTGTGGCTTTTTAATTAGGCATCCTGAGTTTGTTATGACACAGACAACTACCAGATGCAGGGTGGGGCACACTTTGCCGGTAAAGAAATCGATATGGATCCACCTCTGAGCACTGGGGGCAGCCAAAGGGTGGAAATGAAGCAGGAGCTGACCAACATCATGATTTATGAGATGGGAGATGCTTCTAGAGTACTCCCATCTGTATTGACATAGGGAGGAGCAGGTGTGGAGTATGAGAACAAATAATGCAAAACTAGTGGAAACCATGAAACTAAGTGTTTTGCAGGCTGAGACTTAATATTTTGGAGACCAGGTCACGGCAGAAGTTGCATTTGCTTCTTCCACTGCCTCCATAAGACTCAAGGTCTTCCAGGGGCCACACTCTTTAATCCACCTAACATGGGGTTGTCCCAATAAGACAGAACTTGCAGTGAGGACTCCAGGCAAGAACTCCAGCCATAGCATTCCCGGTGTGGTCTCTGAGTTCCATGGAGCAGGGGCAGTGTCCAGACAACTCTCTGGAACATGGGTCAGGGCACCGCTTATCACAAGGAAGAAGAACAACTGTTTCCAGTATAATTCACGGTCCATGGTTCTCATGCCAGGGGCAAGGAATAGGTGAGCCTGGCACCCACAGTGCATCCACCTGGTGGTGAGCACAGGACTTGGTCGGGGGAGGTCATTCCCTCTGTGTGACCTGGCAGGTAGCCTTGCCTCTCTTAAGAGTCTCTCCTAGGTGTTTGAGACACGGCCAAGTGCTGTGGAGATGCTTGGAGAGTGAGGTTTCTGAGCAAGCACATTATAAGAGCTCCTGAAGAGCACCCCTTTCTGCCCATCTGTCTCTGATGTCTGTTAGTGGTTGGCCATGCCCTCTTTCCCAAGGCCCCCTTGCCCAAGGGCAGCTCTTAGTGGAGAATCTCCTCAATACCAGGAGCCCTGTGATGCTCCCGAGGTGGGTGAGAGGCTCTGGCCTGATGGAGGCGGCTTTCCTCCTCTGGTGTCTCCTGCGTCGATGCCCAGCAGAAAGCACTGGACTGGAGTGTCACACTGCACACCTGCCTCCAGCATGGCCTCCAGCCCGAGTTCTCCACACTTGACGCCACGTTCCAATTGGCCGCACATGACTCAGCCCCTGGATCTAGCCCCAGGACCGTTTCAGAGGGGCTGTGATTGCACAGGGTCATCGTAGGGAGACTGTCCCCCGGTGATTCATTCTCACTGACTTGCCGTGAGACCATGGACAAGACTCACAGCCACCCTGTGCCAGTTAATCCTTAACAGCATCACAATGGAACCACCAGTCCCCACACCCCGTGGCTTCCCTCTGGGTTGAAAAAGGGAGAGAGAGAGAATGAGGCCATAAGCAGGAAGATTTGGAAAGGGAGGGACAGCTCAGTTAATGGAAGGCACTGGCGTCTCGGATCCTGACACCCTGCTCCAGGCCTCTCGGTAAGGGTGGCCGTCCTGGCGGAGGAGGGAGTGGGGAAGTTTGGGGTTGGCACAGGCCCTCACCTCCATGCCTGTGGCGTCACCACAGTGGAGAAGAAGTGAGCAAACAGGGAGTTCAGAGGAGACACCCTCCCCTGGCCATATCATGAATGATCTCTCCCTCTCTTTGGCCTTGGGCATGTCACTGAACTGCTCTGGGACTCCTTATAAAGGGACAGTTACCTGAACTTTACAAGGAGAGTGGGGAGAAAGGGACAGGGGTGGGTCAAGTCAAAGAAGAGGCCTCCACCTAGCTCATGGTTCACTTGGCCTTGGGCCTCCAGCATGAGGACGTTCTCTTTAGCACCGGGGACGCCACACATGAGCAGTTTCTCCCCCTGAGAGCACTGGGTCAGTGAGCAGAGCAACAAGGGGGCTGAGCCTCTGCGGGCCTGGCAAGGGTGCATGGGCCGAAGGGAGAGAGAGGAGAGGAGCATGACAAGGGGAGAGGGACCCAGGGAGGCAGGGGCACCTGGGGTCTGCCCTGGCTCTCAGTGATCGCAAGCTCGGAGAATAAAAGAGGCAGGTCCCTGGGCATTTGTTCCGGTTTATTTGCAGGAACAAGGTGTCCAGATAGTGGGGATGTGGCATTGCTGTTGACAGCCCTGTGCCTGAGACTGGAGGTCCTTGTTCTCTAGCCCAGTCTTAAACGGAGGTCTGGGGGCAGGATGCACTCAGAGAATGTTCATGCAGATGCTCCCGCAGAAGCTCAGACAGCACACGTTATTGGCTTGACATTCTCTGTGATGTTTACAGGGGCGATGGCACAAGTACCACTTGACTTTCTTCTCACATTCCTTCATTTCTTCCGGTGTCTCTACATCTGAAACTGAACAGGAACAGGGTCAACGACACGCCCCTCCCCCAAGCACCCTTTTAAAGCAAATAGCCCCCTGCAGGACCCCAGACACCTCCCACTCATGACATTCTTAGATTTTTAAGAGAACTCACTTTCTGTCCCTCATCAGATCCTGGTGATAGGTAGTATCTTCAGTCTCTTACCCACATTCTCCACCAGCAGAGTTCAATGCTTGGGCTTTCTGGACCCTCTCAACACTCCTCAGCCAGGACCCTGTCTGTCCTACTAGTCATGGCCTTGGTGAAGTCACTCGCATAGAATCTACAGTCAGAGCAGTCTGAAACGTCTGTAACCCCTCCCCCACTCTCCAGAATTTACAGGGGCCAGAGAAGAAGAAGATTCGCGCACCTCTCCACCCTCTCTTTCCTCTTGTCACTGTGTCTGTAGTATCTCTGCCCCTTCCCCTAAAATAACACTTGTAATATTTCCCTTCTACTGTCATCATCCTGGTCCTCTGATAATAATTTTAACTTGATCCTTTACATCCCAAAATTTGCTTTCCCAATGTCCTTTAATTCTAGACCTGTTCCCACAAACATCTCTGGATGTTGACCTGTCACAAGTGTGCATAATCCAAAGGATTGATTCTCAGCTCTGCACACCTTTCACTACTGTATGTACCATATGTCTCTGGGTTTGGGGAATGGAGACTAAAAAGATGTAGGTTCCTCTCCACCCCTATCACTAGTCCCAGGGCCGGTAAAGGGGCTGGAGCCATGGTCTGGGAGGACCCAGAGCCTTCAGAGTGCTGTGGTCAGAGCTGGATGTGCTAAAAAGTTTCAAGTCCCAGGCCGTCCTTCCCCCCTCCCCCCCCCCTCCCCTCCCCCCCCATCACCTACAATTTGGCTTCTTTTTCGGTTTATGGTACCCTCCCTGGGCCTGCAGCAGCAGAACACAAAGAAGCAGGATGGGCAGCCGAGCCTGGGTTGGCATGACTCTGGCCTGAGCAGCGAGCTCTATGTCTGACACGGCCTTTCCTGGAAGCTGGTGTGTGGAGGGAAGGAAAGAAAGAACAGCTTATTCTGGGCTCCTCCCTGCCTCCACTGGCCAGGCCAGGGCAGGGCCAGGAGTCCTTGTGTCCTCCCCTGTGCCCGCCCCTCCCCATGGCCTGTTCTATGTGGGCCTTGGGCTTCTGCAGAGACTGTCCTCCCTGTCACATACTAACCCTCTCCTTTTGCAAGCAGAACTTTCCCCCTGGAAGATATAATCTATTTCTATTTTCTAATTTCAAAATAACTTCAGAAAAGAAAAATATATAATTTAAAAATGATGATAATCTCATTGTACAGAATTAACCTGTGTCTCATTGTATAGTTGACTATGAACAACATGAATTTGGAGTGCACGGGTCCACTTATACTTGGGTTTTTCCATAAATACTGTTGACCCTTGGATATCCTTGAATTTCCCATTTGCTGCCTTAAGTAACTGTGATTGAAAACAGTATTCTTGCATTTACAAACCCAGAATAAAAAAAAATTATTGTTTTCCATCTGCCATTGATTGAATCTGTGGATACTAAGGGACAACTGTAGTTAAGTTTGGGAGTCAAATGTTATAAGTGGATTTTCAAGTGCGTCGCGGTGGGCACCCCTAACCCTCACATTGTTCAAAGGTCAACTGTATTATCTTTTTAGTTTGTTTGCATATTGAACTTAAGCAATTCTTTTTTTGTCACATTTTGAATCATTCCTTTTTGTTACCTATCTTGTCCCACCCTCATTTAATCAGGTAAATATTTCACAAAACATAGTTTTCCATAATTGTACAGCTCTCATTTAAGATAGATACTTATTGTCAAACATTTGTGTTGCACCAGTTACTGGTTATCTAGACAATATCATGTTGAGCATTTTTATTCATAAATCCTTCATTAAAAAAAAAAAATTTATTGGGATAACTTTAGTTCATGGTTACATAAATCTCAAGTGTACAGCCCTGTAACACATCTGCGCACCGCACTGCGCTCACCCCCCGAAGCCCAGTCTCCTTTCATCACTGTGTATTTGTCTCCTCATTTTCTGCACACTCCCCCCACCCTTTCCCCTCAGATACCCACCCTCCCCCACCCTTTCCCCTCAGATACCCACCCTCCCCCACCCTTTCCCCTCAGACACCCACCCTCCCCCACCCTTTCCCCTCAGACACCCACCCTCCCCCACCCTTTCCCCTCAGACACCCACCCTCCCCCCACCCTTTCCCCTCAGACACCCACACTCCCCCCACCCTTTCCCCTCAGACACCCACCCTCCCCCCACCCTTTCCCCTCAGACACCCACCCTCCCCCCACCCTTTCCCCTCAGACACCCACCCTCCCCCCACCCTTTCCCCTCAGACACCCACCCTCCCCCCACCCTTTCCCCTCAGACACCCACCCTCCCCCCACCCTTTCCCCTCAGACACCCACCCTCCCCCCACCCTTTCCCCTCAGACACCCATTGTACTGTTGTCTTTGTCTGAGTTTGTTTGTTGGTTTTGTTTGTTGTTTTCTGTTTTATATCTTGCACATGAGTGACTTCCCATCTGACTTATTTTGCTTAGCATGATACTCTCAAGATCTGCCATGTTTTTGCAAATGTCATTCTTTTTTCGCGGCTGAGGAGTATCCCGTTGTATGTATGCACCACATCTTCTTTATCCAGTTGTCCGCTTAGGTTGTGTCCATGTCTTGGCCATGGTAAATGATGCTGCGATGAACATAGGGATACATATATATTTATAAATAAGTGTTTTGAAAATTTTAGCGTAGATACCCAGAGGAGGAGTTGCTGGGTCATACGGCAGCTCTATTCTTACATTTTCTGAGGACTCTCCATCCTGTTTGCCACAGCGCCTGTCCCAGTTCACAGTCTCAGCGGCAGTGTGCGGGGATTCCTTTTCCCCCACACCCTCCTCAGCACTTGTTATTTCTTGTCTCATTGTGGTTTTGATTTGTATTTGCCTTCCAGCTAGTGAAGTTGAGCATCTTTTCATCTGTCTATT
The DNA here is from genome assembly GCF_054644295.1 of Miniopterus natalensis. Classification (NCBI taxonomy): domain Eukaryota; kingdom Metazoa; phylum Chordata; class Mammalia; order Chiroptera; family Miniopteridae; genus Miniopterus; species Miniopterus natalensis. The sequence goes on from NC_142087.1 coordinate 5,218,514, forward strand.
GGCCATTTGTATGTCTTCCTGGGAAAAGTGTCTGTTCAGGTCTTCTGCCCATTTTCTAATTGCTTTTTGTTGTTTTTGAGTTGTGTGATTTCTTTGTATATTTTGGATATTAGCCCCTTGTTGGAGGTATTGTTTGCAACTATCTTCTCCCATTCAGTTGGTTGCCTTGATTTTAAACTAATGTAAAAGGAGTGGACAAATATATGCTTTCTACAAGAGACCCACCTCAGAACAAAAGAATCACACAGGCTGAAAAAAAGCCAAAAAACTTCTGGAGGACTTTAAAGGAGAGATTGCCAGCAATTCAGTCACAGTAGGGGACTTTAACATCCCACTGACTTTACTGGATAGCTTTTCTAGACAAAAAAAATCAGCAAGGAAATAGTGATTCTAAATGACACACTGGATCAGATTGGATTTAACTGACATTTACAGAATATTTCACCCCAAAGCTGCAGAATATGCATTCTCAAAGATAGACCATGTTAGGACACAAAACAAGTCTCCACGAGTTCAAGAAGACTGAAATCACATCAAGCATCTTCTCGGACCGTGGAATACTATGCAGCTTTAAAAAGGAAGGATCCCTTACTTCATTTTAAATGAGGAGATAGTGTTCTAAATTCTGCATAGCTTTCTGCAGGCCCATCTGTATGATCCAGAGCCAGGAGTAGCAGGAATCCTGGGAGAACCCTCTTTGGTACTTGTCAGTGTCTGTGTACCTCAAACAAACCATCAAGAACCCCCAGCTTCTGGGCCCAACACAGAGCATGCACAAGGCTGTGATTGTCTTGCAAGAAACATTATTTTTCTGCAATATAAACCAATGTCTTGGGAATCTATAATTCAGTCATTTTAGGTTTGGCACTATTTGCAGTCCCTAGGTCCCCAAATCTGTCCCTACGTCCCCAAATTCTGCCTTTTGTCTCTGTACTGGTCCACCCTCCTCAGCCAAGTCTCCAGAATCCTGGCATATATTTCTTACTGCTCAAGACACCCAACAAAGCCCAGGGGAAATCACTCACATATAGATATCCCTTGTCACTGTATAAAGCATACCTGTGGACAAGGTTTGAGAGAAGGAAGTCTGCTCTTTGGGACTCCCTGGCCCTTGACCATTGACTCTTTTTTCTAGTGAGCTTCAAGTCATGTGCTCGTATGCCCAATATAATGGCCCCTGGTGAGCCAAATCTATTTTTTCTAAAGTCCTTCGTATTTGATCTTTTTTTATCTACTAAAAGCCACACAGCATTTGGTGGCAGATGATGTTATGTTTTAATTAGCAAAGGAGAATCAGTACAGAAGAGGGTGAGACCTTCAATAAACCACACAATTCAAAGGAAAATAGATACATAGACCATCTTCCACTCCCAACTTATGGATAGACTCAAAATGCATTAGATAAAGACTCTAGCCTGGGTGGCTGCAACCCAAGTACACAATGTTCCTCCTAGGTTAGTAGGAGATACTGCTCACATCAAAGAAAATCCAGTACTTCTGGATGGGTGAGTATTGAAGGAAACACTCAATGACATGGCCAACATGTAGTTCCCGGGCAGAACGTAAAGCTCTGCCACTACCAAAATCATCATTAAGTTCTAGGCCTTTGATCTTTGTTTTTTTTGCTCTTCTGCTCCTTGTTCCAGGACACAACCTCCCTTCCTCTCTCCAAGTAATAAGAATCCAGATGAAAGAGCTGTCAGCCAGTTACTGCAGACACTCAACTCAGTCACCTTTAGAGGTAAGTGGGGTAAGGGCCTTGAGGCATAAGCTTTTATTTGTGGCTTGTTTGGATGAGTTCCATGCTCAGGTGATGTCAACATTATTCCTGTGAGGTGGGGATCATTGTCTCTGTTGTTCAAATAAGATACAGAGATAGAGGTGATGTGACCTGTCTGAGGTCCCATAGGTAAAAGGGGCAGAGATGAAACAAGATACTAGCATTCCTGACTCAAAATTCAATACTTTCTCTCCTTTAACACTATCTGGAAAGCCCAGCGATCCTGAATTTTGTGGGGAGCAGTAGTTCTGTGTCTTTGTGATACCTAGGGACCTTTTCATTGTTCTACACTCCATTTCAGGATAGCCATAGAATTCACCCAGAACTCTGTATATGACTAGTACCCAGCCTGGGTGTGATGATATATTTCTCTTCTCTGGGATCACTTAGTACAACTGAGTTGTACAAAGAAGGGGATTTGGCATCCCCAGATCCTAAACAATCTTCAAGGGCAAGTAGTGAACTCAGAAAACTGAACTAAGCATGAGGCCTTTTAAATGAACAGATCTCAAAGCTCTGGACAAGTTGGGTCTAGAATGATATTTTTAAATACCAAAAACCAGCTTTACAGAACCCATTACTTTGGAATTATTGTGTTTCTGTCACCATGTGCCAGACTTCTTCCTTTTTTGTGCAAAAGACAGGTGCCAAAAATCCAGAGGCCATCCCAATCCATGACCACCTTCATCCCATACCCTCAGCTCTCATATCCTCACCTGCAAGTGGTTAACGGACCATCTGCTTTGCACATGTCTTGATCTGTGCCGGTGCCTTCAGAGGACCAGAAGAACATTCTGATGCTCAAGGACTGGGCATCCTGTCAATGCACACTGGCTTCTATGCAAAAAATACAAGTGTTTTATAGGATTTTTGGAAGGTTAATGTGCTCAAAGATAGTTCTCCTTTGGCCTGGAGCTTCACCAATTAAGTTGCATCCTTTGATGTAAATATTGCCCAATGGTAAATGAAACCTCAGCAGCTTAACTTGGCAATTTTCCTTCATTAAGCCATGCCAAGGCAAACTGGCAGGGATGTGGGTTCTGAATGGAGTAGGTTGCAGAGCAGATAAATCTCTAAGAGTGAAAGCCCCCAAACAGCTGATCTTTGACATTTTAAGGGTGTCTCTCTTTTTTTTCTATCTCTCCATAATCTCCTTCTCTTGCTCTTGTCTCACCTCAAGTCATCTAAATCCAATTTGCCTCAAAGTCAATGAGTCAATGATTCACTTATTTAAATCTGGCATTTACATCATCTATGTAGATGAAAGATTTAAGAGTTCCTTAACCAGTTTTCAGCCACCATCTTTTCTTGAGTCCTGCTGAGTAATCTGTCTCAGCACTCGCTCTGGAATCCCTCTGGTACTTTGTTTTAGGGTCTTGACTAAATAATATCATCCAGTTGCATATGTTCTTAAATAAAAAATCAGGACCCTCAATGTGTTCTGTTATTCCCATTTCATAAAAATAATGACTACAACATTAAAGGATACACATATACTGGTTATCTCTGGGGCGGTAGAATTCCTAATGTTTATCTGTTTCCCCTTTGTATTTTTTTGTCTTAGAAATTATACAATCTGAAGATTTACTGCTTTTTAACTGGAAAAAGAGCAATGTATTTTTTCGGAGAAATAACTTTGCGAAGGGAGCTGTACGCAATGTAAGATGGGGAAGAAGCCAGGGAAGCCAGTGGCCAGCTTGACATGTTGTTAGGTGCCTGAGGGTGAGAAGCAAAAGTAGGAGAAAGAATATCACAATATTCACAAGTACTCTCTCTCTCTTTCCTACCCTATGCTCCTTGGCATCTTTTCTACTCTAGCAGCACTTGAAGAAGGCCTGTCTTTTGCCAGAGCTTAACCCAAACACACGCAGAGCCACCATGAGGCCCTGGGCTCTCCTGCTCATCACGTCGGCGGGTGGCGCTGTGCTGCTTCTGCCTGCGCTGGGAGGCGTCAGGAGAGTGCCCGCCTGTAGGTGTGTGGTGAGGGAGGGGGGGCTGCCCAGGCCTGGGGTGTCTGGCATAACTGATTCAGGGCCCAGTTTCCAGAATCGCCCTTCAAGGCATCAGAACTCTCTTTAAAGTAGAAATATCCAAGAAAGATTAGGAAAGATCCCAATCTGGCGTCCCTCCAAGCTCCCTCTCCCAGATATGAAAGCAATATTGTATATGTGTAAAGGTGATGTAACTTCTGCCTACGTTTCATAAGCTCAGAGGAGATGATATTTTCCTATGTCAGACCACCTTGGGTAGTGGCGACACCCGCACAGCGCTTCCCTCTGAACTCACATTTTCAGAGTCTCTGAGCCTGATCTGAGTGAGCCTTGGTCACTACCAAAAGGGTAACATTTTAACACATTCCTTTAGTTTCAGGGGGAAAGACCTCTTAAACCAGGAGAAAACAGACAAGACAAATAGGAGGTCCTTAGCGAGTCAAAGTTTGGGGTCATTGGTAACAAAATGGAGATAATGAAGGGACTGAGAGGAAAGGTTGTGGGCCAGTAAAAGACACGGAATTTGGGGAGAGGCTGAATGCTTAGGTGGTGTCAGCAGGATGGACCTAGAGCATATTTATTCAGTGAAATAAGTCAGTCAGAGAAAGACAAATACAACATGATTTCACTTATATGTGGAATCTAAAAAACAAAATAAACAAGCAGACTGGAAACAGACTCATAGGTGCAGAGAACATTTTGATGGTTGCCAGATGGGAGGGGGGTTTGGGGGTGGGGTGAAAAAGGTGAAGGGGTTAAGAAGCAAAAATTGGTAGTTACAGAATAATCATGGTGATGTAAAGTACAGCATAGGGAATATAGTCAATAATATTGTAATAACTATTTTTTTGTTAATACTCACCGGAGGATATTCTTTCCATTGATTTTTTAGAGAGAGTGGAAGGGAGGGGGAGACAGAGAGAGGGAAATATTGATGTGAGAGAGACACATCAATTGGCTGCCTCCTGCACATGCCCCAACAGGGGCCGGGGGGGCGAGTCTCCAACTAAGGTACGTGCCCTTGACAAGGAATGGAACCCATGACCCTTCAGTCTGTGGGCCAACACTCTAACCAGTGAACCAAACTGGCCATGGCTGTAATAAGTATTTATGGTATCAGATGGGTACTAGATTTATTGGAGTGATCACTTCATAAGTTACATAAATGCCTAATCATTTGGGTTGTACACTTGAAACTAATGTAATATTGTACATCAACTGTAATTGAAAAAGAAAAATTATTAAAAAATAAAAATATAAAAGTTAAATAAAGAGAGAATAGAAAAGGGGAAAGTAGGTTCCTAGTCTCCCCCAACTCCGTTTTCCATTCTGCAAATTGGGTGTGGAAACTGGAGCCAGAGGAGAGTGCGGGTCCTAAAATCTAAGGTTATATGAGAATAGACTTGATGCGGTAATGTCAGACGTGGTGAGGGTGTCCTAGGGCCTGTCGTTGGGGAGCTTGGAGAGGACTCGAAGGCCTGCAATACTATGGGGACGCGTGGAAAGCGGGGAGTTATGTCATGCAAGGGTGGTCTCTTCTAAAAAGACACTGGCTAGAATTCAAGGAAGGGATTTTCTTGAAAGGCAGAGAAATACTTTATGGCTTTGAGCTCAGGTCCCAGAACCTAGGGATTAAGCTTAAGGAGGGTTTCTTCTCCAAATTGTAAATGGATAGACCCTACCAACTCCTACCATCTCAGTTGCATCTAGAGCAAAAGAAATTGAGCAGTGCTGGGTACAGCCTCCGTTACTGTTTTGTATGAAAAGGTGCACTAAGTTTGGAGGATGTGTGTTAGAAAATTATACATGCTGCTGGACCTACTGTGGAAACATCTGCTTGGACAATGGGTAAGTTGGTTGGGAAGGAATGCTGGGCCTGGGTATGATCCCTCACTCAGATGTGACCTGAAACAGAAGTCCGCAGTCACCCAAATCCTGGCCAAAGAGACGGGAAGCACAGGGCAATGTGCTCCAATCTCCACAACTTGGCTGCCACTCACTGCAAAATAAAGCAAAACACCAGCATGGGTGGGCCTCCACTCTTCTTTCACTCTCATTCGGCTCCCCCGAAACATCATCCTTCAGTCTGTTTATTCTTCCTTTGGCCAAGGCCCCAGTTACTGCCTCCTTGGTCTGGCCTCTTAGTGCCCCTTGTCTCAGCCAGGCCCAAGGAGACCCAGTCTCCGCTTATGGTCCCAACTCACAAACCTCGTGGGTGAATTTGCTTAAAAGCGGGTAACTCCTGATGGTCCAGAAACAGTGTCTGTTCCCATTAACTGGGACCAAGGGTATTATTAAGTTTGGGAATGGATGTCCTCCAGGGTCCCCTGACTTTTCACCACTAGACTTTTTTCTTCCAGAGAACCCTATAAATCTCTCCTGGTGGCAGATTCGAGCCAGTAGTGCGGGCAGGAGGCTGGCTCGGCGGTCTGAGAGCGCCCGGCCCCCTGCTCCAGCTGAGGGCCTCTCCGGTCTCCCCTCCATCTCTACCCTGAGAAGGCTCAAGGGTTTGCCAAGTAAACTGTTATACCAACCCGAGGGCTCCGCTTTCTCTTTTGACTCCATCCCTGTGGCTCCATTTCTTTTATTACAACGCCCAGTGGTCCCAACAGTTGTTCCCATCCTCTTATGGGCGCAGGCAACCAACTCTGCCTTCCCAGCTGGACCTAGGTAGTGGGCAAGTAAGCTCATGGCTGCAGCAAAAATGCAGAGATTTAGAAAAATCTCATGGGATTAACACAGTAAAAGTTTATCTCATTCACAATCCATTTTACTGAGGATGGTCAGTAAACAGACACATTTACCATGATTCAAGGATACTGGCTCCATCCATCCATAGCTCCACCATCCCCCAGGCCCTCCTTTGCATCCAGCCAGCAGATGGGAGAAGAAAGGTAGCACAGAGGCTCAAACAGAAGTGGCTTTTGTTTTTTTTGTTTTGTTTTGTGTTTTTAAATATATTTATTGATTTCAAAGAGAGGAAGGGAGAGGGAGAGAGATAGAAACATCAATGATGAGAGAGTCATTGATCGGCTGCCTCCTGCAGGCCCGAGACTGGGGATGGAGCCCGCAACCCAGGCATGTGCCCTGACCGGGAATCGAGCTGCGATCTCCTGGATCCTGTCATTTTTTTTTTTTTTAATTCAAACAGAAGGTTTTAAAGAGCCAGGTCTACAAGTGGAGCTCTTTGCAAAGGAGACTGAGAAACATATTTTATCTATGTGCCCAAGAGCAACAGAAAGAGGAATTTGGTGAACACAGGGCAGTCTCTGAGCTGTCTACTTATGTAAAACCAGACTCGTTAACCAAGATCTAAGACGCTGGCTTCCACATCACCTTGTCCAATTGAACGAGCACACCCCTGGTGAGAAACTAGCATCTCTCAGCATTAGAGAAAGTGTTTCTGCGCTCAGGGTGGTTACTCTGAGCTTCCAGAAGGATTCTTCCTTCTGCCATCCCCAGTATCCTGCTATTCCTGCTAGGTCAGTTCTGTCTTCCTGGCAGTTTTACCTGGGTAATATACTTGTATCTTGAGATTTTAGGTAATGCAAGGGAGGCCTTCCTGCCCACACTGTTTCCCTAGATTGTATCTGAATTTCTACCATTTGTCATACATATCTTGACCATTATTTTTAAAATATAACTTCCCTCTTGAAGAGATTATAGAGTACTTACAATGTATCCAAGTTTGTGCCTCTTTCTGGCCCAGAGGACTAGATATTCTCATTTAGATGGATGGGTCAGCACATCATCACACTTACCAACCGCATAGCCAAGGGAAGGCTTCTGACTGTGATGCAGCAAAGACCTAGGCCAGGCAAGGGATTAAGGTCTAATAGAGCAATGGTTCAGGGACCCAGGTAAACAGCCTGCAGGAGTGGGGCTTTGCCTTGGCCTTCAGGGATAGAGAGAACTTGGATTTCCTTAGAGTGGGAGTGGTTGTTCCTTCTTGACCGAAAAAAAAGTAGAGAACAAAAGGTTAAGGACCCCCAAAGGAAGGACCAAGGAAGGAAAGGGTCATCCTCTTGGGTATCCTTGATATTGTGGGAGAAGAAAAATCATTTTTTTCTCTCCCTCACTAGTTTCTTGGCTGAGACACACACTCCCCCCACGTTAAAAGACAGACTAGCAGGAGAAAACAAACAGAAGTTTAGTAACATGTATACTCTCTGTATACATGGGAGAGACCCAGGAAAACTGAGTAACTCCCTGAAATCTCACAAGCCATCACACCTTAAATACCATCTTCATCTAAAGACAAAAGATACTGGGGGAAAGCTAAAGGCCTTACGGGAGGTTACCAGGAAAGGCTCGGTAAGCAAGGATATGGCTGTTAACGCAGCTTTAAGTTGCTGCCTTCTCCACTGATAAAAAGTTTCTAGAGATTTAAAGTGCTTCTCTTCCTGGTACAGAGAGTAGGATGTCTTTACAAATGGAGATTCTCCCTTATACATAAATGTAAATGTTTCTAACAAAAGGGTAACGTCTGTGGAAATGTCTGCATGCTTCTTCAAGAAATTGGTAAGCTCTAGGAAGCCTCTTTCCCTTGTCACTAGGCTCTCAAAGACTGTGGACTACCAAACTTTGGGGACACAGAGAGCAGGAGACTATGCCTCCCCAGTCTCTGTATCCAATCCAACCTGATGACCCCTGCTTCTTCATCCCAGCCCCAGGGTCCCCACTCTCCACTTGCAGGCTTACCTAATTTATCCAAACCCCAGGAGGTCTGACATTTATGTCTCTTTGCTTATTGGATTTAAAATACCCTGAGAGAAGGCTTGTGTGGGCATCTCCTAAACCACAGAAAACATCCCTACCCCCAGGATTGGGAGAATCTGTTATAATTAAAGAAATGTGTTTCTCCAGACTTGGGCAACCAAATACCTACCCCTACTCTCTTCCAGAGAGCAGCAGTCTGGATAATAAAATCAGCAAAATAGTGTCCACTGCTAAGCCCTTAAGCCTCCAGTGAGAGTTGGAGAATTCCTGGGAGGCCTTGGGAGACGGCTGCATGACCTCCAGTAGCATCGTCTCCCTGCCCCAGCTGTGGGTGAGCGAGCGGGCCCAGCCAATGTTTCTTCTACCTGCCAACCCTCTTCCCTGAGTGATTATACTCCCAGGTTTAATTCCTCGACAAATAAGCTGTGATAGTAACCCAGAACTTCTGTTTCTTCTTGTAACCCTGGAACCGTCTGCTGCCCCCTCTCCCCTTTTACCTGAGACTCTAACCCCTGCCTCTCAGCAAGGATCTTCCTGCCTTCTTGCCCTTTAGAGGCCTGATCTTCTTAGCCAGGACTCCTGGACTCTACTCTTTGCTTATTGACTAACATCCCTAAGGGAAACTGCTTATGTGTGGATGTTCTTATGGCTATAGAAAACATCGGCCCTAGAGGTTCCTTGGTACACCCTTTCTCCTGTTATCTCAGGCTTGTGATTCTAGTAGCTTCTTTTAACTAATCCTTGGAGGTACAACCTTCCTTAAAGGTGACAGCACCAATGGAATAGAATCGAAGCAAAATGCCATTGGCCCCCCCAATTCTTTTCCCACACAATCCCTAAGTTGTTACCAATATTTATTCAATTATTTGGGATCTACAGGGATATTTTCAAGTGTACATGCTCCTAGAAAGAATAGGCAACCTTCAGAGGGTTATAGAAAGCCGTGTGCCCAGGCTTGTGGCAAGGGCCACTCCATGTAAGTGGAGGTGTCACTATGTCTATCTGTTGGCATATAGCCCAAGGAAGGGTAAAGTCTTATGATCCAAACAAGTAGAAACCAGGACGGGGCTTGACAAGAAGGGACCAACAGGACATACATTCAGTACCTTAAGATGTAGAAGACAGAGGGGTCGCTATGGGTCATGCTTGGTCCTACCTTGAGGAGTGAGGAGAAACTGAGATACCTAAGAGTGAAAGTTATTTCTTCTCCTTGACAAGATCAAATGTAGTAGTTGCAGACAAGTTCGGATCATGAATTTGGTATTAAGCTCTATGACCACAGCATGTCCTAATCTGTCAAGTTTTACTTGTTGGCCTCTGTTGTTATGTCCACAAAAGCCGCAGAGCACAGGTATTGTTTGATAAATTCAGCAAAGGAGAACAAACAGGCACAGACCTACCCAAGTTCACTCAGTGAGTTGATGGCATCCTCAGATGCCTCTGTGCTTGAGTTGCCTGAAACACACCTATGCCAGCAGCCAGAGGCGTGCTTAAAATTGGGGGTGTAGAGGGGAATAGGGTTGGGGAGGGGCACTGGCAGAAAGAGCGTATATGGAGATGGGTGGAAGAAGGCAGGTCCTTAGTGTTCTGGACAAGCAGGGGGCGGCTGCCTTAGGGCAAAATTAATGAATTGTTTCCTTTTGAGCAGTTAGTAAAAAGAAGCAATGAGAAAAAACTCTGGGGCCACCTGGTAGATAGGACACTCTCATTCGCCCCAGGTGCACTAAAGAACACCGAGAGTCTTTGCACTTGGCTGTGTTGCTTCAAAGCCCGGAGTTAACCCCTCTGGAAGCTGCAGAAGTGGGAGGTGGTTGGCACGCAAAGGTGTGGGCTGGGCGTCCCTCAGGGGGTCTCATTTTAGCCTTACTGGAAGGATTTGTCCCAAGTAAACTGGCCTGCCATTGCCATCAGACAATTAAACACACTTGTCTCCATAACTGATAGACTAAGAAGACAAAAAAAAAAAAATATATATATATATATATATATATATATAGTAAGAATATAGAAAATCTGAACAACATAAATAAAACAGTGATTCCATGTAATCAACTTACATCAAAAGGAACTCAGAATTCCTGTGAAATATACATTTTTTTCTTTTAAAAAATGTCTCAACAAATGTCAATAAATTAAAATTAAACTGACCAGAGTGGAAATAAGTTAGAAATAAATAAAATAAAACAGAAAATTTTTCATCTGATTAAAAATTAAGCAAAGCAATTCTAAGGAACCATGGGTCAAAATGAAATCATGATAGGAAATAGAAAATATTTTGAACTAAAAAATAAAAATATGACATATAAAAAATATGGATACAGAGTGATATCAACAAAATGATGACATGGGAGACCCCAGTCCCAGTCCCCCCCACAGAGATCAACAATTAGACAGTTATCCATGAACACACAGCTCTGGGATAGCTCTGGAGACCACTTGAGATGCTTCAGCAACACAGTGGAACAAAAAAACGGAGACAACAGCCAGAGAATAGAAGAAAGAACAGCTACATTTTGCCAGCAGCATCCCGCTCCCCACGCTGGCACTGCTGTGTCAAGAGGAAACCTCCTTGTTAGAAAGTTCCCCCCATCAGGAAAGGAAGAGCAGGGCGAGAGACCAACTTCCCCAGCCTTTCGAGGCACCAGACCCAGGCCGGCAAAGCTGAGGCCTATACACACAGCTAGCAACAAGGCGGAGAAGCAGGGGCCACCGGCAGCCACCCGATGGGAGTGATGGTGGGAAACAGTGACCTGCTCCGCAGACAAACCCAGCAGGTTTCACTGCTGAGGAAACTCGTGGCCAGCAGCGCAGCTGCCACAGACATCCTGCGGATTTCACTAGCTTTTGCCCCAAAGGTATCTGCAGTCACTGATACCAGCATCTGAGTCCCTCCCTGCCCCCTGCCCCCTGCCCCCTGCCCCTGCTGGAGTCCGAGAGCGGCACTGGCAGTCCAGGCCTCCGAGGCTGCACGGCTGAAAGATGCCCATCTAGGTCCCTGCAGCTGATGCCCACCGCAGTGCGCACGCGTGGGAAGGGACCCTCCAGCTGTGCACTTGCATGCTCCCAGTCGGACACCTGTCACCACACTCGGGGCGGGGGTTGGGGGGCTGCGCCACCATGGAAAAGCACACTGACAGCCAGGGCCCCTGCAGCTGCCAATTAGCCCATAGTTGGCCCTGGCCTTTGCTCCGTGCCCTGGCCCCCACCACTACGTGTGTTTGTAACTGGCCCCTACAACCTCACAGGCACCTGCAGGGGACCCCCGCAGTCAAGCGTAAGCACATCACAGCTCTGGCCACCACCACTGCTTACCTTAGACCTGGAGGTGGCTGCTGAGGACGCCAAAAGCCTTTGGGGCCATTGCAGCTTGAGCCAAAGAGACATCACACCCCTCTGGATCAGGTGCCATCACATGGCCTTGGGCACTTGCACCACTAGACCCAGGGTCACAGCATGCTCCACGTGTCCCCACCTGCAAGTGAAAGTCTTCCCTTACTGAAGTCAGTCAATAAAGTATGAAAGTGGTGACTACTTCTTCAAATGCCCAGGCACCTAAGCAACGCTAGAGATCATGAAGACCCAGGGAAACAGGACTGTGTCAAAGGAATACAGTCAACCTCCTGTAAACGGCCCCAAAGAGATGGAGATACAGGAATTGCCCAACAAAGAATTTGAAAATTTGTTCTGAAGATGTTTAGAGAGCTACAAGAGACACAGATAAACAACTTAACAATATCAGAAAAACAATACAAGAACAAAATGAGAGGTTCAGCAAAGACAAAGAGAGGGCAAACAAGAACCAAACAGAAATTTTGGAGTTGAAGAATTCAACAGAGAGCTTCAGAAGCACACTGGGCTCAGCAGAGGTCAGCTAGGACACAGTCAGCCAGAACACAGATCAGCTGAAAGGATCTGATCAGAGGAGCCCAAAGAAAAAAGAATGAAAAAGAATGAAGAAAGTCTACAGGATTTATGGGACACCATTAAAAGAAATAATCTATACTGGATTATTAATAATCATCACTGGAGTCCCAGAGGAAAAAGATGTGGAGAAAGGGGTAGAAAGCTTATTTAAAGACATATTGGCTAATTCCACAAACTTGGGGAGATATTTGGACAGCTAATTTCATAAAGCTAATAAACCACCCAAAAATTTCAATCCAAAATGATTTTCTGCAACACTGTCTAAAATCAAAGACAAACAAAAAAAATTTAAAGCGGAAAGAAATAAAAGTTTTTCTCATATAAGGGAACCCTCATAAGGCTATCAGTGGATTTCTCAGCAGACACCTTGCAGGCCAGGAGAGAATGGGATGGTATATTCAAAGTACTGAAAGAAAGACACTGCCAACAAAGAATAGTTTACCCAACAAAGTCGTCCTTCAGAAATGAGGTAAGGTAAAGGCTTTCCCCAATCAACAAAAGCTGAGGGAGTTCATCAAACTAGGCCTGCCTTACGAAAAATGCTGAAACTAGCTCTTCAACCTGAAATAAAGGAACACTAATTGGTAATATGAAAATATACAACACGCTGGTCAAGGTAAGTATATAGTCAGGTTCAGAATACTCTAATACAGTAGCAATAGGGTGGTGTGTTAACCACTCAACTCTAGCATAAAAGTTAAAGGAAAAATAGCATTAACATTGCTATAGCTACAATAATTTGTTTAGAAATACACAATATGAAAAGATATAAATTATGACATCCCCAAATTAAAAAGGGTAGAGTAAAAGGATATTTCTATGAGTTTGAAGTTAAATTGTTATCAGCATAAAGAAAATAGACTCTGTCTATGTTTTCTGTAAGCCTTATGGAAACCACAAAGCATAAACTTCCAATATTCACAAAAGATAAGCAGAAGGTAATCAAAGCACACCACCACTTAACATGATCAATTCGCAAAGGAAGTCAGCAGGGAGTGGAGGAAGGAACACAGGAAGTATAAAACAGAAAACAATGAATAGAATGGCATTAGTAATAGATGGATTTAAAAAAAAACAAGAACTAACTCTATGCTTCTTACTAGAGACTCACATCCATTTTAAGGGCAAACAGGCACAAAGTGAATGGATGGGAAAAGATATTCTATGCAAATGGAAAACAAAAGAGAGCAGGTGTAGCTATACTTAAACAAAATGGACTAAGCCCAAAACAGTAACAATTACAAGCAAAGTACTTATATAATGATAAAGGGGTCCATTCATTAAGAACATGTACCTATTCGTTGGAGCACCTGAACAGATTAAGAAAGGGTTAACAGATCTGAGGGGAGAAATAGACAATAATACAATAAGAGTAGAAGGCTTTAGAACACTTCTTTCAATAAGGATAGATCATCCATACAGAAAATCAACAAAGAAACGTTGGACTTGAAGCATACTTTAGATCAACTAAACCTAAAGACATATACAGAACATTTTATCCAACAGCAGCAGAACACGCATTTTTCTCAAGTGCACATGGCACATTCTCCAGGATGGATCATGTGATAGGTCACTAAGCCAGTCTTAGCAGATTTAAGAAGATTGAAATCACACCAAGTATCTTTTCTGAGTACAACGATATAAAATTAGAAATCAATAACAGGAGGAATTCTGGGAAATTTTCAAATAGGTGGAAATTAACACACTCCTGGACAAACAATGGGTCAAAGTAGAAATCAAAAGGGACTTTTTTTAAAGGGGGAGATAAAAAAATGTCTTGAAACAAATGAAAATGGGACCACAACATACCAAAGCCTATGGGATGCTGCAAAAGCAGTTCTAAGAAGAAGGAAGTTTATAGCAATTAACACCGAAATTAAGAAAAAGAGAAATCTCAAATAAACAACCTAACTTTTTACATCTTAAGAAACTAGGAAAGAACAAACTAAATCTAAAGGTAGTAAAAGAAAGGAAATAAAACCAGAGCAGAAATAAATGAAATAGAGGCCAGAAAAACAATAGGAAGGGTTAATGAAACAGCTTTTTAAAAAAATTTCAGTTATTATATTCTTTAATTTTTTTTTTTTTAATCCTCATTTGAGGATATTTTTTCCATTGCCTTTCTGAGCCAATAGGAGGGAGAGAGAGAGACATTGATGTGTGAGAGACCCAGTGACTGGTTGCCTCCTGCACGCACCCTGACCGACCGACTGGAGGCGGGGACCCAACTGCAAGCCAGGTACGTGCTCTGGGCTGGGAATTGAACCGCAGCCCTTCCCTGTGCGGGGTGATGCTCTAACCACTGAGCGCACCAGCCAGGGCATGTTCTTTATAAAATTTCCATTTTATTCTTCTTGAGTCTTCAGTTTCTTTACTGACACTTTCTACTTTCCCATCAGTTTCAAGGGTGTTCCTGAGCGCTTGCTGCAGGATTTTTATACCTACTCTCAGGTCTGTGTCAGATAATCGCCACATTTCTTGAACCTTGGAACTGGAGCCTGTCCACCGTCTTTCTGAGTGTGAGCTGACGCATCCTTTCCGTTCACTTGCTGCATAAGTCTGGACTGTCTACCGGACATTTTGAAAACTTTCTTATGAGGCTCTGGCTCTCCATGGAGAAGGTTGATATTTTGTTTTCCAAAGTAATTGAAATTGCTCGGCTCAGGCTGCAAAGTCCAACCGGCCCCCTGTGGGTCGGGTTCCAGGGTGCGCGCAGGTCCCGACGCCCTTCAGCTCGGGCGTGTTCCCCGCGCGCGCCCCCTCGTGGCCGGCGGGGGCCCAGCGGGGCCGCGCCCAGGGGGAGCCGCCCGTGCCCGCGCGGCCTGGGGGAACCCGAGGGTGGACCACCAGCCTGGCGGCCTTGCTGCCCTGGCTTCCTCCCTCTGCGGTCTCCCCAGTACCCTCTGTTTTCCCAAGGCTCCAAAAGCCTGGGGCTCTGGTTTCCCTGCTCTGCTAGGCGCGCCCACATCCAGGGCCAAGTGGTGGGAGAACGGAAAGGAAAGAAGAAAGGGGACCAGGGGGGCCACCCACGCTCTTAGAATTCCAGTGGCCCCCAACAGAGGACGATTTCCCCTCCCTCGGAGTTTTGGCTCCTTCCAAGCCCCACACCAGCTGCTGCCTTCCTACCACAGTATTTAGGGGGCAGGGGGCAGGAGAGCACAAAAGGCAAAGAAACCAAACCAAACCGGGGGATTTCTGCACCTCTTCTGAGCACCCTGTGTTTAGGGTGGAGCTCGGTTTATCAGATGATTTTCCCCCCAGATGACCGCTCTACCCTCTGCTTTGGGCTCTCTGTGAATGACCGGCTCTTGCAAGCTCTTGTTAAATGTTCCTAGCCTGGTGGATTAGTGGGGTGGTGGTGGTTGGGGGTCCATTCTCTGTTGTTCCGTTAAGTCTGGGTCTTAGGCAGACACTGTGTCCCTGGGTCTCAGGGATGTTGTCTTCTTAGTGATCCTGCCCTTCTCCGGACTCCCAGGACAAAGTTTTGAATCTGGCTAGTATTTCTGCCCTTCCCCAGCTGCATTGAGATTTCTCTTGTACCCTTAGGGCAACAGTGTTGCTCCTCTCTCCCAAGATTAAAGCTTTGTTCTACCAGTTTTTTTGGGGGAACTTTAGGGTTTTCTATGTATATTATCAGGAAACACACTATAAAGCTGGGGACCAGACACCTTTCGCTTCTTGCCCCTCCCTCCTAGAGAAAAAGCCTCAATTCTGTGCTTTTAAAAAATCTTACAGAGCAGTGCCTCCTGTAAGAAGATACCCCCTCCTTTCTTTGTTGCTAGCTGTCCCAGTACTTGTTATATTTGGCCACTATATAATGCTAAAAAATTCAGCTCACCAGGAATTCATTCATATTTACCTAAATCAATAGAATCAGGATATAGTAAACAAATACCAATGGAATTACAGGCATAAACTGAGAAATCCATGGCCATGTGAAGAGCCTTCAACATACTTTTCTCAATTATTGTTAAGTCAAAGAGAGAAGAAAGTTAGAAATATTTAAGACATTTAAACAACACACAATGGAGATACATCGCGCTCTGCCCTCCACACTTAGAGACAGCCTTTCCTCAGTATCAGAATGCAGATCCCTGAGTAGGAGTTATTTAGAAGGTCATGTCTTTGGAGGAGGCAGCTACTTACTCTGAGTTTAAGGCAAAGTGTATTAAGGAGACCTACAGAACTAATTATCCTCCTAAACATCTCCTGCCCAGGGACTGAGGCTAAAGGCGCATTCGTGGTTGAGTAGCCATGCAGCAGAACACACCATGACACTGGGTAGGAAGATCTGAACAAGGAGCTTTCATGCATGGAAACAAAACAGGATCCTGAGGCAGGGTGTGTTCCCAGTAGGGGAGCAGGACAGGGTCATGATGGGGCCTTACCTGCAGTTTTCAAAGGTTGTAACCTGGAAATTCACACTGTTTCCCCAGCTCCTGGACATCTGTAGATCTTTCTGTTTCAAAATGTTCCTCGGTTTACTGCAAAGAGCAACCTCTACCACATGGGGAAAGAGGTAGGTTCAATGATGGGGATCTGGAGAAACTCCTGGCCAACCAGGCTCAGGAACCAAGGAGCCTACTGGGTTTGAAACAATGTCCTAAGGAAAGTTGGGAAACAGGAAACATCTCCTCACCATAATTCTAAGTGATTTAGATTGTTAGGGTCCCAGAAATTTAAGCTAATTACTTTAATTTCTTAAAATATCTTGATCTATTAGAATGACTAAAGTAAAAACATTTCCAATACTAAGTGCTGGCAAGTATGGGAGCAAGTGGAACTCCCAGCTGGTACTAGTGGAAAAGCAAAATGCATGGCCTCTTTAGGAAACAGGTTGGCAGTTTCTTACATATGCTCAGCATATAACCCAGCAACCCCACTGCCTGGAGAAATGATCATTATGTTCCTATAAAAACCTGTATACAAATGTTTATAGTGCATTTATTCATAATTGCCAAACCCTGGAAACAACCCAAATGTCCATTAACTCATGAATGGGTAAGCAACATCTGGTACATGATACAATGACGATAACTCAGCAGTAAAGAGGTACAAACAATACACAACATAAAAGAATCTCAAATGCACTGTGCTAGCATGTTATAGATATTAATATTTTAAAAAACTGCTATGTAACTTTGACAGACAAATTAATTGGGGTCAAAATACCACACTAATTTGATACCTACAATCATCCATTTAAAAAATATATGACTTTTTTTTTCTGCTGGAACTGACACCTTCCAGTAATTCACCAAAATAACCAACACAAAGGGAAAGAGGAGAGACACCTGCTGTATGTTCTCCAGGCCTTTTAGAAAACATAGAATTGCTCCTTTGGTCACATATATACAAATCTGTAAGAAAGGTGGTATTGTGGACATCAAAGGAATGGGCACTGTTCAAAAAGGAATGCCCCACAGATGTTCCCACGGCAAAACTGGAGGAGCCTAAGGGTCACCCAGCACGCAGTGGGCAGTGCTGTGAACACGCAAGCGAAGGGCAAGATTCTTGCCAAGGCAGTGAATGCGCGTGGCAAGCACGTCGGCGCTCTAAGGGCCCAGACGGCGCCCTGAGCCGTGAAGGAAGGTGATCAGGGAAAGAAGGAACCGCAGAGGAAGGTTCCTGGGTTCAGCTGAAGCGCTGGCCTGCCCCGCCCAGGCAGCTCACTGAGAACCGGCGGGAAGGGGCCTGAGCTGCGGGAGCCCAGGGCAGCTGAGAACCGATGGGAAGGGGCCTAAGCTTCGGGAGCTCAGGGCAGCTGAGGACCCATGGAGCCTGAGCTGCGGGAAGCCCAGGGCAGCTCACTGAGAACCGGTGGGAAGGGGCCTGAGCTGCGGGAGCCCGTTCCCTATCAATTCCCGGCACGATGAGTGTGAAAAACTAAAAGACCTCTGTACTGATAAAAAAATATATATACATATATATATATATATATATATATATATATATATATATAAACCACCTTAATAGTTGGAAATTTAAAAACCCTTTTTCTTCTCCTTGAACTCCTATTTCCATTCCTCTTACTTAGACCTTTAATCTAATGGAATATCCTCTTATGCTCAAAGCTCTTTTACTCATGATTTTTCATACTTCTATGCAATAAAAACATGCATATAAATTACAATTTAATGTTTGCATCTACCGTGACCATGAGACTCTAGGAATAAAATTTTTTCTTATGGATTTATTTTTGGTTCCATTTGTTATTTAAATAACATAATAATAATAATGACTATATAAATAATTACATTGAGCCCTGGCTGGTTTTGCTCAGCGGTTAGAGCGTCAGCCTGAGGACCGATTCTTGGTCAAAGGCAGGTACCTCGGTTGCTCGTTTGATCCCCAGCCCCAGTCAGGGTGCATGTGGGAGGCAACCAACCGATGTGTCTCTCTCACATCGATGTTTCTCTCTCTCTCTCTCCACCTCTTCCTTCCCTTCCAGTCTCTGTAAAAATCAATGGAAAAAATATCCTCACCCTGGCCGGTTTGTTCAGTGGTTAGAGCGTCAGCCTGGGGACTGACCAAGACCCCAGTGCCATATGCCCAGTCTCTCCTGAAAATCTCAGTTTCTTGTCATGAGTGGTGCAAAGAAAGGTGCTCACTAGTGCCTGGGATCGCCCTCCAGATGAATAGCTGTGATCATTCAGGTGGGGCCTCTCACCCAGAGCGAGACAATGGGCGAGGGTCTGGGAAGGGTGTGGGACCACTGGGAGGGTCCTGGGACTGAAGGTCCTGTCCCACTTGCCATGTGACCAGAGACAAGCCCCTGGCGCATTGTGCGTCTGCGCTTTCTCCTGTGCGAATGAGGGAATTGGCGGCTTGTTTCTCAGGGTCATGGGCCTGTGCTTTGTCTCTCTCGGGCTGGGCCTCACCCCTGCCCTTTCTCGTCCCCACAGGCCCCTTCCTTGCCACAGCTCCACCTTCCGCAGCAAGAACATCGCTCTCCTGCTGCTTCTCTCTCTCTCACTGGAGCAGACGTTTGCATCGCTACACAAGAAAGTCAAACGTGGGTTCAGAAAATCTGCAGCCGCGTCCCCGCAGGCCTTGCGGACCGAGGGTCAGACGTGAGGCGAGGACTTGTGTTGGACCAGGCGGCTCCCACCGCGGCTCCGGGAACTAGCCCTGCTCGCCCGCCCCGGCCCTCCAGAGCTTTCCCTCCCCTGGTCCCCGAAAATCGTTTCCCTGACTTTTCCTGATATGTGTCTTTTCCAAGTTTAATGTTTTCAAATGAATTAGTCACTAGACAGGAGTGTGAGGGCAGAGGACCAGCGAGGAGGCTGCTGGGAGAGTTGAGGAAGGTCGGAGGAGATGGGGTGCTGGCTTGGGGAAGGAGCAAAGACAGAGGGGAGATGGGTTTGGAGAGTTAGGAGACCGAATTGACCCGGGTCCGCGACTGATAGGGTGCTAGGCTGGTGGAAAGGGAAGACTGAATCCCATGGGAACTACTGATGCCAAATGTCAAGATGGGAACAGACTGAAGGTGCTGCTTGGGCACCGGGAGACACTGGCTCTGTTTAAACATCTTGCAACAGAGGTGCTTATGAGACGCTCAAGTGCGGGTTTCCCCAGGTGGTTGGATATAAGTGTCTTCTCCTGGAAGACAGGATAGGTCTGGAGGAGATAGGGGATCACAGTTGGGAGTGTCACAGGAATGGATGTGGTCACCTGGGAAGTATGTGTCAAGTAATGACAGGAGAGGGCTGAGACCAGAGCTTGGGGGACTGTCCCCAGTAACTGCGGAGGAACCCCTGGGGTGTGTATCACAGAGGAGACTGTACACAACAGGTAAGTGGCTGAGAGGGCTGGCAGGGAGGAAGAACTCTAAGTGAGAGTTCAAGCTTAAAGTGGGGTAAGAGGCTGCCATGACTGAAACCCAAACAGAGGTTTAAATGGCCCCCCTGATATGTAACTGAATCCTATAGTGGAACTCAGGTTGGTCTTGAGCTCACAGGGAATTAGGGGCCAAAATCAGGCCTCCTGATTCCTATTTCCATGATATTTCTACTACTCCCCACTAATTAATTCCCCTTGTCAACTAAGATACTAGAGACAGTAATTAGGCATTAAAATATTAAGTTTCGAGAGGACAGAGGAGCTCCTGAATTTAAGGCAAGGATCTTGGCCCCTACTTAATCCCCTACTCTGGAATCCAAGACCTTTCTCCTTTAGTTCTACCTGTGCTCACATTTCTGATTCAGATCTATCTAAATGGACTAAGAGTGGTGAGAGGCAGACCCAATCCATAAATACATGCGGAGTAAGAACTGAAGATTAAAGGCAGAGGACATGACTGAGAGAATTGCACTCTTCGCCCTTGCTGTGGGAGAAGAGCTGAAACTCTCAAGCGTTGTGAATTCAGACATGTTTTTCTTGCAGAGAAATTGGGAGTGTGCCCCAGAGAGAGGGCCATCTGTAAGACTAAGGGCCCAAACATGTGCAAAGACGATTTCTCCTGTATTGAATTCCTGAAGTGCTGCTCTTTCGGCTGTGGGAAGAAGTGCATGGATCCGTACCAAGGTAGTGGCTTCCAGCTGACGGCAGAGGTGCTGTTTGAGGTGCCCTCCTCCTTGCTTGGTCCAGAACTGGCTGACCAATTCCCTGGGATGTCAGGATAAAGAGGCCAGGGGTCATGTTTTGCTCCTCTAATGAAACTCCAAACTTTCAAGTGCATGCTCATTGTGTGTCAAGAGATTATTGTTTGCACAGTGGTAAATATAAACCTCAGTCAGCTTAGAGGACGGGGTTGCTGTTGAACTCTTTGGCCTCCAAGGAAGTTTTCTGGTAACTCAAAGTACTGAGCATCTAATAACAGGGAATTGTGCATTTTATATAGATTCATTCAACAAATATCTATTGTCAATGCCCTTTGGCCAAAGACCACCAGGAACACGTCTGTAATTGACCAAGTTGGGTTTATTACTCTTGAAGACACGGAGAATGTTCATCATAGACAACCTGAGGCATCGCAGTAAGAAGCTATTAGGAAGAATCTACTGTAGGACTGAGGCGTTGATAGGGTAATTTCAGGGAGGGTCCAAGGAAGTGGGGGTTTGTTCTAGATTGGATGCTGTCAGAAGTGGGGGCAATTCCATGAGTACCTCAGTGAATCTTATCTATGGAGAGGGCAGGCTGGAATAGGATAGAGTTGTAATTGGTAGAGACGCATAAATCACTCTTAGGAGTTTGGTATTTTGTGGGTTTCACAATGATTTTTTTTTTTTTTTTGCCTCACTTTATCCTGGTCTCAGAGTGACCTTGACTGATGTGGATGTCCTGTGAGATTGTTTATGTCCAACAGAGAAACAACATGACTTAGCTGTGAGCATCAGATAAATTTCTAGTCATGAGGGGCTATTTTGTTTTTTTCCTTTCTCAGTGTTTTATTGCTCCTCCATGTCAGGCACTGTCTTAGGCACCTTGGATATTGTTGCTGAATAAAGCTCAGCAACTATAGTTGCCCTTCCAGAGCTCAGGGCAGTGGAAAGATCAGCTCCAAAGCATCCTCATGTACTCTTCATGATATCCTTTGCAAGGAAAAATGATGCTCAGAGACGCTGTGCACTACAGAGTATTCATAGTAGAACTAGGACTAGAATGTTTATTGACCAGGGCTCTTTCTATGACTTGAACGGTAACACCTTGAACTATACAAAGGCTGAGGGCCTGACCTCTTCCCTCTTTTGCTACCTTTTATGTTTTTCCCTCTTTGCTTCTTACCCTCAGAACCCTGCATGGCATCCTTAGATCCAGGACACTGTAGGGAACTGAGGAACCGCTGGTATTATGACTTAAAAATTAATTTATGCAAACCCTTTAAGTATGGAGGTTGCGCTGGGAATGCCAACAATTTCCTCAGCAAGGAAGACTGCAAGAAGGCTTGCTCACTAACTGGTAAGATTCATATCCTTGGCAACCTGAGGGCCTAGTCTAACTAGAAACAGAATACTGTCATTGTCATAGGCTCAGCCTTTGAGGTTAAACTGCCTCTGTTCAAGTCTTAGCTCTGTCTTTCATTGGCTGGGTAGTCTTGGGTCAGTTGCCTACCTTTTTGTGTTCCAGTTTTCTTGTCTATAAAATTGGGATAATAATAGTATTTACCTAGTGGATTTGTGCTAAAAATGAGATAGTGCACATAAAGTGTTAATAAACTTTGGCCAATGGGACCTGAGAGCCCAGGCTATCCCTTGGAAGCAGGTGTTTCCTCATTGCATTGACCTGTTGAGTGTCACCTGAGAAGTCACTCCAGACTGAAGCATGGGCAGGCCAGCCCTGGAATCCCATGATGTAGGGACAGAGCATGGAGTAGGTGAAGAGTAGGATGGGGTGAAGGTAAAGGGTGTGGATTCATTCCTTAGTATGAAAACCAGCGCCCGTGATGTTGGGAGACAGGGTCCTACAGAGATTAGAAGCCAAATAACCTGGATTAAAATCCTACTTTTCCCATTTGCTGCAAATTTCTTCACCTCTTTGAATTTCAGTTTTCTCCCACGTAATGCTGGAATAATAGCAAAGACCTTGTTGGGTTGTTGGTGAGATTATATGTGAACAAGGACACAGAGATCTGACATGGTGGCTGTCCTGTAGTGTGGGCTCAGTAAATGGCAGCAGCTGAGATGGTGACCACTGATCTTCAAAATGCAGCGCTGTGTGATTTACAAGGAAGCATTAGCATTTTGACCATAGACTCTGTGAGGCAGGCCAAAAGTGTCCCATCGCCACCATTGTACAGATGAGGAAAGGGAGTCAGAAAGGTAAAGTTAGTTGTTCAAGGATTCACAGTGGGTCAGGGTAGAGCTGGAATTATAATTCCATGAGCCTGAATGGCCAAGGCAATCCTGTTTTCTGACCTGATGAAACTAGGACCACAAGCTTCCCTTGGGAGGTTGTAAGAGATCATGCCACTATGGATAAGACCTTGGCCCTCTCTCAGGAGCCAGCAGAAAGAAGAGGCCAGGGAAATGGGCTTGGGCTGGTTTGTGGGAAATTTAGGTTTGGGGCGCACAGAGAATTTGACAATAGCTCTGAAAGCCAAACATATTACAGTCTGAGTCTAACCTGAGGAAGAAGAGGGAGTGAAAAGGAACACTTCTTGCCACTGTAGAGTTTGCAATCAGATGAGGACAACAGGAGACATGCGCATAATCCTGAAGAATTAACTTAAATATCATCTATGTGCTGATGATACACGAAGGTGTCTGTCCAGCCCAAGTCTGCCTCCCAAACTCCAACCACTTACTCTACACCTTCATCTAAATCTCACAAATGCCTCACATTTAACTTGTCTAAAACTGAATGTCTTACCTGAACTCTCCCATCTCAAACCTGCTATAGCCATAAATCTCCCCATCTTTGTTGAACAACACACACCAAACTCCTAAATCCTCCTTGATACGTCTCTTCTCAGTCAACATCCATTAAGTTAGGAAAACAGATCCAGAATCTGACCGCTTCTTCCCACCTCCACAGCTGCCACCCTGATAGGAGGTGCTGTCTTCTTATGTGGATTAGGCTAGAGCCTCCTCAAAGGTCTCCATGCTTCTATCCTTCCCTTTTTACAATCTATTTTCAACACAGTAGCCACAGTGATTCTTTCAAAATGTGGGTTAGATCCTGTCACTCTTCATTCAAAGTAAAACTAAATCTCCTAAAATGGCTTACATTGGCTTGGGTAGATTTCACATAATTACTCCTATTTTATAGAGAAGGAAACTGAAGTCACTTATTAAGTGGCAGGACTTGGACTTTACCTTGGGGCTTCAAACGCCAATCCTAACTCTTTTTCTACTACATCCCATAAAATGTGAGGCATTTCATTCCTCCACAGCTCACTAGAGGTGGGCAGAATAAACCAAGTCACAGAGAAACTAGTTTTGAAGAGAAAGAAAAGCTGCCTTAAGTGTGGGGGGATGGGGTGGAGTTTGAAGGAGCTCATATCTGCTCTTGTTTTAGACGATAGAGGACAATGTCCACTCTTCCCTTCCAAGAGTCGTATGGAATGCTTGTCTTCATGTCTGAGTGACCATGATTGCTCTGACGGGGAAAAATGTTGTGATTCCATGTGTGGCTTTGTTTGTACTAAAGCCTGGACAGGTGAGGACTGGGATATGCCTCCCAAAGTCTACTGGGCTGAGGGTGCCATGCTGTGTCTTAGGTTGACCTTAGAGTTCTCTTGGAAACCTTTCCCCTTTTAATGCCTAACCAACGCACTTACGTTGCCCTCCTGATCTCAGGAGACTATTATGTTATTCTTCAAAGCCAATCATGCATGATATTACTCCCCATTTTCACCCATGAAAACTCATTTTTCTGAATCTCATTCTTTAATGGCCTAAAGGGTGTCAGGATGCATTTATTCATACAAAAAAAAATCATAACCACTATGTTACTAATAAGTCTGCAGAGAACTTTAGAGCATGCACACAATATTCATATTCACATTCTGTAAGGCAGGGGTGGGGAACATCCAGCCCTCAGGCCGTGTATGGCCCACGAAATCATTTGGCCTGGCCCTGCCAAGGTCTCACCAAAGAGCAGTTCCAGCCATCACATTAGGGCTGAGTTAATTAAACGTTTGACCATATATAGCAGGCTAATTTTTAAGTTGATAATTTTGTATGGCCTGCAAATGTTATAAATATCCAAATGGCCCTTGGCAGAAAAAGGTTTCCCACCCCTGCTGTAAGGTGTGCTAGGGAAAATGGTAGCAAAATGCTGTTGGGGTAGAAGTGAACTCACCGCCCCTAAGGCTAGTGATCATTCCCCCACACAGTGCTCAGATAGTATGGTCTTGTCTCAGGAATTATCAGTGTTTTGAGGTTTAGGCAACCCACTTCCCCTTACATGGTCTTCAGTTTCTACAGTTTATAAAACAAGGAAGTCCTGGATAACCTCTAATACTCCTTCTACCTCTCTACTCTGGGATTAGATAACCAAAATCCTTTAATTCTGTAGGGACAGGTAAAAATACTTTCAGATTTTGTAAGTCAGAGATGGCAAGACTTTTTGATGCTCCTCAAATTATTAGCCATAATTTGAGGATAAATTATGGAGGATATTCTGCCTCCTTCATTCTATTATTACTCTAGGGGGAAAGATAAAAGGCTTAATCAGAAGAAAACTCTGTTTAAGGTTCCCAAGAGTCCCCAAATTTGTCTCAAACTATGATCAAGTATTTCAAGGTCAAGTGTCTTGTTTTATCCCATAAAGTCAAAACAGGTTCCTGCCCACAAAAGCCCCAGACCTGTCCAAAGATTGGTAAACCCAGGTGCACGGATGATCACGACTGCCAGTTGGGAGAGAAGTGCTGCTCACTTTGTGGACTGAAGTGCGTGGAACCTGAAAACTAGATAGTAAGTCAAAAATATTTTCATTATATTTTATTTATTTTATTTTATTATTTTATTAATCCTCACCTGAGGATATTTTTCCATTGATTTCTAGAGAGAGGGGAATGGAAGGAGAAGAGGGAGAGAAAGAGAGAGAAAAAAAAAATCAACGTGAGAGACACATGAATTCGTTGCCTCCTGCATGCTCCCTGACTGGGGACAGGAAACCTGCAATGGAGGCACGTGCCCTTGACCGGGAATCGAACCCGGGACCCTTCAGTCTGTGGGCAGACGCTCAAACCACTGAGCCAAACCAGCCAGGGCAAAAATATTTTCTTTTTTAAAAACTTATTTTAGAGAAAGGAGAGAGAGAGAAATAGAGAGAAAGATCAATCTGTTGTTCCCCTTAGTTATGCATTCATTGGTGGATTCTTGTATGTGCCTTGACCTGGGATTTAACTCACGACCTTGGCATACTGGGATGATGCTCTAACCAACTGAGCTACCTGGCCAGGGCAAGTCAAATATATTTTCATCAAAATAATTGTGAGTAGCATGATAAAAAGCTATCAATTTTGTCTTGTATCCAACTACCTTGCCAAATTGTCTTATTAAGTGTAACTATATTTAATGAGGTTATTGTGATTTTATATATATCATCTGAAAATGATGATAAATGTGGCCCTTATTTTTTCCCAACTTTATGACTTACTTCGTTTACTTGTCTTATATTATGTAGAACCTGCAAAATAATGTTGAAAATAAAGGCAATGACACCTGTTCCTATATAGTTTTTTATTTTAAAGTCAATGTCTTCTGCTGTATAAAATATATTTGTTGTTGGGTTTGGGATAAACAAGTTTTGTCACATGTGTGGTGTTTCCTTTTTATCCATTTATAGCTGCTATTGGAAATTACTGCTGAATTTTAGCAAATACCTCTTAGGCATCTAGTCATATAATGATTTTTCTCTTACAATTTGTTGGTATAATAACTTACATTATTAAATGTTTATATGTTGAACCATCCTTGCATTCCTGGAATTACCTTAATCATACTGAGGATATACTTGTATTAATACACTGTTGGTTCTTTTAGCAAATAGTTTACTGGAAATTTTCATATCTATAGTCAAAAGAAAAATAGGTTCTATGACTTTTGTTTTGCTATTTGAGTCATACTACCTTTAAAAACTAGCATGGGGGGAAAAAAAAACTAGCATGGGAAACTTACCTGTTTCCTATGATCTGTAATATTTCTCATATATCAATTCTCTGTCCTTTGAAGGATAGATAAAACTCCAAAAGCATCTAAGTAAGATTTCTTCTATAATGGTAATATTTTTACTAATTTTTTTTGTACTTCATCTTGTAGTCTGTACAGGCTCTGTACCACTCCTTCTGTAAATTTCAATCTTTTATGTTTGCTAAAATAAATGCATTTTCTTTATATTTTCAAATGTATTATTTTAGAGTAGTAAAAATTATTCTCTATATAATTCTTTTCATATCTTTAATTTTGGTTAATGTTTTCACTCATCATTCATGTTTCCATCCCCTTCACCTATGCACCAACCATTTAATCCACTTACTTGCCTATCCATCTGCTCATATAGTCCTCTAACTGACATACCTTTCAACTCATCTATCTTCCCACTCATCCTTTCACTCATATATCTATCCACTTACCTTTTTCACTCATATTCCTTCTATCTATCCAGCTGTCCATTTAAATCCAGTGTTTCTTCCATGCACCTATTATCTACCTATTTATCTTTCACATGCACATATTCTCTAATAGCCATCAACATATTTCTCTATCATTTCTATACCCACCTCCCCTCCATCTACCTATCAATCCACTCATCTACCTCCCATTCAAACAGCTTCCATCAATAGATCCATTCATCTCATCATTAACCTAACCATCCTTAGATTCAACCCAGTCCTCTTCTTCACCCAGTCATCCATCCACTGACCCTTATCCATGCACCCAAATATCCATGTTATCCTCACCCATTCTTCTTCCTACTCACCCAACCATCTTCCTAATCATTACCCTATGAATCATTCATATCTACCTACCAATCCCCCACCTACCTTGCTCATCCAACAAATGTACTTAGTGTTTATTCTGGGCCTATTCATGTCCTAAGCACTAGGTTCTAGATATAAATATATCCAATGGAGCTCAAAATTTATCTGTGGAAACAAACATGAAACTCAGTAATACAGTTAGATGCACAGGGAACAACACAGAAAGCCAGTGACAGGAAGTCAGAGCATGTGACAGTGCTTGGCCTAATGAACAAGCAGAAATTTCCAGGTAAAAAACATATACCTTGGGCCCGGCCGGGCGTGGCTCAGTAGTTAAGCATCGACCTAGGATCTAGGCAATCAGGGTTCGATTCCCGGTCAGGGCACATGCCCGGGTTGCGGGCTGCAGCCAATCAATGACTCTCTCATCATTGATGTTTCTATCTCTCTCTCCCACTCCCTTCCTCTCTCTGAAATCAATAAAGATATAAAAAAAAAAAAAAAAAGAAAGACATATGCCTTGGTGCTCTTTGGAGTCCCTCATTCTGAGCCCAGGATTGGCCCTAGAACAGAAGCGTGTCTGAGGTAGAGGCGAGGCACTATGTCCATCAGTGAGAGGTGATAAGGGAAAGAGGGACAAAGGCTCAGGTGGATCCTTACCCAATCTCTCCAAGAAATTTTGAGGGAAGGGCCAAAAATGGCATTCATCCCAGGGTCCAAAAACAGAAATTTTATCTCATCTGCTTGGAAAGTGAGATCTTTGGGTAGGGCTGGAAATTAGGCAGAACAGAATGGGATAGAACAACAAGAAATTCTGAGTTTTGGAGTCCCTGTGTGAGCAGAGGGTTAGAGGCAGGGGCAGAAGAAACAAAGTTTGGGGGCTTCTCCCAGGCTGTTGTCTGGGTTGCCTGTTTGACAGCCCCATTGCTCACAAAGGCAATGGCTTCCAGACTCCTGTGTGTGGTCATCCTTGGGCCTCCCGGCTCTGGCAAGGGTATCATGTGCCAGAGAATCACCCAGAGCTTTGTCCTCCAGCATCTCTTCAGCAGCCAATTTTTGAGGGAGAACATTAAGGCCAACGAGGCCAACATGGACATTAGTGATATGACAGACCAGTACAGAGAGAAAGGTCTTTTGGTTCAGATCATGTGATCACATGCCTAATGATGTCAGCTGGAGAAGAGGTGTGATCGGCACTGGATACTAGGTGGTTTTCCTAGGACATTAGTTCAGGCTGAAGCCCTGGACAGAATCTGTGACCTAGTTTTAGTGGTCACTTTGAACATTCTATTTGAAACACTCAAAGATAGTCTCAGCTGATGTTGGATCCACTCTTTTAGTGGGAGGATGTATAATCTGATTTCACCTTATGCACCTTCCTTCTACCTATCCAGCTGCCCATTTTTAATCCAGTGTTTTTTCCGTATACCTATTATCTACCTATTTATCTTTCACACCCACATACTCTCTAATAAAACATCAACTACTTCTTCATTTCTATACCCACCCCTCTCCATCGACTTACAAATCCACTCAACTACCTTCCATTCAAACAGCTCCATCAATTGACCCATTCATTCCATGGGTCTGCAATTCATTTTTTCTCTTAGGAGTGACATCTTCTCTGCATCCATGCTTCATAGAATCTCTTCTTTTCAGACATTCTGGAACGAAAGAATTTGGCTTCTGCTATTTTATTAGAATGTATTTTTTTTACATCTATTTTCTCCATTCCTAGGCCATAAATACAGATGGTTATTGCTTTTGTCCCTCTGAAATTCCTTTCTAAGAGCTGAGCGCTAGGGGACGATGTTGAGTAACTTCAATGCTCCAGGAACTGATACACAGGACTGATGAAGTCACTGGTGAACTCTTGGTCCAGCAGGAGGAGGATGAGCCTGAAGCAGTTTCTGCCAGGCTAAGACAGTACAAGGATGTGGCAAAGGCAGTCATTGAACTATACAGGAGCCAACAGAGACTGACAAAATCTGGCCCTGTGTTTACATGCTTTTCTTGAACAAGATCACACCTATTCAGTCCAAAGAAGCATACCGAACCCACCCAGTGGAAGAACCAGGAAGATGTGGTCACTCTTTCAGTTGTATGTGTAGTTTTGGTGTGGTGTCCCAGTTAGAAGCTAGCTGTGATAGCTTGCAGCGTCTTTTCTAGTTTAAATTGTGAGCTGATATGAAAAGTAATGAGTAGAAAGAATTAATGAAGAGGCTCTTAACTGCCTTTCAAAAGAAAGGTCACCTACACATGTTGAAGATATCCCTGCACATGTGTAAAACCGTTCACAAGAAAACAAGTACAGGCTGGATTTCAAATGGTGTATAAACCAAGCTCTAGCTGATCTGACAGTCGTGTTGTTGCCAAGTAGCCATGATGGTGGTGGTCTCTGGGCCTCCCCATCCCCTAAAGGCTGTTGAACCATAGCACCAGTAAGCCTGAGAATGCCAAGGGTAGTAGCCTGAGGTTTCCCCACGTTCTCTGGTGTGTGTCCTCCTGGTGACAATGAGGTTGAAGCCAATTACTTTCAGTGGTTGCTTCTCTGACTTTGAGTGACTGTGTCCACAATTCATTTTTTCCCTCTTAGGAGTGACACCTTTATTTAAAAAAATTATCTTTATTGTTGAAAGTATTACAAGTGTCCCCTTTTACTTCCCCCACTGATCCCCCCCCTCGTCTGCCTTCTCCCCAGTCCTTCCCTCACTATTGTCTGTCCATGGGCTATGCATATATGTATATAAGGTCATTGGTTAATCTCTTCCCTCCCCCCTCCCTCTGAAATACATCAGTCTGTTGCATGCTTCAATGTCTCTGGATCTATTTTGTTCGTCAGTCTATTTTGTTTATTAGATTCCACATATAAGTGAGATCATGTGATATTTGTCTTTCTCTGATTGGCTTATTTCACTTAGCATAGTACTCTCCAGGCCCCTTCATGCTGTCTCTAAGGGTAAGAGATCCTTCTTTTTCACAGCTGCATAGTATTCCATTGTGTAAACATACCACAGTTTTTTTAATTCATTCATCTACTGATGGGCACTTGGGCTGTTTCTAGGTCTTAGCTATTTTAAGTTGTACTGCTGTCAACATAGGGGTGCATATATTCTTTCTGGTTGGTATTTTTGGCTTCTTAGGATATATTCCTAGAAGTGAGATCACTGAGTCAGACGGCAGTTCCATTTTTAATTTTTTGAGAAAACACCACACTGATTTCCACAGTGGTTGTACCAGTCTGCATTCCCATCAGCCATGTCCTTTTTCTCCACATCCCCACCAGCACTTCTTGTATGTTGATTTATTGATGGTAGTCATTCTGGTAGGTGTGAGGTGGTACCTCATTGTGGTTTTAATTTGCATCTCTGATAATTAGTGACATTGAGCATTTTTTCATATGTCTCTTGGCCATTTGTATGTCCTCTTTGAAGAAGTGTCTCTTCAAGTCCTCTGCCCACTTTTCAATTGGGTTGTCTTCTTTTGTTGATATATTTATATATATTGTTGATATATTTATATATATTTTGGAAATTAACCCTTTATCAGTTATATCACTGGCAAATATGTTCTCATACAGTGGGTTCCCTTTTCATTTTGATGATTTTTTTTGCTGTGCAGAAGCATTTTCTTTTGATGCAGTCCCATTTATTTACTTTTTCCTTTGTTTCTCTTGCCCTAGGCATTGTATCAGTGAAAATTTTGCTACATGAGATGTCTGATAGTTTGCTGCCTACTTTTTCTTCTAGGATTTTTATGGCTTCACAACTTACATTTAAGTCTTTTATCCATTTTGAGTTTATTCTTGTGTATGGTGTAAGTTGGTGGTCTAGTTTCATTTTTGTTGTTGTACCTGTCCAGTTATCCCAACACCATTTATTGAAAAGACTATCTTTACTCCATTGTATGCTCTTGCCTTTTTTGTCAAATATTAATTGAGCATAATAGCTTGGATCGATTTCTGGGTTCTCTCTTCTGTTCCATTGATCTATATGCCTGTTCTTGTGCCAGTACCAGGCTGTTTTGATTACAGGGGCTTTGTAGTATAGCTTGATATCTGGTACTATGATGCCTCCAACTTTGTTCTTCTTTCTTAAGGTAGCTGTAGCTATTTGGGGTCTTTTTTGGTTCCACATAAATTGGAGTATTTGTTCTAGATCTGTGAAATATGGCATTGGTATTTTAATAGGGATTGCATTGAACCTATAGATTGCTTTGGGTAGTATGGATATTTTAATGATATTAATTCTATCAATCCATGAACACGGTATAGTCTTCCACTTGTTTATATCTTATTCAATCTCTTTTCAACATTCTGTAGTTTTCAGAATACAGGTCTTTTACCTCCTTGGTTAAGTTTTTTCCTAAGTATCTTAATTATTTGTTACAGTGGTAAATGGGACTGTTTTTTAGTTTCTCTTTCTAGGATTTTATTATTGGTATATAAAAATGCCATCAGTTTTCTGCATCCATGCTCCATAGAATCTCTTCTTTTCAGACATTCTGGCATGAAAGGACGACTTCTGCCATTTTTATTAGACTGTATTTTTTTTTACGCCTATTTCCTCTCTTCCTAGGCTATTAATACAGGTACTCACTGCTTTTGTCCCTCTGAAATTCCTTTCTAAGAGCTGAGCACTAGGGGACAACGTTGAATCATTTCATGCACCAAGAACTGAGTTCTGCAGAGGGTCTGCTTAAACTGCTGGTCTGATTCTCATGGGTGTACACAGTTCTTTTTTTTTTTTTTTTCTGAAAACATAAAATCCACAGTCTTTTGGAAATCCTTAAAAAAATAAGCAATATGCACCACATAATGTGAAAAAATCCTATCTTATGTATAGATGCAATAAGACCATATGGAATTACTAGCCTAAAAGAATAGTTTAGCTTTTTATTCAAGATTTTTAAAACTATTTTGAAAGTGTTGCTAAATGTTGATGCTGACAGTGTTTTTCTCCTGTGAGTGATCCAAGCATATAATAAGTAGTTGATAAAGGGAATAGAGTCCATGGAGTTGAGGAAACATGTCACACTGGCTGTGCCTGGACTAAATATGTCAGCTTTACAATTATGAGAAAACAAAATCTTAATTTTTTTCTATTCCAAGGATCCTATAGGGTGGCCATAAATTCTGGAACTGTAGATAATACTATTTTGTCATTCATTGTAATGTAATATCAATAAATCACTTATTAAGAATTTGGTTTCCAGACTTGGTGGCCACCATGTATAATCCTTGTTCTCTTCTGGGAAGGACAATGAAGTTTATTCCTGTTGCCTTAAAAATGAATATCCCTCTTCATGCATTGTGATTCCTGCTGGTGAGGGTCCTTTACTGTTCCTGGGAGTGACTGCGGTGTAACCATTGCCCTTGGAGTTTTGGGGAAAGGTTTAAGATATGGGAAATGGCCTGACCCCTGATTCCATACTCTACTCCTCCATCCTTCTCTCTCTTCCAGCAAAATAGACAGTTATAGCCAGCGTCGGGGTTGCTTAATATGTCTCAACAGTGTTTGCCATTTTTGAGATTGCCTGGTGACTGAGGGGCCTTTGCTAGGTGAGACCAAGAACATAAACACCTTTACCGGGGTCTTCGAAAGACAATGCTTGTTGCATGTTCAGTGGCCTAAAAAAATCAATTTCTGGTTTTCTTTAACAAACTCCTTCAATGATTTTGTAAAAAATTAAAGTTTTTTTAAAAAATATTTTGACAAAAGTGAAATTCAAGGGACAACTTTTCTTGGTTTTCCTTCTATTGCCACACATGTGGTTCCTTCACTGTTATGTAGAAAGTAGTTTGGATGGTCCCTGAGATTCCCACCTGTCCTCACAATCTGTCATTCTAACCAGCTCTGAATTCTTTTGTTTTCCATTACTCTGCCAAGGCTTCCCACTTATTAGAACTTGAAAATGTTGCTGTTTTTAATACTCTTTAACACTAAGGCAAACATAAAGTAGGTACCATTTGTTGGAGGCCTACTGAGTGACATGTGCAGTTTTAGGACCTTTATACACATCTCGTTTCATCTTCCAAGCACCCTGTGGGATAGGCATGATCCCACGTTTATAAAGAAAGAAGGCAAAGTCAGAGATGTGAAGTGTCTTGCCCAGGCTCCTGCTGCCAATAAACAATGTAGTCAGGATTCACACTCAGGTTTTCCTGACTCTGCAACCTGAGTTTGCTCCTGGATGTGAACTACCTTTTCCCTTTTCCAAGTAACTCCAGGGCCTGAGCCTGCTTGGTTTTGCTTGTATTTAGGAGAGTTCCCTGTGGTGACTTTCCACTTTGTATGAGACTGTTCTTATTTTTCCCTTTGCTTAGAAAATCTGAGCCTCTGGTCCTCCTCTGTAACTACTCGTTTATAAATAAAATGAAAGGCTATCAAAGTAGACTGGCTTGTGTCCTGGCTAACCTGTGGCGGAGACAAGCTCATGTGTCTCATCTACCCTTTGGTGTCCATGGCGTTGTGCCCCTGAGGGGACCATTACCCTGAGCCACCCTCAGCCATGGTGCGTACACATAGGCCCAGGCTCCTTGGAGCTCTCTAGATACTCACTTTTCTTTTCTAAGATCAGAACAAGTCACTCCCTCACTGCTACCCCTATATAAGGCCCCGATAATAAACTGATTCTTCCTAAAGTTCTGGCAGGTGACTGAGCTCCTAGCACAGGGTAATCCCTGACTTTATACCATCTCCCTACGTGACATTACACATTAGCATGCTTCTGAATGGCAAATTCACACCTTCGCCTGCCATCTGATGTGGTGGCACTTGTCATGCACAATCCTGATAGAACCAGGGGAGACTGGCTTCCTGACTTACCCCCTTCCCCAGGGTCATTCCCCATCACCCTTTAGCAGCCAAGCTCACTTGAGCTCCGGATTCACCCAGGGTGTACCCCCCTCTTTGGTAGGGAGGGGAAAGGGTAGAAGAGCAATGGGTAAGAGAGGTGCTGCAGTGGCTTTTCCTGCCACTCACAATGTTGAGACAGGAATACGTTAGATAGGACGATGCCTGTGCAAACCCGAAAATAGAGCTTTTATAAGATTGAGTTCACTGGAACCTGAGTTCAATATTTACTTCAGTTGTTTGTCTAAACAGTTTACTAGCCTGCTGGAAGTCTTCGTTCAAATCATAAAGACCACAGGTTTCCAAATGTGTTGCGGTATAGGCATTCTCAGTAGTTACTGTTTATTGGTACTTTATACTAAGCTCATTACACACGCTGTCTAATTCAATCCTCAACAATTACCCTAGGTAATAGATATTATTTCAGTTATCTTGCCTCCTTGTATTTAAAAACAGAAATAATCCTGTTTACGTGACCTTGTGTTTTCATGTAGCTGCAGGGATTAGAAATTCAAAAGGGACTGTTTGGCACCTTTCTTTAGTTTGAGATCTCCATTCTAAATAATAGGTGAAACAACGCATTTGCTCCCACCCGGGATCTTTGCTCTGGGGGGTGGCTGAGACAGGAAATGGGGGTGTGGGCGGCAGCGCCCCCGCATACAGGGGGTGCACGCCTCCTCTGTACTCCGCGGCGTTCCGCACCTCGGGAGGCATCCGCACCCACTTGATGAATTTCACTTGTTACCTTTCACTTAACGGCCAACATCTTTTCTTGCTGCAGTTAATTTTGCCAGGGAGACAATTCATCCATCAGAGTCATTTTCACAGTATGAATTGCTTTCTCTCCATTTTTAGTAACTTCCTTGTCTATTTGGCTGTTCAAAAGAAGGACCCAGTAACAGAGGCTTCTATTAATACAGGAACGTGGCCTGGCCCAGAGCTCCCCTCCCTTTCCACGTGGAACTGAGCCAGGCTGGTCTCCAGAGGAGGGTGCAAGACCCAGGTGTCAGGAAACAATAAAGCCATGTTTCAGCGACAGAGAAAACTCTGCTTCCTGCATCTGTTGAGACGTATTATAATGACAAATGTTTGTAAATGCCATACCTCATCTTTCCTTTAACAAATCGCACAATTCTGGCCAAAACAGATGTTCTTATCTGTATGCTTCCTGGAATTCCCCAATTTAATTTGTGTGCCTGTGAGAAAGGAGGCGAGAAAGAGACAGAGATGACACAACATTTTCAAAAGGGAGAAAGCTCTTGCATGGCATAGATATTGCTTTCTTCCTTAGTGATAGTTCGGCTATTCCAGGAGACACTGTATCATTCTTGAAATAAAAGATTCCCTGTGCAAAACTTTTCAAAGGAGCAGTGCACCTGGGAGATTCTCACCGCCCTTAGTGTGAGTCTAATTCCATTTCATTAAAGCTTTCTTTTCTTCGTTTTAAAGCTTTGGCTATACAGACAGAAATGTACTAAATAAAAACAAACTGGTTTGTATTTAACTTAGTGTAAAGGGAAGGAAAACAAAAACTCAGTCTTCATGTAAGTTCCAAGGTATCAGGGCTTAGAGGGCTTTTCTAGTTTTATGAGAATGTGTACTACTGATTTTTATATAGTTTTGTTTTTGAGGTGAACAGATCTCTGGGGGAAATTGCTGAGTTCCAATGGCATTTCACTGTGACCCCTCTCAAGCTCAAATCAGTTCTCTAACCCAATGACAACTTCTCTTTGGTTTACTGTCCTGTGAAAAGTCAGCTCCACTTTCCCAGAAGTCACGTGTTTACGGTGAGTCAGTGTGAAAGCCACTGGGCTCTTGATTTGGGTGTTTGTGCTTAATTCAAAGCATCTAAACCTAACCTGTTAATGCTCTTCTAACTGTTCCTGGTGTTATTGATTATTTTGATTATCTTGCTTGAGGATTACTCATACTTTTTAATTTGATAGAAATAAAGATTTTTTTCTGCTAAACAAAAGAAATTCTGAGTTTTCATTTACTTTCAAGGAAATTTAGAGAAAATTTCACCTTACTTGGGGACCCTGGGAACCATTTGGACATTTAGAGACTTTGTGGGTCTTTGGCCCCTATCCTCACTGACCTTCATTCTCTTTAGACTCACTATTCCTCTCTACCTTGAACTCCATAGTAAAATATTATATTCACACCAATATCAGAAAAGTCCCTAGTGACTTGTGGCAAAAAGGCACCCAGCTCCTTCCTACCGTTACGTCTGACATTGAGTCAGCACCTTTCACTTTTCTGGGATTTGATGATCCCTACCTGGAAGATGAAGAGATGGGAACTGTTGGGCCCTCAGAGTCCTTCACCTAGGTATTTCAGCTTTTTCTTCCCTCCTGGGCTGAGTTTGGGAGAAAAAGAGGGACAGTGCTGCTTAAGACATCTTGGTTGTTCATTAGATATTCTATTCCTTAGTCTCTCAGTGGGATCTAGTGAGATTGTGAAGTTGGTGGGATGGGATTGTGTAGTGTAAGTGTCTGACATCAAGCTGTTTGTAATGTAAGTACCTGACATTAAGCTTTTGATTGCCAAGGCATTCATTTCAAAGACATCCACCTCTAATAAACATATTGCCAGCTGTAAGACATAGCCATCAGCAAAATAACTAGGTAAAGAATCAGGCTGCCTTTTAGAAAGCCCTGAGTAACCTAGATAACTTGAGTAATCCTACTTCTCTCTTCCCATGTCCTAATTCCCACTTTTATGCTTTAAATTCTCGAATAGAGTGAACTGTGAAACCCTGGACACCTCATTCTTGGACCTTAATAATGGCAGGACCCCAAGTCTACACTTTCTGCCCCTCTCTCTGCCTTCAACCTTGCTGTGTGGCTCTCCAACCTGCCATGTACCCTTTGGGACCTTGAGTAATAAATCTTGTGCTTTAAAGTTCCCTGATGGTTTTGTGGAGGTGAGTCCTGCAATCATAAGAAGAACCACAAGGGCTGGTCCAAGCACCACATTGGTCCTGGTGGTGGTAGGGGGATGTCTGTGGGCTCACTACATGAGTGAATACAGGCACCTGAGTGTCTCAGGCATTTCTAGCCAAGGACATCACTATCCATAGGCTGAGGGGCTCCGTCTGTGATCTTAAATTTTGTGACCATATAGTCACTCACTGATGGTAAGGCTGGCTTTGTCTGGCTTGTGTCCATCAGGTAGGACTATGGGAGAACAGAGCTTGGCCCAAAAGTGCAAGACCTAGTTAGGAAAGGGAATGGGAACCTTAGAGCTCACATTGACTCTTTGAAGAGTGTCTCCCTCTATGAAGACTGGTTGACTGACTCATGGTTTGGATTCCATGGCTGCAGAAAAGCTGCCAAGTAGTCCAGCACTCTCCAGTGGGACCTCCACTGTTCCAGTTAGAATCCAGCAACTGTGCTGCCTTATTGACCTTTATTGTATTGTAGTCTCTCAGGCAGGTTTCTTCATTGAAAGTTCCTCCTCAGGCAACAGGGGGTTTGCACCAGATGACAGAAGCTCTCTATAAGCTCTGACATTCTCTCCTGCTCTCAAAACCACATGACCTTGACAAACTCTATCTGCAACTCTACTATCAGCCTGTTTCCTTCCCCACACCCTGCTAGGGGGCAACATCTTTACTCTTTGGCCTTAGTCAAAGAATATGAGTGACCCAAGGAGAAAAGGGAGAGGGGTGGGAGAGGAGCATGGGAAAGGGAGAAAGAGACACAGAGATCACGGGAGATGCACCGAAGAAGAAAAAGTCAGACGTAGACACACAGACGCTCGGAGAAGCAGAGATGCCAAGAGATAAACAGACACATTGTCAGAGACAAAAGGGATGTGCCCCAGTCAGTGTGTAGATAAAATGGAAAATAAATAGAGAATGAGGACATGCCACAGCTCTCAAAGTTATAGAGAAGATCCCATTCACTCCTAAGATAGCTTGGAGAGTGAGACAAGCTTTGTCCCCCTACCCCCGTTGACCAGAGGACCCAGCCCAGCCAGTCCAAGGGGCTAAGAACCGGGAGCCATCCAATAAGGGACCTTTCCCCAGGGCTGTGGATTATAGGTGCCAGCTAGTCATGTTGATAATCTCAGGAACTTGGCGTTCTCAGGAAGAGGGTGGCTGGCTTGACTCCAGATCTCATATCCAAGATACTGACTGCTGAAAAATAGGCTGAACAAAGGCAGTCAGACATTTTTATGTTCTGGAACCATCGGACGGACAGGCCAGCTCTTCTTCAAAATGATGTCTTCTGGACTTTTAAAGACACTGATGATATCCATCCTTCTAGTGACTGCCCAAGAATTTAGTCTGGGTCACTTTCTCTCTCCTCGTAAGTACTGGGGTCTCAGCCCCTGCCCAGGAGAGAGGGAAGGTTGCTGGAAGGAAGAAACAATTGTTCCCCAGTCTTGAGTTGCTTTTTACTATCTTAGCCTTGGTCCTGGGTTGGGAGAGGAGAGAGATATTTGGAATATTTCTTCCTATTTCCCTCTCTGTGGAAGATCCCTTCCATGAATGCAAGAATCCAGACCTAAGATAACCCCTACTTTCAGCTGCTTTGAAGTAGAGGGTCTTTCTTGGGAGAAAGAGGGAAGGGCTGGGAAGAGTCCTAGGATAAAGCATTTGTGGGAGGGTCTATAGGAATCCAGGGAGCCTAAGGGACCTTCCCCTTAACCCACAACAAAAATTGCTTCCTTTCTCAGGACCTCATCCCTATCAATTCCTGATTTGTTCAGATAGAGTCCTATAAAGTATCCCTGCCCTCCCAAAGGTTCCTTGACTTAGGGATAAAGGACAGTATCCAGAAGTTCCTTTGAACTTAAGACAGTAATACTCCATGACTATATAGTAAAAATGATAATTGCTACATTTATGGAACACTCAGAAAGTAGGGATTTAAAGAGAGGGATCTGGAGTCAGATTTGGTGGGTCCAAGTTCTGGTTCCACCACTTAGTAGCCATGTAACCTTGGGCAAGTTTCTTAAATTCCATGTGCTTCAGTTTCCTTATCTGCAAAATGGGGATACTAACAGAACTTACCTTATAGAGCTATTATGGCAATTACATGAGAGAACACGTTTAAAACGCTTAGAAGAGTGCTTGGCCTATGGTAAATACTTAACAAATGTTGGTTAATATAACTGCATCAGTTACTATGATTATAGCTTTATACATGTTGTCTCATTTCTTCATCACAACTCTGTAAGGTTAAAACAATTTTACAAATGAAGAAACCAAGGTTCAGAGAGGGTAAGTAGTAAACCAAGAGTTAAGAATTTAAAAACCTAACTGTCTGAGGCCAGGGTGAGTGATATTAATCACTGTATACAATAGCCCCACCAAGAAGGAACTCCCAAACACTGACTCCCCTACCAGGTCCAAATGACCAGATTCAGTTAGACCAGTGGCTTTTCATAGGGCAATTTTGCCTTCCAAGGGATATTAGAAAGGCCTGGAGACATTTTTGGTTATAACTGGGGTGTGCTACTGGCACCTAGTGGGTAGAGGCCAGGGATGCTGCTAAATATTCTACGACACACAGGACAGCTCTCCCCTCCCATCAAATAATTATCCCTCCAGAATGTCCTACTGTCAAGGCTGAGAAATCCTGCCTTAGAAGGGCTGGGGTTGGGGGCAGGACTAGGATAGGAGAAGGAGGTTGAGAGTGAGGGTCAGGAGGGAGGGT
Organism: Miniopterus natalensis; assembly: GCF_054644295.1. NCBI lineage: Eukaryota > Metazoa > Chordata > Mammalia > Chiroptera > Miniopteridae > Miniopterus > Miniopterus natalensis. Next base: position 5,258,821 of record NC_142087.1, read on the forward strand.
AGTGCAGGCAGTGCTGGGAAACACATAAGAGCACCCTGAGGGAAAGGGCTCCTGGGATGAGCAAAGTAAAAGCAAACTTCTCTGACTCCCCAGAGCTGCCTTGAGTCTGGAGAAGAGTGGGCACTGTGCTCTCCAAGACTCATGGTTGTGAGATTGTCTTTTCCCCAGAGAGATGCCCCAGAATCCAAGAGAAATGTGAATACAGAGAAAGGGATGTGTGTACGAAGAACAAAAAATGCCCGGACAAGATGAAGTGCTGTGTCTTCAACTGTGGAAAAAAATGTTTAGACCTCCGACAAGGTATTACTCAGAGCCTCGGTATAACCAGTCCTTCTACCCAAGCCCTCACCTTCTGCCCACCTGGGCTGGCTTTGTCCTTGGTTTGCTAAGGGTTGGTGTCTGAGCAATATTGCTGGGCTTGGGAGACCTGAGATCTACGTTCATCCCTGCCCCCAATGTGGTGTTTGACATTAGGTAATATCTTCATTTTGTCTGGGCTTCGGTTCACTCCCAACAAAGGCGCAAGGGTGTGACTGAGTCAGATAGCCTCTTGGCTACTTTCCACTCCTACTATTTTGAGTCCCAGGTGGCCATTGTTGGCTTACCATATACCAATGTTGCTGCTGCAAGTGATAATGAAGCTACTGGTATCACCTAGCTTCTTGCTCTAGTGTGCCTGCCTCTCTCCTAATCCAACAAGTCTGACTGAGCACCAGGAAACCTCCCCTGACCACTCCAGACTGGAGAGTTTCTTTGCTGCTACAGTCTTTACTCCATGCCCATCTTCCTGGGTTCCCGAGAGACTATCAAAGATTCTGTACTCATTCATTGAACAAATATTGAGTCTCTGAGACTCAATAGGATTTGTCCAATGTGGTCAGGGAGGTTGAAGGAAGCTTCCCTGAAAAAGCAAACCTGGAGTTGAATTAAGAAAGATGGGTAGTAAATTTAGGCCAAAAGTGGGTGGATGGGCTTTCCAGGCACAGGGAACAGCATGCACTTAGTAGTGGAGTCTGGGGAGCATGAGTGTGGTACAAGGGAAAAAAGATAGTAGGTAGGTAGGTTCTGATGGGTCAGACTCTCATTTTGATCTTAAGAACAATGGAAATTCATTGAGGTGGGGGGTGACCTGAACAGGTTTTTACTATGCCTGCAGAGGAGGAATGGAATGCCTTAAAGGACTTCAGGATGAAAGAAAACGGTAGCTTAGACTAGAGAGGCAGCTGAGGGGATAGAGAAGAGTGGGATGTGTTTGGAATGTATTTAGGAGGTACCTACTCTGATCCATTGTCGAACAGGATTTGACAGTGGAGCAGAGTGGGAAGGCGGGAGAATGGTAAGTTGTTCATTTGCCTGCAGGTGAGGAATTCTGAATTCAGACTTCCCAAGTTCAAATCTTAGCTCTAGTTTTTGCCAGCCAATTTATTTTGGGCAAATTAACAACTTTCCCTCACTGTGCCTCAGTTTCCTCAGATAACAAAAGGACCAATGTTAGAAGTTATCTGGAGGATAAGTTGATGTACATGAAGTGCTAGGAGCAATGTCTTGTAGATAAGAGTCACGTGACACATATTGGCTTAAATTATTTGTCACTTGTGACTGGGAGCTCGTTAATAGCAGAGGCCATGCCTTTTCTTTGTCACTTAAAGCATCTAGCACAGGGTAGGTGCTCAATGAATGACTTAGTCCAGATCAAAGATTCTTTATTCATTCATTGTTTTACCCTCAACATTTTGCCAAATTCTATACTGTGCCAGACCCCCTGCTAGGAATGGGGTTCCAAGATGAAATCAGACACAACCCTGCTCATTAGAAACTCACAACCTCACAGATGAGACTGAAGACGTAAACAAATGAAAATATGCACACGAGACTCAGAAACACCATAGAAAAATTCAGGGTCAATTCAGCACCCGTGGGGGTGTAGAATACAGAATGGAGTCAGAGACACCATGCAGGAGTTGATGTCTGAGAAAGGTTTTGAAGGGAGAATAGGAGTGTCACTAATGAACAACAGTGGGCGGGCAGAGGGATTATGGAGTGAGAGGTGTGAAGGTGTGGGACAGCGCAGTGTACTGAAGGCTGCAGGAGCATGTAGCTCAGAAGGGCACTGTGGCAGGGGAGGGGCAAGAGCCACAAGCAGGAACCAGATCATGAAGGGCCTGTGGGTCATGAGGAGACTTTGTCACGAAGTCAAGGTCTTAGTGTGGAATGATGGGATCAGCTTTGCTTCAGATCCATCAGGTCCTTCTCTCTGGTAGGCAGCATGAATGATGGGTTGGAGGGGCCAGGGATGGAGGCAGGAAGGTCAATTTGAGGCCATCTCAACAGCCCAGGCATGAGACACGGAGACTTAAAGAGAGTGGCAGATGTGGTGCATATATGCAATGGAATATTACTCAGCCATAAAAAAGAATGAAATCTTCCCATCTGTGACATGAATCATCATAGAGGGTATTATGCTAACTGAAATAAGTCAGACGGAGAAAGACAAATACATATGATTTCACTTATATTTGGAATCTAAAAAACAAAATAAACGAACATACAAAACAGAAAGAGACTCATAGATACAGAGAACAAATTGATGGATGCCAGATGGGAGGAGGGTTGGGGACTGAGTGAAAAAGAGAAAGAGATTAAGAAGTACAAATCGGCAGTTACAAAATAGTCCTGGGGATGTAAGTACAGCATAGGGAATACAGTAAAAAATATTGTAATAACTATGTACGATGCCAGCTGGGTACTAGAAATATCAGGGGAAACACTTTGTAAAGTATATGATTGTCTAACTACTAAATTGTACACCTGAAACTAAGTCAAAATAATACTGAATATAAACTGTAACTGAAAAAAAATTTTTTAATATTGTAATAACTATGTATGGTGTCAGGTAGATACTAGAGTTACCTGGGGGGATTGCTGTGTAAATTATATAAGTGTCTAACCACTACGCTCTACACCTGAAACTAATATAATATTGAATGTCAACTATAATTGAAAAATAAAAAATAAATAAATTTTTAAGAAAAAAAGAGTGTTAGAGAGGTGAGCTGTGAGGAAGTGAAAATCAACAGGACTTTACTGTTCAACTGAACTCACAGTTTACTTTGGATCTGTTTTAGTTTGCTAGGATTGTTGTAAGGAAGTACCACAAACTGAGTGGCTTAAACAACAGCAAAGTATTGTCTTACAGTTCTGCAGGAGAGAAGTTCAAGGTCAAGTGTTGGCAGGGTTGGTTCTTTCTCAGGTTGTGTGGGACAATGTGTTCCCTGCCTTTCCCCTAATATCTGGTGGTTTGCTGAAAACCTTTGGCATTCCTTGGCTCGTAGACCTCCGTCTTCATGTGGTGTCCTCCTTGTGTGTCTGTGAACAAATTTCTCCTTTTTATAAGGACGTTGGTCATACTGGATTAGAGATTCACCCTAATCCAGTAATACTCATCTTAACTAATAACATCGGCCACAACTCTATTTCCAAATAGGATCACATTCCAAGATACTGAGGTTTAGGACTTTAACATATGAATGGGGGGTGGGAATGAAATTGAACCCTTAATGGAACTGAAACTAACTGCAGGGAGAAGAGGTGCTTGACCATCTGAAAAACCACTCTTGCCTTATCTGCATGGAGCTGCACTTTAGTCATGATCCCACGTTCTCTTCTTGGCATAGTTTAGAAGGCAGAGTAAGTGGCTTATAATTTCTAATTTTCAAGACACTTCCATGTCTTTTATTTATTCAGGGCCTATTTATTGGGCAGCTACTCTCTGCCAGGCACTGTGCTAGAGGCTGCACATTCAGATACAATCAAGGAGCTCACAACTTAGAGGGCCTAGAGGGTGGTCTCACTGCCCCTCAGGACAGCCCTGTGCAACAAGCAGGGTGGGGTTTTGCATTTCTACTTTACAAAAATGGAAGTCAGGGACAAGAAGGTAATATGGGCAGACACTGAATTAGGAAACAAATTTTGAAACCAGTTTCCTCACTCTCAGGGGAGACAGTGAAGCCTGTGACCAGAAGGGAAGGGAGATACTGATGTTCTCCAGGGAGGCAGACACCCAAACAGCTCCACTTTGAGGTCTCCCTGCAAACGTGCACAATATATGAGTGGAGCTGGGCCCCCGAGGTGTGATAAGGTGAAAGGAACCTGCTCAGTGTCATCTATGGGGGTTGCCAGAGGGACAATAACAGTTGTATTTTTTCAGGGTGGGCATTCTAAGTTCTTAACTTGGGGTCTCCCTACAGACATATGCAGTTTGCCGAAAAATCCTGGTCCCTGCATGGCTTTTTTTCGTCGTTGGTGGTATGATAAGGAAAATGGTACCTGTTCCATCTTCATCTATGGTGGCTGCCAAGGAAACAATAACAACTTCCAAACCAAAGACCTGTGTCAGAACATGTGCGCCAAAAAACGTGAGTCCTGAGGGCCCCCATCTCCCATCCTCACCAGGGCCATGTGGGAGGTCTGGGTGTTGGCTAGTCCATTCCGAGATGGCTGAATCCTTGGAGGCCAGGTGCTAACAGAACCAGCTCCAACCAGGAGGTAGAACACATCTCCTGGAGGGTTGGACAGTGGCTTTCTGGGAACTGAGGCTGGGAAAAGATGTCATGAATCAAAGTTGGCAAGTATGCGGGGTGGAGGGGGGATGCAGAAGTGGTGAAATCTCAGAGACCCAGCTTCAGAGAGGTCACAGGACACCCAGCCTAGCACTAGGCATGTTTACCACCCACCTCAGGCCATTAATTGTCTCATACAACTCTTTGCTAGCAATCCACTCCTATCCACATCCATTTGTCCTTTAAGGAGATTTATGGCTTTGCAAAGTAAATCCACTCCCTTTAACTTTTTAATTTTCTTTTTAAAATCTTTTTTTATTAAATTTATTGGGGTGACATTGGTTAATATGATCATATAGGTTTCAGGTGTGGGTTTGCATGTTACAAGATCTGTATATTGCACTGTGTGCCCACCACCCAAAGTCAAATCTTCTCCCGTCACCATATATTAGGACCCCCTCCCCCTTCCCTCTGGCAGTCGCCACACTGCTGTATACTGCCATTTGCAACAATATGGCTGGACCTTGAGAATATTATGCTAAATGAAATAAACCCACTCCTTTTTAATGTCCCGTGGAAAGATGTACAAACATAATTTTAATACTAGTCCTGAAGGTAAGCCCAAAATGCTCAGCTGGTCCTGTCCTACACTCTCAACAGGCTCCTAATCCTGAATCCATAGGATACACAGGATACGCAGGAACAACTGCCAGGATTTGGCTCATGATTCAAGGCCCTGTCTGTGTGCCTGATCGACATTCCAGGTTGGCTTCCACTGTTCCAATCCTAGCATTCTAAGGCCTTAGCCCTTCCCAAACTGAACCTTGGGATCTGCCTCCCCCTTCCTCCATCTCAGCCTTCTCTTTCTTCTTTCTTTCTTTCTTTCTTTCTTTCTTTCTTTCTTTCTTTCTTTCTTTCTTTCTTTCTTTCTTTCTTTCTTTCTTCTCTCTCTCTCTCTCTCTCTCTCTCTCTCTTTCTTTCTTTCCTCTCTCTTTCCCTTCCTTCCTTCCTTCCTTCCTTCCTTCCTTCCTTCCTTCCTTCCTTCCTTCCTTCCTTCCTTCCTTCCTTCCTTCCTTCCTTTCCTTCCTTCTTTTCTTTCTTTCTTCTTTCTTTCTTTCTTTCTTTCTTTCTTTCTTTCTTTCTTTCTTTCTTTCTTTCTTTCTTTCTTTCTTTCTTTCTTTCTTTCTTTCCTCTCTCTCTCTCTTTTCCTTCCTTCCTTCCTTCCTTCCTTCCTTCCTTCCTCCCTCCCTCCCTCCCTCCCTCCCTCCCTCCCTCCCTCCCTTCCTTCCTTCCTTCCTTCCTTCCTTCCTTCCTTCCTTCCTTCCTTCCTTCCTTCCTTCCTTTCTTTTCTTTCTCCTTTCTTTCTCTTTCTTTCAAAATATATCTTTATTGATTTCAGAGAAAGGGAGAGGGAGAGAGAGAGATAGAAATATCAATAATGAGAGAGTCACTGATCGGCTGCCTCCTGCACGCCCCCCACCCCCCACTGGGGATCAAACCTGTAACCCCGGGCATGTGTCCTGACCGGGAATCAAACCACAATCTCCTGGATCCTAGGTTGATGCTCAACCACTAAGCCACACCCGGCCAGGCTCAGCCTCTTTTCATACAAAATATTCTGTTTTGATCCCATTTCTATAGTCCAACTTCTAGCATTCCTGGTTTATACCTGTGTATCTCCCAATTTTTCCCAATAAAGTACTCTGATCCTGTGCCTCTGAAACTGAATGACTCACATCTGTTGGTACATTATGGTTAGTGGAGAATAAAAGCTCATTGTGGCTTCTGGAGGCACCATTAAAGGGATTGAAGAAAATCACCTTGAAAGCTGAGAGCCCCAGGGATATTGTTATTCTCTGTTTCTTCAAAAACTTGCAAGACCCTTTAAAGTCAAGGGCTCATGGGCATTGCCTTAGTTTGGAGCCCCCCGAAATTTATCCTAGGACAAAGGCATGGGTAAAAGTAGTTCACTTGGGAGATAAATGTGGGGAGTGGGTTAAGTGATATAGGAAAGCAAGGAGTTGATTACGAGCTGGTTACCACTGTGAGAAACTATAGCTTAATTCTACTGGAGACCTTCTAAGGGACCATGTAAACCATGCCTCCATATTTTTTCATCCGTCTTCAGTTCTTGGGAAGCTGAGGCGTGTATCCACTGATTCCCATAGCCTACGGGATGTCTGGGGGCGTGAGCTCCCTCATTCTTTCAGGCTGTCCTTCATGCAATCTGAGCAGGCTCCCAGAAGCCGGAGAAAACCCACAGCAGAGAAGTAGAGACTCTGATGTTTGAAGTGGAAAGCTATCAGTGTGCACTGGATATTACTCAGCCATGGAAGGAAGGAAGCACGAATACATGCTACGCTGTGGAGGAACCTCAGAAACATTGCTCTAGGTGAAAGAAGCCAGACGCAAACGCCAGTCACAGAAGTGACTACTAATGGCTGTGAGGTTTTCTTTTACGACGAAGACGTTTTGGAACTAATAAAAATGATGGATACACAACATCATGAAGGTATTAAAAAGTCACGTAAGTGTTCACTTAAAAATGGTTAATTTTATATGATATGAATTCCATCTTAATGATAAAAAATGGATTAGAGAAAAACGTGCACTAGAACTGTCTCCTGCAGCTGCAGGTGACATCAGAGGCGAGCTGAGAGTATACTGGAGCTCAAGCCTTAAGTTGGAAAGTTAATAGAACAATCTTCAGGCCCCACCCACTGATGCAGCTGGTTCTGAGGTCATAACTGACATTTATTTACTATTTCCCTCCTGTACCACCTATTCCAAACTGCTCCCAATGGCAGAAGCTCTCCATGAGCTCTAACTCTCTCGCCTGCTTTCAAAGCGCCGTGATCTTGACAGGCACTCTGAAGATTCAGTTCCATCTGGAATCGGCCTGTCTCTTCCTCCACATGCTGCTCATAGTAACACCTTTACTCTTTGCCGATGGTTAAAGAAAAGGGTTGGCCCAGAGAGAAGAACGAAGGAAAGGCCTGGAGGGGAGAAAAGGGCAGGGAGAAAGAGACCCAGAGAGAGAGACTCACAGAAAAGGAGAGAGAGACAGAGAGTGAAAGAAAGAGGCACAGAGCGAAGAAAAATAAACAGTGTGAGGAAAAGCAGCAGACAGAAAAATAAACATGTCAGGGGAAGAGTAAGACTGGGGAGAAAGGCAAGAATTAGGATACTCTTGACCTCCAGACTCCCCTTGAAAAATGAAAAACCCTGGAATCGAATGTCCCCTCTGCTAACGGAGTCTAGGAGCCCCAGGTAAGCGCTGTGCCCTCTCCCTGGTTGCCCAGGGAGCCAGGGAGCCTCAGCTCACGTGAGGACTAGGTGCTGCCTATCAAGTGGCCCTTCCCCCAGGGCTGGTGCTGTGGTTGCCAGCTAGGCCCACTGATGGCTCCAGGGACTTGGTGTTCCCCAGAGGCGGGAGTGTAGCTGGCTCATCTCCAGGGCTGTGTGGCTCCTGGAGTGTTAGGCTGTGCCAGGGCAGCCAAAACTCAGGAGAAATTGCTGCTGAGCACCGGCCACAGCAGCCCCCTCCTAAAATGGGCCTCTTAGGACTTCTGCCAATACTGGTACCATTCATCCTCCTAGGGGGTGTCCAGGAACCTGGACTGGTTGAGGGGTCCTCTAACAGTAAGTACTGGGGTCTCAGTCCTCCTAGTGGAGAAATGGAACTCTGCTGGGAGGAAGAAACAAAGAATTCTACCCATAAGAAATGCTTTCCCTCATCTCAGCCTGGGATCCTGGGGCGGGGACAGTGAAGATATTTGGAGTCTTCTTTTCAGCTCCTTTCCTCCTGGTAAGATGCCTCTGTGGATGCAGGAAACAGTCTGTGGCAACTGACCCCCCACCATCATTATGAGAGGAAACTTCACTGCCTGGAAGTGCCTGGACCTGGAGCTCATGAAACAAACTAAGGGCCCTGGGAAGCTTAAGGGTCTTTTCCATAAGAAAGCCACTCCCCTTAGTAGCACCCTTCCCATTGCAGCCCCATTCTTTGGGGATAATGAATGGTCTCTGGAAGTCCCTTGAAATGCTGAGATAGGAAGACCCTCATAATTAGCAGCTAAAATATAAGAAGCACTCAGACAAGAGTGGAGCCAGGCACTGCAGGTTCAAATCCTGGTTCCACTCCTCAGCAGCTGTGTGACATTGGGCAAGTTTCCATAATTTCCCTGTGCTTTAGATTCCTCTATTAATAAAACGTGAATATTAATACCCATAGAGTTGTCACTAGGATTAAGGAGAGAAGTACAAGCACACAATAAGCACTTCATCAATATCAGTTATTACTATTATGCCCAAGGCAGCCTGACAGTGGCTTTACAAGCTTTGTTACATTAATCATCAAATCAACTCTAGAGGCAAATGAGGGAGTCAAGGTTCAGAGATGGTGCCTGCCATAGCAAGGGTTGCACAGAATTCAAAAGCCCAGCCATCTGACTCCAAAAATGGAGAGCTCAATCACCAAAAGCTATGGCACCCCCCACACACACACTCAGGGAGTGTACAGATACAGGAAGATCAAGTGACTAGAAGAGTCCTCAGGGAGAGTGTCCTCCCTGAAACTTTGTGGGGCTGGGGGTGGGGGAGAGGCTGCATTTAGGGATTAGGTTGTAAATTGTTATGGGCATTGGGAATGGGGGCAGCAGTGCGTCAATCATGAGCCCTCTGAAGATCACTACTTTCTGGAGACAATGAAAACAAGCTTCCCTAAATCTGCAGTGGCGCCCTGGACATGGGAATGGTGCTCTGGCCCCTTCAAGGTCCTTTCTTCCCTCCCCTCAGAGATGTGTCCTAGAATCAGAGTACAATGTGATATGGAAGAAAAGAACCAATGTCTGAAGAACAGTCAGTGCCCCAAGAGGATGAAGTGTTGCAACTTTAACTGTGCAAAGAAATGTTTAGACCTCAAAGAAGGTAACTAAGAAATCCCCTGAACTATCCAATGCCCTCACCCCCTACTCCCACCGTCTGCCCACCTGCACTGGGCATTGCCAGACTTCTTCCCTGGTCCACTGATAGCTAGTGTTTGACCAAGAGTCTGGGTGCATCTTCTACTTGATACAAATCCTGGACTGGGGTGGGTGGGTATTGGAAGTCATGGGTTTTATTTCTTTTTTGTTTTTATTTAGGTATGTGATGTAACAGAATTTTCCCTTATGTGTCTTAGTTTCTCCATCTGTAAGAAAGATGGGGGGGGGGGGACAAAAAAGAAAGAAAGATGTGGGCATTAGACTACAATTGTCTCTTGGCTACTCTGTGATCCTCTGAGATGCCAAATAACCAGTGAAGTCCTCTCAAATGCCAACATGGTGTCAGATGATAGAATAGCTGTAAGACACAAATATACGATTTTTATTTCCTGGCTTTCCCCCACCCCCAGGCTTCTCTATCTATATAAATCCGAGATGCCTTCCCTAACGACCTTGGACCTCCTTCACTCTTTCCCCTCTGCTCATATCACTGAGCTCTAAAGAGACCATCAAGGACTATTCATCCATTCATTCATTTCACAAATATTTACTGGTGCCCCTGACACCCATGATGGGCTCCACTTGCTCAGTGTAGCCAGGGAGCTCAGGAAAGGTTTTCCTTGTAAAGGGATCCACAATTTAAGACATGAGAGATCTTAAACTCTGAGGTTCTAAAAAATTCTCTTTTGCCTCATAGCACTATGCACAAAATAGTTGCTCTATAAATGCTTCTTGAAGTTCAGGATACATCTGTGTGTTTTTTTAAAGATTCTTTTTACTGATTTTTAGAGAGAGAGAAAGGGAGAAGGAGAGAGACAGAAACATCAATGTGAGAGTGAAAAATGGATTGGCTGCCTCTTGCATGCCCCCTACTGGGGATTGGGTAGAAACCCGGGCATGTGCTCTGACTGGGAATGGAACCAGCAACTTCTCAGTGTGCAGGACAGCACCCAACCGAGTCACATTGGCGATTTTATTAATTTGTTTTTTTTACTGTGAACATTCCTGAAACATCCACTCAGTGCCAAATTATCTGCTCGGAACTGGTGTACCAAGATGACATAAGGCACAAAACTCACATTCTCATGGAGGAGTCAGAAAATGCAAACAACTACATAGAAGTGGTAAATGTGTGTGCAAGATTGAGAAGCAATAAGGAAAAGCAGGAGTGAAGCATAAAGTCAAGAAAGGCAAAAGAGAAGAGTTTGACATTTGAGAAGGGTTTTGAAGAATGAAAAGGAATGTACCTAGTGCACAAGAGGGATGGGCATTCCAGGCATGTGCAAAGGCATGGAGGAGTGTAAGAGTAGGCACCCAAACCGCTTTACTCTGAAATCTCCTTGCAGACATATGCAGTTTGCCAAAGATAGTTGGCCCCTGCCTGGCCCACTTTCCACGCTGGTGGTATAATACGGAAACTCAGGCATGCTCCAAATTCATCTATGGTGGTTGCCAAGGGAATAATAACAACTTCCAATCTGAATCTATTTGCAAGGTCATCTGCAAAAAAAAAAGTAAGTCCCAGGGGTCCCGTCTCCCATGCTCATTTGGGCTATCCTGGGAGGTCTGAGTGTTAGCTGGTCTATTCCAGAAACTTGGCAGATTTGGGGCTGACATAACCAGTCCAATCAGGAGGTAAGAATGCAGTTTCAGAGGGGTAAGTAAAGGAAAAAGGGTGGGAAGTGAAGCAGTAGGCAGAGTTGGCAAGCATGAGATGAATAAGGGCCGCAGAAAGAGGAAGCAGAAGTGGTGGAGTGTCCTAGAGCAAGTTAGAAGATGGTCCAGTGAATGAGCTCAGTGCTGGACACCATGAACCAGCCAGTCACTCCAGGCCTTTGTCTCACCAATACTCATCCCTGATTCTCTTCCCTTTCTTTCTTAAGGTGATTATAGCCAGAACAACCACATGCTATATTGATTAAACCAAGACATTTCTGAGAGTGAAAGGAGACACCATTAATTATTTTACTGGGACAACAGACATAAACTGAGACTCTACTGGAAAACCAAAACACGTGATCATTTTCTGAGCCCCCAAAGTCACTCCACTTCTGTTTTCTCTTCCTGTGAAAAGATGTCAAAAAAATCTTCTCTCGAAGATGCCCACACTTTATTTCCCCTTTCCCAGGCATTTATCCCTGCTCTCTTTCCCTTAAGATTTAAGGGTCCTGGTAAGACTTGCAACCAGGGGAGCAGTGGGTAGTGGGAGCTTGTCCCAGGCTAACCCCCTGAATCTGTCCAAGGCATGTCTCCCATTTCTCTCACTTTCCAGTGAGCTAACAGCAGCCCTGCCTTAGCTCACTTCTGTCACCGAGACTTTTACTTCTCAGTGAGTCCACACTGCCCTGCATGGCTCACTTCTTTCTTATAATGTTTCTAGAGGGTTAAGCAGGGCACCACCTAGGTCTTTCTGTTGCTTCTTCTACCCTAAGCCCTTCTTTTGTTTCACTATCCCCAGCTTTAATGTACATACTCTAAAAATGACACACACACACACAAAGATCTTATCTCCCTTTTCCACTGACTGCAAGATTTGGTTCTTAAGGGGATTAGAGCCCAAGCATCTCACCCTTTTTATCCTGCTATCTCGCAGAATCATGGTCTTGGTAGGATAACCTGAGCTGGAATAGCCTCCAGGATTTGGCTCATAATACAGGCTGTCTCCACGAGTCCTTGACTGATGTTCCATATTGGTTCCACTGGCCAAATCTCAGCTGCCAAGACTTGGCTGTTCTAATCACTGAACCCCAGGATTTGCTTGCTCCCCCTTTCCTCTAGCTCAGCTTCTCTTCAAACATAATGCCCTTTGCCCTATGACCCTTTCTCAGTGTGTGACCCTGTCTCTTCAACTTTATCCTTTGGAAGCCTCCAGTTTCCCCTAATAAAATGCTCTGTAAGGTTTGATGTCTCTGAGGCTGAATAATTCACATCTGCTCCCTGAGGGCAGTTTTCAGAGAAGTCATTGGGTCTCCTAGTGACTTCAGAAGAGGGAGAGAGGGGTAGGAAAATCTTGCAAACTGAAAACTTTGATGACACTGTTGCCCTGGTAAAATTGGAACCAGAGCAGATCCATGTTTTGTATAGTCTAACACTTATAAAGTTAGAGGGTTCTTTCTAAAAACGAATACAAATTAAATTAAGAAGTGAATGTTCTTTCAAACGAGAAAGGAAATCATAACCAATTGCAAATTTTAAAAAGCTAACAAATACCACAAATTGTACAAGATCCATGTAGATTATTAAGTTTTTACATATATGACAGCAATTCTGCAAAACTCAATTTCTGTGGAAAGATAATTCATTTTTTTTGTTGAACATGGCTGAACAAAAATTATTGCATTTTGACTTTGATTGTACTTAGGATGCATAAAAATAGAAGCATGAATGCACAGCCATACTTGATATTTGTGCCCTAAAAACACAGGAATTCAAATAAATTCTCTTTTGTATTATTCCATCAAGAAACTTGGTTGGGACAGGGCAGGGTGCAGGGATGCTCCCCTCAGGACCTCAATTTTCCACCCATAAGTTGAAGGTAGTGGGCTAATGTCAGAGAGTACTTCTAAATTTGAGACGATAAGGCAGCTCAGGAGCCCTGCCCAACCTGATAAGCACCTGGAGCTCTTCCACCCATCGGTGTTTCTCAATCCTTGCTTGAGGATGATGTACATGAGTGACTAGAACAGAATCATCTGTCCTAGGGGCTCATGGACCAGAGGTGTCCTTGAAAATAGCTAGAGTGTGCCCTGTGGTTAGCAGTATCAGCTCATCTGCTATGCTCAGGGTGAGCTCAGAGCTCTTGTGGCTGAACACAGGGAACTCCATGCCTTATAAGGACCTCAGTGAAAGCTACGGCATCACTTCATTGTCAACTGTTTGCTCATTTCTCTGCCCGCTAGAACCCAGAGGACACCCTGAGTGGGATCTTTAGGTGTTATTCATGGTGCCATGCAGAACCCCCCATATTCTCTCTCCTTGTTCTCACCTCAAAGCTCCCTGCAGAGCCAGAAATGCCCAGAGGAAGCTGTGGGTGGTTTGAAAACTCAGGAAATATCCAAGCTGAGGGTATTAGAGAGCTCCTCTAGCCCCAATAACCTTTTTTTTTTTTTTTTTTTTTTTTTTTTTTACACGAGTACAAATGCAAGCTTCTAGTAGGAAATAGACATCCATGATCAAGATCACACAGCAAATCAATAGCAAAACTGGAGCTAAACTCCAGGTTCGAAGAGTAGCAAGGTGCTGCCAGATCTCACAGCCTCTTTGGAAATCAAGGTGGATATAATGGCCACTTGTCACTTTGTTTTTTAATATTCAACATCTTAATGTCATTCCTACAGTTGAATTCCCGACCGTCGGGAGTCTTTGTGTAAGGTAGAACCAGTGTTGAAAGGCCAGTTGAAAGACTGTATTGGTCAGGGTTTAGTAACGGACACATAAACCATACTTAGTATTTCAAACAGAAAACGTAACACTGAGAATTGGTTACAAGAATAGTGAGAGAATCTGGACATTAAGAAAGAACTAGGGCTTTAGTAGGAACCAGAGAGAACATTTTTCTCCAAAATAACAAGATAAAGTGAGACTAGTTCCATGAATAATAGAAAAAGCTTTGGGCTTGGGCAGCTGATCTCTACTGCTGGCCCAGGCATTTAATCGCTATGTGACAATGAGCGTCATTCTCTCTGGGCGCCCGTTACCACACCTGCACCACTTGTAAAAGACAAAGAAAGGATCTTCCCCCAACCCCAGTCTCACCTGGGGCACGTCCTTGGCTCTTATCCTTCCTGGCCCCAGTGATGTTCAAAAAGATACCAGTGGTGTTAGTGATGGGGAAAGTGTGGGCCTGTGCAGAGCAATAGGTGATCCGGTAAAACACTGTAGACCACACACTGTTCAGGAAGACCCGGGAGTCCAAGCCCTTGTGCTATATCTGCCTCTCATTAGGTGAGCTGCACTCCAGGCCAATAACATATCGGGAAGGGAGAACTGAGTCTGTATAACTGTTATTTGTGTTTGAAGGAGTTTCCACTCTTATTCAATAGGATGTACACTGCATAGTCAACAAGTACTGCTAGCTGAGCTGTTGTAAGATATCTCAGACATGAAACAACTTCAGCAGGCCTTGTGAGGAAGATGGGCGTACATCACAGAATCTCTTAAATACATTGTCTGCCTTTGAGTAGGTCAAGGATTTTTTTCTGTAGCCAAATCATCTAAGTGGCTCACTAATACCAGTGCATTAAGAACTCAGAGATTCTAGAGTCTTTAAAAAACTGAATTAAAAGAAAATGAAAGGTCTTAAGGTGACTCTGATGCATTATAAGTTCGGAACTACTTGTTTAAAACTCTTCTGATTTAATATCATACTCCTGATTAACATAACTTCCTTGAGTCTTGGTTTTCTCATCTGTGAAATATGCAAAACAATAAAACCAGTGCCACCCTAGCTGGTTTGGCTCAGTGGTTAGAGTGTCGGCTTGCGGACTGAAGGGTCCCGGTTTGATTCTGGCCAAGGGCATGTGCCTTGGTTGTAGGCTTGATCCCCGGCCCTGGTCAGGGTACATGCAGGAGGCAACCAATTGCTATGCCTCTCTCACACTGATGTTTCTCTCCCTCTCTCTCTCTCTCTCCCCCCATTCCACTCTCTCTGAAAAGCAATGGAAAAAATATCCTCAGGTAAGGATTAAAAAACAAACCAACCAGTATCATGGAGTTTTTGATAAGCACACAAGATGAGTAATTTAAAGTGTATATAATATACTGCCTGGGATGTTGATGTTCCATAAACAATAAAGATTAGTATTGTTACGAGAACAAACATAGTAAAAAAGGCAGGCACCCCTTTATTATCTCAACCACTCACATGCAAACCTTGTAGGGTCACAGCTTCCAGAAGAGGGGTCAACCTAGAGCTCCCTACAGTGAGCCTTTTCCATGTCTTATGAGTAGTTCCAGACTCCTGAGCTCTATAGACACTTTCTCCCTCCTCTATTTATATTCAAGCTATTTGGCATAGAATGCTAATAATTAACCTCTGCTAAAAATTCTACTTGGATTTCTGAAGACATAAATTAACTACTCTTAAACTAATCAACCTTATTTTGCCCCTCTAGACATTTATTTGGAATATAAATTTAAAAATAGAAATAAACTCTCTTAGTATATGTATGCTTATGATAAATGTATTTGTTATATGTATAAGCAAGTCTTCCCTCTAAGTCCCTGTACCCCTGCTGTATAAAATGGGGATGACAATACTGTCTATCCCAAGGACATTTTAGGAGAGTGAAATGAGACAAGGCAGAAAATTCCCTGACATGTTGGTGTTGAAGTGGTTAGTTTCCTTCTCCCTTCTAGAAAAGATAAAAGTTCTGTGGAGTTCATAATCTGAATGGGAAAACTTTTCTTTCAAAGCCCCACTCGCCCGGCAGGGCGTGGCTCAGCGGTTGAGCATCGACCGGGGATCCAGGAGATCAGGGTTTGATTCCCAGTCAGGGCACATGCCTGGGTTGCGGGCTAGGCAGCCGATCAATGACTCTCTCATCATTGATGTTTCTCTCTCTCTCTCTCTCTCTCTCCTTTCTTTCCGCGCTCTGAAATCAATAAAGATATGTTTTAAAAAAAAACACAAAAAAAACCCACTCACATTTACTTCCCCCATCCCTATATCACCCAAATCCATGGATCTCAATCAAAAGTAATTTAATTCTTTACACACATATATGGTTGGTATAGTGTTAGTAAGGCTCCTTTGATGAGTACAAGGGCTAGATAACTAGCAAGAGCTTCCTGCTAGCTTCTCTAATGTGCTTTTAATAATCTTACACTTGCCCTCTATCTTCTGGAATGACAGTAACCCTATCGCCCAAATCACCTGAGGAAGAGCCAGGTCACTGAGTTGTACCCCCGGGCAACCCAGGTACAGAGTGCCTGGCTTTCAAAGGCCAGTACCTCCCACACCCACCCACAAGGCCTGTTCAGCCAAATAAGTACAGGCACATCCCATCAAGCACTGCCCGCACTGCAGAGTCCTTATCACATTGCTCTCTTTGGGAATATTTTTATAATTAAAAAAAGTATTTATATCCATAACTCTTCTGCAGGGTTTCCTAACCTTAGCACTATTGACATTTGGGGGCAGATTATTCTTTGTTGTGGGGCTATCCTGTGCTTTGTAGGATCGTTAGGTTAGCAGCATCATTGGCCTCTACCAGTAGCTGCCCCCTATCCCCAAGTGGTGACAATCAGAAATGTGTCTAGACATTGCCATGTGTCCATGGGGGGTAGAATTGCCCCTTCCCAGATGAAAACTGCTGTTCTGAATTGTGTGTTAAAAGGTCACTTTTTATTTCCTGGCCAGCTGATCTAGAAGAGGGAGCCATGTGGGAGCTCTCAGCAAAGAGCACCCATAGAGAGTCCTGCCTTTACTCTGCCTGAATGGCAAATGCCAGTCTGTTCACTCCCTGGGAGACCCCTTCTGCCATTATTTTGTTTCTGATGAACAGATTTGATGATCCAAGAGAGCTAAGGAAAGAGATACCAGGAATAATCTTAGCTGACCCACTAAAGTGCAAAAAAAAAAAAAAAGGCGTATGTATCATAGAGATGTTGAAACTCAGGTTTCAGAGGAATCTTCAAGAAAATAAAGGCAGAGGAAGCAGTGAAGATCAGCAGGTGATGAAAGGGTTGACCAACCGTTGCGTGAACTGCAGTTTGGAGAGGCAACATCCAAGGAATGAGTGCCACTAATGTGCACAGTTAGATAACACCTTTTTGTAGAGAACAAACAAGGTTCTGATCCAGTTTGCACTCCCATTTCCAAAAAGGTCATCATACACACACACACACACCAGCAAATGTCATGTGTCTGTGTGTGCATTCATAATGTATGAAGCATTTGTATATTCACTGAACACTTGTGCAGTTCTGGGAAGTATGCTAAACCAGCATCATTAATTTCAATTTATAGATGAGAAAACTGAGGTTCAAAGAGATTACATGACTTGCCCAAGGTCAAGAACACCTGAACTCAAAAGCACAACCTTATACTTCATATCCAAGACTTACTAAATCCCACGAAAGCATTGTCACCAGCTTTGTCTTCAAAAAAATCAGATCTCTAGAGGATCTGGAAGTAGGTGGGGAATGTGCTGGTCCCTGGCAATTGAGATGTCTCTATAAGCAGAATGATTCTCTAACCCAAACAAAGCTAGGTGCCTCTTCTACACAACAATGTGTGTGTTGCTCTCATAATTCCCTGGGAGACCTCAGATGGGAGGGAGATAGCACTTAAGACTATGCCTGGCACACTGTGGGTGCTCGATAAATGTTTGTTGAACAAATGAGTAATACATGGGCATTGCAGCTGGGCAGACAAGGGTCCCAGTCCTGGCTCTGAAACTCACTATCCACGTGAGTCTAGGTAGTTTAACCTCGCTTCATCTACAAAATGGGGGTTCTAAGCCATGTGTGAATCCTGTGTGGATTCAAGGGAAGTGATGTGCGAAGAGCAGTTTATTACGGTGCCTGGGAAGGGAAAGTCTCTCAACAAATGGTACCTATTGTTTTATTATTGTTACAGTGGCTTCCACCCTGAAGTGTAATAAGGTGGCCTTGGATAAAGGCCAAAGATCAGATAAGAACAAACCAAAAAGGCAGAGACTTGCTTTGGTTGGACACTCTGTTCCGGGAGTAGCCCAAACTCATTATTAGCAGGAGTTAGGGGTGAATGAGCTGAATGTGGGTGCAGGCTCCTCCCCATTGGTTCCCTTTCTCCCTAAAGTGCCAACCTCAGCCTGGGCCACTGGCTGAGTGGCACCATGCAGCACCGGGTCTCGCTCCCATTTCTCCTGCTTCTCACCTTCAGCCAAGAGCTTCAATCGGGAGTAAGCAAAGGTTGGTGTGAAGTGGGAGTACCAAGTGTAGCCTGGGATAGGGCAGGGGGCCGGCAGTGCAAAGAGAGTCTGTTCCTTATCTCATAGGGTAGGGAGTCAATTCAATTCACTTCATCAAATATACATGTTGGGCACATGCGATGTGCCAGGTACTGTCCTGGGTGCTAAGGCTAAAGTAATGAGTGAAATAAAGCCCCCTGCCTTTGTGAAGTTCATGTTGCACTGCGAGAGACAGACAATACGTAATACACATAATAGATGATAAATGTGCTATAGAAAAGAGAAAAAGTAGAGAAGGGTAAAAGGGATTCAAAGTCTGGGCTAGGGCTGGTTGTGAGCAAGGTAATATTGAGAAGGGGAGAGATAAGCCAAAATATGAAGATGAGGGACTTAGCTAAGTAAGACCTACGTGTAGAAAAAGGGTCCTTAATGGTCTACTCTTTTTTTTTCTGAAGCTTAAAATCTGCAAATGTAATTGGGGAGAGTAAATGCCGTATATCCAGGGTAATCAATTGGAAATAAAGACAGTTAGCAGTAGTTGCTAAAATTTTTGAGCAGCCAGTAAGCACCCTTTTTAAAAATACATCTTATAATACATGATTATAAAAATAATACCTATACTTTGTAGAAAATTTAAAATACAAAAGTATAAGGGAGAAAGTAGACATTTGTCAAAATCTTACCTACCAGACATTATCACTGTTAACGTGTTGGTAAGCATCCTTCATGTATAGCTCTCTGCCAAGTATGTACATGCATGAAGCTATAGATTATAGATTCGTATATATAAATGGGATCTTAAACCTCCCAATAACCCTATGGGCCAGTGGTTCTTAAAGTTTGTCTCCTGGTCCAGAAGCAGCAGCATCATCTGAGAAGTTACTAATTCCCAGTCCTTCTGGATCAGAGGTTCTGGGGGTGGTTCTCACAATCTGTGTTTTAACAAGCTCTCCAGGTGACTCTGATGCACACTCAACTTTAAGAACCTCTTCTGCAAGGTAGAAAAATATAGTGGTCAACAGGATGGGCACACCTGCAGTTAGATATCTGCGTTGAGGTCCTGTCTCCACCACTTATAAACTCGATGCCTTGGGAACATTATTTAGCCTCTCTGAGCTTCAGTTTCTTCTCCTATAAAATAAGGTGAATGATTTTACTTACTTTATTGAGCAACTGCTCTGATGCATGTAAAGCTTTTAGTATAACTTAGCTGTTAATATATTCTTGTCTTAGAACTAATCAGTTATAAAAATGCCATAAAACTTTTAAGATGCAGCTAAAGTGGTTCTTAGAGGCAAATCTATAGCCTTAAGTGTTCATATTAGGAAAAAAGTTGTAAGTCATTTAGCCAAGCATAGCACTCAAGACCTTAGAGAACAACAGAGTAACCACTATCCCCCAAAATAAAGTAAAAATAATAAAAAACAGAAAACAAGATAAATAGGGATAACAAACAAAACTATTAGTTGTGGGAGGGGCAGTGAAAAAAATAGGTTCTTGTAAAGCATTAGCACAGTTTCTTCCATACTCAAAATATACACACACATACATATGCTCACATATGCACACATACACAGAGGGTATTATCATCCTAATTTCATAAGAAAAGAAACAGATCAAGTGATTTTTCTTTAGTTTAATGAAATGGAGGAGCAGAGAGGCAGGAATGAGAAAATTAAAAAGCAAATGGGACTCCAGCCCCTACAAAGCCACTTCTAAGGATCCAGAGGGTAAGGCTGCTATGACCGGGATGTCTCAGGAACATTCCAACATGCCCCACCCTGCTTCCTATCTTGACTGGACAACTAGTCTGCCTCTTTTCCATTATCCTTCACCCTCAGGGTCAGTCATATAGGGTGGAAGATAAGACAGAGCCTGAACCTTTTCCTCTGCCTAGCCTGGTACTTAAAAATCCACTACAGGAGTGATCATCCATTCATTCTACTACGACAAATATGGCTTGAAAACCTGCAAGCCTTTGCAGCCTGACCACCCTGGGTTTGATGCTTGGCCCTACCATTTTCTAGTATGACATTAGGGAAGGCACTTCATCTCTGACCTTAGTTTTTTCATGTAAAGTTGGAAGTCCTAATATCTACCTTGAAGAGTAATGGCAAGGATAAAACCCCTCACATAAAATGAGACTACAAAGAAACTTGTAACTCCACCTCAGAGGGTCTCATGGGTTTCTTTTCTATGAAGAAATATTTACTGAGAACTAAGAGCCAGGCCTGTGTGAGGCATGTAGACTGTGGAAATGAGTAGGGTGAGATCCCTGCTCTCAAGAATCTTCTTGGTTAAGGAAGAGAAAGAGTGATTGAGAGCAGCTACTATTTATTGATGCTTTTCTATTTATCAATGCTGCTCATGGGTTATCTCTAAGCTTTCAGTAAGCCTAAAGTGTGAATATTATACCCCCATTTTACATGAAGGAAATTTAGTGCCAAAGATATAGGTGATTTGTCTGAGAGCACACAGCTAGAAATTTGAATCAATTATAAACCCCATTCTCAGATTCCAAGTCAGTCCTTTCATATAAGATATCAACTCTAGCCCGGCTGGGCATGGCTCAGCGGTTGAACATCAACCTAGGGTCCAGGCGATCAGGTTCGATTCCTGGTCAGGGTACATGCCCGGGTTGGAGGCTCGATCCCCAGTCAGGGGTGTGCAGGAGGCAGCCAATCAATGACTCTCTCATCATTGATGTTTCTGTCTCTCTCTCTCCCTCTCCTTTCCTCTCTCTGAAATCAATAAAGATATATATTTTTTAAAAAAAGATATCAACTCTAGAATGATTATGAGACAGGAGGTGGAAGCCTGAAAGAGCTTACTCATCAAATCCTAGAAAATCAGATCTGAAAGGATGCTCAGAAATGATGAAGTTTAACTCCTTAATTTTACAAATGAAGAAATGGAGATTTGGAGAAGTTGGCACAATATCACACAGTCATAAGTTGATTTCACTAGAGCTGGATTCTCAAGTCTGGGATTTTGAGCACAGCAGGCTACTTCTAGAAATGAAAAACCTCAATTTCTGTATAGATGGATAAGGCCATGGCGGTGTGGGCCAGGCAGGCTGGTTGGGAAGAGGTACAGAGCTCAGCTACCGTGAATTGAACGCCTCACAGATGTGCCTACAGCCATCCCAGCCCCTGGCATATGGGGCTAACAAGGAGGGAAAGGTGATAAATTTGGCCTCTCTCAACCAGTTTCTCTCTTTAGGCCAACAGAGTCACCAAGAGAATGTCTCCCCAGATGTTTGCAAGCTTCCTATTGAAAGGGGCCCTTGTCGAGCCAAACTCCGGCGATGGTATTACAACTCAAAAACTCATGAATGTGTGATATTTTACTACGGAGGCTGCAATGGTAATGGGAACAACTTTTTGAAGAAAGAAGTATGTATGAAAGTCTGCAAGGATGTTTGATTTCCTAACAAGAGCCCAACCCTCCCTAGAGTCAGGATTGCTCTATGGCAATAAAAACAGTTTCTGTGAACAAGAGATGCATTACTCCACCCCAAATTTATTCTCCCTGCTGTGTTCTTAAAATCACTCATCTCTGTGCCTGAAATTCTATAAATATTGCCAACATGTTTAAAATCTCAAGACCTTTTTTACATACATACATACACACTTACTGGGGAAAGTAAGAGCTAGCAGTCATTCACACTGAATCTGAATTACTGCTTAGCCCATTAGAGCGTAAAGGTTTTGGAGGAGAAGGGGGTGAATCTGAAAACCTGAGCATGGTATTAGAAAGGTCTACCTTGGACAAGGAAAGAATTTCTGGAGTCCTGTGAAATAAGACAAGGGAACAGTAGAAACCAGAGAAGAAAGGGAAATGGGGGAGGAACCGAAGATATTAAGGCCACTTTTGATTTAAAAACTAGTGAAACTTTATGAAAGCCCTTATCTTCTAAGGCTGCACCACATTGTTCCTCATGGGCTACGTGAGGAAAGAAGTGAAGAGCCCTGGTCCTGTAGTCCCTTGATTTGCTTTAAGCGACATCAATTATTACAACTTGGAGGGGAAGGAGAAAACATGGGAATAATCTGTTCAGTTACATAAATCAAGAGGGGAAAATGGAGGACCAAAGATGGGTAAGAACCTCTCTAAAATCACAGGGTAGAAATGAAACAGAGGCATCACTAATCCAAGAAAAATACCTACTCCTCTGCATTGTAATGCCCACCCTATGATTTTTCCCAAACTTCCTCTGTACTCAGGGATGGAGCATTCAATTGATCTGGAGACACACCCATATGGGCCTCCAGAGCAAGGTCTACAGACCCCAGTGCTGGCTGTGGAAACTGAAGCAGCCCAGGGGCTTAGTTCCAGCCCCTCTCAGCCATGGTCTAGGGCCAGTTCTGCCCATTTAGGGACCCATCCAGTGACTAAGCACCAGGGACCTGGTGGGAGCCACACTTATGATGTGCCAGGAACCAAGCTAAGTGCTTTACATACAGTATCTCATTTAATATTCCCAACGGCTGAGAGGGGAAGATTCTATTAATATCTGTATCTTACAAATGATATTAACTCTGATTACTTGAGTAAGGTGGTATCAGCAAGTATTTGTTGGGAGGAACTTAGGGTTTATTTTTTGGAGTTAACTTCTTTTGTTTGTTTGTTTTAATCCTCACTGGAGGATATATTTTCTGTTGATTTTTAGAGACAGTGGAAAGGAGGAAGGGAGGGAGGGCGAGAGAGAGACGTCAATGTGAGAGAGACACCTCGGCTGGTTGCCTTCCACGCGTGTTTGGAGTTAAGGTTTTAGACTATGTGTGAATGCTTTGAGTCTCATTGTCTCTGAATTATGGAAGAGAGAAAGGAAAGAACGGAGACAGGAGGAAGGGAGGGAGGCATGAAGAGGGAAAAGGAGAAGTTCTAAGCTCTACTCAGAATGGGTGGGTTAACGTAAGGCTTAAGGGTAGCCCCTCTCGGGAGTAGGCTATTACACTACCAAGATGGAGTAAAGTTTAGCCTAGGACATTTAACCAAAACTCAGAGGAGAGATCTCAAAACCTCCTACAAAGCTTACCCCCTGCCCCACCATGTCCCCAGGCTCAGGGGTGTAGCTGAAACACAGCACCCACCCTTCACACTGTAGCTAGAGTCAGGAAGCCAAAAGAGAGCTCAGGAAGGATAGAATTAGAAAACCATTGTTTAGCAATCGTTAAGTAATCATTGATTCAGGCAAGAATCACCAGTGAATGCTAAAATTAGTGAGTAAAATTTTGAGAAGTAATAGGATATTTACAGGTTATCAAAGTGCCTCCCTCCAGACACTTGTTCATCACAAAGGGGCAAATGGGAACTTAGTGGAGCATCCTGGCAGAATCCACCTTAAGTAATCAAAGTTAACATCCCCAGTAACAAACAAGTCAACATCGTGATCAAGAACACAGTGTCCAGAGAAACGATATGGCGGCGTACGTAGCAGCTGCACCCGCCGCCTCCCGAAACCACATCAAAATCACAACTAAAATACAGAACCACCATCACCCAGAGCCTCCTGAGATCTGGCTGAACAGAAGCCCCACAACCAGGGACCTGAAGCAGCACTGAGACCCGCAGGAGGGGCGGAGGCGCAGGCGGATCAGGGCTGAATCCGACATGCGGTCGCGGGCCCACACCCGGTGCCACGGGGTAAACCCGGGAGGGAATCTCGGTGGCGAGGTTTCCCGGAGGAGGGAGGGGTCCCAGCCCCCCAGCTGCCCCCAGCCCAGGGCTCCAGGTTCAGGAAGAGACGTCCCCACAACTCCGGGCTGTGAAACCAGCGGGGACTGTCCCTGAGGGTCGCGGAGGCCGCGGGAGCCCCAGCAGCTCCTCTAAAGGGCCGCGCACAGACTCACTCGGACGCTCCCTCTGAGCCCAGGGCCGGGCAGCAGCCTGAAAGGACCCGGGACACTCGGGGAGGAACTAACCTGCCTGAGATCTGGGCGAGAGGCGGAGGGCGGCTTCCTCCCAGGCAGAAGGGCTGGCGGAGGCCATGGCTCCTGTGGCGAGTCCTCCCCGCACACAGCCGGCAGGCAGGCGCCATATTGGAATCGCCAGCACCTGACTCACCTTTGGCCCCGCCCCATGATTCCCGGAGGCCCCGCCCCTTCCCACCTGCAGCTCATCCAGGCCATTTCCAGGGGCTTTTCTGTGCAAGTGGCCTCTCGAGCCTCATGCTGAGGACTTTCCTAAAATCTCTCAAACAAGCAGCAGTGGGCCCCATACAGCTTGATAAGCTGCCCCAGGCCTGGCACTAGCGGCAGCTGCATTGGCTCATAGCTTGGCCTCTCCTGGCCACCTCCAAGCCCAGCACAAGTAGCAGCCAACTACGGTTTGCTGTGTAGCTCATGTTGGGTGGCCCTGGGCAAGGCACTGGCACAGGCTGACTTTGCACCTCCCCAGAGGCCCCAGAGACAGTGCATCTGGTGGTCAGACTCGACCACACTGGATTACAATCCTACCACATCCATGAGTGACACTCAAGGGGCCCACTTGGTGAACATCAAAGCTCCACTGAAGTAAATCCTGCTCCATAGGGGTGTCTCCAGCACAGCAGCTCTTTGGCTATAGTTGCAGCTGGTCCTCACAGCTGATTGGTCTGGGGGTCAATTCCTCCCAGTGACGCCAACACCAACCAAGGCTCAACTACAACAGGACAGTGCACACAGTCCACACAGGGGAGCACCTAGAAGGCCCAGCTCAGGTGACTGGGGAGGCTGAGCCACTGGACCCTATGGGACACCTACTACACAAAGCCACTCTACAAATTCCAGGAGACATAGCAGCTCTACCTAATACATAGAAACAAACACCTGGAAGCAGCCAAAATGTGGAGGCAAAGGAACATGTCACAAAGGAAAGAACAGAAGAAATCTCTAGAAGAGGAACTAAATGAAATAGATCCAAGCAAGCTAACAGATACAGAGTTCAGAATTTTGTTTATAAGGATGTTTAAGCTGACTATTAAGGAAATTACTGAGAAAATTGACAACATAATAAAGTACCAATTTAAAATGAAGGCTACACAAACTGAAATGAAAATAATTTACAGGGAATCAGTAGTAGAGTAGAGGACACTGAGAATCAAATCAGCAATTTGGAACATGAGGAAACAAAAAACACCCAACCAGAAGAGCAAAAAGAAAAAAGAATCCAGAAATATGAAAATAGAATAAGGAGCCTCTGGGACAACTTCAAGAGGCCAACATTTGTATTATTGGGGTGCCAGAAGGGGAAGAAAGAGAGTAAGAAATTGGAAACCTATTTGAAAAAATAATGACAGAAAACTTCCCCTACCTGGGGAAAGAAATCAACTTACAAGTCCAGGAAGCACAGAGGGTCCCAAACAAGAGGAACCCAAAGAGGCCCACAGCAAGACACATCATAATTAAGATGCTAAAGGTTAAAGGCAAAGAGAGAATCTTAAAAGCAGCAAGAGAAACACAGTTAGTTACCTACAAGAGAGCACCCATACAACTGTCAGCTGATTTCTCAACAGAAACTTTGCAGGCCAGAAGGGAGTGGCAAGAAATATTCAAAGTGATGAAAAACATGGAACTACAACCAAGATTGCTCTACCCAGCAAAGCTATCATTTAGAATTGAAGGTCAGATAAAGAGCTTCACAGATAAGAAAAAACTAAAGGAGTTCATCATCACCAGACCAGCACTACAGGAAAAGTTGGTCATCTTTAAGAAGAAGATAATGAACAAAAGAATCTGACAAACTAAATAGATTCAGAGACATTGATGCATGCAACAGACTATCATATTTCAGAGGAAAGAGGGAAGTTGGGTGGAAGGTGGGAAGAGATTAACCAAAGAAGTTATATGCATATATACATAACCCATGGACACAGTTAATAACGGGGTGAAGGCCTGGGGAGGGGGTGGGAGCAAAGTGGAGGGGGTCAATTGGGGGGGGAATGGGACACCTGTAATACTCTCAACAATAAAGATAAATTTTAAAAAAACCACACACAGTGTCTTTTCTGTGTCTTTTCCAAGATGCAGAGAGTAAGTGTAATTATGAGGAAATATAAGATATGTCCCATGGAGAGACATTTCATAAAACAACTGACCTATAATCTCCGAAAATGGCAGATTTTGAAAAAGAAAAGAAAAAAGGGATCAAGTAATTTTACCAGATAGAGGGGATTAAAGAGACATGACAACTGAATGCAATGCAGGGTCCAGAATTTTCTTTTGCTATAAAGGAAGTTATTGAAACAATTAGTGGAATCTAGTAAGGTGTGTAGACAGGCTTCATGAACTCAGAAGGACCCTGTACCGGGGTTAACGATCTGTGGTCACTGTCTTGAAATCCTCAGTAATTTTACCTTTGAATTTGTGTTTTGTAAATGAAGACCAGTACAGCTGGGGCCACAAGAGTATTGGGGCTGATAGTTCGGGGGGCCTCATACCAGGTTGGGGGGGTCATTTCTTCCCTTCCCTAACCTAACTGCTCTCCCTGCTTCCACATCACCTCCTAGAGTCTATTCTTAACATAGCCGCCAGACTGATCTCTTTCAAAAGTAAGTTAGATGATGTCATCGTTCTGCTCAACCCCCTCCTGTGGCTCCTCAATTCACTCAGAATAGCAGCAGTGACCACAGGGCTCTCTGAAATCTGTGCCCACACGGCCCCTCTGACCTCATCTCCCTCATGCTCCTGACCATTGGCACCAGCCTGCTAGATGATCCTCAGACACCCACAGGACGCTGGCCTCAGGCCCTTAGCCCTGGAAGTTTCCTCCGCTTGGACAGCTCTCCCCGTGGATTGCCACATGGCTCATTTCTTCCTTCCTTCAGCTCACTACTTGCATGGCACCTTATGAAAGACCTTCCCTGAACGCCCTCTGCAAAGTAACCACCCCCACCTCTACCCATTCCCTGGACTCCCTGGTCCTCTTACCCAGCTCAGTACTCCTCTGTCACCTTTCCACATCCTGACATGTTACACATGTGTTGGTTCATTCTTTTATTGACTAGTCCTCCCAACACGCGCGCGCACGCGCACACACACACACACACACACACACACCCCTCCTTGATGTCAAATCCCCACCACCTAGAACAAAACACAGCAGGAGCTCAATAAATATTAACCAAATGCGTGAATGTCCCTGCTTATGCTGTTCCTTAGGCAGGGCTGTCCTCTACTGGTCGGCCTTTAGAGCTTCATTTCTTTTTTTTTTTCTTTTTCTTTTTTCTGATGGGCAGAGAATGAATACGGGGTTTATTTGACAGCAGGGCAGTGGGGTGGAGGTAAGGGTTGGGGAGGGGCATGCAGCCAGGGTCTAACACTGTTCTCAAAGGGTTTAAGAATTTGAGTGAAATGTGCAGGGACTGAGTTTGTAGACAGCCTGAATGAGAATTCTAGCACTCAATCCTAACACCAGCAACCTAAGGTACAAATGTATAGAGCTTCATTTCTTAAGCTCCCACTCACTTCTATGTTGTAACTTCCCTCCAACCCCAAACCTGCACTTGCCTGCAAAACAGATATTTGTTTCCATATGAGCGATACCACAGGGCCCTGTGGACTAGAGATGGGGTTTAGAGGCATCAGCAAAGCAGCTTGCTGCTTGCCGGTGATGGGAGGAGGTAAGAGCAGGAAGAAACCCTGCCCTGCACAGTTCTGGGAGCGGCCGAGAGGGTGATAGTCGCATCTGGAGCTTGCAGTTTTCCTGGATTCCTGATCCTGCTCAAATTAGGGATTGCTGTGGTCTGACTACAGAACACGGAGCCCATCAAGACCTGGAAGAGGGGGAGAAACGGACCAGTCCAGAGCCTCTTCCTTCTTTCCTCTTTCCCCTCCTCAGCCAAAGACCTTCAGAGGCCCTGACCTACAGCAGCCATTTGGCTGCAAAAGTTGATCAAAGAAAGGTCCTGGGCCCGGCCAGCATGGCTCAGTGGTTGAGCGTCGACCCAGGAACCAAGAGGTCACCAGTTCTATTCCCAGTCAGGGCACAGGCTGGGGTTTCGGCTCAACCCCCAGAGGGGGGGCTTGCAGGGGGCAGCTGATGGATGTTTCTCTCTCTCTCCTTTCTCCCTTCCTCTCTCTCTAAAAATCAATAAAGGCATATGAAAGAAAGAAAGAAAGAAAGAAAGAAAGAAAGAAAGAAAGAAAGAAAGAAAGAAAGAAAGAAAGAAAGAAAGAAAGAAAGAAAGAAAGAAAGAAAGAAAGAAAGAAAGAAAGAAAGAAAGAAAGAAAGAAAGAAAGAAAGAAAGAAAGAAAGAAAGAAAGAAAGAAAGAAAGAAAGAAAGGTCCTGGGTCAGGGGCTCCTCCTACCCCCTCCCACATTTCTCACCTGACCCACTGTACCCCTCAACCCTCCTTCCCAGGCAGATTCTCCCTGTTCATCCCTGGGATGCTTCCTAATCTCCACCCTGGCTCCCCCCACCTCATCTTCCTCAGGAGGCCCCTTGAAAAAGCCCCACCCCCTCTTAAAGTTCTGGTGGAGGGCCTGAGGTTCCATCTCCCTCAGACCCCTGCTCAGGTTAGCCCTGTGCAGCCTTCTCACTCAGTAGAACCTCAGCCACCACGTCTGATATTCCACTGTTGACACTTTATTTCTTTTAGTTATTTAGTATTGAAGGGAAATATATTTTTATATTTCTTTATTGATTTCAGAGGAAGGGAGAGAGAGAGAGAGAAACATCAATGAGAGAGTCATTGATGGATCAGCTGCTTCCTGCACGCCCCCCATTGGGGACCGAGCCCGAAACAGCAATCCGGGCATGTGCCCTGACTGGGAATCAAACCGCCATCTCCTGGATGTTTCTCTCTCTCTCCATACGTCGATGCTCAACCTCTGAGCCATGTTGACCAGGCAGCACTTTATTTCTTGAGTTAAACCAGGAGTAGCAAATTTGCCTGCCAACTCCAATGAATGGATAGCTGGTAGAAGCTTCCTGGAGCCCTGACGTAGATTCTGTGGCCACATACAGGATCATGAAAGGAGCAGCAAGAATGATAACATTTTGCAGGGAGGTGCTGGTGGAAGGAATGATGACATGCATATGAAAGACAGAACTCTGCCATCCCTGAGTCAGACATCCCCCCTGTCCCCCCAGGGCTCTCTTTCCACATGCAAACCTGGAGAAAGTGAAGGGGGTGGTAGCCACACATTTAGTCCCTAACAACTCTACCCAGCCCATCACTGGCTGCCTTTGTTTCTGCCTTGGGGCTGGGCAGACCCAGCATGGACAGGGACAGAACTCAGCAAAGGGGAAGTGAGAAAGAGCTACACAGCCATCTATCACCAGGGGGCAGCCTTAGGCACTGAGCACCCTGACTCCCATCCAGGAGGCTCATTCACCTTGTATCCCCAGTGGGAGGGGATGGGGAAGCCCTCGGTTCTTGCCTAGCTCATGGCCTGGGGCCAGGATTCACAAGAGCATAAGAAAGATTAAGCTGGCTAAACGCCAAGCCACCACTCTTCTATCTCCAGGCAATCACACTCAATCTGCCCCCATTGCTCACACTCCACAGGAGACATAAATGCTGTCCTGGGGGGCCAGAGTCGCTGCCCTCACTCCTGTCCTTTCCCTTCCCCTCAGTCCAAAGGCTAAGTCCACACCCCATGGATTAAAATGAAGAATCACTGCAGCGGAACAAGCATGGGACTCTGGCGTCGGGACTCAGGTTCAAATCTAGATCTGCAAAAGGTCGAAAGCAACCTAAAGAGTCTCAGTAGAAGTGTGGTTAAATAAACTTTGTACATCTAAACACTGGAATACTCTACGGCCATAGGAAAGAATGAAGAATTCTTTACCCTTTACCACGGAGTGATCATCAAGATACATTAAGAAAGCAAGATGCAACACGTGTGTGTACATAGTGGGTGAGTCGTGTTAAAAGGTGGTAGAGATGAGAATCTTATGTCCACGTATCCCTAGGTAGGTGGTGATAGATGATAGAAATAAGAGGCATGGAGTGGGATGGGGAAGGAGGAGAGGGAGAGAAATAGGGAGGGGGAGAGGAAGAAAGCAAAATAGGTGCGGAATGGAGGAATGGAGAGGGGGGATGTATGTGGAAGAGCAGAGAGGGGCTATTAAAAGAAGGGGGGAGAGAGAGAGACGACAGAGAGAGGACTGCCCAGGTGGGATCACAGTTGGGGCCCGGCCTGGGTTAGCCTGCCATGGGCAGCCCTGTTACCTGAGGGTGCCTCCTGCTAAATGGCCAGAGGTCTTGGAGGCGAGGGTTGTGCCAATATCTACAGCTACAGAACCATCCCTCACTCTGGGCTGACGCTCTGGGCTTTCGTCTGCCCAGAGCTTTGGGAAGGTGGGAAACAGCAAGCATGCATCCTGCTCTCTGACCATCTCTCGTCAAGTGCGCAGCACAGGGAAGCCTGCTTACCAGAGTTCTAACTTCTGTTGGGCGGTGTCACCAAGGAAGTGAGGTCAACCCCTCAAGGTTCCATTACCTGGACTCCTTCCCATCAGAGCCACCCAAAGTCCCCTCTGGGCTACTGCTGCTCACCCTCCTTGCCCATGTCATCTCCACACCTATGCACGGATATCCAACACAGCTCCCCGGGAGTGTACCAGCTTCCCGCTTTGAGGAGAGAGCTGAGTTCAGACCTTTTTCTTATCAGTTTTCAGTCCTGGAAAAGCCTTTGTGCCTCTCAGGGCCTCCCCACTCCCCCAACCGGCACAATGAAGATGACGCTAGACATCATTTTTAAAGGACATCATTAGGTGTAGAGGAAGTGATACCTAGGACACCTGCGGGTACTGAGAGAAGGGAATAGAGGAGATAGAGAGGGCCATGGAGAAGGGGGACAGAAAAGAGGTGACAGAAAGAGGGGACAGAGAGAAAGAGGGTAGAGTGTGAGGGATAGAGGGGGGAAAGAGAGGGAATAGAAAAGGTGGCCAGATAAAGGGAGGGGAAGGGGTGGGGGGGGGAGGGAGGGAGATAGAAAAAGTCAGGGAAAAGTGAGGAAAGAGAAAAAGGAAGAGAGAAGAGAGGAAAATAAAGGGGGGACCAAGGGGGAGACAGGAAAAGAGAAAGAGAGAAGGAATTAAAGAGAGGGAGGCTAGACAGAGAGGTGGAGCTATGTCTCTGAAAGGCTACCCAAGAAACTGATCTTGGCCGCACGGCACCATAGAAAACAGCTGGTGCTTGAGTTGGAGGGAGGGAGTCAAGGGTGAAAGATGCTTTTCATTCTCACCTTTTAAATTTTGACCCATATGACTATATTGTTTATACCAAACAATGGTTTGACTAGAACCACCACAATAACAAAGGACCCTGGCTTTGCCCCCTTCTTTCTCTGTAACTTGGTGGAGTCCTGTCTACAATGCAGGGCTGTCATCAACCCCTCGGGCTGTCTGTGGACCCAGGAGCTCTTGCCAGGGAATCTCCCAGCGCTGCATCTGGAGCAGAGCGCATGCTGCTGCTATCATCAGAACCCCCAGCAAGCAAGCAGAGTGGTCTCCGAAGCATCCCATCCTCTCTCTGAGCCTGTGTTCTCTTCCATGCTCCTGGGGACGGGCCACCACCTGCACACCAGACGAGCCCTGTAAATCTGTTCACTGTTCACCGCTGATCCCTCTCTGGGCTTTGTGCCTGGATGCTCTGGCCCCCCCCCCACCCACCCATCTCAACCCAGAGTCAGGGGAGGCAGGGACAGAATGATAAGAACTGAGGCCACAGCCCCACCAGTGCTGGAAGTGGTCACTTTATTGGTTGGAAAAAGAAACTGTGGTCAGCACAGGAGGGAGTGCAGAGGCCAGAAAGAGGGGAGGGCCGCTGGGCTGGAGCCAGATGGGCCAGGCAGGAACTTCCACTCCCTCATTCCTCAGGCTGTGGTGGCTGGAACTGGAAGGAGAAAAGCATAATAAAACCATCAACAACAATATCCACAATACTAGACAAGAGTACCTGCAGCTTAAATTCTGGACCAAAGCTTTGTGACTCCATCCATTTCCCCCCCATACTTTACCTTCTTGAGGCCCTGGGGCTCTGCCTGTACTTCTCTGCAGGTCCTGCACTCACATCTTCTTCTGCTTCAGACTATTCCTAGCACACACCTGGCTATCCCATGGTCCCTGCTGGCTGTGTGGCCTTCCCAAGGAGCCATCGCCATTTATCTCCCCGAGTCTCCCTACCACAAGGAAGTTCCACCAGGCCTCCATTCTTTGGGTTAAGCTGGGATTAGCTGATCAAAGAGGTCTTATTTATCCCATTTTATAAGTAAAATAATTGCAGCTCAGGGAGGTAAAAGGCTAGTTAAGTGTCAGAGCTGAAATTGGAAACTGTGTCTTCCTGACCCAAAAGCCCGGCCATGCTGTTGGCATTCAAGGAGGTAAGAGAGGGTTGGAATCCTTGGGGAGCTCTGGGCCCTAGGGGGACCGTGGTTCCCTCTCCGGCCCTGAAGGTCATGCCTTGAAATAGCAACTGTGGGGCCTTGGGCTTGTCCCCCCCTCTCTGGGCTTCAGTCTTATCTGTGCAATACTGGGTTCCACTGTGACCTGCCCGCCCCTTGGCTGAGAGCTCGTCAAAGGCAGCAGCAGATCAACAGTGAGGTCTCAGCCACAGCGCGCTTTCAGGTCCTTGTTCATTCTGTTTCCTCGGCCTGAAACAGCCTCCTCACTGCACTTCGCCAGACTGGCCACCTTTCACTCACCCTTCAGGACTGGCTCAGGGTCACCCCTCTGGGAAGCCTGCTCCATCTTCTCCCCAGTCCTGCCCGGGTGAGGTTTTGCTTCTCTGTTCCCACAGCACCCCACCCTTCCCTCCAGTGCAGCACCGACCACAGGCACTGGGAGTGTCTGTCCATTTTCCGCCTCAGCCACTGGCTGCAAGCTCTGCGAGGAAGGGCAGGCGTCACCTGTCCCAGCACTTGGCACAGGGCTGGTGGCACAGTCCTGGGTCACCCAGTGGGCCAGCTGAGCATAGAGTCAGGTTTGGTTCTGCCATACTTGCTTACACTTACTTTAGGACTTAATATTGTTTTAATTATAGATGGGCAGAGAGGCGCCACAATCCTTTCCTTTTAGTGTCAGAGCCACTAGGGGTGGCCGAATATAGCCCCAGCCTGTTGCAGAAGAAGATCCTCAGTTAGCTGATCTCTACTATGTTCATCCTGAAAAGCCAAGAAGCTTCTCAGCAAAAGTAAAGATCAACTCTTCTGCCTCCCACTGGCCATGCAAAGAGCTTCCTATCTCCCCAGGGACCCTCCAGCCACTGTTCCCTCTCCCAAGATACAGCTGCTCCTCTAGCTGTTGCCTTATTTAAGCGCTGTGTTAAGGAAACAAAGGAGTAAATCTCTTTCCCTCATGGCGCAATGCATCGGCGAATATTGTCCCTTTCACTTTCACTTCCGTCCCAAACCCAGCCACTGGTCTCTCCGGGTCTGACCTCCCGCCTGGCATCTTACAGGAGCCTCCCAGCTGGTCCCGCCTGCTCTGCCGCTCGCTGCCCCTACAGTCTGCTCTCTACACAGCAGCCTGACAAGACTTTTCAGATCTAAGTCAGAGCATGTCCGCTTCCAAGGACACAACATATTTGGGTCAACACCAAAGTCCTCAGGAGCTCCCCTGACTGTCCCACGAAGAAACCCCGGCAACCCTGCTCGGTGCCCACCCCACTCCCACCCCAGCACTCCTATCCCTCTTCATTTTTCCCTCCCTCCCCGGCACTCATCCCCTCTGACATGCTATGTTGCTCCATTTACTGTCCACTAGCCATACACCCCATCAGAGAGAAATTTCCATCTGGTTTGGTCACTCATGAAGCAGCCCCAGCACCTCCAGGAGAGCACGGCCCCTAATAGATGCTCAAGAAATATCTGTTGAGTGGGTGGCAGGTCCTCCTCCTCTACCTCCCCACAGGTGTCATTACATCTGGGCATCAGGGCACTTCCTTCCTCCCACCCACCTACCTCAGAAGACAGGTGTGACGCAGGACACCTTCCCGCAACCATTGAGGCAACATTTCATCTGGTCGGGACACTCGCTGTCCACCTTACACTGGTCCCAGCAGATGCCCAGCGGGGGCAAGGGAAGGTCCATCTTGGGGCAGGAGCCCGGCTTTTCTGCATAGAAAAATGAGTGAGGGGAAGTGAGCGGAGGGATATGCCGGGGGGGACACTTACCCACCGCTGACCTCCCACGGCCCTGGCCCTGGAGGATAGCCTGCAACACCCCACCCCCCCCCCACCCCCCGCACAGGATTCAGTCCCAGCTCTGCCTCTGCTTAATGCTGTGGCCTAGGGCCAGAATCCCCCAGCGCCCCAGGGCCTCACAGGCGAACAGTGCTGCCCACCTCACGGGGTTGTTGTGAAAGTAACGGGGGCAACAAGCCTGCGCTGATTCTCCCTGAAAAGTCAGACTCCTTTGCAACGAGAATAATAATGAGTAATCAGAACAGTTCCCATTTACTTAGCTCCTTCTATGTGTCAGGTGTTATTCTAAGCACTTGATGGAGTATTAACTGGTGTATTAACACATCGAATCCTCACAATAGCCCTAAGAGAGGGGGAGAGGTACTGTTGCTATTTCCTCATGTTACAGATGAGGAAACAGGGGCACCAAAAGGTTAAGTAATTTGAAAGCCAGGAATCTGGCTTCAGAGTCTATGTGCCATGCATTGTGCTGCTTTGTAAGCTGTAAAGTGTGGTGCACATGTGAGGGATTATACACCCACATTCTCTACCCACTCCCATATACTCCCATTTACAACCAGGAGCACCATGACCCCCACCCCCCATCCACGCTCCTCACCCATGTGCAGACAAGCATTCTTCCACAACACACACAGGTTGCAGAGATGTGCCACTTACAATGCTCTGTGTAAATCCATTATCTCCTTTAATCCTCACATCAAATATCTCCTCTGTAGGGGATATTTCTAACCGGTTCCTATCACGGATGAAGAAAATGAGGCACAGAGATGTGAAGGCATCACCCAACACACTGCTGGTCACAAGTAAAACCAAGACCTGAGCCCAGCCTTCCAACATCCAGGTTCTCTCTCTCTCTCTCTCTCTCTGTCACACACACACACCCTGCTCCACTTCCTGGGTCAAGGAGAAGGGAACCAGGCTCACTTCCCAGAAGCCCCAGGAGCAGGCCCAGCTAAATGTCAAACACAGGCACAGAGCTGGGTGACTAGCTGCAGAGGACAGGAGTGGCCAACTTCTTAGCACAAAGAAACCCTTTCCTTTGAAAAAGGCAGGGGCCTGGATGCCCGGATGCCCAATGGTTTACTGACAAAACAAGGCACTGTGTATAGAGTATTTACTCTCTACTAAGATATTTTACACACATTATTTTATTTAGCCCTTATGTCACTCCTATAAAGTTTGAGTGAGAGACAAGAACGCAGAGGTTCAGAGAGGTAAAGTGACTTGCTCAGGATCACACAACTAGCAGGTGGCAGAACCAGGATTCTAGTTTAGGAGGCCGCCTAGCCGTGGTCCTCTTCCTGCCTCAGTCTGTCCATCTGAGACAAGGGAACAGCAAAGACTCCACCTAGCAGCGGAGACTCCTCTTTTTTTTTTGCCCATCCACCTCTTTCATCTGTCTGCCTGCCTCTTGCTTTCTCTCTCGGTCACCATCTCTCCTTCTGCACCTCCTATCTCTGGTCCACATTAGAGGTCTCCAGACCCAGAAGCTGCCCCGATGGGCCAGTCCTTTCTCAACCTCCCACCTCCTAGATCATAACTGTCTGAGGTCTCTAATTACAAACTTTCCCAACCCTTGCTGGCATCTTTGGAGAAATAACAAAGTATTCTAGATAAGGGGCAGTGATCACAATAGTTGGTACCCCAGGTCATAGACCTGCTTCTAGTCCTCAGTTTTTCCCTGTGAAAAACCAGAAGCTTGGATTCCATGCTGTCTAATGCCACCTCCTGTTCTGATGGGAGTTTCACCGCCTAGTGGAGAGACTTGAGCTCTAGCGAGTACTTTTTATGGTGCACCTGAGCTTTCCCACACATTCTCTCACTCAGTCCCTAGAGTGGAAGAAAGAGGTGTTGTAAAGATGAGGAAGGGGGAGGAGTGCTCAGGGGAGAGTCCTTCAAACCACTGGGACAAAAACTGAACCTCCTGGCTATGGCTCCTGCTCAGTCCAGGTCTGCGGTGTGACCTCAGGCAAGAATTTTTCTCTTTCCTAAATCTGAAGATTTCCTCCTGCCTGAATAGAGTAATCTGGGAAGTCTGGCCAGGCCAGGATTCCCAAGTCCTTCCCCTGGTGCTGGGGGAGGTCCCCGGGCAGGGGCTCCGAGAGGGATGAGCGCCCCAGGCCTGGGAACCCAGCTCACTAGCCAGCTCTGGGCTCCCCGGCGCCAGGACAGCGTCCCTGCTGTGGGTGCCCGGAAGCCCGTCACGCACCAGAGGCTGGAACACAGGCGGGGCCGGGGGGGGGGGGGGGCCCCCTCACCGCCCGCTGCTCCTCGGCGACGCCTTTGTGTGCCCAGGGTCGAGCCAGCGAGAGCACACACCGATCTGGTTCCAGCCGCCTCGCCTTTGCCAGGGGTGCCCGGGTCCCCGAGCGCCCCCTTCCTGGAACCGGGAGGCTCCCGCCTCCTCCCCGCGCCCCGCCCCGCGGCCACCGCGCAGTTACCGTTGGGTAGGTGGCAGACGGAGGAGCAGCCGGCCTGGCAGCACTTCAGGCCCTGGGCGCACTCCCCGTCCGAGCCGCACTCCCGTGTGCAGTTCAGGTCCCCCTTCAGCTCCGGGCACACGCCCGGCTTCTCCGCTCCTGTGCCTGGCAGGCGAGGTGCAGGACGGTCACTTGGAGGCGCGAGCCCCGGTCCCAGAGGATGCCCACCTCCTGCTGCCAGGACCCCAAGTCTCAAGCTTCAAGGAATCCTCAGTCTCTGGTCCTAGGCGCTCCCCTTACAGACTTCAGCGGATCCCACTTCCAGGCCAGGGGTCCCCAACACCGGGGAGTACAGGAGTTACCTAACCCTTGGTTCCAGAGCCCTCTAGCCTCAGGGCTCCCCCTAGCCCCCCCCCCCCCAGCTGACTGTCTAGGAGCCACCGATGTGTAGGCAGAGGGTCCCCCTCTGCACACAGTCTTCGCCTTCAGCACAAAGCCTCTCTCCGCCTCCAGTACTTTGGACCCCACAAACTACACTCCACGGGGTCACCACCTTAGGCACCAGGGATCCCAAATTTCAGTCTTCCTGGGTGTCCCCACTTCCGCCCCAGGAATCCCACTTCTCTAGCCCGCAGGGAGGCGACGCCTCTGCGCAGCTCCCTCCAGGCCTCCCGGCCCGGCCTCCCTCCCTCCCACCCTCCTTCCCGGCCCGTCCTCCCTCCCTCCGGGCCTCCCTCCCTCCCAGCCGGCCTCCCTCCCTCCCGGCCTCCCTCCCTCCCGGCCTCCCTCCCTCCCTGCCCGGCCTCCCTCCCTCCAGGGCTTCCTCCCTCCCGGCCTCCCTCCCTCCCTGCCGGGCCTCCCTCCCTCCGGGCCTCCCTCCCTCCCTCCCTCCCTCCTGGCCTCCCTCCCTGCCCGGCCTCCCTCCCTCCCTCCCTCCCTCCCTCCTGGCCTCCCTTCCTCCCTCCCTCCCTTCCTCCCTCCCTCCCTCCCGGCCTCCCTCCCTGCCCGGCCTCCCTCCCTCCGGGCCGCCCTCCCGGCCCGGCCTCCCTGCCGCGCTCACCATTGACCTGGCAGAAGCCGAGCTGCAGCAGGCCCAGGAGCAGGACGGCGGCGAGCAGACAGCAGCGGCCGGTCGTCATGGTGCTGCGCCCGGCGGGGTGCAGGTGAGAGCCGCAGCCTCGGAGATGCGGGGCTTTAAGCGCCCGCGCGGGGGGCGGGGGGCAGGGGCGGGGGGCAGGGGCGGGGCCGCGCCGGCGGGGGTAGGCTGCTCGGCCCCGCGGGCGGGCGGGCGGCCACCTCCCGCCGTTTCACAATCCCCTGGGATCAGGTGTCACTCTTGGCCCCGGTGGGAACCAGGAACCTAATCAGCTTCCAGGCAGGCGCAGCTTGACCAGCCGCAGCCGGACCCTTGTCCACTTCCCCTTCGCCTCCTCCCTCCTGGGGCCTGAGGGCAGGGCCGCGGGAGGAGGGGTCAGGCCCAGCCGGGCTGCCCAGTCGCGTTCCAACACTCTGGGGTCTCCCCGTAATGCCCAGGGTCGTAGGAGGGGGGTGGGGAGGGCGGGACCTACAGGGAGGCTATCGAGCCTGGGGATTAAGTGGTTGGGTTTGGGGTCAGGGATTAGTGATGGAGGTCTAGTGTCCTGATACAGAGCCCATAGTAAGGGCTAAAAAAAATGCAGTTGTTACGAATAAATGAACCCATTTGGACACAAGAAACTGAGGCCCATATAGGTGAAACACCTATTCGCAGTCTCCAGCCGTTGGGGGCGGGGGGGGGGGGGGGAATGTCCCTCTCTCGTTCGCACATCAGCCGTCTAACAGTCTGACTGTAAGCCAGGCTCTGTGCTCTGTGTCTCATGGAGTCTCCAGGACCTTCCCGGCAAACCTATGCATAGAGTTTGCTTTAGCATCAGCTGCGTATGAGGGATGAACTGGATGCTGGGAGGTTTAGACCCCTCCCGGGCACGCTCCCATGCAATGCTATAGAGACAAGGTTTTGAATCAGGTCCCATTCCATCATAAATATTCTCTAGGTGGCCACGATGTGACACATATGGGGCAAGACACTTGGTTTAGAGAAAGCAGTCAAAGGAACCTTCCTGCATTGGCCTTGGGGTGAGAGTTGGGGTTTGATGACCTCCACCACTTTCCAGCTGAGGGACCTTGAATGAATCACCTCCCTGTTCTGAGCTGACATTTTGTCATCTACAAAGATGATGATAATATCAGAATTCAATGAGAACATGAATGTAATGCTGCTGACATGGAACAGCGGTGTGCTCATTGAGGGCTAGGTCCACATGACGGACACAGGAACACAGCCCTGCCACATAATGGGTACATGGCATCTCCTGTTACTAAGGAAACTGGTAAGTATATACCAAGCTTTAGAATCCAGGCTGGCAAACGCCGAGACAGGGTTACCCAGGGGTTAGACAAGAAGTGCCTCCAATATCCTTCCTGCTCCGACTATCTGAGATTCTGTGAGCCCCAGGAGGTCTTTGCTGCTGAAGGCTGTAAGGGGGTCGGGGGCAGTGATCACTGGGATGACATGTGAGTAGGTCTCACCTCCAGCCGTTGTACCCATAGATGGATAAGGCTGAGAATGCCTCCCCAGCTCCCCATGCCCAGCCTGGGGACTAGAAACATGCCTTCGCTGGGAGGGGCCAGGACTGTTTACTCTGAGCTCAGAGAAGTGAGCAGCAGTGAGCAGGAGCCAGGTGGCGGCACAATGCTGGGTGAGTTCCTGAAACTCGGTCTAGGGCACACAGAGGACTCTGGTGACCAGCCGGATCTAGCCTGCGGACCCAGCTTGCTACTGGACATTCAGCCTTGGGCACTGCTGCCCACGGCTTTCTTCCGGGACCTGCCCAGCTTCTCAGCCGGGAAACTGCCCAGCCTCACCACTCCCCGGCCCTCATGGGCTCCCCCTTTTTGACTCTCTTTTACAGGAATGAGGATCAGCCTGAGGCTGGAGGGATGGGGTGGGGCAGAGGCTGGAGAAGACATTTTCGTCAATCTGTGGCCCATGGCAGGCAAAAGATGCTTCACTTTTTTGTTGCTAGTCTCTGTGCTAGGGACATTCATATGTTTTCTCTTCTACATAAAAAGTAAAAAGGGTAAAGGCTTTAAAACCAAATACATTCAGGTCCAAATCAGGGTCTGGCCACTTCCTGGCTATTGACTTAGAGTGACACTTGGCTTTTTGGACCTACATCTTCTTCCTCCACCTTATTTTAAGAATTAAAGGCAAAAAGCATAAACCAGAGGTTGCAAATCTGGCCAAAACATATCTATTGTTAGCCACACAGTACATTTTTAAAATTTGAACTCATTGCCAAGATTTGAAAGCAGGGGATTTCACATAAAAATATATGTCTAGCCTGGCCGGGCGTGACTCGGCAGTTGAGCATCGACCTAGGATCCAGGCGATCAGGGTTCGATTCCCAGTCAGGGCACATGCCCGCGTTGGGGGCTCGATCAATGACTCTCTCATCATTGATGTTTCTATCTCTCTCTCCCCCTCTCCTTTCCTCTCTCTGAAATCAATAAAAATATATTTTAAAAAAAAAT
The DNA here is from genome assembly GCF_054644295.1 of Miniopterus natalensis. Taxonomy (NCBI): domain Eukaryota; kingdom Metazoa; phylum Chordata; class Mammalia; order Chiroptera; family Miniopteridae; genus Miniopterus; species Miniopterus natalensis. Next base: position 5,299,389 of record NC_142087.1, read on the forward strand.
AAATGTCTAGCTTCTCTTGGAAAAAATAAAACATCTGGCAACACAGTCCTGCAGTCATATGTAGCAGTAAGTGGGTCTCAAACTTGAGCAAACATCAGAATCACTTGGAGAGCTTGTTAAAACACAGATTGGGAGATCTTTACCCCCAGTGTTTTGGTTCAGTTGGTCTGGGATGTGAGGAAGAGAGTGGAGAAATGAAATGGAGTCACTATAGTCAAGCTGCTAAATGACTGAAATCAAGTAGGTTGAGATATGAGGAAACCATTCTATTCTTGCTTTAGCGAGCCTGGGAACTTAAACTTTTGAACTTTCCAGTCCTGCATCAGTGCCTGGTTATATATCAAACCTCCAGATACCCGTCCAATTGCCCCCTGCAGGACTCACGTAACCAGACCGCCCAGTATCCATTGTCCAGACCGCTTTTCGTGACCAGACTTCCGTCGCTCATCTTCCGGGCCTCCTGGCATCTAACTGATAACTGTCCTGAATCAGCCCAAGAATGGAGGACTCGTTATTTCCCAGAACACACTTTTTACTCTAAGAACTCTTAACTTCTCTTTCTTCTTTGGAACACTGCTGGGTCTCTTCCTAGTTATGTTTCCAGTTTGCAAACAGTAAGACTCGACTTTATCATTTATTTCTAGCAAAGCCTCCAGGCTCTTTTTGACTTTAACAGGTGAAAACTTGCATTTCAAAAAGTTTCCAGGTGATGCTGATACTGCTCTCATTTTATGAGGGGAGAATTCTTTCCACTTTCTTATAATCTCTACTACTCCTAATTGTCTCACATGCCCTCACCCCCATTCCAGCTACTTCCATTCACATTACTTGCCTGGCCTGGAAGACATTTAATATTGTGACATCTGGGATAGCTGCATAGTAAGTATTCAGTTAAAGGTAGCTAGTATTTACTTAATAATCTTATGAATTAACTATTGTTATTCCTGCATTACAGATAAAGAAACTGAAATTCAGCTATGAGAGTGACTTACTGGAGGAAACACAGCCAGTAAACCAGAAGAAACTCACTGTCACAAGCTTTTAGTCATGTGGTCCCAGTAATTTCAATGTTATACACACACACACACATGCACACCCCTGAGGTTAGCATAGGTGATGCATCAAAGGTTTTGGACATGACTTCATGAGCATAAAATAATATTTATCAGGGAAGAAAAGAAAGGAAATAGGAAAAAAGGAAAGGTTTACAATGGGAGGTGATATTAGTCAGATACAGACACACCCACTCTAAGATGATTATAAACAAGTTAACCTTGACGATTTCAAAAATTCCCCGGAACAAACAGGGTGTCTTAGCTATACAATGAGGCCTCATCCTCTTGGACCACTGAACCCACAAACTTCCTCCACTCCACGGGAAACTCTCCCTCTGAGTCTACTGGCTAGGCTGCTGTTTTGTTACCTAGCAGCTGTTTGTTCTTTTTCTGATAACAGTACCTGGCTTTGCGTTGGGGGAATGAGTCTTCCTCCACCCAGGACAGGGAGGCAGTGGGGTCCGCTGATCAAAGTGCCTGCCCTATCCCCAAAGAGTGGCCAAACAGACTCTCTCCCTGCAATCTTAACCTTGAGCAATGAATGGCTAAAGACCTGAAAATGTTTGGCGCTTATTCAGAGATGCCCTGGGAAGACTCAGTTGTGCCTTGTTTACCATTTTTTCCAAACTAGGTTTTTTTAGCCTTCCCTCTAATTCTACTACTTGTAAGACGAAGAATCCAATAGGGGCTAACTTAAGGCGACTTATTAGGAAGGGAGAATAGATGCACACTACATGCCCACACCATTCTCACAAATTCCTTCTCTGCTTATAATAGCCAGAATTTGTTTCTGTTGCTAGCAACCAGTAAGATTTAACTGCCTATACCCAGGTCACCACCAACTTTCTTATTTCCAAATCCAATGGCTTTTTCTCAGCTCCCATCCCCTCTCTAATTCACAATTAAGGCCTTCATGACATAAATACAAACCAAATTCTTTATACAAAAATTATTTTTCCAAATAGTCTCAGTGCAAAAAACCATGAAAAGCAGAGCTTCCCTATTTGAAGCACCCGAGTTCCCCTTTGTGATCCCTAGGGTCTTTGAGGACACAGCTTTCAAACCTCTTTTAGAGGACAGTCTTTGGAGTCAAAGGGTCTTGAATTTGAATCCTAACTCCTGCCATTATTGGTTATTTGACCTTGGAGAAGATGTTAAACCTCTGAGCTTCAACTTTTTTTGTCTTTAAAATGGGAATAAAACCTCCTAAGGTTGTTGTGAGGTTTCAAGATAAAGATACATGTGCACTTGCCACAAAATATGTGCTCAGTAAGTGGTACTGGGTATTATTCTATTATCTTATACCACTCTCAGAGATTACCTCTCTCAGAGTTACTCAGAGACTTTTACCACCACATCAAGGCAGGGAACCCATTCTGCCACTTTTGTCCCCTGAGGCACCCAGCAATCCCCACACCTTGCCTGGGCCTCAGTTTCCTACATGTAAACTAGGATGATGACACCAGCCCTGTGGGCACCTTTGAAGGGCTATCTGCAATTACGAATGTAAAGCACTAGCAATGTGCCTAGCACATAGTAGGTGCTCAGGACATGTTGATCTCCACCCCACAACCACTCCTCTGAGTCTATGACACAATCTTTTTCCATTCTTATTTTGGTCTTTTCCACCAGCGGTTGTTGGCTTTGCACATTGTTGGTGCATGTCCATCTGGGTGTCCTACCTTCTTAAGCTCAACACCTTTATCAGCAAGACCAGCTAAAGCTCCTGCCTCGTTGTTTAGGGCAAGAGGTTCACAATCATACCATCACTGTTGACGCTTCCTCTTCCTCCCTGTCCAACGTCACGAAGTCCAATGTTCCTCCTGAACATTCTTCACATCCATCTGTTGGCTTCTCTGCAGCACAGGCTTTTGTTACCTCAAGGCTGAGTGATCACATGCACCCCCTATATCCTTCCTAACTCCATTCTATTGTATATCCTCACTTGGATGTCTAACCCGCATCCCAAACATAACATCTCAAGCCAAATTCTTGATTCCTCCTTACCGTGCTTCTCCCATCTCATGCATGGCAACTTCATTTTCCCAGGTGCTCAGGCCAAAAGCCTTATAGTCATCCACAACTCCTCCCTTTCTTTCATAACCCGCAGAAATCTATCAGCTAACCCTATTGCCTCTGACCTCAAATATATAAACACTTCCAGAACCCGCTTCTCACCATTTCCACCATTCTTGCCTGGTCCAAGTGTTATCAGGTTGGCCTCTCTTCCATCTATTCCATCCGTTCTCCACGTGCAGCCACGTGTGGGTGTTCCAGTGGCCAACCCCAACTGAGCTCCCAGCCAACAGCCAGCACCAAGTGCTGATCTTGCGGGGGAGCCATCACGGACATCCAGCCCAGTAAAGCCTTCAGATGACTGTGGCCTCAGCCACCGCCTGACCCAACCTCCTACAGAATCCAGCTGGTCCAAGTCAACCCACAAGGCCACAAGAGATAACAATAAATTGTTTTAAGCCCCTAGTTTTGGGGTGGTTCGTTATGCACAATAGATCACCATAACAGCGGTAAACCAGATAGACAAAGTACTGCCCTTGGAGTATACTCTCTAGTGAGGAAAATAAGCAAAAACATTGCTAAATAGAAAATATCAAAATGCTGTTTAAAGAAAAAAAGCCAGGCCATGTCATTGTAAGTCAGGGGTGGAGGGGACCGGGGAAGTGCTCTCTGAAGAGCTGACACTTGCACTGAGACCCAAATGATGTGTAAGGCCTATCCATACAGTCATCTAGGGGCTGAGGGTTGGAAAAAGGGCTAAAGCTCTTGGCACAGTCACTTTTGTATGGGGGACAGTCCCTTTTCACACATCTAGATCTTTTCAGAAGCAGTAGAAATTGGCAACTAGGGTACATTCATGCATCCCAGATAAAATGCAGAATATTATGTGGTTGCACATTATACTGTTAAATGGAACTGTTAAAGCCATTTTTATAGTTGTGATGCACAAAATAAATAAGGGCTTCTATCAAATAGTGCTTCAGTAAAATGTGTATAGTTTGCTGTCCACGATGGGTAAGAGTATTTACTAAAATTAAAAATTTTTTTAAATAAATAATGTGTTTATCGTCCCAGTCATAAGGGAAGGGGGTGCACGCGGGTTCAGGTGGAGGTTGTACTTCCTTCTACTGCCACGAGGGGGCACGCAGGGCTGCCTTAAAGAGCGGTTCCTAATGGCTGAAGAAGGGGCGTCTTGGATGCCTAAGAAACCAGCAGTGTCTTCCAACACTGACAGATGCCCAGCTTGAGGAGGATGGCTGGGTCAGATGAGCCCATTTCTGGAGGAGCCCACTGTTCGCTCTTTCACAACAGCAGGTCAGTACGCTAGCCTTCTGGACCAGGGGCTGATATGAGGGACACCCTGGGCATGTGACTGGCTGGAGCTGCTGGTTGGAAGGCAGACCACTTATTCCATTGGTGCATCCTTCATTTGTTTCTCTGTCAAATCCTGCTTCTGCTCCACCAGTGCCTGAGAGAACCAATGCATGGTGACTTTTAGGTGGAAGAACTTATCCAAAAAGGTGAAGCGGAACCAGCCAGGCTCCTTACACATGTAGGCTATCCTTTAGAACTGAAAGAGAAATTAAGGGCTTCCCAGACAAGTAAAAGCTAAAGGAGTTCATCACCACCAAGCCAGTATTACAAGAAATGTTATAGGGTCATCTTTAGGAAGGAGAAGAAAAAAAAGATAAAAAATACGAATAATCAAATGGCAATAAAAATATATCAACAATTACTTTAAATGCAAATGAGTAAATGCTCTAATCAAAAGACGTACGGTGGCTGAGAGATAACAAAACAAGACCCTTACAAATACTGTATATGAGAAACTCACTTCAAATTGAAAGACACACAGATTGAAATGAAAGTAAAGGGATGGAGAAAGATATTCATGAAAATGGAAATAAAATTTTTTTAAAAATCTTGGGTAGCAACACTTATACCAGACAAAATAAACTTTTAAAGCAAAGGCTATAACAAGGGACAAAGAAGGACCCAGCTATTGCACTTCTAAGTATTTATCCAAAACACCAAATCAAAAAGACATATGCATTCATATGTTCATTGTAGCATAATTTACAATAGCCAGGACATGGAACAGCCTAAGTGTCCATCAATAGATGAATGGCTAAAGAAGAAATGGTGTATATATATAATGGAATATTACTCAGCCATAAAAAAGAATGAAATTTTGTCAACTGCAACAATATGCTTGGACCTAGAGGGTATTGTGCTGAGTGAAATAAGTGAGACAGAGGAAGACAAATGCCATGTGATTTCTTGTGGAATCTAAGAAAAAACAAAAAACAAAATAAATGAACAAGCAGAACAGAAACAGACTCATAGATACAAAGAACATTTTGACAGTTGCCACGTGGGAGGAGGGTTGGGTGAAAAAGGTGAAGGGATTAAGAAGTACAAATTAGTAGTTACAGAATAGTCGTAGGGATGTAAAGTACAGCATAGGGAATATAGTCAATAATATTCTAGTAACTATGTATGGTGTCAGATGGGTACTTGGTTTATCAGGGTGATCACTTCATAAGTTATATAAATGTATAGTCACTGGATTGTACGCCTAAAACTAATATAATTGCACGTTAACTATAATTAGAAAATAAAAATTATTTTTAAAAATTATTGACATAAGATGGGCATGATAATGTAAAATTAGCTAGTTATAAAAGAACAGTTGGAATAAGTTAAGTTTATCCACTCAGATGGTTAAGGCTTTTTCCTATGAATAATTGTGGAGAAGATAGTCTTATGGAAACTATGGGCTAGATCTTAGGCAAGGGCACTTCTATACTTGTATTTTTTTAAAAAACTTCATTTCCTTTTCATTTTCCTTCAGTCTCAGGAAATGAGGATGGTAAAGATAACTTTGAACTGCTTCTAGAGCTGCATCTCTGGTTTCACAGAGATTTGTAAGATAGAACAATTGCTCTCAGTTCCTCCAAAGAATTGGGTTATAACTTCAGTGACAATATAAGTTGATCTACTCATCCAATTACATCATCCTTAATTTGCTTGTTTCCCTCTGGGTACATTGTTTGATTTTAGCAGAGAGGGAAAGACCTAAAAAAAGAAAAGGAGCCCGGCCAGTGTTGCTCAGTGGTTGAGCGTTGACCTATGAACCAGGAGATCACGGTTCGATTCCCGGTCAGGGCACATGCCCAGGTTGTGGACTCGATCCCCAGTCGGGGGCGTGCAGGAGGCAGACGATCAATGACTCTCATCATTGATGTTTCTCTCTCTCCCTCTCCCTTCCTCTCTCTGAAATCAATAAAAACATATTTTTTTAAAAAAAAAGGAAAGAAAATTTCTATCAGGCTCTGAATATGAGCTTCCAATTTGGCCAAATTTCTGATGAAAAATCATTAAATAGTTTCAAATATGTCATGAGATTTCAGCCAAGACATTGTAAATAATTCTGGCAGTATTAAGCAGTTACATGACATTTTAACAAACTTCCCCCAAATCAAATTCTAAGTCAAGTCTCTCTGACCTCCAAATAACTTTGAGGTTTTCCAGAGGGTTCCTGGAACATTTTAAAGGATTTGTTCTCTCTCCTCATAAAAAGAGAAATGTTCATCTAATTAGGATCATTTGATATGTTAAATTACCTGGGAAGCACTGACTACTAAGAAGTAATACTAAACCTTCTTAGATTATATTTGTATTGACATATGTTATTAATATGGGTCCCAGGATTATATAAAATTCCTAATAATCTGATATGTCCTGGTATAATATCAGTCATAATTCCAGTTACCGTATTTGTGTGATAACCAGAAACAAATGTAAAAGAAGTTAAAATAGTGATTCTGTAAAAGGTCAGTTACTTTATTTGTTGGTTACCCACACATATTAAAGATTGTTTAGTGTAAATACCCTTTTTCCAGTTATAAAAAATGATATTTTCCCTGGCTGGTGTTGCTCAGGGGTTGGAGCGTCAGCCTGTACACAAAGGGTTGCGGGTTTGATTCCTGGTTGGGGGCATATACCTGGGTTGTGGGTTTGATCCCCGCTGCGGTCAGGCACGTGCAGGAGGCAACCGATGGATGTGTCCCTCCCTCCCTCCCTCCCCCCTCCCTCCCTCCCTCCCTCCCGTCTTCCACTTTGTCTAAAATCAATGGAAAAATATCCTCAGGTGAGGATTAACAACAACAAAAAATGATACTTGTTCATTGTCATTCAAATGACTAATACGAATTTTTAGAAAATAAAAACCATATGAAATTCCAGTACCCAGAGATAACTATCCTAAATGTGCAGGTGAACAACATCGAGTCATCATTCTATAGGATTATACACATATTTTACATCAAAGGGAACAGACTAGATCTCCTATTTTGTGGTTTGCTATTTTATTCAACAAAATGTATGGCCCCTCTCCATGTTAATGTATATAGATTAACCCCATGCTTTTTAATGACTGCTTAGAAGCCCATCAATTCCCTATGGTGAAGATTTCTGCTTTCCCCAAATTATACTTTTTGCGGTTATAAACAAGGCTACGACAAACATCATGATGTCGAGTTCAGAGAGGCTGTAGGATGCAAAGCTTGGGACTTGAAATTAGGCAACTAGGAAGAGGAGAGTTGCCATTAACAGAGATGAGCCGACTAAAGATGAGCAGGTTTGGGGTGCAGGTAGAGGGTATCAGAAGCTTGGTTCTGGAGATATTAAATCTGAGATGCCTTTAGACATCCAGGTGCAGCTGGCAATCTGGAATTCAGGGAGGCCTAGACTAGAGATGGGGGGTGTTGTCACCACACAGATTACATGACATGGTAGTGGACGCTGTTTCTACATACTGCCTTGGCAGGGGGTATAAAATACAGTCAGGCCACAAATCCATGCTCTTCTGACTTGGCCACTCCATGCTGGCTGCCAAGCCCACTTAGCTTCGGACATACCCACATCAGCATTTTTCTCATTTACACCCTGCTTCTTTACTGCTTTGGAAATAAACTGAAGTCAAAGCATCTTGATTAAATTGCTCCCTTCCTCCTCACACACGGATGCACTCACATCCCTTATGTGCTCTGAGAGCTCTTAGAAACTCTCAGAGGCAACCTAAACAGTCCCATTTGTGTTGGCTCTATGAACATCACCTCTACCATTGTGTTGAAGACTGCTGCACTCATACTTGTGGGGTTTACAGGTGCCCCTTACCCTATCCATCCCTAGCCCTGGACCCCAGATCCCAAGCCAGAATAGCCTATGTCAATTCATACATTTACCATTTGCTGACTGAGCACTTACATGTCCTGAGCTGGGTCAGGTCCAGCTCGAAAGACAGCCCCTGTGCCTCCAGAAAGTCCACAGTCTAATGGAAATTAAAGGATAGCAATTACCAGGGTGATAAGGAATATGTAAAGGTAAGTCCAGGGAGCTGCAGGAGTAGAAGGAAGGGGCATCTACAGCAGCGTGGTATATCAGGGAAGACTTCCTGGAGGAAGCAACAAATCATCTGATTTTGTAACAGTGAATCAGGCAGTTCAGTGGGGCATGTGGTTGGTGGAACAGGGCATTCTAAGCCAAACCATTATGATGGGAGGGACAGATTGCAAGTAACTTACAGTTGATGCCAATTGTGTCAGAGGGAGATGGAAGATAGCGGCAGGGGAGGACCCCACCTAAGGACCTGTTTTACAGGAACCCAGAATTATATAATCGGAAGGGGAGGTGGGCAGGGGCAGGCTTCAACCCAATGGGCCTGGCTTCAAAGCCTGCGGGTGGTCTAAGGCCCACCTGCACCACAAGCTCATGAGGAGCCTGATAAAATTTGAAGGCTGGGCTACAGCCAGACCAATGGAGCCCATAGGGTCTGGACCCTAGGAAACTGCATTATTTTCACAAGAGCACCAAATAGTTGTGGACAATCCAGATTGAAAACCACCACACACAGCTCTCCCGACTCCGCAGCTCTACCCTTGCTGATAGGGGCGCAGTTCTCAGGGCCCCTAAAAATGGTGGGTGATGATTCACTTTCATGGTCATGGATTGCTTACATACAATCCCAGACAAACCCAGGGAGTTCTGGGAACTACTGTCAGATGAGGCCAGTGGGCAAGGAGTAAGCAGACTAGCTGAGGTGGGAGATCGGGGAGTTGTTTTAGGGGGCAGGAGTGTCTGTTCAGGCACTCAGCAACCAAGCCCTAGTCCCAGCTCTTCCCAGGCCTCAAGGAGACAGGAGGCAAAGAACCACAGAAGCAGCCACTTTTTATTCCACAACCAGTAAATCCCACCTACCACACAGTGACCTAAATTCTCCAGCACAGCCCACGATACAGGCCAGTGTTGTCCAAGAGGACTTTCTGTGATGATGGAAACATTTGTTCCCACTGTCCAGTACAGCAGCCACTTAACCACTTCTGCAGCGTGCTCAGCTCCCCGCTCTGCAGCCCATAGCCACTCACATACCGCTGGGCGTAAAGGAAGGGCACTGGCAGGGCCTCTGCATAGACCAAAGTCAGTAGTAAATAGCTCCTAAAGCAAACGGTCACTGCCCACCCCCACTCCCCAGGCCACATTCAGAGTCTCAAAGCCAGGGAGGGGATGGGGAAGAGTTCTGCTATCAGAACCGGGAAGCCTGTGCTCTGGAGCCATCCCCATCTTCCCCAACGGCACTTCACATCTTGAAACCTGGGCAGCAGACTGGCACTTGAAATGTGGCTAGTACAACTGAGGAAGTGAAATTTTAATTTAAATTAATTTAAGTTCAAATGCCACATCTGGCTCACAGCTACTATACTGCACAGTGCAGCTCTAGGCCCTGGCCTAGTCCAGGGACAGTTTGGTTCAAGAGCCAACTCTGGGGAGAACAAGCAGCAGGAACAGCCATTGGGGTCGCCACCACCCCTCCCAAGAGAGAAACAGCAGCCCCGGCGATGAAGAGGTCAGGTCTTAGGGTCTCAGAGGGGGGGGACGCCACGGGCGCGCCGGATAAGGTTAGCCAGCCTCTTGGCCAGGCCACCCGTTCTGGGCTCCTCAATGTAGAAGGTCCGGGTGAGGAGATTGTAGAAGGAGCCATAGCACACAGCTACCACCGTGCACGTGAGGCAGATGACATTGTAGGGCATGCTGAAGTCCGGCGTTGGCAGGTTCACCAGCAGGGGCTCCGTGTAGAGCCGCACGAAGTAGCTAGAACTATCGGAGACTGGGAACCTGGGGGTCAGGAAGGAGTGTTGAGGCAGGATCCCTGCTCCCCATCTCACCCCATCACCCCTTGGGTCACACTGGGCCAATGCTCGGTGGCAAGGATTTTCAAAGTTTTCTTAGCCTTCCAACCTTTCCAACAGAAGAAATCTCAGACGAAGGCTCAATACATAAAGCTGACAGAGCTGCCTTGTACTGAGGGGAAAGCAGTCCTGCTTTTGCCTGGCTGCCTCTTCCACAGCCTTCTGTTCTCAGCTAAAGGCATCTCCTCAGGGAAGCCTTCCTGGATCACCCACCAGGTTACTCCCAGAACCACCTCGGACCCCACTGCTCTCTAGAATAGAACCTTCCCTCTGGACTGTTAACAGCCAGGCAGGGGCGAGTCTGTCTTGTTTACTGTCGGGTAACTGATGCTCTCTGGAGTTCTCAGCATTCGATAAGTGCTCAATGAAATATTTGTTAAGAGTATCAGTGAGTAGCTTGGCTGGTGTTGCTCAGTGGTTGAGCATTGACCATGAACCAGGAGGTCACCAGTTCAACTCCAGGTCAGGGCACATGCCTGGATTGTGGGCTCAATCTCTGGTGGGGGTCATGCAAGAGGCAGCCAATTGATGTTTCTCTTTCATCGATGTTTCTCTCTCTCTATCCCTCTCCCTTCCTCTCTCTCTAAAATCAATAAAAACATTTTTTTAAAAAGAGCATCAGTGAGTAAATACAGGCTTTAAATACTGCTCCTTTCACCTATCTACTCTTCCAGAAACACTTTAGAATCATTTTATAAAGTCTGTACGAATATTACAGACCACTGGGACTTTCATTAGGATTGAGTTAAATCTCCACATTGCTAGGGGAGAGGCAACACCAAGCCCCAGCCTACCCTGCAGGAACCAGACTATCTGTGCTGATGCCCCAAACCAGGCAGCTGAGGTCATACTCACAGGCTGTTGAAGAGAGGACTCTCTTCCCAGTCCACAGGTTTGGCTGCCACCATGCTGGGCACGAGGGCACTGAGGACAGACGGGCTGCAGAGAAGCAGGCAGGTATTCCATGAGCCAGGGATGGTGGCAGAGAAGGTGGGTCAGGAGGGGAGGGGCAGCATGGGGGGGTCAGAGCCCACCTGATGTAGAAGCCATGATTGGGGTCTGGGGTGTACTCAGTCCACTTGAGCAGCGCCCGTTCAAACTGGATGGAGACCTTGGTGACAGAGCTGGCTGGCAGCTGAATGAGCATCTCTAGGAGGTGGGGCTGCAGCCGGTCCTGGGCAGGCTGGTAGTGGATGTAACCTGGAGACAGGCGAGGCTCAAGTGCCACCCATACCTCTTCCCTCAGGCCAGACTACCTGCACCTCCTGCCCCACCTATTGAGGCCTTGAGGCTTGGATATGGGCACCCAGAGGTGGGCTCTGGATCAGAGGAGCCAGGCAGGATCTCAGAAAAGGAAAAGTGTTTCCAGGGCAGCCATCCCAGGCAGGTAACTAATTAAACTTCACATCTTAAAAACTGGGCAGCAGACATGGATGTGATGCAACAGGAAGTTCACAGAACCACCTGGGATATTTTCCTGCCAAAAATAGGGGACCTGAATCTAATCAAGTCTCTAATACTAACCACCACTACTCAAGAAATATAGGGAACGGAGGAACATGTAAACATTGACAGGACAAACAATGACAGTACAGAACATTCTGTACAACAAATGACCCAACAACAACAAAAGAATGGAAACTGTTACGGATTAAAAGAGACTTAAGCCCTGGCTGAGTAGCTCAGTTGGTTAGAGAATCATCCCGATTCACCAAGGTTGCAGGTTAGATCCCCTGCCAGGGCACATACAAGAATCAGCCAATGAATATATAAATCAGTGGAACAATAAATCAATGTTTCTCTCCTTCTCCCCCTTCCTCTCTCTCAAATCAATAATTTAAAAAGAAAGAGAGAGAGAAGGATATTAAAAAAAAAAAAAAAAGACTATTGGGGAACACGCGAATAATGATAGGCCATATTCTTTTAAAGTCCTTTATCCGTTAGAGATATATATACACTAAAGTATTTAAAGGTGAGTTGACATGATGTCTAGGACTTGTGGTTTTTTAAATGTCTTTATTGATTTTAGAGAGAGAGGGAGAGGGAGAGAGAGATAGAAACATCGCTGAGAGAGAAACATGGATCGGCCGCCTCCTGCATACCCCCTACAGGGAATCGAGCCCACAACTTGGGTATGTGCTCTGACTGGGAATTGAACCAGCGACCTCTTGGTTCACGGGTTAACACTCAACCACTGAGCTACACTGACTGGAGTAGGATTTGTTTTAAGATACTCCAGCAGAAAAATAGCCAACCAAAAAAAAGTGGGGAGGGAGAGATGATACAAAAATGAGAGGAAGCCAGAGACTGCTGAAGCTGCTGATGGGTCCAGAGGAGCTGATTATATTATTCCATTTGGGTGTATGTTTGAAATTTTCCAGAGCAAAAGGCAGAAAAAACACAAAAACACAAAAACAACCTACAAAATACATAGGTAGGGTGTTGGAAGCAGTTATTTTGAAAGTGGTACAAGTAGTGGTGCTGAAAATAAATAAAACTAGTAACCACAGGCTTGAAAATATGGGAAACAAGAGAGGGGTTTAAAGACAATGTAAGGTCTGGCCATCTGGGGTGTGCTGTGACCTCTTCCTAATAAGTCTTTTCTGTAGTATTAGTCTCTCTCCACTCCAGAGAATAACAAGTGCTTTATTATTATGTATTTATTATTTAGTGCTAAGCCTGGTACCTAACAGAAAGCAGTCAGGAAATATTAACTCTCCTTCAGAAAAATAATAAAAAATTTAAAAATTTTTAAAAAGAGCACTTCTTCCCTCCCAAGGAAGCAAAAACCTACTCCAGATCTGTAAACTTTGTTCCCAATACTCTGTTGTTCTTGCTCACCCTTCCTCTACCTGAAAGAGCCTATAAATCATCACAAAATAGTGTGCCTGGCCCAGCCAGGTGTGGCTCAGTGGTTGAGCATCAACCTAGGATCCAGGAGATCAGGGTTTGATGCTGGGTCAGGGAACATGCCCGGGTTGCAGGCTAGGCAGCTGATCAATGACTCTCTCATCATTGATGTTTCTATCTCTCTCTCTCCCCCTCCTTTCCTCTCTCTGAAATCAACAAACATATGTTTAAAAAAAAGAAAGAGAAAAAAAAAAAGTGTGTGCCTGGAGCACCAGGAAGGAGAAAGTAAAAAAGGTTAGGAAACTACTGCCCTCCTCAGGTCTTATTAAGAATCACCAGTACTATGTGTTTTACTCATTTGTGCTTTATAAATTACTCAGGATCTGGCATTGGTGAGGCTGCCCTTTCCATTTGTCAAACTATTTCTAACTTTTTCTGCCTGTGTAGTTTTTCTGGGGTATGGACTTCAGGAATTACCCTGAGAAGTGAGGGTTTGGGGAACTTGGAAGGAGAGAGAGCAGGTGGGTGGGCAGGGGTAGAGGGAATGGTCGGGGACTCAGCTCTCACTTGGCTTGTTCTCCTTGCCCTTGGAGGTGATGGTGAGGGTGTGCACATACAGCCGCAGGTACCAGGGCACGGTGTCCAGGAGCAGCACAGGGAAGGCCCGGTACGGGTGGGTGTTGTATAGCAGCGTGCTCAGCTCCCCGCTCTGCAGCCCATAGCCACTCACATACCGCTGGGCGTACAGGAAGGGCACTGGCAGGGCCTCTGCATAGACCAAAGTCAGTAGTTAATACCTCCTAAAGCAAAGGGTCACTGCCCACCCCCACTCCCCAGGCCACATTCAGAGTTTCAAAGCCAGGGAGGGGATGGGGAAGAGTTCTGCTATCAGAACCGGGAAGCCTGTGCTCCGGAATCATCCCCATCTTCCCCAGCCCACAGCATTAATAGAATTACTATTATTTCCTAAATACTTATAAATGCCAAGCCCTGTGCCCCTGCCAACCAAACCAGGTGCTCTCATGATATTCTGCACTTTTCCTGGGTAACAATGAACACAACTGCAATTAATTGTTTAATGTCTGCCTCAACCAGTAGACATTGTTTCTCAAATGCAGATACTATCTTCTGTCTTCAAAAAGTTTGTTGATTAAATGAATACACAGACAAACCCCATATTTTACATTATCTCATCCAATCTGCTAGGTATTGCTGTCCCCATTTTGCAGATGAGGCAGTGAGGTTAGGGAACTGCCCAAAGTCACAGAGCTTTGAAGAAATGGAGTTAGCCCAGCTGGGCGTGGCTCAGCAGTTGAGCATTGACCTAGGATCCAGGCGATCAGGGTTCGATTCCCGGTAAGGGCACAGGCCCGGGTTGCAGGCTGCAGCCAATCAATGATTCTCATCATTGATGTTTCTATATCTCTCTCTCCATCTCCTTTCCTCTCTCTGAAATCAATAAAGATATATTTAAAAAAAAAAAAAGAAGAAGAAGAAGAAATGGAGTTAGAACCAACTGGCTGACTCTAGAGACCTGGGTCGAAACACTAGCCTATTATCTCATGATGATGAGGCAGGGCTGTAGGCTTTCCCCAAGAGATGACATCTCAGCATGTGGTGGCCCACCCTCACCCACCATTCTCTGGAGGTCTCTTCCACTTGAGCTGGAGGTTAAGGTTGCGGGAACTGTTGATCACGGCCGAGTCAAGCAAGTCGTAGACAGCATAGGTCTTCCGGGTGCCCAGGATGACGTCCTGGTATGTGGTGAGGGGAGGCGGGTTCACCTCCAATGTCTCATTGTCCTGGGGACACAAGGGCAGGGCTGAGAAGTGAGTGGAGGGGCAGGCTAGCTTTTGGGAGGGGGGATTATGGGTGTGGCTGGAGACCTTGGTACCTGGCTGTAGCTGGTGATGTCCACGTAGACTCGACTCTCTGAAGCCAGGGGGCAGGGTTCTGTTAGGGTTCGGGAGAACATCCGGAAGAGGGACCAGTCTGGGAGGCAGAGAGCAGGGTTGATCAGGGGCTGGAACTAGGCCTGGTGTGCACAGATAGGGTGGGGCTGGCGATGGGTGAGCAGAGATGAGTTGCCATGGTAGCTTACCCTTCTTCCCCTGCCCCGTGACGAAGGCATCAAATACAACAGAAAGGGTCTGCCTCAGCTCCCAGGAGACACTGGTACAGCGAGCATTCTACCAAAAGGGCCAGAGAGCAGCAATGAGGACATCACTCCAACCTCAGAGCCTCAGGGACTCCTACCTGGACTTGGTCCCTTGTCTACAATATATCTTCCCATCCATCGATTTGCTACCACTCACTATTGAGCACTTGACCCTGTGCCATACCCTGTGCCAGCAGCTTTATGCATCAGTTGGATGAACCATTGCCAACAACCACAGGAAGTACTACTACTATTACTCTCATTTGACAGATGGGGAAACCAGGCTCAGAGAAACAAAATGATTCACTCAAGGTCATGTCAGCTGGTGAGAGACTAAGTTAGCAGGTGCACTGCATAGCTATTCTGAACCACTATGTTCCATGACAAAGATTTACTGAAAGCTTGCAGGCAACCACTGTTTCCTTGGTACGTGGCCAATGCCCCAAAGAGTCATCATTGAATCTACCACTTACTACTGGCTCAGCCCTCAACAGACACTGGGCTACGTGCTTTGCCTGCACTTTCTCTCCGAGCCTATGGATGGCACGCTTCTCCCCTCCACCCCCATTCCCCATGACTTACTCTGCAAACAGGGCGGATATGCACTGCCTGGGAGTGGTAGCTAGTGTGGAACAAGCGATCAGCCTTCAGCAGCATAGAGAGGCCTGCCTGGAAGAGGTGGGAAGAGATGAAAGGTCAGTGCCCTGGACACCTGGGCACAGAGCAGAGGTTATCTGTAAATACATCTGGCTACTAGCAGTGAAAGGGCATTTGCCAACTCCATCCACTCTCCGGACTCCCACCCACATTCAGACCACTCTGGCCTCACCTTGGAACTACAGGGCAAGAGCTTCTTCCATGGGGTGAGGTTCTCAGTGCAGACAACCTCCCGCGGTAGCACAGCATAGCGTAGGAAATAGTGATCAGTGTCTAAGGGAGACAGAAGTCTGTCTGGGGTGGGTCTTGGGCCCCACTCCTCAGGACCCACACTCTAGTGATGGGGGTTACCCCTCCGTGTTCCCCATATACCTCTCTAGCACCACCACCCTAACAGTCCCAGCTGGGAGTGGGATCCTCTCCTCCCCTGAGAGAAGGCAATGCAGAGACAGCACAGTCTCGGGAAGCCCTCTTCTGGGGCCAGCACACCCAGGAGATTTATGATCTGGCCCCACTGAGGAAAGAGGAAGCTGAGGGGAAAGGAGGCAAAGGTCTGGGCAAGAGGTAACAGGGAGAAGGAAAGGGCCGCAGGGGCTTCTCACCATTGGCCAGTCCCAGGGGTTTGAAGGAGGCAGTGGGTGTGACCGTGTTGGTAGAGTCAATGAAGTTGAGAGAGGCACAGAAGATTCCTGAGAGGACGTTACTGAGCTCCTTCCAAGATTTATCCACACTGGACAGAAACACAAACCCCCTCACTGCCCCAGGGCTGCCTCTGCTCCCATCTCAAAGCCTGCATTGGTTGCCACACCATTAGATCGGCTAGTTGATGGAGCTAGAACAGCATCACTGCCCCTGCTCAGCCCCCCCTCCTCCTCGCTCCCTGTAGCCACACAGCCTGCAAGATGACACCACCTTCCCCTGTCACAGTCCCTTCATGGCCTGCAATAGGCCTCAAGGTGGGCACTCACTCAGTGACGGTGTCTTGGAACCAGACCCAGAGTTCTGCACCTGATGGGGCCTGCAGGAAGGGTGGGCCCCAGTATCGAGTCCTCCAAAAGCCTTGAGTGAGTGACAGGTGCAGCTCCCGGAGCGAATACTTGGAGATCAACTGACCCAAGGCTTTCGGGAAGAGCCTATAATGAGAAACTAGAGAAGGGGGAGTAGGTGAGAGATGATCCTGGAGGGAGGGTTCTCAGCCACCCCAAAGAAGCAGTAGACTTCAGCTCTGAGGTCAGAGAGATCTGCATTCCAGCCCAGACTGTTCTTTACCAGCGATGTGATCTTTAGAAAGCCTTTAACTCTCTACACCTCTGATTTCTTCCTAGTAATCTTTCCCAGGACTTAGCACTGTGCTTAGCACCCAGGATAAATGGTAACCAGCAACATCATCATCAGTGTTGTGGACAGAAGGCTCTAACTAAAGATTGAGAGTGGCAGCCTGGAGCTGCGGAAAAAGCACTGGACTAGAAGTCGCTGCCCCTGTCCGGGCCATAGTTTCGCCAACATACATTGGAGTTCTTCAATAACTATCCCATCCTTCCCCCACGGACCCACTTGGGCCGGCTCCACGCCCACCGACCGGAACCCCACCGGGAACTAGGCACCGCCCCCAAGGCTTGCCCCCTCCCACCGCCAGCAGGTGCCACAGTTATCTTTCTCCGGTCAGTCCGGTCCTCTCACCCCCTTCCCGCTGCAGCTCCGAGTCCCACCGCGTGCGGAACTGGAATGTGGCGGCTACGTCTCCAGAAGGCAGCGGGGTGATGACGAGCTCCTCCCGCAGGCTGTCGCGTGGGGGCTCTGCATGGCCCCAGCCGCCCGGCCCCAGAAGCAGCAGCAGCAGCAGCACCGCGAACGGCACCGCCGCCGCCATGCCTCCGGCTGCTTCCGCCCAGTAGCGCCCGCCCCCAAGAGACCAGCCTCCAATCGGAAGAGCGTATGAGAAGTGACTTCCGGTACCGTCCTGGAAGCCCGAGTACGGTTACCAGAGCGACGGCAAGGCTAGGCCCTTCGGGGACAGTGAGTTGAAGGGGGCGGTGGGCGTGTGGCGCAGTCGGGGGCTGGGTTGAGGCTCTCCAGCTTTGAAGAAGTCCCACCCACGAGAAAGTGTTTAATAATACCGAGTGCTTCTGCGGTAGTTGGGAAAACAGACTGAAAAAGATTACTTTTGCGAGGTAACGCTCCTGCCTCCCTCAGCTAGCGTCTCCGTTTGCTCCGTCCTGAGAATAGCCAGCTCCTCTGGTGGCAGAGCTTTCCTGCAAACCCCCAAATAACTAGCCCTTTTCTTATAAAAAATTTAAAACATGCAGCGAAGTTGAAAGAATGAACCCCATCACCTTGATTCCGCCGTTAACATTTTACTCTGCCTGTACTTGCTTCATCACACATCGGTCCATAAATCCCTCAGTTCATCGTGTATTTTCATGCATTTCAAAGTAAATTGCAGGCATAAGTACCCTTCCCCCTAAATATTTCAGCACGTATATCATTAACTAGAGTTTAATATTTGTTTACATTTCCATACAATGAAATGCACAACTCTGAAGTGCGCATTCCCCGAGTCTGACGAATGCATTCACCTGTGTACCCAAAGTCCGGTGAAGATCTAGAACACTCCTAACGCCCCAGAAAGCTGGCTAATGCCCCTTGCCCATCAATTCCTGCCCCTCCCCACCTTCCAGAGGCAACCTGTTCTGGTTTTTCTCCACAGAATAACTTAATCTGTTGTAGAGCTTCATATAAATGAAATCATCATATAATATGTACACTTTTTTTGTGTAAGGCTTCTTCCATGGCAAGAATGCCTTTGAAAATTATGTTCTTGCATGTATTAGCAGTTTCTTTTTATTGCTGTATAGTATTGCATTATATGAATATACCATAGTTTATCCATTCTCCTGTTGATGGACACCTGAGCTCTTTCAAGTTTTTAGTTATGAACTAGACCGCTGTGCAATTTACTTTGTAGACACGTGTTTATCATTTACCTTGGGTAAATATTTATTAGTAAAGGGTAGGTTAGGTGTATGTTTAATTTTTTTTCTTGCCAGTTTATTCTTGGGCAACAGACCTATTCAAACTTTCTGCCAAATCACAGTTATAAACATCAAGTCATGTTATTTTAGAATTAGAAAAGACATTAAAGATGATCAATACTTGAATTATTCAGCTAAAGAAATTAAGTTAAGAGAGGGTAAGTGAGCCCTGGCTGAGTAGCCCAGTTGGTTAGAGCATCGACCCGATATGCCACGGTTGGGGGTTCAATCCTGGGTCAGGACACATACAAGCAGCAAACAATGAATGCATAAATAAGTGGGACAACAAATTGATGTTTCTCTCTCTCTACCCCATCCCTCCCTCCCTTCTTCTACCTAAAATCAATAAATAAAAATTAAAGAGAGGATAAGTGAAATGGCATGACTGCAAACAACACATAGCTGGCTGCTGGTACAGGCAGAGTAAAGCCAGGTCTCCCAATCCCTCTCTCTTGCTTTCCCCACCTCTTTACAGAGACTCTCTCTTAAATGAAAGACTAGCACCCACTCAGCTGAGATTAATCTTGTAGCAAACCTTTTTACTAAAATTCAAATTAATCAGGATCACTGGGTTTATTTTCTTCTGCTTGGGGGTGTATCTCCAGTAGTACACAGGATTTAAGCCAACAGGCTCTGACTGTGGTAACCAAGGAAATGGGAGGATCTGGGAGTCATTTTGTTTTCAGGACGTTTCCAGGAGGAGTGTGCTGGGCGGACATTCTTTGGCCCAGAAGCTTGGTACCAACTTCCTTTGCTTGTCCTGAGTACCAGAAAAGGCTGGACTGCTTGTTGCATCAAAAGATAAGGTTTTAATCTGATCCTAAATCATAAATACTATACAGTGTTTATTTAAAATATGGCAATTTCTACTAGAAAATTGTAGGAAGAATAACTTTGCTCTTATTGGGAATTCAAATCTAGCTACTACTATTTTTTTTTTCTTAACATAGCTTATTTTTTCCTTTTTATTGAAAAAGGGTAACGCTGGTTAACAAAATTATACAGGCTTCAGGTGCACAATTCCACAAAACATCATCTGTACACTGTATTGTGTGTTCATCATCCCAAGTATTTGTGTTTAATTTTATAAGGAACTGCCAGACCTTTCTCCAAAATGTATCATTTTATACTTGTACCAACAATGTGTGAGTACCTGGTCAGCATTTGTTTTTAATTTTTTTAGTATGTGGGAAAGTATGTAGTGGTATTTCATTATGGTTTTAATTTGAATTTCCCTTTTACCTAATGATGTTGAGCATCTTCTCATGTGCTTATTGGCCATTCATATATTTTCTTTAGTGAAAATTCTGTTAAAATGTTTTTGTACCCTCCCCTCTTTTTTACTGGCTGGTTTGCCTTTTTATTATTGACTTGTAGGGGTTCCAGGGTTAAGTTCCTGCTTTAGGTTTTCCAGCTGCCCTGTGCGGAACACATACATGAAGTTTGCACATGGTCTCTTGGTAAAACTCACCACCATACTTCTATGAAGAGCCAAATT
This sequence comes from Miniopterus natalensis, assembly GCF_054644295.1. Classification (NCBI taxonomy): domain Eukaryota; kingdom Metazoa; phylum Chordata; class Mammalia; order Chiroptera; family Miniopteridae; genus Miniopterus; species Miniopterus natalensis. The sequence goes on from NC_142087.1 coordinate 5,319,905, forward strand.
TGGTGTCAGGCAGGTCTGCCAAAGATATACCCCAACCAACCAGAGGGGAAGTGTCAAAAAGGTGTCATTATCTCATGACTTCACTCTGTTTACATTCAGTGTTCCTGTCCCACTAGACATGGAATAGAAGGCAGGCCATGAGTTTAGATGTCAGACAGATATGGGTTCAAATACCTACACCAGCCTTTAATCCATATGAGCATGAGCAACCTGAGTGTCACTTTTCCTCTGCTATAAAATGGATAAGCCTACTTTCAGGGTGGTTGTGAGGATTACAACTTAAGTACATATAGGATCTGGAATGTAGTAAGTGCTTAATAACATTTACTCAACCCTTTGAGGTAGGTACTGTTATCTCCAGTTTAGAGAGGAGAAAACAGATACAGAAACTGAGATAATTGTTTTAAGATCACAGTGAGGGATGGAGCCAGGACTAGAGGCTACACTATCAACCTCTACAAATTTTAAAAAAGTGGCTGCCATCAATATGATTATTTTGTTTTTCGATGCTTTCTTTCCTTTTGAAATTGCCTGTCCCCATCATTCAAGACACAGTAACCTCCAGAGAACACTTACCTTCACCCTCTCTAGTGTGCTACAGTCCTCTGTGTACTTCTGCTGTAGCCCACATTATATTTCCATTATCCTTGGCCATGTCTGCTCCTGGAAGAGCTCTTGGTCACCTTAGTATTTCTGTTGCCTAAGCAAGGAGGCTAGCATATAGTAGGTGCTCAGGAATGTTGAACAAACAAACACACACAAGATAACATCATAGCACAGTTCTGTGTTGCCCCACACTGCCATGCTGTTCACAGTGTCAAGTTCTGTGCATTCCTGGGGACTGCTATAGTGTGAGCCTTCTAGGAATCTTTCCCTGGGTTGTATTTCCTCCTATTTCTATAGAGCAAGTTTGTCTTCTTCCTTCCTTTCCAGAGTCTGTGATTAGTCTATACAACAGACAAAAGAAGCCACACTGTGGCTTAGAGACTAAAAGCTGGGCTGTTTGCCTCAGAATTGGCTCCAGATCATCTTCCCATCTCCAAGGGCACTGTGTTGCCTGAAGCCAGCAGATGCTGGCTCTGAAGGCCAGCCAAGCCCCTGTGGTTTGGCAGAAGAAGAGGTCATTATCCAACCAGGAAGTGGTCCTGGGGTCTCAGCTGACCCTAGACTTTTCCAGGCAGGGCTGGGATTCATGACAGCTGAACTGAAGACTCCCCATCAGCTCACAAACAATTCTGCCTCTCCAGAGGGCTATAGATAGATCCCACTTCCTAGGCAGACTCCCTGCCCCAAAGCCCACATTCTTAGCATCCTGTGCCTGGGGTACTAAGAGGTCTGTCGACATGTTGACAGCAATCAAGCTAGTCTAGCTACTCACCACTCACCTTAGAGGGAAGTAGGGTGATCCCAGGGCTGAGAACCCCTTCATAGCAAAGCTGCACAGCTTACAGGCTACAGCCCAGAATGCTCAGCCACAGTCAGACAGGAGGTTGAGCTTTGCTGCTCCAAAGGAAGGGAGGAGGCACAAGAGGACAGAGGACAGAGACCCTGTGTACAGCAAAGTCATAAGCAACCCACAAAAACTACACTATTTAACATAAGACTGGGCCCTCACCCAGCTGAATGGATGATCTCAACTTGGACACAGAGGCTTTTAGACAAAAGGAACACAACACTCCCACAAGTTTCTCCCTGGTGCTAGGAAAAGCACTTAAGAACTGTCACTTACAATAGCCTCCTGCAGGGGTGAAAGCACGATGGGACTATGGGAAGACTGCAGCCCTGTCACTCAGCCTGGGTGGCACAAAGAGCTTTGGGATTTAGGCTGAAGGTCATTGATCTGTGGATGGTGTTTGATGTATAAAGAGAGGGTGGAATGATTTGTTTTTTCTAATGTGAGAAAAGACTTCATGTTCCTTAAGGTTGGGTCCTATAACTCCTTTCACTCATCACACTCTCCCTGGGCAAGCTCATTCACATCCATGGCTTCACTTACCACCTATACATTGATAACTCATGTATTTATTTTTCCAGCCCAATGCTCTCATTTAAATCCCACACTCATGACTCCAACTCTGTACTCAACATGACCCCTTGGATGTCTCAAAAGCACCTCAAACTCATCATATCCAAAACCAAATTTATGCCCTTCCCACACCTGGTTCTCTCCTAAACTGCCCATCTGGGTGAAGCACCCTGCAAATCATCCCGTTGTACAAGGCAGAAACAATGGTGGCACCCTGGACCCCTTCCTCTCATACCCACCTATCAAATCTTTTGGAATTTGCCTCCAAAATCTCTATTCTTTCGCTTTTCTATACACCCCCCCCCCCCCAGCCAATTACCTCTTATCTAGGTGGCTGCAATCATCCCCTAGTTTCCAGACATCCACCTTGGTCCCCTCCAGTCAGTACTCCATAAGGAGCCCTTCAGCTATTCCTAGTCTACTCCTACTCATCTTTCAGATCTCAGCTCAAATGCTGCTTCCTCAAGGGAAACACCCCGTGACCTCTCTGAATAGGCTATTAACTCCTTTCTGGCACTAGTCAGAGTTGCAGTTTTACATCTGGCCTCCACAAGACTCTAAACTCTGTCTTTTTTTGCTACTACTACATTCGCAAGGCCATGCTGTGTCTTACACATGTTCAACACCCACATCTAATATTTACCAAAGGAACGTCATTTGTTCATTCCGTTAAGCTCATCATTACAACCATCTTCTGGGCCACTGGTGCATCCTGCATGAACAACCGTGTTGTTACGTCTGTCTTGACCCTGTCCTCCAGTATGTTCTCTACACTGCAGCCAGAATTGTCCTTTTAACAAGCAAATTCAACCACTTGTAATCTTTCATTGCTCCCAATGCAATTCAAATTCATTAAAGTGGCCACTAACATGTAAACTGCTAGTTACCTATCCAAAGACTGCTGTCCTCTTGTTCCTTAGTAACAGAGCCCTAATTTTATCAGGATGGCAGTGTGCCCTACTAAAGGGCTGGCTATCCCAGCCTTCCCAGTAACCAGACTGCTTCTGAAAGGCTTGAAAGGTAGAACAGCAATCAGGTGCATTGGTGATTCAGTGACCTGAAAGGGTTATTGTCTTTCCAAAGGCCAGAATTTCCTTTCTAGACAGTGCCGTGTCCCTATATCTATAAAATGTCCATAAATAAAACATTTCTCATATTAGCAAGTGCTGGCCAATGAGATGAAAGTGGTTAGAACTTCCAAAAATGCTTCTTGACGTGGGGATAGACAGCTGGGTGTGCTTTGCCCCGCCTCAATTTCTTCTGCTTTCTGCCAGTTTCAAGGACACGATGGTGGGGGTTTCAACAGCCATCTTAGACATGAAATATCAATGAGAATTCGAGCCACATGCCCAGGATGGCTGACAAAAGAGCCAAACAGGACCCTGATCCCAGGAGGGAGTGGCCATACAGCCCTGTATTTTGGGCTTCTTTAAGATGAGGACATAAATCTATATCTTAAGGTACTGATATTTTTCTTGCAGTCAAACTGAAACTTGATACAGGCTCTAAGCATTTTATGACCTGACCATTGTCAATCTTACCTCTCCCTTCACTTCCTCAAGTTCAACAGTTCAGCCAAGCTGAATATTTTTCAGCTCCTCACAGCTTTTCTCTCCATTTAAAATTTTCCCAAGTTGCTCTTTCTGCCTAGAATACAGCCCCCACCTAGCTAACTCCTACCTATCCTTTGGATTTCAGCTTCAAAATCAGCTCTTCAACAAACCATACTAGCCAGGTTAAGATGCCCATTTTCTGATAGCAGGGTAGCTCCTTGTCATGCTACTTACTGCACTGAGAATTGTGGTATTTCATCTCCTCCTGCAGAGACAATAAATTCCATGAAGGCAGGAATACAGCCTGTCTTATTCAAAACAGTATCCCCAATAACCAGCACAGGTATGCAATAAATATTTCTAGAATAAATGGAGCAAATGCGTCAGGGGGATATGGTGTTGGCTACAGAACTAAACAAACACAGTGGGTATGATATCTTTGCAACGTGAAAAATGAAGTGGAATGGTTGGCATATTATCATTTATTATTTATACCGTGCCCTATTCCAAAAAAAGGACATAAGGAAGCAGGATGGTTGGAGTACCACCTTACTTGAGTGCTAAAGAGTTCATGTCTGTTTAGAGACATTGGTATAGGAGATTGTTAGAAGATGGCAAGGGTAGTTTGGGGGAAAAGGGGTGCTAAGAAAAGCAGTGGCATCTTGTCCTACCTCATCTCCATCTCCTTGCTTGCAAGCTCTACCTCAGGAGCTCTACTAGTGGGAGGGTTGCAGCAGGAAGAGGTTAGCAATAAAATAGGAGAGGGTTCACTCCCAGGGAGGCACACCACCCACCTTTCTTTCCTCCCTCTGGTGCCCAACTACAAGTAGAGTCTGGTCTTCCCCAAAGAGCTCTGGCTGGGCCTAAGTTTCATGTGGAGAATAGCCAGCTCTGTCAGTCCATAGGTCGGGGCCCACTGCTAGCTACAGGCTCCAGGCTCTGCCCCTCCCTCACCCCCATCCTCCTCGTCAGACTGTGCCAAGGGCGTGTCTGCTCCACTGTCACTGGGATTTGGGCTGTGCAGGTTGGTAGAGGAGTCAGAAGATGAGGAGGAGGTGCGGGATGTGGTCCTGTCTGGCGTGTGCATCGGCAGGCTCAGCTCCTCCAGATGGTCGTCTACCCCTGCCCAGAGAGAAGAGCTGGTCAGGGCTTCAGAGGACTCTCAGGATGATGATCTGGTCAGGACAGAATGAAACCCAGACAGGGGTAGGGACTTGTCCAAAGTCACTTAGCCAGTCCAGCAAAAAGCCAGTTCTTCTGACTCCCAGCTCCTTCTACTTCTGGGATCACATCTGGGTTTTAGAGTCGAGTCAATCAATTCAAGATTTCAAGTTTTACTTATGTCACTAATTTACTTATTGGCTTTGGGTAAGTCACTTTTACTCGAAAGGACTCTGCTCCCTCTCTGTAAAAAAAGGGATTTCTACATTCCAGAAGAGTTTTGAGGATGAAATATAATAATGTTTATAAAATGTCTGGCACATAGTAGTAGGCTATCGATTAATAGCAGCAGTTTTAAGTAAGAGAATATCTATCTTATAAGTTAAGTATATGGGCTTTGGAGTCAGAAAGCCATGGTCTGAACCCAGGTTTTCTACTTTTTGGCTATGTAACAACTTCTCTGAGTCTAATATTCTTCTTTATAAAATGGAGATACTACCTACCCTAATAGGACATTTGTAAGGATTGAGGTAATATATGTAAAGTACTTTAGTACAGTATTAGAAACTTTATAAAGTGCTCAACAAATACTATATTATTAAGATGACTAAAATTGCTTAAGTTCTCTAATGTAAAAATTACATTTGTATATAATTTTAATTACATTAATTTTATAAATGTAAAATTAATTAGGCTACAGGGGAGTGGGGATTGGGCATTCCTAGAATTTTGGATTGGGCATCCATAGCCAAGTTGTCCTCAGGGTCAACTTCCCTAAAATCAGACAGCTGTTTCATTGGTAGAAACGCCCACTTCCAGCCCCTGTGGGTTTACTTCCCCAGTCTTGCAGCCACACTTCAGAACCCCAACATCCGGCTCCAGCTAACTGGTGCCCAAGTCTCAGCACATTAGCATACCAGACGTCTGGGGGGTTGGCGGTGGGTCTTCGCAAGGCAAGAACACATCTGCTCCGTCTTGATCCCCAAGATCAATAAATTCCACTTGCTCCAGCGTGTCCACATTCACTTCCATGGATGATATACTACCTATGGGGGCTGTAGATCAAGAAGGGGGCAAGTCAGGAGGATACAGACTGAAGCAGATAGGATGATCAGAGATATCTGTCAGGTCTAGAAATAGAAGTTTAGAGGGCCAAGAAAACAAGATTCTGGATCTACAAGGCTTTCTCCCTATCCCAGTCCCTCTCCCCAGGACTTAGAACTTACGTCTCTGTGCCTCGAGATGCAGGTGGGACAGTGGGAAGACAAACTCTGTCTCTGGCTGCAAAATGTCCTCAAAGAATTTCTGCCGCTCCCGCAGGCGGAGCTGCTGGCGCTCCAGGGATGCTCGAGGATTTGGGTCCATGTCAGCTCCTGGAGGGTGGAAGATGAAGCTGTGAAACTGAGAGGCAATGCAGTGGGGGACTGAGCTTGGAGAGCCCCACTGCAGCCAGCATCCCAGCAGTGAGGCCTCTGGTTCCAGCCCGGACACCTCTGGACTTGGCTTCCTCCTTTCCCTTCCCTAAAACAAAGTCTATTACCACAAACTTCAAGTCTCATACGGAGGCGGGGCTGAACCTAGCTCCACAAAGGGGATGCCAGTTCCAGGCACGGCAAGAGAGGCTCCTCTGTGTTCAGGGGACAGACAGAGCCAATGGCCAAGTCTCAGAATCATGCCCATCTGAGAGGGGTTGGAGAAACTGCTCCAGCCCAAATAGAGGAGGCATTTGTCACTTAATGGACCTGCCTCTCCTCAGAGGCCATCTCAGGGTGGAAGGTCCTCTTCCTCTAGTGCTCTGGTTCCTGCCCATTCCTCAAAATCCAGACAAAAGTCTCCCCTCCTCTCTCTCTCTACATTCACATACCCCATTCACCTTCACCTCCATCCCCTCCCAACCCTGCTCTGAAGTCACCGACCTTACTTCCAGACTTGGCCTCAGTCCCCCCATCTGAAAATGGCATAATCATCCTACCTGCCTCAAACACAAGTCACTGCTTATGCGGGCGCTCTGTCTCTTCTCAGCACTCCCACAGCTCTTTATTTGCGCTGATGTCTGCTCTAACATACATGTTCTCTGACACATCTCACTGTCTTATCCTCCCCTAGTCAGTGGGTCCAATTCAGACCAGGCCCCCAGTGCTGAGAGCTTTCCAGAACATCAAGCTCTGGGCCAGGCCAGGCCCTGGGCATTCACTCGCATTCGCTCAGTCTCCTTCCAGGCATTCGGCTCAGAGCCCATCACCGGAGGCAAGGGAGAAGTATCTAACCTGAGGGCCAGATCAGCCTCCTCCGCAGACTGCTTTCCCCGCCTCATCTGTGCTCAGTGTATTCAAGACCCTGGTCAGCTCCACAGGCGCTCGGGCAGCGGCGAGGGACCCAAACCCAGTGGACCAGGCAGGGCCAAGGAAGTGTGGGGGGACCCTGTGGCCGCCGGCTGGCCATGGAGGAGCAAGGCGCTGACGCCGATTCCTGGGAAAGGCTCAGATCTGCGGCCCAGGTCACAACGCTAAAAATACCCGGGCCCCTGAGGCCGACAGCTTCAGCAGCGGGTGGGGGAGGGCCACGAGAGCGCAGGGGAGTGACGGCGACCAGGGGCTCTGGGACAGCCCCTCTTTTCCCCCTCCCCCAACCCCATCAACCTCAAGAGACGGACGGAGCTGCCCCCCGGGGGGTCTACAGAGCCGAGTGAGGGAGAGAAGGGAGTTGTTTATGCGACTAGAGGTGCTGGGGACAGGGGTGAAAAGATCTGGGGGCAGGAGCCTGCCAGGGGACCAGTGAAATGGAGAGCGCCCTCCTGGTCTCTGCCCCACCCGCAGTGTAGTCAGAGAGAGCGAAAGAATGCCCTAAAAAGGGACGCGCCGTGTCCGCGGGGGAAAGGGGGAGGCGACGCAGGCCCCCTTCCCCGGGGCCGTTCTGCCCCAGCTCGCGCCCCCCCCCCCCCCGCCCTCCCGCAGCACCTGCGCCCCCGCCGCCGCGGAGCCCCTACCTGCCTGCCGGCGCCCCGGCTGACTCAGTCTGTCCGCTCCGGCGAGACGGCGGCGGGGGCGTGGGAGCGGGCCGCGCCGGCCGGGGTGGGGCTGCGCCGGGTCTCCCCCGGGACGCACCGGCCCTGGGAGCCGGGAACGAGGAAGAGGCGGGAGGCGGAAGTGGGGGAGGGGCGGCGGCGGGCACACGCGCTCGCCTTTCGCCGGGCGGTCCCGGGGGAGCCCCTACGGGCGCCAAAGCTTGTACTTCGAGGGCGGGAGAAAAGTTGCCGGCCCGCATGCATCCTTCCTCCCGGCGCCCAGCCTGCCCCTCCGCGCTCCGCCCGTGCGCCCGGTTCCGCACGCTCTGCTCCACTAGCCGCGCCCCGCTGCCGGCGCAGACCCGCCGCGGGAACACGCGCGACTCCCGGCCCACGCACACTTGCTGCTCTCGGACTCCCGGGAAGCCCCGAAGCAACCAGCACGAACCCGCACCACTGCACCCGCAGCCACACTCGCACGTTGATGGGCGCACATCTCAGGAGGGCGCAGGCCGGGGAAGAGAAGCTGAGGACCGGCGGGAGGGGGAGGGCACCGACCCGGTGCCGCCCATCAGGGCTGGTGCGCTGGGCTGGAGGACCCCTTTACCCTGGCACTCACCAGGCAGTCCCTGGTTCCAGGGTCGGGGGCTGGGCAGTGCCAACTGGGTGGGGTGGGCGCCCGGACGGGGCGGGTCAGAGCTAGAGGGGTGGGCCGCTGCGCCGCACCCCTAGACGCCAGCGAGGAGCCAACTCCTGCGAGGTGCTAAGGGGCGCGGCAGGCCCGGGCGGGCGGGGGTGGGGGCAGAGGCGCAAATTGCGGGCTGAAAGGGGAAAGGTTGGCCTCCTCGCAGCGCCTCCTGGCTCAGACGAGTGCCAGTGTCCAGTCTAGCAGTTCTCGGTCAGAGAGGCCGCCCATTCTCTTCCTCCTCCCTCCCACCCTTTCTCTCGGGCTCGTAGCTCCAGAAGCCGCGGGGAGTAGGGTGGTGGGGAAGGCTGGCGGCCCGAGGTGTCTGTTAGAGATGCTTCTGTGGTGGGGTCACTTGATTATTCATTCAACGAACATCAAACACCCTTGAACAAGCCAAGAACTAAGGACTCGTCCTTGTCACCTCCCTTTCCTTCGCTGCCCTCATTAAAATGCATCTTCATTTCCTGTCGATTCTCTTTCCTAAATATCTTTCCAATCCACCATTCTTCTCTGCTCCCACCACCATCTCCCTTGACTCCTGCAACAGCTTTCTAGCTGGATTTCCTATCCTCACTCTGGCCTGCTACACCCCATTCCCCACACAGCAGTCAGTCATTTCAACATGCAAGTTTGACATGTCACCCTCTGCTTAAACCCCTCCCTTGTCAGAATAATATCTAGGCCTAATATCTGAGCTGAGTTTTGAATAAATTAGTTCAACAAGCAGAGAAGAGGGGGAAAGGAATGGAAGTGTGAAAATTCATGACACATTCAGGTCTCCATTCAGGAGACCAGTACTCTATGCAGATACTTAAAGCACTGCCTCTTCTGTTGTTATTGGGATCTCAAAACAACTCTGTGAGATAAAAACAGCAAGCAGCTTTCCCACTATTTTACAAGCAAGGAAACTAGTTTGTGGGAAGAAAGGAGTGCAGTGGTTAAGAGCACAGGCATGGTAGTCAGACCCTCTTGGGTTGTAAACCTAGCTCTGCATCAAGTCAGCTGTGTAAACACTTAATTTCTCTGCTCCTGGATTTCCTTGCCAAATAGATAGGAAGGCTTGACCCCTACCTCTTCTGAGATAATTCATATAAAATGCTTAGTACAGGACTCGAGCTCTTTGGAGATGTTCAATAAACATTAGCTGTTTCGATTGTAATGGGTTCTGAAACAGAGAAGAAACTGCTTTCTTCCGCGAATTTCTGAAATTATAAAAGTACGCCCTAATAGTTAATACTTCTACAGAGCTTATTATATTAACTCTTTTAATCCTCTTAACAATCTTGTGAGATATTATTATTATTTCCATTTTACAGATACAGAAACTAAGATGCAGAGAAGTGAAGGGACTTGCCCAAGGCCATACAGCTAGTAAGTGAAGGAGCTGGAATCTGAACCCAGGTAGGCTGCCTCCAGAGACTGTAGTTATAACCACTACTCCTGGCCTGTTTCTCTTTGACCTGTTGCAGTTTTCATCTTCCAGATAAATGTTTTGGTCAGTTGGTTCTCATTCCTCATTAATGGATGGAGTAGATACTTGGTTCCATTTCCTAGCAGAAAGGAGTAAGGCCAAGTCAGGGGTACAGTGGATAAAAACTCAGGTCACAAAGTCATCTCCCCCTTTTTCAGGCTCATCCCTAGGAACAGGACTCCATGGATTATTTTGAGCTGTCCCCAAGATGGTGACAGATCAGGAACCTCTGTCCCTTTTCTTTGCCAGATATTTGCCAGATGAAAGGGTTGAGGAGGAAGAAAGCATCCAAGCTAGAAATAATTTAGGGGGCGATCCTGGAAGAGTGTCAGCCAAGAGAAAGACCCAGGCAGTGGACCTAGATGTGGATGGCAAAAGGAGGTGAAAAAGTAGATGGCTTAGACTTCTAGCTTCTGTCTAGGATGCAGAAAGCTGAGAAGAGCATCACTCCCACATTAATAATTTCTTTAAATTGTTAGATGATCCATAAATTTATAACTTTTGTTGAATCCATCAGAGAGCTGAGGTTGCAGAATAACCAATTAACCTGAATTCCAAAGAAGGACAGGAGCCTCCAAGGAGAAATGGGATGCAGGCAGTGGCACACTTATGAAGCAGGAAGAAGACAAGGTCTCTACACAAGTAGGTAAGAAGAATTCAGCTACAGTTTTTATTGAATTGCTGAAGGCCCTAGTGTGGCTAGCAGATACTACAAGTAATCATGGAAACAACAAAACCTAAATCTAGTTCAACTCCTCACAAGATTGACTCAGTCCTCCACACTAACGGACTAAGAAGAGATATGACAATTTATAGGCATAAATAACATTGTCCTCAGTCTCTACTGTTCTACACATTATGTCCAGAAATCAATAAAAAAATTAAAATACGTACATAAAAAAGCAACTTTACAAAAACAAAACACACACACACACACACAGCTCTATTGTCAAGAGACAAAGTAATGAACCGAACCAGACTGAAGGAGTTATCTGAGCAGAGAATTTAAAACAATTATAACAATATGTGAAAGGCTCCATTGGAAAATGTGGACAATATGCATAAACAAAAGGGGAATTTTAGCAGAGAGATGGAGACTATAAAAAAAAAGTCATATGGAAAATTCTAAGAATTTTTAAAACACGTAACAAAGATCAAGAATGCCATTGGCAAGCTCATCAGTAAACTTAACACATCTGAGGAAAGAATCAGTGAACTTGAAGATAGGTCAACAGAGGCCACCCAAACTGAGAAAGAGAAAAAAGAGTGAAGTAAAACAAAACAGGAAAAAAAAACCAGAACAGAACATCCAAGAGCTAACAAATGTGGAATTTGAGTCCCAGAGGAGAAGAGATACATTTAAAAATGCATACCCTTCCCCCCACACACACAATATCACCTATCTACATATTCAAACTGTTGAAAACCAAAGATAAAGAGAAAATCATTAAGGCATCTAGAGGGAAAAGGCACACTACTTACAAAGGAACAAAAGTAAGAATTAAAGCAGACTTCTCACCAGAGAAGTTATATGACCAGAAGAAAATAGAATGATGCTGAAAGAAAAAAGTGTCAACCCAGAATTCTATACCCAGCAAAAATGTCTTGCATACTTGAAGGAGATACACTTTTTTCAGATGAACAAAAATAAAATTCATTACCAGCAGATCAGCACTAGAAGAAATAGTAAAGAAAGTTCTAGCGGCAGAAAGAATATGATACCAAAGAGAAACCTGGATCTACTATAGAAATGAAGATCTCTGGAAATGGATGGAATAAAGGTAAATATAAAACATTTTTCTTTTTTTAATCCCTTAAAAGATAATAGACAATATAAAGCAAAAGAATAGCAATCCACTGTGGGTTCACAGATATATAAAAGAAAAACGTATGACAAAAACAATAGTAAAAAATGATGGGATGAGGAATTGGAAATATACTGTTAAAGAGTCCTTATGCTATATTAGAAGTGGTATAATATTATTTGAAGATTGATTTGATTAATTAAAGCTATATATTGTAAATACAAGGGCAACCACTTAAAAAAACAACAGCAATCTTTAAGGGGTATAACCAACAAGCCAATAGTGGAGATAAAATGGAATCATAAAAATATTGGAATGCATCCTACCTGGGCCTCTTTGTGTTCAATATGACTAGTTACGTATGTCAAGATTGCAAGGCCCTGACTTCTCTTTCACCTGGACCCTTGGCTCAGGAATGTTAATACAGCTGGCAATTTTGAGAGGTGAGATCATGTCTTTCTCAAACAAAGGCAGGCTTGTTTACTGCTTGCTATAAAAGTGCTGGACTTGGGTTTCTCAGCCACAATGCAAACCCACTGTGTGTGTACTGTGCATCTAGGACCACTGTATCACTTGCTGGACTTAGAGTTGAGGGAACCAACACAAAACTATGCTGATATTCATGTTGTCTGGTGTGCCATGAGCAATAAACTGTCTTGACTGGATACAGTAAGTCTCATTGTCTACTTTTGGTACCCATGAGGTTAAGCCATGACGTTAAGGTTTTTCCCTGACAAAACATAATCAAACCAAAGTAAGGAAGAAAAAGAGGAGAAAGCACAGATGAAAAAATATAAAACAAATAGTAAGATGGAGGTTTTAATCCAAATGTAGTAACAACCAATTAAAAGACCAATTACTAAATTGGGTGAATAAAAGCAAGAGGAAATAATGTGCTGTCTACAAGAAACCCAATTTAACTATAAAGAAATATATGAGTTAAAAGTAAATAGGTGGAGTAAGATATACCATACAAACACTAATCAAAGCAAATTGGAGTGGCAGTATTAATATCAGAAAAAGTAGACTTCAAAAAAAGGACTATTACCAGGGATGGAGAGAGACATTATGTAATGATAAAAGGTTCAATTCACTAAGAAGAATTAACAATCATAAATGTGTATATAACTAATAACAGCTTCAAAAATACATTAAATAAAAATGAATGTATGTAGAATAAGAAAGAAAAATCTATAACACAGTTAAAAATCTAAGGCTATAGAACATTCTTTTCATCCACACACAAAACATTCACCAAGATACATCATATTCTGGGCCAAAAAACAAACCTTAATAAATTTAAAAGAATTTAAATCATACAAAATATGTTTTATGACTTTAAAAAAACTAAAAGATAAATAATGACAAAAAGATACTTGGAAAACAGCACAACACTTAGAAATAAAACACAACAATTCAAAATAATCCCTTAGTCAAAGATGAAGTTGAAAAGGAAATTACAAAAATATCTTGAATAAAATTGAAATGCAGCAACCAGACACCTAAAATCTCCTAATGTTCCTTGCCTTTTGTTCATTCAGACCTTTGTATAGTTCTCTCGTACACTGTATCAAGGTTATTCTATGTGACCAATAAGACATGGCAGAAATGATGGTATATATCGCTTCCAAAATTAGGACTTATAAAAACAAAAAGGGACCACAACTTCCATCTTGGGTGTCCTCTCTATTGCTTGGATCGCTCATTCTTGGGAAAGCAAGTTACTACACTGTCAACAGCCCCACAGGCCCACATGGCAAGGAACTGAAGATTCCAGTCAAGAGCCGGAAGAGAACAGAGGCCTGCCAGCAACCACATGAGTGAGCATGGAAACAGGTTCATCAGCCCTCAAATGTGTATATATCTAATAACAGAGCAGCTTGACAGCAACCTCATGAGAAACTGAGGCAGAACCACTCAGCTAGAGCATTACTGGATTCCTGATGCTCAAAACCTTTGAGGTAATAAATACTTCTTGTTTTAAACTACTAACTTTTGGAAAAATTTGCTGTGTAGCAATAGATAACATGGCACTGGGGCAGAGGGTTGCTGTCACAGCACTCTAAAGTATGGGAGTGGTGCCTGGCCGGGCATGGCTCAGCGGTTGAGCATTGACCTAGGATCCATCCAGAAGATTGCGGTTCGATTCCCAGTCAGGGCACATGCCTGGGTTGTGGGCTCGATTGGCAGGAGGCAGCCAATCAATGACAACTCATCATTGATGTTTCTATCTCTCTCTCGCTCTCCCTTCCTCTCTCTGAAATCAATAAAGATATTTAAAAAAAGTTAAAGTATGGGAGTGGCATTAGAACTGGGCAATAGACTTTGAGAAGCCCATATTCTAGAGGTACCTCTCCCTTGGGCCTCTGAGCTTCTTGAGGGAGGCATGCTCTGCTTCTGATGTTGCTGTTCTTGGTACAAGGACATAATGGGTCCCCAGCCCTTGGCAGCCAGGGCTGACTGGCAGGTGTATATGCTTCTAATGCAGCCCACCAGGGTCCAGGAGAGTCCAGCTGATGTGAGCTGAAGTTGTGCTGGCAAGAAGAGGGATGCCTGAGCAGGCAGAGTGGCCAAGGAGTACTGGGGTAGACAGGAGGGAGAAGGGAGGCTGTCCTTTGTGTCTTCCCTCCCAAGTCACCTCCTGGTTTCTTCCCTAGGCCACAGCACATTTAGCCTCACACATGATGCTCTCCCCACCCCAATGATAAAGGACATTTACATGTAAGAAACTGTCTGCAGTCTAAGCTTGGTTCATCACTCCTAAAAGGTGGAGCTACGCACTCCCTATGCGTGCACATCTCTCTGCCTTAGAAGCTGTATGATATGAAGTGGTTCCCACACTTGGATGGGTATCAGATTGGCTGACTCTATTGGGTGGTACCTGAGAAGCTGATTATTCTAATGCAGCCACCTAGGCAGATTATTCAAAGCAGCCAGAGTTATTAAAGTCTACCTCATCTGTCCCAACCCTTCACCACAGCTCCGTCTCTGCCCTCATCTCCTGCCACTGGCACTCTCCATGCCCCTTCCCTTCCTTCCCTCAGGTCTCTTCTCAGATCTCATCTTGTTGGGGAATCTTTTCCATTCTGTCCTTTTAACATAGCAAAGCTTCTGTCTTTGCTCTCCTGTTCCCCACTGCCCTGTTAAATTTTCTCCACATACTTATTTCCATCTGACAGAAAAGTGGTGTGCTGGAACTGACTCATAAGGGCTCACAAAAGCCTCTTACATTTTCAGGAACTCTGCTGGCTGGTTGTTAAACATAGCCATTATTAAAAATTAAATTATACAGCCCTAGCTGGTTTGGCTCAATGATTAGAGCGTTGGCCCTTGGACTGAAGGGTCTCAGGTTCAATTCCAGTCAAGGGCACAAACCTCGGTTGCAGGCTCAATCCCTGGCCCTGTTGGGGAGTGTGCAGGAGGAAGGCAAGCAATCAATGTGTCTCTCTCACATCAATCTCTCTCTCTCTCTCTTCCACTGTCTCTGAAAAGCAATGGAAAAAATATCCTTGGGTGAGGATTAAAAAAAAAAAAATTAAATTATACAAGCTTAATTAATGATATTAAAAACAAAGATGAAAATGCTCAAACTCATCAGTTTCTAATCTTTTTACTGCCTTTTACTATGATCTATGTTCTTGAGAGTGTACATCTGTAGAAATATATAATATATAATGGTATGGTATTCTCCATTTCTGTTCAGCTCTGCTTTCAGTGACATCACATTGGTAGCTTGAAAACAGCTGTGGAAGGAGTATTTACAGCACAGACATAGGTAAATGTGGTAAATCAGGTTTGATTTATTATTTTGTTGATGTCTAGACCAGGGATTGGCTATGGACCAAATCCAGCCCACCAACTATTTTTGTAAATAAAGTTTTATTACAACACAGCCATGCCTACTCATTTACATACTATCTATGGCTGCATTCAAACTACAAGAGCAGAGCTGAGCAGTTGCAACTATATGGCCTTTACAGGAGAAATTTCCTGACCCCTGGTCTAGCCTTGAGAAAGTAATGGAGATGTTGATAATGCAGATTAAATGTAAATATGTGTTCTGTCTACAGCTGTTACATGGAAATAGCAACACACGCACACACCCCAAAATAAGAAATATACTTCCAGTATTTGAAAACTATGATCTAATTCAGCAAATAAGTTGATCATGTCATTGATGAATGGGTAGAATTCCAACATTGTTGTTCTTTCATTTTTTCACTTTCTTCTCTTAGTATAAATGAAAATACCAACATTCATGTTGGAACTACATTCATCCATTACAACCATAATTTGGCTATGGATACAAGAGTTAGGCACAATTCAAGGAGAGTATTCTGTATGAATCAGCTGACTATGGAATTTACAATAAAAAGTATTGTCAAATTTCATTACTTTAGATGTCTATTAGTTAAATTTATAATAAACACACACATACGCACACTTTGTTTTAGAGAGCCAATTATTGAACATTTACAAGCACACACACTGTTTGGTTTGCCCTCTACTGGAAGGTAAGTTCCTTAAGGGTAGAAATTTTCTTTTATTCTGGTACTTGGAACAACACCTGACATGTAGCCGGGGCACAGTTAACACATGTGACATGAAAGAATAATAGATAACCATAGGTGGGAACCCCTGGTTTCATGGGTTGACTGTCACACCTTAGGTTTCCAGCTCTACCATTATCCAACTTATGGCCTTGAATAAATTATTTAACCTCTTTGAACCTTGGCTTCTTCATTTAAAAAGAGGGAATAATCCTCTTACCTCACAGGGAGGTCGTAACAATATATGCCTCTGCCTGGCACCTACCAGGTTTCTCTGCAGATGGGAGTTTCTTCCTCACCCTCTACCCCTGCCACACATACTCCTTGGAGACCCAGCCCTGCTGTCGTCATATATTTCAGTGATGTCACAGCTCCCCTCCCTGGGAGCTGCAGCATGACCATACCAATGCCCAGCCTGCGTGCTGGCTGAACTGAGAGGGGCAGGGCTCAGGCAGTGCCTGGTACCAGTCTTGCTCCATCTGTCTGAGGCATCCTTCACAGCCCCAGCATGAGTCCATCAGCAAAGAAGAGGCCCCAGAATAGCGTGGTTTTCAAGGTTGGACTAGGGACTGGACCTAGAGGGGGTCTTACAAAGAGTCCAACCACACCCAGGGCAGGTGGAGGGAAAGGGAGCGCTGAAGGGTGAAGGGAGGTCAGAAGAGTTAAAATGGTCTCCCCATTTCTGCCACCAAACAGAAGCGAGATAACTCTCGGTCTAGGGTTGGTGAAATCATGCTGAGCCAAATGGAGAGGCCTAATGGAGGCACTCAGAGGGTAGGGGGTAGGGTTATCGCTCCCTCTCTCCCAGATGCAACATAAGGAAGCACAAGACAATAGGCAGCTTCTTATCAATAAATGGACTGAGAGGAACAGACTTAAATGGTAAGAGGCTCCATTTTGGTCCCAGCTGAGGAAAGCCTGGCCACCCGTGCAGTACTGCTTCTGGGTGCCATAGTTCAGTGATCCAGGAAAGTCACCAGGCTGAGTTGAACCAAAGTCTGGATGGGGAGTGGGAGGCTATCGCAGAACTGAAGTGTCTGTTTTTCTGGTTTCTCTACTCTGGCAGGTGTTAAAAAACTTGTCGCTTTTGAGGTTACTCAAGAGCTCGAACCCCCGGATCCAAGAACTGCATAACCTGGCAAAAATGTGTTGGAATTCACTGTTCAAAGTTCAGAAGGTCCTCCCGAACGCCTCTAGGTGAGCTCAGGCCACTCACGCCCCCAACAGCTATCTTTACTAGGAACAGACACTGTGCTAAAGAATTTAGAAACCTAATTTTCACAAAGGCTCTGGGAGAAAGGTATTTATGACCTCCATTTTACTAATAAAAAGCTGAGGCTCAGGAGATGAACTGACTTGTCCCAGTTATCTGACCTGGTAAGTGGCAGAGCAAGAATTTGAAACCATTCCTGTCTATCATCAGAGCTGTGATCATAACCATGGTCATACTCATGCAGTTATGGGACTAACTACCACCTGCACCATTGAGCACCGTGGGCACCCCTCCTGCTCCCCCTCTCAGGTCAACATAACCCCTACATTCACCTGAAGACTAGGCATCTTGCTGAGGCTCAGTTTCCTTATTAGTCTCATCAGAATATTAAGAAAACTCACATTTATTAGGCACCTGCTAAGGGCCAGGTACTATGCTAAGTACTTTACAAGCATTTTCCCATTTAGTTTATTCTTCACAATAATTCTATTAGGGAGACAGAATTATCCCAATTTTACAGATGATGAAACTAAGGCTGTGAGAGGTTACATTTCTGGCCCCAAATCACATAGATGGGAAGAGGCAGAAGCGAATTTGATCCCAGCTTGTCTGTGGCAAAAACCTGTGTTCTCCAAGCCACTCTGCCGCTTCACTGCTGCCCACCGTGCAGGACTGTTGTGAGGTCCCAGGCCACACACATAGTGGGCACTCAGTGAACGCTGGCCATTACCATTATCAGTAGTGTCCTTATCTTGAGCCCAAGGCCTCACCCCCCTCCACACACTCAGCTAGGACGGTGCTACCACTTTGCAGGGGACCCAATCTATTACACATCCTTTCCAGCATTTAATACCTCTGGATAACTCCTCCTCTCTGGGCTCCTCTCCCTAAGTTGGCCTCCTAGATGCAGGCAATCAGGAAACACTGAGCCAGAGGGTCAGGATCATCCAGTCCCATAGTTTTCTAACCCTTTTAAAGCAGCAGAGCCCGGCTGGGCATGGCTCAGCGGTTGAGCGTCGACCTAGGATCCAGGCGATCAGGTTTAATTCCCAGTCAGGGCACACCCCGGGTTGTGGGCTCGATCCCCAGTCGGGGCGTGCAGGAGGCAGCTGATCAATGACTCTCATCATTGATGTTTCTATCTCTCTCTCCCTCTCCTTTCCTCTCTCTGAAACCAATAAAGATATATAAAAAAATAATAATAATAAAAAATAAAGCAGCAGAACCTCTCTTCAAAATCTGTCCCCAAGTCCCAATTGTGTTGTTGTGGGGGAAAGTCTCTTACCTTCACCCTGCCCCTGGGGGGAGGAGGGAATTCCTTAGAATCCTCAGGCTTCTTGGAACACAATTTGAAAACCAAAACAAAACACTGGACTAGTTCACCCCATCAAGTGGAATCCGCACAGGTAGAACCCTGACCTATGGCTGGTGCGGACCATCAATATTCCCAGGTGTCCTACCTGCTACTAGTCATCACCTTTTGCCTTCCCAACCTCTCACATCCTTGCTGCCAATAAGTATCACATCCCCTGCCCTGAGGTGCAAGGCCTCTGGGTGGTAGAGAAGTTCCTTTTCAGGCCCTTCCTAGCTTTCTTCACAGGCTCCCCTGAGCTGGCTGCACAGCAGCTGTCTCAGGGCCAGGCTAGAGGACCAGGCCTCGGTCCTGCTCTACTTACTGCTATTCTCCTTTCCAGGAACAACACTGTCTGCAATAAAGTGGATCAGAACAATGAAGAGCTCCAGAAGGCTAGGTGCTCCAAGAAAAAAACGAAGTCCAAGAACTTAGGGAAGCCTAAGGAGTCGAAGGCCAAGGTGGGGATGCCGGGGAGGAAAAAGGTTCGGAAATCATGTGCAGTGGTGCCAGAGGGAGAAGAACAGGTGGAGTCTGAGGTCCCAGAGTCATCGAGGGGTCATGGCCTGACCACGTGCCCTGGAGCCTGGGGGAGGCAACTACCCACTAGGGACCCTGGAGTTGTTTTCCTGAAGACCCACCATGGGGACACGGAGCAGCTGGAAGTAGCTGAGCAGGGGAGCTGGTTTGAGGGGCTGCCCACGCGAATCCATCTCCCAGGACCCCGGGTGATGTGCAGGTCATCTACCTTGCGCTGCATCAAGCGCTGCTGCACCCGCTTCTGCTCTGCATCACTTGAGCTGCCTATGTGCCATCCATACAGGATGTGACAACGCCACTGCCAGGCCAGGGTGAGATACGGGCCCCAAGCCAGGTCCAGAGCTGGGCCCCAGAATCAGAGGGCTCAGAATACGGTCTTGGGGGCTGTGGCTGGCAGTGCTGGGAGGCCTCACCTTCATGACTAGAAAGGGAAGCTCAGAGAGGGGGAAGTCATTGACCAAGACCACACACCAGCCTAGTGGCTAGAACGGAGCCTCTCAGGATCCAACTAGGGGCACTTAAGGAAGGAGAGGCACACTCTGGGAGTGTGGCCTCTGAGGTGGGTGGTCATCCCACTGGCTGGAGGCCTCATGAGGGGCCACAACTGCTACGACTCAGAATCTCACAGAAGTCTGAGTAAGCAGTTCAGGAATTTCTAAATGTTGGGGGAAGTGATGTGGTCAAGTAGGGCTCTGCCACTTCCCATCCCCTCTCGGACCAAGTCACCTCTCCATTTGTTTTTCTATTCATGCTTCAAATTAATTTACCCTGAAAAAGTTCCTTAGCATGAAAAAGAAAGAAAATACTCCAGGCCCTCTGAGAGAGAATTCAGATCCCCAAAAAGGAAGGGGGTGATGGGCTTGGAAGTCCAGTGGAAAAGGCGGCTTCCCCTTCACAAAACCCACATCTCCAACCTGCGAGACATTGCAGAGCCCTGTCCCTAAGCCCTCTCCCTAGACGGCAGCGCCTCCTGGGGGTGCTCTTATCTCCTGACACTGAAGTCTCTGCTCGCAGGTGGTGTGACCTCGGATGGGAGCCAGAGTGTGAGCACAGAGAGGAGATTGTACAATCATCTGAATGGGAGAGTTGGACGGGAAAATTTGGAAGTATACAAATAAAACCTGCCATATGGCACTGAAGAATACTTCCGCTAGCTCTGCTTGTCTGCCTGGGGCTAGAAAGCCTGGAAAGAGAGGCCCTCTGTGGAGGTGGGGGGAAAGTGTGCATCAAGAATTCAGGCTTCTTCCACCCCATTGCCAGGCCCCTAAGGTCAGTCTAGAACCTGGAACAAAGAAGCCAGAGGGCTGCACCCTTCCCCACGACCCCTAACTGGCCTCCTGAGTGGTGTACTCTATGAAGTCATAGAAAGGGAACATTTCCTGGGTGCTTTCTGGGTGTTTCCTGGATGCCAGATGCCTCACAATAGCCTTTCAAGCCCAGGAGAAAAGGAAACCACGGTGCTGAGAAGGAAAGTACTTGCCCAAGCTCACACCACTAGGAGGCATGGAGCAAGAACTCTAATCTCCTGGCTATTCCCCATTCCCTTTTCCGAAGAAAGGAAAGAGGCCCAAGGGAGCATCCATCCAGCCTGTCATGCACATGCATTTTGCCCTGATTATCTCAGCTCTGGTGTCAATAAAAGGGTGTCGTTGGGCCCCACCTGAGTCACAGATCACGGAAAGCAGTAGGAACTTGGTACTATGTTCCTACTGCTCTCATGTCACATGGCACATCATCCAACCCTAAGTCCACCCATCCGGTCAGAGTCACCCTGTCAGTAGAAGGTATAGGGCCCTGAACATGTGGTTGGGAAGAGGAAAGCCCAGGCTTTCTGGAAAGAAGACTATAATCCTCAGTACTCCTTCCCCTAGAAGCAGGATGTGTTGCCTGAAGGAAAGCAGCGGAGCCATCCAGGGACGCAGAGCCCCCACTCCACCTCACCCCACCCCCAGGAGCCAGGCAGTGAAGGAGCGAGATCTCCAGACTGGGAGAGAGGGAAAAGCATGGGAGGGGTTCCCCTTGAACTCTCCACTCTTGATCTTCTACCCCACTGCTGCTCAGCACCATGACCGAGCATCCAGCAGAAAATGGAGTGTGCTTCCCTTGGGGCAGCGGGACAGCCTGGGTGCCCTACACCGGCTGCTCTGTGGTGCATGGCTCTGCCGGGGTAAGGTGGCCCAGCAGCACTCCCTCCCGGCTGCAGGCTATGGTGCATCCCGCACCCCCCCTCCCTCCCTCCCACCGCCCATCCCCAGCCCCCACCACTTCCATGTGACAGCCACCCAGTAACCTCCACTTTACGCTGTTTTTTCCGGCTCAGCTTGCATCCCAGCCCAGTTCCTGAGTCTCCATTTTGGTTCCCTTGCTGGACATCATCAATCTCATCAAACTTCGAAAATAACCTCTACTGGATCTTTCCTCTCAAGCACTTTCCATTCCTTCATCCCACCTGCGGTGAACTTCTGTCTTGTGCTCACAGCAGGTTCTCAGCAGGCTGGGGTCCAGGCAGTGTGCCTCCCAGCTCAAACCAAAAAAACTGTTGGGGGGGGCTGCACTATTTTTTGTGGGGGCCTACCCAGGGAACCCCAACTGGGGGCACGGAAACATCAGCAGCTTTGGCTTTGCCCTAGAGGAGACAGAACTGCCCACAGGGAATGGCATGAAGAAGACAGGAACCTGGGTGCCCAGGCTGGGCCCCAACCTTGCCAGGGCACCTCAGGGGAGCAAGGATGCAGGCCACCTGCATGAGTGACTCCTAGCAGGTGCACTTCTTCCAACCTTCTCCCCACCTGCACTGGCAGTTGGTCCTCAGGCAATCTGCCTACCACAATCCCACAATTGGGGGCTCCCCACTATACCCACCCTTTGTTTAACCACTTTAATCTGTGGCTCCTCTTCTGGGCTCAGATCCTGACTTGGGCAAGAGGCTGCAACAAGGATTAGAAACCATCCCAGAAATGGCTCCCTAACAGCTAACTGGTCAGGGAGGGGGATTAAAGTGTTTGAGTGGCTTTTAACAAGTCTCTGAGGCTATTTCATCTGTTTATTAAATAGAGATACTAATATCCATTCCAGAGGGTTTTGAGAAAATCAGGCTTGATGTAGGCAAGGGGTACTGATTGTGGGGTACTGAACAAATGTTTGGCCATTTTCCGTGGCCCTGCACCATAACGAAGCCCCAAGGCTGGTACTGGCCATTTCTCACTTATGAGCACCTGCCTAACTGCCCACTAAAGGGAACTAGCTGCTTGTTAAAAATCCAATCCTATGCTCACAATCTTTTGCTAGAATGGCATCTGGATTCCTGAGACTGCTCCTCTCCCTGTCTGGATCATGTACCACTCAAACATGACTGGAACATGAAAACATGAAGCTATAGAAGCAGACAGGCCTAGCTCCTTACCCTCGATTTGTCTGCAAAATGAGGAAAATAATGGTGCCTATCTCATTGGGTTAAGTGAAAATATATGTAAGTCACTTTGCAGTGCACGGCACATAGGAGCCCAATACTTGCTGGCTCAGAAGAAAGGTATGTCCTCTGTACAACTGGGGGGGAGGGGGCAGTAACTATAACAGATTTATGGATCACTTCCTATAACTGCCAGGCCCAGTACAGAGTGCTTTACACATGACATCTCAGCGAATCCTCACAACCACTCAGGGAAGTATTATTACCCTCAGTTGACAAACAAGGAAACCAAGGTAGGGAAAGGTTAAGTAGCTTATCCAAGGTCTCACAGCTAGTAATGGGACTCCAGGACTTAACTCTGCAATCCATTACAACCCCCCAAAACCTTCCATATTAGAGCCCTAGAATTCTGACTTGCCCAGGTAGAGGCAGGGCAGGGACTAAAACTCTCTACCCCCTCATCTCAATGCTGTTTGCACCACCCTTCACTAATTTCCTACAGAAAGCCTCAAGCACAACAGTGGCTTTTAAGTCCCTCTCCACAGAGGGCCGCTCTTGTGCCTTGAATCTGCCTCTACTTCCCCAGCTCCTGAGGCTCTGTTGTCCTTGGGCAGGAGCTCCTTGCCTGCACTCTGACTGCCTTCTGGGACTATTAGAAGGAAGCTACCCTGATCTGGGAGTCACTGAAGGAAGAGTCTAAAGTCTAAGAAACTGCTTCCAGGGGTGCCTATTTGAGCTGTGCTCTCCATAGGACTCATGGGGACCTGGAGCTTTCCACCCCACCCCCTAGTGTCTACTGACTGCCATCTGGCCCCATTTGGCTCTGATCTGGACAGGACTGCCTAGAACTAGAAGTTAGAGACACCCTCAGAGCTACACATTCCTTTCTCCTTTCCCATCCTACTTGCGACTTATAAACTATTCTGAGCACTTGCTATGCACTAGTCTCCACTTCTCTGCAAATGGCCTGAGTTCAGGTAGTGGGTGGGATAAAGAGAGGTCCAGACTTCAGACCCCTAGAAAGTCAAAAGATACAACTCAGTGGTGGGGTGGATGTAACTTTCCTTTATCCTTTGGAAATAAAAATACTTCCTACATTCCTCTGTTCACTTGGAAATCTGTGACCATATTTTATGTATATCAGTTTTTCTTGGAAAGCTAGTAAAATTTTATAAAGCAGTATACACCCTTAGTATTTAAAACAGTATAGCAGGATGTGGAATTATGATTATAAGGTGATAGGTTATTTAACCAATAAGAACTTACACATCCTTGAACTATTTAAAGTCTTCAGAAAGTTTATTAATGTCACTACTGAAGCCTAAATCCTGGCTCTGCCAGCTCCTAACATGTAACCTTTGGAAATTCCTTACAGTTTCCTCATCTGTAAAATACAGAAAATATTTTCTACTTCAGAAAATTGTTAAGATTAAGTGAGCAAGAAGATGTAAAACACTTAGCCCACTGGTGGACATCTGTTAAGCACTCAATAGATGTTATTTATTAATAAAATGACATCACTGCCATTGCCCAATTCTCTCTGGAACTTGCCTCTAGATACTGCTTTTATTGTTACTTTATAAATATATATATATATAAAATAACGAAGGTCACATGTTTTTACCCCATCATTCGGCTCAGTCATTGTGTTTTGTTTTTTTTAAATTGGCTCTCCTGACTTTCAGCAGTATCCAAAAAAGATTTGTCATCTCAGGAAATACGTAGAAGAGCGCAAGCTCCTGAAGGAAACCCCCAAAGAGGTATGCCATCACCCTTGGAGCAACCACCACAGGTGACCAAGGGAGATGGCAGCCATAAGTGTGATGATGCCTTTCTCAAAATAGTCAGTCACGTGCCTTTAGTGTTTGTGGTGTCTGGAGAAAAATCCAGCAACCTAGGGGAAGTCATCTCAGCTGGTCTTGCCTCCAGGACCCTGCAGCCAGGATCAGAATCTATTATAAAGCTGCTTCCAACTTAGCCAGAGCACCCTGAGTTACGGAGGTGCCTCACCCTAGAACTT
This sequence comes from Miniopterus natalensis, assembly GCF_054644295.1. NCBI lineage: Eukaryota > Metazoa > Chordata > Mammalia > Chiroptera > Miniopteridae > Miniopterus > Miniopterus natalensis. Next base: position 5,344,696 of record NC_142087.1, read on the forward strand.
TCCCAAGCCTCTGCCCAGGCACATTCACTCTTAAACCTTCATCTTGTCAGCCTCAACACCCTACTCCGGAGGGGTGGGGGCTAGGAGGTTAGAAAGGCTTCCTGGGGAGATGCAAAACTCATCTGTGTAGCCCTAACATTAAAAGCTGAGAACTGACAGCTCTCGTGGGCAGACTCCAGAGAACTCAAATAGGAACACCAGTGGTTTCAATGCAGAAGTAGGTACAGACCAGTGCATTCCACTGGACATGTTCAGAAATCACCAGCAAGTGAGAAAGGAATCCTGAGAGTCATGGCGGTTCACCCAAGATATAGTAGAGGAGGCTGCAGGTGGAGGGAGTGGGACACAGGAGTTCCCTGCACTTAATATTTTAACCAAATGGAGGAATAATCTGGATCTAGAAGAGAAGGTGACCTAATAATTCTTTATCTACAGCTCCCTTGCCTGGCTATGCTGATCTCTCACAGTCCCACCCATGGCATTACAAAGTAAGTACAGGCAGAACCGTGGAAAATACTGTATTTATGTACATAGGAAGGACAGCTGCAAGCCCCTCACAGAGGACACTCCACTCCCAAGAAAAATCTTAACAGCAAATTCCTATCTCCCTCAGCCCTGTCAGTGCAGGTTGAGCTGGAAGATTGGGCTTCCTGTCTCTGTGCGCCCCTCATACCCCTCCCACTGCAGAATTCCAAATAAGTCAGGAAAAAGGACCTACTGCCAGAACTGACGTCAGTGGGAGCTGAGGTGCCTGATCATTCCCAGAGATTCTATTGCGAGGGTTAGGTTGAGAGCAATGCTGGGACTCTTCTCTGGGTCCTAAGGCCTATTATGCTGAAAGCTGGCAGCAGGGTGGGGACCCAGTAGAGAAAACTGGAAGTCAGTCATGGGTTCATGGGTGCACACACACATGCATGTAGCAGGACACAGGCTGTGCATTTTCTTTGTGCTTGATTGCCTCCATCTGCTGTCCTCTCCCTGAGAGCAGCCTAATACTTTGCACCTACATCTTTTTCTGTGGCTATGAATCCAGGCACCAAGTGATTCTCCAAACAGAATAGCTGCGGTTCGGCAACATGACAAAGATAACAGCTGTCCTAGGGAGATAAGACAGATGACTAGAAGAGTGGTTTGCTCCAATCAGATATCCTTGATTTTTTTCTTTTTTAAAACAACAGGCTGGTGACAGGTATGATGGCTCAAGAGTGACATGGTTCCAATTCTGTTATTACCCTGAAAGAGGTCCCTTTGCTGACCTCCCACATACCAAGGCTTCAGCAGACGAGGCCATTCTTGTAGCTGTGATCCTGACTGCTACCTGCCTTCTTGACAGGGCCTCACTATCTCTCCCACACCAACAGACTTCACATTTCCAGGGTTCCTCTCAGACCTGGGCTGGACCTCATCTAGAAGGTCTGAGCAACCCAACATGTTGGGGGGGGCACAACTGCCCAGCAGGGTGTCCAAAGGACCCAATTCTAGACATTGGATTTAGGGGCTGAGTTGAGGGGGATCTCCTTGAGCTCCGTCCGCATGCACAGGTACTCCCCGATGACAGCCATGAGCGCAATGCACACAGCTTGGACCAGCCACCAGGTCAACGCCGAGGGGAAACGGGAGCTGTAGAACCAGCAGCCCAGGAGATGAAAGAAATGGACAGTGACAGTGAAATCCAGACACTGCTTCCCTCGCCGGATGAAGTACAGCAAGCCCAGGGCACTGTGGGGAGAGGACAGCAGTGAGTTGTCACTGGGTTGTCCTGGCCTTAGATTAGGTTATGTGGGGAGTGGGGACAATTAGGATGACAGCATAGAGATCAGAAGCAAGCGAGATAAGTGAGAAGCAAGGGTTACATTATTAGATGCTCAGAGGAACCTAGCAAGTAATGCTGAGAGTGAGTCAGGCTGGGTAGAAGAAAAACAAAAGTACGAGCTTGATGATAAATGGCAACTGTCACTCAGGGAAATCCTAGAAATTGGTGGAGATTGAGGCACAATGAAGCATACATGTTCCATCTAAAGTGGAAACAAGAGCTACTTGCAGCTGGGCAAATCAGCATGCTAGAAGTCTGGCCTAGAATCAATCCTCCCACTTTTCAAGAGAAGCTAGAAGTCTGGATTTTTTAATATAAAATATCCTTTCAACTAAGTGGAAAAATGTTTTAAACACCATACATGTACTGACACTGTGTAAGCCAAACAGACATATCTGGGAGCCAAACTGGAGTCAGCCCACCAATTGTCAACCCCCAGTGTAAGGTCAAAAGTAGTAATGTGTAAGGTATTATTCTAAGTACTTCCATGAATTAGCTCATTTAATCCTTACAACTATGAAATGGGTAATATTATTAGCCTCATTTTTACTGATGACAAAACTGAGGCTTAGACAGATTAACTTGTCCATAGTCACTAGACTAGTGGTAAAGCTGAGGTTCAAAGCCAAGTGTGTCTGCCTTTAGAGCCTGAGATCTTAATCTATGCTAACCTGCCTCTCAAGAGAAAGGTAATGGTCATGAGTGATGTTAGGCATTACTTAGTGAAACCCTTCAGTGTACAGATGAGAAGCCAGAGGCCCAGAGAGGAAGGAAGTAACTTGGCTAGTGTCACAGGGCCAAGAATAGAACTCAGTTCTCCTGACTCTCAATCTGATCCTTTCCTCACCTCATTCCACATCAGGGAAGTGATCTGAGAAAGATGCTGTCCCACAGGCAGCATGCACACAGTGACACAGAGCTTTCCAGATAAGTTCAAACAGCGATGAAAGGAGCCCTGTGATGGAGTCAGTCCCAGAATTGGCCTCTGCCACCCACTTTAGTCTCCTCCCCAGGAACAAATGCCAGCCTGTCTCATGTCCAAATTTAGGAAGTTAGTTCCAGTGCTAAGACCCCAAAAGCTGGACAGCAAAACTGGTGATACTCACCAGGTGAGAGCGTTGAGGATGAAGGACATCATGGAGAGCCGGCCTGAAGGGGTTGAAAAGCCCAGGATCTGAGGGGGAATCACAAATGGAAACATACTGGAGAAATGACTTAGTAGAGCCCCGGGCTCCAGGACCTCAGCCAGCCTCCTAAGGAACTTTTCCCAGAGCACAGAAGACACTATGCCCCTTCATCTCTATGACAGCCTATTTCCACAAGGTGCTTTCACAAACATCCATTATGGCATCCCATTTGAATCTCACAGCAGCCAGGAAGGCGTTATGAACTCTCATCTTACAAAGGAGGAATAAAAGCTCAGAGAAGTTAAGTAACTTGCCCAAAGTGATATAGTAAGTAAAAAGCAAGAGCAAGGTATAGAACAGGGCTCAGAAAACTATGGCCCCAGGAGCCAGGCACCTATTTTGACAAATAAAGTTTTATTGAAGCACAGCCACACTTATTCACTTAGTATTGTCTATGGCTCCTTTTTTGCTACCATGGCAAAGTTGAGTAGTTATGACTTAGAATCTTTACTAGTTCATCCTTTAAGAAAAGGTTGACCCACCCCTGGTCTAGAATTCAGGTTGTGTGTGCATGAGATGGCCCTTCAACAAAGTGCAGGATGCCCAATACCCTTCTCAGGAGGACACAGGCTACTAAGAGGGGACTGCCGGGCACCTATGGGTGTGCGACCTTCACCACTCTTGACGAAATACTACTGAATACCAAACATTTGCACAACGCTTTCAGTATGCAAAGGCCTTTGATATCCATAATTTCATATTATCCTCAAAACAACCTCACAGAGCTATTACTTTTGTTGTTGTTACTCTTACCTCTTTTTGGATAGAACTTACCCAAGGGCTACACAGAGCATAAGCAACAGAAGTAAAGATTCCATCCCAGGTCTCGAGGCTTCAAGTACAGTGCTCATTACCAGACACCACAGCTGCCTCTCAGATGCAGACACCTCTGAGGCCCCCACTACACCTTATAGAGTACTTTCTTATTCCTTTGGACCTCATAACATTTTGCTGAGGGTTATTCTGTCTGGTTTCCAGAAGAGGAAACAGCTCCTAAAGGTGAAACAACTTGCCCAAAATCTCATAGCTAGTATGTTTGGGCCCAGATTGAATACTTAGCCTTTTTGAAACAAAAGTACAGGCTCTTTGTACTGCAGTCCATGACCTCTCTGTTATTGGTCTCATGATTTTGCAAACAGAAAAACTGAGGTTCAGAAATAGGACGACACTTGCCTCAAGTCACACAGCTAGTCAGTGGAACTTAAACGGAGGCCTGACTTCAAAGTCCAGGCAGTTTCCATTACGCCTCCTTGAATACTCTTTTACCCATCCCCTTCCCCAATTTGGCACCTGAGAATCTTGGAGCTCAGAGAAGTGAAGTCACTTTCTCAAGAGTGTCAGAAAGGAGATGTATCGGGTTGCCTAGAACGCTGGCCTGTTTGTTATAACACCCAGCCCCTTTCCTTTGTATTAAATCATAACTCAGCCTCTCTCTTATCAGCCATTCCATTTTACAGATGGGGCAGCAGAGGCTCAGCAAGGTGCGATCCATTCTCCAGAGCCACAAAGCTAGAAGGTGGCCCAGCCAGGTCTAGAGCCCAGGGGTGGTGTGCCACAAAGCTCACTCCGTGAGGCCGAGACCCCGCCCGAGGACCCTACCTCGGCGTTGAACATCTGGTCCAGCGAGGGGCTGCCGCGCAACAGCCCGTCCACCAGCGCCAGCCACAGGCCCAGAGAGCCGTAATAGACGTTCTGCATGAGGACGATCTGCGACAGGATGAGCACCGGGTCCCACACGTAGCTGCGGAACTGGCCCGCCATGCCGGCCCGCGGGGCTCTGCCTCCGCCTGGGGCCTGAGTCAAAGCTGCCGAGCCATGGGCTCCGGGACGCCCCGGCACCTGCGAGGACACAGCCGAGCCTCAGCTTGGCGGCCGTCACCATGGCAACACCACCCAGCCAGGGAGGAAGGACTGGGACGGAGGGGGCGAGCCCATTTCGGGTGTCGGGGGAGGGCGGGGCGGACAGACCCATTCCCGGAGTGCGGGGAAATCCTGCCCGTCCGACTGCTCGGGCCCAGGCCGTACTCAGGCTCCCTTGGGGTTCACTCACCAGCGACCGACTGGAGGATCCAGACGTCCGAGCGCGGCCCAGCCTGCCTCACCAGCCGACCCCCGAAACAGTCCTGACAGACAGGACCATGGAGGAGAGGCCCTACCAGCCTAGAGAGGCAAAGCTCCTGCGACCCGGGCGCCTGCCGCGGCTGCGTAGGAAGGAAGCGTTTCCGGGGACGGCGGAGGAGGGGCGGGGCTGAGGTTGCGCAGGCGTCGTGGGCGCCAGCTTCGGCTGGGCCACCAAAACGGGGGTTTCGGCGCCGGGTAGGGAAGTGTGCGCATGCGTAAAAGCAAGAATGACGGCAATCGGAAGTGAGGCACGAGAACCGAAGAGCTTGCGTGCCCTCTAGAGGGGAATTTGGGAGAAAAGAGAGCAACTGGGGAGGAGAAGGAGTGGTAGCCCAGGGTGAGGAAGTGTTGACTCTTTAGCAAAGATTTCCAGTATTTTCTTTCCCCTGAAGTCTGGGATATTTGAAATTAATCCACCAGCTCTTCCACCTAGGATTTTGCCACCGTTCGTGTTTCACTAAGGGTGAGCGAAGGAAAGCAACGTACTGTCTCAAAGACGTGAGTCAGTGGCACTCGGGATTAGAATCCAGGCGTTGCCAACACCGCAGTATTGATTTTGTACCTACCGGGTGCCGGGAAAGTTTGGACTCATACTAAATGTCCCTGCCCTCAGACAAAACCTAGTTAGGCAGAGTAGTAGGTGTTGCGTCATGTATGAAAACAACAACACAGGGTCAGAAGTCCTGAAGGACCTGGGAGCGGACCCTGACTGCTTGCCGCCGTGACTGTTTTCCCTCAGCCTTCCTCTTTCGAGTCCAAAGAGTATGGGCAGCAAGTAAATATTTGCTGAGTGAGTAAGAAAAAGAAAGGGCAACAGCAAACTGATGAGTCACTTTATTCCTGCACCAGCAAACCCAAACTCCTCAACCTCATTGGTAATAGTTTTCCCCTCCCCAGAATGGGAAGAAGGGAAGTCACTGGTCCCAGAAAAGGAATCTGGATTTTGGAGCAGCTCTACTAGAAGTATAACTAGCTTCCTCCTTTAACCTTAGCTTCCCTGTTTATGAAGTGAGGAGTTAGACATTAATGTTTTCCAACATTTAATCTACCCTCTGCTAATGATTTTCCCATTTTAAAAAAGTGTCAAAGACCCATGTAACTACCAATCAGAACTTATGAACAGCATGTGATAACCATATTATCACCTTGGGTTGATACAATTCCAGACAAAAGTAAAGAAACTTGAGACTTTATCAAGAATAAGTATGTGATTTCCCTTATCATTTGGAAATACTGTAAACAGTTCGCTTGGACTCCAGTGTGGAAGTTATTAAGGCCAGAGACTTCTGAGGGACTTTCCAGCTCAATCATTCTCTTACGTGCCTCAATTAAGTTCAATAAAAATACAGGGATGGGTGCACCTGGAGCCACACCACTCTCGCCCTCTCCATCGCCACATTCATTACATCCTGACATGCCTGGCAAAGCACACAGGCTAAGGAGAGGAACCAGCTGCTGCCAAACCTGAGGGCTGTGGGGTGGAACGAGCTGGAAGGCCAAGATGCCATCTTCAAGCAATTCCATTTCAAAGACTTCAACAGGGCTTTTGGCTTCATAACAACAGTAGCCCTGCAGGCTGAGAAACTGGACCACCATCCTGAATGATTTAACATGTACAACAAGGTCTTCATCACCCTGAGCGCCCCTGAGTGTGCAGGCCTGTCAGAATGGGACATAAACCTGGCCAGCTTCATGGAACAATAGCAGTGTCCATGACCTAGACCCTGCCATTCCTCTCTGAATTCTTCAGGGAAAGGGGTGACTGATCTGGAAATCCAGAAAGAGAACAGGGGAGCCCCAATATGCTGCTGCAGTCAAAATTGCCAAGTCCACCCTGCTGCCTCCAGTTAGGGGTGAGTTCTTGCTGTGGAAAGAGATGCCAGCATCACTGCCAACACCAGAAACTTAGACCATTTCCCCCACACCATGCCCTTCATCCTTGGGGCTTTATTAAATGTGCACCAATTTGATTAAGATCTTCCCATCCTTTACAGCTTCCCAGCAATAGTAATGATTTTCTTTCCAGGCTATATCTTGCTCCCTTTCTAATTCATTTCGCAAGAAGCTGTGATAGAAGCTGTGTCTCAGACAGACAGAATCTTATCTTAGAAACCAGAACCCTAATGCCAACCCCTTCTGTGTGACAGAAACACATGTGCTTTTATGCCTCAATTCAAACTATTGTTTCACTTGGAAAAAAATACGGGGGTGGGCAAAAGTAGGTTTACAGTTGTGAGTACTAGAAACAGTTTATTCTTGTATTATTTATTTACTATTTATTGTATTTTTTATTACTATTATCAACCTACTTTTGCCCACCCTAATTACATGATTAGTTTTTCTGAGAAAACATCTTTTTAGGTACCTACATGATCTTGTTTCATCCTCACAATCTAAGAAGATAGATGTTAGGGTCCTTTTTAAAAGTGGAAACTGAGGTTCAGAGGGGGCTGACTCTGCCTAGATCAGAGAGCTCATAGGAAGCTGAGCTGGAATTCAAACCCAGGATATCTGACGCCAAACACCAAGATACCATGCCAGAAGAAAAAAAAGAAAGGAAACTGAAATGAGTGTTGTAGTAGTGGGAAGTGGAAAAGGAACGGTGAAGCCCTCAGCTCAAATAGCTCTGGCTAAGGGATTAAGGGTGGTGGGAGGAGAGGCTCGAGGAAAGGTGCTTGAGAGGCTTAACTTCCTGAAAGCAGCTTCATCTTCCTTCCAGGTGCTGGAATGTGTGGCTCTTCCTGAGGTGTGTCTCCTGACGTCGAAGCTGGACCCTATCCACCCCATCTCCTCCTACCCTTTCTCCTGAAGTGGAATATGCCAGTAGCCTGGAGCCTGGAGTGTTGAAGCAGTCTGACTAGCTGGTGCTGGTAGCTGACATCAGAGCCTGGAATTTTGTTTCTGGGAAACCCCCAAGGGCCAGCAGGACAGCCTGTTGCAGTTTCCTTTTCCATGGAGGATTGCAGCTCTTGAATTCTCACCATTCCTAGCCCCAGAAATGGGCACCATCCTGTGTTTTTATTAAGGTACAAGGAAACCAAGCACTGGGGAAAACCACAGTAACTCCCTTGGCCAGGCTCCTTGGTCCATTTTAAGAATCTGACCACAGGCAGCTGGAGAAGAATGAGCTTTGGGTTCAGACCACAAAGCCTGAGCTAGGACTGGACTGGCTTGTCATGTGACCTTAGGCAGGTCCCATGCTGGTTCTTAGTATACCAAACTATAAACCCAGAGAGGGGCATTGGACTCAACTTGCAAATGCAGGCCATGGCCCTGTTCCATCTGAATCACCTTAGGAACATATCATGTAGCAGATTCCCAGGCCTTGTTACAAACCAAAGTCTGGATCTCCAGAAGCAGAGCGCAGAAATCTGTATATTTAAAGAGCTCCGCACGTGATTCGGGGGCAGCTATCTTTGGTAATTACAGAACAAGATCTGTAATTGACTTCAAACCAACTCTTCCTTCTAACAGAAAATTGCTCTGTGACCTTGCCATGTGCATGCCTCTCTTTGGACCTCAAGGTTTTTTTCCATCTGTAATATGAGGGGGTTGGACTAGAATAGCTGATCTCCAAGGGCCCTTCTCTCACGGCCAAGTTTGTGATTCCAAACTTATGAATGAAATTTTAAACTTCAGGTCAGAGGCAGAGTGACAAACAGCCACAAGCTGGGACAAACTGTTCCCCAGGAACTCCTCTGATCACTTGGTGACGTCACTTATGTAATTTCCACACTAGGCCCCCACTATGGGCAAGTAAGGACAACTGCTACTGGGGTCACTTCCAAATCCACCCCCAAAGCCCTTGGGAAATGTCCTCATATAGGTCTAAGGGCTTTGGAGCCCAGCTTGTATTTGAATCCTGGCTCTACTACTATCTCGCTGGGTGACCTTGGGGGAGTTACTTCATCTCTGTGGGTCTGTTTCCTCCTCTATTAAATGAGGATCAGAGTAGTATCCATGTCATGGGCTGTCCTGAGAGTCCAATGTGTGCTTACGTCACTGCCTGATACACACTCAGCATTATGTAAATGTTGGAGATATTAATTATTGTTATTTTTCTTCTCTTGGAATGTAGGAGTGGCAATACCTGATCTCTCAGATTTATGGCAAGGATCTAGATAGTTATCAGAGTGAGCCCAGTGCCTGGTACATAGTAGGAACTCAGTAAATGTGGGACCCTCTCTCTAATCCCTCCCCAAGGGTCTCCAGCTCCCTACCTTTCTCCCTTCTTCCTCCCCTAGGCTGCCTTACAGCCCAGCTCACATGACCCTTTCAAGGAATGTTTGATGAAAACACGTAGTGGAGACACGTGTCTCAGGGACACGTCATACAACTCGGCACTCACAGTTTTTGGAAACTATGTGGGAGGCCAGCATTTGGCTGCTTGTCCTCTGCATCAGTGGCCATCCTGGGCTCTGGCCAGTGAGTTCGTCTCTTAGAAGGGAAATTGGAGAGAGAGGAGAGAGAGCTCATTGCCTGCCTGTTTTCTCCCCAAGATTGAGAATCCTTTGTTACCCAGACTTTTTTAAAGGCTGTGTGAGGCTCCATATTTGGAGAGGAGCATTTGCTCAGCACTTACTGTGTGCCAGACATTTATATTAGTTCGTTTAATCCTTATGTAATTTCTAAAACAAGCCTGTGAGTTGTGGATACAATATTCCCACTTAACAGATGAAGAAACTGAGGCTCCAAGAAGGAAGTGACTCGCTCAGTTCACAGCTGGGTGTGGTTGGTCTTGACCCTAACTAGAAATGATTTCTTTCTCTGACCTTGGAGGATTCAGGGCTTTATTTTAAGAAGAAAAGCTGTTTTCTTCACCTTTTCATTATCATTTGTTCATTCAGTCATTCATTTGATAAATATTCATTGGTATTTACCAGGAACTGATCTGGGTGATGCAGATATATAGAAATAAAGTGAAGAGAGAAAAACTCTGACTTCATAGAGTTCATGTTATCACGGAGGAGAAAGACAACAAACAAGTCAACCAAATTATAAAATTTAACATCAAGTCACGAGAAGTGCTGTGAAGGAAATAGGGGGAGAGGGGGAGAGAATAGGGAAGGTGAGAGGAACTAGGTCAGAGATGGCAGTCGGGAAAGACTTCCCTGAAGAGGTGGCTTTTTAAGCAGAGATCTGATTGAAGTGAGGGATGGAGCCAACTGAGTATCTGGGAAGAACATTCCAGATAGAGGAAACACAAGTGCAAACCCCTGAGGCAGGAGTGAGATTGGCACATTGGAGGGATAGCAAGGAGGCCAGTGTCCCAGGAACTGAGTGAACAAAGGGAGGAGTGGAGGCGCCAGCCATCAACCCTTGCCCAAGAATCTCCAGCTTACAGTTCATTGTAACCTTACAACACCCCTGGGAGAGGAGAGGGGGGACTAAGGGTGGGAGTAGGTGGGAGCGCTGGAGGGCGACAGCTTCATTCTCTCGTCCAACAAATATTTTTAAAAAATATGTTTTTGGTCCAGCCGGGTGTGGCTCAGCAGTTGAGCGTCGACCTGGGATCCAGGAGATCGGGGTTCAATTCCCGGTCAGGGCACATGCCCGGGTTGCAGGCTCGATCAATGACTTTCTCATCATTGATGTTTCTGTCTCTCTCTCTCCCTCTCCTTTCCTCTCTCTGAAATCAATAAAGATGTATTACAAAAATAAGAAATAAAAAAAATATGTTTTTGCCTGGCCAGGCGTGGCTCAGTGGTTGAGTGTCGACCTAGGATCCAGGCTGTCAGGATTTGATTCCTGGTCAGGGCACATGCCTGGGTTGTGGGCTCGATCAGTGACCCTCTCATCATTGATGTTTCTGTCTCTCTGTCTCCCTCTCCTTTCCTCTCTCTGAAATCAATAAAGTTATATTTTAAAATAAATAAATAAAATAAAAATATGTTTTTATTGATTTTAGAGAGGGAGAGAGACAGAGAGAGAAACATCAATATGAAAGAAATATCAATCCATTGCTCCAACACACACCACACCGGGGATTGGACCCAAAACCTAGGCATGAACCCTAGCCTGGAATCCAACTGGTTACCTTTCAGTGCACTAGAGATACGTCTGTGAACAAGATAGTGTCCCTGCTTTCATGGAGCTACATCTGGTGGGGAAACAGATGATACATAAGTTAAAGAATAAATGTGTTGTCAAGTAAGGAAGTGTTGTAACAAAAATAAAGAAAAGCAAGGAGAAGGTGATTGGAGGGGGGAGGGTTATTTTTAGAATTCTTTAAAATACCTCAGGTGGATGCTGACTCACTGTGTGGGGCCTTGGTTTGCATATCTTACAATGGGTTTGCCTGTCTCCAGGGTTGAAAGGTCTAGGAGGGACCTTCCCAGTTCTGTAGTTATGCAAGGCAGCGGCTGGACATTCCATGGCCTCTGGAAGCGCATTGTCTGGAACTGGAGAGAGATTTGCATGTTGAGGAAGGCTGGGGGGGGGGGGGGGGAGAGCCATTCTGGGAGAGAGCCCCACACCCACTCTCTCAACTGTCCTGAAAATAGTGACATGGTTACTGTTACTTGCTCTGTGTGAGGAGCTGCTGGGGAGGGGGATAACTCCAGACGCAGAGGAGACCCCTGTGATCATAAAAACAGATAACATTTATGTGCTAGGTACTGTGCTAGGCATCACACTCTCCACTCTCACTGTAGAACAACTATAATGACTCACAAGCTACAGATGAGGAAACCGAGGCACAGAGAGGTCAAGTGTCCCAAGTCACACAGCCAGGATTACAGCCCAGGTCTCTCTGACCCTGAAGCTTATGCTTTTAACCTCTGAGACACACAGAGAAAGGAACGTCTGCCCAAGGAAGGGGACAGATAGAGAACTAGACGTCTCAGGGGAAAGAGAGATAAGAGCTACATGAGAAGTGAGAGATTTAAGAAGGCTTCCAAGAGGAGGAGGCATTTGAGCTGGGCTAGTAGGGACAGGATTGTAGTAGCTTCTTGGCCTTGGTGTCGTGGATGCTCCAGCTGTTCACACAGCCTCAGGTAACTCTGGCCTGGGAGGCCTGGGGGGGGTGGGGACAGCTTCACCCCTGGCCTAGGGCGGGGGTCAGCTCTGCTTTTGAGGGGTGGTGGGCAGGGCCTCTGGGCTCCCTGGATCACTCCTCCGGCTGAAAGGAGGCTGGGAGGAGATCATGGCCTGACTGCTCCATCTCAGGGGTAGGAAAATCAGAAAGAGGTGGGGGAACCAATGTGGAGGCACGGACCATGGACCTGGCCTTCACCTTGTTCCATCTTCCTAATTCCCCAAGAAATATGTCTTTTACCCTCATTTTACTGAGGAGCAAAATAACTCAAACTTTCCTCTAACTGGCAAGTCATGTGCTGGAACCAGGATTCTATCATCTATTCTATCATCTATCTATCATCTATCTATCATCTATCTATCTATCTATCTATCTATCTATCTATCTATCTATCTATCTATCTATCTATCTATCTATCATCTATCTATCTATCTATCAATCTATCATCATCTATCTATCTATCTATCTATCTATCTATCTATCTATCTATCTATCTATCATCTATCTATCTATCATCTATCATCATCTATCTACCTATTTATTTCCCTTCTATGTTTCTCCTCCCCCTCCCCCCCTCCCCCTTCCTCCTCCCTTCCCCTCCCCTCCCCCTTCCTCCTCCTCCTCCCCCTCCTTCCCCTCCCCCTTCCTCTTCCTCTTTCGTGGTCTTCACTGCTATTTGTTTGTTTGTTTAAGTAGGTAATGGAACCAGGATTTTAGTCAAGCGCTTCTTACCCTAAAACCTGTGTGAGCTCTGTTTGTTTTGCTGGTTGGCTTTTTGTTTTCTTGTTTGGGGTGTGTGTGTGTGTGTGTGTGTGTGTGTGTGTGTGTGTGTGTGTGTACTCCAGCTGAGTTCTACAAAACTTTGACTACTGCATTTTGTTTTCTGGGAGCCAAAGAAGAACCCATTAGAACTTTGTAAAGTGCCTCAGGGTTCCACCAAATTGTTTTTAAGTCTTTGGAGGTCATAACTTCATTGTGGATCTAAAGAGAGAATCTGAAGTTTCTTACCCCAGAAAAATTTACATAGAAACATACCCTACAAAGGTAGTGACCATCATGTACCCTTTGCCCCCAATCCAAGGAGCACAGGTTAAAACCCCACAAAGCCACGGATAGCTGTATTCAAACATACTGCGCACCTTCAGAGAGATTCTCACACCTTGGAGAAGGGGAAGTTAATTTCTTAATTTCAGGGGGTTGGCATAGTTTTGTAGAAGAGCTTCCACTAACTGTCTCAACTAGCAGTTTTCAGTCGTTTTTGCTCGTGTACTCTCTAAATGATTATTGAAAAACTACTTCCTGGCACACTTTTTAGTTGACAGCTAACCTTTGTCATTGAAAGTTGACAAAGTTACAATGGTTGTAATTTCTGATACATTATAAAGTCATACACTTAAAAATAAATAGTTACCTAACTCTTTTAAACATATCCAGTTAATTAAATACCCTAGCAATTTGATACTTACAACCCTCCATTTAAAAAATACATGAACGGAGTTAGAGCCGTGGCTGCTTTTGTCGCGGACATGAAACTCGATGACTTCTACAGGGAGCCAAGTCTCTGATACAGACGTTTGCAGATTCTTCAGCAATGGTGCAGCCCCCACCACGAAGCCCAGGACGCTTTCTCCAAGCTTAAAAAGTAAGAAGCCCCGGGGAACTTGTGCTGGTGATTGGAACAGACATGAGAGCTGCGGCTGCACCTCAGGTTCCAGCCCCGAAATCCTGGAAGGGGTTAATTCAGGCCTTCCTGGATGCTGCCACCGATTTTGACCTTCTAGAAGATGAGGAGAGCAAACAACTTCAGAAATGTCTCCATGAAGACAAGTGTCTTGCTCATGTGGCCCATGACCTTATTTGGGAACTCTCTCCTGATGGTAGTAATGATCGATCCACGTGCGACAAAGACTGTTACATGCAGCATTCAATGACTTGGAGTCAAAGACGGAAGACTCTGCTTCGGTCAGTGCTCCATCTGATGGGAAATGGAGCCCTGGTATTGGCTACGGTTTTCAACAGTGTATGAAGCAGCCCAGGGGAAACCACGCGCACCCTCTGACCTTACTGATGAACAAAAGGTTCTCCAGAGAAGCGGAAGCTGAAAGTGTTACCATCCACGGGGTCTACACCAATCCTGCGGCACTGACCTCATCCAGCTGGGTATCAGGATGTGCTCAGAAACACTGAAGTTATGAGAGAGATGTAGAAACTCTACGCAAACAAGTCATTTCTTTCCCTGGTTGAGGAGGGGCTGTGGGTGACACCACTTTCCAAGCCCTTTTCTCATTTCCAAGTTGGATGAGGTCAGTGCCACAGGATTGGTGTAGACTCAGAAGCATAAATCGGACATAACACATTTCATGCTAGTTCGGATAGGAGATAGAGTTCAAGAAGCTTCGAGAAGACCTGGGGGACAAAGGGATTTACATTGTCCCTTATGGAATTGAATATGCTGATCTTCCAGAGTATTTCAAGGGACTGACCTATAAGATGTCCAGGAGGGGACAGATGAGCAGGCACGGTGAAAGCAGGTCAGCTAAATGGTCCATCTGCAGCACACAGTAAAATGAGAGACCATAGTACACGAGAGGGCTACAGAAGTCACCACCGTTAGACCGAGCTGTAAGGCCCTACTGTGGACAGTGTTCAACAGTAAACTTACAAGAACCCCACGCAGCTCCTAGCAATAATCGAAACCCAGAAGTTGAACGCTGGGGCTACACTGAGTATGGTGGGGGAATGTCCCAACTTAACCCTTCTTGCCGGTCAGTTCTCGGTCTTTTATTTTGTTTTGTTTTTTCCTTCCTTGGTTCTTGGTCTTACGTGAGGCGTGGCTTATTGATAACTCGGTCATATTCCTCTGCCTAAAAAATATATATGGATATATTGGATCATTATTTTACTTTCTATGACCATAACACTAGGTATTAAATTTTTCTATCATTACAATTATCATAAGAATGTAATTGATAAAAAAAATGTAAATACATCATAATTTTTTAATGTCCCACCAAAAATTTTAACACCTTTATTGAGATACAACAGACATAAAATAAACTACACATATTTAAAGTGTACAATTTGATATGTATACACTCATGAAGCCAGTTCCCAAACTTTGAGAAATAATTATTAAACAGAAAAAGTACAGTGGGTGATTTTCCTCACCAGTTAGTTCACACATCCCTGGGTGAATACTGCTTGTGCTAGAATGAGATCACTTTAGCAATAATTTTATTGCTAATTTTTACGGCTGTTGAACAGTGAGTGGTGTGGTGAAACCAGTACAAACTGGTTTCATGTTTGGGGCATTTTGTGGGTGGTAGCTAAACATAATCATTACTAAAAATTAAATTATATAAACTTACAATTAAATAAACTATATAAGAAACAAAGAAAATAAGTACTCAAAACATGACTGCCTAATTATTTGCCTACATTTTACTGTTATCTATGTTCTTGATATTATTTGCACCTATTGTATTTGTGTGGCATCCCTAACTAACTCTAAATTCAGTGGCATCACGCTGGTAATTGAAATCAGCTGTGGTGGGAATATTGACACCACAGAAATTGGCAAATGGAACAAATAGCACTTTCTGACTCTCCCCACTTTCCCTCCATGCACCACATATCGTTAAATATTTACCAGCACACCAGTGGCTGTAGGTGCTGAGAAACCCTCTTCACTTAAAGAGCTGGTGGGAACGAAAGGTGCTTTGTTAAAGCAATGTGATGACTGATAATTAAAATCACACAGCGATTTATCAACAAAAAGTATTTTTAATGATCTACCTACTGACAACTAGATTAGAAGCTCCTTCAATTCTGTGGACAGAAAAGATGGCAAAATCCATCTGGCTGGCAAAAGGATTTCCTATTCTGACATGAAATTCATTCATTTTCTCAGCTTATTTCCAAAGCCAAGCTGAGAAAATTGGCTTTCCTTTAAATCCGTCGGGAAGCACCTGAGCGGCATCTGAAGCTTGCTTTACTTCCGAGGCTGTCTGCCGGGAGGATTTTCCTCTTTGGGTAATTAAGGGCTGGGACGGCGCAGGGGCGCCCACTTTCTGCTCTTCACACACTCTTCATAGGAAGCCAGCAGAGGCCGAAATATCCTGGTTCTGGACCCATGCTTCAGCCTTCGAAAGACAAATAGACACACATATTCTTATAAAGACATATTATCTATGTGTTTATATATCTTTATATCATATTTTCATATCTTTACACCATATAAAATAAGAAGAGCTACGGAGGCTAGACACCATTGGTACTTTGATTATCATGGGATGCTCCCCTCTAAGAATTCCAACAGTACCTGTACTTGGGGCCCCAGGGGATTTACCCCCTTGCTCTCCCCCACCCTCCCCCTCACCCCCCACCCCCCACCCTCATACACACTGTTGGGGGGGTGCAGGGATAAGGGTCACACAGGACTGTTTTATTTTGTTTTTGTTTTTTTTTGCAAAGGTGGAAGCAGATGTGAGAATGGAGGTAAACTTGCAGAGCAGTTCTCTGAGAGATCAGACTTTTCAGGAAGTTCAAAACCTGGGAAAACAAATCCCTTGAAACAGGAGTCAGCCACCCTGAAACCAAGAAGTCTGCCCATGGCTTACTTTTGTTCAGCTCACTGCTAAGAATGATTTTGACATTTTTAAATGATTGGGGGGGGGGGGAGAGATCAAAAGAAGAATGCTATTTAGTGACCGTGAAACTTTTATAAAATTCAGATTTCAGTATCCACAACCAGTGTTTCGTTACAACACAGCCCCGCCATGCTTTTAAGTACGCATTGGCTCCCCTTGTGCTACACAGCTCTAGAGTTTAAGTAATTGTGACAAGAGGCCGTGTGGCCGGCAAAGACTAAAAAATACTTAGCTCTTCACAGAAAGCATTTCTGGACCCCTTAAAACTAGCGGTGTTCGCGCCCCATGAGGACCGTCTCCCGTACCCTCGGAGGGGAGCGTACTTGGTTTGAAGGGCGCTGGTCTAAACTGACGACCCTGGGCAAGTCCTTCTGTGCGTGGGCCTCAGTTTCCCCCACTGCACAATGAAGTTAGACGCAGTGATCTTTGGGGGCCTGTCTAGCAGGGCATCAAATCAATAAAGGGGGTTGGGGCTTCTGTAGGACGGTGACTCGGGGGAGATGGGGACCCGGCGGACGCGCACAGGGCGGGTCCCTCGGGGTTTCCATCTCCGCCCGCGGGCGCTGCGCCCCGGAGGCCCAGCTTTCCCGGGGAATTCCTGGGGGAGGGGGCAGGGGTGCGGGCGCGGGGCGGGGCGGGGCGGGGCGGGGCGGACACCGCCTATAAGGGCGGCCGCCCGCGGGCCGCGGCCACTCGCCTGCGCGCCCTTTCCGCACCGCGGCACCATGGCCCCCGCTCGCCTGCTCGCGCTGCTGCTGCTCCTCGTGGGCGCCCCGGCCGCCGCCGCGGAGTCGGTAGGTGCTTGGAGATCCCCGGGGGGGCGGACCAGGATCTCCTTTGTTCCTGGGAGCCTGGGATAGGGGGTGATCGGGGAGCTGCGCCACCCCCAAGGAGATGCCGAGGCCGGGGAAACTTTGTTGGAAACTTGGCTCCGAGGTCACAGAGAGGCCCCGGGGGGCGGCGGGGGGCGGGGAGAGCTCCTTTGCTCGCCGTGCGCCCCCAGCCTGTTGCTCGTCCCGCCTCCCCGTGGCCTCCGCCCCGCCGCGGGCTCCGGGCTCGGACGTGACTAAGCCGGTGTCACCTTCCCCCCCCTTCCCTGGTGATCCTGGGGCTGGCTGGGAGCCCCGAACCTCCTCCTCGTCTGCTCGGCGCCGGGAGCGGGCAGCCCCGGAATCCCGGACGCCTGGGGATGAGGGAGACGGCGAGTGCGCGGGAGGGGGCGGGGTTTGGGGTCCTGCGGGGCCTCGTTTCACACACCCGGGAGTGGACGACCGAGCCCTGACCTCACTTCTGGCCGCAGCGTTGCCGCTGGCTTGTGACTTAGGGCAGGGCCCTGCCCCCGCTGAGTCTCCGTTCCCCCATCTGCACCGCCAAGGGTTTGGGGGAGTGCGGCGGGAGGTGACCAGTGTTTCTCTAGGGTCGGTCTTTACAAAGTGGAGACTCTGATCCTCCGACAGCCGACCGGAGCGGTGGTTGGGGCTCCGCGCTTCACCGCGCGCCGCCCCCGCCTCGCCCGGCCGCCCTGGGCCTTACGCGAGAAGAGCGTTTACTTTCGCCCGGTGAAGACTGGAAAGTCGAAGCACCCACCTCGAGTGAGAATGAGGTGAAGGGGGCTGGGGAGAGAAGGCCTCCGGGAGCCGCGAGTCTTTCCCTGTCGCTGCCCACTGGTCCCTGTCGTGGGCGAAGTCCTGGGCCACCTGAAGCGTCATTCATCCCAGCAGCCAGCTGGGGAGAAGGGAGGCGACCTGTGGGAAGTTGAGGGCGCAGGAATTGCTGGGAGAGGCGATCTGCCCTCCAAGGGCCTGGGCTTTGTGCCCCCTTCCTGTCCTTAAGCCCAGTTTTTTTGGGGGGGAGGGGTGGGGAACGAAGCGAATCCCTATCGTCAGTTCCTCTGGATTCCTGTTTTTCTGGGATTGCTTAGGGGAAAGTCGGTTCTGCAGGGCAGGCCACGGGTGAGGAATGAATGGGACCCTGAGTAATAGCTTTCTAATGACTCTGTCAACTAGCTTAATTCTGGCAACAACCCTGTTTACTGTTCTTAAACTGTTCCTGAGGCTAGAAAAGCTAACTAACCTGCCCAAGGCCACACAGCTAATTAGGGGCTGAGCAGATTCTCTCTGCTCTCATCTTAACTTGTATGTAGTCTGATGCTACTCTGAGTGGCAGCTGCTGTGTCCCACCCTGCGATAACTCAAGACTAATTTCGAATCTAAAGATTTGGGGCTGGCTGTCCAGCCTCACGGAATTCTGAGGTGGAAGGTGATGACTCCCCCAAACTAAGGGCAGCCTTGCCGAAAAGTTAGTGGCTGAGCCAGGACTCAAACCCAAGCCTGCTGCTCCCTGGTGCAGTGGTCCTTACTAGGCCCTGAAGGATGTGTTGGAGTCCAGCAGTCCGAGAGGCATCCAAAGGAATGCCATGTTGGATCCCGTTGGCCTGGGCAATGGGAGGGGAAAGACCCCGGAGGCTGTGAGGTCAGTGCATGGGCAATCACGTGCCAGTCTTGGCTCAGGGACTGCTGAGCTTGCAAGTCCCTGAGTAGAAGCAGACAGCTGTGTCCCCAAAGGATGTGGTTTGGGGAAGGGCTGTCAGCCCTGAGTGTGGTGACCCATCAGATGGGGGAGATTTCAGCCCTGAGCAACTGCTTCCTGAGAGAGGTGTTCTTCTGTTTCATCCTGACCTCAGTGCTCCCCTTCCTGGCTAATGTCACAGACCTTCCACCTCTAACTGGGTCAGAGGGCTTCCCCTTTTGGCCCACCACCCCCCCTTTCTTCCCAAGGCTGTGGCCAGAAAAATCAGACCTCACTGCAGGAAGAAAGGTTTTGCTAATAGCTATGATTTATTGGGTGCTTTCCCTGTGCCAGGTTGGGTATATGGAAAGCACTCCACAAAAAGCCTGTGGGGGATTGTACCGTGCCCACTCTGCAGATGAGAGAACTGAGAGTGGTAAAATGGGTACCACTTTGAGGTAGCAGAGAGCATCTAGGCCATCAGTCTGTCCAGTAGTCCTCTCCAATAGTGCTATTGGGGCCCCTCCCCAAATTTTAGGTTTAAGCCAAAGGCCTGCCCTCCCCTCAGGTGGTTTCCCCCACCTCCTAAGGTGCCAGAAGTTTTGGGAAGGAAACTCTGGCTAAGCACCCAGCCTCTTCTCCATTTAGCTAGGGCTTGCCTTCCTAAACCAGTTCTTCTTGTCCAGCTGGGAGTATTCCCCTGAACTGCCTTCCTGCCACTCCCTCCCTAGCCAATTAAAGGCAGCCTTGTTTTGGGAGTCTGACCCCCACCTTCCAGGTGGTGCTGTCCAGGAGCACAACCCACCTATGTGGCATCAGGCCCAGTTGGTTCTGGGGAAGTGTCCCCCACCCATCAGTGTACTTTAGCTTAGAGATGTGTCTGGTCTCCTTGAGAATTCTCTCCTTGATTGCATGGAAATAGGGCTGGGGAGGAAGCCAAAGGGTCTAGGATCCTTGAGTGACCAGTGAGAGCTCTTTGGAATTCTTAGAAGCCCTGAAAGCCACCAAGCACCCAGGAGAATATTTGGACCACAGTTTAGGGGCGGTGAGTCCCATGGGTCCCATGGGGTCGAGTCCCTTTCCCTCTCTGGGTTGATATTTCCCATCTGTAAAATGGGATTTCAACCAAATGGCCTCCAGAGCCCTTTCCAGCTCGAGTAGTTTATTAATGATTAAGTACCTACACTTTGAAAAGGGCTTTGGAAACCATAAAGGCACCCTAAGGCTTTCCCTCCCTTGAAGAAAGTTACATTTGTTGAGGGAATGATACACTCCACCAAATTCTGAGTTGTCTCCCCCCCTGCACACACACATACCACTTCCACCCACACACCCCCAAGGCAGGGACTCTGCTCTATTCCTTTTTAGTGAAACACTTGTCTTGTAGTTAGTACTCAGGAAATGTTTGTATGAATGAATAAGTAATATTCAGGCATGTAACTTCATTCTAAAAAGGGCACCGGGGTTATTTAATACTGATGTGAATGCCTCCTGGTGTACTGCAAGGTAGGTATGACTATCTCCATTTTTACAAGGAACTGATGCTCAGAGGAATGTAGTGGTTTGCCAAGGTCAAAACAAGGTCTGTCTGATAACACAAAATGTTTACTTTGGTCGTCCTCAGAGAACATTCCAGGTCAGGAAATTGCTTGGGTTGAAGGTAGATACCTTAGGTCCTACCTCTGAATTGCTGGGTGACCTTGAGCTATAATGCCCTATTTCTGGATCTCAGTGTCCCCAACTCTAAAATGAGGAGGTTGGACCAGAGCCCTTCAGGATCCTTCCTGTCCTGAGAGCTTACTGCTAGGGGGAGGAGAGCTTTCTTGGCCTTCTTGGTAAAGAGCCTGAACAAGAGAAGTTGGGGGTGGGGAGGGACATTCAGCTCCTGCCATCCCCAGCTCCTGGAAACAGAGGGCTTTTCCAAGAACTTAGTGCTGAGCGGCCTGAATGAGCGCCTGGGAGAGCGGGGCTGGGCTACCCGCCCCAGCTCCCTCCTGGGAGGAATTGACTCCTAGCTGTCCTCAGCCTCCTGGACTGCTGGGTGTGAGTTCCAAATGATGTTTCAAATTCGGGAAAGGGACTGGACAGGGCTCTGTGTGAGTCACTGGAGGAGAGCGATGGCTGGCCTGCCTGAGCCACCCATTCCTTTCTACTGCTTGGCTATAGGATGGCTCTATGGTGGGGTTATTGCAATAGGCTCCAGAATTTTACCTTGTTCTCTGAGAGCCTACTAAAGACAGTCAGCATCTCCAAGGCCTCGAGGGGACACATCAGAAATAATAGTACTTGGCCCAGTCCTTCACAGTGCCTTGCCCTGTGTGAGGACTTTGAAAGAATAGAATTTAGCCAGTCCTCAAAGTTGGTTATTTGGCCTCTGCTGAGCAGGTAATGCTTTTTCTCTCTTTTTTTCCTTATAGCAAAACTAAGGCTGCAACTGGTCTTTTATAGAGCAAAGCTGGCACAGTCCAGATTGGATTTGACCTGAGGAGTCTGGTTTTTTGGACACCCCTTCCTTGCTTTCTGGGACTGGCTACAGGGCATTGGAACATTGGTTTGGAGTTAGGCTAAGCTAACTCCAGAGATGTGAGGTCCTGTCTGACTCAGGATGGGCCACTCAGCCACTCAGCTTCTTGGTCTGTAAGATGGTCTGGACTGTGGTAAGGCTTGTAGGAGATGACAGGACCGCAAATAAAGCTCCCAGTGTCATGCTTGGTAGGGAGGGGGCGTTCTTAGTGACAGTGCCCTTCTTTGTCCAGGCTACTTGGATGCTACCTGGTACCTTTGAGGAACCCACCCCCCTTGGTCCCTGGAAAGCTTTATCCCCTCCCCCATTTCAACCCAGAACTGCAAGGTGGGGAGGGAGGAGTCCAGGGTGGGGCTGATGGAGCCCAAATCTTCTATTTGTTTGTCTTAGAAGTAGGCTGTTTGCTAATTATCAGATGGGTTTATATTTAATCAAGAACCAGTTCCAGGCAGCCCCACCCTCCTGGCCTGATCAGTAGAAACCCCTTGCTGAGAAGTTTGCAACCTGGAGGGAGAGGGTGCTGGGGTTTCTAAAGGCTTCGGAACACTGGGACAGGGCCCAGGACTTGGGGGTCGTCAGGTTAGAGACTGAGTGAATTGCAGATCTGACTTTGGGCTTTGAGGGGGTGTGATGGTGGACAGAAAGGTAGTGTTCTGAAAAGCCAGTTTTCCTGTGTTTTCATTGCCTGGTGCCTAGAGAGGGAGGAGGAGACAGCATTTGTCAACACTGGGGGCCTGATTTCGCTTAGGAAGGAGAAGACAAACCTGACTTCGTGAGCTGGTTTGTTATTAACTCGCTGCTGAGCTTTGGGTGCCATCTCACACATCTCCAAGGGGCCGCTGGCCCTGTCGGCTGGAGGCTGGGCGCCTGGAGAATGGGTATGTTTCACAGCCAGGAAAACCCGAGCCCCGTCCCAGCTCTGCCTCTTACCCTCAGTGACACACAGTAAGTTAATAAGTCACTTCGCCAACTGGAGCCCCAGTGTCCTCTATAAAACACCTGTGTCGCTCGAGGGTCATAATCCGTGCTTGGCAAACTTGTAAAGTGCTGGCTTAAGTTTCGTTCAGTATTGTCAGCTAGACAAGGGTTCTTAACCTGGCCAGAGGCTGGCTTCAGAAAGGTGGTCTGTACCCACGTTGAAAATGTAAACTGATGGTTACAGTTCTTGGGGTTCAAAACTTTTTACTTTTTTCAGAAAACTCTAGGAGTCCTCAAAAGATCACTCTGGTCTGAACAGTTCTTTCTAGCTTTGGCCTTCTGCAGTCCCCACCCCTTTTACTTTCCACCCACCTCTGTGCCCTCTGTTACTCCCCTCTCTCACTCCCCATCCAGGCCCTCCAACTCAGCCCCATCCCCCTTACTCTGCATGTCCCCCTCCCTGTCCTTCAGGCCCAAACTCGGCTGTCCCAGTTTTCTCTGGCACAGTGGAAGAGGCTGCTAGTCAGGTGACACCTGGGGTAATGGAAAGGGGAGGCAGGGAGAGGCTGGTATGTGTGGAAACAGTGACTTGATGGAGCCTGCCGGTCACGGCCAGGCCTGCAGGGACTGGCTGTACCACTGCAGCCTTGGGGCATGGGGGCAGGGGTGACCTGTGGCTGGGCGAGTCACCTGGAGTAGAGACAGTCCTTGCCCTGGGGAAGCTGGGCTAAGATGTCTTTGGGACAGACTGACTTGGTCTAGAGCCGTGGCTTCCCCAAGTGGTAGGGGAGGCTTTGAAGGGGCAGGAAGCCAGCACCCAGAGCTGATCTAATCACCCCAGACAAGGCTATCAACTCTGCTCTTGAGAACAGGGAGGCTTGTTTATGTCCTGCCCGACATCCAGCAGGGACCTCGGATCCAGGATCCGCTGCCTAGATTACAAACCCCAGCTTCAATGCACCTCTGTCTCCGAGGCCCTGCGGGAGCCAGCCCCTCCCGGCTGTCTCCACCAGTAATCGGTAATCGGAGCAGTGCCCAGCTTAGTTACCAGGCTTCAAGACAGAGGGAGGCTTGTCTCTTTGAGAACTGTCTTTTACAGGTGGGGAAACCAAGGCCCAAAGAGGCAGTCTCCCAAGATCGCTTGGGAGTTAGTGACGGGTGTGACATCGGCTCCTGGCAGGGAGACATCCAGAGGCTCCCTGCCCCTCCCCCTGCCCCCATTCCTAGCTGGCACCCCAGGATCCTGGAGCCCTTGCTGTGGGAATGGGTTGCCCTGGGGGGTTGGTGAAAAGCTGGCTGCTGGCAGTGCCAGGCCTGGCTACTCTCCTGAGTGATTGTGTTCAGAGTAACCCGACCTCAGAGTGGGCAGAGCCTGGGCAGAGAGGACATTCGAACCCCCACCCCACCCCCAGACCTGGCTTAACCCTTTAGGCACCAGAGCACCGGGTTGGGGATTGGTGTGTGGTTGTTTTTGCCTTCTAGATAATTTCTTTTATCCCCAAGGCAGGTCAGGAAATACTCTGGCATAGAATTTCAGGCATCCCTCGCCTTTGCTGTTTGATCCTTTTGGAAAAATACAACTGAAATACAACTGGTCTTTTTTGCATAGGACAGGTTGCTCCATGTTGTGTGACCTTGGGCAGGTCTCTGCCCCTCTTGGGGTCTTTCCCCCTTGCACAGTCTGAAGGGGACATGATTGGTTGTGGAAAGGTCTCTGATCCAGTATAGGGTATAGCCCTGTGCAGTTTGCAAAGTACCTCCGACCGCGTCCTTTCCGGCAATGGAATTGCTTCAGCTTTTCCCAGGTCTCTCTGACTCTTTGACCATTAACCCCCTTATCCAGAAGGAAGACAGATGGGGATTAATAATAGCCACTGTCGTTGAGCACCTGCTGCGTACCAGGCCACGTGCTGGGTCCCTTGCACACACTAGTACATTTCACGTAATCCTCCCCATCCTGCCAGGTGCTACTAGCCCTGGTTACAAAAAGAGGAAACTGAGGGTTCAAGGTGTGAAATAAGGCCCCAGACTCATACAATTTTGCTCATGAACCTGCCTTTTCAGGTAACCGCTCTAGAAGAGCCTTCCTTTCTGCTGGGGTGGGGCTTCCTTTCCTGATTGTGGTCCCCCTTGGGGAAGAGCCAGGTGGGGGAGGGCTCTCCTCCCTCCTTGCACCGGTTCATAGTTAACCAAGCCCTGACCCTGAACTTCTCCCTGGTGCCCCAGCCTAGTTTCTGTTCTTTTGTTTAAGCAATATCACTTTCAGCGGTGTTTACTCCCTGGCAAAGGGAAGGGGTGCCCTGGAGCCCTGGCCTGGCAGTGTGTGTGTGCTGTGGGCTGTGAGGTTGGAGTGGACAGGTGAAGCATGGGTGGCAGTGAGAAGTCTGGTTGTGACTAAGATATAGTCTTGAGAAAGATCTAGGATTGAATCCCAGCTCTGTCACTTTCTAGCTCTGTGACTTGAGATGAATAACCCAACTGAACCTCAGTTTCCCGCAAAATGGGTAGAACACCCTACCAGTTTGTGCCAACAAAGTGAGCTCATATAGAAAAGAACCCGGCTTGGTGCCTGGCATGCAGTGGATACTTGTGATAGCCACCCCAACCCCCATGCTTGTCCCGGGTGACAAAAGCTGTAGGACTTCGGGATAAGGTTGGTGACCTTTTCCTAGCTTTATGCCTGTAGCCTAAGAACTGGAAGGAGGTATATCTGGATTGACAGCTACTGCCTGTGGACCTGTTCAGACCCTTAGGGGCAACCAAAACCCTTGAAGAGGGGAGGGAGGACACTCTAGCCTGAGCGCCAGGAGACCTAGGTTCTAAGTCCTGCTCTGTCGCAGCCACCAGCTGCTTGGGTGACCTTGGCAAAGCCCCTTGTCTTTTAATCTGTTTGCTGGGTTATAAAATGAGACGCTTGGGCTCTGTGGCCTCAGATACCTTCTGTTGGCAGGTGTTAGTCCCTTTAGAACAAAACAGCACCTACCCTCCTTCTTTCCATGGATAGTGTGGGAAGCATCCAGCATCTCTAACCCTCCAGGCACCAACCCCAGGTGCGCACCAGCCATGGGGCCAGCAGGGTCCAGGAGACCCAGGCCCACTGCCTTGTCCCCCTGGTGATTTCTGTTGTGTGTCTGTGAGGACAAAGACACAGGGAGACCCAAAGGCCCAGAGAGGATGCCTGTGCATGCACACACGTGTGAATACACGTTCCTTGGGCAGGGATGGGGTGAGCTGAGGAGAACAGACCACATCCTTAGCCAGGAGCAGGGTGGGGTCCTTCTCTGGTCAGGGCTGGGCCTGGCTGCTGGGTGGCCTGGTTCTTCAAAGCCACCCCAGACTGAATGGGCTTTGCTGTAAAGAGAGTGGGGGAAGGGAGGGCTGTTGGAACCCCCCCACACACACAAAGGGATGATTACCCACAAGCCCCTGCAGCTCGGTCCTGGCATGCTGGCCTCGTCTTCAAGGGTTCCTGCCCACTTGGGAATTTGCCTGTTGTCAAGGGTCATGGGCAGAGAAGGAGCCAGAGAGGGTGCTTCTGGAGCTGAAGAATTTAATTTCCTGTTTCCTCTTATCAGCACACCTCACAATTCTGCCAAACCACCTGGACTTGCTGCAGGAGGGCACCTAGGCTGCTCTAACTCAGCCTTTAGGGACCCGGTCCCTCCAGAGCCAGAGCAGGTACCTAACGGGGTCCAGTCCTGACGGGGCTGCGGACTCCAGGTGTGACTTTAGGGAGGCCCTTCACCCTCTCCAGGAGCCCTGCGTAAATATGAAGGGCTATGGGTGACCAGGTGACCACAAAGAGAGACGAACCAGGAGTAAATCTGGTTAGGCCTCACTTTGCAGGCGTGGCGCCAGCGACGCCGGACCTGCCTTGCCTTAGTCTTCGGTTCACCCCTGTTGGGCGGAGGTGTGTGCTCAGCCAGTGGGTGCTAACCCATGGGTTGTTTTGAAACACTCGTGTGCACTGAAAGGCAGGTGAGGAAGCAACGTTATACGGCTCCTGGGGACAAGGAGGGTCTCGGCCTGAAACAGCCCCTGCTGGGACCCCAGCCCCTGTCTTGAGGACTTGGAGCTCTGACTCCCACAGCCAGTCTGGTCTCCAGGCCAGGTCAACAAGTGGTCATGACACCATCTTTCCCTCCTGGGCTAGTTTGACATCCACCGAACAGGGCTCCCTGGGTAGGTGGGCACTTTATGTGCACGTGTGTTTATGCATGTGGGTTTAAGTGTACATGGGTAAAGGCTCAGGGGACCCATGCTTGGGTTCTAGCCCAGTGTGGCCATTTCCTACCTGTGTGAACTTGGGCAAGTGAGTTCACCTTTCTGAGTCCCCTTCCCACCCCTTTTCCACTTCTGTAAAGAAAGATCTATTAGCAGAACCACTTCATGCTAAGTGCTTAGCTAGGTAAGCCACAGGTCCTGCGCTCAGGTCCTGGCCCACAGAGGACTTTGCAGCAGAAGGGGGTAGGAGCACAGGAACCCCGCCCTAGGTACTGGCAGTTTGTGCAACCACCGGGAAACCTTACTTCTGAGCTGCCAAACCAAAGCCGCAGGCACAGGGCTATGTGCGGGGGGCTGGAATTCCAACACCAGTGGCTCAGCAGCTCCTGATTCCCAAGTCATGAAGTCATCCCTGACCAGGGCTTAACCCCTTCTGGCTCCCCACCCCCATGTGTGCCAAGCAGTCAGCAAAGATTCTCCCCTCCTGCAGGGGGTGTGGTGCCCCCACTGCCTCTTCCCAGCCTGGCCCTGCTCCCTTCTGGGAATCCAGCATATGTCCTCGTGGGAGAGGAAGAGGGAAAGGGCCTGACAGCTTCCACCAGCCTCTCCCTGGAAGCCAGTGGAAGGAGTGCAGGAGGCCCTGGGCCCTTCCTGCAATGGTAGCCTTGTCTTAGGAACCAGTATTCCTTCTCAGGCTTCCTCCTGTCACAGGCAGTCTCGGCTGGGTGAGGGCCAGCCTGTTTCTGGGGCATCAGAAACAGACCTGGCCTCTTCCCTCTGTGAGCTATGTAGTCAACTCACTATGTGAACTTGGCCAAGTTACTGACTGTCCAGGACTAATATTTTCTCATATTCTTTGAATTTAGAGAATAAGACATCCCTCGCCCCTCCAGCTGGTATCCTATGGTTCTGAGCAGAGCCCAGGCTCCTGCAGTTAGGGGTTCTGGGACAGAGGATGAGAAACTGTTGGGGTGTGTATTGAACTTAATCGAAACCCTAACCCTTCTGGCAAATAGTAGACATTTTGATATTTGAATTAATTAGTGCAATCATGAACTTGGTGCAAGGCTGCTCTTTTGTGGGCAGACAGAACCTCAGCCCAGGAGCTAAGAGGAAGGGTGTAGGACATTCTGAGTGCTTCCTACCCTCTTGAGCTTAGGGGTTGGGAGCAGAGTAGCTGGTGTACTGTAGGACCTTGAGAAGGTTCTTTGCCATCCTGTGCCTTTGTTACTTTTGTAAGCTGGGGTGGACCTAAGATTTTGTTGTGACCATGGGGTAGGGGCTGAATGACACTTATGGGTGCTGGAGCAGATGGTCTGTGAAGGCAGGAGCTATGCCTCTCCATGTCGTGTACCGTGTTGGTAGCAGAATAGATGTGTGGGAGCTCTTTGGAAGGCTGAATACAAGAGATGTTTATGCACTTCTGAGTCACTAGGTCTGGACAACGCCCTGACCTGAGGCTGTCCTGGGGTGTGGGTGAGCAAGCCTGCCTGTCCCAGGCAAGTCTGACTCAGCTGGGAAAGGTGTCCCAGAGCCAGCAGCCCTCTCTGCCATGGGTGAATCAGCTGCAGCGGCATCACAGAACCCTGGCATAGCGTATCCTCTGGCCGGCCTGTGTGGGTGGGAATGCTGGCTCTGAAGTCAGGCGGCCCAACATGGGCTCCTCCCTCCTCCATTTGCTACTTCTGTCACCAAAAGAAAATGATTTCATGTCTTTAGTGTCCACTTTCCTTGCTTATAAAATGGGGTTAAAGTCATGCTTTGAGAATTAAGAACAGGTCCTGGCATATAGCAAGTGCTTAGTAAATGGTACCTAGTACTATATTTACATTCTGATTATTACCACTTTTATTATTTTTATTAGCCCGGAATGGGTAAAGGACTTGCCTAAGGTCATACAGCAAGTTAGGCGCCAGGAGGAGTCCAGAACCCAGGGCTCTAGGCTCTGGCCTGGTCCCCTTCCAGACCTCAGTTTACCTTCTTGAATGCCCATTTCACTGCCTTTTGGGGCTCAGAGGCTGTTGTAGAGCATTATGGGGGCTATTGACTGATCTGTCTCCTTTTTTCACCCTAGATCCGAGAGACTGAGATCATCGACCCCCAAGACCTAGAAGGCAGATACTTTTCCGGACCCCTACCGGACGACGAGGATGTGGGGGAGCCCGGGGAGGAACTCGATGACTTTGAGCTGTCTGGCTCTGGAGATCTGGGTATGGAAGGTGCGATGGGCAAGCCTTGGGTGCGGGTCTAGAGGGAATATTTGCTCTCCTCCAGGGAGGGTGACCACTTTTGTGGGGATTTTCCTACAGTGCTCCTCCCTGCTCACATAAGAGGAAACAAAGTAACTGGATCAACCATTTCCATCCCTGAGACCCTCCCTGGGCTGATTGTAGCTCTAGGCTTTCTGAGCACCAGCCTGCACCTATCCCCATAGGGCATAGTGAGAGTGGGTTGGGGTAGGAAGAACTGAGTGTTTTCCTTCCTCAGAAAAGGAAAAAGACCTGGGGCCTACAAGGGCAGAGGTGTGGATGGGAAACCAAGAACAAGCTGCTTATAAGTGTGGACTCCCAGCAGCCGCTGCTGAACGGGGGTCATTTATCTGGGGGTAACTGGCCTCACTCACACAGCCTTTCTGACCTCACAGATGACTCAGAGGACCCCAAGGTCTTCCCTGAAGTAATACAACACTTGGTAAGTCTTACTTTGCTTTGCTTGCCTTGCTTCTCCCCTGGCTCCTCTCTAACACCTGTTGAGAGGGACAGAATAAGTGAGGGCCTGACCTCACTCTGCAAGAAAGCTTTTATTTGTGACCTGGGCTCCTTGGGGGCGGGCACCACTGTGGATCATGGGTAGGCCCCCCTTCCTGCAAGATAATCACCGTGAGTGAACATTTAGATGTGTTTCCAGCCCCTTTTCTTTGCTGGAATTTATAGATATTTCCCAACATGAATATCAAATGATCTCGAGTTCTATGTGTTGTATTTTTCACTTAAAGTGGTCATGAGTATTTCCCCACATAATTAAATGCTCTTCCTATTTTTGGAGGCTGCATAGTTAGAGTTCACCCGACTCCCCTGATTGATGGAAAAGTTGTTTATAACTTTTTGATATTCTGAAATTATAGCAGACATCTGATACATATCTCTGGTTAGCATCTTAACACAGAGTCCCAGAGGCAAAATTGCTTATTTAAGGGCAGGCAGTTTCTGCAGTTTGGCCAAACTTTCCCTTCAGAGCAGTTGCTCTTAGGATACCCACCGAGCAGCGTGAGTGGGGACACCTGCTTCCTTGTACCTTTGGCCACATTACTCATTCCCAGTTTGAGACAGACCTGCCAGAAGAGTTGAGGGGAAGGATTTGACGCCATCATTGTTGAGGTCGTTCGTAGTTGATTTCTGCTCCAGGGCCACATGGTTCAGTCAGCAAGATGGCAGAGCCAGATTTTCCACCTAGCTAAATGTCCCTGTCCCCTGTCCTGGGTCTCTCCCCAATCCATACTGAGCCTTTCTCTTCTCCTGTCCCCACCCAGGTGCCCTTAGATAACCACATTCCTGAGAGGGCGGGGCCTGGGAGCCAGGCCCCCACCGAACCCAAGGAGCTGGAAGAGAATGAAGTCATCCCCAGGAAGCTCCCACCGCCCCCTGAAGGGAGCGAGGACATGTCCAACAGAGTGTCCATGTCCAGCACTGCCCAGAGCAGCAACATCTTTGAGAGAACAGAGGTCCTGGCAGGTAAGGCCCCTGACCCCCACAGGATACCTCGAAGAGGGGGAGGGCTCAGTGGGAGGTAGTGCTGCAGGCGGGGACACCTGAGTCCATGGGCTCCTTGGTGGCCCTTCTTTACAGCCACCCTCAGGGTGTCCCACTTTGAAGGACTACACCTCCCTAAGGGGGGGCTCTGACTGTGCACCCTGCTGGAGGGGGAGCATGATTGCACATCAAAGTCTTCTAAAGAATAGACAAGCTGAGTCATTCACTTGCCTCAAGCCCTTCTCTCTTATTTTCAAAGCTTTTTCACCTTCTGGGTTTGGTACCTAAGGATTTAATTATTAAAAGTCAACATTCTTTGAAAACCTCCCTTGAAAGCCCAGACACTCCCTAGGATTAAGCTGGCTTCCCCTCCCCCTGTCACTTGACATCTTCTGACCTTGACTGAGAGGCTTTTGAATCTCAGTGGAGGTGAGCCTCAGTTTCCTCCTCTGTAAGTGGGGGCAGTGATACCTCCTTGAGCTGGTATAATGACTCCATGAAAAACGGAATCTGAAATAACTAGGCAAACTGTAAAGGGCTGTTCTGATTTGTTAGTATGATATGTTAACCTAAAATATAAGGTCAAGGTGAGAGGCAACAAGGGTTTATTTGAGATCCAAAAGAATAGCTATTTGGGAAGCACTGATTCATGCAGAAGAAGCCCAAATAGTGTTCCTATTAGAGGTGAAGGCAAGGCGTATTGATGAAAAAGGGGGGGATAAGTACATGAATAGAAGAAAGGAATTCCTTATGGGTGTTACATAAGCTAAGGAAGCAGATAAACTAACATAGTGATGCTAATTCTAAAGAATGTCTTTCATTTTCACTCGTGATATCTGCTTTCCTATTATCTTGGCAAACAGGTTTTTGGAATACAATGCTGCTTTAGGCGCAGTCCCTCCAAAAGTTATTTTGTCCAGTTTTAACATTCCAAAGGTTTGAGGTGTGAGACCAGCAAAGCAGTTCTTCTAGGGTGGCAGCTCCGGCTCCATTTTGAAGTGGCTCCATTCATATTATTTTTCACAAATTTGTCATTGAGTCTTCATTGACCTTTCGCAGTAGGTGGCACACAGGGAACCTTCATGTGACAGACTGAAAGCTGAGGCCTAGAGAGGTTCAGTGGTTGGCCTCAGGTGAGAGCTGTAGGCTCCTTGACTATAATGTGCTGCTATGGGGAGAGCTGTGTCCCAGAGTGAGGCTTCAGGAGTGGCTTTGTCAAGCCTGACTGTGGGACCTTCAGCTCCGATGGTGGCTGACAGCCTTGGAGGTCTCTAGAGCTGGGGAGGGGGAGATTATCAGAGGGAGGTGTTCTGACCAGGTTTCACAGGCCAGCGGCCAGTCTGGATTAAACCAGCCTGGTGACTGGGCACCCTGGGCCCAGGTTGGGTAACTCTTGTCTCCTGGCAACCAGCTGGGCCAGTAGCTCCCAGGAGGCTCGAGGTACAGGGAAGGAGTCCTGTATCCTGCCTCCATCCAGGACAGATAAGGGATCTTGCCTGTACCTGGCAGATGAAGCTCCTGGGAGTCTAACCCCAGGTGACTTTGAGCCCATCTCAGTTCTGACCCTGGGACCCTAGAGACCATTTAGTCTTTTAAGTTTCAGACTCTTTGGTTGAAGTGTTTTAAAACCTCCCCTATCTTTCTTCAACCACAGTTTCACTTTCAGCTGCATGTGTGGGATTCACAGAAAGTTTTGTTTTTACCAACTAAGGATCCTATTCCTTTTTTTTTAACCATAAAAGTGGTTTTAAAAACCACTGATCTATTCCAAGCAACTGTTTCTTATACATGGGGCAGCTGTTGCCCAGAAAAGGCAAACCACTTGCTTTGGGCTACATAGCAAGAGTCAGGACTAAAGGCAGGTCCTCTGTTAAATCTTGCAGTAGACAAGGGTACAAGGATGTGATCTTCATGTGAAGTTACGTTGCTGAGCTAGCTGAGGCAGGACCCTCCCATCGCACATTTAAAACAGCATCTGGGAGCTTATCAAGTGTTTACTATGTGCCATGTGATTCATGTGCCCTCCTCATTGGAGTCCCCACAGCAACCCTATCAGATGGGTATGGCTATCGATACCCTCACAGAAAAGGAAACTTGAGTCTTCAAGAAGCCAAGTCACTTGTCCAAAGTCATAAAATCAGAAAGTGGTAGACCTGGCACCTAGGACCACAGTCACTTCTGAGTCTTTACTTGAACCTTGACCTTCTAGAAGAGCTGGGGTCTTTGGAGGGAAAGGTGGGAATGACAAGAATGGATTGGTACCTGATATTCTCTCTCTCTTTTTTTTTAAGCATATCTTTATTGATTTCAGAGAGAGGAAGGGGGAGAGAGAGAGAAACATCAATGATGAGAGAGTTGTTGATCAGCTGCCTCCTGCATGCCCCTGACTGGGGATCGAGCCTGTAACCCAGGCATGTGCCCTGACCAGGAATCGAACCACGATCTCCTGGATCCTAGGTCGATGCTCAACTGCTGGGCCTGATATTCTCTCTTCCTGGCATCTCCTGGGGGTACTTTCTTGCTGCTTTTCATAGAGTTTTAGCCAAGAAAGAACCTTACTTGGCTCCTGTGCTCCATTCTCTGCATAGCTTTAGTGTGTGCAGGTAAAGAAAATTAATCGTCTTAGCCTGAGTAAGTCCGAATTAGGGGACTCAATCGGCCACAGAAAGGATTCTGTGAGACATCCCTGCCCCCTCAATAAACAGGAGTGAGCCGTGCTGGCCTCCTGGCAGAGTGCAGAGGGCATCCACCTGAGTTAGAAGCCCACATCTGCCTGGCACAGGCCAGGTGCCCTTGGGCTGTGCTCCTCTCTGGGCCCAGCTGTGAGTGTCCTTTGCTGTTGTGCCAGGCCCGATTCAGGGTGCTAGAGACCCAGATGGAAACCACAGACATTTACATTTTATGAGTGCAGAGCATATGCTATGCACTTCTAAGCACTCTAAGTGGATTAATGTACTTAATTCGTAGAACACACATATGCAAAAGGTGCTGTTATTTCCATTTTGCAGTGAGTGAGATGAAGGAACTTAAGATCACCCATCCAGTAAGTGGGAGGGAGGGAAGGGGACATTAGGCCCTAACTGCTGATCATGAACCACCATTTACAATTATGTAGAACATAGTAGGGTGGACAGGACAGTGTGTTACACCCGTGCACAGTAGTGTATACCTGTGTGTACATGGATGTGTCTGTCTGCAGAAGTGTAGGCCGGTGTTCATACAGGTGCACCCGGGGACAGCTGGGGGACAGCGCTAAGTGCGTGTCTGTGACCATTGCCACGGTCTGCAGTTTCCCTCGCTGCTGGCTCAGTTAGGGCTGCGCTGCTGCTGGGGAGCCGGCCGGGTGTTTGGAAGGAGCCGGGCTTTGGACTCGGCCGATGTGGGTTGGAATGGTGGCTTTGCCACGCTGGCCCCGTGGTCTTCAGTGACCCCCCCACACCCCATTCTCGTAGGTGAGGCCGTGAGGATCAGATAAGGCATCGGCACGCAGGGCACAGGCAGTGGCGATGGGGGGCTGTCTCATTGTAAGAGACGCGACTGGGCGCGGGAGGGCACCCGAAGCCCCGAGGAGCCGCTCTCACCTTGCTGTCCCTCCCCAGCTCTGATCGTGGGCGGCACCGTGGGCGTCCTCTTTGCCGTGCTGCTGGTCCTGCTGCTCATGTACCGCATGAAGAAGAAAGACGAGGGCAGCTACGACCTGGGCAAGAAGCCCATCTACAGAAAGGCCCCCGCCAACGAGTTCTACGCCTGAGGCTCCCTCACCGCACCGCCGACCGGCTTGGACTGGGGACTTTGGAGGGGGGACTTTAGGGGAGGGGGGGGCGGCCCAGTACTGACCTGTCAGCATCTTCAGCTCTGATTCGTGGTAAGGGACAGGAGAGGCATCATCTCCTGTTCCTGCTCCTCTCCAGATCCTCTGGGCTCACGGTCCCAGCAGAAAAATGAGGCTAAACTTGGCCTTTCCGAAGGCAAGTCTAGGATCGCGTGACTTCTTCATCTTCCAGCTTAGAACCTAGGCCCTGCTTAGAGCCTGTACTTACCGTGCTTCGTCCAGAACCCCTCAGAAGCTGTGGCGGGCGTCCTGCTGGGGGTCTGTCTCCAGCGCCTTCCTCCCTGCCCCCTCCCTTTCACAGCCCGTCCCTCTGCCAGGAACTGAGATGTGCCCATCAAAGGGCACCGTGTCCACACTACAGGAGTCTCTGTGGTATACCTTGGGCCATGGGGCTCTTTCAAGTGACTTTTGGAAATCAACCTTTTTTATTTTGGGGGGGAGGGAGGGTGGGAGAAGAGCTGAAAGTTCATACTGAAATGGATTTGTAGAATATTTGTAAATCTATTTTTAGTGGGGCTTTTTTTTGGTTTGTTTAACAGTTCATTCCTTCGTGTAGAGTCTCTCTGCCTGGGCAGGAGTGCACGGACGCTAAGGCGCTCTCTGCTCTCTGGCACATTTCCACCGTACTTGCTAAGTTTGTATTTAATGGTTGTTTTTGTTGTTTTGGTTTTTGGTTTTTGTTTCTCAAAAGTGAGAGAAGAGCCGGAGATATGATTTTTATTATTAATTTTTTTTTTTACTATTTATAGCTTCAGACAGGGCCTCGCTTTTCTCTTTTTCTTTAAATCCCCTCCCTATTTTATAAAATAGACTTTATAGTCCTCTGTCCATGACTTGGACCCTTTCGGAAGCTGCTTCCTCTAAGAAGTAGTTTTTGCTGAGACATAGTTTTCTAGCAAATCCCAAAATATAATGTACAGGATAGTGGGATATTTGTGTCTCTTTTCTTGTAATATATTGTTCTTCTTTGGTCCTAGAAAAATAGATAAATATATTTTTTCAGGAGATAGTGTGATAATTCCCATTTGAAGTTGGCTGGGTGGTTGAGTGAGTGAATTTGTATGTGGCTGAGGGGGGTTTTGCCTGTTTCTCTTGCCCCTTTCCTGGTGCCTTTTCACTGGGCTAGAGTAGTTGAGGGTAGATAGTTCTGCCTTCTTTCTAGCTTCTGCTTTGAACCCAGCTGGTGTTCCTTCATTTCTCCAAATTTAAGAGAAAACTGGAGAGCTGTGCTAGCCAATACAGTAACCACCAGCCACAGGTGCTGTTAAAGTCAATTAAAATTACATCAAGTTAAAAATCCATTCCTCAGTTACACTAACTGCATTTCAAGTGCTCAGTTGCCACATGTGGCTAGTGGCTACTGTAGTGAGCAGGCAGGTAAAGACCGTTTCTATCTATTGGAGATAGAAGCGCCCCAGGACGCTTGAAGGGGTCTCTGCTCCTAAACAAAACAGCTAGAGAACTAAGCTGGCTTAGCAAGTCACAGCCCCAGCTTTGCTGGGGTGACCTTTGTCTTCCGGGCAAAGGACGGGGTTGGGGAGGGCTGATTAAGCCCTAGCTCGGGAGCCTGTTACCTGTGCCTTCCCTTCCAGGGAGGAGAGGCTTGGTGGCTTAGCCTGGGTAGGCTGCATCTTATGACCCCACTGGCTGGGGTGAGGGGACTCAGCCTCACTTCCTGTACCCTTCACCCCCACAACCCAGGGTTCCCAGCTGGCTGGGTCCTCTTCTCCACGCCCCCCCCCCATGTCCTTCCCTCTGGCTATGTTGGAAGTGAGCATCTCTTGTAGCCCCCTCACTGTTGTCTGTTACTGATTTTTTGATAAAAAGATAATAAAACCTGGTTCTTTCTAGATCGCCTGCCTCTGTGATTTTTAAGTTTATAAGAAGTTCTTTCTGGGCTCTGTTTCCTTTGGCCTCAGTGGAGCCTGAGATGACTGCCCTGCCCAGATGCCCTTTCCAGAAGCCAGGAAGGGACCTGGGAGGAGGGAAGTAGTGAGAATGTGCACGCTGTGGCCTGTGGGCCATGCACTCTACCTCTGTTTTGTTTAGGCGGCACCGTGTTTGAAAAATAAACATATAAAAGTCCTTGGATTAGTTGCCAACCAGCAATTAGGCCATTTCCCATAAAAATCCAGATTCCTCACTTCTCTTGGGAAAAAAGATTTGACAACTCTCAGGCAGCATGGCCACAATTAGGAGCTGCTGGCAGGCAGGAGCCCGTCTAGATGTGGTTCTCTGTCTCACCACAGTCTGCACCGATTGCACTTAACGTCGCCTGCTTGGCCTCAGCAGGCAGGGTAATTGGCAGGCTCTAGACACTTCTTTTGATCCTCATAGCAATGCTGTGAGGTGAGTAAGATCCTTTTTACTGAGTGGGCCACCAGCAAATCCATTCTGTGTTTTACACCTGGACCCACTTAATCATCACAATTCCACAAAGTAGGATCTGTTAACACCTCCATTTTACAGATGAGGAAACTAGCTAAGAGGTTAAATAACTTGCCCAAATTGGCAAAGCACCAATGGCAGAGGTGGGATTTGAACCCAGGCAGACGGACTCTAGAGTGCTCATAATCACAGTATCTGAGGGTTTATGTCACTCAGGGCCCCTTCACGGGTTGCTCAGGCCCCACAAACCCCCTCTGAAGCAATGAGTCTGGTCTCAAATCCCTTCCCAGACCCCGCCACACTTGGTTTTCCTGAGCCCCAGGACACTTGAAGGGGTCTCTGCTTCTTATAACTGGGATCTTGCAAAAGCCCCCACATCTGTTCCATCTATGCTGTCCAAACTGGCTGCTAGTCACATGTGGCTACTTAAACAAACTGATTAAAATTTAAAAATTAAAATTCAGTTCCTCAGATGCACTAGCTATATTTCTAGGGCTCAGTAGCCACATGTGGCTGGCAGCTATTCTATTGGGCAGCACAGATACAAGACACTAATGTCCTAGGAGTTTCTGTTAGGGCTCTGTTGAGTAGTGTAAGACTTCTGGGTTTGGATTTCAGCTTTCACCAGCTGTTACCTTGTGCTCCAACAGCCCACGGGGAGGTAGGTCAGAGCCTGGTGCGCAATAAGTGCTTGAGAAATAGCACTTTATTACCATCATCAGCTCCATCAGGTAAGGTGTTAGCTCCACAAGGCCCTGTATTATCTATTGCTGTGTAGTTTACCCCTGAGTTTAGGGGTTTATGATGGCATAAATATCTCACATAGTTTCTGCGGGTCAGGAATTTAGGAGCAGCTCAGCTAGGTAGTTCCAGGGTCTCATGAGGTTGCACTTGAAATGTTGGTCAGGGCTGTGATCACCTAAAAGTTTGACTGGGATGGAGGAGCTACTTCCAAGATGGCTCACTGACGCGTCTGCCACGTTGGTGCTGGCTGTTGGCAAGAGGCCTCAGTTCCTCACCCTGTAGGCTCCGGAGGGCTGATCGAGTGTTCTCATGACATAAGGATGGCTTTTCCCATAGACTGATCCAAGAGAACCAGGTGGAAGCCATGATGCCTTTTATGGCCAAGCCTCAGCAGTCACATTCTGTCACTTCCACAATGTCCTATTGGTCACACAGGCCAGTAGTCTTCATTGCAAGAGGGGACTAAAGAAGTGGGGGTAAGACTCACTAAAAGCCATGTTAAAGGCTGGTGACTATAGCCCCACTGCTGGTCAACTCTGAACAGAGGTTAATTCATCTGGAGAGCTAACTCTGGAATTTAGTATAATATTTCTAAGAACTGGGCAAAGTGGGTTTTGGACAATATTGGGCCATTATTCCTCCTGCCAATCTTCTGAGAAGCTGAAGCACTGACTCCCGCACGGGCCAATTCCATCATAGGGCACTGGAGGGCCTACGGGCCAAAGAGATGTGCCTTTGCCAATAGTTTGGGGAGTGGGGTAAGCAGAATTCTCAGATGAGATGACCCACAAGATTTCTGCCCTCTGGTGTCTACAGCCTAGACATTTCCTCCCCTTGGGTGTGAGCAGGACCTATAAATATGATGGCTGTCACTCCCATGATTAGGCTCCTTTGGATGGCAAAGGCGAAAGGATTTTGCAGATGTAATGAAGGTCCCAAACTAGTTGATTTTTGAGATCCCGAAAAGGGGGATTATACCAGTTGGGCCAGACTTAATTAGTTGAAAGCCCTTTTAAAAGAGGGTCTGGAACCTTCCTGATAAGAGCAATGCTCTCCTGTTGACTTTCAAGAAGCAAGTTGCCTTGAGTTCTATAAATACAAGGAAAGAAATTTTGCCAACAGCCATGTGAGCTTGGAAGGGGACCCTGTACCTCAGAGACACTGCAGCCCTGACCACAGCCCTTAATTACAGCTTTGGGAGACCCTGAGCAGAAGGCCCAGCTAAGCTGTGCTGGGACTCCTGACCCATGGAAACTGTGGGACAATAAATGTGTGTTGCTTTAACCTGCTACATTTGTTGTAATCTGTTGTGCAACATAGAAAGCTAATACAGAAGGTCACTTAGCTCTTCTGGACCATCAGTTTCCACATCTGTTAAATGGAGAGAGTGCTATATTTGGACTATCTCTGAAAGTGTTCTGGGGTAACAATGACAGCAGCTAGCCCATATAAAGTGGTGCCTGTGGACCTGTTGAAAGTGCTTTACATATATTAATTATTTTCTTTCTGATATCTTATGAAACAAATACTATTACCCCCATTGACAGAAGAGCAAACTGAAGCAGAGAGAGGTTAAGTGACTTGAACTTGTTAAGCTTACCCAGCTAGTACATACTGCTTTGACTCCGAGATAGCTGTTGTCTGAAAAGTCACTAAATCTGTATTCCTTCATTTTAAAGTGACCCCTCTGAAAATATACATGAGTAATTAGTGTGAGAAGTGCATGTATGTACCAGGA
Source organism: Miniopterus natalensis (assembly GCF_054644295.1). Taxonomy (NCBI): domain Eukaryota; kingdom Metazoa; phylum Chordata; class Mammalia; order Chiroptera; family Miniopteridae; genus Miniopterus; species Miniopterus natalensis. The sequence goes on from NC_142087.1 coordinate 5,384,127, forward strand.
CAAACCCCGCCAAACCCAGGATACCCCGCCCCAGGGTAAGGTGCTAGTGATGCACTTTCAGACCCCAGCCAGGGTTGGGGAGGGGTTTTGAATCAGTAAGGGCTTGGGGATGAGCTTGGTAGAGTGGTTCCCACTTCAGCACTTTATAACAAAGTGAGTCCATAGAGCTTGGTCACAAGGTCACGCCTTTCCCCAGGACTTTGCCTGCTCCTCCCATCCCCCACCCCTGCCCCGGGTGGCTAGCAGCCAGTTAGAGCAGGTGTTTACCGAATTACTGTGTCACCGCTGCCCTGCCTGCCTTTGTCACTGGGGTGTGGAACAGAGCCAAGCCCGGCTGTGGGGCCTTTTTTGGTGAGTATGGTCAAAGCTGACCCTTGCAAAACTTATTATTGTGTTATTGGTTTAATTACCCTTAAAGCCACTTCTTTGCTCTCTTGCTCTCTTCATGGTCTATGCCCTGAACAGTCCACATCTTCCCCAGAGAGAAAGGTACCTGAGAATTTCACCCACACTGTGGTTATGAGTTCTGAGGAAACCCAACTTAAACAAGACAGAGAGACCCAAAAATCCATGCATAAGCCAGAAAGCTAGCTTGTTCATGGTGGAACCTCAGGCAGCATGAAAGCTGGTCAATTGGAAGATTTTGAAAGAGATTTTGTCTTTGTTCTCACTACGTGCCCCATCGCCTGCTCCCCGCCCCTTGGAACACACACAGTCTACCTACACCTACCAGCAAACTAAAAGTATTAATTACTATTAGGTAGAGAATTAAAAGAACCTCAGAGCCCCAGACTTAGTATCAGGAGTATAGGGTTCAAATCAGGCTCTGTCATCAACCTGCTCTTAGAGCTTCCTGGGCCTTCTCTCTCAGAGCCTGTTTCCCCATCTGTGAAAGTGAGGAGGAAATGTGGATGGGAGCAATGATTCTCAGCCCTGGAGGGTCCTGATCCTGAGAGCCTGAAAACGTGAAGATTGTCTTTAAGAACCCTAACAGTTTAATTACATGAAAACTCAATTCTCAGGAAGAGAACAGTGCCACCTGCTGGTTTCACTTTTCCCTTGCAATCTCCAAATATCTGCCAATGCAATGCAAAGCAATTTGGTATTTATTATAGAGCCCAACTCAATGCTCAAGTATTGTACTGCGCCCTCCAGGATATGCAGCAATGAGCTCCTTTCCACTTGAAGCTCACAATCTATAGGGGACACTTGACATGTACATAAAGCCCTTTGTTCCAAGGTGGACATGGTCCCAGTGAGGTTTTCCACAAGGTGGAAAGCCTGAAGCCAGGGCCTGCTTTATGGACACGTGATGTGTGGAGTCACAATAGGCCTTGATTTCAGGCTCTGCTGTCACTGTCTTGAAATTCTTAATAATTTTGGCACAAGGGGCCATACTTTTTTTTTTTTTTTTTGCCCCGGGGTCCCACAAATTATATAGCTGGTCCTGCTTGGGGGAATCTTGGAGGCAGTGACATCTGAGCTGGGTTTGGAGAACAGAGCAGTAGTGAAGGGAGAGGAAAGGAGGAAGCCTACTTTAGCGTGGAAGGAGAGGTGGAGTCAGTCCTTAGGCCTCTGAAACTGGGTGGTGTGGGGGATGGAGATAAAAGATCAGGGGCTGTGAGGGGTGTGGGCAGGGAGGTGGGTTTGATGTTCCATGAACTCAGGATCGGGGGCTAGGAGGACCTCCAAGGACAGTCCAGTAGCTGGAACTCAGAAGACAGGCTAGGGCTGGAGCTTTGAGGTGGTAGACTTCCAGGTGGGTGTGCAGGTGGGACCAAGGGTTCTAAGGTGCCCTGAGGGGAGTGCAGAAGACAGAGGTGCATGGCTGGGCCTGGGCTTTCAGGCCAACCTAGGTTCTTGGCTTCTGACACTCCTGCTTTGTAGAGTGGTAGAGGAAGTCCTTGAGCACAGGGCTGGATGGGCCCTTCAGCACCAACTTCCTGTGTGGTGTGCTATAAAACTCCTCTTAACCTCCTTATAAGTGGCTTCCTGCTTCCACATCATCACAGGCACTGAGCCCGAGCTCTCCTGAGGTGTGCACTCATGTTGGGGACATTTCCATTCAACTTGTGCCCTGCATTCCTTGGCCAGGATTCGCTCTCAGCAGCTATTAGGGGCTTTGAACAAGCTTCTCCTTCCCTGTCATAGTGGGTTCAGCCTGCTGCTGCACACTTTGGGAAGTCTAAAGAGCAAACCTCTTGGAAAACGTCAGCATCTTCTCTCTCACGGGGCTTTCCATGCTCTGGGGGAGGAGTTTTGCAGGAAATGAGCGCCTCCTCAGAGTTCAAGGAAGGTCAGGACAAGGGGGAAGTGAAAGCCCTGAACCAACATTTCAAACCAGTTCTCTCCATTTAGCACCATCCGGGGCTAGCACAGGTAGCTGGCACCCGTGATATCTGTGTCCCTGGTTCCAGCAGCCTGAGCAAGGATACTGCCTGGTTCTTCTGCTTCCCTGTAGAGCACAGACCAGACAGAAGGTGGGCAGGTTGAGCAGGGATGGTTTGTGATTTAGTCCCCAGGCCTCATGCAAGGAAGCTCCCCTCTCAGCTGGGTTACTGCCCAGTTGATCGCAGGACTTGTGCCCAGAATTGTCCTGGGAAAGTTTTATTCTGTATCTTGTGTTTGTCTCTGGGCCTGGGGTGCATCTTTGCTTGGGGTGGGGGATAGCTAGTAGGGTAACTCATTGCCAGAGCTGACAGGTGGCCCCCGCGGCAGGAACAGGGTCAGGGATGCTAGCTTCTTCTCTAGAAAGGGCCCAAAGGGCAGGCTCTCTGCTCCATCGCAGTTTCCTTCTTCTGTGTGTGTGTGAGGAGGGGGAGTACACTGGGCACCTCCTTGTGCAGGTGCGTCATATAGATTAGGCTCTGCCTTGGACTGGGGGCACTGCTAGCACAGCAGAGGGACCCCTGATCCTCAGGACTTCATCCTACTGGGCCTCTGAGAGAAATCCCTGGGTGGCTAGTTAAGATGGCAAGAACTTCGCAATGCCCCAGGCAACCTGCCCAGCCACTAAAGGTGTGAGCCAAAGAGGAAACACCAGCGACTGTGCCTGCTCCGGCCATAAGGAGCATGAGGGAGTGCCGGAGTCTGTGTTCCCGGGTAGAGCCCAGTGCTCCAGGCGGGACGCAGTGCTCCAGGTGGGACCCGGTGCTCCAGGCGGGACCCACTGCTCCAGGCGGGACCCACTGCTCCAGGTGGGACTTGGCACACCAAGACAGATCTCATACTCCGGTCAGGAGCCACTGCTCCAGGGCCTGCAGGCCAGGCCTGGGCATGTGAAACGATGGGAGACACAGAGATGAGAGAGACAAAGATGGAGCGACAGGGGCACACAAATAGAGAGATCTACAAAGTTACTGAGGGAGAGAGACAGATTGTTTGATTTAGAAACAGAGACAAAGGCGGTGAGAGCCACACTCGTGACCGGACACAGAGAGCGTCACTCAGGTCCTGTCTTCCTAGATGTCAAAGGAGGAGCCGTGACTCCTGGAAGACGCGCAGGGGCGGGTTTCAGTGGCGAGAGCCTTCCCCCGCTGCTCGGAAGGGTCCTTCCCTTCCAAACCGCGCAGAGGGAGGGCCTCGGACCGTGAACCGCCCGGCCCGGCGCGCCTACGTCTGGATGAAGAGGTGGAAGTTGGTGCGCGTGAACTCGCGGTGGATGCTCTCCAGGAGCGCGTCCGCGTCGGCCTCCGCGTCCGCGGGGGGCTGGGGGTTGCCCGGGGGGCCGGGCCGCGCGCTGTATTCGGGGGTGTAGGTGAAGGAGAAGGCGCTGGGGTAGAAGAGGCCGTCGGGGCGCACCAGGCTCACCGCCACTGTGATGGGTGTGCGCAGCCAGCGCCAGTCGCTGCAAAAAGCGGCTACATCCGGCACCACGCACACCAGGGACCGCGGGCTCCTGGGGGTGGGGCACGGGGATTAGGGCTGCAGTGACGTCAGTTAGGGCTGACGACAAGCCCTCTCTTCTCCCCGTTCCCCCGGACCCAAGGGAGGCTCCCCCGCCCATACCTGTACATGGTCTCGGCCTCCACGTCCCCGAACCACACCTTGAGCCCCGCGTGGAAGTTCTCACCGTGGAGCTCCAGCGTGGCCACGTCACCCCCGCCACTCAGCTGGGAAAGGGTGGGACCAGGAGGTGTGGGGGAAGGGGTGGCCAAGGGCCTGCTGCCCTCCCTCCCCAGCACCCCGCCCCCCAGCGCAGTCACCCGCCAGAGTCCCCCGCACCCGATTCACCTCGAGGGTGCTGATGAGGGGCACCGGGGTGACCGGCTCCCGGGTGCACGCCAGGCTGGTGCTGAAGGAGAATTCCACCGACTCGGTGCCAATGATGGTCCAGCAAGAGCTGTCGTTGAGCAGCGCCCTATTGGCCTCCTTGGGGCAGGGGGAGGCCTGAGAGGAGACCCGGGGAGGGGCAGAAGCTCCGGGTGGTGGCCACCAGCGTGGGGAGCCCGGCAGTGCCTGGGCTTCCGTGCTCCGGTTCCCGGCCCAGGCTCTGCGGTTTACCTGCCCTTTGAGCTTAGACAAGACCCTTCAGTTCTCGCTGGGTTAAATGAGTTCGCTATATGAGCCGGCTTCTAAAGGTCTATTTTGTTAGGACTCTAGAATTCTATTTTTAACACTGTGCAATTCTGCGCCCTAACATGCTACAGTTCTAAAGTTCTTTGGGAGGGAATATTGCTCACTCATGTTATTTTCTACTTAAGGATGATTTCATCCCTCAACTGTCCACGATAATCTTCTTTGGGGAGTAGCATTGCTTAGTAACAAGAATAATCATCATCTCCCACATTCTACAATTCTATGACTTAACGTTTTATGGTTCTAATAGTCTTTGCTCAATAATACTCAATACTATTATTATTTTTTATTTACATTCTAAACTTTTATATTAGAACATTCTATGACTCTAAAATTCTTTGGGAAGGAATATTGCTGTAATACTGTTATTATTTTTTCTACATTCTCTGTCTCCATAGCCTATGATTCTAACATTCGCTGGGAGGCAGTGCAGCTCATTATGACGGTGATGGTCTTACATTCTGTGCTTCTCTGTGTCCTGACTTTCCTAGATGCTTGGTGCTGATCTTCTCTGCTTCTTACCTGGAATTGCACCACCTTCTCTGTGGCAAGACATAAGTAGGTGCCACCGCCTCCTGGAGGACCACCAGGAAACTGGAATGCACACTTGTGCAGTTGTGAGATGGGCTCGTCCACGTCAAGGAGCGCACACTGTTTGACTACTTTGCGGATGATCTACAACAAAAAGGTGGTGGGAAGTGTGGGAGCAAAGGTGACTGGGTGCTCAGAGGCCACCCTCCCAGCCAGCTTTCTGTTACTTCAATAGCCATGTGGGCACTGGCAGATTCCCCCCATGCCAGCCCTTTACCTCTATCCAGCCTCACAAAGCACTGAGTATCCTGGGTGAGAACTGAGTAGGTGTCTTTATGCCTTGGGCCCTCACCAGCCCTGCCCACATGGATCGTACCTTCTGCATGGATCTGGGGGGCCCTCCCTTCCCATACCATCGGAGGTAGTGTGATGCCCGTGACAGTGCAGACGAGCTGCACCAGGGAGCCATAGCGGACATAGCCCTCTCGAGGTGGGAAGTCCCCCTGGGAAGAGTGATCATCAGCTGGGGGTAAAAGGAAGGAAGAAAGGAGGGTTTCAGGGAGCCCCAAGCTTCTGCTTCAAACCCTGCCCTTCTTGCCTCTGACTCCACCCCATTTGCACATGGGTTTTGTGGGTAGGGTTGGCACATAAGGAGGCAGCTAAGGCTGACGGTTCTCATCTTGGAGGGGCCATTTGTGGCCATCCTCGCAAATGTCCACCCCCTGGGGTGGGGGGCTGAGGTGAGGGACTGGGCTGGACACTGGAGTCAGAAGGGCTTGGATCAGTCACTGACTCACTGGGAACTTGGGCAAATCTTTTGTGTTTCAAAGCCTCAGTTCCAAAGGCAGAGTTTACCTTCCCTAAAATGTGGTGGTGGATATCAAATAAGCTAATGAATGCAAAATGCCCAGCCCCCACCTGCTGACGTAGTTACCCAGGTGCAGGGTGAAGGCAGCCCATTGGCGCGCACTGGCCACGAAGGCGCCGTCCTCCACGGAGAGGTAGCGCGTGGAGACAGTCTGGGAACGCAGGCGGTTGAAGAGGGAGACCTTGGAGCCCGAGGATATGCACACTGTGAGGGGAGGTGGAATCAGTGCTCTGGCCTGGCTTGGTCCCTCGGACATGCCAGACACAGCTGAGTCTCGGTCCCCTCAATACTCAATACTATTATTATTTTTTTAATTTACATTCTAAAATTTTATATTCCAACATTTTATGCCCCTGTGCCAGTTTGATTCATATGCCCACTAGCCTAAACATAGTGGGCACTCATATTTCATAGCTGTTTATCTAGCACCTGCCCCAGTCCTGTTTCTGCACTTGTGCCTGGTCCTTTTGCTGCCTGGACATACTTCAGTTCAATATACAGAGTTATCAAATATTCACTAAGTGTAGCAGGCACTGTGCTGGGTACTGGGCACCAAAGGGAGAATTGGACCCAGTCTTGCTCTGGAGGAGCTCATGGTATCAGAGAGGAGACAGGGACATAAATATAAAATTTCAGTCTGCTGTGGTGAGGACTGGGTTAAGGAGGGCTTCCTGGAGGAGGTTATACTCTCAGCTGGGGAGCATGAAGTAGGTGGGAGTGCTTGGGGGGCCGCATAAGCATAGGCCACGTGGTGTGGAACAGCAGTAGTTTCTAGGGCTTGACATTGATCTCTTCCAGCCTATCACATAGGCAGAGCCGCAGTTTTGTTTTCTGATTGGATTTTGACCACCTGAGGAGAAAGCACTGGGGCATCTCCTTCTCTCCCTCACAGTGCTAGGCATAACATAGGCCCTTAATTTATACTTAGCCCAAGTTCCCATCCATTAAATAATAGCTAACGTTTGTTGTAGGTCAGGTGCTGTTTTAAATGCTTTATAGGTATTAGTTCACTTGAGCTTCTCAACAACCCTCAGAGGTAGATAATATTATCTCTACTGAAGACAGCAACTTGCTGAAGATTGCTAGACAAGTGAAGGGAAGAGCCAGGATTCAAAGCCAGGCCACCTGGCTCCAGAGTCTGCACCGTGCCCATCACACTATACCGCTTACTCCTCGGGCCCTTTCCTGATACCAAGGGTCAGCCAGGGCACTGCCTGGATCTGAGACATTCTTCAGGGTTTTCAACAGACAGAAAGTAAGTCTGTTAAAGTAAGTCTGTATAGGAGTAAGAGCTGGGCTCCGGAGTCACGTTGACCCAAGTCCAAATCCTGGCTGGACCATTTCCTAGCCAGTCAATCTTAGGCAAGTCACCTGGAATATGATAGGCCCACATGTTTCTCGAATGAATGGATAAATGTTCCAAACCTCATTTTTCCCATCTACAGCTTGGGAACAGTGACAGCACCGACCTCACAGGGACACAGTGAGCGTCAGACAGGAGGGATGGATATAATGTGTTCCAGGAAAGCCAACCCTCCCTTCTCCTACTCCTCCGTCCCACCTCCCAGTGTGGGTAGTGGTGGTGATGTCACTGTCACTCAGACTTTCCCCCCTTATATTCTCAAATCCTCCAGCCCTGGGATTTGTCACCCGGCGCCCAGGACAGCACTTATCTCAAACTGTCTCTAGACTGTTAGACTGCGTGTTCCTCCAGAATGGACACTGGTCCTTGTTTTATAGGGACCCAGCACCTGGCAAGAGCCAGGCATAGAGCAAGCGCTGAGTATAAATGTTTTTAACTGAATTTCCTTTTTGTTGTTACTAATTCTCACCAGAGGATATTTTTTCCATTGCTTTTCAGAGAGAGTGGAAGGGAGGGAGAGAGAGAGAAAAACATCAATGTGTACACCCACTGGTGGCCTCCCGCCCGCACCCTAAAGGGGGTGGGGGGGCGGTACCTGCCCTTGACCGGTAATCAAAGGGGAGACCCTTTGGTGCGAGGGCCAACTCTCTAACCACTGACCCACACCGGCCAGGGCTCCTCTGCCTTTTTATTGTCACTTTTAATCTGTCTCTAGTTCAGCACCTGCCGGCCTTTTGAGGGGCCCCCAACTCCCCCGTCCCCAACTCACACTCTCAAGCCTGGTATCTGTCCCCTCTCCGCTCCGCCGTTGCTTCCCTAACATATCATTCCCAGACCCTCCCCCGGCTCGGCCAGACCCCGCCCCTCGGGGCTCAGACTCCGCCTCCTCCCCTCGGACCCCACCCCTACAATCCGGGTCTCTCCCCCTCGCGAACCCCGCGGCTGCAGACGCAGGCGGCCCCTCCCCCTCGCCCTGAGACCGAGCCCCGCCCCGCTCACGGTCCGTGTTTTTCAGGGACTGCTTCTTCTGCGACGGCTTCGAGATGACCTTGATGAGGCGGCTGTGGAAGGTGCCCAGCTCCCGGCCCCCTCGGAGCACCAGCCGCAGCACCAGCCTGAAGTGCTTCCTTTTGTCCGCGTCCGAGATGTACAGGGTCTTGGCGCAACCGAATTCCTACGGGGTTCAGCGGACGGGCCGGCTCATCTCAGCCGCCCGCCTCGGGATGGACCGGCCTCGCCCAGTCCCCTGACGTCCGCCCCGTCGGAGCCACGCTCTGCAGTGCACCCTCCGAGCGGGACCTCACTTTCCCGGGCGCCCCGCTACCCATCGCTCGGCTTCCGCAGGGGAGTACGCGAGCACCCCCCCCTGGGGAAGAGGCGAGCATGGGAGCAGGACTGGGACCCCCTCCTAGGCGCGCTCACCCTGGAGTCGGGCTGCTCCTCGAAATTCAACTTCTGCGTCTCGGCGGCGCTGCCGGAAGCGCCGTCCAGTCCCATGTAACCGCAGACCGTGGGCCCCGTCTCCCCGGCCAGGTGGGCTGGAAAGGGACGCCAGGGGGCTCTGGACGGACTCGGGAAGAACTCGGGCGCCGGGCAGGCCTACTTTCCGCCGCCAGAGGGCGCGGCGAGACTGCGTCTGCCAACCGCCCCGCTCCCAGCCCCTGCTGCGTGGTCCCCTACCGTGCGAGGCGACCAGTCCTGGAGTCTGTCCTCACCTTGGCCCGGCACTGGCTTCACCCTCCAGCCAGGACCTGCGAGGTAGACACAGGGCGGAGGGCAGAAGAACCTGCAGAGACATGTAAGCGCTGAATTCGTGCATCATCTCCATCCGACTGTCTTGTAGGCACCTCAAAGGTAGCAGAAACCTGAAAGAATCCCCCCTCCACCTTTCCCACCGCCCTCCCCAGGCTTCTCCATGACTGTGAACCCTATTAACATCGAACCTTCTTTATCACTCCCCTCATTTGAACCGTCAATAAGTCCTGTCCACTCCACCTTTAAATCATGTCCAGAATCCACTGGCTTCTTACCACCTCCACCTTTTTATTTGTAAAACCATGAGCCAACCATGTTACTTGGCTTCTTAAAATCCTCCAATGGTTTAAATTCCAAGTCCTCACATGATCTGGCCCCTGCTTTCCTCTCCAACTTTATTTCCTACAGTCCCACCCAGCTTCTCAAACTGCAACCACTCCACTTCTTTTGTACCTCAAAGAGGCTGAGTTGGTACCACCTCAGGGTCTGTGCATTTTCTGTTTCTCCTCACGATTCCCCCACACTTTCTTCTGTCTGGCTCTGTTTTCACACTCAAGTCTCAGTTCAAACGTTACCTTGACCTTTCTAGCTAAAGTATCCTGCCTTCCATTTCTATCACATTGCACTGTTCCCTTCCAGTTTCCATGAGGATCTTGTTCATCGATTATGGGGACTTTATTGTCTGTCTCTTCCACACTAGAATGAAGATGCTACAAGAACAGGGACTGTATTTGTCTTGTTCAGCTGTATGCCCAGTGCCCAGTGGTACCCAGAGAGCCTGACACATGACAAGTACTCAGTTACTAGTTGTTGAATGAATGGGTGAATGAGTGAATGAATGGAGACTGTCGATTCCCTGGGAGGTTCTGCTAAGACCAAAGTGGGAACTATTGGTGGCTGAGGGAGAAGGCCCACAATGGCCAATAGCTGAGCCCTGAGTCCTCTCCAGGTTCCAAAAGACTCATAGGACCGGATGCCAAAGAGATCTGGGAGGGGTGGGTTCGGCACCTACCGTTTCTCATTTCCGTATGATTTCTGGGCCACCTTGGCGTGCAGGATCCGCACCGTTTGCTCGCACTGCTGCTGCAAGCACCGGCGCACGCCTTCCCTCAGGACAGTGGTGTGCTCTGGGGATGACCTGGGAGGCCCACAGCAGGGAGTGTTAAATAGCGTAGGTTGAATGAAATGAAGTTCTAGTGTTGACCCTTTGTGGTCAGGGCAAGGAAGTGTTGGGTAAGGGAGGGGACATGTGCAAGTCAAGAGCTAAATATTTGGGCTGCCCGGTGCTCAGTGAGACTTGCTCTGAGCCTACCGGGACCACCCAGGCACCACTCTGTCGGTCTGGCTCCACGCCCATTGTAGCCTGGAGCACTGGGGAGATGCCCCAGAGGCACAAAGGCCAAACGTGCGTTGGCCTTGAGATGGAGGCAGAATATGTGAGGGTGCCTGGCTTTCCCTGCACCCTGAGGGTACCAGCCCCCGGGAAGTCTTGATGCCAGGGGGGAAGAGCCTTTGCTGGCCCCACAGACCAGAGTGCTCTCTTGCCTGCTGGTAGATGCCTGCAAAGGTGGAAGGGCCCCAAAATAGTGTCCCCAGGATCCTGGGATTGGGGGAGGAGGAGCATTTCAGTTTTTTCCCTGGTCAAAGTAACTCTCCCCGCTTCCTCCCAAGAGCAGGGCCTGTTACTGTCTTAGCTTTACTTGGCTTGATCACAGGGCCTCCACTGGCCACGTGGCGTGGGCCACGCAGATCCTGGTGGCCTGATGGCTTCTCAGCCTGGGAGTTTTGATGGGTGAGGGTGGGTGGGCCCAAGACCTAAGCAATTGCAGAGAACAAGTAAAGGAATCCGTGATGGCAGAGATTTGAGGGACCACCAGGTGGGGCCGGGGAGAGCCATAACCCCCGGCTGCCTTGAATCCTTTACCCACTTCTCAGGACCATTGTCGGGGGCCTCTCCTCACTCCTGGAGGGGGCGACCGAGGGCAAGAGCCGCCGCGCCCTCCGAAGCGGGGCCAGGCGACCGGAGGCCCAGCCGAGCCCCGCTCCGCCCCCTGGGGCTCTCCTCGGGGAAGGGGCTGGAGGCCTCCAGCGCGTCCGGCCGCGGACAGGGTGGCCGCCCAGCCGCCCGCGGTACCGGATTCCGGCCCCGCAGCCCGCGTCGGCCGCTCCCAAGGTGGCTGGAGCAGGGGGCGCTGCTCTGGCTCCGCCCCGGCCCTCGGAGGCAGGGGGATCGCCTCGCCAGTGGGAGGGGTCGCAGCCCGCGCTCCCCCTCCCCACCCGCCCGCCCGGGTTAAAGGCGGCCGCCGCCTCCTCGAGCTCCAGCTGCCTGGCAGTCCCGCCTCGGGCACGCTGCCCGCGCCCTACCTGCTCCAGCTGCCCGGGAGGCTCCGCCCGTCGGCTCCGCTCTGCGGCCGCGCCTCCGAGTCGTCCAGCAGGTTCAGGTGAGTCAAAGGGCCTGGGGGCGCTGAGGGGTCTGCGGGGAGCAGGCGGCCAGCCAGACCAGGCGACCGTACTTAACCGCGGCTGCACAGCCTACGGTACCCGCATTGGACCTGCAGTGCCCTTCCCCACTTCTGTAGGGCTCTTTCCATATTGAGTCCCCACCAGCAAGCCCACCAAAAAGGGGAGGGAACGTTTCCCCCTAATCTCCTCCCCCTGGGAACCCCCAGGTCCCTCCTGTAGATCAGCTCACTTTGCAGCCAGCTCTTGAGGAATTATTTACAGAACTCTCCTCCCTCTGGAGGCCACTTTCCCCACCCCAAAGACATTTCCAAATCTTTCATTTTAACCCAGGATTGATTACCCCCCCCCCCAGCTCTGGGCTCTAGCGTCAGCCTGTCACCACGTTGCTGTGTGACTTCGGGTGAGACTCTACCCTCTCAGGACCTAGTGCCTTCCTCTGTAGAATGTACGGTTGGAAAGGTGATGAGCTTTGAGGCAGCCGCTATTTTGACTTTCTAGAGTTCCTGGGGTGCAGGTAGGGTACCAGGTGAGATGTTTGCTCACGCACGCCAAGAGCAGGATAAGGGGGACCTTAATCATGACTTGGGGTCCCTGAGGCTTCTGGAAGTAGGAAAGGATGAGAGGTGGCAAGAGCCCCTTGTGCCTTTACCCCCATGCTCCCCGGGGGTGCTGGCTTCAACTATGGGCCAAGCTAGAGAAAGCATTCCAACCTTCCCGCTCCAGCAGCTGGCACATCTGGCTTGGTCACCCTCCCATGACGGACTCTGCCAGAGGGATTTCTGTTCCTCTACCAGGCCTGAAAGGCGCAGGCGGAAAGGATCCGAGACGGGAAAGCCGCCTCGGGTGAGAGGCAGGCACCCGGCCTTGCTCAGAATAGGCCCATTCACGGAATTGGGGGGCGGGGCGGGGCTGCGGTTGGGTTAGGGGTGGCTGGCCCCCCTCTACCAAGACGCAGCAATAGAAAAATGGCTAACGCAGCCTCAGCATGGGCGCGGGGGTGGGCAGGGAGCAGAGGGAGTGGATGGAAGGGAAAGGGGGTCAGCGGCTCCTAGACGCCAGGTTGCCAGGCAACTCAAAAGGAAGGAGGGAAGCAAGGAGTCGCAGGTTCCTTTGCAGCTCAGTGGGCCGCCTTCTCGGGCCTCAGTTTCCCCATCTGTACAATGGGAGCCTTTCGTGATTCTCAAGGGGCCGCGTCAAGGGCCTGGGGAGGGTGAGCGCTCACCTGCTGCCCCCACAGGGTCCATGGCCGCGTCCCGAGGCCCCCGCCGCTCGCTCACAGCCGTCTGTGTGCTTCCCGCGCCGCTGGCCTCGGAACCCTGCGCACTCCCGCTCCTGGACCCTCACGCCGGATATATCCTACCGGCCTTATCTCAAGGCCCCGGGGCTCCCGGCTCGCTGTTTGTTCTGGGCAGGGGCACCTGCTGGGCAGATGTGGGCTTCCCACGGCCGCCTCGCCAACGCAGCCAGACCCAGGAAGCGCCCCCTGGCGGCCTCTCCTGAGAGCAGGCGGGAAGTGGAGGCGCCAGGCCTCGAATTCAAGTGCGTGGTGGGATTTGGCCAACGCAGTGCCCACCCCCTACCCTCCCAACCCAGAGCTCACGGCCCTCCCCTGAGGCCTGCGGGTGTGTGTGTGTGTGTGTGTGTGTGTGTGTGTGAAGGACAGCCACACAGACGCGCCTTGTGTGGGGAGGAGGTGGGGAATGACTTCCTTCTGCAGAGGTTTTCCTCCCGGGAGACGAGGGCGTGGACCAGTCGGCTTGTCCTTGGAACTCCCGAGGTACAGGATTGCATCCCGGCGCAGCCACTTTCTTGTCGCGAGACTTTGGGTATCGGAGCCTAAATTCTTTGAGCCTGTTTCCTAATCTGTACAATGGGAACAATAACAGCCTGTCTCATAGAATTGTCCAACTGTCGAGAGGGTTAAATGCCACAACGCCCGAGAAGCGTTTAACATTGTGCCTGGCATTTAGGAAAGGCTGTTTCTGTTTAAATTGTGTATGTTTTTATCTACTTATATTTATTTACAAAGCAGAATGCCTTGTGTTTCCCAGAAATCCCACTGTAATGAAAATTAATTATGAAGATACACAAAAGTAGAGAGATTAGTAAAACAAACCCATGACTCTCCTCCACCTCCAAGTGCCCATCGCCCAGAATGAGAGTTCTGCAAATACTATTTTGCTATCTCCCTTCCTCTCTCCAGGCTCTGACACCTCCATTCTCTGCCCCCCAAGTGCCATGAGGGGCCTTCCATGCTCACCACTGCCCATGTTGCTGCTCCTTCTTCAGCCCTGGGAGACCCAGCTCCAGTTCGAAGGTGAGCCGGGGCCCAGACCTCACCAGCGAGGGGAGAGGAACAAAAGCAGGCTTTCCATCTGCAGCCAGGTAGGCCTGCTGGGAGAGACAAGCAAGAGCTTTGGAACCCTCCAGGCTGGGTTCGAATTCACCCTTTCACCTCTCTGAGCCTCAGTCTCCTCATCTGTAAGATGTGGCTTAGAGATTTCAAAATTGGGCTCACGCAGAATACCCATTTGATGTTACATTTTTAAAAGTTAATTGAAAAATAAAGAGGTTTCACATAAAAATCCTGATGTGGGACTTGTCTTGGAAAGTTAAAGAATCTGCCAACATGGCTGGCATGCCTGCAGCAGCATTTGGCTGCAGCTGCTCACTTTAGGGACACGGCTCTCTGGGATCCACCGCCAGACCCCATCAATCAGTTCACTCGTTTATGCTGCGTGCCGGGCCCCTACAGGCAGTTGAGTTTGCGACATGACTCCTTCCTGTCCCAAATGGATCATACCTCCTCAGGATAGCCCTCAGAGCTGTAGGATAGACAACTGGTGAAATCTACCCGGGCCCTCGGCAAATGCTGGGCGAGTGACTGTCTCTAACTTGCATTTGCTGGGGTAATTCCGCGCGGGCGCTGTTTTGCAGGGATAGTACCATTCGCCCCGGTTTTCCCTGGGGATCTCCTCGGCCCTGAGGCTTCGCCGACCTGGGAAGGCCCTTCCTCATCTCCTCGCAGGTCCCAGGTGCCGCACTGGACCCCTGGATTTGGTGTTCGTGATTGACAGCTCGCGCAGCGTGCGCCCCTTCGAGTTCGAGACCATGAGGCAGTTCCTGGTGGGCCTCCTGCGCCGCCTGGACGTGGGGCCCAACGCCACGCGCGTCGGCGTGATCCAGTATTCGAGCCAAGTGCAGAGCGTCTTCCGGCTGGGCGCCTTCTCGCGCCGCGAGGAGATGGAGCGCGCCCTGCGCGCCTTGGTGCCGCTGGCGCAGGGCACCATGACCGGGCTGGCCATCCAGTACGCCATGAACGTGGCTTTCAGCGTGGCCGAAGGCGCGCGCCCGCTGGAGGCGCGCGTGCCTCGAGTCGCTGTGATCGTGACCGACGGGCGGCCGCAGGACCGGGTGGCCGAGGTGGCGGCGCAGGCGCGCGCCCGCGGCATCGAGATCTACGCGGTGGGGGTGCAGCGTGCGGACGTGGGCTCCCTGCGCGCCATGGCGTCGCCCCCGCTGGACGAGCACGTCTTCCTGGTCGAGTCCTTTGACCGCATCCAGGAGTTTGGCCTGCAGTTCCAGGGCCGGCTGTGCGGTGAGTCAGGGGAGCGCGGGAGCGAGGCTCGAACTGCCTAGATTCCCATCCGCACCCCGGTACACCCCGCCCCGTGCTGGGGGCCCGCCCGCCAGGGAGCCGAGGCGCTCAGGCCTGAGACAGCCTGGCACGTGCCAGCTCTGCCCACTTTTGCTTAGCCTTCGCCCACCAGTAGCAACATGTGGCGTACTCCCCGCCCGGGACGAGCAGTGGTTCACCGCAGGCTTAAAGTCGGACTCTAACCGCCGCCCCTCCGCCCAGGAAGCACCGCCCCTCAAAGCTGAGCGCCGGCGCCCGCTCCAGAGAGTCCTGTCCCGCCCGCATGGGCGCGGCCCTGCCCGCTCGCATTTTAGCTCAGCTCGTCCTGCAAGCTGCCAGATCCGTTCCAGTCACCTTCAGTCACTCCGCCCGCCTCGGCTCAGCGCCGCCCCCCTCCACCTTACCCCGCGTGGTCCTGCCCTATCCCATTGACGCACAGCGGCCTCCCTCTTTCGAGCCTCTTTGTAGGGGCTGTTCAGGCCCTGTTGTTTCCCGAAGCCGTCCCTCTCGGACCAGTTCTTCTCAAATGAACTAAGCCCATACTTGATCACGGTTCCTGCCTTTGACCCCATCCAGCTGTCTCTCGTTGCAGGCTTCTGCCCATCTGTCCCCTGCTGAGTCTACTCTTATGTGTCCTTAGGAAAGAACCTGTGTGCTGAGGGGGGACACGGCTGCCAGCACCAGTGTGTCAGCTCCGCCAACACGTTCCACTGCACCTGCAACCCCGGATACCAGCTAGCAGCAGATAACAAGGGCTGTTTGGGTGAGAACTACTCCTGCCCTGCAATCCTGAGCCTTCTGCGGCTCCCCATTGCCCCAGCATCAACCCAATGGGTCTGGAAGGGCCTTTGGAAGTCCAGCTCCCTCACTTTACAGGTCTGAGAAAGGGAAGGTATGCCTGGAGTCACACAAGTCCTTGGTGGGACCAGGGCTAGAAACCTTGACCTCACCGTTAAGTGTGCTTTCTGCATCTTTCTGTCCACTCTTTCAGGCTTGATCCTACCTGGCTCCAACACACCTCCCAAACTTGTTTATGTCTTCTCACAGGCACATCTTCACAGTTTCTGTAACTTAGACACTGCTGGAGTCTTCACTTAGGGTCTCCATACACCACCACCCCTGCCTCGTACATGCTGTCATTCCTGCTTCTGCGTCTCGCCTGGGCTGCGCACCTGGCTCTCTTGCTGCTCCTCTCTGCACCTGCGAATCTTTCAAGGCCTGGTTCTTCATTTTTGCCTTCTGAAAAGCTATGGCACACAATGCCTTTGCTTGTACAATTGGGACTTTCTTTTTCATTTGTATGTGTGTCCACTCCTTTCATCTTAACAGCAGCTACCGTTTACTGAGTGCCAAGTTACTTTCAGACATTGTGCTGGGAGCACTGCATACATCATCTCCCAACCTCACAGCACCCTGGAAAATGAGATCATGTGATCCCCATAACTGAGATGTCAGCTGGGGTCTCCTTGTTTCTAGAACTTAGACAAAACTGGCCTGAAACCCCATGTGATGACCCATGAACATCCCAACCCCTGCCCAAGATCTCTGAGAATTCCCAAGTGCTTACATTCTGTGGCCCCCTCTCACTCTGAGCTTCTGCTGAATTCAATCAGTTGATGGCTCCTCTCCTAATTTCTCAGCCCCACACGTGCTGTTCTTGTGCTGTGCGCATAAATCGGCCTCTTTCTTGGTTTACACACTTGTGCACACCAGGGCATGTGAGTGTGTATATAAGTGTGTGTGCATATGTCCATTTTACTAAAGATGGGGGTGGACAGAGGTGTGCGTTACATCTAAGCAAAGCCAAACATACACACAAAAAGGGAAACACCCATTTTTTCTAATGGAATATGAAGCATCGTTGACCCTGAAGGCCCTCAGCCTCCCCACTCCGAGGGAGTTTTTACTGGCGCCCTCACCCCACACAGTCACTCATCTTCACATTGTCTTGTCCCTTTTCTTCCTCTCTCCACTCCCACCTCTTTTCCAGAAACCCCAAGTTCTCACTTTTTTATGCAGGATAATTCACCTCTTTCCAGTCCCTATTCCCTGGTGCTGCTCTAGGCGATCTTTGCACATCTAAGCCATCAAAATACTCAGCAAGGCAATAGCTGCCCTTCCTCAGAAGGAAGCTGTAAAGAGCAGTTGTTCTCTTCCATTATATCTTCATTTTGCAGATGGGAAAATGGAGGCTCAGACAGGTGAAGTGGCAGAATCTGGTCCTCCTCTGTTAGTGAGCGAGCATCTTCAGGGCAGGGGCCCGGTCTCCTACGACTGTGGATTCTTGGCCTATTCCTGGCTTGTAAGGGGCACTGTGGGACGCATCTGGGTCTTGAGTTGGCAGGGCCATCCGGCCCACAGCCAGGAGGCCTATGCACATAGGAATCACAGGTGCCTGGGTACCACCCCAGGCTAATTAAGTCAGGGTAGCTGGGAATTGGGGTCCAGGCATAGGTATTTTTTAAAAAGCTGTGCTCTCAGGGCTGAGAAGTGCAGCCCCAATGTATATGCCAGCCTCCCCTCTTCCTCAGCCATTGACCTGTGCACTGAAGGGACTCATGGTTGTGAGCGCCACTGTGTCAGTTCCCCGGGTTCCTATTTCTGTGGCTGCCGAGCTGGCTTTGTACTCTAGACCAGAGGAGCTGCAGGGTTGAGCGACCTCCGCTCCCCCCTGTAGCATCCTGGACTGAGGTCTCTGGTGGCTCCAATCAGAAGTGACATCTTGCTGCGTCTTCCTCCCCACCAGTCATTGATCACTGCGGCTTTGGGAACCACAGCTGCCAGCATGAGTGTGTTAGCACCGTCGGTGGGCCAAGGTGCCGCTGCAGAGAGGGCCACGACTTGCTGCCTGATGGGAGGAGCTGCCAGGGTGAGGAGGGGTCCCCTGTGTGTGCTGAAGGGCAAGGGGCCTTAGCTGGGGGAGCCTGCCCTGACTTAGCCCGACCTGCCTGTCTCGCCTTGAAGCCCGGGACCTTTGCAACGGCATAGACCATGGATGTGAGTTCCAGTGCGTGAGCGAGGGCCTGGCCTATCGCTGCCTGTGCCCTGGTGGGCGGCAGCTCCAGGCAGACGGCAAGAGCTGCGGCCGTGAGTCGCGGGTGGAGGGGGTGCCCCTGCCCCATCCTCGCCTTCCGAGCATCCTTGACTTTGGTGTGGGTGTGGTGTGAATGTGTGGGCGTGGGCGGTGGTGACGGGGCTGGAAGGTGTGCGAGGCCCTGCCTCTGTCTCTTTCCCTTCAATTCTTTACGCTGTTGCTACGGTTAATTTTTAAAATACAAACATGGGTGGGCGAAAGTAGGTTTATAGTGTGAGTATACAAAACAGAGTTTATTCTTGTCTTATTACTTGTTAATTATTGTGTCGTTTTCCACACAAACAACTGCAGCCCTACTTTGGCCCTCCCTGTATGTGGTCGCACTCCCCCCTTGCTCGGAAGCCACCTGTGGCTCACCAGGGCCACAGAATAAAGGTCAAATGCCTTTTTCAGATGGTGGGTGCAGCAGCCACATTCGTGGGTAAGAAAATCCAACTAGGGGGTTACAACTAGCATTAAAAAGAAAGAATAAAGAAAGTTTACAGCATGT
Source organism: Miniopterus natalensis (assembly GCF_054644295.1). Lineage (NCBI taxonomy): Eukaryota > Metazoa > Chordata > Mammalia > Chiroptera > Miniopteridae > Miniopterus > Miniopterus natalensis. Next base: position 5,402,906 of record NC_142087.1, read on the forward strand.
AGAAAGAATAGGTATTGTTTCATGGAACTTAATTTTAATTATATGTGAGCATATGTAGTACGTCATGACGTATTATTACTGTTTTTATTTTATTTTCCTTTTTTTTTTTTTTTTTTTACTGTGGGTTGTGGTCAAATTTTTGAAACCACTGCCTTAGCTCATCACAGTCTAGCTTCAGCCAACCCCATAAGCCTTTCTCTTGCCACACTTGAACATTTTAGCCACACTGGCCTGCCCGTTCCTGAATGTGTGGAGAGCCCCCAGCTTCCATGCCTCTTCACATTCTGCGCCCACCACCTAGAATGCCCCCGCCTGCCTTGGAGAACTCCTACTCCCCTCTGAAGACCAAGTCGAATGCCCCCCTCCACGCAGCCTCGCCACCTCCAGGAGGAATGAATTATTCTAGCCCCAGGCTCTCTGCTGTAACACGTGGCACGTTGGACTGCTCTGCCCTATCCTGATTTCCTCATGGATCAGGATTATGTTGCATTTATTGTTTGAGCCCCCTTCGGGGCTGGCGAAGTCCCTGGCTCAGAACAGGCGAGCCAACATTGCAGAGCGATTAGGAACATGGGTTTTGCGGTCAGGCAGACCTGGTTTCAAATCCTGGCTCAGCCGCTGCTGGCTAAGGGATCCAGAGCAAAACACTTTATCTTTCAGAACCTCAGGTTATAGAAAAGGGGGACAGTCCCCAAGGTTATTGGGAAGATTGAGAAGCAATATATAAAGCACCTAGCCCAGTGCCTGGCACATGGTAAGCTGTCAAATAATAATGTTTTTGTTTTTATTTAGTATTGTTAATACTGGTAAAGTGTTTAGAATTCTGTCCGATACACAGTAGATGATCAATAAATAGTAACTGTTGTAGTTGTGGGTATTATTATGATTATGTTTTTAGCAGATTGCCTGGCTTGTTATGCTCAGCACCCAGTAAATGGCAAAGGTTACAGTGATGCTGGTAATAATAACAGCACATCGTGCCGGTGCCTGGTCAGGAAGGCCTTCACACACGGCATCTGCTATATAATCAGTGTTTGTGAGTGAAGGACGAGATGGGTAGATGGCTGCTGCCCGCCAAGATTCTGGTCCCTCCATCCAAGTCCTTCTCACCGCCTAGGGTGCCGGGAAGGCCACGTGGACCTGGTTCTGCTGGTAGATGGCTCCAAGAGTGTGCGCCCTCAGAACTTCGAGCTGGTGAAACGCTTTGTGAACCAGATCGTGGACTTCCTGGACGTGTCCCCCGAGGGCACGCGCGTGGGGCTGGTGCAGTTCTCGAGCCGGGTGCGCACAGAGTTCCCGCTGGGCCGCTACGGCACCGCGGCCGAGGTGAAGCAGGCGGTCCTGGCGGTGGAGTACATGGAGCGCGGGACCATGACCGGGCTGGCGCTGCGCCACATGGTGGAACACAGCTTCTCTGAGGCGCAGGGCGCGCGGCCCCGCGTCCTCAATGTGCCTCGCGTGGGCCTGGTCTTCACCGACGGCCGCTCCCAGGATGACATCTCGGTGTGGGCAGCTCGCGCCAAGGAGGAAGGTGGGCTTGGCCCGGGACGCACTTGCGTGGGGTTGGGTTGGACACGGGGAGGTGACTTTCCTGACGTCTAGGGCACCCCCTGTATCCTCGGCAGGCATTGTCATGTACGCCGTGGGCGTGGGCAAGGCAGTGGAGGAGGAGCTGCGTGAGATCGCCTCAGAGCCTGCAGAACTGCATGTGTCCTACTCCCCTGACTTCAGCACCATGACACACCTGCTGGAGAACCTCAAAGGCAGCATCTGCCCGGGTGAGCACATCTGGCTCCAGACACCTCCCCTTCTCTCACTGCCCAACCTCTGATATCTCCCCTACTATTCACCCCCATTCCCCTTGCAGAGTTACAGGGAGGGTGTGGACTCGCTAGACGCACCCTTGTTACCTAAACCAGCAGCAGGGCTGTCACTTGGTAATTTGTTAGAGTTGCAGTGTTTCCAACTGTCTCCAGACCTAATGAATCAGATTTTACACTTGAATAAGACCCTCAGAGAGTTCATATGTTTGTTAAAGTTTAGGAAGCACTAGCCTAGGCTACCTTTCCCTCAAACTAGTGGGTTTTCGGAATATTTTGGGGGAACTTTTTCAGAGGAACGTCAATCTCAGAATTTCTAAGTGGAGTCACAGCCTATAGTCCATTAACTTGTTGGACTTCAGTTTTACACACCTGGCAAAGTTGCAGGACGGAGGGTTTCAAGTACGCAAAGCTACGTGTCTTCTTTTGAACAATGTAGCCCATAAGTGCAACCGTCTACTGCATGGTGCTCAGCTGAAAGGGCCAGTGCTCTCCAGGGAGGAGCGGAGGGCTGGCGAGCCTTGTGAACTGTACTTTATAGGACATAAAAGGGATTGTTTGGGGGTAATTTTTACCATAGAGTGTTAAGACTAACCCAGGCGTAAGATGTGACTCTTCTTTCAGATTTCCAGGCCCTACGTCCAGAGCTAGGTTCAGTAGGGCTGAGCTGGGCCTAGGGAATCTCTCTCTCTCTGTCTCTCTCTCTCTCTCTCTCTCACACACACACACACGAAAACACACACACAGTTGACCCTTGAATAACCCACTTATATGTGGATTAAAAAAATATGCTTATAAGTGGACTATCCTTGTTCAAATCCATGTTGTTCATGGGTCAACTGCCTTTTCCATCCACAGCTGGGAATCTGCATATTCAGAGGATTGACTTAAGTGATATGCAGATTTTCAACTATGCAGTGGATCAGGGTTCCTAACCCTCAGTTTGCTCAAGGGTCAGCTGCATATACATTCATACATGTGTGTGTGTATATATGCCTATACGTATATATACACATGCACACATACACCCCCACCCCAGGTTAATTCTAATAATTAGCCAGCATATTGTGGAGGCACCAGATTAGCTGCTCCTTTAAGGCCCTTCCTGTCCTGGCTCTTATGTCCCACACTATGTGACTTTGGGCAAGTCACTTAATCCCACCCATACCTCAACTTCCCTCTTCTGTAACAGGGGAGGGTGCCGGCAGCCCAAGGTTGTCTCGAGCTCTAGAATTCTAAGAGAACTCTGGGCTCTGTGTTTGAGGCTCTTCACCAATTGGCTGTGTGGCCTTGGGCAGATCCTCCCCCCTCTCTGGCGCTTGGTTTCCTCATCTGCAAAGTTAGGAATCTTTTCAGGACAGTCACCAATACCATTAATGACATGACATACAGCAGTTTGCTAAGGGTACATACAGGACTAAGAAACAACCTTTAAAATCATAACAGCAATTCTTTATTGGAGGCCAGACATTGTGCTATCATTAAAAATGGCACATCTTTACAGACTGTTAGTGAATCTAAGATATCACCCATTGTCAAATTCACCATTATTTTCTGTATAGCTAAGGAAAAATACGGGTGCCAAATTTAATTGTAAGGCACTTATTTTGATTTTAGAGATGCTGAAATGTGTCAGAGATAGACTTGGATCAGTGGTTCTTAAACGTTAGTATGCATCAGACTCACCTAGAGGCTGAGTTAAAACACAGCTTGCTGGGCTCCAACCCCAGTGTTTCTGATCCAGTAGGTCTGGGGTGGAGTCTGACAATTTGCATTTCTAATAACTTCCCAGATGAGGCTGATGCTTCCCGTCCAAGGGTCACACTTGGAGAATCACAGGTCTAGTTGAAATACACTATCAGGTATTTACGGTGCCAGGCAGTGCTCTAGATCTGCACTCCCCAGCAAGGTAGCCACCAGCTACATGTGCCCACTTAAATTAATTACAATTAAATAAAGTAAAAAAAAATAGCTCTTAAGTTACACTAGCCACATTTCAAGTGTTAAATAGCCACATGTCCGGGCAGGGCAGATATAGCACATTTCATCACTGCATGAAGTTTCATTTGGAGAGTGCTGCTGTGAACTCTTGCCACTCCAAGTGTGGTCCACAGGCCAGCAGCGTCAGCAGCACTTGGGAGCGTCTCAGCTCCTTCCCCATTCTGAATAAGAGTCTATATTTTAACAAGATCTCCTGGTGATTCTGAGCATCAAACTTTAGAAACACTCTTCTAAAATGTGTACACACACACACAAATTATAGAATCCTCAGTACCAGCCAATGAGTAGATTTTCTCATTGTATCCATTTTTACAGACGAGGAACCTGAGGCCTAGAAAGGTCGAGTGAGGTTTCCAATATCCCACAGCTATGTAGCTGGGACTCACCCCAGGTCTGTTTGAACCCAAAGCCCGTACACTCAGCCACAGGCCGGGTGGAGGTATATCAAAGGGCCTTGGCCAGGGCCCGCTGGTCCTCCTGCAGATTCTCATTCCCCCGACTCTGTTCCCGGCTGGCAGAGGAGGGCATCAGCGCGGGCACCGAGCTTCGGAGTCCCTGCGAATGCGAAAGCCTCGTGGAGTTCCAGGGCCGCACGCTGGGGGCGCTCGAGAGCCTGACTCAGAACCATATCCTTTGGCGGCGGGGGCGCGGGACGGGGACCCCGCCCCTGCGATCCCCCGTTTCCTTAACCGCTCACTCGCCCAGCTGACGGCGCGCCTGGAGGATCTGGAGAACCAACTGGCCACCCATATGTGAGGGCCGCGGTGGCCGGGACCGGGCAGGGGCGAGGCCCCGAGGACTATGCCCCCTCGGGCGCCGTCGGGCGCCGGGGCCGGGCTGAGCCTGAGCCCCTCGGGCCCGGGCTGGCGGGTTCCCAGCGCCGCGCTCGAGCTGGCCTCGCCTGGACCACAGGCCTGACTGCGGAGGACAGGGGGCGCGGGCTAGGTCCGCACGCCCTCGCAGCCTGCTGCTGCTCTCAGTTCTTTGTTGGATCTCTTTTTTGTTTTCTTTTTCTTAAAAAAAAATAAATCTGGTTTCCATGGGGTCGATTTGTGGGTCTTACTGTGCCGCCAGGGGGAGGGGAGGCCAGACGGAGCGCGCTCCGGCGGCGCCCGGGTGGCGTCTCCTCGGAGAAAGGCGCATTGTGCGGGGGTCGGGCTGGGGGGCAGGGGACTGGGCACTGCTTCCCCCTCCTTGTTTATTCAGCCGAGAACAGACGGCTCCTTCTGCAGGCTGCGGGAAGGGAGGGGGCTCCACGGGAACCCTTGGGGTCTGCGCAAGTCCGCATCCCCTCCATCCCCCGGCGGATCGAACGCTTCTCTCTCTGGCCGTACCTATCTCATGGTGCCCCCAAACCTGGCTGCAAAGCTGCTGGAGCTGGGCGGGGGAGCTGGTGAGGAAGCTGGAAGCTGTAATTGAGCTTCTAAATGGACGGGGTGGGGGCGGATGGGTAAGTTTCCATGGATTTTATCTCCCTCCTGCATTAGGTAGGAAGAGGAGAGGGTATCAGCCAGGGCCTCTGGCCGAGGGGCCTCTGCCTGCCTAGCCTGTGCCCCACACGCTCTGACTCAGCGCCTCAAGACAAAAAAAAAACCCCTAAAAGCAGCCCTCTGTGGTAAAGAGCACAGACCAGCACCACTTCCCAAGTGCATGTAAGAAAATGCAAAGATTAAAATGCTTCCAGTCCTAGAGTGATCGCGGACAAATTACTCTGAGTTTGTTTCCATATCTGTCAAATGGGGATTGAAATTGTTACCCCCAAGAGTGATGGTGAGAATTGAGGAAATCATTCTAAGGCATCTGACATTGTGCCTGGCACATCGTAGGCTCTCTATTAATGGTAGCTATAAATCTTATTATAATAGCTAACATATTTAGTCTGGAGCACTATTCTAAGTGATTTGCAGGTATTTTCATTTTATCTTCACAACAACCTTGTGAGGTAGGAATTATTGCCTTTACCATCCCCATTTTACAAACCTTCCAGCCAAGCCTTAACTTCTGGCTGGAATTTCTGCAGGTGGCCATGGTGGATGTTACAGGTGAATGAAGCATGAATGTGTTTGGTTAGGAATGACTGCAGTAAGTGGGCACCGGATGATTGAGATCTTACCCGGACTTTAGGGTGAGATGGGCTAAAGTGCTAAGGACAGTGCCTGCCTTATGACCTCATCTGCCCCAAACCTTTATTTTACAGTTGGGGAACCAGGCCTAGAGGGTAGTTACCTGCTTAAGATCACACAATGAGAGAAACCCATCCGGATCAGGCAGCAGCCTAGGAGGATCTGATGGGACTGAGGACACCAATTGATGGGTGGCACCAAGCTGAGCGCAAAGGCAAGGCTCCCTCCTAGGCCAGAACTACTTTCTCTGGGGTGCAATTTCCTTATTGGCCACTGGATGGCGCCTGAAGCTCTGATTTGGAGTTGAGTCCCAAATTAGGCACTTGGCATCTGGCACTTGGCCTAAGGAGCCAGGCCTGCCCTTCTCCATGAGGCCCTCTTCCCTGTTCAGACCCCTCCCCCCCACTCTGGCAGACCCCACCATCTCAGGCTAGAAGCTGCTTCTGTTCCATAGGTATTGAGCACACTCCTGGATTTGCAGACCAACCCTGCCGCTTACCAACTGTGTGTCATGTTGACAGGTGCTGGCTTCCTTTCCCATCTCCCAATCCCCCCTCTCTCATTTCCCTTTCCTCTTACCCCCTTTTGCCTTTTGGATAGGAAAGAATGTCCCACTCATGGGTAGCTAGCCCTTGCTTCTTTGTTTACACCCTTCCTACTTCAAAGGATAGCAGACTTACAAAGGACTCATCAGTTCAGTAAAACAAACACCCATAAGCCCAAGAACAGAAAGAATCCAAGTAACTGGAAGGGGGTGGGGAGGGGAGTGACAGCGCCAAGAAAGCTTAGATCAAGAGAAGGCACAGATAGAAAAGAAGAAAAGGAAAGGAAAAAGGAAGAAAAAATAAGAGAGAAGGCACAGAGCCTTAGCAGACTCTGGGCCTCCTGGTGGCCAAAAGCTGCCAACACTGGGCACAGAGCATTTACATTTTGGGGGACTCTTGAGCCCAGGTCTGCTGGAAGGAAGGATCATTCTCAGCCCTCTTGGTTTCCTGGAGATTTGAATATTTAAAAGGCCAAGATGCACTGCAATGGTTGGAGCTGTTTCTTCTACTTGGTAACGTGTGCTAGGCATGGCCCTAGATGGGACCTTGTGCTAGGCATGGCCAAGGGCAGGAAGGACCTGCAACCTCAGCCAGTCACCCTGACTCCCTTCCTGAGTTACAGCTCTCTCTTTGTTCTCTGGCTTTCTGTTTTTCCCTGATTTTTGGCCTTTTTCTATTCTAGCTCACAGCCCTTCTCGGTTTCTCCAGCTGGCACAGCTGCTTTCTCCAAGGGTTATGGACCCTTCTGGTTCCTTGGACTCAAGATAGTGAGAAAAGGAGAAAAGCAAGCCGTCAGCTACAAAACACCTCTAGCATGCCAGGGATTATGCACGCTTCGCGCCTGCACTGTCTTGTTTAAACCCCTCAGCCTACGGAAGGGAGAAGCGAGTTTCAAAGAGGCCAGTTGCCCACCGCCACAGAGCTTCCAGGCTAGGATTTGATACCAGGGGTCCCTGGTCCCATGTATGCCCCTTTCACACTCCTATCCTTCAGTTCATCAGGGACAAATTTGGAGTTTTTCAAAGAAACTTTTACTAGGAAACTTAGGGGCAGACAAAAGCAAAGCACAAGTGATGGAAGAGATGAGGGGCAGAGAGATGGTTCTTTGTTCAGGGTTAGCTCAAGCACATTTAAAACTCCAAGGCCCAGCCCTGGCCAGGTAGCTCAGCTGGTTAGAGTATTGTCCCAATCCAGCAAGGTTGTGGGTTCGATCCCCAGTCAGGGCGCATACAAGAACCAACCAATGAATAAATAGGTGGAAAAACAAATCGATGTTTCTCTCTCTCTTCCCCTCTCTCTAAAAAGTAATCAATAAAAGAAATCTGAAAACAACATCAAACAAAACTCTCCAAGGTCCATGAGCCACTGTTTCTTGCTGTTCTTCCTCTTGCCCTGGGCAGTCCCGCCTCTACCCCACCCTACCCCACCCCACCCCTCCCCACCCCACCCCACCCCACTGTCTGCTCTGCCCCCTCCCAGCTCCAACTTGGTTCTTTTTCCTGAAGTTCTGCCTTTCACCTGAGTGTCTCACCCCAGGGAGCACATTGTGGGAAAAGTGCTCCCAGCAGCTGAGCTGGGCTGGGGGTGGGATGAGTGGAGGAAGTTGGCAGATAAGGTAGCAATAATGCCATCGCCACAATACGAAGATGATAGTCTAGGTCTGTTTTCTCCCAGACCCGAACAAGAAAATCACAGGGTGGCCTGTGTCCCCCGATAGAGAGAATCTGTTCCTAATCTTGGCAGGTGCTCAAAAATGCCTTCCCAGTGAGTAGTTTTTGAATGTCTATTTCAGAGAAATGTCAGGTACTGTACCAGGCACTGGGGATACAATAGTAAAAAAGAGAATAATACTCCCTGTCTTCAACTTATGTTCTAGGAGGGGAAGGGCGACAACAAATAAGTAAATGAGTAAGGTTTCAGACAGTGATAAATACTAGGAAGACGGCAAAACAGGGCGTAGTGCTCTGTTAATAGTGCAGTGCTGGCCAATAGATTTTCTATGATGAAGGAATGTTCTTTCTTTTTGTTAATTCTCACTCAAGGATGGATTTTTTTCCATTGATTTTTTTTTTTTTTTTAGAGAGAAACATTGATGTGAGAGAGACACATTGATTGGTTGCCTCCCATACGTGCCCCGACCAGGACCAGGGATCAAACCTGCAACCCAGGTAAGTGCCTTTGACCGGGAACTGAACCTGCAACCTTTCGGTGCGAGGGCAGATGCTCTAACCACTGAGCCATGCCACCCAGGGCTGAAGTGTAAGAAAATCAAGATACCCAGAGACCAATCAAATGATTTTTCTGCTCCCATTTGGATTTGCTCCCAAAAGAGTATTCAGTTATCACCTTATTGATTCCAGTGCTCTTGTTTGAGAGATTTCTTTTTAATTTTATTTTCTAAACACCCAAACACTTTTATGGGACTGGATAGTAATGGGGGGAGCATAGAGGGTTTTTCTTTTTTTTTCTTTTTTTAATTTTTATTTTTGTTTAAAGTATTACAGATGTCCCCTTTTCTCCCCAGTGACCCGTTCCCCCCCCCCCCCCCGTTCCTTCCCCCTCCCCAGTCACTCTCCCCACCATTGTCCGTGTCCTTGGGTTGTGCATATATGCATATAAATTCTTTGGTTACTCTCTCTCTCTCCACCCCCCCACCCCCCTTCATCCCTTTGACATTCGTCAGTCTCAACTATGCTTCCATGTCATTGAATCTATTCTGCTCATCAGCTTATTAAGTTCTTTAGATTCCACGTATAAGAGAGATCAGAGGGTTTTTCTTATAACTTATTTTAAAGAAGGAGTGTTCCTTTTCCTAACATCTCTTGATGCACAAATGACTGGCTGTGATGACATCTGTCTTAATTCCACTACTATCCTTAAGGCAGGTTCTATGGGCACATGCCCCTGTGCTCTGCAAGATTAAACAAACAGCCATGCTGGTACATGTTTGCACAGACAGAAACTCCCCTTGGATACCTTGTAATCATTTCATGTTCTATTTCTTGCAACACGTAACATTTATATTTTCGAGAAATGCCCATAAATCTTGGTATAATTGCTAAATTGTTATAGTCTATTAATTTATTTTTAAATTAATAGAGAGAAAATAATATTATTGTGAGTATAAGAGAAGTCCAGACATATGAAAGTATTTAGATTAAGGATCTCTTGAAAGAACAGCCAAAAAACTTAATTAAGAGATGAGTTCATGGAAAACGAAATGCAAATAATAGCCTAATGCCCAAAACAACTTTGAAATACAAATTTGAAGCCCTTGAGAGGGTAAAAGGAGTAATATTCATAGAAAGAGAAGAGGAGACTATAACATAAAAATAGGTAGATATGAAACGAACAGACGAGTATAGAAAAAAATATGAGGGTGTGACATACATACAGCTCAAGTTCTGGAATAAGGGAAAGAATGTCAGAAGAGGTATCCAAAGGCGCAAAGGCAGAGGCTTTTCTGGAATCGAAGAAGGAGGTGAGTGTTCAGATCAAAAGCGTGCATCACGTGTGGGGCAGAATGACTAAATTAACAGCTGTGCAACAGGATACTCGGCTTTGGTTGTAAGTTCATGGCACCGACTGGAAGCAAATAGGCCAGAGGCTGACTCAAGTTCACGCATTGTGCTGGCAGAGAAAGTCCCACACTGGCCGACTGGGGGGTGCTTATTCAGGCTGTTGCATCAACAGGAGTGGTGGGAGAGAAGCATGGTGGTGGGATTGGCCCATGGCCTGGCTCTTTCCTAATGTGACTAAGGCCTGGAAGTATCCAGATGTTCCAACCACCAAGCTACTGGGAGGAGAGAGGCCAGTGCTAAGGCAACTTTTGCTGCTGCCAGGGTTTGTATGGGAAGACATGTATTCCCTCTGTGAGAAATCCAGCGGAGGCCTACCCACTTAGGACCACAGCCTTTGGTGTCCTGGGCCATGGATGAGAGATCACCTGCCTTTTTACCCAGAAGGGGGAGCCTCTGCCTGGCATTTCTATCTCCACTTTTGGGCAAGGAGCTGTGACGCAAGATTTCAAATGAAGACTCCGTATTACGCGTTGCCTTGATATCTGGTAAGATCAGGGGAGATCTGGAATGTCCTGACCTTAAGTTCCCCTCCCCAGGCTGCTCTCACTGATAAGGTCTGTAATGATGTAATGAAGTTGCCAAGGACTTATATTACATGTCAGTGTGATAAATACAAATGCAGATCATGAAAATTGTTGGTATTACAGATATGTTACAAAATAGTCAACAGCTCTTGATAAAGTTTTGAACAAAAAATAAACTTCCCTGAATTCACATCGTAGTTGCATTCCTGAAAAAAACCCAAAAAAACCTAGTAGTTATGACTGGGAAAATATTTTATATATATATATATATATATATGTATACACACACACACACACATATATATAATGAGTTTGGTGGGAAGCTCCGATAAATAGTTTTCATCTTCAAAATGCCCAAAAAGACATTTTAAAAAGTTTAAAAATTAAAGTAAGAGTCATATAACAAATCGAACTATTAACTATTTTGAAGCACACAATTCAGTGGCATTTAGTACATTCATAGTGCTGTGCAACCATCACCTCTAATTTCAAGACTTTTTCATCCCCACAAATGGAAACCTTTACCTTTTAAGAATCACCCTCATTCCCCTTTCCCTGAAGCCCCTGGTAACAACTAATCTGCCTCCTGTCTCTATAGGTTGACCTATTCTGCAGGTTTCATATAAATGGATTCATATAGTAGATGACTTTTTGTGCCTGGATTCTTTCACTTAGCGTGATGTTTTTGAGGTCACCCACACTGTAGTATGATCAGTACTCTATTCCTTCTTATGGCTCAATAATAGTCCATTGTGTGGAGAGATCACCACTGTGGGAAACAGTTCAGTGCTTCCTCAAAAAGTTAAACGTAGAATTACCTTGTGACTCAACAATTCCACTCCTAGGGATCTACCCCAAAGAATTGAAAACAGGTATTCGAGCAAATCCTTGTGCACGAATGTCCATAGCAGCATGATTCACATCACTGGTGCATTTTGAGTCATGCAAGGCATTGACACTTGTTAGTGTGAAGGATTGTGTGTAAACATGTGATGTCTGGCATCCCTGGCCCTCATCCACTAGATACCAATAGGTCTCTGCAATCATTTAAAAGCCCAGCACTACCTTTATACATTTTCCAAAGTCCCCTGGGGCTTTGCCACTGCCAGTGACAACCACTGTTGGGACCAATGTTCTATGAGTGGAGGGACTGAGCCCCAGAGAAGGTTGTTGACACAAGGAGACAGTTGGAGCCAAGATTAGAACTTGTGTCTCTCCAACCCAAGTTGATGTTCTTTCCATGCTGAGTTTCCATCCATCCCATAGAACCAGAGGGTGGGAAGAAAACACAGCAGGTCCCCAGTGCTGAAACATGGGCTTGTTTCCTCCCCATAACCTGATTCCCACCACCAACTGGAGAGGGTAGAAACGCCCTCACTGGAATGTAGGCCACTCTTAGGAGAACATAATGTCCTAATTTTATATAAGGCTCATGGGAACAGGGACTTCGAGTCTTGATTACTTCTGAATTGCCCATGTTAGAAAGTGCCTGGCACATGATAGGTTTTACATATAATCATGTATTTGTTGAACGAATGAATGGATGAATAGTGTGTGGTCCTTTACAAGTTGTCCCTCGTATGAGCACATCCTCTAGAGGTAACTTTGGTTTGATTCATCAGTATCTTCCAAGCACTCAACTCAGGGCCTTGTAAAATTCAAACTTTGTTCGGTCCCCAGGGAGAAGCTAGGAAGGAAGCAGGTAGGCCATCTGTTTCTCTCTAAGGTGTGGGGAGATCCGGCTTGCCACATCTGTCACCCATGCATGCCCAGAGGTGATTGAAATGGCCTGAGACCCTCTTGTTTACACCCATTTTCCAGTCTGCTCTCTCTGTCCCCACTCAGCCATGTTTTCCCCTGATACTCTCACCACCCTACCTGCTAACTTCTCCAGGCCTCCTGGCTTCTGAATCTCCATTCCAGTTTGGTCATTATTGAATATTTTTTATGTTTTGTTCAAGGAAACTTTCAAGTTAAGTTATAAAGGCAATTGCAAATGTCAGAACCTGGGCTGAGGCTCCTGGGGCAACCTTGTTTCTTAGAGTCACAGTTATCGTCTTGGGACAGATAGAGAAACTGAGGCACAAAGGCAATCGCTGCCTCATTCACATAGGAATGAGCCATGAGAAACTGGTCTCCTGAATTCCAGCACTAAATGGTACTGGGGACCACTGAGGAAAGGTTGTACTGGTCAGGGTTCTCCAGAGAACCAGAACCAGTATACATTACAGATAGATAGACATTTATTTTAAGGAATTGGCTAATTGGCTCATGCAATCCTGGGGCCTGGCAGGTACAAAATCCACAGGGCAGGCTGGACATTCAGGTAAGAGCCATTGTTGCAGTCTTGCACCTGAATTCTTCAGAACAGCAGGCTAGACAGGCAGGGTTTCTAGGTTTCTGTCTTAAGGAACATTTCTTCTCAAGAAAGCATCTGTTTTTAAGTCTTTCAACTGATTAGATGAGGCCCACTCACGTTATGAAAAGTAATCTACTTGACTCAAAGTCTGCTGATTTAAGAGTTCAATCACACGAAAGAGTATCTTCATAGCAACATCTAGACTGGTGTTTGGCCAAACAACAGGGCACCAGAGCCTAGCCAGGTTGACTCGTAAAATTCATACAAACAATACGGAGCCATGGTGCTCTGAGGAAGATCAGGAACACTGTCTTTCTTTTGTGCTGGGGGATCTGAAACCAGTCACATACGATTCTAAAGACCATGAAGATCTGGTTTCAGGACCCATCGAGGGAGAAATGCTGCCGGGATACTAAAAAGAGTCTTCCCATGCTCTCTGGTTGGACAATAAATCTGTTGGCTCCTCTTTCACGGATAAATCACTATACCTCAAAGGGCCTGCAAACTCTGTCATATATTTTTAAATCAAATTGTTTTTATAGACAGAGGCCCTGTAAAACATATTTGCCAGGACCCCCACATACACTAAGAGCAGCTCTAGGCATTTAAAGGGGCAGAGCAAGAGGGCCCCAGAGCCAAGGACTGGGGCTGCCATTAGCCTGTGCTCCCTGTGTGCAGGGCACAGTGTTCCTGCTTGTGATAAGAACAACGTGAACCATACTGAGCGGACCAGACTCTGTGCCAGCGATGTGCTCCCAACCTAAATCACTCTTTGAGTTTAGGTTCTTTTCTTTTTTAAATTAAATTTGCTGCTGTGATATTGGTTCATAACATTACATATGTTTCAAGTGCACGCTTCTGTAATACATTATCTGCACATTGCATTGTGTGCTCACCACCCAAAGTCTTATGTCCTTCCGTCTCTATGCATTTGACCCCCTTGACCCTCTTTGAGTTTTGGTTCTTAACAACCTGTGGTACTGGCTCCAGGTGTCTTTGTAGCCTTGGGGCCTAGCACAATACCTGGCCTGCAGTAAGAATTCATTAAATAATTCTTGTGTGAATGAACTGAATGAATGAATGAATCCATAGTTTTTAGCAGAAGGTAACAGAGGTGTGTGAAGTAGGCTTCATGACAATCTTGGGTTAAGATCGGGTTAGGAAGGTGAAGTGCCTGCCTTCAAACAGGTTCTGGAAATGAGCATGGGAGTAGCCAGTTCTAGAAAAGCTCAATGCCATGCTGTGTAATTAACTCATTATGCAACTTTGGGCTTGTACCTTCTCTTGAGGGCTGCAGTCTCGTGCTGCAAACTAGAGTTTTGGTCTTGATCAGGAGTCAGCCACAATTACTCAACTCTGCCTGGGAAAGTAGCCACAGACAACATGTAAACGAATACTGTGTGGTTTGTTTCAATAAAACTTCACTTAGTAAAACAGGCAGCTGGATTTGGCCCAGTGGCAGTAGTTTTCTGTCCCTTGGTCTAGATGACTTCTGACATCCTTTTAATCCTAACAGTCTATGACTTAAGGATTTCAAGCCCATGGTGAGCAGGACAGAAATGATCATACAATATCATTATGCTCCTATGGTGCCTAGGGCAGACATTACTAATTGATCACAGGGTTCTTTTCCGCTGAGAAAGGACTTGGCTTTTATCAATCAATCACAGATAGAGAACTCCAGCCGTAACATTCTCCCTTTCACTCCTTTTTATGTTTTGTTTTGTTAACCCTCATTCTAGGACATTTCTTCCATTGAGAGTGGAAGGGACAGGGCAAGACAGGGAGAAACATTGATGTGAGAGAGACATATCGAGTGGTTGCCTCCCACATGCACCCTGACCAGGGACCGGGGACCGAGCCTGCAACTGAGGTACATGTCCTTGAGTGGAATCGAACCCGAGACCCTGCAGTCCTCGGGCTGACGCTCTAACCACTGAGCCAAACCAACCAGGGCCTCACATTCACTCTTTAAGAAGCAAATACCTAGAAAACTCCAGATAGTGTCTTGAATGTGGCATTGAGGAAGATAGAGTGGTAGTTACATGGGATTTGCTTTATAATAATTTATTAAATTGCATATTTATGTTTTAGGCATTTTTCTCACTGTTATATTTGTCAATAGATTAATTAAAATATACCTCAATGAACATATTGGCAAATTATATAGCAATGTCTGCACATTGGAAACAAAAATATTCATGTTAGAAATGTAAAGTTACGCCCGGCCAGGCGTGGCTCAAGGGTTGAGCATCGACCTGGGATCCAGGCGATCGGGGTTCAATTCCTGGTCAGGGCACATGCCCCGGTTGTGGGTTCGATCAATGACTCTCTCATCATTGATGTTTCTATCTCTGTCACTCCCTCTCCTTTCCTCTCTCTGAAATCAATAAAGAGATATTTAAAAAAAAAAAAAAAAGAAATATAAAGTTACATCAGACAATGAAAAACTGATCAAAGAAAATCTTGAAAAATCTCGAAAGTAAGCACACATGCACACCTAAAGAAAATGCAAATATTGAAATAGCCTAAGTGTCTTAAATAACAGGTGGAGCTTGTGTCTTCATTAGACAAACTCATGTGAGGGGAATTCACTGGCTTGTTGGGGTGGGGCTGTGAGGTCTACTGACAGGAAAGTCGCAGGTTCCAAGACATGTGGACCAGGGCTTTCTCCTTTAAGGGGCTCAGTTTCCCTATCTGCACATTGTAGTGACTGGACTGCATGAGCCCTGGAATACAAATTGAACAAAATGCAGAAGTGCAGGATGTCTGAGTTGCAGGTAGGTGGCAGGGAGGAGTGTAAGAAGAAATTAGACATGATGACACATCCCAATCCTAGTGCAAAGATGGAGACTGAGGCTCAGACAAGGGAAGGGTGTCGCCCACATTTTCTCAGGACATCAAGAGTGGGAGTAGGACCAGAGCCGCCCCTCCAAAGTGCTCTTCTCCCTGACGCTCCCTGCCTGGCCGGCCCTGGGCAGCTGAGGAGGCTGCTGCGATTGCAGGCGCGGGACCGGGGAAGTGAAGGCTGCCCGCTTCCGAAGAGGCCTGGGTCCGAGAGTTTGGGAGGAATCCAAGCCCCGTTTCACAGGAGCAGCACTTATTTCAGGGAGGGAATGTCCAGGCTGTCCTGGCTTGTCTCTGTCCTACCCCACCCTAGCATTACTCAAGCAAGGGCCATTGTTCTACTTTCTTCCATCCTCGCTGGGAAAGGATCAGTGGGTGTTTCAATCAAACTCACCGAGCATAGCCTTTCTCAGGTCCTGGGAAGGCGCTAATATTTCCCGTAGAACATGGGCCCGTGCCCTTGGAAGTCTGACTGCTATTTCCTGGCATATTTCCGATAAATTGCAAATTCATGTGCATGTGTGGGTTTTTACTTACACCTGCATATGGGTTTCTATGAGCCTGTTGGGGCTGGGACTTTGTGGCATTCCTGCTTGTAACCCAAGGTGCGGACCACAGACCAGCAGGATCGGTGGAACTGAAAGCTGGAGAATTACAGATTCTTTGGCCCCATGCAAGACTTACTGAATCAGGATCTACATTTCAGCCCCGGCTAGTGTGGCTCAGTGGTTAGAGCATAGGCCCTCTGACTGAAGGGTTATGGATTCGATTCCTGGTCAAGGGCACATACCTGGGTTGTAGGTTCCATCGCCAGCCTTGGCTGGGGCGTGTGCAGGAGGCAGCCAATCGATGTGCCTCTTTCACATGGATGTTTCATGGTTCTTGTGCACATTGGAGTTTGACAAGCCTGGCAAATCTGCATTCTAGATTTGGGCATTAAAAGGCACACGTGTGTATCTCTGTACATGAGTACAATGTGTCTCCTGTTCAAAGGGGGAGCATTTCTGAGGAATGAAACCCTGAATGTTCTCAACACATCATTTATATCCTCCGCCTCATTTGATTTTCATAAAGGCCTTGGGGGAAGCAGAGAGTGGGGTTGATTTGTGTTGAAAGCCTTAAAAATATCCAAACCCTTTGACTCAGTACATTTCATTCTAGGCATCTGTCCTAGCAGAAAAATCTGAAATAAAGAAAAAGTAATTCACGCACAGGGTTTACACATACACAGCGTTTACAATAGAAACCAAGAACTGGTAATAACTGGCTTGTCCAGTGGAGTTACAGCTTTGATGGCATAGCTTTGCAGTGAACAACAGTACGGCCATTTGCTGAGTTCAGCTAAACAGTGTTTCCTGGGTGGGCTCTCCATGCGGAGCTCATGCTGTGCGAAGGCTCAGGAGCCCGCTGACCGCAACGCCACGGCCCTGGCTCTCATAATCAAGATGCTTAGGAAGTTGGTGTAACATCGGGAGATTGTGCTATAATGTAAATCAGCACAGAGGCTATGAAATTACATGTACAGCATAATCACAGTCAAGGAAAAAAGTACTTGAATCAGCAAGAACAACCCACACCTTACCGCTCAGATAGGGAGGGAGAGGAGGCCAGCGACCTGCTTGTACTCTAGTCCTGTTAAAGCCTCGCCTTGTTTTCTGTGTAAACTGTTTCTTATTCCCCATAGATGGCAAGAGTCACAATTTGTAAGGAACAAAAGGGCTGCTTTGTGAAATAATATCAATGCTAGCTCTTTTGTGGGGAGGACGGCTTTGAAAATTATGGGCGGTTTAGGAAAATGTTTCTCTTTCTCTGTGCTTTCTCAGAAGTGCTTATCCATCAGTGGTTGTGGGTCATAAATCTGCCTGTGTGTTATCTGATCTAACCACCAACCAAGACTCACTGGACACTCAGGAAAATAGACGATTGTCCAGCTGGAGAGGCTCAGCGGTTGAGCATCGACCTAGGACCCGAGACCACTGTTCGATTCCCCTTCAGGGCACATGCCTGGGTTGTGGACTTGATCCCCAGTAGGGGGCGTGCAGGAGGCAGCCGAGCAATGACTCTCATCATTGATGTTTCTATCTCTCTCCCCCACCCCTTTCTCTCTCTGAAATCAATAAAAATATATTTAAAAAAAAAAAAAAGGAAAATAGATGATTATCTGCAATTCACAGGACTAACCATGTTATGTCAATGCTCACTCTGGATTATTTTGGAAAACTTGGAATGCCAAAGACCTCACTAGGCCATCCTGCGGCACCATTCTCCCACCTCCAGCAAGGATTATTGTAGAATGAGGACCCCAGACTCAGGGAAATAACACCACCAGGGTGTGCCCACCTGTCACCCTGCAGGGGAGGGAGGCCAAGCCCTCCTTCCTGAAAGGAGAGAAACTTCGTCATCTTCTTTTTTCTTTGCTTAAGAAATTAAAAGAATTTTAATCCACTGTTCCCTGTGAAATTAATTTCATTTTCATATTGGCCATATAATATCTGAAAGGCTGATTATGAAATTGTTAACAGTTCTAAAAATAAAGCTAGGCAAACATTCCAAAGCAAACTACACAAAAGGGACAAGCAACCAGGATGTAACATTTGAAGATAACAAAGTAAACAATAAAGTGATTTTATAGATTTAAGAGTTACGGGGGGAGGTCCAACAATGAGTTAATTTTAGGGTCTTCCATAGGTAGCTAAAGCAAACAAGGAAGTATTCAGGAAAGCTTAAGAAATGAAGGAAACGGCTCATTGATAACCTTTGTAGGGAACAGTGCAGAACTCTACACCCAATAGCAGGCCCCGGGCTGGGGAGTTTACTGAGACTGTTCAGATGAAGCGCAGGGAAAGGCAATCCAGTGTCCCTTCCCTGAACTTTTTGCTCTCAGATTCCAGCCTTTGAAACTCAGATCCTAAGGATCCATATACTTTCAGGCTTTTGTTATACTTTATAGGAGATAAACTTCTTAATTATACACAGAACACATGCTGACAATGTGGTGGCGAGTTTTTCTTTCTTCCTACTTTTCTTCCCTAATTTTTTTGACAATGATCACTTTTTAAAAATGAAACACTTACTAACAAATTAAAAAATATTTAGAGTCCAGAAATTACATTTGATTCTTTTTTAAAAACTATTTTTAGAGCAGTTTTAGGTTCACAGCAAAGTTAAGAGGAAAGTACAGAGATTTCCCACATACTCCCTACCCCCACACAGGCATAGCCTCATCTATTATCAACGTTCCCCACAATTCATCAACTGTAAGAACTACATGGACACATCATTATCAAACAAAGTCTATAGCTGACATTAGGGTTCACTTTAGTTTTGTACATTCTAGGGGTTTGGACCAATGTGTGACATATATCCATCATTTTAGTATCATACAGAGAAGGTGAATGACCCTAAAGCTCCTCTGTGCTCCACCTACTCATCCCTCCTTCCCCATTCCCTGGAAAGCACTGAATTTTTTACTGTCTGCATAATTTTGCCTTTTCCAGAATGTCATGCAGTTGGAATCATACAATATGTAGCCTTTTCAGATTGGCTTCTTTCAGTTAGTAATATACATTTGAGATTCCTCCATGTCTTTTCATGGCTTGATAGCTCATTAGCTTTTAATGCTGAATATTCCATTGTCTGGATGTGCCATCATTTATTATTCATTCACCTGCCGAAGGACATCTTGGTTGCTTCCAAGTCTTGGCAACTATGAATAAAGTTGCTGCAAACATCCGTGTGCAGTTTTTGGTGTGGACATAAGTTTTCAGCTCCTTCGGGTAAATACCAAGGAGTGTGATTGCTGAGCTGTATAGTAAGAATATATTTAGTTTTGTAAAAAACTGCCATATTGTCTTCCAAAATGGCTGTACCATTGTGCATTCCCAGCAGCAATGTTGCCCTACATCCTTGTTAGCTTTTGCTATTGTCGGTGTTCTGGGTTTTGGCCAGGCTAACAGGTGTGTGGTGGTATCTTATTGGTGTTTTTACTTGCAATTCTCTGATGACATATCATGTGGAGCATCTTTTCACATGATTATTTACCATCTGTACACCTTCTTTGGCGAGATGTCTCTTAAAGTCTTTGGCCCTTTTTTTCATCTGGTTGACTGTTTTCTTGCTGTTGAGTTGTAAGAGTTCTTTGTATATGTTGGGTAATAGTCCTTTATCAGATGTGGTTTTTGCAAATATTTTTTCCCAGTCTGTTGCTTGTCTTCTCATTCTCTTGACATTGCCTTTCACAGAGCAGTTTTTCATTTTAACATATTTTGGGGTAATGATCACTTTTTATCACTGTCCTTAGGTCAGGTTCCCTGAGAAACAGTCTCAGAGGCAGATACTTAATGTGCGGGAGGTTTCCCGGGGAGTATCTGAGGAGCAACACCAGTGGGGAGTAAAAGGCGAGGGGCTGGAGGGAAGGAGAAGGGGAACTGCGAAGCAGCAGCAAGAAGGCTCAGCCATTTTCACAGGGAGCCCCGGGGCTCGGCGGCCCTTCAGAGGTGTCCCTAATCACACAGGGGAGCTAGGCCTCTGAACCTTAACAACCACCGGTCCGTGGATACAGGGTGCCCTGGGAATGGGGTGTACCCTTGGATGAAGCAGCTCACTTTGACCCAAGGAAAGTCCCTGGGATGGACTGAGCTGTGTCAGCAGCCGACACTCCCAGAGACTGGCCGTGGGCGCCTAGGCCCTGAAGGGGGACCTGGACAGCACATCACAGCATCCACTCTATAATCCAAAAACAAAATCAAGCAACAGCAAAAAAATAAATAAGCTCAAAAATAAAGAAAAGAAGGTGGGGCTTGGAGATAAAGAACATTCAGCTCCACCACTGACTTACTGTATGATGTTGGACACTTCTCTTTGGGCCTCAGTTTCTCCATCTGTACACTAAGAAGGTGTTACTAGACAGACTATCTTTGACTTCCTAGTTTTAGCTAATTGGGACACCCATAAGTCATAGTCGCCAGGTAAGCAGGTGCCCAGGAAGCTGACCACAGCAACTAGAGAAGATAGGGCTGAGGTGGGGCTGAAAGATTGAGGGGAAGCTATAGTCACGGGGAGTTCATAGTAGATGGGGTGGCCCATCCTACTGGGACTGTCCTTCAAGGTGTTTCTATGAATCATTAATTTGTGAAACAGCAGAACAAAGTGGGACCTGAATCACCCTTTCATTATACTAGTGTGGAGTCAAAGAACATGCCTGATGTCACAGACTGAGTCAGCAGCAGGCTTAGAAACGAACCTCTCAGTTCTTGAACTCTGGCCAAGAGATTTCTCCACAACCTCATGTTGTCTGTACCTTGAGAGACTGAATCAAGGTTTGTTCTAGTTGGAAGAAAGAGATCCCCCCTCAAGCTAACTTCCATGAAAGGAGACCTCTTTGAAAAGACTCAGGATGAAAGAAAATTTCCCTTCCCCTCTTCTTTATAAAGGAGAGACCAAGGGACCAGAAAGAAGTGATTTGAGCACAGAACTCTGCAGTCAGCCTAAGGCAGGTTTCAAATGTAGCCGGAGTCTTGGAGGGGCAGATGCTCTCTTAGCACAGTAAGGTTAGAATTAAGGGACCTGTGTGATAAGATCAGATTCTTGCACATAGACTTTGGGAGGCTTTCAGGGGCAAATAATCTCATGGATCAAATATTTGATTTTCGATAAGCTAGTTGAGAGTAAGCTGGAGCCAGAATGGAAGACTGTAATACTTTTCCTCTCACTTGTGCCAAAAATGATGGGTTTCTGTCTTCCCTCTTCTGGACCCCCACGGCTCCACCACACAGAATCCACCGACACTGAGAGCCGAGTTCACCCTTCCCCACCCAACATCAGAAGCACATGTAAGAGACAAGCTTGATATTCGGTGGACCTGGAGAGTGACAATCGTTTATTTATACATGGTATTCCTGGAGTGAGATTTCGGATTCTTCTGTTTTCATTTCCCGTGCCCACCCCCACCCCCACCCAAAGGTGGGCTAGAGACAAACACTTCCATGTAGGATCCGTGATGAAATGAGGAATGACACGGAACTCAAGGGCAGGAAATAAAGTGAGGTTATACAGTGGATTCCAAACAGTGGTCAGGACTGTATTATTCATGCAATAAACTCCAAATGGCAGTGGCTTAACGCCATAACAATTTATTTCTTGCTCATGTCATAGTCCCAAGCAAGTGGGGTGGAGAGGCTGTGATCTACAGAAATTCAGGATCCCAGGCTCCTTCCATCTGCACCTTCCTCTAGGTCCTCGAAGTGCTCTCCATGCACGGGCAGATAGTGAGAGAGGAGTTTATGGGCTAGGTCCAGAATTTGGATGGGTCACTTCCACTCTCATATCATTAATCAGAACCCAGTCATACAGCTGCAAGGAAGCTCATACATCAACTGAAAAGGAAGCTGGGAAATTCAGTCCAGCCATGTGCCCAGGAGAAAGCAGGGACCATGGCTACTGGGGAACGCTAGGGTTAGTTATCTTCAGGCCCATCTCTCTCTTGCTGCAGGGTCTCTCCTCTCTGCTTCAGACCTAGTTTATTCTGTTTCTCTACAGGCCAGTATCAAAGAATAATGTAGCAAAAAGCCTTGCTCTTTCATCTCAGAATACTGTATACACCTTTTGTGGGACCCAAACACAGAAAATATGACTCAAAATGCCCCAGGGCCCAAGGTCAGATTTCAGAATCTAACCAACAGGGAATCGAGTGTGAGAAGACCTGAAAGAAAAGAACATATCAGAAAAACAGAAGTGCAGGAATTGATCAAAACTACATGGGAAACAGTACCCCCATCCCTTACAAACCCCAAAGGTAGAAGACAGAGAAATCCAGCAGTCATAGATTTTCACGGACAATCGTTTTAAATATATAACGCTTTATTTCTTTGTGTTATTTTCATATTAAAAAGCATTGAACCGATAAAAGGAAGTGAGGGGAACATGGAAGAATTGGCTCCAAGTCTGAGCCTGTGTACTACCAGTGTCTTCTCAGGCCCGGTTAAGAAGGGGTGTCTACCTGGGAAGAGAAGACAGAGTCAGGGATATGGGACGGTGCAAACTCTGCGGAGGACCTTGGCTGGGTCCCAAGGCCGCTGTGGCCTGAATCCTGCTGAGCGCTCTCCTCCCGCGAGCGCCGAGTCAGGGCCTGGGGATCAGGGACTCCAGGCAGGCCATCCTAAGGACTGATATAATCGTACGTATCCTTTACCCACAATTTAAATGTGAAGGCGAAAGTGATTCATTCTTATAAACTGGAAGAAAAAAAACAATTAAAATTAGTTATAATGAAAATTCAGTAACAGTTGAGGAGCTTAGAGATAAAGAGGTCTCTTGACTGTCCTTGAAGCGAAATTGTCAGGGCGGATCCTGGTTGAAAAGCGGCGATCTCGGTGACTTCCGAGGGCACGGGCCGTTCTCAGCTCCCGGGGACGCCTGGTTCTCGGGGAGCGGTTCCGCGCCAAGCCGAGAGCGGCAGACGCGGGGCCTCCTACCTCAGGACAGGGTCAGCCACGGCTCCACGCACTGGTGTCTGCAGTTGTAGAAACAGCACTTCTTGTTCTCCTTGCAGCCCTGGTCGCGCCGGCAGGCAGGCAGCATGGTGAACGGGCACCGCTGGGCGAACTCCGGGCAGTACCCCGCTTTCTCCACCCCTGAGGGACCAGACCACGGGGCGAGCTGGGGCACCTGTGCGTCCTTGGGGGCATCAGCCCCAGCTTGTCCCACGGATTCCTGTGGGCACATGACCCCGTCCCGACCACGCACCGGCCCGCCGCACACCACACTCACCCGTGCCCCTCCTCCCAGGCTGGGCCCTGTGCAGGCAGAGGAGCAGGGCGAGCGCGGCCAGCGCCCGGAGGCCGCCCCGCGGCATGGGAGCGTGTGCGGCGGCCGGGCGCCCCCGGCTTATATCGGCCGTGGCAGGGCCCGCCTGCAGGGGGCGCTGCAGCCCCCAGGCTAAGGTCAGAAGGGCCCCGATTCGACCTTCCTGGGGTCAGCTGTTCCTTTCGCCCCCCAGGAAGCGGCGCTGCAATAAGCTCTGCGGCATAAGTCTGAGCGCCCCCGGAGCGTCCTCTTTTCCAGGGAGTGCCCGGCCGGCCCGGCCCTTCATTATTCTTGCTTTAGGCAGCGGAGCTTGAGGCATTCCTCGGATCTGACATTCCCCGCTCCTCACTATGTATCCAGAACGATTTAAACCATGCCTCTCCCAACAGATGTCAGAAATGGGTACATCTGAAGAGCTCACTTTGAATGAATGAAAGCTTGAAACACACACAGGCACCAAGACAAGGCAAGATAATGACCTACTACTAGGATAATTTTCAGAATATGGAGAATTGGAGATCAGATAACCAAGTCTGGGAATATATTGTAACCTGCAGAGACGTAAGTTCAAGTTGTGTGATGAATATTTTCTGCTTTAACTCCTGTGTTTAGGTCTCCATGACTTTGTATAGACTTCATTTGTTTTTAAGATCAAAAGTCTAAAGAAGTCATTTTGGAATGTGAACCCCAGGCTAAATGACCTCCTTAGCTCTCTCTGTGCTCCTGTAAAAGGGTGTGTTGCTCCTACTTGCTTGGTGGCGAAGGACATATCTATCTGAAGTCATGGTAAAGGCATATTTATGGATGCACATAGGGCCATTGGTACCAGGTGTGGGAGGCAGAGAGATGCCCAGAAAAGGATGGCTGTCTGGAGCAGCAGCTCTATCCACCAACTCCTCCTCCTCTCCTCTCCTCTCCTCTCCTCTCCTCTCCTCTCCTCTCCTCTCCTCTCCTCTCCTCTCCTCTCCTCTCCTCTCCTCTCCTCTCCTCTCCTCTCCTCTCCTCTCCTCTCCTCTCCTCTCCTCTCCTCTCCTCCCCTCTCCTCCCCTCCCCTCCCCTCCCCTCCCCTCCCCTCCCCTCCCCTCCCCTCCCCTCCCCTCCCCTCCCCTCCCCTCCCCTCCCCTCCCCTCCCCTCCCCTCCCCTCCCCTCCCTTTTTTTCTTTCATTTTAATTAAAAGTATAGCTGACATACAATATTATATTATTGTCAGGTGTACAACAAAGTGATTAGACATTGGTACGCCTTATGAAGGGATCACCGTGACAGGTCTGGAGTGCACCTGTCACCGTGCATATTATTACAATGTTATTGACTATATTTCCTATGCTGAGAATTATTTATTTATGACTGGAACTTTGTACCTCTTACTCCTTTTCATCTTTCCACCCCCCCCCCCCGGTGACCATTAATTTGTTCTCTGTCTCTATGCACCTGGTTCTGTTTTGTTTTTTTAAATTTCACTTTTTCATGGCTGAGTAATATTCATATATATGTGTATCACATCTTCTTTATCCATTCATCTGTCGATGGACCCCTAGGCTGCTTCCATATCTTGGCTATTATAAATAATGCTTCAGTGAACCTAGGAGTACATATATCTTTTTGAATTAATGTCTTTATTTTCTTTGGATAAATACCCAGAAGTAGAATTGCTGGATCATTTGGTGGTTCTATTTTCATTGTTTTGAAGAACCTCCATACTGTTTTCTGTGGTGGCTGCACCAATTTACAATCCCGCCAGCAGCACACAAGGGCTCCCTTTTTGTCACATCTTCACCAATACTTGTTGTGTGTTCATTTTTTTCATAATAGCCATTCTGACAGGTGTGAGGTTCCTCTTGTTTCTTTCTAGTGCAACCGTAGCTGCCTCCTGGTGTTTTTCCACTGTGAATCTACATTGCTCTCTTCTAGCTCTAGTTTGGCCTGTTCTCTGTGCATTTCAGTTCATATTTAGAAAAAAATCCTTTCCAATTTTTTTAACAAGCTAATTACTTACTGTGCCTGCACTTCTATTCACAAGATGTTTGTTTGCAGTCCCACAACCCACTTGTGACCATTCTGTTTTCAAAGAACTTTGATATTGCAACTTTGATACCAAAACATGACAAGGATATTGCATGCAAAGAAAACTATATGCCAATTTTGCTAGAAAAATGAGGCAAAAATCCTAAACAAAAATTAGCCAATGAATATTGTCAATATGAAAGTGATGATACATCATGAACAAGGGGGGCATTATTTCAACAATGGATAGTTGGTTTAACATTCAAAAGTAAGTCAATGGGCTAGTCCCCATTAATAGATAAAGGGAAAAATCATATGATCATTTCCATATCAGTATTAAATATGTGAAAAATCAACTAATAGATTAACCAATTAATCAACTAACAGATTAACCAATTAATCTATTAATCTATTAATGATAGAAGAATAGGATGGTACAGGATTAGAAGTTCACTTTAATTTGATAGCAAACCCCTACAAAAACCCTACTACAGAGATAAGCACTTTCAGAAAGCCATTAGAACACTAACAAATATTGTCAAAATCAACCTTTTCAGAAGCCGAGAACTTTACTAAAGGCTTGCAGCAATCCATGGAGTGTTTATTCAAGAAAAACAGGTGAATTTCGGGAGAAGAGAAAGCTTGGCTTGCTCTGCTCCCATCCCATTCTTCCTAGCTGTGTGGTGGCCTTGAAGCCAGCAGGCTTGTCCTACAGCCCATGACAACCAGCTCTGAAAACCCGCAGCCCAGCCACCACTGAAGGGGAGAATGGATTTGATGCTACTCCAAAGCTCCATCTCCAGAAAACTGTCACTATTTGACCTGTCTGATAGCTTCATAAAAAGCTCCATTCTCAGGGCATATATTTATCTCACCCAACTCAGAGCTTGCTCTCTGTGGTCCATTCTATCCTTAGGTCAATTTTTTGACATCGCAGTGACTTCAGACAGTGAGACCAATTGGAGCTAATACAAAGCTGACCCAAAAAACATGAAAGGAACCCTGGGCGGTGTGGCTCAGTTGGTTGGAGCTTCATCCTATACACCAAAAGCTCATGGGTTTGATTCCCAGTCAGGGCACATACCCAGGTTGCAGGTTTGATCCCCAATTGGGGTGCATATGAGAGGCAACCAATCAATGTTTCTCTCTCTCGCTCTCCCTCTCTCTTCCTCTATCTCTAAAACTTCAATTAAAAAGTTTGGCACATTACATTTAAAAAAAACATCAAAAAAGGAGGAGGGAATGGGATGTCTAGGAGGTTTTGAAGATCTCTTTCTTATTAGTGGGAATCCAGAAGGCCACACGCATGTGTGCCCAGTGCTATGTACGTGCCTCTTACTATAAAATGAGTGGCCTGGTCTCTTAATTGGGGTGCATATGAGAGCTAGTTTGAGAAAGACTCCAAGAGTCTAAGCAAAGGTCTCTGCCTGGTGAGTAAATCGGCAAGAGAAGAGCAGAGGGTCATTGACATGAGACCAAAATGATGCAGAACACTTGACCTTTTGGAGCGCATCCGTTGATGGCTGATCTTATCTTCTCCCTGAATTACATTATCTTTCATTCTCCACTTTGGCTTGAGTCCCTTCTGTTTTCCTGGAATTCCTGCTGTGAACTTGATTTCTGGTTCAGGTAAAGCAACTAGATCAACAAGTCTTTTTTTCAAGGCTCCTAGTCAACATCCTGCAGAAAGAGAGCAGGCACATGGGGACAGGCATTCCCTGGCCTCAGCTCTGCCCTTGACGCCTAGTGTGAACTTTGATGGCGCCCCTAGGCTTCAGTTTCCCCATCTGCAAGATGAAGGTGTTTGTCTGGATTGTGTCAAAGGGGACTTGCAATTCCAAATTCTGTGGAAGGTTGTGGCTCAAGCACCTGGGACAAGCTGAGAAGCACGTGGTGTCAGCCTGACCCATGTCAAGCTGGACTCCTGGGGGCAGACACACATGGCTGGCTAGAACAGAGCCTCCTTATCTGAGGAGGTTCTGGTTAAGAAGAGCCTCAGAAGTGGCCAAAGAATATCCAAAAATTATCAGTGACCTTGGCTCCTCAACCCTCCAGGGGCACACAGAGCAGAGCCTGCACATGAACATCAGGGTTACAGCTCAGCAAAGCCCCCTCTGCGGGGGGCGCTGCGTCTCTGGGAGGAGCCGGATAGCGAGCTGTTCCCAGTTAGCCCTAGACCCTGAGACTGTGGTGCCACCTGGGCGCTACAGCCAGCAGCTCGGGGCCATTTCCCTAATATTGTGCAGCCCCAGAGCTTCTCATCTTCCCCATCATTCTTGCTCTCTCCCCTCCACTTCATGCAGAGTTGAAAACACCTTTTATGAAGCAGTAGGTGTTTTAGTGAATATCAGCCACGAGGCCTTGGAAGCCTCACCGGCTCCAATCTCCTTCCTTTTTATTGTTGGTTAAACTAGAGGCCAGAAGCTGGAGCTAGAGCACAAAATGGAGGGAGCATGCAAGCAGCTGCCCTGTGCTCACAGTGGGCATGAGACTGGTTTTGACAACTTTTTAAAAAATATGTTTTTTAAATTGATTTTTAGAGAGAGAGGAGGGGGGAAGAGAGAGAGAGAGAGAGAGAGAGAGAAACATTGATCGGTTGCCTCTCGTGTACACCCTGGCCAGGGGTTGAACCACAGTCTGGGTATGTGGCCTGACCGGGAATTGAACCAGAGACCTTTCGGTGCATGGGATGATGCTGAGCCAACTGAGCCACACTCGCCACGGCCAACGTTCATTTCTTGACTTCTATGCATACAAACGCCATCCTATTATTAGAGCATATCCACCATGTCAGTCTCCGGGGTGGTAGGCTGAGCCCATGTCCCCCACAGAAGCTGGAAGGTCCAGAAGTCTGCTCTCCCTGCCTTCTCTGCAGCCACCCCATGCGCATGTGTACTGGTTCAGACGACACATGCAAGGCTCTGTCAGGGACATGAGGACTAGTGATGGTAAGAAGCAGACACAGAGGAGGGGTTGAGTTAGAATTTGTTCCAGCAGCCAATGGCTACAGCATCTCACTTCCAGGAAGAGGCGTGGAAGTGATGTCCAAGGCTATGGCAATGCTGGGTGGACAGGACGGGACATCAGTTTGCCCAGAGGCAGTAGTGGTGTGCTCCATTGTGATTTAGGGGTGAAAGATTATGGGACAGGTATTACGGATGAATTAGTGTCTCCATGAAAACATCAAGCTGCAGAAAGGGAAGACATAGTACTGTCTAGTGTGAAAAAGCTGGCAATGTAACCTGTGATTAAAATAGGGGCAGAAAAGTAACTCAAGTTCATCAAAAGTGACCTTGTGAAATAAATTACTGCTGATGGAGAAGGCAGAAGAGGTGTCTTGTCTAGCTTGGTATGAGAAGGCACTTTCCTAAGGACGTTTCCACGGTGACTGGGGAGTGTGGCCTTCTCTTTCGGAGGTGGCAACATTCGTGCCATTCCATTTCCAACTGGAGTTTGGAATTCTATGAAAATCCACAATGTAGAGGATATTGGTATGTTTATTGTGGGATTTCCTTCTTATGTTTTGACACTTTCCTATTTGAGTTGATATATGAGAGCTGGCCTCCCACTGCAGAAACTGGACAGATCAGAGGGTCTTCCTTCACCCGATACCCAGGGCTGCACTAAGATGCTCAGCAAATCCAATATTCCCGCCTGGCACTTTAGATCTCCACTGAGTGGTTCAAAGCACCCAGGGCAGTGGGGGCAGTGGGGCCAACAGCAGAGCCATGAGGTCATTCAAGTTTGCCCAA
This sequence comes from Miniopterus natalensis, assembly GCF_054644295.1. Lineage (NCBI taxonomy): Eukaryota > Metazoa > Chordata > Mammalia > Chiroptera > Miniopteridae > Miniopterus > Miniopterus natalensis. The sequence continues at coordinate 5,432,266 of NC_142087.1, forward strand.
CATATAGCCTCCACTCTCGTCACTACTCCAGCCTGCCCTGCCCCCACTTTATGTCTCCAGAGACCACTATTCAACTTTCCTACTAAAGGGACAAGGACTTGGTGTGTCTTGTCTCCTCATTCACATCTTAAAATAGACAGGATATTGCTTAACCCAAAGGAATTATGTGTTAATGGAGGCATCTCAGGCACCAACAAGTGAAATTTCCGGATTTCCATTTCCTGGTGCTCGGGAGCCTGCAGTTCTTGGGTTGTTCACTGGATTTCTAATGTTACGCCCTGGAAATGGGCCCCTTGCTCCTGCCCCCTGCTCTCCTTCACACCAGGAACAGCTCCCATGGAGCCCTCTCACTCCCACCCTCACGGGGGAGAAGGAGTCCCAACTCCACAGCCACCTCCAGGAGCTTCCAGGAGCACAGAAGACACAGGAGCCAAACACATGGAGCAGAAAGCAGACTTTATTAGAGTCAGTGAGAGAAGCAGCCCGGGCCTGGGCATCTTTGAAGAGGGGAAGAATGAAGCATGTGGGAAAGGGGTTCAAATGCCAAGAGACCTGGGACTGCAGCCCCGGGGCCTTCACAGGTGCGGCAAGGACAGGCTCCACCTGGCAGGAGAGAGGAGAACCAGAGATGTGACTTAGCAGGTCAGAGCTCTCAGAGGCAGTGAGAGAGAGCATCAAGTCCACAGGTCACCCCTCTCAGGACCCCAGTTACAGCCTCTGAGACCCCAGTCTCCCCGTCCCCTCCCAATATCATCCCTCTCACCAACTGAGGATCATTCCCCACCGCTCAGTTTCTCTGTGCCCTCAGGCGTTGCCCCTTCCTCCATTCAGTCCTTACCTCACTGCGGATTCAGACAGGCCCGTCCACAAGAGCCCATACAGCACTTCTTAGCCCCGTGGCACTCAGAGTCCCTCAGACAGGCGTTAGGGGGATTCAGCATGGCGCATCTCATGAGAACCCTGGGGCAGACTCCAGGCTTAGTGTGACCTCTCTGTGGAGTTTGGACTTGACCAGGCCTTTTGACTGGATGTTGACCTTTAACTACCTCTTTGTCCGGAACATGACCTTTGCCAACTCCTAGACCTGTATAAGGAACTGTTGAAAGAAGAAATGTACCCACAGTTAGACCCCGTGTCCCTGTTTCAGCTATCTTGTCTTCCTTCTCTGTCCTGTCACTGCTCACTCGTGTCCCCCAAATTATGGCCTGAGATGGGAGAGGCTCACCAAGGCTAACTCGGGTTTGTGCTCTTGGAAGGCTATCCCCTGAGTTTTGGGGGGAGGGTCTACAGGACCACGGTTGCCTCAGGTGTCCTTTCATTCGCCATCCATCCATTCCAAGTCCTGGTGCTCAGGAGGAGATGCCAGATCTGAGTGACTCCCAGAAGTGAGAAGGACACATAGTCACTTCTGAGGAAGCTTAGGGGAGGGAAGAAGAGCCCTAAGACACATGCCAGGAGACCTGAGATCCTCTTGGCTCGGGAGATTGCCTCGACAGTTCCTCCCTCCTCTCTAGGTCTCCATGTCCCTAGTAAAATGGTGCTCCTCAAATTACAGGCTTTCTGAGGCCCTGTTGGTTTTTAACCTCCTCTTAGAGGACTGATTAGTCTCAGGTGCTCTTACGGGGTAGACAGCCAGGGGACAGACCCCACACCCAGGGCCCAGATTCCTGGGACTCCTCATTCCATTCTGCAGAAGTCTCAGTGTCTGAGGCCAAGGCAACATGACAACACTTCTTCCACAAACAGTCCTCTTCTCTCAGTCCTGGGGTGAAAAGCAAGTGGGGTCTGCTGGGCAACCTCCTACTCTTTCTGGATTCAATGGAAGTGACCACAGGCAAGAATATGGGCTCGAGCTCTGCCTATTGCTCCAGAAATGCTCCCTGTTAGCACCTAGGTTGCCCCTGACAGCCTCTCCTCAACCCAATCCAGCCCCAGCTGGGCCACTCGTCCACTCACCTCCACTGACAGCTGCCTGCACTGCCAGGGTCCCCAGGACAAGCAAAACTGCCAGAACCAAGAAGCTGCTGGTCCTCATGTTGTCAGAAGGGTGTGTGGCTAAGGGCTGAGGCCAAACCTAATTTATGTAGCTGCAGCTTGGCCTGGCGCCAAGGGTGGGTCTGTGGTTTTACAAAAGACAAGACCTACATTTTTGTTTCTACCAGGAACTAACCACCCCCAGCCTGGGAGGTACCTTGGGGCTTTCCCCAAAGACTATTCACAGAGGGAAATGGCAGACACTGTGTTACATCACCTATGATAGTGCCAAGAGCTGTCCTACTTTCTCACGGAGAGGCAAGGCTTGCTGGCCCTGAGACACTATCACGACCAAATTCTTTACATTTAGAAAGGATACGAGGCCCAGAGAAAAGACAGAAATCACCCAAGGTCACTCAGCAAGTCAGTGGTCCTGTGTTCTGATTTCAGAACCAGGGTGTTCCCTGATCCTGTGAGCCCCACCTCGACCTACCCTAAGAGTTTACTTCTCCCAGCAACAAGCTGGGCTTCTCTTTCATTCTCCCTAGCCCCTCCCAAAGGCAAATTTGCCTTAAAAGTCTAATGGCTAATCACTGCACTTTGCCATTTCACAGGTAGTCTCTGAGATGCACCAAAAAAGCAATAGGGAAGGTGAAAGTCTAGATCTGGAGGGGGATGATGCCCTGGAAATCACAAGAAGAAGAAAACACCCAGAAAAGCAACAGGAAGAAAACAGGAATCATCTATAAGGTGGGGGTCGATAGTGCTTTCCTCCTTCTTAGAAAACACCCTGTTTCTTCTGAAGAACTCTTGTGTCTTTGTATCAGCAACTTAAGAGTCTAATGGGGACTGCTAATCGTGAAAGGAAGGGTATGTGTTTGTGTGGCTCGACTGAAGTTCAGATCTATTGAAGTTCTTTATCTGAATGGACACAAAGGGGAAGAGGGAAGGCCCTCCTTTGGGTGAGATTCTAGATATGAGCCTGGGAACTCCAGAAACTCTGGATCCAGCCTGGGAGGAGTTCAACTGTGTGAGAAAAATGAACCTAATTAATCACTGATAGAAGCAGAGAAAAAGTGGCGAGAGAAGATTCGGGAAGCACAGCCCAACTTCACCCCCCTTTCCCTTAAGAGCAGCTCATGCCATACTCTTCCCATAGTTGGGTTATGACCCAGTAAACTAGCATTCTGCCTAAGCTAGTCTGAGTTGGTATTTTGTCATAGCTACCAAAGTTGAGAGTAATAGAAATGAATACCCAGAAGCTGGGTGTTACCGGGGACAACCTGAAGTGTGGAAGTGACTGAGTTCAGCTTGAGGCAGAGAAGAAAGAAGACTAATTACTGGATAGTAAACCAGCTGACTAACTCCCCATTCTTTGTCTTTTTGGACTCAGACCACCAATGCCAACACATTAAGGAGATATAAACAGAGGTCAGAATGTTGGAGTCTGCTGGCTACTTAAAAAAAAAAAAAAGTCACTGCAAAATAAATCATACAAACAAAAATGTGTAGGACAAACTATATTCTTTAAAGAATAGCATTAAAATGGGCAGTCTATACCTACTGCCAGCTACTGGAGGAGAATGTTTCCTGTATATTATCCTACCCAATTGTCCTTCCTCCCTAATTGCTTCCCTCCTTCTCCTTCCCAGAGGTAACCACTTTCCTGAATTTCCTGTTAATTAGCTTATTCAAGTATCTTGCACATTTTCAAAAAAAAAATATCTTTATTGATTTCAGAGAGAGGAAGGGAGAGGAAGAGAAAGAGAGAGATAGAAACATCAATGATGGAGAGAGTCATTGATTGGCTGCAGTCTGCAACCTGGGTATGTGCCCTGACCGGGAATTGAATCCCGATCTCCTGGATCCTAGGTCGATGCTCAACTGCTGAGCCACGCCCAGCCGGGCTCTTGCCCATTTTTAATGGGTTGTCCATCTTTTTTTCTTATTGATTTTTGGAGAAAAGAAATTCTCATGCATTACTAATGAGAGTCAAACAGGTGCAACCTATTTGAAAGTCAGGTTGGCATCGGCTATTAAAATTGAACATATGCAAAATGTATGATCCAGCAATTACACACCTAAGTATACACCTAAGATAAATATTTTCACATGTTCATCAGGAAACATGCACAAGAATGTCCACACAAGTGTTGTTTCTAATAACAAAATACTGGAAACAGCCCATGTGACCAACAAAAAAATTAATGGCTATACATGTTATGGCATATTAATACAATGAAATATTACATAAATATAAAAAGAATGGCCATTTAATATTTATATATAACTATATTTATAAATATAATTTTTAAATATAAATATAGTTACAATGTGATTTCAATGAAAGCAATGTTGAATAAAAAATGCAAATCCCCCCCCAAAATATTTAGAATTATATGCTTGTTATAAGGCTCAAAACTAAGGAAAACTAAGTAATAGTTTGTCTAGGCATACTTATATATGTATTAAAAGCCAAAAAGTGGTAAATAAAAATGAGGAAACTCATTTATCATGACAGGTGCATACAAAGAGAATATATACAAATACAGCAAAAACACACATCAGTAAATGAAATTTTAATAATCACATAAAAACATGAGGAGATTATAAATAAATTTAATAAATTCTGTACAGGAACACTACAGGGAAAATTATAAAACTTTAGTAAGAGACATTTTTTTAACACTCCCGATTAGAAAGGTATACCATGTCCATGGATTATAAGAACAATTTAATAGGACTTTAATATAGCAGATCTTAAGGTTTATTTTAAAGCTGTAGTAATTACAATAAAGTGGTATTAGAACAATGATAGGTAAGTATGCAAATGAAACAGGATAGAGGGTCCAAAACCAGATGCTTGCACATAGTAAGAGTATGTTTTTAATATGGTTGTATTACATAGACATAGCTATGGTTATATTAAGAAAGGTTCACATCAGAATAGCAATGTAGGTTCCTGAGTGGTTGATGGAGGGAAAGATAAAGAGGTAGGATAGGATGGAGAAGGCAAAGAAAAAGAAGTAAAGAAATATTGCTTCACCAAAAAACTCATCATGTCTGACGTGATCCTATTATATTTATAAATATCTTAGAAAAAGAACAACTATCACTGGATCTCTGTTTGCTGACTTCTGGAAATGTCCATGAAATAGCAGAAAAAAACAATGTCCTTGGAGAGTGGTATCTGTGTTTTGATAATATTTCAGTAGAAACATATAAAACTCCCATCTATCCCTACATTTATGGATGAAAAAGAGGAAAGGTATGAAGGAATACACACTATACTATTAACAGACAGGATTGATCCAACCAAGAAACGTTTGCGGAAAAGGTGTCGGAGGTCTGCAAGCAAAATAACCTAAGGCTAAAGCAGGCCAAAGAGGCTCAGGCTGAAATTGCACAGCACCGCCTGCAGAGGGAGAAGATTTCAAGGCCAAGGAAGCTGAGGCTCTGGGATCCCCAGGCAACTGCAGCACTGAAGTGAAGGACACCCAGGAGAAGGTGACCATCCTCCAGACCTACTTCCCGAAGAACAGGGATGACGTCCTGGCTAACCTCTTGGCCTTTGTCTGTGACATCCAGCCAGAAGTCCATGTAAACTACTGAATAAATGGAGAGGGGAAGAAGGAATAAGTGCCTGGTTCATGGATTCGCTTTTCAGATGCTTCCACCAAATAGGGAGCTTTTGCAAAGCTAGTGTTATATTCTTCTGGAAGGTACTATGTTATTTCTATTACATAGTAGGTCCTTTTACTTTCAGAGAATAGCAAATCTAGTTTCTCTGCACAAACTTAGAGCTTATCCAAAGATTTCATCCTTTTATGTCATATTTCTTAGAAAGTTAATGAGTATACACTGTTTTTCTATGCCTTTTAGCTTAAGCAACACACACACACACACGTATCCCAATACGGACTTTCTTTCTCAGACACAGTAAAAAAACAATTTTTAAAGAAAGAGATTAGAAAAAAATTCCCCCCTAAAGCTATCTTGAAGGTCAGGGGCTTTATCTAGAAAAAGTAGTAAATAGTTATTTGTAACCTGTGTAAAGCAGCAGCCAGCTTACAACAGTCCTTTCTGGCTAAGGGTTAGGACAATGAATATAATTGCTTGGGCTGCTTGTAGGATCTCTTAATCAAAATTACTAGGTGATAGAATTCAAGAACTTGTTACATGTTATTACTTTGTGTACTGATTCATAATCATCTTAAAGTAGAGACTCCTTGTCATGCAAAAACAACAACAACAACAACAAAAACCCAGAAAGAAAGAAAGAAACATTTTTGGAAATTAGCAAAATGACTTCTGTTGAGCACTGAACATTCTGATCGTAGAACTACCTCCAAAGCAAAAGTGGAACAAATAGCATGTAAATATGATCTGCTGTGAAAATGTAGAAACAGCAAAACTGTGATCAAATCGGACAAGGGGGAGAGAAGGTGGATAAGAGAGTCAGCTCCCTGACTGTTTTATATGTAATAGCCTCAAGTTTTATTTTCCATAATAAAAAATAACTTTTTAAAGATTCCCAAAACAGGAAACTTCCACAAGGTAAAAGTGTCCCTCTTGGCCAACATAATTTGCACCTAAATATAATAAAAATCAACACCTGGTGGGTTTTGTGTGCCCCCATGAAATCACTGTTTCAGGCAATGATCATCCATGGCTTCAAAAATCATCAGGCGGGTGGGAGGGGGCAGGAAGAGATTAACCAAAGAACATATGTGCATATATGCATAACCCATGGACACAGACAATAGTCCAGGGAAGGCCTGGGCTGGGGCAGAGGTTGGGTGGAGTGGGGCAAAAAGGGAGAAAATGGGAGACATTTTATTTAAAAAAACAAAATAAATCATTAGGTGGAAGTTTGGGACCAGCTATTTATAGGGTGCCAGCTCATCACCCCACAGTTTAGTTGCTGTTTATAAGTAGGAAAGCACAACTTCACAATGGGGGCACCAGAGGGCACCACCTAAAACACATTCATCTTCACCACACTGAAAGTGGGTGGGCGAAACCCATGTTCCTACTGAGGTGATGCAAGAAGAAGGCACACCGGTAAAGTGTTTGTGCCAAGACAGTTGAACTTGAACCTCACCGAGCCTCTAGAGCTAATGGAGAAGGAAGTTGAAAGACATCACAGGGAAGTGATGTGGAACATTGTAGAAAGCAATTCATCTTTTTCTTCAACAAGTAAATAGCATGAAGGAGGAGGGGGAGGAAGGGAAAGAAGAGAAGTCGGAGCTGGAGGGAATGTTTTAGATGAAAAGAAATATGCGAGACATTACAACCAATGCAATGTGTGCACCTTGTTTAGACTCTGACCCGGGCACGCCAACTGAACAACGTCATTTTCGAGACAATAAGAAAAATAGAATATGAGGAGAATATTAGATAATGTTGAAGGCACCACTGCTAGTTTTGTTAGATATGACGACAACCTGCTGATTATGTGAGAAAATATCCTTATTTCTTTGAGGTGCATATTGAGGCATTAAGGGTAAAATATAAGACGCACTGGATTTATTTCAATGTACTTTAGCCAAAAAGGGGTGGGAATATACATGAAGGAAGTGTTGTAAAACGTTAGCTGTTGAGACTCTCAGTTATAAGATGAATAAGGTCCAGGATCTAATGTCCAGCACGGCGACTATAACCACTGCCTCCTTGGAAGCTGCTCAGAGTACATCTTTCCTGCTCTCACCGTGACACCACCGCCGCAATGGTAACCGCGCGAGGGAAGCAAGTGTTACCTGACTCACTGCGGTGAGCGTTTCATGACGCGTGCGCCTGTCAAGTCAGCACGCTGCACGCCTCAGGCTTACCCAGTGTTACATGTCAGGTGTATCTCAGTTAAGCTGGGGAAATGTTAATTGTTGAATCTGGGTGAGGGGGATATGGGGCTTCCTAGATGTATTTACTGTTCTTTTGAGTGTTTTGCAAACTTTTAAGATAATTTTTTTTAAACAATATTTATTTTTGGAACTTAAAAAATTATTATAAGGTTAACATGGAAGACTGAAATACCTGTGGCATGGATGATTGAAAATGTAGACTAATGAAGGGTAACAGGATACCGCCATTCACTAAAATGTACTGAGACGCTGCAACGATTACCAGCAGTATGAGTGGGAAAATAAACAGCCAAGGAAGAAAACAGAAAACTCAGGATCAGCCCGCCACACAGAAAACTTTAGCTTTTGATGAAGTTCTGATTCCCAACCAATGGCAAAAGTTTGAATTATCTGCTAAATGATACTAAGACAATCACTTAATAACTTGGAAAAAAGGCATTTCTCTCTCTCACACCCTATGCCCAAACAAATTTCAGCTGGAGTAAAGAATTAACATGTTTTTCAAAAATCACAAGAGAGCGCAGCCGGTGTGGCTCAGTTGGCTGGGCACTGTCCCATGCACGGAAAGGTTGCCGGTTCGGTTCCAGGTCAGGGCACATGCCCGGGCTATTGACTGCATCTCTGGTAGGAGGAGTGCAGAAGGCAGCCCATCGATGTTTCACTCTCCCATCAATGTTTCTCTCTCTTTCCCTCTCCCTTCCTCTCTCTTTACAGAAAAAAAATCAATAGAAAACCACAAGAGAATTATAAGTAAATATAGTAAATAATTATCTGACATCAGAATCAAAAAGACTTTTTACAGCATAAAAACAAAGGGAGAAAATACAAAAGAGTGATCTAACTACCCCCAAATTGAAAACTTTGGTACAAAGTAAAAACAAGGAAAAAAATAGGATAGAATTAAACATTTAATTCTAGCTCATCTCATTCAATTCTCAAAACCATCCTATAAAATAAATATTATCTCTATTTTATTTTTTATTATTTATATTTTATAGAAGAGCAAACCGGTTTATAAAAGTTAAGTAACTTGTTCAAAGTCACAGAGCTTGAACCTGGGGGGCACATGTATTCAAAACCAGGTCAGCTTGACTCCAGCTTACATCTGTTAACCATTTTACCATACTCCTTCTTGTGCATGACAAGTTAGTAGTATCCTTAATATACAAACAGCTCTTAAAATTCAATAATAAAAATAAAGGCATTTCCAATAAAAATGGGCACAGAGCGAGGCAATTCACGAAAGAAGAAATACAATTGGTCTGTATAAGCATATGAAGAAATGCTCCCCCTCACCAATATTCAGAGAAAGGCAAATTAAAATGAGACTGTTTTCCATGGGCAAAAAATTTATTTACTTCTTTTTTTAGGTAACATTTATTGAGCCCTCAGTGAACAGGAAAAACACCGTGTTGTCCTGGCCCTGCTTTCAGAGGTGGTTGAGGGGCATCCAGAATGCATGAAGCATTGATGGGGCTTCAAGAGCCAGGAAAGGGAGTATCTGACTCAACAACCTTCACGCATTATACAGATGAGAAAAAGAGAGGCCCAATGAGGGACAAGGCTTGCCCAAGATCACAGCCAAAGTCAGCAATACAGGCAGGACTGGATCCTAGCCCCCAACACCCAGGTCCTGCCCCCACCCATCATCAATTCTTGCACAAGCACCCTTCCATTGAGGCTCTTGGGCAGGAGGTGGGGCCAGGATGAGCAGTCACCTGCACTCCATCTTCTTCCTCTCCTTCCTTCCCTTACTCAGCTGCTGTAGCCTCCCTGGGGCTGCAGGTATTAATTTAGGGGCCCCTGGGTCCTGACCTTATTAGGTGCCACAGCAGAAACATGAATGCTTGGAGCCTCCTCCTCCTGGTGGGCCTCCTGGCTTTGGGGAGCCAGCTGCCTGCTGCCTCAGGCAGGAGGAAGGGAGGTGAGTGTGGGTAGGCTCCTCTGCTCCAGGTACCAGATGGTTTCTACCTCTCTGGGGAGCACAAGGGTTTGGGGGAGGCAGGTAACTCTGTGTGTGTCTGTGTGTGTATGCTGTGGATGTCTGCTTCTTAGTGCTCATGTTTTGTTTTTGCTTCTTTGTGCCCACCAGCTTGCCCACATCTATGTCTGTGAATGTCTTCCTGCCAGTTTCTCGGTGCTCGTCTGTGCCTGAACACACAGCTGAGTGTGGGATTCTGAGTGCGCACATGCCCATCTCTGTGTACATGTGTATCTTTGTGCCTCTGCAGGTCAGGGGACAAATCTGTCTGAACCCCCTCTGCTCTGGTCATCTCCATGGAGGTGTATGGATCTGTGGGTCCACATGGCTGGGAGATGACCCCCCCTGTCATCCTCTGTGGCCAACAAACCTGTGCCTGGTCTGGCCTTTGCCTATCTTGTTTCTGCCTTTCTCAGGCCCTCTCCATCCTCCAGCCCACTTATGGAAGGGGCTTTGGAATTGAGTAGGGGTGTGGATTTTAGGATCTGGGATCTGTTGGGAGGAAGCTCTAGCCCTTCTTCTCTTCTCTCCACCTCCCCGCAAAAGGCTGGGGCTGACCTGTCACCAGGTAAGGGAGGCCAAGCTGCTGGAGTAGTTAGACAGGTGCCTCCCCACCTGGGTGGGGCCTCCACTTCCACACCCTTCTGGGGCTGGAACACTATGACTTACATAGCCCTGGCCCTGCCGCGGGAAGGGGGCAGTAATGAGGACAGGTCCCCTCCTCCACAGGGCCCTGGGGAGCAGTTCCCTGCATCCTCTGTGCCTCCTCTAGCTTAACTTTTTTTTTTTTTAATATGTTTTTATTGATTTTTTAGAGAGAGAGAGGAATGGGGAAGGAGAGAGAGAAACATTGATCAGCTGCCTCCTATATAAACCCTAACTGGGGATTGAACCCCCAACCTGGGGGAATCGAACTGGCAACATTTTGGTGCATGGGTCGCCACTCAACCAACTGAGCCACACCGGCCAGGGCCCCTCTAGCCTAACTTATGCCTTTCTCAGAGGCAGGGCTCTCTCCCTGGGGACCAGCTGGTTTGGGGAGGAGAGCGCTCAGAACCCCCAGGCGGGGGGAAGGGTGTTGGCAAGTTCCAAGGCCAGACCTCATGCTGGCTATGATTCATGCACCATCACCACATTCCTCCTCACTGCAAGGTTGTGAGGTCATGACTACTTTTATGCTCATTTTGCAGATGAGGAAACCGAGGCTCAATGGGAAACCAGTTACCCAAGGTGAAAGACTGCCTCTGAGTCAGTGTCAAAGGCGGCAGTTGAGGGCAGGTCTTTGGAATCAGGAAGAATCACCTCCCAAACCTACTCCTTATAAAATGGGGTCTCATGCCTCTCTCTCAGGAGTAAGTGGAATAATACCCGCTGGGCTCCCCCAGTTCATCACATCTCCAGCCTTCCCAGATTCTCCCCATGAGATCTCTACCTAGCTTTCTGTAGAATTTCGGACAGTGGAGGAAAGGAGCAGAGTTGAGGGAAGGGACATCTCGGATTCTTTTCTGTGGAAGCACAGTCACGTCTGTTTATAAGATTCCCTCCACACACACTCAAATATGTCTGGGTGTCTCTGACAGAGAGAGCTGGGCACAGGCCCTGATAGAAAGTGTCTAACAAGTGTTTTCAATGGTTGCATTGTTGTATTGTGAAGAGGCCTGTGTCTGCAGCTCTGCACATATGGTTGTGTACAGAACTGCACGTGCACGTTCACGTCTGTGCTCACACCCATACATATGCTGTATGTTTACATATACATGAATGCATGTCTGAGTGTGTGTCATTTCCGTGTATATGTACGGGGTGGGTAAAAGTAGGTTTGCAGTTGTGAGTACATGAAACACAGAGTTTATTATTGTATTATTATTTATTAATTATTGTATTATTTTCCATATGAACAACTGTAAACCTTTTCCCCACCCCTGTATTTATGTGTATAGGCATGTATATATGGCAGTAAGCCTGTATATTTGTTCATATGGACATATACAGAGTGTCCCCCCAAAATGTATACACAATGTCTGTAGATTCTATTACATTTTGAAAGTTAAATGTACTTTTAAAAAATATGTTTTTATTGATTTTAGAGAGAGAGAGAGGAAGGGAGAAGGAGAGAGATAGAAACATCAATGATGAGAGTCATTGATCAGCTGCCTCCTGCAAGCCCCCTACTGGGGATCAAGCCCGAAACCTGGGCATGTGCCCTGACCAGGAATCGAAGTGACCTCCTGGTTCATAGGTCAATGATCAACCACTGAGCAACACTGGCCGGGCATTGAAATATAATTTAATAAACACTGCCTTTATAAATATTCAAAGTGTGTATACATTTTTTTGGGACACCCTGTATTTGTTCATATGTGCTTATACATATACAGCTATCTTATACATATAAACTATAGGACGTACACACACATATATATGAATAGGTCAGACTATATGAAATTACTATTTTTGTAGATCAAAAAAGTTGAATATATGCCCTAGCTGGTTTGGCTCAGTGGTTAGAGCAGTGGCCCGCAGATTGAAGGGTCCCAGGTTCAATTCTGGCCAAGGGCATGTACCTCAGTTGCAGGCTCAATCCCTGGCCCTGGTCGGGGCACATGCAGGAGGCAACTAATCGATGTGTCTCTCTCACATTAATGTCTCTCTCTTTCCCTTTCACTCTCTCTAAAAAGCAATGAAAAAAATATCCCCGAGGAAGGATTAAAAAAAAAAAAGTTGAATATCAGCAGTGTATATGGTTAAGCCCATAGCTAATCGTGTGTATACATCTAAGTGTGTTTGCATATTTGACTATGTCTGTGTACCTATGTCTGTATGCATAAATATGCATATTTAACTGTGACTGGGTAGGACTCTTTCATTCTCTGAGGCAGCATATCCAGAAGACTCGGGTACTTTATGGCTGTCAGTGTGTGTAGGTGACCTTGTCTCTGAGGACATACCTGTGGGTGGGGAACGGGGATTGGGAGGGCAGATTAGGAAAGGCAGATGAAGATGAGTGTAAGCCAGCAGACCCTCCCACTGTCCCTGCACACTCCAGGCTCTTATTTCCACCTCCACACTGTTGCTGCCCAGTTCTCCCCACTTGAAATGCCAGTTCTCATCCCCCCTTCCTGTCTGTCTTTCCTCAAGGCTTAGGTCCTGACCCTCACAGAAGTTCTCCCTGACTCACTCCACTCCACCCCAATTTAGGCAGCTCCATTTGGCCCCACTCCTTGAGGCCTGAGCTCCTCTGGCCAGGGCTGGGCCTCAGAGAGTATCCCCAGCCTGGGAAGGAGAGGCTATTCAGGGTAGGGGGCTCCCCAACAGGCTAAGCTGCTCTTTCTCCAGCAGGGGACAGTAATTCAGTTTAAGCCAACACAATTACACAACTGAAGTTGACTTTGAGCACTTACTGTGTGAGCAAGGTGCCTACTATGTATGCAGCCAGCTGGAGGGGGAAAGTGGATACAAGGAAATGTCATAGCACTGGGTGAGGCTGCCTCTGGTGGCTCTTGACCCTTTTCTCAGGTGCTAGACTGAAACGAAGGCTGGGGACCAGTTCCTGTCCCCAGGGTTCAATGGCGGCCAGAGCAGAGAGGTAGGCAGGTCAGAGGGACCACTGCCCTGAGAGATGAGGCCTCAGGGTCTGTGTGGGTCTGGGCAGTCACTGCCCCTTTCAGGCCTTGATTCCTCCCTCTAAACAGAGGAAGGTGCTGATTTGAGCCTTTTGCATGAAATCTGGAAATGGCCCAAAATCCTATCAAGAAAAGTGGCTAGGTAAGTTCCAGGACAGAACATCCTAGAACCATTCAGAGGACTGCCTGAAAGACCAAGTTAATACAGATCCCTGAAACAATACCACTTGCATCAGCAACAAGCACAGTACAGATGTGGCCTGCGGTGGCTGTGTGACAACGTACCAGGCTGCCAACAGCTGACACACCTGCGATGCTGGATCTCCCTTTGAAACCCCTTTTTTCAAATAGTCACTGAGCCCCTAGTGTTTGGTGTCAAGGACTGTGCTTCAGCTTAACCGTGAGCAGAGCGGGCAGAGGGGTCTATTGCCATAGCTGCCGGCCAAGTGAGAGAGGCAGACAAATAGAGGCAGGGTCACAGACTGAAGCAAAGGTCCTCTGGGACTGTGTGGGGTGCTGTGGGGCTGACCTAGTTAATCTGGGGTGAGAGAAGCAGGAGATGTAGGAAAGGGCCCCCGGGTGACGGGCAGAGCCGAAGCAAGCACTGCAGAGAAGAGAATTGGAGTGGATCAGGAGCCACAGAGCGGGGGCGAGGCCAGAGAGATGGGCAGAGGCCAGACCAGGCGCAGCCTTGTTAGCGCAGGTGGACGTTTTGATTTTCACTTTCTCCCACCCTTTATGTCATCTGAGTCTCCAACCTGCCCAGAAGGAGGGAGTCCAGCTTCTCATTTCACAGACAGAAAACGGAGGCTTGGAGTAAAAGACACACACACACACACACACACACACACACCTTTGCCAGCCATTTGCGATGTGGATGGACCTTGAGGGCATTGTTCTGAGTGAAATACGTCAGACAGAGAAAGACATACCATATGATCTCACTTATAAGTGGAATCTAAGAAACAAAACCTAAATAATGAAGCTCAGTGGAAGGTGGGTGAAATGGGCAAAGGGGGAGGAAAAGGTACAGACTTCCAGTTATAAGATAAACAAGTCATGAGAATGTAATGTATAGCACGGTGACTATAGTTAATACTATTGTATTGCATATTTGAAAGTTGCTGAGAGTAGATCTTAAAAGTCTTCATCACAAGAAAACAATTTTTGAACAATGTATGGTGGCAGATGCTAACTGGACTTCTTGTGATCATTTTGCAATACACACCGATATTGAATCATCGACTTGTACATCTGAAACTAACACAATGTTATGTCGATTATACCTCAATAAAAAATTTATACCTAATAAAAAAATAAATAAAGCAAGTCCATCCAAAAAATACAAATAATAACCTGCCAAAGGACAGGCAAGAACTCAGAGGAGGCGAATTCAGATCTGGTGATGCCCAGGTCAGCCCTTATTCCAGACTCTGACCTGCCTCCGGCTGCAGTATCTGGGGGGCTCTCTTACAGAGAGACACGGGGGATGTCCACCAGATGATGGGCCCTGCCTCCTGTCAGTGCCTGACCAGTGCATGGATGACAGCCAGTGTCCCTCGAGGATGAAGTGCTGCCACAAAAGTTGCTTCCGTCAGTGTGTCCGCAGGGTCACAGGTAAGTGTCCCTCTCCACCTTGCTCACTGCCCAAGCCCAAGCCCAAGCCCAAGCCCCGGGGCTGAGGCTCAGACAGGGCTCACGCAGGCCCCGTGTTGCAGTAAAGCAGGGCGCCTGCCCCGAGGACCTCCTGCGCTGCCTCAGCCCCGTTCAGCACCTGTGCCACCAGGACTCAGACTGCCCGGGCAGCAGCCGGTGCTGCCCCAGCGCCTGCGGCCGGGACTGCCGGAGCCCTGTCAGAGGTACGCGCCTGTGCTGGGGCAGGTTCTTTCCCTCCCTGAGCCCCAGCAATAAGATCCTGGCCAGTTCAACAAGCTCAGCAGGATACCTTCCCAGGAGCTTGGGGAAGTGGGTGGGGGATGGGGGTCCTGTTAGGGTGATGGAGGAACGGGGGATCCTGGGTTCTCTTGGTGAACTTGCTATGTCCCCTGGACCACAATCCTAAACTGCTCTGAGCCTCAGTCTACCCTTGTGAAAGATGGTGGGAGTCCTGCCTTAGCGGCCACCAGGGCTGGGCTGATAGGGTCTGGATGGGTGATCGAGCCCAGAACTCGGAGCCCTATTATGGGAGGGGGTTAACCCTTTCTTTCTCTCTCCTCAGACTAATTCTGGTTTAGGATCCACGGCTCTGAACCTCAGGATGGGCTTCTCAGCAGGAAGAGATGATGACAGGGGGCCTGAGGCCTGCCACCCAGACAGCACTGTCTCTGCCCGCAGCAGTTCCAACCTTCTGATAAACTCTGACCCGCTGTGCCTTTCCCTGCAGCCCATCCACCCTGGGTTTTTCCTCTTGGGAATCAAGGTCCATGGCCAGACCTCAAAGGACTCCTCCCTGTACCACTGCCACACTGAGCTCCTCGCCCTTCCTAACGCCCACCTTCACACCTCTTTTGTACAAGGGTTTCTTCTACCTAAAATGTCCCGTTCAGGCGGGCCTCTCTCTGTGGGGTCCTGACCTCTCCCCAGCTACCGGGATGTATGTTCCAGCAGTTTCCTGAACATGCCTGTTCACAGCCACCTTTCACAGTTTTCACCATGCCTGCAAACAGCACCTGGGCATTGTGTACACTGCCTGTGCTCCTGTTTATCTAATGCTTTTCCTTAAGTGGATTCACTTTTGTGTATAATTTAAAAAGAAAAACTTGATGTCACAGCCATAAACGGGAGAAGCAGGATCCCTTGGTACAAATAGAGTATGATTACAAAAGCCAATGCAACAGCTAAGTTCCATTAAAATCATGTCCGATTAAACAATATTAAATACTGTTATTAAATTCTAGCTAGATACTGCCACCTGACGAGACTGTGAGCCTGAAGCCTGCTCTCTGTTGTAATAAGTGAAGATTAAAGACGCAGGTCTCTAACCTGAGACTTTCGCTCCAAGAGTCAGTGTTGGCCAATGTTGCATCCACGTACACCCGAAGGTCACTTCAAGTTGCTCCACATTTAGGGAAATGTTGCTTGAGCAGTTGGGATGTCATACCTTGGGGAGGGTCTGTCTCCACCATTGGACAATACCTCATTCATTTCTGTGTCTTGAGGGTCTCCATCTGTCGTCAGGGCCTAATAAGGAAGGGAGAATTCAATGAGGGAATGACAGCCATCCCAAGGGACATTCCTGGACCCAGATAGCTGGATTCCTGGCTATCCCTTTTACCCAGGACTTGCCTGGGGAGGGCAGGGAGGTGGGCAGACTCCTCCCTGCTTTGTCTGCTGGGTCTCCTTGTGTGCTGACAGAATCTGGGGCGGGACAGTCAACTGTGGCGGCAAAGTTGGAAATCCTGGGTTGCCTTTCCTTGTTTCCTCGATGTCGCACTGTGGTCACAGGTGAGTCACCACTCTGCCCTTCAGTCTGCCCTGTTGGGAGATGGGAAGAATTCCACTTCCTCACCGCCACAGGCCTCCTTGTGGAATTCAAATGCCTGAGTTATTGACTCAAAAGCTGCAAATGCTAATTATATGGACACAAGGTGAGGCCTGGGAGGGAAGAATCTGAGAGCCACTGACTGTGAGCATGGATATTTCCCTTCCTCTTTCTGAGCCTCAGTTTCCCATCCATAAATTCAGGCCCTTGACGCAGCTAATAGGGGACATTGCACTGCATGCCCACACACTTCCCTTTCCTCCCCACCTCGCCCTGGAGGTGCCACTTCATCCCCTTTGCCCTCTTCTGTTCCTTAGAAACAAATCAGGAAGTCTTGCACTAAAGGGGAAGGGAGTACACCAAGGTGTGAGCACCAGGAAGCAGACATCACTGGGAGATATTCTAGAAGCTGCAATGCCACACCCAGGTCTACTTAATTCCAAAATTTCTGTACTTTATACCACATCAAGCTTACTCTTTAGGGTAAAACTCCATGGGTTCAGATGGCCACTGGAGCCAGGGACTGAAGGAGAACTGGGGGAGTAGCCCATCCATGGCACTATATGGATACTCTTTTAGCCCTAAAGGCCCATACGCCCCTCTTCCCGTTTCTATCACGCATGAATTCATCCAAAACTCCAGCATGATCTGGGGATGAAACCAGATCCTGGTTCTATTCTCTTCTGCCCTTGGGAAACAGATCTGTCTTTTTTCTTTTTGGAACAACTTCTCCAACTCCAGGGGGAACCCCCTGAGTTTTGGGGGGTGATGGCTGCAGACAGAGTACTAGGGCAGGAAATGGGAAACCGGAGTCTCTGCAGATCTGCCTGTTTCCTTATTGGGAAACTGAGGGAATTGGCCAAGATGAGCACAAAGCATCCCCCGCTCTTTCTAACTTTGAGGGAAGAACTGAAGTGATAAAGCCTAGAGCTGCACTGTCCCATATGGTAGCCACTAGCCACACAGGGCTGCTGAGCATGTGAATGTGATTAGTCCAAACTGATGGATTCTAGGTGGATGTCGTAGACAGAATTCTAAGATGATTCCCAGTGGCCCCTGTCCCTGTATAATCGCCTCCTCTTTGAGTGCAGGTGCAACCTGTGAATGTGTGTTATATGGCAAAAAGGAGATTGATTGTCCTGGGCGGGTCTGGACAATCAGGTGTCCTGGCTTAAGCAGGTGAGTTCTTTAAAAGCAGAGCATTTTCTCTGTCTGGTCACAGAAGAGGAAGTCAGTACTCTGGTTTGCTTGGAAGAAAGCAAACTTCTGCCTATGGGGCCCACATGTGAAGAAACCACATGTAGCCTCTATCAGCTGAGAGTGATCCCCAGCAGTCAGCAGGAAAAGGAGGGCCTCAGTCCTACAACCACAAGGAGGGAATTTTGCCTATAATCTGTGAACTTGGAAGACAATCCCAAGCCCCAGATGATAACCATAGCCCTGGTTGACACCTTGACTTCAATCAAGTGAGGTCCTCAATAGAGAATCCAGTCATATTGAGCACAGACTTTCTGACAGAAAGAAACTATGAGATAATAAATGTATATTGTTTTAAGTTGCTAAATTCGTGGTAATTGTACAGCAGTGAACAATTAACACACTGGATTTTGAAGACTTAGTACAAAAATAAAAATGTAAAATCTCATTAATATTTTCTTTATTGATTCCATGTTGAAATTATAATATTTTGGATATACTGGGTTAAATAAAATATATTATTAAGACTGATTTCACCTATTTTCTTTTTTTAATGTTGCTGTGAGAAAACTTTAAATTATATGTGTGGCTCACATTGTATCTATTGGATAGTGCTGCTCTAGGGGACTCAGGCGTCATTTATATGACCTTGGGCAAGTCACCCCACCTCTCCAAGCTTTACATCTCTTATCTGTGAGGTTGGAATAATAATAGCACCTACCCCACAGATATATTTGCAGCTTAAATGAGATGAGACCTATAGAATAGTTGGCCCAAGATAAGTCTTCGATAAATGTTGGTCATTATTATTAATAACAATTAATATTTGTTTTTTGTTTTTTTTAATCCTCACATGGGGATATTTTTTCATTGCTTTTTAGAGATGGTAGGAGCGAGAGAAAGAGAGGGAGAGAGAGAAAGAGAGAAGCATTGATGTGACAGAGACACATCAATTGGTTGCCTCCCACACTTGCCCTGACCAGAGCTGGGGATTGCACTTGCATTCAAGGTATGTGCCCTTGGCTGGAATCGAACCCAGGACCCTTTAGTCTGCAGGCTGACACTCTAACCACTGAGCTAACCGGCTAGGGCATAACAATTAATATTTGTAAAGTAGGAGTCCTTTCTTGTATCCAGGTCCTAATGTCCAGTACCCTTTCCCCAACCAGGCACATAGTAGGTGCTCAATAAATGCTTGCAGATTACACAACCTTGACAAACTCTGGCAGAGTTCTCCCTTACGCTCACAACCCACTCAGAAGGTGGAAATCAGGAACCTCTGGGCAGGTGAGGACACTGAACTTCAAGGGGCAAAAGGATCGGATCCAGGCTTCACAGGCAGCACAGGGAGAGTGGGTCTTGAGTAGGCCCAGGTCAGGCCTGGGGCTCACAGGGGGAGCGAGGCCACTTTCTCCAACTCCCCCATGCACATGCCCTGGGGAGCATTAGGGGATGCGAGTTCTTATCACGTCCACATGTCCTAGCTAGGTGCCCAGAGCAGGTGACTGGGCCTCATCTGTAAAAGGGGGAACATAAGACCCTGTCCCTGTCAAGTTTGTGCCAGCAACCATTTAGATAAGTCACCTTAGGCAGAGTGACCGGCACATATCAATTTAGGAAGCTGTTATTACTCTTGCGGGAGAAATGCCTCTTTAGAAAGGACCCTGTCCCTTAAATGACCCCTCCTCCCTTGGTCCCTGACTTGGGAGGATGTCCCGGCTGTAGTGCCCAGTCCCCAGACACCCTCACACACCCCAACCGAGTCAGGAATAGAAACCACCGCCTCCGGCGCGCGGCCTCCCTCCTCCCTCCCCCGGCAGCGATCGATGCGGCCTCAGCCGCGGGGGACAGAGGAGCACAGGGAAGGAGGGGGCAGCGGCCTCCGCAGCAGCGACGCTCGGAGGGTCGCCGAGGCGGAGACCAGCCCCAGGGGTGGCCAGGCGGCTCCCCAGCTTCGGCGCCTTTGGGGACAGACGCACCGGGCGGCAGGTAAGGGGCGTCCCTCGGGTAGGGGCGTGGTCGGGGAAAGGGGCGGGGGCTGCGCGACTGGGAGGCGGGAGCTGCCGGCACCCCGGGGCTCCTGTCTTCTCCCTGAGACCCCCCAAGGAGGGAGCAATACTGGATGGCTGAGCTTTGGGGCAGGTCCTCTTTGCTCATCTGTCAAATGGGATTAGAAAACCTCCCGGCGGGGTTGGAGTAGGCATTCAAACCAGTGAGGAGTACATGGAGCCCAGAGAAGTGACCAGCACATAGTAGGCGATCAAGTAAGTGTGGAAAGAGCCTGGAGAATCAAAAAACCTACTTTCCAGCCTTACCTGCGCTGTACACTAGCTGTTGAGCACATCACTTAATCTTTCTACTGGTACTCAGATTCTTGTTGGGGAAGGTTTCTTGAGTTAACTGTCCCACTTCACAGAGCTGGAAGGTGAGTTCCAGAAAGAGAAAGGGGGCTGCCCGCAGAGGGGCAGCTCATGGGTGATGGACCTGGATTAGAGACCTGGCACCAAGTCCAGGCGGAGGGGTGGGATGCAACTGCAGCGCACACATATTTATTGTGCGCAGTTTATGTGCCAGGACTGTGCTGCTGATGAGCACCTGGTCTCCTGCAATCCTCATAGCTCTCATGGAAAGGACGGTGTTCCCCACTTTACAGATGGGGCAACTGAAGCTCAGAGAAGGTCCACTCAAGGGTAACGGTAAGAAGCAGACTCAGAATTAGAACCCAGGTCTAACCAGAGAGGCACACAAGGGATTAACATGTATTGAGCACTTCCTGTGCTCCAGGGGTTTTGCACACAGACTCACAGTAACCTTTCAATTGAAGTGCTATTATCATTCTATAGATAAGAGAGCTAAGGCCCAGAGCAGAAGACTGGCCTTCTGTCACACAAGTAACAGATCTAAGGACAAAACCCCAACTCCCTTAACGCCAAGCCAGGGTGAGTGAAGGGCACCCCGCCCACTCCTTGCCAGGCACTGGGCCAGGTGCTTGATGCACAAGCAATCCCTGTCCACCCTGGGAAGCATGCATTACTGAACCCACAGTGCAGATGACATTACTAAGGTCAGGAGGTGAGTCTCTGGCGTCCAATTTCAGCAGAACTTAGAGACAGCATTTAACATTTCCTGAGTGTCCGCGAAGGCTGACCATTTCTATAACCTACCGTAATCCTCCAGTCGTCCTTGGGGGCAGGTGCTATTGTCTGCATTGCGCAAGAAACGGACCTGGAGAAAAACATCTTCCTCAAGGCGCCAGGTGCATCCAGGGTGGAGATAAAGGTTTGCCTGACTCCAGGAGACAGTGAAACAGGTGGATAATTTATTAAACTTCTGGGAGCCAAGCCCGAAAAAGACATTAGTTCATCTAACCTTTTTAACCACAGTTGGAGGTGGGTATTATTCATCTCCACTTGAAGAAGCTCAGAGAAGTGGCATGACTTGCCTACAGTCACACAAGAGAGCCACAGTTCAATCTGACAGACTCTACAGATGCTTTAAAAAGTCTCAGCCAATGGCAGTCAAACTTGACCAAGTGTCAGAATCACCCTCCGAGCTTGTTAATATACAAACCGCTGAAATCCATCCCCAGAGCTTCATGAATCAGCAAGTCTAGAGCAGGCTGAGAAATTGCATTTTGACAAATTTCCAGGTGATGCTGACTCTGCTAGCAGGGAACACACTTTGAGAACTACTAGTCTATACGATTCTCCCCTCAACCCTAGGTGGTAAGCACTCACTATTCCCACTTTGCTAAGGAGGAAACAGGTTCAGCGTGTGGCGTGTCCAAGGTCCCACAGTAGACCTCTGGGATTCACAGTTGTCTGGGGAGGGAGACAGCCTACCTGCGCATCCCCAGGTGCCAGGCATACTGCCACTCAGCGGCTTTCATAATCCTCCGAGGTCGAGTTCCCCGTTTGTTTATGCCAATGAAACGAGCGCCGCGAGGCTCAGGGATTTCACCAAAGTCCCCCAGCCAGGGAGGGAGGGCTAGTCAAACCCAGGCCTGACCCTTCAATCCAAAGGGCACTTGCCACCTACTGAGCACCTACTGCATCCCAGGCGCTTCGCAGAGAGCACCCAACACCCCTGGCTGGTGAACCGGGCAGGGGATTTGTCGATCTTCCTGGAAGCAAGGCCCGGGGACCCGCCCCGCCCCCCTCAGCGCGCTTCTCCCGCGTCCGCAGGGCAGAGGACCGCAGCCATGGTGAGCGAGTCCCCAGGGCCCGGCGCCGGGGTCCCCTGGAGGCGGAGCGACGAGGCTCTGAGCGTGAACGTGGGCGGCGTGCGGCGGCGGCTGAGCGCGCGCGCCCTGGCGCGCTTCCCGGGCACGCGGCTGGGCCGCCTGCAGGCGGCGGCGTCGGAGGAGCAGGCGCGGCGCCTGTGCGACGACTACGACGCGGCGGCGCGGGAGTTCTACTTCGACAGGCACCCGGGCTTCTTCCTGGGGCTGCTGCACTTCTACCGCACGGGCCACCTGCACGTGCTCGACGAGCTGTGCGTCTTCGCCTTCGGCCAGGAGGCCGACTACTGGGGCCTGGGCGAGAGCTCGCTGGCCACGTGCTGCCGCGCGCGCTACCTGGAGCGGCGCGTGGCGGGGCCGCGCGCCTGGGACGAGGACAGCGACACGCCGAGCAGCGTGGACCCGAGTCCCGGCGAAATCTCCGACGTGCAGCGCGAGCTGGCGCGCTATGGCGCGGCCCGCTGCGGCCGCCTGCGCCGCCGCCTCTGGCTCACCATGGAGAATCCCGGCTACTCGCTGCCCAGCAAGCTCTTCAGCTGCGTCTCCATCGGCGTGGTGCTCGCCTCCATCGCCGCCATGTGCATCCACAGCCTGCCCGAGTACCAGGCCAGCGAGGCGGCGGCCGCCGTGGCCGCGGTGGCCGCGGGCCGCAGCGCGGAAGAGGCGCGCGACGACCCGGTGCTGCGGCGCCTCGAGTACTTCTGCATCGCCTGGTTCAGCTTCGAGGTGTCGTCGCGCCTCCTGTTGGCGCCCAGCCCGCGGAACTTCTTCTGCCACCCACTCAACGTCATCGACATCGTGTCGGTGCTGCCTTTCTATCTCACGCTGGTGGCCGGCGCGGCGCTCGGCGACCAGGGCGGTTCGGGCGGCGAGGAGCTCGGCGACCTGGGCAAGGTGGTGCAGGTGTTCCGCCTCATGCGCATCTTCCGCGTGCTCAAGCTGGCGCGCCACTCCACGGGGCTGCGCTCCCTGGGCGCCACGCTCAAGGTAGGGCCGCTGGGGGCGGGGTGGGGGTTAGAGGGAGGCTGGTGTAACCACGGGGCGGGCGGGCGAGCAGGTGAGCTTAAGCCTGCTGCGTGCCCGCGCACGGTGAACTGAAACGACGGCCTTTGTACCAGGCACAGGGCCGGGTCACAGGTGCAGGTACGTTTCGCGTCCAGCGTGACCTACCCAACAGCCCTGTAAGGAAGAGCTTCTGGTTTCTCTATGTCCCAGGGGAGAAAACTGAGGCAGGGCTGTGCTGGTCTTTTCAAAACAAAAATTTAAGTTTAAAAAAGACAGAGGTAACTTTTGATCTCTCCTTCAAATATCAAGTAATACATAGCATAAAAATATGCAAAGTAGGATGCTAACTGGCATCTTCACTGAGCCTTTCTTCTGAGGTTATTGGGGGGGCACAGATATCATAGGTCCTGCTTAATAGACCAAGTCTAGTATAGCCCCAGAACTAATACTTACTAATGCTAATTTTGTGCCATTTTCACATCCATTATCGATTTCATCCTCAGGACAACTTCCTCAGGAAGATGCTGTTATTTAATCCCTTCCCCTAGATGAAGAACCTGAGGTTGGCTTTTTAAAGCCTGGTTGCAGTTTATTGAGCACCCTCCATGATCCAGGCCCTGCACTGGGGGTGAAATTAGCTTGGTTTGGAGAGGGAGCTCATGTGAACAGCTTGGACAGAGGCCTGAAGAGAGAACAAGATGAATGATAGGAGGGGGACATGGTGGGAGGGGGTGCCAGTTGACGAGGTCAAAGAGGGTACTGAAGGGCCATGAACTCTTGGCTCAGGATTTTGGACTTTATCCCAAGGGAAATGGGGTTTAAGCAGGGGCAAGTATTATTGTCACTGCTTTGCGGATGTGAAAACTGAGGCTCCAAGAGGTGACCGGACTTGTCAGAGGTTTCTCCATGAGTAGCAGAGCCTAGAGAAAAACCCAGCTGTGCCTGACTCCAGCACCTCATGTTCTTTCTCCTAAAGCCCCCTGTAACCCTGCTGAGGTGCTGATAGATCCCTTCCACCCATGGCTTAGTAAAGCCTTCTGCATGACTTCATAGCAGGGCAGCCAGAATGCTGGGTGTAGGCAGGGGACCTGGGCAGAATGCTGGGGCAATGGATGGGTACAGAGAATTCCATTAGCCAGACACCCTTAATTCCACACCTCTCCAGACATGATCCCTCCATCCCAGAACTCTGCCTTGCCTCCACCATGCAGGGATCCAGGGCCCAGTGCTACCAGCTCATTCTGTGAGGAGGGAGAAGAGTATTGATGGAGGCTTCCAAAGTCCAAGACACAGCTGTAAGATACCAGATGAGAGCCTTGCTACTCAAAGTGAGGCCCCTGACCACCAGCAGCTTTCTCATTAGCTGGAAGCTTGCTAGGATTGCGGAATCCCTTGCCTTATGCTAGACCTCCTCAGTCGGGTTCTGCCCTTTAAACATTTTGGGAGTCCTGCTCTGGACTAGGAGTTCTCAGCCTCTACTAACATTTGGGGCCAAGTAATTCTTTGTTGTGCAGGCTGTCTTGTGCGTTGTAGGATGTTTAGCAGCATCCTTGGCCTCTACCCGCTAGATGCTGGTAGCACACCTGTCCCAGTTGTGACAATCAAAAATGTCTCCAGATATTGCCAGATACTCCTTGCGGGGTGGCAGAACTTGCCTTGTTTGAGAACCACTGCCCTAGAGCTTGGCCACAGGGGCAGTGCAAATATACATACCCATAGGCAAGTGCATTCAGTGAGGGGCCTAGGGAACATGGAAATCCTCTCAGCTTGAGAGGCAGAAAATATTTTTATACTGATCAGAAATGAGATCAACCAGTGAAAAGTCCACAAAACCAACCCTTTGCATTGTGGGATATAAATTATGTTACTCTCTTGATTCTGCAACAGTGTAAAAATAACAAGCTTTTCATTAACTGGCTGGTGCTACCTGCGTTAGAAGAAACAAATGTGGCTTAGCAGGCACCTTGGACAATGGAAATCAGGACTGTGTTCAGTGCCAGGGAGTTTTGCTGCTTTTTTAGTTGAAAGACCTAGATTTGGAGTCAGGGGACCTAGGTCCTGGCACCAGCTCTACCTTGTTCTGTGACTGTGGACCTATCCCTTCCACTCTCTGGGCCTCAGTTTCCCCATATGTCAAATGCCAGGTCAGTAAGCCCCCAGCTCTGACTCTGCTTCCTGCTTCTCTTGCAGCACAGCTACCGTGAGGTGGGCATCTTGCTGCTGTACCTGGCTGTGGGCGTGTCAGTGTTCTCCGGTGTGGCCTACACGGCTGAGAAGGAGGAAGACGTCGGCTTTGACACCATCCCGGCCTGCTGGTGGTGGGGCACCGTGAGCATGACCACTGTGGGCTACGGGGACGTGGTGCCGGTGACGGTGGCTGGCAAGCTGGCAGCTTCGGGCTGCATCCTAGGGGGCATCCTGGTGGTGGCCCTCCCCATCACCATCATCTTCAATAAGTTCTCTCATTTCTACCGGCGCCAGAAGGCTCTGGAAGCAGCCGTGCGCAACAGCGGCCACCGGGAATTTGAAGACTTGCTGAGCAGCGTTGATGGGGTGTCAGAGGGGTCTCTGGAGACATCTCGGGAGACCTCCCAGGAGGGAAGGTCTGCAGACCTGGTGGCCCAGGCCCCCAGTGGGCCTCCAAACTCTCAGATTTATTAAAACCAGGGCTCCATGTCCCCCTTCGCACGCCCCTACAGTCAGCTACAACAGAGCGGAGATTCGTCCCCTGCTGAAGTTCTTCATGGTAGCATGACCACTCAGGACCACTCACCCTAGCCTGAGAAATGACACCCAGAGGCTGTGTCCCTTCCTCCAAAGGCTCAGGGCAGGATAGTGTTACCCTAGATTCTGTGAGTCTGGAGAGCAACCCAGAGACCTTTATAAACAAATCTCCAAGCCATCCATGAAGCAGCATGAGCCAGAAGGAGAAAGTCAGAAGGATGCTAACAATTCCTGAATACCTGCTATCTATCAGCCAGGTCACATTTGGCCCTATGTTGGAGGATAAGAATTACCCCCATTTCACAGGTGAGGAAACTGAGGCTGAGAGGTGCAACAACTTGCTCAGATGGTGTGCAACTAGAAATGGTAGGGTCAAATTTGGGATCCATGCTTGTTGGGCTGCCAAAACAATGTTTCTTCCACTCTGTCTGCTGCCCTCATGAAGCTTGCATAGGGCTTTAGCGGGTTTGTGGACCCCTAGAAGTTGATCCAGTTAGAACGCTCTGTCAGAGCTAGGGAAAGGACCAGACAGGGGATTCAGATGTAGGAGCCCTGGGCCTCAGCTGTGGTTTTTTTCCCAGGAGCTTAAGGAGTCAGCTCCCTAAGATGAGGTCTGGGAGGAAAAGGGAGCCGCCTCCTTAGGCGATGCGTAAGTTAGTGAAGCGATACCTGTAGCTTCCTCCCAGGACTGGCTTGAGATACAGAAAAGGGGCCCTGGCCTGAGGCTTGAAGTCTAGACCCAGCTATACTGCACTAGAACCTGATATGTGAAGAGGGCAAGTCCCTGCCCCATCTCCAGGTTTTAGCCCATCAGTGAAATGGTCAAACTCTGGCCCAGAGGGAGATGAAAGCCCAGTGCAACAGGGGGAAGACTGATTTCAAGCCAGCCTGGCTCAGAAATGTTGGTGGCAAGGAGCTGCCATGCATGAACACCTGTCCCCCCTACCCTGGATCCTCCCAATCTGACCGTAGCAGTCCCCGTCTGCCCGCCCTGCAGACCTCCAGCCACACCTTGAGTTACCATGCAGGCACATGCTGGAGGTTCCTGTCCCTTTTCACCAGCTCCAGCCCCTTCATCCTTGCTGGGAGCATATCTTGTATACTCACCTACTGAATCCTCTCCCTACTTGCTAAAAAAGTTGGGAGGCAAAGGCTCCCATAGCCCTTTCACATGCTATTGCTGGAACATCCATCACTGTGCTGTCATTGCCTGACTGGCTGGCTGTCCCACCACACTGAGCTTCAAGACGGAGGACACTGTCTGGTTGAATCTGGACTTGGTGCAGAGTAGGTGTTTAGTAAATGCCGAGTGGGTCTTCTGTACAGCTACTGTTTGCCGAGTGCTAGGGAGGAAGAGGAAAGAGAGCCTGAGGGAGACCTTGCCCTCGAGAGGGTGAAGACAGGGCTGAAAGGAGGTCCTTTCAGCTCTGCCCCCCTTCCTCCTTGCTTTTTTGAGCTTTTACAATGATTTCCTTGTAGATTCTTTACTCGCTCATTCAACAAATATCCACTGGAAAAGTCATAAGCTGGGGCTTCACATGTGGGCCACAGACAGGTTTTATTTAGCTGAACAGTATTTTTAGTATGTTTTTAAAATGTGAATGCCTTTGGGTGAGGCATGCACTCCCCGGTTCCCCTTCGTGCCCCCGGCCCC
This sequence comes from Miniopterus natalensis, assembly GCF_054644295.1. NCBI lineage: Eukaryota > Metazoa > Chordata > Mammalia > Chiroptera > Miniopteridae > Miniopterus > Miniopterus natalensis. The sequence goes on from NC_142087.1 coordinate 5,460,006, forward strand.
CCCCCCCCACAGTGGTTCCTGTGTTAGCCCCATCACTTAGATTTACTTCACCCACCTGGCCTGGGATTTATTGACATTTTGCTAGATTCAACAGATAGAATGCCAAGCAAAATATATATCCCTATGTCTTGAAGCTTACAGACTAGTGGGGAGACAGATATTAATCCAGTAATTACATAAATACATCATAATAAGCTCTGCTAAATCCAATAGCTGTAAGGGTATATAATATAGCAGGGACGGAGAAGGCAGAGAAGACTTTCCTCAGCAAGTGACTGTGTAGCCTGCCATCATATGGATCAATAGTAATTAGCCAGTGGGGCCTCCAGGGAAGCAGTGTATTCCAAGCAGAGGGAACAGCATGTGTGAAGACCTCATGTCATACAAAGGGCCTATCATACATAGGCCTCCAGATGTAGATGGTTCTAGTCTCCAGATTGGAGCAGAGACTGGAGCTAAGCCAAGGGCTGCTCATGCATTGACCACACACACTGGCCCTCCTGCATGCTCACCTTGTGACAGCTAGGCCCAGCTCTGACCAGGTCAAGACACAGAGACCAGGAGGGCTGCATGCACCCACCCTCATGGTCTTGCTGAACATACTAAGGAGCTAGCTAACTTCCAGACTTTCTGACCCCCACAGACAAGTCCCTAAAGCTGGTGTGGAGAAAGCTCGGAGAGAATTGTCTGGGTTGACTCTTATCAGGAGGTTGTGTGTGGTCCTGGCGAAAAGCAACTCCCTCCCACTCCCATGTATCAGTGAAAACCATTATGCAAATAAAGAGGCTGGGCTCAGGGACCTGTTTCTGCCTGTATGGGGCTAGCTGCCTGGCACGTTTTCCGGGTGATTGGGGAGGGTGGAGTGATAACCTGGAGTGACTCAGAATCCCTATTCTTTGATTCCAGTCTCTCATTTGGTACAAGTTGCAAGTGACAGGAATCCAGCTGGAACTTGGTCAGTAAGGGTAATTCACTAGCCTCAATCTTTGAAGTGATGAGCAACGGTTACAATGAGGGTTCTCTGGCTACACGCAACAGAACTTTAAGGAAAAAAATGAATTTATTGGAAAGTGTACTGGCTTCCTGTGGCTGCCATAACAGATTACCACACATTTGATGGCTTAAAATAACAGGATCATTCTCTCACAGTTCTGGAGGCCAGAAATCTAAAATCAAGGCGTCAGCAGCACCACACTCTCTCTAGGGGAGAGGGGCTCTAGGGGAGATTTCTCTCCCTGCCTCTTCCAGCTCTGGTGGCTGCCAGCATTGCTTGGCCTGTGGCTGCATCACTCCAAATGCTGCCTCTGTCGTTGCAGCACCTTATCCTCTGTGTGTCAAATCTCCCAATGCGCCTCTGTCATGAGGACACCTGTGATGGTATTTAGGGCCCACTCAGATAATCCAAGATGACCTCGAGATTCTTAACTTAATCATATCTGCCAAAAGATCCTTTTCCTAAATAAGGTAACATATAAATAGTAGAGTTCCACTACATTCCAGCTCTTGCCTGCCCAGCACACCTTCCTATACAGAGATTAAGATGTAGACATGTCTTTGGGACCACCATTCAGCCACTATAGAAGAGTAATGATAAAGTTCACCCAATCAAAGGAAAAGCTGACTGACCAGGCCTCAGGAAATACAGGAATGAAGGGAGCTCTAGGGATTGCAGCACAGGACCCATGAACCTTCTGTTTAGAGCACAGCCATCAAAATGATCCTCCAATCACCTTCCCCCCCGGGTCATTCTGCTCAGCCCCCATCCCAGGAGAAAGGTTCATTTGCCTTACTTACCTCATATCCGTTCCCTTGGTGGGGATGGAGGGCAGGGTACCTGGATTAGCATCTACAACAGATCATGTGGGATGGAAGAAAGGTAGTTACCCAAAGAAAAGGCCATGTAATGTCACCAAAATAAAGGGGAGAGATGTGAACAGGCAAAAATAGTAGAGTTCCACTACATTCCAACTCTTGCCTGCCCAGCACACCTTCCTATACACACAGTATTATAAATGTTTCTAACATAAGGAAATGATCTTTACTCTGTAGGCCCTATTAATGTGATTTAATCAATAGAGTGGATCAGTTTGATGTCTTGCAGTGGAATCAGGGAATCAGTTTCTCTGATACAGAGCTGGAAGAGAATGGAGTGAAAGGTAAAAGAAAACTTATCTTTTCCAGCAAAAGGTTTCCAGTGGTTTTGGTTTCTTGGAATAAAGAATTAAACCAGGAGATGCCTATTAGCTCCAGAGCCTGTTACAAGGAACACATATCTAAAACTGCAGCTAAAATTGGAATTGCCACTTGATTAAAATAAGCCCCCTGTCATTTTCCAAGACCCATTCAATCTTGCACCAGCGAAACAGGAAACTTTTCATAGGAGTCACCACTCTGCAGGGGCTCCAGTGGGGGCACTGATCTCTGCAGCCTCCCCTAAGATGTGGTACAGCTGCTGAGTTTTCGATTCTGGGACAGTTGCTCAGTTGGATTCTATTGGCCTTCATGGGTCAGGGAGCCAAGTGGGGGATCTTTTCAAACTATCACTCAGAAACTGGAGATAGAGAACAGCATCGGGATCCCACTAGACCTCCAGTGACATGGAAAAAGGCCTAAACACTTTTTCACATGATTTGTGGACCTAGAGTAGTACTCTTGGACTCAAGAAACTGGTATTAGTGTATTAGCTCAAAGTCTTCATCCAAGGTTCCCCGAAAGATTTGAGTGTTTACCTTTTTCAGCACTTGGTTACCCTGGTCAATGACCACAGGTCCTTTGGGAGAAGACGGAAAATGTTCACATTATACCCACATCAGCTCCAGGGCCAGCAGCTGTATAGCAGTCCTTTCTCAAGGGCAAGTAGCGTATGTTCCATTCAAAGGGCTTTAGATCAATAACCAAACTCAATTCTAGGTATTAGGTGATGCTCTGCGCCTTTCATGGTGACTTTTGTTTTGTTTTGGCTTTAGAGAATGTTTTTGGTTTTTGTTTTGCTTCTAATGTTTTGTTGGTTATACAAATCAAGTAAGGCTTCAGCGGTCAACTCTGATTAAACTTTTTAGGATCCTCTAGCCAGAGATCATGCCTCATTCAGAGCCTGCTGAATACTACAATGACCATTCCCACTTAATTTTTGAGGGTTAGATGCCAACACCTGGCCTCCCACACCTCTGCATTCCTCCCCTCTGATATCAGGGAGCCCCTCCACCCAGCACTCTTGACCTAGTCTTCCCTCAAAGCAAGGGTCAAGTGTTCAAGGTTCACCGAGGGCCATACTTAGAGGTATTTGTGGGAAGGAGGCACAAATTAACAGATCCAGTCCAGCATCTCCGTCTTCAGAAATATTTGAATCCTTTCCTCTATGATGCCAAGGAATTTGGGGCCTTTAAATTCCATTTCATGTGGGCGAGCGTTTATCCAAGTTTGCACTGGCCAACCCACCACTTGTTAGAACCCAGCCAGCTCCTGGCAGGAGCACGGAAAATGCAGAACCCCTGGTACGTGCCGCATATCAAGAAGATCAGCCTGGTCCAACATTACCTTTCCCCCTTCCTTCTTCAAGCACCACAAAAATCCATTCCCACGAATATTCCCCACATTTCTGATGGTATCAATTAACAAGTTTCTGCATTTCTGTATGGTTCCAAGATTCTTTCCTACTCACTCAGTCTATTTTTCACCCTCTAGGCCAAAACTGATCCCCACCTTCCAGCTAGGCAGCCTTGAGGGGTGGGGCAAGCAGGCACTTGGGAGTTTTCTCCAGTAAGGAAGGGCGGGGGCTGCTTCCAGCCAGTGTTTTGGATTGCCTTGGATTTTTCCCATGTCCTCTCACAGCCATTCCACTTGTCACTATCCCACTCTTCCTGTCAATGCCCAGCTTCACTGAACTGCAGCAGGGTTGTGACCTTGGCAACCTGCACAATCAATTGCCAACTTTGGTTTTGGAGATCTTAGCCCTACTGCCGAGTCATGAGATGGTTTCACCATGGTCATGGACGTGCTCGCCATTTCATTCTGTGCCCAAATTATTCTGGGCTTGCCTTGTTGACTTTCTCTTTACATTATTCTGTGCAGTTAGAAATAAAGCTTTCTATCCCACAGCTCGGATATTCCTCACCTCCTTAAAATTGGACTGTGACAAAAGCTCCCCCTTCTCGGAGAGCCACCTCCTCGGTGGTCAGACGATACCGAGCAACACAGGAAGTAGCCCTTGACCACTGCGCGCCATGGTCTGCTGGTGCCCAGGCCAGAGCAGAGCAGCAATCTCATTGTGTCTTGCCTCATGACAGCTCATTCGTTTTTAAGACCCACATTTCTTGGAGGACATGTTACCTGTTCTGATTGCTGTATCAGTCAGGAGTCTTTAGTTGCAAACAACAGAATCCAGCTCTGGAAAACTTAAGCAAAAAATGACTGCCTGGGATAGCTACTGGCTAGGATCAAAGTAAAATTAAACAACTGGGCTCTGAGAAAGGTAGGAACCAGGGCAACACAGGGACCAAGGGAGTTAGGACCCATGAATCACCACTTTAGGGCACTGTAATTAAAACACCTTAGTGACAACTGCCTCCATTTTATGTATCACTCTGCTCAAACTAGCAATTCCCTGAAGACGGAGTCTAACCGGACTGGTGTGGGTCACACGCCCATCACATGGCTGGGGAAGGATGGAGGAACTGTCACAGACAGCCTCACCAGGACAGACAGCAGAGGGTAGTTCCCTGAAGAAAAAGAATGTTTCATTCAGCATGGCTTTGCTGTAATGTTGGTGAGATGCCCTAGGAACCTAACTCTACATCAGTTAGCCTACGGTAAAATTGGTTCAGTTATGCATCACTTCGCTTGAAGTCATAGAACCTACTGACAATGTTAAATGAGGACTGACTTTGTGTTTAACAGGTGTTTATAAACGATTTCTCACGCCACACTACTTGTGTCGGCCGGTCACTCCCACCCTCTCTCCGCCGGCCATCTCGCCCTCATTTTGTAGGTTCAGGATGCGCTGCCGCCTCCAAGGCTTCCTCGGACACTCGGGCAGAACTGACCGTCCCTCCTCGTGTGTCCACAGGCTGTGCGCTGCCTTCCGCCACGGTATTCCCAGTGTTCTCGTGTGTCTGACCGACTCTCCAGCTGGTCTGCAAGGACTGTGTCTGGTTCATCTTTATATCCGACAACTAGCTCAGGACCTGGCACACAGTAGGTGTCCAACAAGAGTTTACTCCCTACTCACTACCTCTCCCCTGGCTTTGGATTCTAGACAAACACAACACAAAGTCAGTGTCATGAATGTTCACAACACCATTATCCAGGCTGTAGACGGAGGATCTCATTTTGAAAAAGACGATGGTCTGTGGTCTGAAGGACAGTTTATTTAAAACAAAGGTGTAGGAAGAAGGAAGGAGGGAAGACAATTCCAACATAAAAGCACACAGGAAGCATCTCAAATTACAAAACAAGAGGCAATGAAGGAAGCTGTCTCATACATATACAAACTGCTGACTTTGACGGATTATTTACATCCAAACCTTATAAAACAGCATTTCAAGTCAGCACTTAAGCCAGTGTTATTAGTTTTTGTTACAAAAGTTAAAGCTACAAACTTCACATTTTTAAAGTTGTACATCTGCAACATCATTTATGCTTTTTTTTTCCAAGTTGGTCTGAGTGCAGGCTGGTGGAAGAAATTCTTTTTTTCCAAACACAAATAAGAACATGAATTCCAAAGACAATGAATACAATCCTGATAAAAACACAAACATGGTGCTTAAGAAAGGATGGGGTGGGAGGGTGTGGACTGGGCAGGAACAATTTTCCAGTAAATAAGGAGCTGCAATCTTTAGAGGCAACATGGTATGCTAGAAAGGGCACTGGAGTAAGAATCAGAGAACTGAATTTGAATCCTGGTTCCGCCACATTCTAACTACATGACCTTGAGCAACAGACTTTCTCTCTCTGAGCCTCAGTTTCCTTATCTGTAAAAGAGAACAATAATACCTGATCTCCTAGAGCTATTATGTTTTAATAGAGATAGGGCTATTCAGATGATCTATTTCTTCTTGAGTGAGTTTAGTGCTCTGTATCTTTCAATTAATTTGACCATTTCATTAAAATTACTGAATTTATTAGCATAAAGTTGTTCATAATATTAGCCTTTTAATATCTTAGGGCCTTTAAGGACAACTCTCATTCCTGATACTGGTAAAAGCTATTGAGTTTTAAACAGTAAAATTAATTTCTGGCATCTGCTAGATGCTAAGTAAATGTTACCTGGATCAGAATCTATAGTCTCAAGGAGTTAAGGCTATGGTTCTTAAGTTGCTTCAGAGTATTGGGTGAGTTGGTCTGTCTATCAATCAATCAATTAATCAATCAATCATTCATCCATCCAAACATTTATCCATTAATCCAATGGTTGGGAGAAGGGATAATGGAAAAAGAAAAATAGAAGTTTGCTTCAAAATTACTGATGAGGAAGCAATTAAGATATTCTTAGAGAATTGGAGATTTTTAAAAAGAAACAATTAGGTGTGGGTCATCGTTTCTTAGAAAGAGAAAACAAGTGAGGGGCTAAGAGTTCCCTGGAAGCTTGAGTCACAAATGCTCAAGAAATGGCTGCCACTCAGGGCCCAATGAAAGCAGACTGATCTATCCTGAATTTAGTTTTCAAGGGAAAACATGGCTAAGATTTGCTTCTCTGCCTTCCTGTCACTAGAAAACATATACACCTGGTCAGGAAGTAATGTGATCCAAAAGAAATTGATTTCTGGCAAAGGACTCTGTCCAGCTAGACTGAAGAGCAATGTACTTTGTTGGACCAGCATGTTGGGTGTACACATGTTTGAAACAAAATAAACTCTAGATCAAGATTCAAGAATATTTATGGGGAAAAACTGAACCTTCTTTAAGTTTACCTAGGTCTAGCTTAGGAAGGCAGAAAATGGGCATAGCCCTCCTGTCTGGCCAAGTGCGAAGTCCTTTTTTAAAAAGAGACTGAGGCAGGACTGTTAATCAGCACAGCAGATGGTGCAGGTAGTGCCTGCTCCATGCTTTGATTTTTACAACTCACTTGGCTGTCAGACTTGACTACTAATTCAGCTGTTTCCCAACTTAAAAATGCCCATTAAGAGCATTTTAGTCTGTGAGAAAAGGTGGTCACTTCATTTAAAAAAGACTTTCCCCTATAAAATGCTGGTCCCATATGGTGATGCTATGAATCCTGGTTCTACCACTTACTAGCTGTACTGCCTTCTCTGAACCTGTTTCTTCATCCATGAAATGGAGATAAAGTACTTAGCCCACAGTTACTGTGAAGTTTAGAGCTGAGAGAAAGAGCCTACTGAGCTCTGTGCCTGGCACATCATAAGTGGTCAATGAATGCTCACTGCCATTGATTATTCCAGTAGGACCCTCAAACTGTCCTCTATTCTCTGTATTTGCCATATAGCTGCTTAACTGACTAAGCCCTATAGACCTACAACTGCCTCTTATATTTGTTAAAACTTGCTTTAATTACAAAGAATAGAATCTGGCCCCAGAAGAGAAACATTCCCTGCCTTTCCACTGATTCCCTGGTTTGGGAAGCAAAAACAATTATGGGGTCAAATTGCAATGTCCTTAGGTGCAACTTAGTCACAGCTCCCTGTCTGAGAGGAAGAGATATTTGAAAATAAAAACACATTTGCCTTTTCCAACTCTCTCCTCTTTGCTGTGTGACTAAATGACAGGTGGCCTTGAGCCAATGCTGCAGAAGGGCTCAGGGCTGTCTTCTGCGAGCCCTCTGCTCTGCTTTTGGCCCTAAATCTGCCTGCACGAGTCTTGTCTGCTATCTGGCAGATGGTGCAGAGGCCATGGACTGGCTGACACAGGGTGACCTGGCTCCCCTGGAATCTCTTCACAGCCTCACCCACTGAAGGGACAAGGCAAGAGCAAGTTCCCATTAGCAGGCTTCCCTGGAACAACTTAACCAAAACTGACACAGGTCTCCTCCCTTGGAGAAGGGCTGCTTGTTCCAATGAACCGGGAGTGAGGAGCCTGAGGTCTAGTCCCAGCTCCCACTTTCACCTGCTTTGTGATTTTGACCATGTCACTTGCCCTCTCCAAGCCTCAGCCAGACCAGGTGATGGCCAGGGTCCCTTCCAGCTCTGGCATTCCACATGTCTGAGTTGAGCCTCCTGGGGAAGAAATCTTAGTCTGATATTCACTATCCATTCCAGACCCCTTAGTGGTAAAATAAAAAAGTCACATATTTGAATATGTATCACAAAATCAATGCCCTCTACCCGTCTGTAAAGAATGCAGAGCAAAATGCCACATGTGTGATCTTCACATGAAAGAGAACCTCAAAAACCCTTCCCCTTTTGTGGACTGAACACAGCCCCACATTTGCTGGGAGTTCCTGGTAGGCCTGCCCCTCACCGGGTCACATCTCCTCTTAAGGCACTGGGCAGTATCTGTGCTGCGACTTCAGGCAGTTGGGAGAGCAGAGGTGGACAAAAGGCGCTGAGACCACAAAGGCCAATTTGCAAAGAAGGCGTTAGGCTCCTCCTGGGACTCAAAAAGTAAACATGACTCTCAAGGCTTTCCCTTGGACGTCACCAATAGCTCCAGGTGCCAGGGATGACCCACATAAGGCCGAAAGTGTGTTGAAAACTGGCCCGAACCTAATTTTTAAATGCAGCCCTGCAAAAGGGTGAGGTTGGCTCCTGGGAGTGGAGTGACCCCAACAGCACCCGGGGTGCCCTGCCCTCGTGTTCCACAGTACCATAATCTTACAGAAAAGAGGCAAACTGCTTAGAATTGTACCTGTACAGAGATGCCACCACACTGAGTGGGGAATCTAGTTATAATTTACATATATATGCATATTTATACTTTTTAAAAAAGTCTTCCAGAAAGAACAATTGAAAGCTATTGGGAGAAGAAAAACAAAAGACAATGTAAAACTTTCCCAGCTATCACTTGACTAGGAGTCTCTGTTCCTGGGGTTTAAAACTCTGAGTTTAAAAGCGCCCATATAAACCCTTTGAAATAATAAACCTGCCCAATTGAGACACACACACACCAAGACGGCTCGCTCGCTGACCGGCGAGGCGGCCCTTCCCACTGGCACACGTTCCTGAGTTCAGAGGTGCTGTGGAGGGAGAGGCGGCACAGTGACCGCACAGTGGTGGCGAACAAGCTGGAGCAGCAGGCGGGCCCGGCTCCCGAAGGCCGAGTGGGAGCGGGGCCCCCGGGCTGGCCTTGCTCAGAAGTTCTGCTGCCGCCGCTTCTTAGCCTCAATGGCATCCAGGATGGGCTGCCGCTTTGACTGGTACTTCTGCCGGATCTCTTCAATCTCCTGCTCCATCATGGGGTCGAGGGCCGAGAGCCTCTTCCGAAGGTCCTCCACTGTCCAACTCTTAAGCTAGAAGAGAAATGGAAAGTGCAGTCATGACAGAGCCCAGATCAGGGGCCGAACAGCAGAGAAGCAGCCTTTATAGGCTCCCAGAGGGAAGGGAGAGAGAACACGTGCCCACACCCAGCCGGGGTGGTAGTGGTTGGAAAGTGACAGTTCACTCAAATGACGGCACGCCACCACACTTCTACAAGACAATTTATCCCTATAAGAGTTCCAAGTGCTAATCTCTTTGATTAAGCTCCTGCCTTGACCAGGAATTTAATGAATCATACTTTCATCTCCCCTACCTTTTTAAAAAAAATCTTTATTATTGAAAATATTACAGATATCCCCTTTTTCCCCCATTAATCCCTTCCACCCCCACCCACTCCCTGGCCCAGGCCTTCACTACACTATTGTCTGTGTCCATAGGTTATGTATATATGCATATAAGTTCTTTGGTTAATCTCTCCTCCCCACCCACCCACCCCCTATGTTCATAGCAGCACAGTTTACAATAGCTAAGATCTGGAAACAGTCCAAGTGCCCATCAGTAAATGAGTGGATAGAAAAGATGTGAGACATTTATACCATGGAATACTATGCAGCTATAAAGAAGAAGGATCCTCTACTTTTAAAATTCATTGTTAGGCGTTAAAATAACAGTAACTTGATATATGCAAAATAATGGTTGTCTCGTTGTTCTGTCCTACCCAGGAGATGGGCATCTGGACAGTGACCATGCCTCTTGGACACTACACCAAGGAGGACAGATGCTGACTAAGGGTCAGATGCTCCCCGCACCCCCAGGGTCTGGGCGCTATCATACTAATCACCACTAACATTTATTGTCATCATATGCCAGGCCCCACTCTATGCACTTTCTATGGATTATCCACATAAATGTCTTATAGACACACCCAGGGGTGGGGGGAGTTGGAGAAACCCTGAAACTTCTGAGTTTCACCCACATAAGAAAATAGGACTCGATACATAAATTAATAACAATGGCTACCATGCATATAGTGCTTTACATCCATTGATTCATTAATCCTCGCAACCCCATGATCTGAGTAGTTCCTTATCCCTGGGTTACCGATGAATGAGCCAATGAAGAGAGTGGCTGAGTGACTTGCAGTGTCTCACAGCCAGTAAGCAACAGAGTCTAGATTCACACCCAGAGTCCATGCTCTTAACCGACGTCACAGAAGGAGCAGACTCTCGAAGCACAGGCTTTATGACCACCTCAACCCGTGTTTAAATCGGGGCTCTGCCTCTCAAAAGTGCTGGGAGCCCGGCCGGGCGTGGCTCAGCGGTTGAGCGTCGACCTGGGATCTGGGCGATCGGAGTTCTATTCCCGGGCAGGGCACATGCCCGGGTTGCGGGCTCGATCAATGACTCTCATCATTGATGTTTCTGTCTCTCTCCCTCCCTCTCCTTTCCTCTCTCTGAAATCAATAAAGATATATTAAAAAAAAAAAAGTGCTGGGAGACTCAGGCAAGTCGCCGATCTCTCCAGGCCTTCCTCATCTACAGAAGTGGGACAGCAATACCTCATCATGTTTATTAGAATTAAATGAGATCAGGGCTGTAGAGTTGTTAACACAGTGCCCCGTACATTGTGTGCTTAAAGATGGCACTGCAAGTGACAGCCCTCTCTCTTCACTAAAGCCCAGGGGCGCACCGTGGCCAACCTGTGTCTGCAGTTACTGGCCGGGTGGGTTTGGTTGCTGTATGTATGGAGTCTTCACTGAACCCGAGCAAGGCCAGTCCTGGCTGGCAGGGTGGGAATGAATGCGACATTATCCACAGCAAGTGGTGATGAATTCTGTGAGCTCACAACTCTTTTAATAGGTACCAGTTTCAAGAACTCAAAAACCTCACTCAAGTCTTTGGAGAGATTTATAGAATCATCGCCCTCAGCCCCTTCCTGAGGCCCCAACAGGGAAGTGGTACAGGAAGGTGGCTGAAGGAGCCTTTCTGTCCCCCTTCCTTTACGGGGCGGGGTGTGAGTGAGTGTGGAGTGCTACAGTGGCCTCCCCAGAAATGGTTCAGTGACCTGTCACCACAGGCATTTCCCTTGGCCCCACTACAGGGAGGTTGTCTGAGAAGTGAGAAAAGCCTAACAGTTCAAGACCAAAGGTCCTTTGTAATGTGAGAATGGAAAGACCTGAGAGTGTGGGGAAATGCTGGAAAGTTGGGCTGAAAAAATGTATCTTCCTTTCCAGCCTGTAGTTTTATACCATCTAGGAGGTTGGTGTTCTTGGCCCAGGGACACCCCAAAAAGTGATGCCTGCTTAGTCTTTGGCTTTTCCAATCCCTTCCCCAGAGAACACCCCAAACCTAATAATGAATGTGACTGGTAGTTAAGGACTTCCCCTTTCGATCACAGATCTTAAGTCTCTATTGACTGTGTAACCTGGACAAATAACTTCACCTCTCTGAGCCTCAGTTTCCTTCTCTGGAAAACAGACAACACCAGTTTCTCCATCCTTGGACTGTAATGAGGACTGGATGAGTTAAGGGTCTGATGTTCTTAGTTCAGAACTTCATATGGCACCTATGTGGCAGATGGTAAGCATCCTACAAATGGCAGCAGTTTTCAGTTGTTATTTATGACTGTTACTGTAGCTATTATTATTATTAAAAAAGCCTCTATTAATCTCCATAAACAAGCTGTTTTTGTAACCTCTCATCCAAGCCAGCACTGGTGGCAAACAAGTGAAAAAGAAAATATTCTACACTATTTTGGGCTAACAAAGCCTAAGGGTTGGCACTTTACCGCAATGCCCATTAACTGATTTATAGCTCAACAAAATATTTTTCATCCATCCATCCACTTATCAAATATTCATTCAACACCTACTATGGGCCAGGCACTACCCAGGGAACATAGGATACACAGAGAAATTCCTGTGGCAACAGGTCACTGAACCATTTCTGGGGAGGCCACTGTAGCCCTTCACACTCACACTCCACCCTCTCAACGAAGGCTAGAGTTTTTTCCTTCACTGGAAAAAAATCCAAAATCAGTGCCCTTGTGAAGCTAACATTTTAGTGAGGCAAGACAGACAAATAACAATGAACACAGTGAAGCCCTCTTACGTTAGAAGGTGATGCGTGCTTTGGGAGAAGGAAAGAGAAGAAAAACTACAGTGAAGGGGAGCTGGGAACCGGGAGGGGAGACTTGCTTTTCTCCACCGTTAGGGTGACGCATCAACTGCAAAGTGAAGAGTGTGAGTGAGCAGAGCTGCACTGGCTTTCCAACTTGTTCTGCGCCTCAAGGCAAGCCCCTTCGTATGCCTGTGCCCATGGTGAGACAGGGCTACCTCGATGACCTCAAAGCTCTTTTTAGACTCAACGTTTCAAAGCGTGATCCATGGGTCACCTGCACCAGAATCACTTGGTACAAATACAGACTCCTGAGCCCCCACCCAGAGCTACTCGATCGGACTCCCTGGGAGGTAAGGCACAGGACTGACTGCTAAAGAAGCCCTTCAGGTGTGTCTTATAAAGCCTCACATTTGGTAAGCATGATTCTGCATTCCTTCTTGTTTTCCCCATAGCAAAATTCTCACAAAGTAATTCCTGTCTCTGGTGGGAAGCTTCTTCCAGGTTTCCGATTTCGATGCAGCGTCTTTGCCCTTGATGCTAATCTGGGGCAACAACAAGCTCCGCTGCTTTATCTCAGCCACCTTCAGACTAATTGACTTGCCCAAAGGCCTCTGGGGCTTAAGTTACACCTGACCTATTAGAACACAGCCAGTCAGTCACTGCTAATGACTCGGTGACACCATCCAGATATGGATTTTTCTGAAAACAAACTGAGAGAATGGTTCTATGGAGCCAAGTATAGCATTTCACTTTCCTGGTCATTGGTGGCATAAATAAATTTCAAGTGGATATTTTGCAATAAAATAACTGTGGTTCTACAGTGTTGCTACAGCAAATTCTCAAATTGGCCATGTAGGTAGCTTGAGCTCTTGTCATGAGTTAAAGGAAATGCCACCATTTAGTATGTCATCTATCCCCCAGGGTTTAAAGTCCTCTCTGTACTGTCACTCACACATTTATATCGCTAGACCAGAATTCTCCTTTGAGCTCCAGGCTTATACATCCAGAGCAGATCCTAGTGGAAATCTCAGTCCCTGATGACCTCATGGAAGCCTGCCACTTAACACATGTACCACGAAGCTCTGGAGTCCCACCTTCCTCCTCCCCCAGCCTTTTCCCTACTTCCCAGTCTTCCCCACCTCAGGGTGCTCAAGTCATCCGTGATTCTTCCCTTCCCTCACTACCCCCTGTCCATGTCCAATCCTTCAAATCCGACTGGTTTAACTCAAATCCAACCACATTTTTCCATTTCTACCTCCAACCCCTCAAATCAGGCCTCCATTATCTCATAGCAACAAACATAATTAAAAATATAGAAATGGGTTAGATCACTTCACCCTTGTTTCCTACTACACTTAGAACAAAACCTAACAACTCACCAGGGCTACAAAGGCCCACATCTCTGGCCCCACTGGCCCCTCCAACTTCATTACCTACTACTCCCCCCCTTGCTCAAGACCCTCTAGCCACACACACTTTATTTTAGATCCTCAAACAGGCCACACTTTGGCCTCAAAGGAAATGCTCTTTCTGCCTTGATGGCTCATCTCCCATTCTTCCTGGTCCTTTAGGCCTTAGCTCAGACGTCTACTTCTCTGGCCATCTGATCTAGAAAGGTCGCCTCCTCTCCATTACTCTCTGTCTCAGCCCCAAGTTTATTTCCTTCAGAACAGTCATGGCACCTTGTAATCATGCTCATTTATTTTCTTTTACTTGTCTCTCTTACTAGGATTGAAGTTCCACAAGGGCAGTGGCTTTGTCTTGTTCACTGTGCTAAGCATAACACTGGCTGAGGAATGGATAAAGTGCCCTTCGTTTCCAGTTAAACAATAAAGAAAGCCACAGAAACCAAGGCAGCGGGCTTCCCCTGAGCACCACCGCCTGCGACAAGGCTCTGGGTGCGGTGCGGAGAGGACTCCGTGTGGAACAAGGAGTGAGTGAGTCCTGCCCTCAAGGACCTTCCATTCCTCTCAACATTCTTTTGAAATTGAAGGAAGTCTCTGCTCACTTGATTGAAATTGCTATGTTTTATATTGACTTTTAAGAAAGCAGGTTTCTAATCCTTAGTCAGCAATAAAGGGCATGTCCAATTTAATTTTTTTTTTTTTTTTTTAGACAAAAAAGAACTTCTACTACAAGAAACAATGAGATAATTAAAAGAATAAGATGTGATCCTTCTGGACAAGACAAAATGAACGCCGAACCCAGAGCCACAGGCTCATTCCTGAAGGTGGGCTGTGCTGGAGAAAACAGACCACGCACAGGGATTTTGGCTCTCTTCCTGGGAGAGGTCACAGAGGATGGAGAAGGTAAAACAGGCCTCTTACTGATGATTATTTAGAATGCCTGACCGCTTGGGAAAATGGGAAGGGTGGGCTCTGAGTATGATAGAAAGCACTGATGTCTGAGGTTACGGTCACTGACTACTGGCTAATGACCACCTAGACTGCACTTACCATTTGCCTGTGACCCTGACTGATGATCTGTCACATGTCTGAGCAAGTAACGGCAACACAGATGTGCACATGAAATTTCTCTTAAACAATGAGGTCTCTGAAAATGTGTCATATCTAAATTAAGCTTTTTTCAATCCAAAATTCAGCATCCCTCAGTTTCAGCAGGATACAGTGCTGTCTTACTACTGATTCCACATGTAAACATGGAAGAAATATGTTAATTACGTGAGCATATGTCGTGTGTTCCGCACGGAGCTAAGCATTTCTTGCCTGCACTGTTTCACTTAACCCAGGTGGAAGGTAGGTATCATTACTGTCCTCCTCTTACAAATGAGGTCAACGAGGATAAGAGTGGGCAAGGAATTCCCCCAAATTGAAACAGCAGAGAACTGGAAGAGACTAACCACCACCTGAAGTGTTTTTGGAGATGGGCGTGGGCTAGTGGCATGTGTGGGGAGGCCGACACTAAATGCATCTGATGGCCTCACATGAAAAAATGCCACTGCTCAGCAATGACGTAGACTTCAGGCAAGTTATGTGACCTCCGCAGGGCTTATATCCCCACCTGTGAAACGGGTGAACGAGGCTACTACTTTGCTGCCTTTCCTCATGTAAAAATACCAGTACCTAGTATGTGCATGGCACTGAAACTGAGGGGCAGTGACTCAATTCAAGGTTGCTGAACATTATTCAAATCTAATCAACCAACTTTACTGGCAGCTCTATTAGGCCAGGAACACCGTTGGGCAACATTTGTTGGAGAAGAAGACAGGTTTAGGGGCAAGAGCACTGGCTTTGAGTCACATGGGCCTGGGTTCCATGGGAGCTCTGTCCTTGGTGGCGGATGCCCTTGGGCAAGTCATATAACAAGTGCCTCACCTTCCCATTTTCAGTACAGGACAACAATATTTACCCTACAAGGGAAACTGTGAGGCTCAGAAGTATTGGTAAAGTATATAACATAGTGTCTGGTGTACACCAGAATGGAAAGTGGGTAAGTGGGAGCTGCCTCCTTAAATCCTCTTCTGGAGAATGGAGGAAACACGTGAGTAATAGAAATAGTAGCTGCAGTTGCTGTAAGAACTGAGCTTGACAGTGCAGGACACATAACATACACACAGAGGCGTCGCTAGAGAACTGTGTGCGGAAATCCCAAATCAGATGAACCTGGCTTGTGTCCTCTGGGCCAGAACATGGCAAAATCCTCAAAACCCAGCATCAGTGTGAATATAGGAGGCTGATGGGAACCGATTTCTTCTCACGTTGCTTTGCAACTCTGGGATTCTGAATTACACCGTGTCAGTGTTGGTTGCACAACTGGCCCTGAGAACAACCGAGAATATCTGGCTGATGTTTCATCACAAGTGAGAACTCATAGAAATTCCACTGACTATTAGCCTATAAATCAGCAGAGTCAAGCTAAACTAAACGCATCAGAATGTGCAGCAGGCTTCAGGCCCATGAGAACAAACAGGTCTGGTCCTCACCCCAGGTATAGGGTTTAGCCCTATTTCAAACTTCTGCTCCTCCGCTGCTACAAACTCTCACCTCAGAAGTCTATTGTGCAAACAGTGTCACAAAATGTCCCTAAAAAACCATCAAAGAGAGACTTGCCAATGTTTTAAGGACAAGCTTCAGTTCTGTACAGATTGAACTCTCTAATCTGTGCCCAATGTCACAAACAGGATTTCTCAAACGTGTCACCCTTTCTGGACAGGTGAGTCAGGGTGATGCCCTGTCACAGGTGATGTTTTAGTGTGGCCAAGATAAGGAAAGAACACACCTTTTGAATTCAGCAAGATGATAAAGAAGCTTGATAGAAGCTAAAAAGTCAAATGAGGCCACCAACACACTATTCCATACCTTCAACACCAGCCCTTGAAGGGTTAGCAAAAGTGCAACAGAGAAAATGTACGAAGGTTGGTCTAAAGGCACCTAGGGCATTGATTTAGTTCCACCCAAGATATTCGCCCTTTCTTGTCTCTGTCTAGGAGTGGGTTCTACACTGGGGAGAGGTGGCTTTAGTAGGATAAGATTCCCAGGTGATGCTGTAATCTTTCAGCAGATGAGTAAGAAGATAGGCAGAAAAGGAAGCTGACGATGAAATCACAACTTGTACAGATGAAGTAAGCACCGGACCAGACCCTTCAATTTCAAAAGATATTGCTCCTTAAATGAACCTTGTGAGAATTTTAATGAGCGACTTCCTCTGATTCAAATTATGGTCATGGCAAATTTTGCTTCCATCAGGCCCTTATATCCAATAAGGAAGAAAAGCTGTAAAACTATATCAATTAAAGATAACTTCAATTCTAGTTTGAGTTTATGATGATTTCAAATCAATACATGGAATTGTTATGAGAATTTCAACCAAAGAAAACACAACTGTGTGTATGTAAAATATGTACCAAGAAGACTGGAATGAAATGCAGACCTTGAGCCTGGGTAAAACAAAGAAACCTGTCTGCAAGCAAGCCTGGTAATATAGTGACAAGTGCTCTGATGTGGGTCAGCTCATTGGCCTCAACCAATCTGAAGACTGAATCCAGAGAGGCGCCCTCCGAGTGAGGGCTGAACATGTACAGTGAGTGTGGGTACATATAAAGGACATGATTTGATAAATGGTATAAACACAAAGACAAGAAGCAAAAGGCTTTTTCTTTAAACAAAGAGGTTTTACTATAATATAAAGTATATTGCTTGCATACTATTACTTATCTGTGGTTTATTGAGAATAATCCTCAAGTATACACTGGCAGAATTAATTTTTGAACTAGTACTTTTGCAGGCTTAGAATTTACTCCATCTCTGCTCGGCCATGAACTTTCACAACTTACTCAGGATATCACAATGCACCTGCTTTTTGTTACTGTTGTTTTGTTTTTGTTCTGTGAGTTTTAGAAGAGCCTTTGGCCAGAAGTAATAAAGTTTTGACCAAATCCAGATTTTTTCCTACCCTCATGACTCTGGCTTTCCACAGCAAGAATCCATAAAGAAATTTCATACCACAAATACAAAAGAGTAATGGTTGTCACAAGGCGTTGCACTGCTATCCAGCATTAAATCTTTCATTATAAAGACACAGCAAGTACCTTCTGTGTGTCACACACTTGTGCTAGGCCTGGGCTGGGCAGGAGTAGGGTGTAGTTAAGGGTGTGTACAGGACAAAAAGCATATGGATGTATCCCTTTACACTAGAAGTGGAGATAAATTAGGTAGATAAATCATGAAAACAAGCTACAATCTGCCATTACTAAGTGCCTAATGATAGCTAATAGTAATGAGAGCTGCATTTAACTGAGTGCTGTGTGCTAGGCACTGTTCTCAGCACTGTACATGCACTGTCTCATGTAATCCTCAGAATAGTTTATGAAACAAGTATTGCTATCCCACCTCACAGGGGGAAACTGAGCCTTAGAGATACAGGAATTTGCTCATGGCCCTAAAGCCAGTAAGTATAGGTGGCTGAGTTAGATGTGAGCTCTAGCATGTCTGACAGTAAAGACCGAGCCAACTCCATGTCAAGTCAACATGTGCCACGGGAGTTGAGAGAAGGAAGCATCCTTGTGGTCAGAGTGTCTGAGAGGAAGAGCTTACCCTTTTTAGACATTTATAGTGCAAAGAATGGACATTCACTCTAACTTGGGGGAAAGTCTGAATTGTAGAATTTTAAAAAATGAAATGCAAATCTTATTTCAAGTAATTATCATGCTTAAGATACAAGGAACTAATAAAATTAGGTTAAATACAGGGTAGGGCAAAAATAGGTTTGCAGTTGTGAGTATGCAAAACAGAGTTTATTCTTGTATTATTATTAATTAATCACTATATTATTTTCCATACCAACAACTGTAAACCTACTTTTGCCCCATCCTGTAAATGAAAGGATCTGTGAGTTCATTTGTCAATGTTAATAGAGCTACTCAAAATTCCTTTAGGAGCTCAAACTCCAGCTCCTCTTTTCCCTGACTACCTTTTCCTGCCATAAAGTGGGAGCTATTTAAGGTCTGGGCACATGTGGGAGACAACCACTCAACATGTCTCTCTCACATTGGTTTCTCTCTTTCTCTCTCTTCCCCTCCCCCATCCCTTCCACTCTCTCTGAAAATCAGTGGGAAAAATATCCTTGGGTGAGGGTTAACAACAACAACAAAAACAGTAGGAACTACATCTAATATTTTCAGAGTCAGGTCAGCAGAAAAGAGTCCTCAATAAATATTTAATAAAGAAATATATCCTTAAGTGTTAAGCCCTTACTTGAAAATGACCTTTCACTGTGTTCCCTCAATTATTAGTAAGATAGTAGGCTTTCAAGAAGCTTTGAAAATCTGTAATCAACAAATAAGCCTAAGAGTATAAGTTTGTTAAATAAGGTTATATCACTTACTCCAAAGTGACCCATGCAGGCCAAACTCAAAATGAAGAGCTCCTCCAGTGTCATGAATGCAATAAAGCTACAAGGAAAAGTGGACATAAAAATCTCTCTAGTCTTGGTTGCTTTTAAAGAAAAATTCTATTTTAAGGGTAGCTATAAATTGTTTTATAAATTTCACACTTAAGGAAGCCAAACTGTGAGAGGAAAACCTTCAGAAAGTTAGCAAACACAAAGCTACTAGTAAACCTCCTAGGATAACTGCAAACTGAAGAAGGTAGAGCACAGAAATAGAGCCAAATACGATGTTCCTGATATCTGAAAGCACTGAAGGGTGATGTCAAAAGTATCAGCGTTCTTGCAGTGATATTAATCTTTCAGAAGGTAAGAATACCTAAACACCAACTGCACTGAGCTGCTGTTTTAATGTAGCTTAATAATTTAGGAAAAGAGCTAGCTGGTCACGTAAGAACCCCGGCAAGCCGTGCCTCTGTACACTTTCTCCGGCTGGAAATTTCCAAGATAACAAAAGGGCAGGCTTTTCTGTTTCATTTTGCCAAACAGAAGAAGCCCAAAGAATCCCAAGCAAATCTGAAAGCTAATATACAAACTGATCCCACTTTACTTAATAGAGGGAGTCTTAAAAGGTATCTTCTGACTAAATAGGATCCAATATAAATACACTAAAAGAACAAACTGCTTACAGAAAACTAGTTAAGAATGCAAATAAAATTCTCTGAGTAAGTTATTTTGCAGGCCTAAATTTTTATAATTTGGGCTTTCTTAAACTGGGAAAACTTGTAAGTGAACAGCACCCAATCTCTGGGAAGTATATAAAAACTTCTGTAATTAAGCTCTACTGCTGGGAACACCCATGTAATGAACGGTCAGAGATTTACAACCTAAATACCCCCAAAAGAAATATTCCCTCAATAACTTTTGAGAAAAAAGAATTCTGCAACAAAAGCAGATAAGTTCTGTCTGCAAGGCATGTCAGAGTTCTTCTGCAATGGCTATCAAGTCTTGTCAAAAACATAAATCAGATAGAGAGGCGATGCGGGGGGGAGGGGAGGGGGAGGGGGGGAGGGGAACTGATTTTCGATTCTGCCAAAAACACATAACTGCCTAATAGGGATTTTTATCATTTTTTTATTCCTCTGATTTAACGCTGTCTCAAGAAGATGAGTGTATTCCTATTCTGGAAAAGTATTAATATGTATATGTCCCAGATACTTTGGGACAGTCCTTTATTCTTTTCAACAAGTGTTTCATTGCTATGAATAATAAATGTGGTTTAATTTATGCCATGGTAATACTTTTCAAATGTGTATAAATTCACACCAGAAAAAAACTGTAGTATTTTGGTTCAGAAAGGATGATCACCATTTTCCTAGTAGTAAGCTCATCTAAGCTCAGAGTTAAAAACACTTAGCTCCTCTGGTATAAAACTGTTCTTTAAAATTTGCATCCTAATTGTTTTCTACAATGAGCTAGCGTCATGAAGAAAGAAACTGCCTCCAATCTGGGGTCTGACAGGCTTGGAATCTACACTGACAGGGAGGGGGAGAGTGGGGGAAACATCGTGATGTGTGTGGCAATGTATCATGGGGAAGGTATATTTCATGATTAATATGATGTTTGTATTTGTCAATAAACATATTCCCTGTAAGGTCTCATTTTCTTCAACGCTTTTCCCCTCATGAAGTGTCTGAAGAATAGCACAAGCATGCTCTTATTAGTGCCTTTGAGTTTATAGTATTTCTTTTAAAAAGAGAAGGGGGGTGAGGGAAGGTAGAAGAAGGCAAAGAGGGGTAAGTGGTGATGGAAGGAGAACTGACTTGCAGTGGTGAACACACAATACAATACAGATGATGTATTATAGAACTGCACACCTGAAACCTACATAATTTTATTAACCAATGTCATCCCAATAAATTCAATTTTAAAAAATGCCAGTAAAAAGAATGGGAAAAGGGTGGGCTTGAAGACTGATTTAGTAAAGGTTAAATTAGATATCTTAGTCGGGGATAGACAGTCTGACAAGGCAAGTATACACTTGATTTCTTTATGTTGAATAAAAAGAAAATGATGTTAAAAAAATAAATTAAAAGAAAAAGAACAGGGAGAGTATATCAGTTATCAATTTATTGTCTCTGCTCCAAATGCACCTTTCTATGTGTGCTCAATGATAAACAACAGAACCCCTTTAAGCACTTCTTTCAAGCCTGGAGCCCTGTCAACATGGACACCAGAGCCCCCACACAGCTTGTAGGCTCTGGAGGCCTCCTGCCCCCACTGGTGCACCCAGGTCCCTGGCTGCTGATCACCTGCCTCTGGCCGGCACTCCGAGGCGAGCCTAGGCCTTGCCCAGAGCCTTTGGGCCACGTCTGGTCTGGCCAAATCAGCGCACTCCTCTGCTCTGCCTTGGGCTAACCCATACCTTCTCCACTGAGGTCTGAACTCCCGGTAGTTCGTCCTTCACTGGGAATGCCCCACAGCCCTAGGGATCCATAGTTTCCCTCTACCTTAGTTACTTTTTTATCACAGTTAATAACTCTTTGTGTTAAACTTCTATTCAACCACTGTGTGGTTTCTATTTCCTGACTGGACCCAGACTACTATAGGGAGGAAGGACACATGTGAGTTCACAGGAGCACAAGTTTGCCCACTAACGGAAAAGCTTCCAGAACGCCACACCCAAATAAAACCTCAAATATAAAAAATGCCCAAATAATTTCAAATCCAGAATACTCTGGTATGTTTATTTGCAGCCCAAGTACAGATTAAAATGCTCTCATTTGATCCCATTGAAAACTATATTAACAGTGAATAGATAAATAAATTGTAGTATAGCCATAAAATTGAAACCACTCAGCAAACAAAAGGAGCAACTGCAGATCCAGGAACAAGATGCAGGAATCTCCAAACCGCGCGCCAAACGGCGGCCCAATGCTCCGGGCTGTAAACTCTGACTCACTCCTGCAGCGGCGCAAAAGCCACAGCTACAGGGACAGAAACAAGGTAGGAGGGAGCTCCTGGGTTGACGGAAACGTTCTAGATTTTGATTATAGTGGCATTTACACAACTGTACACGTGTCAAAATTCATCAAATTGTACACTTAAAAGGAACACATTTTATGATATATAAATTAAACCTCAATAAACCTGACTTTACAAAACAAAAAAGGATGTATCAAAAATTGTAGAAGGTAGTTCAAGACTTAAAGGAAACAGCATTACATGCATATATTAGAAAAGAGAGATGATTGAAAATTAATACACTTAACTGTCCAACTGGAGGAAAACCAACAATAGAATAAACCCAGACAGTAGATAAAGGTAAGAACATAAACTCATGATCCAAAAGCAAGGATCAACAAAACTGAAAGCTAGTTCTTTCAAATGACTGGGGGGGGGGGGGGGGGGGGGGGGGGAGAAAACTCATAAATTTAATCAAGAAAATAAATATAATAGGAATGGAAAGCAAGCTAGAATTACAGATACTGCAAAGTTTAAAATCCAAAATTTTATGCCAAAAGTTTTAAAAACTTAGATAAGAATCAAGATTTTGGGGGGAGTGGGACCCTAGATTTATTTGGAATAAAACCATAAAGACCATAGACTAAGAATTCTGGACCACAAAGTAGGATGAGCTATGCTGTTAAAATGTGTACTAAATGATTGAGCTACAGCAGAGGAAATAATCTTGGAAAATAGACAGTCGTGATATTACCGAGCAGAAGGGCTTCTCCTGGAAGCAGGACAAAAGGACTAGTTAACTCCCAATTCCCAGTTCTGGCAACATGACAGATACTTAGATAACTCCCAAAACTTCCTCTTGTGAAATAAGGGGAAATCTCCAGGGGCCAGAAACAGTGCCTGCCCATTTCACTTTCTTATAACGCTACCATTGTTATTCCAGTAAATCAAGAAGACAAAAAGAAAGGAAGGGCAGAGATGTGAGCAGTGCTGCCTCGGTGAGAGGGCAGGATTTAAGGACTCATTGTATAATGATTACAGTAATAATAACAATAATAATAAGCCTGCATTTAAAAACATTTATTAACCATTATTAGCTGGTTACTATGTGAAGCACTTTCTTGTATTACCTCATATGCTCTTCACTAAATCTTACAGCTATAATTATTAACTCTATTGATGGAACATTTGAGATTTGCAGAATTAATCTGTCTAAGGTTACACAGTCACCAAATGGCAGAGATCAAACCTGAATCTGGCCCTGGCTGGTGGCTCAGTTGGTTGGAGCGTCGTCCCGTGCACCAGTCTCGGGTTTGATTCCCAGTCAGGGCACATACCCAGGTTGCGGGTTTGATCTTTGGTAGGGGCACATACAAGAGGCAAACGATCGCTGTTTCTCTCATATCAATATTTCTCTTTCTCTCTCTCAAATCAATAAAAAACATATCCTCCAGTGAGAATTTTAGTAACAACAATAATAATGATGATGATAATTTAAAAATAAAAGGCTAAAAAGTGTACCTGGCTCTGTCTGACTAGTTGGTACTTTTAATGAAACATCACGTACCATCTACTACTGGTCAGGGGCTTTCACACTTATAATCTCAGTTATAGATTACACTGAATATAGAGAATACCAAGACTTAGCTGCTGGCCTTGGTAACAAAGAGTTAGCATAAGGCTGGCAAGGTTTACTCAAGTCAAGTTGCCATAATATTAAGCACTGGCTAAAGACCAGAGACTGGCTTTCTCTATCTGTAAAATGAAAAAGTCAGATAATGCCCACATTCTGCAGAGCTTCTGTGAGATATAACCGAACACATGGGTAGAAGTTCCTTGAGGAACGGTATCTTCAGGCAGAGCTTTTAAGCAATGATGTGAATTACTTCCCAAATTGTGGAATCCCCCCTTCTTCTCAGAAATGACCAGAAGTGGTAAAGAAAACATTGGATGATAACTCTTGTTGGAGATGTACTAGGAGTTGAAAGCCCATATACAGTGTTGGAACAGCTTACTGAGCAAGATGACGGTTTCTAGGAATTTAAGACATATGCTATTTGGCACCTGTGCTTCCAGTGAAGCCACATGAAAATGACCTCAGGACAGTACTTTCCAGGGCCCAAGGTGCCAAGATACTATTTGCAGGTCTTAGGATCCATTTCTGATCTTCTGTTCTAAGCCATCTAGATCTAAATGATTTCTTATCACTAGTCGTACCTCTCGACCCAAATTCACAAAATCCAAGGTCCGGATTCAGCTCTTTGGCTCATCATTTGGTTAAGATAAAAAATTATCCTGTATTTTAACAGCAGAGAATAAATGGCCACAAAGAGTGAACTTTAAGAAAGCTGCCAAGCAGTTCCAAAACCAAACAAATGAAAGACAGTGTCAAGCTCACACAGACTGATGTCATTGTAAGCAACATCCTGGGTCACAAACCACCAGCATTTAAGTCTTGCTCTAGGTGCCATTTCAATAATGAAGTTAAAAACCAAGCCCACATCAGCTAGCACGATTCACCAGCAGAGCCAGGCTACTGTGACTTCAGACAAAGACGACATTCATTTGCCATGTGGTTTCTCAGAAAGCATATCTAAACAGCAGGTCTCCCTGGCAATTTTGGATATGTATTTCTTTTTCAGACTGCTATTCTTGGCTGGTTTTCTGAAAGTAAAAAGTACAAGATCTCATTATATTCTCAAGTACAAATGAATTCAGCTTTAACATACTTTAAACCCAGCTTTACAGGAAACACAAGAAATTTTTGAAACAAAAATAGTAATACCTTGTCAAAAACAATTTAGGGTAGCCTTTTCACCAGAAACTTCTCGACATGGCTGCCTCAGTAAAGATCCATTAACATGCAACTGGTGTTTACTCTGGCTAGCTCCTGGGCACTCACGTGGCACCGCAGGGTCAGAGACCAAACTACTAATCATGGTCTCCATTCATCTTTCTTCCAGCACAGGATTATGAAAAGAAACTCATCAAAGAAAGACTGAAGAGCAAACAAGCATGGAGATAGTCCAGAACAGAAGGCAAAAGTCTGAGAATATCTGATATTTAAAATCCTAGCTTAAGTCACACAGTCAACACAAAAAAAAAATCAACCTCAAAAGCAGACACAAGCCTCAACTCCTAAACCTGTTGTTGACAAGAAAGTCTGGCCTAATAAGTTAGAATGATCTAAAAGCAACCTAACACCAACCAAAAAAGTTCCAAATACTAAATGCCAAATAGAAGGCGAATGACTAAGTCAATCAAAATAATGTGATGTGATGGACCATTATGTAACCATCAAAACTGATGCTTGTATAAATGTTTTTAATGACATGAGGAAATGTTTAGGATATGTTAAGTAAAAAAATAAAGATACCATATTACAAATATAGAATGATCTCACATGGTAATATCTAAGTATATTACAATATATACATGTACAATAATATATAAGTATAAAACACTGGAAGTAAATATGCTAAAATGTCCACTGCGATTATTGCTGGGGGAGGGGGTAGGGGGTAGGGGTGGAACTGTAGGAGAAATGTTCTTCTCTAAGCTTTCTTCGATTTCTAAACTTTCTACATTGGGCATGTATTCTTTTTACAATTAAGAGGGTGAAAAACAGCACTGCGACATCCTAGAAGAGCAAATCAACACTAAAAAGAAGATGAAAAATAATACTTACTAAACGCTTACCGCAGGCCAGGCACTGCCCTGTGTTTTACACGCATTATCGCACTTGGTATTTACAACAGCCCTATGAGACAGGTGTGACTTTGATCCATATTTGATAGGTGAGGAAACTGAGGGCTAGACGGGTGACATAACAGGTGGGAAGATGGGTTATGAGCCCTAACAGAGTGACTGGTGGTTTTAACCATCATGTATATGGCTTCCCAACCACAATGACAGAATCTGCCTTCTTGTCTACAAACTTGACCTAAAAACAAGTACCAATAATAAAATCTATTTGAAAAGACACTATAATAATTTAAGAGAATATCACAAGAGGAATCTGCCAAGGTACTAAGGTACTCAAGTAGATTTTCCAACTAGAAGAACTAAAAGCATCTCTAGTTAAAGTTATAGAGACAGTCTCTGGTGAAAATACACCAGCTAATTCTACAATACAGAGAAGGCTAGGAATAACTGTCAAAGACAGACTTCCAATAGCTACTCATTCAACTACCAAGAAAAAAACAAAGCATTTTAAAGCTACAATACTAGGACTCAGACAGAAAGGATCTGAATTTGTCCCCCCAAACACCCCCAAAGTCCCCGACAATAGGAGGCACTGACCACTGAAGGCTAAAGAATAGAAAGAAACATAAGAGAGAGAGAGAAAAAAAGCATTGTACCTGATGCCAAATTACATAATCTGCCACCAGCCTAGGAGGACCCCTAACTCTTTTTTCAGTCTAGCACTGAAGGCTTTAGGTTAGAAATAATCAATTTGGCTTGGCAAAAAAGCATTAAGACATAGAAGTACTTTGGATCAGATTCTGTAGAATCAGCCTATTTGAGATGCATTAAAGTTAATGCCAAAACCAATATAGTGTTCTGTTCACAGCTCCTTTCTAGAGGTTTTAAAAGCAGAAAAATACTGAAACTCAGAATCTGAAGTGGATCCTTTCTATAAAAACAAGCCGCTTTTAGATACTAGAAGCCATCAAGATCTGGTAATTCCAAATTCACCATGTATATTAAAAATTGTTGGTTTTTAGGAAACTTGGTGAGTTGTTTAGAAAAACATGAAGCTGGATCACTACCCTAATTTTTACACCAAGACAAGCTCCAGGCAGAATAAATAATGAAAAAGAAAAAAAAAAAACATTGTAAAACAAAGGGTTAATATTTTTGTAATTTTGGGGTGGGGAAATCTTCTAAACATGGCATAAATTTCCATAAGCCACAAAGAAAAAGCTGCAAAATCAAAGTACATAAAGATTTAAAATATGTGAATAGCTAAGACACTATATGTAAAGTTTTAAGAAACTTTATATGGTAAAATATCTTTACCATATATGTTAAAACGTTCACAACATTAAATTACTTTGAAATCAGTAAGGAAAATAAGAATTCCCTTAATTTAGATAAATCATACAAACTGGCAATTAAAACACCAAAAATAATAGAGAAATTTGACAATACATATCACAATTTCAAATTTGTAAAGCTTGACCCAAGCATTCTACTTGTAGGAATTAATTCAGATCATGTAAAGATGGTCACTGAAACAATGTTTAATATTAAAGAGCTGGAGGCCACCTAAATGTCCAAGATTTGGGGATTCATTAAATCAGAGGCCACAGTACAAATGATTTCAGGGGCTGGTACAGAAAGTAAAAATAAGCTAACAGGCCAGTTATAAAACAATGAACAGGAAGTGGTGTGATCTGTGGTAAACTGAAGAGCTCACATCCATTTCAGTATTTCAAATTGTAAAAACCATATGTGCCAGGCCCAAGATGCACCCCCCCGCCCCGCCCCGCCCCGCCCCGCCCCGTTAGATGTGTCACCCATGAGTACTGACGGCCGGTCTCTCTCCGGCCAGCCCAGGGGCATCTCCTTCCTGTGAATGCTGCACGAGTTCACGGACGCAGCATCACTGGCTCTCAGGACTGGACTAACCTCAGGGGTCGTCCAGTCCACCACTGAGCTTCCCTCCCAGCTGGTCACTCAGGCCCAGCGGCCAGGTACGGAAGGGAGGGGGGAGGGGAGAGGAAGGGGGAACGCCGGAAAGCCGGTGGGCGGGGAATGGGGGCCAGGCGTTCCGGGGGCCTTTTCATTCTCTGTAGCAGCAAAACTGAGACAGGAGGGCAGACGCGAGAATAAAGAAAGAAGAACTCCTCCACAGCACAGCACGTACCTTCTACATAACTGTGCATAAACTGCACATATTGGCCAAGTACCAGGAGCTCAAGCATAATTTCTTAAAATTCTCACACAAAGTGCTAAATTCATAGTACCAGTTGTTGAGCACATTCCTTCAGCAATAAGCTGGACGCCGTCGCCCTCATTCACCACGCGGGCCCAGAGAAGCTGCCTCGTGTGGCAGGTGGCGTACGGTACTTGTCACATCGTCACTCATCCTAGTTTACGGCTACAGTCCCCGCGGACTTCAGAGGAGGCCTCCGCCGACTCTGGAATGGTCATGCTTCTTCCCCGTCGCGAAAGTAACTCCCGCCGTGGCTGGGAACAAGGGCACTTGGGAGGACACAGCGAGTTTCCCGACTTGACTTCATCTTAAACCCCGTGCCCTTAAGATTTTTTTAAACTTCAAAAGATACATTAAAAGGAGAACCGATTAGTGGTTGCAAAGAGTCAGGAAATGAAGTGGGGAGCGTATATCTGCAAAAGACAGCAGAGGGATGCTGGTGGTTATGGAACTGTCCTCTACCCCCAGGTTATGACATTGTGTCACAGTTTCGCGACATGTAACCATTAGGGCAACTGGGTAAAGAGTACACAGGGTCTCTTTCATTATTTCTTACAACTGCATGTGAATCTATGAGTATCTCGGAAGAAAAAGTTTAGTTTTTTTTAAAAAAAGGGATATAAATAAGACTTTTTAAAAAGATACATCCACGTCTGACTAGTCTCTACTATGATTTTCCTAAATAAAGAGCAAGCGGCAGTGACAGGCAGGTCTGTAAAGTGAACCTGAGCCTGTCCTTCCTCCAGCAGCTGGTCACCTTCCCACCCAGCGCTGTGCGCGACCAGGCTCAGCTAAGCCAACAGGGGCACACAGGACGGCTCCCAGCGCGGCCTTCTGTGTCTGTCAGTCTGCGTCTCTGTCTTCCTTTCATTCCCTCCCCCCCACGGTTTTATATTAACAACAACACTATCATATTAAGAACATCAATATGGGAAATGTCTAGGTCTTACAGCTTCCAGGCAGATGCAGAGGGAAGCCAATTTGATCAGAAAAAACACAAAAGGTCTGTTTGAATCATAGGTTTGATATGTAAACCCTACAAATAAGTCACAAGAGAATTAAGTTCATCTTAGGTATTAAATACTTCAAAGCAAACAACATTTAACTAGGAAGTAGGGCCCTCAACAAAAGTGTGAGAGAAGCTTTGGGCAGCCCACCTCAGTATCTTTAACTCTTCCCCTGGGGGGGGGGGGGTCAGCTTTCCCGCCTAAGTATTACACAGGCAAATAAACTTTACCTAGTGCCTACTGTGTGTCAGGCACTCTGCTAAGCACTTTAGCAGTATTTCTAATTCCATCTTCTTAATAACCCTGAAGTAAATATGATTAGTATCTTCATTCTGGGTTAAGTGACCTGCCTGGGGTCACAGATCTCATAAATAGTGAGGCCAGGACTGAATGCAGGTCTATCTGGCTCTGGGAGAGTATGCTATACAGCCTCCTCTGCTCATTTTGGTCTCCAGGGTGTCCAAAGTTCCTCCTTACATTTTAAAAGAATGAGGGAAAAACCTGACATACACTGAGCATCTTTCATATGCTTTACACAAGCTCTCTCTTTCAGGTTCAAGTAACCCTATGACAGGGATGTATTATCTCCATGTTAAGATTAGCAAACACAGACTGAGAGTTTGAGGGCTCTTAACAACCTTTTAATCTGCCTGTTACTCAGCAGATGAAGAAACAAGAGCCCCAGAAAGATCAGGTGGCTTGCTTAAGGCACAAAGCTAGTTACTGTAAGAGCTGAGATCTGTTTCCCAATCTGCTGCCCTCTTTAACTTTACGTAAGCAGTGACTCTGAAAGGAACTAACATATTAATAATAGAGTAGGACTGCCAGGCACTTTGCTAAATGCTTTACATGCTGTACTCAACTCTGATCTAGGGGATTCCCAACACTGCAGGTCCAATCAATGTTTTCTGCTAACATTTTACCAAAGAAGGGGAAAAAGACTTAAACTTCACATCTACCAGATTTATAAACTAATTAACATGTTCCTATACACTCAGATGAATGGATATTACAAAAAGAAAATTCAAAAAGATTTGGAAAGTCTTTCAAAGAATGCACAATGGGTTCCCACTGCGTAATGGAATAATACATTTCAGTAATGGCTATTTTCACCATTTTCTTCTCAAATTCTGCTTCCTTAAGAGAGCAAGTGTCCCTGCCAATAAAATTTAAACTAAGACAAGATAAAGAGGAAGCAGGGCACTATCAGTGAAAGGGTACAAAACTTCAGGTACACAAAAGGAACAAGTCCTAGAGATGTATAGCATAGCACGGTACCTATAGGTAACAATCCTGTATTGTGTACTTAAAAATTTGCCAAGAGTGTAGGCCTGATGTTAGGCGTTTTAATCAGAAAACAAAAACAAAAACACACACAAAAGGGGGGGCAAGATAAGTAATCAATATGAAGATTAATAAAAGTATTCAATATTTATTACAACGGTAAGAAAAGTAAATTTAAAGAAAAGCTAATGTTGAACAGATAACAGGGTATGAAAAGGGAAAAATCGGGACCAAGAGCCTGGATGAGACTGCCAGGCGCCCTGTGACAGAGATTTCACCTGAGCGTATAGCAAATGTTTGCTTCAGCCATTAAGACTCCTCTATAACAGACACCTTTGTTTCCACAGAAGTTATATCTGGTCAAAACCAAAAGTGTTCTTAAAATAATAATGCCTTTTTAGTTAGCATGACATTTCCTGAAAACAGCATAATAACTTTAAAACCCATGGTTACAAAGTAAATAATAAAGAACATCAAAAAAAGGTATAAATTCAATTGTTCCAACAAGGGGAATAATTCATCTAAATAATTAATGAAATGCAAAGCATGTCAATCTGCCTTATGCTCTAAGTATGAAAAAAATCATTTAAGTCAACAATAAATACTCCTCTAATATTACAAAATTCCCAGTAAGACGTAATACACCTGAAACCATTCTTCCTGGTCACTAAAGTCTCCATGATATATTAGATAAAAGATGATTCTTTTACCTGCTTTGTAACGTTAATTAAGTACCTAATATGTGCCTGAAACTCACAATCAGTTTGTTTTGCTTTGTTTCCTGTGAGAAAACACCCAACAGTTACCAGAGGCAGGAAGCAACCTGGGGATTTGGGGTTCCAGACCTGATTCTGGCACTAAGTAGGAAAGTTGCCTTTTAATGTCTCTGGACTTCAGATCCTCAAATTATAAAAAGGGTAAGAAACCTCACCTTGCCTCCCTCTGTAGCATTACCAAATAAGGGAGCAAAATATGAATGTGCCTTTAACAATATTAAATGTTATATTACCCTGATGTGATGATAATATTACCATCAGAAGCTAACAGAAGCACAGCAGAAGTGAAGGTTAACTGCTCTTTTGGCCTTCTCCTGTCTCTGGATTATTTGTTATTGTTTAAAGATCTAATAATTTTTTTTTTTTTACAAAGGTGTGATTAAGAGTGAAATAATAATAAAATAAGTAATAATACTTAATACACAACAAACCAAAAAAAGACAAAACCAAACAGAAGCAGTCTTACAAATTCCCTGCTAGTAGAATTCTACCATAGTTCTAAATGGTAGAATCTAGAACAAACTTGGTTCCCCCACCTCCATTTCATTTCATACTTCCTCTAACCCTTTGGGAAAAGTAGGACAGTGGTGTTATGCTTGCTTTTCACGGACTACAAACCTGAAACTCACAGAAGAGAGTAACTTGTGCAAGGCCATTCACCCTCTTCTGACACAATTTAATGTTCACTCTATTGGTCCATGTTATAAGGTACCCCTATTTTCAAAAAACTCACTTCATGTGATGTCCGACTTTCAGGCTGATGAAGTAATTTTATCACTCATTTGACATAGCTGGCAACCTCTCCTTTACCTAAGGAAATGCCACACTGGAGACTGCGCTCGCAAGAAGTGAGAGGGTGGCATCTGTTGGCAAAAAGTGTGCACTGCAATGGGAGTAGAGTAATAGCTGCAAGATTTGAAAACTATCAGTAACATTAAGTTTATGACATTAGAGATGTAAGGGAAAGCAAGCAAACACTGGGAAGTTATAAAAATGATACCCATGACCACTCTAGGTAATCAATTTCTAACCAGTAATATAGTTCTAATTCCTTTTTTAAGGATAGTTTTTAAAGCAGTCTCAGGGGGAAAGTTTTCTTTGGGAATGAATCTCGGTTAAGTAAATGGCAATCACTGGGGAAGTGGTTTAAGTTACTGAAATTTACCCCAAGAACAATGTTTCAAGAAAGAAGGGGAGAGTGGAGGGAAAGAGGAGGGAGTGAGCACTGTGAAGTGCCTGTGATATGCTGAAGGCACTTTATATGCATCATCATATTAATTCTCATATACACAGAATCTATCCTATAGGTACCAGTCTTACCTCCATTTTACAGATGAGGAAACTGAGGCACAGAGAGGAGAACAAACTGGCCCAAATCTACTCAGGATTGGACCCTAAAAGCCTTACTGTAGTGATCTTAACTACCAGGCATACTACTGCCGCAACCAAAATAGCAGTCACTTAGCTACACATAGGTACAATGTATTTCCTTACAAGCTGACCCAGCTGCAATTTTACAAGAACTTCTAAACAAATGTAAAATCTAACATGTTCCTGTCTAAAAACAACCAATACCCTGAGCTGTGTCTTTTTCTCAGTGGCAATACAAGAAATCACCATCAATCAGCTTTCTCCTGTCTGAATCTTCTCAATACTTCTCTTCCTTCCACTGTCAGCTGGAAGTCTCAGTAATATCAGCATCGAACTCCAATAGTGAGAGTAAGAAAGGACAAGAGACATGGCTCCCATTCAGAAGTATGGGTGCTTGGAGCAAAGGAAAAATGATGCTCAATTCTGTTGTACTTCATTTGAGTGGTGGAGCATCAGGATTGGGGGAGGGGGGGATGATATAAGGAATATATCTCAGGTAATGAGAAAAGTTCCACATCATGTTTTTTCTTTCAAAGGCAAGAGGCTACAAAAGCAAATGCTACTTTCAGAATTCTAAGAGAGATTCTTCCTTTGGAGGGGAGGCAGAAAATTGGCATAAACCTTTTCCCTGTGCTCTTAACATTTCATGTCCCAGGAACAGACCGAACTATCAAGAGTCCATGTGAGAAAAACATGGGAGGTGAAGCTGAGAAGAAAGGCTGCAGAAAGTATGTTTGACAGCTCAAAAAGAGAAGAGGGAAAAGACATATCTGGGTGAATGATCACAATTCGAAGTCATGGCTGTGGATTCAGCAATAAGAAAAATAATTTGCATTCATCTCAGCTGAAAATTTAAAACTGCTTTCTAGATTAATAATTAATTTACATTAAAAATACCTTTTAGTCTTTGGAACCTTCTGACTGATGAAGAGTAAATAATACAAAACTTAGAGTTGTTTTTCTTTTCTGATTTCAAATTTAGAAAAATTAAAATAACTGAACCAATTCTTGCCTTAGTTGAAATGAGATTCAAACTTAAGAAATTTCAGGTTCTGATTACAGCAATTAGGAATTCCAGGCCTGCAGGGAACTCTTTCACTCAATACCATCCTGGCAGCATTTTGATACCTGGGCATCAGACAAACAGGGAGAGTGATTACTCACACTCCTGTGACACAGGGGTTATGACTAAATTAGTCTCTTTAGTTTACATAAACAGCACCAGGCTGTGGCAGAGGCACCTCTGACTAAATCTACTCATTGCTCACCATCATCACCAACATCAGCGTTAACTAAAAAAAAAAGAAAGCTCTACAGGCTTAAAGTATGTAACTTGCTTCTCAAAACTAACAGGCTAAAGCATGAACCCCCAAAACAAAACAAAGGTAATGATTATAAAAAGTTTCATTCTCTATTTACAAATAAGTTTGTGAAGGATCAACTTTAAAACCACTATGAACAACCTGCCTGTGGTCAGAGGACTGGCTGGATGAGCTGCCGTACACTGAGGAGGCCCTCTCTGCACTGCGACGGGGTGAGTTCTAGGGCACGTAGGTAAGTGAAAACAGACGTGGACTGAAGTAAGTATGGCATTCTGCTGCTTAGTTAAAAATGGGTGTACACATACACATGTATTTGTGTGTTGGGGTGTGTGTGAATAAACCAAAATGTAACAACAAAGGGGGAGGAGGAGGCCCTGGCCAGTGTTGCTCAGTGGGTAGAGAGTCAGCCCAGGCACAGAAGGGTCTTGGGTTCGATGCTTGGTCAAGGGCATGTACCTGGGTTGCAGATTTGATCTCCAGCCCAGGAGGCAACCAATTGATGTGTCTCCTCTCATATTGACATTTCTCTCTCTCTCTTTCTCTCCCCCCCCCCCCCCCGCCCTTTCACTCTCTCTGGAAAGCAAAGGAAACCTCAGGTGAGGATTTAAAAAAGAAAGAATAGAGAATAGAATGGTGGTTGCCAGACACTGGGGATGGGGTAAATGGAGAGCTGTTGGACAAAGGGTACAAACTTCCAGCTATAAGGTAAATAAGTTCCGGGGATCTAATGTATAGCATGATGACTATTATTAACAACACCATATTACATACTTCAAAGTTGTTAAGAAAAAAGATCTTAAAAGTTATCACCACAATTACAAAAAAGGTAATTATGTGAGGAGATGGAAGTATTAACTAACCTTACTGTGGTAATCATTTCTCAATATATACATGTATCAAACGATCATGTTGCACACCTTAAACTTACATATGTTAAATGTTTAGAGTTGGAAATATGCGAGATGAGCCTGGAGCATCTCATTATTAAAAAAGAAAAAAGCAAGGAAGCTATCAAAAACTACTGGATAGTATATACCTCAATAAACCAGATTGGGGGGAGGAGGGAACTACTGGCATTATATCAAGATGGGAGAACTTGAACATAAAAATATAGTAACTGCAAGGCTCAAAATACACCAAACATTTTTAAATCCATGAATTCATAATGATATAAACAAAATCAGTGGGGTTATCTTTGGAGGCTGCTAGGGAAACAACTCATTATTTTTGAAAACTGGTAAATAAAGGGAAAAAATTAAGTATACACTCTGTTTTTCCTATATAAATTATATATGATACCTACATAATTAATGAAGTGCTTCACTATAGAAGAATTTCAGTTGGTAAATGGAGAAGGAATGATGAAACATCATCATTCTGTAACCTCTAACAAAATAATGCATCTAGGCAATGACCCTTAGTGGCTGATCACAGAAAAAGAGAGAGAAGCATGTATCCAGATATTTTGAAACTCTTGATGAAAATACACATGACACCTACAAAATATCCTTGCCAAAAAGAGTTGAACCTGAGTCCTATCAAGCTTCTAAATCAGCAATCCTCAAAGTGTGACCTACGAACCCCTGGGAAATCCCTGACGCCCTCTTAAACAACCTGTGAGATCCAGCTATTTTCACATTAATACTAAGACATTATTTGTCTTTTCTACTGTGCTGACATTTGCACTGATGGCACAAAAGCAATGGTGGGTAAAACTGCTAGCCCCTTAGTATGAATCAAGAAGTGGCACCAAGTGGTACTAGTAGCTACTGCATTCCTCAAGACCACGGGTTCCATTAAAAAATAATAAGAATAACAAACTCCCTTAGGAATGTCCTTGATGAAGTAGTAGAAAAGTATTAATTTTACTCAAGCTTGACCTCTGAGTGTATGTCTTTTTAATAGTATCTGTGATGAAATGGGAAGTCTGCATAAAGTGCTTCTGCTGCAAACTGAAATACAATGGCTGTCTTGAGGCAAAGCACTTGTGGAAATAAGCTGTAAGCTAAATTAGCTTCTTTTTTCACGGAACACCATTTTTACTTGAAAGAATGACTGACAAACTGTGGTTATTCAGACTTGAGTATTTGGCAGGCATTTTCACAAAAATGAACTAAGTGAGGTGAGCTGTCACTTCAAGAAAAACAACAGAGAGTGTTGCCAGTGATAAAATTCAAACTTTCAAACAAAAATTAGAATTTTGGAATTCTACCACTATGAGCTTGACAGCTTCACTCAGACACTTAGAAAATTTTCTGATAAGATTAGTGGTAATTTCAAGGAATGTGATTGTTTTTAATATTGTATAATAAAATAGGCTAACATTTAGAAGACTTAGGTAACTCAGGGAACCAATATTTTCCAAATGAGCAATGCATGAGATTACAAAATCATGTGTGAGTAAAAGTCCATTCAAAGTACAAGACAAGCAAATCAAAACCACAATGAGGTACCACTTCACACTAGTCAGGATGGCTATTATCAAAGAGTCAACAAGTAACATGTGCTGGTAAGGATGTGAAGAAAAGGTAATTCTTGTGCACTGTTGGTGGACTGCAAATTGGTGCGGTCACTATGGAAAACAGTATGGAGATCCCTCAAAAAACTAAAAATAAATACATCATAAGACCCAGCATTCCACTTCTCAGTATTTTTTCAAAGAAAATGAAAACCCAAATTCAAAAAGATATATGCACTCCTAGGTTCATTGCAGTATTATTTACAATAGCCAACATATGGAAACAACCTAAGTGTCCATCAACAGATGAATGGATAAAGAAGATGTGAGAAATGTGTGTGTGTGTGTGTATATTACACAATGAAATACTACACAGCAACAAAAAAAGAATGAAATCTTGCCATCTGCAACAACATAGATGGAGCTAGTGGGTATTACGCTAAGTGAAATAAGTCAGGCAGAGAAGGAAAAATACTGTATGGTTTCACCTATCTGTGGAATCTAAAAACAACAACAAATGAACAAAGAAAACAAAACAAAAACAGACTCAGAAACAGAGACCAAAGAGATGGTTAACCAGAATGGAGGGATTTGAGAGGATGAGTGAAAAAGGTGAAGGGGAATATAGTTAATATTACTATGATAATGTTGCATGGTGACAGATGATTACTAGAATTAGTGGGGTTATCACACTGTAAGGTATAATAATGTCAAATCACTATATTGTACACATGAAAATAATATAACTAATACTATAATTATACTATAACTATACTCAAATATTTTTTCAAGACAGATTAATGGATTTTAATATTCAGAATAAGAAAAGTTCATTGATATAGTTTCAGATTCCACATTGCAACTAATCTTTAGGAAACCACCCGGTTCAATTTCTGTGTAGCCTGAAAGAAGAATATCCACAATTATCCGAAAAGTCTATTAAAATACTTCTCCCTTATCCAATTACATTTCTTAGGTCAGACTTTCTTCATATATTTCAACAAAAATGTGTTACAATAGATTAAATATAAAAAGCAGATATGATAATCTAGCTGTCATGTGTTAAATAATACAAATGGAAAAAAATGTAATAATGCCATTCTTCTCATTTATTTCTTTTTGTTTGGGGAGATATGGTTATTTCTCTTAAAAATATGTTCTTTATATTAATGTGTAATGGGTTTATTATTTTTAAATGAATCAATAAATTTTTAAAAATTTCTCAGTTTTAATTTCTAATTCAGTATATATCAATAGATATAACCCACATAAACAAAAGTGGCTGGGGTCCTCAAGAACATTTAAAAGTGTAAAGGGGTCCTAAGAACTCTATTCTAGATCAAATTGCCAATATACAAGAAATTAAAAAAACATATTCAACAGACCACTTAGATGCACTTAGCGATATCCACAATGTGGGAAACGTATGGGACAACAACTGATTTCAATAATATCAAAAAGTGTATGTGTGTGCAGGGCATGAAGGAGGTCGGACCTATACATTAAAAGTATTTAAGAGATCTATCAACTGACTATAATGTATGAATTTTACTTGGATCCTGATTCAAACAAACTAAGTTGGCTGGTTAGCTCATTTGGTTATAGCATGGTGCTAATTCAAAGAAACTGTAAAAAAAAAAAAAAAAGGCATCCAGCCTGTGTGACTCAGTGGTTGACCATTGACCCATAGACCAAGAGGTCCCCAGTTCGATTCTTGGTCAGGACACATGCCTGGGTTTCAGGCTTAATCTCCAGTAGGGGGTGTGCAGGAGGCAGCTGATAAATGTCTCTCTCTCATCAATGTTCTATCTCTCTATCCCTCTCTCTTCCTCTCTCTCTAAAATCAATAAAAACATATATTTTTAAAAAGTATGAGATGACTAGGAAAAACTGAACAGTGACATGGTAGGTATTTTATGGCATTAAAGAATCATTATTCTTAATTTTTAGAGGTATGATAAAGGTATTGTGGTTATGTTTTTTAAAGGGATCTTTATAGATACATATGGAAATATTTAAAAGTGAAATATGCCAGGTATTTTTTTCAGAATAATCAAGTGGTGAAAGTGGTGGGAATATTAAAAGTGGAGCATTAGTCATGAGCTGATGACTGTTATAGTTTAGTAATGGAAACTTCATTAGATTCTATCTTACCAATGGAGGCTGGGGTATTTAAGGATATCACTAATTTTTAAAAATTCATTTTTAAACAAATGGACCATAAATTCAAAGACTGAATGTTTTGGGAATGTTTTTTTTTTGTTTCTATAAGATGGCAGATAAAGTTTCAATTTATAGATACCTGGGTTCCCACAAAACATCAAGTTGCATCCTTGAGAATATTAATTTGAACATGGTATATAAAGCAGCTGTTCTACCATAGCAATCATGACTTTAAATTTTAAATAAGGTAATAATCTCATCTCCCACCAAATGTCTAATTTCTAAAGTGTATAGCCAAAAGCAAAAAGTGTAACCTAACAAAAAAAAAAGTAATTATGTCCTAATAATTTAGTAAAGCTTCTTTATAAAAACCCAAAGAAATCTCTACATAACCATAATATTTGGAGCCCCAATCTAGGAAAAGATGGTGAAGATAAAGTTACATAAAATCAGTGACTATCAGCCTCCAAGGGAAAACTGAGACCTAAAATTTACCCTTCCTTACCACGAAAAGCTATGAATGGCTTATAACTTTACAAGGGAGCAAGCAATCTTGTTCGGGTTCTATTACTTTTATCAAATTAATTTCAAATTAATAGTTTAATGGTTTTATATCCTCATGGACCCATTATCACACAACTTCAGAGAGATATTAGATTATTAGCTCTTTTTGCTTCCTTAGAATTCTATTTTTAATTTCTGTGACTCACCAAAGGAAAATCTAAAGAGACCACATGTTTCCAGCAAAAGTGAGGGCACACTGGGCACTCACTTATTTCACCTGAAAGGCTCTCCTTCAGTCCCTCTGCCCTCTTTCTCACCCCCCCATTCCCACTGTATGTTCCAAGTACAGTTTCTCAGTAATTCCTGGCATTCCACATTCCTCAACGCCTCCACACTCACACTTCCCTCTCTGCCCAGAATGCCCTTTCCCTCCTCCTCTAGCTGAAGAATTTCTATTCATCTTTCAAAATACCCTTCAAATGAGACTTCTTGATGCCTTCCCTGGGGTTCTTATTCCCTCTTCTGGCCTCCTACAACACTTTTTATATGCACTTTATAAACAGAATTTACCGGAATAGCCTAGAGAGACGCCATACAGTATACGTGGTTAAGAGGATGGGCTTCTGGAGCCAACTGCTTTGGTTCAAATCCCTGCTGTGCCACTTACTATCTGCATAAACTTAATTAATTACTTACTCTCTTTAACCTTCAGTTTTCTCAACCATAAAATGGCAATAATAACATTGCTTACCTCATGGGATGATTGTGAGGATTGAGCTAATAATGTATTGAAAGGACTAGTACCAATGCTTGGCACATAGTAAATTCTCAATAAATGTAAGCTATTATTATTATTAGCACAATGTATCAAAATTATTTGATTATCTTCTCTGCTACACTATGAACTCTCTCAGGGTAGTGACTGCATGTGTTGAATTAATTCAAAGACTATATCTGAATTTAATTGGAAACAGTGTACCGACCTTAAGCCAGGCAATTGCTAGGTGT
Source organism: Miniopterus natalensis (assembly GCF_054644295.1). Lineage (NCBI taxonomy): Eukaryota > Metazoa > Chordata > Mammalia > Chiroptera > Miniopteridae > Miniopterus > Miniopterus natalensis. The sequence continues at coordinate 5,500,134 of NC_142087.1, forward strand.
TAGGAATACAAAGATGAGTAGAATAAAGTCGCAGATGTCAAGGATCTCTCAGTCTTGCCTATTCACACAAAGCACACATAGAGGACTGCAGTGAACAGATGAAGTTAATATGTGGGGGCCAGCTACTATCAACTCTTTTTATGGAATAAGTCATAAATCTGGAAACAACATCATTGAATAAACAGGAAACTTACTCCAAAACCTGAGGATGCCAAGAACTAATAATCAATAATACTTGCAAAGTTAATAACATTGAGAAGTACTGTGGTTCATCTAGATCTGCAGATGCTCTGGCTAACTCTAGACTAAAACCAGGAAAATCTAAGAAATTAAAAAAACGTATTTCCCTCTTTTTTTAATTTAAGCAATATGTTAATTAGTCATACATTCTTGCTGTAAAAACAGCTAAAACTAAAGTTCCTCTCCTCAAAGGTAATGACCCTTAATAATTGTATGTCCTCTTTTACTAATCTATGCCGCTACATGTGTGGTGATATGTAGGAATATGTAGCATGGTTTGTGGCTTTTTAAAAATTTACACAAAGAGTATCGTCTTGTTTGCATTATTTTGCATTTTATCATTATTATATAATAAATTCCTATATACACACAGGTATGTTTCTCAACTCTTGTCTCTGTACCATTGATCTATGTTCTGTTTTTGTGCCAATATCACAATACTTCCACTACTGTGGTTTTATAAGTTTTGACATCTGGAAGTAAGTCCAATTCCATTGCTCTTCTTGCTCAAAAATATCTTGGATATTTTTAAAGATTTACACTTCCATATAGGAAGCAATCATGGCACAATGTTTAGACATATCTATCTAGGTTTTCGAGTATGGATATAAAATCATAAATAGTAACATTCTCTTATCATTCTAACATTCTTCTATCTCTAGTAATATTCTCTTTCCTCTAGGTGAGTTTATTGGTTATCTTCTTCCTTTACTAAGGTGATCAGATTTGCCAAATGTTAGGCCCCTCCAAAGAACAAGCTTTTGGTTTTACCAATTAACTTTTTCATTTTCTATTTCACTAAGTTCTGCTCTTATCTTGTTTAAAATTGATTTTTAGAGAGAGAAGAAGGGGGGAGAAAGAGACATCAATTTGTATACCTCTGGTCTGGACACATTCAAGAAGCAACCAATGAATGCACGTGTCCAGAGATCAAACCCACAACCCTTGGCGTATCAGGATGATGCTGTAACCAACTGAGCTACCTGGCCAGGGTTTGCTTTTATCTTAACTACAAACTTGATTGTATTCTAAAAAGAAAATACATTTAAGGCTATAAATCTTCCTCTGAGTACCAATTTTGCTGCATCCCACAGGTTTGAATTATAGGGATCTGAATTTTGTAGTTTAATAATTCATTTGTAAATAGTTTGAAAATTTCTATTTTGATTTTATCTTTAAAGCAAGCATTATTTAGAGATATACTTAGAGATATTTAGAGGGATAAAGTGACTTTGGCTACTTTATTACTGTTAATTTCTTATTTTATTATATAACAGTAAGTGAATGTGGCCTGTATGATTTCTTTCTCCTCCCTCCCTCCCTCCCTCCCTCCCTCCCTCCCTCCCTCCCTCCCTCCCTCCCTCCCTCCCTTCCTCCCTCCCTCCCTCTTTTTCTTTCTCAAACTACTGTGGATATTCTTTTCTTTTTTAAATTACTGATTGTATTAGTCTTGTTTTTGTCTAACTGAAAAGCTCACTTTTTAAAAAGAGTGTTTAAGTCAACTATGATCATTTTGTCGCTGCTACTTCTTCGTATTTCTGTCGGTTTTTGGAGAAATATATATGCTTTACAGGAATCATGACTTACATCTTCTGGACCAAATATATCTTTTAGCAATATGTATCTCTTTCCCACACAGTATTTGCTTTTCTTGGATTCTATTTTATTTGATATTAATATTGTTTGGCCTACTTTTTTTAGTATGTGCCTAGTGTATCTCTTTCTATTCCTTTGTTGTAAACTTTTCAGTGCTTTTTTTTCTCTTATAAACAGTATTTAGCTGTATTTTGACTGCTGTTTTTATCCAGAGTCTCTGTCTTTTAACAAGAGATTTTAACTCACTCACATGTACTATGATTACTGATGTGTTTACATCTGAACTGCTATCTTGTGTCACTCTGCTCCAGCCACATCGGCCTTCATTCCTCCCTTACATACATCCACCACATCCTGCTTCAGCACCTATGTACTTGTTTGTCCTTCCACCTGCCTCCCATGGCATGCTTCCATCTTTGTTCAGGTCTTATCCCCTGCAAAGCCTCCTCTCACATTATCTCTTTACTGAGCTTTTTTCTTTAAATTATTATTACCCAAATTGATATATGACCTGACTCAATGTCTGTTTCCCTCACCACACTTAAGCTCCAGGAGAGCATGAGCCTTGTCTGTCTTGTTCACCACTCCTGGCACCCAGGCATCTTAGACTAAAATCTCAGTGTATTTTTGGAGGATACATGAGTCAAACTGGATTCAAGTTTACAGCTTTAGTGGCTTTACAAATGGCAAAATGGAAGGGTCTGAATTTTCACAAAAGTGGCATTCATTTCCAAAAATGCAATCTGTTTAGAGAATATGAAATACCAATTTTAGAAAATATCCTCAAGCGTTCTTATTTGCACTTAATCGCTATATATATTAAACATTAAAGGAAATCTATGTTGCATTTTCAACTTGGCAAATGAGGCAATTCCGTTTTAGAAATGCAACAAGTATTGAGTTTCACATGAAAATATAAAGATTTCTGTCAGCATTACATCCTGCGATTCATGATTAAATTACTCCCTATTTGCCATTTTGGGCAAAAAGTTCATTTCAAAATAGCAACTGCCTTCACAGGAAGAAAGAGAATATTTTTTCCATAATTAAGTACTGCTGCCAGGAAATCAGAAAGTCTTTGTAGAGACCGTTGAGGGAAATATGTCAGCCAGTCTGACACACGCCCTTCTCTAAACTTAGTGAGATTATCCAAAGTACTTTCTTCACTCAATGGGCTGACTCTTTCTTTGCCAGATGTCACTCACAAATGTGCATTTTCCTTATCTGATACCTCCAATAAGAGTACAGGAGACTCAAAGGGGAGTAAAAAGAAAACTTAAAAATCATGCAATATTAATAACATACCAACACATCCTTCTCTCTGAATCTCTATAGCATCTGACTGGAAAGAAAGAAGAAACCCATATGAGCTTAGTGGGTCAGAATCATGCATGAGCCTGTCTCCAGAGGCTCTGACTCACTGCGCTAGCGCCGAGGCCCAAGAGCTGCCTTAACTCATTATTTTAAATTGCTATTATCTCTCTCTCTCTTCCCCTCCTTCCCTTTTTCCCTCCCCCACCTCTCTCTCCACCCTCCTACACCACCAATCTCCCTTTTCTGCTTTACACAAGGTGTCCCCTAAAAATGAATACACACTTTGAACAATTATTAATTCCAACCTGGAAAGAAACATCAATTGAGCTATCAGCTGTTAAAGTGTGTATACTTTCCTTTTTTTATTTTTATTTACTTATTTTTTAAAAAATATATCTTCACTGATTTCAGAGAGAGGAAAGGAGAGGAAGAGAGAGAGATAGAAACATCAATGATGAGAGAGTCACTGATCGACCCACAACCCGGGCATGTGCCCTGACCAGGAATCAAACCCCTATCGCCTGGATCCTACGTCGACGCTCAACCGCCGAGCCACGCCCGGCCGGGCTACTTTTCTTTTTTAAAAAAATATATCTTTATTGATTTCAGAGAGAGGAAAGGAGAGGGAGAGAGAGAGAGAAACATCAATGATGAGAGAGTCATTGATCGGTTGCCTCCTGCACGCCCCCGACTGGGGATGGAGCTGCAACCCGGGTATGTGCCCTGACCGGGAATCAAACCACGATCTCCTGGATCCTAGGTCGATGCTCAACTGCTGAGCTACGCGCGGCCGGGAAAAGCGTGTATACTTTTCTTTGGGACACTCTGTATTTTTTACAACACTTAACACTACCTGACACACTATCTGACACACACTTCCTTATTTTCCATCTTATAGAATGAAACCTCCAGGAGGGATGGAGTTTTGGCTAGTCTATTCACTACTATATTCCTAGAAAAGTGTCAAGCACACATTGATACTCAAAAAACTAATAAAGAAATGAGTGAACAGATAGTAATGACAGATGATGAGGCCTAGTAGATAACAAATAAATGAATAAATGAACACAGGAGATAAAACAAATGAACATGGGTTCTAACATGAGTTCGGTGCCTAATCAGTTAAATAACTTCAGGTGAGTTATTCTGGTCCTCAAAAAGATCTCTATCATTAGCTCTATAACTCTGACACTCCTGCCACTCCACAAAAGTAGAAATTATGTTATGGGAGAGTGACACCATTTCCTCTAAGCCAGTCAGTAGGATAGTGGAAAGCCAGGAATAGAAAGGCCTCCCAGAATCCAAATATAACGCCTAAGCTCTTATAATCAACAACAGAATTATGACAAAATTTAAGAATGTAAAAATTAAAAAAAAAGAACGTAAAATTAAATATTCCTAAAGAGAAAATTTGTTTTCTAAAAATATTCAAAAAAGGAATGCACACTCCCCAGCTTGCTTTTTTTTTCCTCTAAATTTTTTATTGCCTCTACTCATTAAATCTCTGTGAACATTAACAAGTGTCTGTGGCTGAGGGAGAATGTTCCATAGCAGAGAAAGGAAAATACACACCCAGTTTTTCATAAGAAACTTTGGACCAACTTAATATTCATCCTTGGGCAAAATTCAGAATAACCCTCTCAGAAAGTCTAAAATTAGGATAATGGTTAGCAAAACAACAAAGACACTACAAAACAGCATTAACTGCCCTCCAGTCTAATTCTTAAATAAAGCCTCACGATCTCAAACAAACTATTAAAGATTGTGCATTTTCATTTGATGACTGAATGTTTCTTTTACCATTACCAATTTCAAACTAATGAAAGAAAAATGGCAAGTGAATAAAGGATTTTTAAAGTGAAAAAGATGCCACTAATTGAGAGAGCCAGAACTGCTCAAATGTCAGTCAAATGTTGTCTCAAACTTATGAGGCCCTCAGCCCAGGAGCTGCTTCCAGGGGTGGCCAGAGGAGACTTGAGCTGCACAGGAAAACGCACAGGGACTTTCAGTGAAATCACATAACTAAATGTGTGATATTTCAAATCGCTTTCCTCAGTACACATAACCATTTACTTCCAACACTACTTACAAACTCATAGTCTCCGTCCTGTGGTACTTTCCAGTCTGAGGAGTTCTTCAGTGGGCCGGGTACACTCTTGCCAAAACTATTGATCTGATTCTCCTTTTCTTTTTGTTCAAAGTATTCAAGAAATGATGGTTTTGCAGGCTGCATGGTCTCATCCCTTCCTGAAAACCAAGAAAAAGAAAAGGTAAAATTTAATGTCTTAGATTTCAGATAAGTTTAATAAATAGGTCTGTCTCCATCCAGATGGGTTCCAGCCTCTGGATCCACGGCTTTTGGTTAGATAAGGACTTCTTCAAAAATCTAATGAAAACTGCAGGAAAATGCACAAGTGTTCACTGAAAATGTTTCTTACAATTGCAGAGGATTCACAGGCCTCCTAAAATACATACAAAGATCTCCTCAGGGTCCCTTTCTCTAGGTGGAAAGACTTGAGTGACACAATGACTGAGTAAACTGCAAATAATACTTTTGGGTCCCTTATAGCAAATAGTTTCTGTAATATTACACTGAAAACAGAGGGCAAGCAAACATATTTATTAATCATCTATATCCATAGTGTTCTCCACAGGCACTGCAGTAGGAAGGGGGAGTGACTCAGTAGGATGAATCACTTATTTTCATAATCTCAATTAGACTAATGAAAAATATGCATGAAGAAGAAAATACAAGTAAATTGCAATCCACTCTATGAAATATTATGTAACCTATAAAATACCACTTATAAATGGTTTATGCTAAAGTAAAGGGGGAAAATGGGATACAATAGTATATATACCGTATGATATAAATTCTGTAAAATCATATTCACAGGAGAGAAAATAAAAAGGCTGAAAGAAAATATACCAAAATGTCAACAGGATTTGTCTCTGATAGTAAGATTGTAGATGATTTTATTTACTTCTTTTAAACATTTTTCTTTTTTACTTTAAATAATTTTTAATTTTTTAATTACAGGTTACATACAATATTATATTAGTTTCAAATGTATAACCCAGTGATTAGACATTTATATAGCTTATGAAGCGATAACACCCCGATAAATCTAGTACCCATCTGACACCACAGTTCTTTTAAACATTTTTTAAAAGAAAACAGTACAGGATATATATTAAATAGATAGAACAGATCATAAGAATTACAGCTGCACAGAAGACAGAGAAATCTTGCAAGCTGGGGCGGTCAGGGAAGACATTCTTAGGTTGGGCCTCAAACCATCCTTAAGAAAAGCATCAGCAGTTACCGAGCAGGGCAGTTATGTATGAGAGCAGAAGATAGCAATTACTAGTTACAACAAGTAACAATAGCAAAAAGAACAATTTTACCTGGCATGACTTAAAAACCTAGCTAGCTCAAGGTACCTATCTCATATGCTGAAGGGGCTTTGTGCTTGTGCTTAGGAGTCTAATACTGGAAAGTACAGTTTTTATTTAGTGCTTTCCATGAACATGTGGGTCTACAGCCCTTCTCCTCAGCAACCAGGAAAAAAGACTAGAAGGTTCAGAGCCTTAAGAAGTGGATAGGCTATGTATGGTGCCAGGTGGGTACTAGAGGTATCTGGGGGAGCACTTCTTAAGTTATATAAATGTCTAACCACTATGCTGTACACCTGAAACGAAAATAAAATAGTATTAAATATAAGCTGTAATTGAAAAGTAAAATTTAAATAAAAGATATCTTGGTTTCATCCTATTTCTGAGCATGGTTCTGTGCTATCCAAATAGCATTCCAGTAAATTCACAGAAGAAAGGAGGAGGAGGAGGAATGGGTGGGGAGGGGTCTAGGCGATAAAGAACAGGAAGTGTTTCTCTCCTGGAACCCTTGTTCCCTGCAATCTTATCTCCTGACCTTGCCTAGTCCAGTTTCAAGCCAGCACCATTACCGCCTCTCAGACATCTGCCACTTACTATCTCCACTTCGAAGTGCAACAGCAGCCAATCCCAGATTTGCCCACCTTCAGATGTTGCCAGTAGCTCACTTCACTGTTTGTTGCCTCCTCACTTATTAGGAATTAAACAAAATATTTGCTATATGCTGAGTGCGTGTTTTCTTTTGTTTGTTCTAGGTATGATGTTAAGTGCTTTTCATGTTTACCATTCATTTTTTAAGTTAAATTTAAAGTATTATTTCATAAGATGGTTCTGAAGGAATTACAACAAAATAAAACTTGTAAAAATGGGAGCGTTTGGGATTTGCTGACAGGTCAGGAAGCTAAGTCCTTCTGATTAGGCCCCTTCTCTGGGAGCACTAACTCTGCAGCAAGCCCACACATAACCCAGACATCAAAAAGGAGTGTCCAGAGAGCCTCCTTGAGCCAAGTAACTGCTGACATATGAGGTGTTCAGTGTACTTTTATACAAAATATCCTCCCTAGATACTCTGACCAGTTGAGCAGAGTAGAAAGTCTGGAAACAAAATAGAAAGCCCACATGGCTATCCAAGCAACTGGGTAGTTATTTGGAAAACGATTAAATTGGATCCACACCTCATACCTTAAACCAGGAAAACTCCAATGGAGAAGAGTTCTAATTGTAAAAATGGAAATCATAAGTACCAGAAGAAACCATGTGTGAGTACATTTAAAACCTGGGTGTGGAAAAGGCTTTCTAACTATGGCAAAAACCCAGATGCAATAAAAAATGGATAGATGATAACCCTTTGTGTGAAGAAAACATCACAAATTTTTAAAAATGAATAGGCACACATACACGATGAACCAAGACAAAGGATGAACTGAAAGACAATGTTTGCAACAAACATTGTAATTTTTTTAAAGAATTTTCTTTTTAAGAGTTCTTTATATATTAGACAGATAAGTTCCTAAATACATAAAGAATTCTGAAAAATCAAGAAAGAGAAGACCAAAAAAAAAGGGGGGTGGGGTGGGGGGCTGAAGACCTGAAAAGACAGTATGTACACAAAGATATCCAATTAGTCCTTAAACATGAAAAAAATGCTTAGGTTCATCCATAAAAAGAAAAACAAATCAAAACTACTTAGAGATGCAATTGCTTACATTTCAGATTGACAAAAAATCAAAAGCTTGACAACTTTTTATTTGCTGGTAAGCATATGGGGACACGCGCTTTCCTGCACTGCTGAACTGCAGTGCAAAATAGTTCAAGCCCTACAAAGGACATTGGGCAATATCTAAATATCAAAATATGAAACAGGAGAATGTCCAGAAGAATCCTGTGGTGTTATATTTGAACTGAAAGTATTAACATGAACTCATAGTTTACTTTAAAAGCATATTCTGAGCTTTTTTCATTAAAGGCTTTGAAGCAACACCACCCTATTACCAATGAGCACACCTAGAGCTCAGATCTGGGTTTCTAAAGACCATTCTCCACTCAAAGGAACTAAGGCTTCTTAAGAGAAATAGCTAATTCCAGGTATAGGGAAGAAAAAATATAAAACGGGCCTGGACACCTTTTTGTGTCAAAAAACGGCAAGCAAGTATTCAAAAACTGATGGGGACAGGATACAGAAGCCACCTTGAGAGGCTCAACTGGTAAATTCTGGGACACTTTCTCAGTGAGCATCAAAGATTAAACTGAATAAAAGAACCCATGAGCTCAGGGTAATAATCTGAAAGTGAAGAAGGTTGGGGAGAGAAGGGAGAGTTCTTCTTTAGAAAAATTGTCACTTGACAACGGTAGAATGGTAACAACAGAGATGTCCTGTCCTGGCCAGTGTGGCTCAGTGGTTAGAATGTTGGCCCATGCACTGAAGAGCCTTGGGTTCAATTCCCGATCAAGGGCACACACCTGGGTTGCAAGTTACATCCAGGCCCCGGTTGGGACACATGCAGGAGGCAACCAATCGACGTGTCTCTCTCACATCGATGTTTTTCTCTCTCTCTCTCCTCTCCCCTCCCCTCCCCCTTCCCTCCCTCCCTCTCTTCATTCTCTCTAAAACTCAATGGAAAAAGTATCCTCAGGTGAGGATTAATGGAAAAAAAAAAGAGAGAATATTCTCTTTCTTAGGAAATTCACACACAAGAATATCTCTTGTCTTAGAAAATACACGCTTACTGTTTAAGAGTAAGTTGCATATATCATACACCAACCTCTCCTCATTACTTCTGTCATTTCATGTTTGTTTATCCATCCATCTTTATATATGCACAGAAAAATGACTGATAACAACTTCTGGATAGAAATAACAGGTAATTTAAAATATGTTCTGTGGAACTGCTACAAAAAACCATAAGGACACTTTGTTAAGAAAGCACCATATCTAACAATAAAAATTGTATAATTAGTACTATGTACTTCTATGATGCTTGATTAATTCCTTTCAGGTGCAATACTGATAGATTTTAGAAACTCAGGTCTTTAAACCAGGAATGCCCTGGCCGGGGTGGCTCAGTTGGTTGGGCATCGTCCTGTGCACTGAAAGTTTGCCAGTCTGATTTCTGGTCAGGGCACATGCCCGGGTTACCTGCTCAATTCCCACTAGGAGGCGTGCAGGAGGCAGCTCATTGATGTTTCACTCTCACATTGATGTATTCTCTCTCTTTCTCCCTCTCGCTTCCACTCTCTCTAAAAAAATCAACTTTTTAAAAATCTTTAAGAATAAATAGGTAAAACATGGCATAAACATCAAAGGAATGTGTCTGTTAGTATAATCATTTGTCTAACATCTATCACTGTTTACATGAAAAAATGAGAACATTTGCTTTCACATGACAGTCTCATCACAATTTCATGACCAACGTGAAAGTAGGAGGGAAGAAAATGTGCACTTATTAGTCACCTACCAGGTGCTAGACAATGTACTATTTTCACTTAATCCTCATGCCTTTTGAGGTATGTATTGCTACTTCCACCTTATAGGTGAGAAATTTGCCTAAGATTTCATGGCTAGTTACCATCAAGGAGAGAATATGAACCCTCATCATCAGGTTTTAAACCTGGTTCGCTGTATCTCATGTTGCAAACTCTCTAAAACCAAAATGAAAATTCCTGACATGTCAGAACTGCCATTAAGTTGAGTGTAGAAAGAGCAGGGAAATGGAATTTTCCCAGTAACCTTATCTTTGAACTTTCCTTTCAGCTCTTTTGAGCTAGATGATCAAGTGTGCTGGACACCAGCCTGTCAGTACTGAAAGCTTAAGAGAATCATTCCAAGCTGATTAAAGGCAATGCTGTCCCCAGGGCTTAAGCTGGCTGGTAGGCTTTTTGTTCCAATGTGAGCTAGGGCATTTTTTCAGGTGTATCCCAGGAAATGAAGACGTTCAGTTGAATGATAATACCAGAAACCTGAAGCCATAGGGAGGGCAGAAAAGTCCAGCTTTGAAATAGCCATGTCTTGCTCAGATTCTTTTATCTGATGGAGGAGATGCATGAATTTCTATACTAGGGCTGGCCCATATTTCTTTGTAAGCAGCACCTGGCAAGCTAAATGGACAATCTGTCTAAGCCCACGGACAAAGGGGCGAATTCATAAGCAACTCTAGCCTATATTTATTTTCCTTTGAAAAATGCTATGTAAAAGTAGAAGGATCCAGATGTCCATCAACTGATGAATGAATGAATAAAATGTGGCACATTCACATAGTAGAGTATTATTAAGCAATAAAATGGAATGAAATACTGATACATGGTACAATGTGGATGAACCTCAAAAACATCATGCTAAATCAAAGAAGCCAGCCACAAAAGACCACATATTCTATAATTCTATCTATATGAAATGTTCAGAATAAGCAAATATGTAGAGATAGAAAGGTTAGTGGTTGCATAGGGCTACGAAATTGAGGTGGGTAGGTGGGATATTAAGTGACTGCTAAAGGATGTGAAGTTTTTTGGGGGAGTGATCAAACAAAATGTTCTAAAATTAGACTGTAAACCAAACAGGGTATATATATATATATATATATCCACACAATGGAATATTATTCAGCCATAAAAAGGAATGATATATACTAGAAAATGGATAAACCTTGAAAACATTAAACTTAGTGAAAGAAGCCAGGCACTAAGGCCACATTTTGTATGATTCCATTTATATAAAATGCCCAGAATGGGCAAAGCCATAGATACAGAAAGCAGATTAATGGTTGCTTGAGGAGAGGGGAAGGGGGAATGAGAAGTGACTGCTAACGGGACTGTGGTTTCTTTTGGGGGTGATGAAAATGTCTGGAATTCGACAGTGGTTATGGTTGCACAACCTTGTTAATACACTAAAATCCACAAAATTGTTACTTAAAAAATGTTGAGTTTTATGATATGTGATTATGCCTCAACTTAAAAATAATAAAAAAGTTAAAACTAGATCATGGTGATGATTGCACAACTCTATAAATACACTAAAAACCACTGAATTGCACATTTTTTGCATTTCAATAACTTTATTGAAATGTATATCCCTCAACCCCAGGCTGGTGTGGCTCAGTGGCTGAGCATTGACCTATGATCCAGGAAATCACATGCCTGGGTTGCAGGCTTGATCCCCAGTGGGGGACATGCAGGAGGCAGCTGATCAATGACTCTCTCATCACTGATGTTTCTATCTCTCTCCCTCTCCGTTCCTCTCTTGAAATCAATAAAGATATATTTTAAAAAAAGGAACGCATCTCCCTTAGTACCAAAACATCGTGGTAGTTGGTTAGGTTACCTCTGCCTACTCAAAATTAACACGGATGTAATCAAAATACTGAAATATGTCACCTTTTGGAAAAACTGAAGTTATCTACAAAATACTGTTTACAAAAGTACAAGATACACTGTGGTTCTTTGGTTTATTTCCCAGTGTGTATTTATCCACAGGATGATGTCAAAATTGGGTACAGTCACCTGGATGGACTCGGGCTACACACTGCACTGAGTAACCATTAATAACACTTTTAACACTGCAGATCTCCTTATACTCTCACTGTCTTAATAGAAAGTCCTGAACACTACCTCGGCAACCTCATGATTTTGAAGATACGTATTTACTTAAGACCTTCTGTTGGCACAGTAAGGGAAATTAGTGAAAGTATATTCTCTTCATTTTAAACAAAATTCTAAATGAGAAGCAATGGCAAAAACAGTCCTTAGTAAAAACTTATGGAGTGTTAAATCACTGAACTGCATACTTTAAATGAGTGAAGTATATGGTATGCAAGTTATATATCAATGACTCAATTTACAAAAACAGTAGGACCTCTTTCCTCTACTACTACTTTTATTTCTGGATTCATCTGAGCTGTAACACAATGCCAAGGTCATCATAACCAGGAAGGAGCTTGACCAAAGTCTGAAGCCCATCTTTTCCTTTGGAATGACCATCACCTAGACAATAAACTTTATGCCCTCCCATTTTAAACATTCATTTTTAAGATTGTCGCTAAGTAAACCACAATGGTCAATCTACTCTCTCCTTAATTTCTATAACAATAACTCTTTTCTAGCATAATAGTAATTAATTCCAGTAGTTAATAGTAGTTAATTCTTTCTAGTTTTAAACTAGAAAACTGGACAAAGCCTGCATTTTCTTCTGTTTCACACATGAATATTTGCAAGAAAAAGACTTGCATAATCCCTCAACTTCTTTTCCTTCTTGGAATAATATGCCTTATCATAAGGTCACTTGTTTTGCTTTTCAAACTGACATTTATTATGTGTGTGTGGTTTTTGGTTTTGGTCTTGTTACTGGGAACATATATGTATTAACTCATTTAATTAAACAAGTTATTCTTCAAGTTTGTGTGTGTGGTCATAAATGTCCCTCTGAATGTTCTTTGAAACCACTAAGAATTACTGGAATCACAAGTTATCAAATTACCTGGAGCCCAACTGAAATAACTCTTCCAGTTAGCCAGCTTGGATAACTGCCTCTCTGTAATCTGACTTGACTTCTGGGCAATGGTGCTCTAGTTCTTCACGCCTGGTGAGCTATCATATATGTATTCAGAGATCTAAATCCAAATTTCAAAGGGTTACTAATTACAGAAATAGAGGCCACACATCTGAAAACATACAAAAGGCTTACAGGTGAGAATAACCCATAGTACTGTTATTTCAACAATTTCCTAATTGGTCTCACCTTTTCCGGTCTTTTCAAACTCCAAATCATCCAACCGACTCTTCTAAAAAAACGCTTTATCACTTCTTTTCTTTTTCTAATATCACTTTTCTGATAAAAATGTCTTTACACTACACTATTACCAACAGAATCAAGTTCAAACTCCTTACTTTGGCATTCAGTGTTCTCCAATATCCAGTCAACATCCATTTCAGCCACACAGAATATTCAATGTTTTTTTTTTTCTACCTTTCTGACATAGCAGCTGCCTAGAATATCCTCCTCTAACCTGTATATCCATGTCTTTGCTTTCCTTCTTACAAATCCTTTAACACTTTTCTATACTATTTACCCAGCATTTGGCTCAGGATTATATTACCTTCATATGTAGAGGTCCTGTAGCCTTAACTAAGGTATGTCATCAAATAACATTATCTGAAGCACTTAGGTGATGCTTCATCCATATAAGAAATCAGAAAGAACAGGTACAGTAGAGTAGGCACTCCATAAATATTAGATAATGGTCATAATAACTGTCATCTTCCCCTTTTACCTATAAATTCCTAGTCAGCAGTAAATGTCTCAGTTGGTTTTTGTACAGTACACAGTAATGTCACATAGTGACTACCTAATAAATACTTCCTGCTTGGTATTAAATAATTATTTTTAACAAATACTGATTCCAAATGATATTTTTTAGAACATAAACATTTAAGAGAATCATTTACTTTCTGTTTATAGATCCACTTAAGTTTATCAAAATGCATCTCCATTTTCTAGCTGAACAAGAGAAGTAGGTAGCCCAAAACAGCTTAGAGCACCAGAGAAATATATCCCCCTAACTGAATGAAACTGGTTTACCTGCCTCTCAGGCATAAGAGACAAAGTATATCTTCTGGAACTCTTTTCTTTTGCTCTTCATTTCCATCACGCTACTGCCCCCTCTTGGCTTGCCTTTCACCAACTGAACTATGATGGAGAACCTTATCGTCCCCAAAAGATAGGTCTTGAGCCTTCTGCCCATGTTACACTGAAATCTGGTACTTTCATATCCTAACATGTGGTTTGGCAGGGTGTTTTGAATGAATTTTCAGGCACCAAGAGTCTGTGCTTTTTGGCTCATTCCAAAAGAATCAAGAATGTGAATGGTTTCCAAAGATAAAAAGTGGGCCCAACATCTGGACATAGTTAGAAAAACTGCACAAACAATTAGGATCTAGTCTCCACTCTGGCACAATGACCTTGAATTATTTGTGCAACTGTGAGAAAAGTCAAAGGACCAAGATGTTTGCTCTTCTATTGTAAATCTCACCCAGGAGGGAGCTTTTGATAAATGCCCAGTGAACCACAGTGACTCTTTTAGGAATGGAAAAAAATTCCAGTTAGTAATACATTCCACAGTAAGATAAGAGTTTGAAACTCTACAAAGGAAGGTTCATGTGGATCCAAAGTCTAGCCTTCCTTAAAATCTACCATCTTGTATTTTGAGCTATTTAACAGATTCTCAGAACACCTATCATCTTATTTACAAGAAATTTCCCTCTCTCCCTCCCTCTCTCCTCAGCACATTTTTAAAAACATTACTGAAACTGAAAAGCGACCTTCTTTTAGATTGACCATTTTCAGGCCAGTGTTCAGACACAGAGGTGGCATTTACAAAACATCAATAATAGCAATAGTGAAAACTAAAACCCTAACTAGCAAGAGGAAAGGAATCAGGATGCTGAAAAGTAGCCTTGTTCAAGGAAATTTTAGGTCCAATGAAAACGCCACTGTCATACATTAAAAGACTCACATAATTAATAAACTACCTACCACTTTTGAGCATTTATATGCTAAGTATTTTACATATATTATCTGATCTTCACACCCAACAAAGTAGGAACTTTTAGGCCCTACTTTTTCAGACTAGGAAACTGAGACTCAAAAAAAAGGAAATAACTTGCCCAAGCTGATCCAGTCCATAAGACTCTGAGCCAAGTCTCAAACAAAATTACTGATTCCACAAATTACTGTTCTTTGCACCACTCATTTTTTTTCCTCTTGCTTTTACTCAGAGATATGACTCTAACAAAACTAAATGTTTTAAGTTTAGCTTTGGTAGGTATAACTACAGTAACGCTATCTGAAGCTCTCATATGATGCTGACTGGGGAGTGGCTAGGCTACATGAACACTTAATATTCTGATGATAGTTTTAAACATCCTGGGGATCAGAAATTGGACAGTAAGCCTATTGTGGTAAAAGAAGTGCTAAAATACCTGCAGTCCTTTATGTTCTGTTTACCATCCTTGCAAATGCTATCATCTGAGTCCGAGAGAATGAGACAGATATCACACAAGGGAGGCAATGTTATAACAACCCCCTTCAAACAACTGCAGGTGGAGAGAAAATAGGCTGTGAGTCAAGAATTTCCATCTTATGCAGCTCCGAAATTAGTATCTAATGGATGGTGGTGAAATAAAATCACTTCAACAAGAGCCTGGACTTTGGTTTTAACATGAGGAAACTCAGAACAACAATAGGTGTCTTCATAAAACTTAGGACTTTCTGGGGAACTAGCAATACAGAATGTTTTTACCATATAACATCATCACAGTAATTTACCTAAAACATGCTTCTAAGTTACCCAAACTTAATTATGCCACTATGCTTTAAAATTCTATTTCAAAGAGATTAATGCGGCAATTGCTCTAAAATAAAAATTAGAAATTTATGAACAGAGTGCAAGCTTTAAAGAAAAACTTCCCTTCATTCCCTTTAGTTCACTGAGTCTAATTTGAAAGGCTTTGAGTCAGTGGAAACCACCTTTCAATTCAGTCATTCCAGTTCTGCCACCCCTTGTGGCCTCAGAGGCCTGGACATAAGGAGGGGAGCTCTGCTCTGCATCTCCTGGGAATGTGGTGAGGACAAGAAAGCCGTGAGTCACAGAGCCAGTGTGCCCTAGGAGGGGAGAACTACATGTCGAGTCTTTAGTACATGGGGTACATATTACTTTAAGTGGTCATTCTTTGGCCTGTCATTTCCTCATGTGAGGCAACAGCATTTAACTACTAAACTATAAATTTATGCAAATCAGGCTATCTCAGTTGCTCCAAGATTTTTTTGTTATTGTTGCCTCAAAAAATATTTTTTTTGCTTTCAAATATACTTTACATATAAAGTATTATTAAAGCCTATATTTACCAAATAGATATAATATAATATACTTTATTTACCAAAATATTTTTAAAGTTTTGAAAGCTTGGATTCCTTCTATGCTTCTGGTACAGAACTAGAAGTTTTCATTTTAGCTCCTACATATTAATGACCTATTTGATAATGATCAAATAAAACACAGGAGAAATTCTCTTCTTTTAAAAAAATATTATTTGCTTGAGAATGGAATGGTGAAACTATTTTTCTGCATATTAAGACATACCAACAAAACCCACATATCACATCATTTAATATATAATACACAGGAGACAGTACCTACAAAATTTCCAAATTTTCACAGTACTAATGGTATTCACTGCCCAAGAGATTACTTAGAATTACATACAGTAATACTAATTAACATTTTCCTAAACCTCCGTGATATGCCTGATTTTCTAAAGCACATATTTCTATCAATATTAATGAAAGGAATAATACCTCAATCAGTTAGTAAAAACCAACAACCTCAAGATATTTTATTAGGAAACTCTTAAATGAAATTCTTTCCATTTATAAACTATCTCAAAGTAGCCTCTTGAGACATATTTCTAAAAACTGAAAACCATGGATTGAAAATCATTTAATACATTATGTTGACATAATTCTACATGTACAAAAAACTTGCAATGTCACAAAGACAACCCTTCGCCCAGATCCCTCAAATGTTAACATTTTACTACACCTGCTTTATTCTTCCATCAGTGTGGCTAACCAGCTTATAAAACTCTGTCTCTTTATCATCACACTGTGAGTCTTGATAACACCAAATACCAATATCAGAAACCATACTACTGACATGCTAGGGCACAAATGTCTCAAGAAAATACCAAAGAACTGATATCACACAGACAATAATCTTTAACCCAATACTCTGAAACTGAAAATTAAAAATAAGCAGTTTTTAAAATTCACACATTTAATTTTTAAAAGCACTTCTGTGTAATTCATGGGTTAAAAAAGAAATATGTAAAAAGCCCAAAGCACCACAGTTGGGAAAAAAGATTTACAATGTGCCACATACAAAAACTTATGGCATGCAGCTAAAACAGAACTTAAGAGGGAAAACGACAGTGTTAACTGAATACATTAATAAGCAGCAAAACTAAGCAGCACAGTGTTCAACTAAAAAAAAACAATAAAATTTAACACCAACTTTGATTAAAAAATGAAATCTCTTGCCCGGCTGGTGTGGCTCAGTGGTTGAGCATCAACCCATGAACCATGAGGTCACTGGATAGATTCCCAGTCAGGGCACATGCCCAGCTGCAGGCTCAATCCCTAGTAGGGGGCGTGTAGAAGGCAGCCAATCAATGTTTCTCTCTCATCAATGTTACTCTCTCATTGATGTTTTTTTCTCTCTATCCCTTTCCCTTCCTCTCTCTCTAGAATCAATAAAAACATATTTTAAAAAATCAATGGAAAAAGTATCCTCAAATGAGGATTAACTACCTAAATAAATAAATAAATAAAACCATATTGGAAGTCTTAGTAAGACCAAAAAATATATAAATATAAAGAGCAAAAAGAAAAACTAAGATTGTAATTCACAGACAATTAAGACTGCCTTCATAAACAATTAAAAAAAAAATACCTCCAGGAAACCTAAAACAAATAAAACAATCCAAAAAGATCAATTTAACAAAAGATCTAAAACATTTTTGTGGATAAAATTACAAAGTTATCTAAAGATAGAAGAAACAAGTCAAACAGATGAAAAGATAAACCACGTTCATGAACAGGAAGAATTAACTTCATAAGGATGGCAAATCTGCCTAATTAATCTGTGTATTCAATGCAATTCAGTCAAAGTCCCAGTGCTATTTTACGAAATTTGTGGCTAAAAATTATATGGAAGACTAATGATCTAAATTTCAAGTAGTAATCTATGAGAAAGGAGAATTTATTTTAGATAGATGGTCAAAGAAGGCCTGAGAAGACAACAGAACCAAACATCTGAATGGAGGGAGAAAAAAAGTCTTTCAGATGGAAAGAATAAAAGTAGATAACTATAGTTCATATTGTAAACAAAAACAAGTGCCTGACAAATTAAATAAAGTCCTAAATGTGAAGAGTAAAACTTTACAACTTAATAGAAAAAAATATGAGACTATCAGACATCTAGGCAGCGAAGAATTTCTTAAAGAAGACACAAAAAGCATAGTGTATAAAAAAATTCAGACATATATGACTTCATGTCATATAAGGAAAGACCCTGCAAAATTAAAAGTACAAGTCACAAGCTGGGAAAAAATATTTACAATGCATAAAACTGACAAAACATTGGTATCTACATAAGAACTACAGCAAATCAGCACAAAAGCAAGCAAGCAAGCATTAGACTTTTTGTGTAGGCAACATGGAAGTGACTTAGATGAAAACCAAAGAGGCTAGGCAACAAAAACTATAAGTTGTCATTATTAATATTTATTTTGAGACATAAAATAATTTTCCCCAAGTCAGTTCCGCACAATAATTTGAAGTTTTATTTTTTAACTTTATTCAATCACTTGGTTAGGGCCATTTTAGATGATGATAGTTTCAAAACTATATGCATGGTACCATGATACATACAGAGAACATCAATTCTGGTTAAGAATTCTGAGAAATCTGGGAAGAGAGAAGAAAAGTTTAAACTATTCTGACAGGTTTTGGCTGGCTTCAGTCTTACTTGAACTTTGCCAAGTATGAAGTATCCAAACTCCTACCTAAATAAAATAAAGACATTGCCCTAGTGTTGCTGTGGTTACTTAAAACAGATTTAAAAATAAATAATGGTGCTAATCTTGAAGCCTACCATAGAAGGGAGATTTGTGAAGACAAATGGGAATGCATTTTTAACTCATAACCTATTACAGAGCTCCCTCTACTGGCCAAAGGAAGTATAATGATCCTAACACTGACAGGACCTCACATATCACTTCCGGAATATGTCCTTCTATTCTTGGGGCAAATAAAGTTCTTCTATAGACCTTATAAAAAAAACCACTTACATAAACAAATAGCAGACACCTTCCAAAGTCCTCACACTGATATTTTATCCAGATATGTGTTTCCAAAGTAGTGTGGGCCATGGTTTACCAATATGGTTCTTACAGGTGTTCTGGAGGTGTCCTATAAAGCAATCAAATCTCACCCCACTCTAATCTCCTTCCTCCAAATGCAATCTGATTCTTTACTGCAGATTCAGATATATACAATCAAAACATACTCCCTCATGTAACAACATCACTAACCTATCAACAGAGGCAGACGCCCTTTGAAAATCATCCACCCTCTGCTTCTGGAAATCCTGGGGAAACATGTAGAGAGACCCGTTATTCAAATAACCAGCAAAGACAGGTATGTTCATGTAGGCTGAGGCCTCCCAACATAGGACCTGTAACATGAGTCTTAGTCCTGTCGCTCAAAAACTTAATAAAGGGCTCTGCTGAGAAGCAGTATAATATAATGGTTAAGAGCATGAACTTTGAAATAAAAATATCTGGCATCGAGTCTTGGCTCTTCTATTACTATGTAATCATGACCAAGTAACTTAACCTCTCTGCAATTTAGTTTCTGTTCCCATAAAATTGGGGTGTGGGGGGACTATATGGCTGTATTTATCACACGGCATGGTTGTAATGATTAATATATGTGAAATGCTTATAAAGGATTAAGCATAGAGCCTGGTATATATTACGTTCCTAAACATTAATAATAATTATTAACAGTTATAATGTCTATCCTCCTGAGTATAATAAAGAAATAATTTATACATAGTAATTCTTTCTAAAAATAAATATCTCTGGAATCCAGAAGCCAGCACTAGTCTTACCATGAATTTTGGTAAGTTGTGTAGTATGGATCTAATGCCCATCCAAAACAAATCAGGAGTTTAATAGAGTGAAAGGAGCACAGACTCTCAAGTTCTTTCAATTCCCAGCTCCACTTCCTTGCTGTGTGACCGTGAGCAAATAACAGCCTCTCTGAATCTGTTCCCTTATAGAGAAAAGTATACAAATATCATTGCTGTAGACAGGTCAAGATGACTGGAAGAGCTGAAGCACTAGAGGCCTGCCCCCCTTGCTCCAAACACATAGAAATTCAAGGTTAAAAAAAACAAAACAAACAAAAAAAACCCGTTGTAGTGTCTAAAACCAAGACAGAAAAATATGCAGATGGCAAAAGCAAGGAGGCCCATTGGGAAAACCAAACCATAGAGACTACTTTGAAGGCTGATGTGGGAACAGGAATTGGGATAAAGACAGGAGCCAAGACACATTGATAAAGGGGAGATAGAACTCAACTCCCAGCAGAAAAATAGGAGCCAAGACTCAAGGACATGGCTTAGGAATGGCTTCTGCCCATGTAAGGGAAAGAGTCAACTTCTAGAAATATAATTCCTGGGCTGTACCACACACATACTATGGAAATGAGAAATGATCTAAAGACTGCTCTGGAAAGAACCCCTGAGGGCCCCAACAAGGATGCCTAGTATTAGTCATGAGTTATATGATTCTTATAAATGCGTGGACTATTAGAGCTATAAGAAAAATACATAAGTTTAAAAAGTCTTTAGCCTTATGACCCAGTGATTCCACTTCTAGGAATATATATATTTTTAAAAACAGAAACACTGATTCGAAAGAATATATGTACCCCTATGCTCATTGCAGTGTTATTTACAATAGCCAAGATTTAGAAGCAGCCCAAGTGCCCATTAGTAAATGAGTGGATAAAAAAGCTGTGGGACATTTACACAATGGAATACTACTCCATCGTAAGGGAGGAAATCTCTTACCTTTTGTGACAGCATGGATGGGCCAAGAGAGCATTATGCTAAGTGAAATAAGCCATTCAGAGAACGACAAATACTATATGATTTCACTTATATGTGGAATCTAATGAACAAAATAAACAAACAAAATAGAAACAGACTCATACAGAAAACTGACAGCTATTAGAGGGGAGGAGTGCTGGGGGCTGGGTGAAAAAGGTGAAGGGATTAAGCAAAAAAACCCAACTCAAAGACACAGACACAGTATGGTTATTACCAGAGGGAAAGTGGGGTGGGGGAGGTAGAAGAGGGCAAAGGGGGGATAAGTGGTGATGGAAGGAGACTTGACTTTTGGTGGTGAACACACAATACACAGATGATGTGTTGGAGAACTGTACACCAGAAACATATATAATTTTATTAACCAATCTCACCCCAATAAATTCAATAAACATTTAAAAATAAATAAAAAATAATTCTTTAATTTTACTGATTAGGGCACTGAGGCCCATACAAGGAAAGTGAGTTATCCAAAACAACACAGATAGTGTCTGAGTCAGGCTTAGTCAAAGAGTTTCCTTTAAATGTTTAAAAATCAATTCTGAAGAAATGATATAATGCTTAAGATTTGCTTTAAGTTAATCCAGCTTGTTACTTTCCTTGGGAGGGGGACTGAGATATGATGGGCAGTGAGTTAATTATTTTTGAAACTGGGTGATAGGTCCATTGGAGTCATGATATTATTCTGTGCAACTGTGTATGTTTTAATTTTCCATAATGAAAAGTTTAAATAACTCCTAAAATAATAAGAGGTAAAGATCTCAAAATAAGTGGTACATCTGTCAAACTTGTGACTCAAAAACTGGATTATAAGACGTGCAGCAGATTGCTTGTGAATTGAGTATATTTAATATCACTCAGCTGTGACTGTTGAAGTTTTTTTTAAATGTCTTTTTTATGACTATAATAAAAGATGCATTTTCTCATTAGGCATGCTAAAACTATCCAAGCTCAGAAACTGAACAACCCATTGAATTAATTAGCACTTGAAAAATGAAAATTACATTAGGAACAAAATTAATTCTTTAAATTACAAAAGGCAGATCTGCCTGGCCAGTGTGGCTCAGTGGTTGAGCATCAACCCATGCACCAAGAGATCGAAGGTTCGATTCCTGGTCAGGGCACAGGCCCGGGTTGCAGGATTGACCCCCCAGTAGGGGGCGTGCAGGAGGCAGCTGATCAATGACTCTCATCACTGATGTTTCTCTCTCTCTCCCCCTCCCTTCCTCTCTCTCTAAAATCAATAAAAAAATATATTTTTTAAAAATTCAGATTTTTCCATAACCTGTGCATGCATAACACATGTTAATGGGTTAGCCTAGATATATTACACAGTGATTATAATCATCTGCATAATTAAAGCCCTTCAAACAAAAAGAAGATAGGGCACTCAGAGTCAAAGAAAACAATTAGAGGTCAGCAGCTTATTACTGCAAAACAAACCCTCCTAACAAATCACATGTGCTACTTAAAAAAAAAAGAAAAACTAAATTTAGTTCATAGCATTCACTTGATAATTTATGTAACACCAAGCACAATATACCTAGGGTGCTTCAATCTTGAGTTTAGGAGATGAAACATACCCTAAGGTCACAGTAAGAACTTAAACTAGTAGGAAGTCACAATGTCATTTTGTAAATATCCATTTTTAAGGACATAAAAAGCAGTAAAAGGAGGAAGGGAGAAAAAGGATTCTTAAGACAATGCATAGTTTAAAGTCCTAATTTACAGGACACATTATGACATCAATAGTATTTGCAGAGGGATTTTATTTTTCTGAGAAACACTAGAAAATAATTTTGAAAAAAATTTAAATACCTATAATCCTATCACCGATAATAGCTACTTTTAATATTTTGTTTATTTCTCTCTAGGTTTTTTTCCCAGTCTTTTTTTATGTATATATTAACATATGACAATATATTTTTTTACTTTGGTAAAACTGGAGTCATGCTATAATTTTGATTCCTTCTTTTTCACTCAATAATATATCCTAAATATTTCCCCCAAAACAGGACTTTTAATGTTTCTGTATGGTGTAGTATTCCACCCAATAGTTGTATAATTTATTTGACCACGCATCTGCTACTAAACATTTAAATTAATCCAGCTTTCCCCCCCACACACACAATTTTAAGTAACACATTTGAAAAGATTCTGGAACATAATTTGCCTATATCTGCAATTACTGTCTTGGGCCAGATTCCTAGAAGCGGAATTTACTGGGTGAATGGTTTGAACTTTTCGAACTCGACACATACTACATTCCAGACAAGCTATACGACTTACACACCCACCAGCAGTATTATTACTCTGTCCCATCTGCATGGTTCTGATTAGAGGCCAAACGCAGATGATGAGTGGGCCTTGGCCCCAAAACAAAACAAAAAGAAAACCTTTGCCCTTTAAAAACAAAGGGTTGATTATAAATATGAATACCTGAAAGGTGAAACTTAGAGGGGACCCCTAAGAACCACAGCCCAGGAACTGTCTGTTCCAGTCACAGTAAACCAGCTGCAGTTTTCCTGAACTCAGGGCCTTTCTCTTGCCTCTAGGAATTTGTGAGCATTACTCCCTCTCTGGAACATCTCCAACCCACCCTACTCACTTGCCAACCTGCCTGCCTTTCTTCTCCAGAAAATTTTCAGTAATCCCCACTCTAAATTAAATACTCTTCCACTTTGCTTCAACAACACCCTACATTACCTCTATTTTAGAACTCATTTCATATACCAAAGTATAATTAATGGTCTGTCCCCTACACTAGATAGTGAGTTCCTTCAGGGCAAAGACTGTTCCTTCATTCCCTGTTGTAGTCTCGGCATCTACCAAAGTACCTGGGATACAATAGGCACTGAAGAAAAATTAATTAAATGAATTAATCAGTCATAAAGCAGAGGGTTTAGGGCAGGGGTTAGAGAACTTTTTCTGCCTGTAAAGGACTAGACAGCAAAAATTTCAGGCTTTGGGAGTCACATGGTCTCAGTCACAAATATTCAACTCTGCTTCTGTAGCACAAAAGCAGTCACAGACACTATGTAAATGAATGGACATGACTACGTTTCAATAAAACTTGGTCAAAACCAGGTGGCAGGCGAGATTTGGCATGTGGACCATAGTTTGCCAATCCCTGGTTTAGAGGAAATGATGATGAAAAGATCATAGAGACTTTTAATGCTTTAAACCCATGCAAAGTTTAGGTTAAATTGTACTTACACAATCAATTATTATCACTTTATACTCTCAAATTCCTTTCCTCTGTGACTTGGTCTGTAATGCAGAGTAAGGGGAAGGGAAACAACTGAAGAAGGTAAGAGAGGGTGGCACCATCATGGTAGCTGAGCTCAGGTGTCAGGCCTCAGTCAGCGGCAAAGAAGGATCAGCAGGGTAAGAAGCAGAGACGGGCTATGCTTGAAGGGATTTGCCAGGGCTTTTAAATTTGTACAGTCATTCTGAATAGATTCACTGAGTATTGGTAAACCTAGGTTAGAAGCACAAAGTATTATGAAAATAGACTAAAGATATGTACAGTCAACAGGTCAGAATTTCAATAGCTCAGAATTATGCATTGAATCAATGTACGTGCTTGTCTCCACAGGTCCGGGAAAAGGAGGAAAAATGACATCATTCAATGACAGAATGGCCATGCAGGTTCAAAGTCAGGCCCTTCTCACTGCTGATGCTTCCCTGCCTCTGACTCCACCGCCAGCTCGCCCCTTCCCCAAACCCATGCCGTCCCCACAACCCTCCAGCACTTCTACTCTTGGCTGCAGTGACAGAAGAGGCCTCGAGACAGCCTGTGTGACCACGGCCCGTCTCCTCTGGGCCATGCACGGTCTGCCCAAGGAGTTACTACTCTTGATCAGAGCCTTACTTTTCATCGTCCCTTCCTCTTCCTCATCCTCTGCATTGATCACCATGGTGCCCAGCTGGGACGGCAATGTGTCACCGTGCTCAATCATAGTACTGGCTCCATCGCTCATGGTGCTGGCCACACGGACGGTGCCCAGCTCGTCACCCGCTGCGCGAACCATCGTGCCAGAATCCAACTCATCCTCCTCCTGTAAAGGGGCAAAATCGCAAATTGAAGCTAATTGGATCAAAAGTGAGTTTTCTGAATTACTATCATCCAAATATTTCTGATTTGACACTTACTCAGGTTCTCAATCCACTTTGTAGAACTGAGAGCACTTATTTAAGCCAAGAACATAAATTTAGCCACGTAAGAGTAGTGTGTCTAACCCTAAAGGGCCCACTCCCTCTCCCCTTCTTAATAGTTTTGCAACATAGATCTAAGGAGCTCAGGTGCACACTCTTGGAATCTCAGGGTTGTGGGGGAGTCTCTAAGTGTAAAATCTACATATTTAGTATGAATCCTTGATTCCCCAAAAGGACACGGAAAAACCAAGTCTCAGACTTGAGCGTTCTCTTTCCCGAATAAAAAAGTTACACCGAATAAAAGGTAAAATTTGAAAGTATCTTAGGAAGCACTGTGAGAAGAGCACGCACAGAAGAAGCCAGCCTCTGGAGAGCCTTGGTCAAGGACAGGACAGACACATGTAAGAGGAGTCTCCAGCTCCAGGCTGATCCCACACCTACACATCTTACCCGGCGGCTTGGCAATCAGAATAACAAGCATTAATGCCTGAGGCCCCAAACCAGGCCTGCCACTCACTGAGTTTTCTTCATCCTCCTGGTCCACTTCCCGCTGCTGGGCTTCCTGGCGTTTCAATTTCACATCCATTGCTTCGTTAATTAAGTCCCGCAGTATAGACACTCCTTTGGCACTCTTGACAAATGGGTGCTTAAACAAGAAAGCGACAGATGCTGAGGACAGTTTATATGTACCAGTGCCAAAACAGTGCCTGGCACACAGCAGGTAACTGATATTTGTTAAATCAGTCATTGAATCTAATCTTTCTTATTCTGCTTTGGACAAAGACTAAACCACACTTGCTTTATAACTGAGCAGATGCACATTCAGCCTTCGCCCATCTCTTTTGGCCTGGTTGGAATTGTCTCCTCTCTTTCTCTCTGCCAAATCTAGAGATTCGCAACAGGGTGGTATCACCTCCTGGAGGAAGTTTTGTAGTGTTGGGAGCGTATAGTTACAATGCTTGAAGAATACAAACAGCATGGGAGGGGAGGGGAGGCAGGGGCACTACAATCCTACAAAGTGGAACACTCCGCACAACACCACACTGTAGCACATTCCGCACACCTTTCAATGTCTCAGAGTACATGTACGCTCTGGTAACTAATACTGAAAACTTTTTCCAGGGATAAGCAAATGATCTAGTAATTTGGGAGGTAAGCTTGGAGTGGGGGCTTAAATGAAATAAAGACACTGTTTAGAAATTACTGATTAACTTACCCTGCTTATTCTTTCTATTCAATGTACTACAGCATTTCTGACTATGTATTTAGGTAAAAACAAATTTAGTGTAAAAGTGTAGTTACCGCAGAAATACTTAAAACTAGTCACAAAGACACTTGAAACACAGGAATATTGCTGAATTTCATTTCTAAAAATGAAGTTTTTAAATTTTATTTATTTAATATATTTTCATTAATTTCACAGAGAGGAAGGGAGAGATAGATAGAAACATCAGTGATGAGAGAGAGTCACTGATTGGCTGCTTCCTGCACTCCCCCTGCCGGGAATTGAACCCAGATCTCCTGGGTCATAGGTTGATGCTCAACTGCCAAGCCATGCCAGCTGGGCAAAATGAAGTTTTTTTAATATTAAAACCAACAACCAAAATATCCTTCAATGGGGGATTGGATAAAGAGAATGTGGCACATACATACGATGGAATACTCAGCCATAAGAAAAAACAAAATACTGCCACTTGTGACTACATGAGAATATTATGCTAAGTGAAATATGAAACTGAAACTCATGGGCACAGACAACAGTGTGGTGGTTACACGAGAGAAGGGCGTGTGATAGGGCGGAGGGAAGAGAGGGCCTAATATATGGTGACTGAAAATGTTTTGATTTTGGGTAGTGGAGACACAGTATAATATACAGATATTGTATCACAGAAATGTACACTTGAAACCTATACAATCCTATTAACTAATGCCACCCCAATAAACTTAATTTTTTAAAAGAAAATAAATAAATATTAATGCCATCTTACATTTTTGTTGTTTGTAGCACAACTGTAAGAAATCTATGTGAAAGTTACATGTGAAAATTCTTTGGGGGGTGGTGCCTATTGTTTTCCAAACTTATTCTGATGTTGTCTCCAGAGTCTCTCTTTGTAATCCATTCTCTATTCTCTACCACCCATCAAAGGATATGGTCTCCAAGTTCTTTGTAAATACTTTATAGATTGAAAGTATGCCTCAACATGTAGTGAGTTCACAATACAGGAGATATCCTTTTCCATAAAACTTTATCAGTGCCCCAGCCAGGCAGGAAAAGAATTTTCCACTACACTTAGAAATAAGACCCAGCTTGTTTGCAAGAATATTATATTTCCTGTTGTCTCCACTTGGAAAGCTTGTAAAATCATTTCCCTCCTCTTATCACATATAAGTCTGGTCTGCTATTACCATTAGTTTTATGCAAGTGCCCACCCATTCATATTCCTGTATTTCGTGAATAGAATGGTTTCTGTTCTTGTTACTGCACTTAAATCTAAATTCTTTCACGAAGACAAGTACAGGTCTCTAACTACTTCATTATGTCTGTAAGTTGTGTAAGGCTGGACCACTTCTATATTGACAAATATATTATTTTATTATAAATTATTATCTTTATATGTCTCCATAATATCATAGACATTATACTGATTCTTTTTAAATTACGGGCATAAATAGGTTTATTTTCCATGAGTTTCATTCCAGAAGTAATGAGTGTTAAAAAATACATATATATATCTATAGGGTGTCCCCCAAAAATGTACACACACACTTTGAATAATTATAAAGGCAGAGTTTATTAAAATACATTTCATTTTCAAAATTGAGCTATCAGCTGTTAAAGTGTGTATATATATTTTTTGGGACACCCTGTATATATGGAGTCGATATGGTTGAAGACCACTGGCCTAGCCCAATGTAACAGCAAATATTTATCAAATCCATCCCATACTATCTTTAATACGTGTAAAGCATTGTTCAAAGTTACACATACCACTCAACTATCACAACTTATGAGACAGGTACTTTATCTCCATTTTATAAATAAGAAAATTAACATAACAGAGAGTCTATGTTACTTGCCTAAGGTCATAAAGTTAGTAAACAGGGAGTCGGGATTCAAACCTGGGCAGTCTGAACTCCAGAATCCCAGCTCCTAATCACTGAGCACACTTCCTGCCAAATCCCACACATCCTTCAAGGTCCAGGCAGAGAGTACCTCCTCTAGGAAAGCATTCCTGGTATCTCCAATCCAAAGTGGCCTCCTTCCACCCTGAGCTATAATAGCACCTACTATTAATCTCAGTTCTTTGCCAGAATTGGGTGGCACTCCTGCTTTGGAATAAGAAAGACCTAGGTTCTAATCTCAGCTCTGCTTTTACCAGCTGAGTATCTCAAAATGAGCTAACCTCTCTAAGCTTCCATTTTCTCACCTACAAAAATGAAATAATATCCATCCCTCACAGGGTCTATGCAATGATTAAATGATATAACATGTGAAAGTACCCAGCACACAGCAGGTACTCACTAAATGTCAATTTCCATTCTCTAATCCCACAGAGCCTTGTATTTTTTTGCCATATTGTCTTGTTCAATGATTTAACATTCTTTTCTACTCAGTTAGATCCAAACCTCCTGAGGAGCAAGAAATGTCTTATACTTCTTTACCATCTCCACGTAGGTGGGTTAACAGCATGTTTTGGTTGGCATGTGAACAAAATACAGAGGGAGCACCTCAAGTGATTCATACCTGTAGGAGTTGAGTGGCTGTGGCTCTCTGCTCAGGGCTCTTTACAAGACACTGCTTCACAAAATCCATGAAGTTATCTGACCACAGTTCTGGCTTTCGGAATGTGGGAGGAGGGTTGGTAGGAATCATAAAGATTGCCTGGTTAAAAAAAAAAAAAGATTTGGTAAAATAAAAGTGATGCTCTAATAAAAAAGTAACTAGAAATATATTTGAAGTTTGATAAAATGATTTTTCTCTTATCCACTGAACAGCCCACCCAAATTCCACAAGTCTAAGTACTTAAAGTAAGAAGTGTGACAATTAAAGGACATGATATAACTCGCCCTCTCCCTCCCCTTCCCTCTTCTTCTCCCCCTTGTTCCCCAAAACCTCACAATATCCAAGCTTTTTTTCCTAAAGATTTTTAAAAATTGATTTTTAGAGAGAGAGCAATGGAGAGGGAGGGAAGGAGGGAGGGAGGGAGAGAGAGAGAGAGAGAGAAACATCAATGTGACAATAAAACATTGATTGGCTACCTCCTGCAGGCCCCCTACCAGGGATGCAGCCCAAAGCCCAGACATGTGACCTGACTGGGAGTCAAACTGGCAACCTTTTGGTACATGGGTTGACTCCCAACCAACTTAGCCACACCAGCCAGAGCCCACCAAGCTTTTTAAAATTTCTGTTAACCACGGTACATTGTCGTTCAAAGTGAAAAGGCAAGACCTAAGAGCATCAATATCCTGAAGATAAAATCTCAGCCCCACAGCTATCAAATTTCCCTCCTCCCTGAAGGTTACCACCACTACTGGCTGTAAGCAGTTACTGCAAGGAGACCATAAACTCAGAAGTCCCCAAAGTCACAAGGGATTCAATCACTTCTAAGCCAAGACAATTCAACATACTTGGGGGAAAATTGGCCCATTACATTGCAGTTAGTTAAAAAAAATCAAAAAACTATTACTTATTGAGTTTCAAATAAAAGAGCCACAGTTAAAAAACAAACAAAAAAAACACACAAAACTCTTTGCAATAATCAGCTTAAATTATAGTCTTTAAATCTAAAAATATAACCAGTAAATCATCCTACCCTTCTCCACTTCTGCCCTTCCCAAAAGAGGGAAGTTTATCTTCGGGCCCATGAATACTTTTTAAAAAAACTATTAAGTCTTTCAATAGGAGAACTAATTAATCAGAGAAGAGGAGGAGCTGGGTTGGGAGGTATGAAGAATATAAAGTCCCCGAGGAAGGGTCGAAGTCTTGTAACAGTGCTGTGGTGAGGGGTCCTGGGAGGGGGGTGGTAGTAAAGCCTGGAAACCCCCTTAGGGTGTTTCAGTGGAGAGTAAACCTATGGGTTCTTAACACTCTAGAAGTAGATGGAGGTTGGCAAGTAGAGCCTCCAGATGAAGAGAGGCTGGTGATCTACGAACCAGAACTTACAATTTTAAATACATGCAAGGGCAAGGCAGGAAAAAGACAACATAAACCAGGCTGGGTACTAGTGACATGAGTTCAAAAAAATAGTTTGCTTTCCTCTTACCACTACTATAAGACAAACATTAGAGAAAACACTGCAGTAAGTGACAACTGGTACTTGGTAAAAAAGAAATCGTGGAGACTGATAAGAGTAGAAAGCCACAGGAGAAAACCACTACTCAGTGCCAGTCAGTGCTGCTATATTAAAATGTGAGCACTGAAACTAAAAAAATATACATTGCACAAATCAAACCAAGCATTTCTGTGGCCCATGTCCTGCCTAGGGCTATCGATACACAGCTTCTGGAATGATGAGGGGTAAGTTATACTTTAATTAGAGACTACAACTAGTGGAAGTGTATCATCTGGAGTCTAGACTGACACTTAATAATATATAATTAATCCATTTATCATTTGGTACCTAACCAAGTAAGTCATTTAACTAACTTTCTAATGATGACCAATAACTAACCACCCACTGGTTTCCCATCCACTTCCTTACCCTCATTGGATGGATATCGGCATATGGGGGCTTCCCTTCAGCCATTTCTATGGCAGTTATTCCCAATGACCAGATGTCTGCCACACAGTTGTACCCAATTTCCTGAATCACTTCTGGAGCCATCCAAAATGGTGTTCCTATTACTGTATTTCGCTTGGCCATGGTATCCTAAAATAGAAGGGAGAGAATACTAAGCATTAAAACTATTATGACAAAGACTATACTCAAGGCATGACCAAGCAAGTCACACAAAAAAATTCAAACGACCTAGAGACAAAAGATTCTCAGTCAGTTACTAAAACACAAAAAAATAACAATCAATTAATAAACCACTAAAATAAGATTGACAAAAATTAAAAAGATTACTAATAACTAGTGTTGACAAGAGCTTAAAAATTATGCACCAAAATACACTGGTACAGCATTCAGTAAGCAATTTGGCATTATTTATTAAACTTAAATGCCTATATCCTTTGATTCAAATCTATTTCTGGAGATGTATCTTATGTGTAGGTACCCCACAATATACAGGGGGGAGGTAGGTTTACTGTTGTGAGTACATGAAAGACAGAGTTTACTCTTGTGTTATTTATTATTGTATAATTTTCCAAATGAACAACTATAAAAGCCTACTTTTGTCCCACTCTGTGTGCACAAGTATTGTAGGAATATTTGTAATATGGGAAGAAAAAGGAAATAACCCAAATGACCATCTAAAAGAGGGAAGTTAAAAACAATAAATATCCATACAATGAAATACCACATTAAAAAAAAGAGAGATCTTGGCTGGCATGGCTCAGTGGTTGAGCATCGACCTATGATCCAGGAGATCGCGGTTCGATTCCTGGTCAGGGCACATGCCCGGGTTGCGGGCTCGATCCCCAGCAGGGGGTGTGCAGGAGGCAGCCGATCAACAACTTTCATCACTGATGTTTCTCGCTCTCTCTCCCTCTCCCTTCCTTGCTCTGAAGTCAATAAAAATACATTTTTTTTAAAAAGAGAGAGATAAATACATTTTTCTGGCATGTAAAAAATGTACAAGGTATATTGTGAAGCAAAAAAAACAGGTTACAAAATTAGATATAATATAGCCTGTTTTTGTAAAAGAAAAATAATGAAACAACTAGTAATAATAAATACTGTTGTTATATGGATAGCAAAAAAAAAAAAAAAGAAAAATCTCAAGTAACATGCACCCAATTATTAACATCAATTATATCTAGAAGTTAGAATTACTAAGGACTGCTTTCCACCCCATATACTTCTGTAACACACTATGGTTTACATGAGCATGTATTACATGTGCAATCAGAAAATTAAAAAAAGAAAATTATATATGCATATATGCATGTATATATATAATTTTAAATAATACACATTTTACATAATGTATACATACAGTGGTACCTCGGTTTTCGAATGTCTCCATTGACGAACATTTCGGGTTACGAGCATCGTAAACCCGGCAGTAAATGCTTCAGTTTTCAACGCTTCTCAGAAGTCGAACATGCCACATGGCTTCCACTAAGGGCAAGATCCTGAGGCCCAGCTGTCGGCTGCTGAGCCCTCGGTTTTCGAACATTTCAGAACTCGAATGGGCTTCCGGAACGGATTACATTCGGAAACCGAGGTACCACTGTATATTTTTACATAATATATACATATATGTAAAGTCTCAGTTTGGGGATTAAAGCAGTATATATAAATATAGTACACATGGGCAAATAACTACTTACATACTTCCCCAGAGTGGCATGGACCTAATGAAAGAGAATCTTTCTAGAATTCTTATATTTTAGAAAGAGAAGGATTTTAAACAACTAAGTATGTAACAGGACTTTCCAAAATCATCATCCACGTTCCTTCTGAAATGCTTGTAGCTTAAGTTAGGTTATGCCAGTCAGGAGCAAATGATAGGTAATATTTTTATATCGATCTCACTTTTTCAGTCCTACATAAAAAATTAACACAGGAACTATCTTACTGCTTAGTCATTTCCTTTGCTCTGAAACTTGAAATCTGCAGGGGTATTTTCAAACGGTGGTAGTCAAAATTGTTTTCAAGGATTACAACTAGAAATGAATATTTGGATAACCATAAATCTTTTGAAAACTAAGAGTAACAAGAGGATACTAAACCAACTAGGTCAGTGGAAAATATTAAGTCCAGAAACAGATTAACATGTTCCAGGTAGATTTAAAATAAAAAATAAATTAAAACATAATATCAGCTCTAAAAAGCAAACAAACAAAATATATCTATATAGTCTACCATTCAAGAAAACTGTTTGATATATAACTTTGTTGCAAATTTTAGTATACACCTGTCCAGAACTGTTCTTATTTTTCTACATATATTTCACATATACTTATATATTTTACAAAAGCGGACAACTCTAGACTTCCTGTTTTGAAAACACGGGTTTCTGCGTTGCCAGGCACTGGTGAGGCAGAAGGAGAACCAAGAGACTGTGCCCTGGAACTGAATGGGGACAGTGTTTTCAGTAACTGCCAACTGCTACCTAGATGTCTTGCTCAAGTAAAGCAGTTTGCATTTAATTTTTCTTCCTTTTATAAATATAAGGATGCAGCCCAATAGAATTTAAACTTCTACTCTGTCATTTCTTGTTTTATATTTTATTTTTATCAAAGTTAACTAAAGTTAGACTATGGGACCTGAACTCCAGGAAAGGATCTAAAATAATCTACTAGCTCTTTGATAACCTATTGGTACATTCTATGATTTTTTTTTACTAATGCAATTAAATCAAGTATTATATTTTAAAAATAAATAAGGATTTCCTTCTCAGGACAGCTGAAAGTTACCAGTACAAGTAACATTTTTTTGTTGTTGTTGTTAATCCTCACCCAAGGATACTTTTTCCACTGATTTTTAAAGAGAGTAGAAGGGAGGGAGGGAGGGGGAGGGGAAAAGAGAGAGAGAGAGAAACATCAATGTGAGAGAGACACATGGATTGGTTGCCTCCCACACGTGCCCAACCAGGGCAGAGGAACAAACCTGCAACCCAGGTACGTACCCTTGACCAGGAATCGAACCCTTAACCCTTCAGTGCGCAAGCTGACGCTCTAACCACTGAGCAACACTGGCCAGGGCAACAAGTAACATTTTTACTTACTGTAAGCTGACCTGCTACCCCAAAATCTGCAAGTTTTGCATGTCCTTCGGTGTTTAACAAAATATTTCCTGCCTTGATATCTCGGTGTATTTTTCTCATAAAATGAAGGTATTCCAGGCCCTTAAGCGTTGATTGTAATATTGTAGCTATTTCATCTTCTGTTAACTAAAAAAGAATGAGAAGTCAAAATTCCATCAGTTTATATCAGCACATTCGAAAAAGGGAGGAAAAAAGATTCAAACTCCTTTCCTACAATATAAATATAAGATCTAACTCAACATGTAAACAGCATTTGATAGCTTATACTACCATTGCTACACTCCCAAAGTTATATTTCCAGCCCAGATCACTTCCCAAACATGAGATTCATACATCTGCCTACACAACATCTCTAATGAATACCTAACAAGTATTATAAACATGTCAAACTCAGATTCTTTATTTCTGCCACCAGCCTACTCCTCTCCTTACCACCCATCCAACCTATTCTAGTCTTCCCAGTCTCTTCTCTCAGTAAAAGGCAATTTCATTCTTCCAGTTGTTTTGGCCAAAAACCTTGATGTCATCCTTGGCTTTCCTGTCTTCAAAATGTATTCAAACATATTCTTTGTAATCATCCTGGTCCAAGCTACCACCATGTCCTGCCTGAACTATTCTAATAATTTCCTAACAGGTCTCATTGTTTCTGCCCTTGACCCTCTACAATGTATTTTCCACACAGAAGCCATAAAGAACCTTTTAAAATGTAAGCCAGATCCACTCAAAATCCCAATGGCTTCCTAAGTCACTACAAATTAAAGCCAGTCCTCATCAAGGTCTTACATGACCTGGTTCCCAGCTACCTTCAGCTTCTACCACTTTCTACCTCGCCATCTAGGCTTCCTTGATGTTCCTCGAACACTCTCAGCACACTCCCACTTCTGGGCCTTTTCACCAGCTGTTCTCTCTGCCTACAATGCTCTTCATCCAGATTTCTGTATGACTTGCCCCCTCACTTCACTGTGTCTGTCTCTCACGTTACCTCATCAGAAAACCAGAGAGGCCTTCCCTTGCTCCCTCCATTCCTAGGCCATTCATTCTCTATTCCTTTATCCTACCTTATTGGTCAGTGCAGCATTATTACCATCTAACATATTATACATTATTTGTGCACCTATTTATGTAATGCCTTCCCTATTGGAAACATACACTGCATTTAAAAATGTCTTCGATCTGTCTACTACTGTATCCCTAGCACCAAGAAAGCCACCTGACACACAGTAGGGTCCTGAAAAAAACATAAAATGCTGGAGACTGACATATCTGATCAGTCCTGGTCCTAAACAAAATCAAGCCACAAGTTCTCACTCAGTTCCCCTTATGACAAATAACTCACAATCAGAAGGGAGCACATTGTGGTGCAAAAAAATACAGGAATAGAAAGGCCTTTTACTCTTGTCTCTATTTTTCAGCTGTGATTTAACCTAGTTATCAAACTTCTCTTAGTCTTCTTTTATTTCTCAGTTTCTCAGTCTATGAAATAAAAATATCACTTTTCTTCAAGAGTGTCATAAAAATGAAATAAGGCATGTCAGGACCCAGTAACTACTACACTATCAACCCATCAACAAATATTTAAGAAGCATCTATTATGAGCCAGGCACTATGCTAATAACATTAAAAATCACTAACAATTACAAAGCATTTCATCTATACTAGCCAACAATTTTGTAATATCATTTAATCCTTATAATAATCAAATGAGGTATGTACTATTATTATCATCACCATTTTCTAGATGAAGCTGAAGCACAAATTAAGTAATTTGTGCCAAAAGTCACAGAGCTAATAAATGATACAGCTTGCACTGAAGTCCAAGCAAGCACTATTGCAGGGTAGCAAGCTAAAATTTGTGGTACCTTCTGTGGCCAAAGGGAACAAAGCTCATCACTTGCTTCCTGGCTCCTTATTCTAAACAGCTGAGCCAATCACTATAGTATTGCTGCCCAAAGAAATATTTGTGAGCCACAAGTACAACTTTTAATTTTCTAGTAGCCAAATTTAAAAACCAAAAAAATAGCAAGCAAAATTAATTCTGATAATATATTTTACTTAACCATATGTATCTAAACTATTATCATTCCAACATGAGTTTAATATAAAAATTTAAAAATTTTCTACATTCCTTTTCTGTAATAATTCTTCCAAATCTGGTGTATATTTTATACTTACAACATATCTCAATTCAGACAAGCCATATTTCAAGTCCTCAATAACCATATGTGGCTAGTGATTATCATGCAATCATAGTAACAGCAAATCATCTTTCACAGAAAGTATTCTCTGATTAATAGGATATAGAGGAAGTTAATCTGTGAACATTGTGGGAAGGAGAAGAAAACTAAACCCAAATTGAAACATTTAAAATTTATTGCTTAAGGACTGGATAGTCATTTTTTTCCTAATACGAAATAAGCAAAGTATATAAGTATCATTAGATTGAATTGTTGTCAAAACTGTCGCATTTAAGAGACATCAAAGAGCAAGGAGGGGAAAGGAACCACCATGGAAAGGGGAAAATCTGACAGTCACCTCTGCCAGAGTGCACATAATAAGAGGCAGAAAAAAGAAGATGGTTCTAGAGACTAGCTCAGTGGCAATATTCTAGAAAGTATACTTACTGTTTTATTTCGTAATCGAATGATATCAGATACGGAACCAGCCCCACAGTACTCCATAACGATCCACAAGTCTGTGTTCTTAAAATAACTGCCGTAATATTTGACTACATGAGGACTAGAGAGAGAGAGACAATACAAATTAGTGGGAAAGTCTACAAACATCTCATGCTGTTATACACCTGAAAAATTTCTCTGCTCAAAAGAACAAGTATTCATATTTATGGTTAAAATGGACACCTTCCTGATAAGAATGTAAACTAGTATAACTTTTCTGGAGGGCAGTAAATAACAAAAGTGGAAAAAATGTATGGGTCCTTTAACCCAGCATTTCTAAGTCTACAATTCATTCTAAAAAAATAAGTTAGATATTCAAAAAGAAATGATTACCATTATAGTACCGTTTATAAAACTGAAAATGTAGATACCATCTAAATGTCAAACATTAGAGTTTAGTTAAAAAATGATGATATATACATATAATGAAATAACCACGAATCCATGGAAAATGTTACAGAATACTTGATAAAGCATGAGATTTCCTGTTCTCTCTCTCTCTCACACACACACAGATGGGAGATTATATAATAGTAAGCATAGTGAAGCTCCAAAAAGAGAGATGGAAGGATACGTATACCAAGTAGTTAACAATAATTATTTCTCCAAAGGGAAAAGTGACTTTATTTCCTTCTTTTTATTTGAATTTTTCCAAGAAGTCACAAAAAACCCACTATAGTCTATTAAAAAGGGAAAATTTGGGGTTTCAAGCCCAATGAAGGGAGATACCAAACAAGGAATTTCAGAGTAAAGTCAAACATCCCATTAAAATTAAATAATTTGCCATCTGAGAGCTACGAGCTTTAACTGGCTAGATTATTATCAGGGCTAAATAATGTTGCATAATAACTGAAGATGCTAAAACCAACTGGGATTAACTCTCACACTTTCAAGTCCCTTCATCCTTGGGAAACATGCCAATGACAAGGACAGCAGGAAAAACTCCCTCATCAGTGAATATTAATGAAGAAATGGATGAGTAAGTCTCTTAAAGTACGTATCACCACACTTGCTCGCCCCTTCCCTAAATTCCTGGGGTATTTACAGCTGCTACGAGGCACTTACTGCCAGGTACTTCCTGCCGGAACACACTCTATGCATCTTGTATTTTCAGCTAGATTTCCCTGTACATTTATATGACTGGCCTGTCCGATCAGCCTACTCCCACAGGGTGAGAACTCGGCCGTGTATTTCTTTGTATTCCTTACAGTACTTAGCACAGAGTAGGCTCTTCGAAATATCTCTTCTCTAATTACAGACATTTGTATACCGTTTGAAACACAGCTCTTGCATAGTTGCTCAAAAGTGCCAAAGTCCCAATATGTCAACTGGAAAGAGCTCCCATAATGTATCTTATGGGGGAGGAAAATCAACCCTGCTACCTTATTCTGGTCAAGCCAATTGAGAAATAAGAGGTTTTTATCTCATGTTGAGTAACCTGCAACGTATAGCGCATAAAAGAAAGGGAGGGAAGGAGAAGAGATACGACTGCATTTATGAGTCTGTGAGACTTAAGGGCTCCTGGGCAAATTTCCTAGCAGGCAGCTCCCCCTGCCCTAATGCTGAAGCTTCACAAAAGAAACAGGAGGTACCAAGTTGATCTGCTGATCAAAAGAGCTTCGGAAGAACGAATGCGGCCTCAAGTGCAAACTTTCTTGCTCTCCTTTCAACTCCCTAGGGCTGGCATTGCCCCTAAGTCTGTGTTTCTCCCATATCTAAACGGTGCCGGGGAAGCCTGGTCCATCACTGTGACCACCCATGCTGTCACGGAACTTCAGGGCAAACCACGTGCTTTTCTGCGGTTGCATGTTGCCTGACTTCCTGCTACAGCATTTGACAAACTTAGTTCCTCAAAAATAAAATACTTAAGTACTCTTAGCTTGAAAAATTTCTTAAAAATATAAAGAAAGGAAGAGCAAGACAAAAATAAGTACTCTCTTTTAACAGATCTGTATATTCTAAGGGTTCTAAAGCCAAAAGCATTTGAATTCTCTCTTCTTAACTGTCTCTGTAGAAATGTTTTCTCAATAGGAAGTAAGATATCATTAAAAAAAAAAAAGCCCACACCACCTTCTCCCTCTCTGTCTCTTCTTCCTAGTTTTGAAAAGGGCTTACTGAAAAAACAAAACAAAAAACTACGCAGAAATAGAAACTATAAAAGTTTGGCTACTAAAACACAAACTTTTTCATCATGTTTTTTCCCTGGGGAAAAAAAACATTCATTGTGATTCCATGAAGCTCTCTCGTCTGCAAAACATCTAAGTAAATACAACTCTAGGCATCAAACTATTTAAATAATCACGGCAAATTCAAAACCATGTTCTCGCCAAAGTAATACCACATGCCTTTACCTGTCACATTGCTGCATTATAGAGATTTCTTTGATTATCTCCTGCAGGTCTGATTCCACAGGAACTTGCTTAATAGCCACAACCTGACCGGTCTCTTTATGAATAGCTTTGTATACGCTGCCATAGGACCTATAGTTGGAGGAAGGAAAACATTTATAAAGTCAAAGCAAGCCAAGACATAAAAGTGGTAAAACACAAGCAACTTACAACTCTAATTTATATGTCTAAGTGCCTAATACATATATACTTAGCTATATTTGCAAAATTGAGATAGCTAAGGTACTTGGCGGGGGGGCGGGGGGGGAATTGCCATTAAGAGAACTACCACAAAATTGCCTCTTAAAAACTTGACACTTAAATTTTACTAAATGTGTTAGCATGAAGTAATTATTATAGTAGCTCCACTGAATGCCTGATGTCTGCCAGAAGCTGTGCATCATCTCAGTTCATCCTTACAAACAACAATGAAGGGGTCATCATCTCTTTCACAGGTAAATGTAAAAAAGCTTAGAGGGAATACATGACTTGGCCAAGGTTACGTAAGTGATAAGTAAGTGTCCAGAATTTGAATCCAGTTGTGACTGAATGCAAAGCCTATGCTCACTCCACATCTATACTGGGTCACAGAAGTGGAAGTCTTTGTTTCCTTGTGTTCACTCTAGTACCAAGAACTCTTTCATTCCTTGCTCCTCTTACTTGCAATAAAGCTTAAAGCACTACAGAAATGAATTAAAGATCTAAGTCTCTTTAAAGCCAGTATCAGGTGAACAGAGCACATATTCTTTTTGCCTTTTACTCCGTCTTCTAAGGGATTATTACCAAAATAAAGAAAAAGCATATGTATTCATTATATTTGGAGGCTACAAGAGTATTAGATTTAGAATCTAAAGACCTAGGATTTAAGTCCTACCACCAAATTTACAGATAGTTTTAACCCTGTTGTACCTCAATTTTCTCATCTGTAAAATGAAAACACAAACTATTTTACAAGACAGTTGTGATGGTCAAATGACATGCCATCATCATTTTAAATAGACTGTATCTTCACTGCAATTCTGATGGTTGTCAGTGAAATAATGAGAAAACTGTCTTTCATGTTTCCCAAATACACCTGCTTCTTCATATTCTCTTGATAAGAAAAGATCAAAATAACAGTGTGACCTATATCAAAGTAGCTAAGTGCTCTAAGCTGCCAAAACTGTACTCAAGAATCATTTCAACGTCTTTTTAAAAATCTATGCAAAACACATAAAAAATTTCCACTCCATCAGAATCCCTCATGTCGACAAAACTAGTATTGTGACTCTTAAATGTTACAGAAACTTTTTTTTATAAGAGTAAAGCAACCATTGACCACATGGAGAAGACCCTTCTTCCTTGCTAAGGTAATCCTCTGATTTGTTGGGGTGGGGAACACCTTGTTCCAGGGGATAAAGCTCAGTGGTCCGAGCCAGCCACAACAATCTTATTTCCTTCAGTCAATGATCTAGTTCTGGACAATGAAATTTGAGGGGAATTCTGCTGAAGGGTTTCTGATAAGACTTTCTTCCCAGGTAAGAGAGAAGCACACAAGGCCCATTTTTACTTGCTACTTCCTTTCCTGCTTTGGTTACTGTCATATGAGGCATGATGCTTGAAACTAATGTGGTCATCTTGAAACTATGAGAATTACACAAATGCCAAATCATTATTCAAGTCAATTAACCATTCTGGAATCTTTCACCTCCAGATTTATTAGTTATTAAATGCCCTTATTGATTCACCACTGTTAGTTGGGTATTCTGTCACTTTTATCCAAAGTTATTCTTGATACGCTAATTCCTATATGTGTGAAAATGCCTTTATTTCACCTTCATTTTGGAATGAGTTTTGCTGGACACAGAATTCTTCTTTGACAATAGCTTTCCCTCAGCATTTTTACTGCAATTTTCCAGGTTCTATTGCTGTTCAGAAGTCAGCTATCATCAGATTATCATTTTTCACAGGTAATCTCTCTCTACATAGCTTTTAAGATTTCCTCTTCATCCTTAATATTCTACCATTTTACTATAATTTAACTAGCAGTCAATTTATTTGGCATTTCATAAACTTCTTCAATCTGAAGGCATATGTCTTTCTTCAAGTCTGGAGAAGTCTCAACATTATCTCTTTATTTCCTCTTTATCTCTTCTAATATGTCGTTCTAAAATTCCTCTTGGACCTGTATTGGACCTCCTGAATCCATGCTGTCTTCCTGTTTTCTAACACTGTATTTCTGTCCTGCATTTTGTGATTGGTTTCACTTCTCTCTTCCAATTCACAAATTCTCTTTTCAGCTTCTCTAGTTTACTGTTTATCCAATTTATTAGGCCTTTAGAACTACAATAGTTGTTGTTTTCTTATAGATTCCCAATTTTTTGTTATTCATGGAGCTGACTAATCGTGTAAATAATCTGGTATTCTTTTAAGGATGTTATTCCCTTCTTTTATCTTTTTGAAAATCATAAACAAATATGTTAAATCTCTTTCCAGACTGCTCCATTATTTCTACTTCCTCAGGTGTGAATTCTCCCATTTGTTAGGTCTGGTGATTCTCTCATGGCTGTGGATTTGCTTGTATGAGTTTCCTTTTATCTTGAATTATTTTCTTCTATATAATGCTCACTGTCATGAGCACTCCATGACATCATGATGGTTTCATAGTTCCCTCAGCCCGGTCATCCAGATTTTGTATTAGAAGTTTGGGGGCTTTGCCCCTCGAGAGACCACACCTGAATGCACTCCAGGCCCATTTCCTACCATCAGACCAGCATCTCCCCTTTCTCACCAGACCATAGGCAAATGATACTTTTTAGTGGTGATCAGACAACTTTATTTCAGCTTTAGTTGACAGACGCAGAGCCTCATCCCTGCCCACAACTTCATATAGGAAGCCCACCTGCAATCTCCTGACAAGGACAGGCATGCTTTACTCCTCTTACTATTATAAATATCTTTCCTATCATTGGTCCACAACTGGCTATGTATCCTAATATTTAAAAAATTAATTTTCACTCATTATTCTTATATATTTACAATGGAAAGGAGAGGTCTCTCCATACACTCAACTCAGCAATGTTCATCAGAACACGCTCCGTGCTTCCCTATGCTATCTTAATAGCAAAGAAAACTCTGATGGCTCAATGAACTTTAACTGGCAAAGATGTGGGGAAGTAGGTGTTTCCCATAAGCCATACAAGGCAAGGGTCAATGTAGAAAAACAGAAATATCTAAGGGCAAATTAACTAGGTACAAATCTTAACATTACCACTCACTAGCTCTGAAACCATGGGCAAGATGTTTTTATCATTCTATGATAAAAACCTAAATGAGTCAATGTGTAAACCGTTAAATAAAATAGGGAAAAGGCACTAGGCTCTAATTCAAAACACTTTCTAAGTGTTGTCCAGTCATCCTCGTTTGGAGCTTTGGCTTTACTGTCCACAGATCCACACAATTTCCTTAAAATGCAGACTGACTGCAGCCTCTAGAATCCAATAATGTCCTTAGCCAGAGCTCATTTTACAAGGCACAAGTCAGTAAGAGTTCGCAATCCATTCATTTTCCAGAACAGTTTAAGGATGGCATTGCAGTTTGTGCTGAGAAAGTAAGTGCAATTAAGATATTCTTTCAGGATTTTGCTACTTGGATAAGGCTTGATCAGGCCATGATGACAGGAATCCAAGCATTTGTGGAAGAATAACATGGGAAGAAAGACTTGAAGCATTATTTGTTTTCTCCCTGGTAATATTTTTATAGGGAAGTTTCCATAGATAAGGATATTCATAGATCTAAAACACAATTTAAAATAATCATAATTAGCTTAGTTCTTCCTTACATTATATTGTCTATAGCTTTCTTTTGACATTCCCCAAACCCAATCAACCCAGAGCTCCCTTCAAGAACACCTAAATATACGTGAAGACTTAACATTTAACTGATTTGACATGAGAAGGTCTGAAAAAATGCTTCAGTTAATACAGTTAAAAATAAAATAATAGTTGCCACTTACTGAGCACTCACTATGTGACAAGCACTATATTAAGTACTTTATCCCCATTATCTCATGTAATATACTCTACATAACCCTAGGAGGGAGATACTAATATTCCCTTTTTATAGCTGAGGCTTGTGAAGTTTCAAAATGTTAAGCAATTTGCCGAAGCTCACTCGTTTATTATGACTAATACACAATAGAGCAGATGTTTTAACACAGGTCTGTCTGACTTCAGAGTCTATACCCTTACTACTGTAACATACTTCTATGAAAAAATGAAAGAAACAAATCAGTTACATAGTCAGGTATGCCTAGCACTCTTTATCTTATTCAAATCATAACCTGTGATCGTTGCTAGATTAAGGACCTTAGATTCATTTCCTTGAGGAAAACAGCAAGGATGCCAAGCTAAAGCTGAAAGAGGCAGGCAGGAGATGCAGGCGACTGTTGTTTTCCCACATCTTCAATGCTGCCAAGTCAACTTGCAGTCTTCAGATTCATCTTGCACTTGTCTTTAAG
Organism: Miniopterus natalensis; assembly: GCF_054644295.1. Classification (NCBI taxonomy): domain Eukaryota; kingdom Metazoa; phylum Chordata; class Mammalia; order Chiroptera; family Miniopteridae; genus Miniopterus; species Miniopterus natalensis. The sequence goes on from NC_142087.1 coordinate 5,543,992, forward strand.
CAGCACAGATGGTGTCATCTTTTACTTCCCTTCTCTGCTGGATTTCATGCTTGATTCCAAAAACTATTTTTTCCAACATACAAAAAAAGGATGACTGATGCTTTTACAAGGAGGTAATCAAAGAAAAAACCTATTCCATGTAATCCAGGATGGGGTTTAACATGATTATTGAACTATAAAGGCATAAATGACACTAAACCCCAAAATAATCTAATGACATATAAGACTTGATTTTAAAGAGCAAACGGTAATTAGACAACAGACATTTAAAGTCAGAACATACAGTAAACAGACAACAGACATTTTTTATAGTTAATACTTCTGGTCTTGTCTTGAACCAGTACTCCCAAGAGAATTAAAAAAAAACCACACTCACATACACTTATTTGCTTATATACACAGACTATTTCTGAAGGATACATAAAAAACTGTTACACTGGTTGCTTCTTAGATGCTGAGAGATAGAGGTAGGGGGCAGATTTTTTCACTGTATACACTTTTATGCTTTTTGAATTTTAAATATTCAAAAATTAACAACAATAAAAACTTAAGAAAGGGTATCCCTGATATTTTAGTGTCCCAGTAATTACAGGAGAATAAATAAACACACACAAGAATTAAAAGGATATGTAAAAATATAAAAAATTATGTTGTAACCTTTGTGCATCATGAAAGTTAATAATAGCCACTGGCTATTGTTAAATATCGTGTCACCAGTACATTACAAATTCACTCACAAAGCTGTGTTTAAGGAAATCCACTGGTTCCCAACCTGGGATTTTGGATCTCTTAGGAAGCTATAAAACTAGCAATCGTCCTTGATTTATTTACTATATTTCACAATGTTGGGCTAACTAAAATGCTGAATTCCATTTTTTAATGAAACAACTTATTAAATATCAATCAGAAGCTATAATAAAAATAACTACAAATAAAAATGTCTAATAAAAAAATGTTAAATGAAGTATAAACTAATTAGTGCTGTCAAATAGATAAAATCATGCAAACCATGGTTTCTACAAGAGTAAAAAACAAAACAAAAAACAAATAGATGTCCGTGGTGTTAAAAAGACCAGGAGTCACTTAATCTGTCTATAATAGTGACTGGGGGGAAGAGGGAAAGGGCATTTCAAGTTGTAAATTTACCTCCAACCCCACCCAGAGCAGTGCCAATATGCATCATTCCTTTTTCTTCTCTTTAGGTTTGCAAAATATTGCCATAAGAAAGGTTAATATTCTTCTGGTGTTGGGGCAAGAAAATGATTGAGACCTACTGGCCTACCTATATTTTCTGTACACTCACCCTTCTCCAAGTTTCTCTAAGACATCAAACACTTCTTCTGGTTGTTTAGTTAAACTATCTTCATCCAACTTTTTCAGCTGCCTGTGAATGAAGAAATATAAACACAAAATACATTTTACTTGCTAGCAACTAGAACACGAAATACATTATTTTAAAATTAGCATCTTAGGAACTTCTCTACAAACTCTTCACTAGTAAACAACAACAAAGGTAAACTAAGAGACTTTGAAGGAATCTGAAGGGCTGTCCTATGGAGGATGTGTCCTGGGTCACCCCAATGAGCAAAATCAGGACCAGATGATGGAGAGCTACCAAGAGACTAACTTCAGTCCAACAGGTGTAAGAATTTTCTTTTTTTCCCTTCCTTCCTTCCTTCCTTTTTTAAATATCTTTATTGATTTCAGAGAGAGGGAGAGAGAGAGATATAGAAACATCAATGATGAGAGAGTCCTTGATCGGCTGCCTCCTGCACACCCCCAACTGGGGCTCGAGCCCACAACCTGGGCATGTACCCTGACTGGGAATCAAACCAGGATCTCCTGGGTCCTAGGTTGACGCTCAACCACTGAGCCACATCCAGCCAGGCATGTAAGAATTTTCTAACAATAAAAGTAGTTCTAGCCCTGGCCAGCATATCTCAGTGGTTAGAGCACTGGCCTGTGCACCGAAGGGTCTGGGGTTCAACTCCTGGTTAAGGGCATGTACCTGGGCTACAGGTTCCATCCCCACCCCCAGTTCCCGCACATGTGGGAGGCAACCAATTGATGTGTGTCTCTCATATCGATGTTTCTCTCTTTCTCTCTCTCCCCCACCCCCTCCCTTCCACTCTCTCTGAAAACCAATGGAAAAAATATCTGTGGGTGATGATAAAAAAATTCATTCATTTATTCATTTAAATTTTAAGAGCCCATGAATTAAAATGGTATAACTATCTCTTCAGAAAAAAGGTTTAGCCTGGCTGGTGTGGCTTAATGGTTGAGCGTTGACCCATGAACCAAGAGGTCACTGGCTAGATTCCCGGCCAGAGCACATGCCCAAGTTGCAGGCTTGATCCACAGTAAGGGGCATGCAGGAGGCAGCAGATCGATGATTCTATCCCTCTATCCCTCTCTCTTCCTCTCTCTCTAAAATCAATAAAAACACATTTTTAAAATAAGAAAGAAAAGAGGTTAATGTAAGGTTAACTATGAAATGAAATGTGGTCTTAGATTGGAGGCCAAGGAAGACATACAAGGCTCTTGCTCACCATTAGCAAGTTGCTGATAATGTTGACAATTTTGTGGAAACACAGATTCTACAGGTATCACAGGAACAGGAAGTGGAAAGTATATGCTTAGACATGATCAAAAGTGAAAAATAACTAGGCAGCTGAGAGTTTCAAAAGGTATCACAAAGGCTTTCCCACAAGTAGCCATGTACCTCTGACTAGTTCCCAAAATCAAAGATATATGGTTACTTATAACCTCCAGATAATTCAGATTTTTCTGTCTATGCTAGACAACCATAGCATACATGGGAGGTTATAAATTAATAGTATTATTTTTAAACTCTGAGACATCTGAAAATTATTAACAGGCTTAAAAAAGGAGGTTGCTAAGGTATATTTGTATGCGCATATATATCTTCTACACAATGACTTCCTGAAACTACAAAAGACAACAAAGAAAGGAGAGCTCAGGAAATGGTGAAATATGGAAGTAGTCACACTGGAGATTTCTTTGTAAAGAAAAAGGTCTAAACTAGCTGAACAATACCAATTTTTACCCCCTGCAAAAAAAAAAGACTTGAATTTTAAAAATACACACACACACGTGTAACTTCCTAGAGAAAATAGCAAAACCAGAAGACAACAAAAAAACTCTAAACATATCAAGTGTATCTATCAACAAAAACTGAGCTCAAAAGAACAATCTAATAGAATTTTCTAAATATCAAAGACTATGTACTAGAGAAATGGAGTTTTGCTCCAGGTCAATAATTGTCATAACTTGAAATTTAACATAACAAAATGACCACGATGACCTTTGAAAAACAAAAGGTCCTAAAAATTAAATTCCAATGACATCATTAAAAACTCCCAGCTTCCAAACATAAAGGGCTGAAGTGAAACTCCTCTTAAACTTCAGAAGTAAAATTTTTTTAATATGTTTATTGATTTGAGAGAGAGAGAGACATTGATGTGAGAGAAAAACATCAATCGATTGCCTCCTGTATGCACCCTGACCAGGGATTGAACCTGCCACCCTTCAGTGCATGGGACAACACTCAATCAACTGAGCCACACCAGCCAGGGCAGAAGCGAAATTTCTATGAACTCAGAAGTTAAAATGACATCTAATAAATCAGGGGATTTTTTGGGAAGCACTGAATTTATAACTATATAAACAATGGACAATACCTCATTCCTCAAGTGTAATGAACATCCTATAAACAGTTTATATTAAGGAAGATCAAATGTGTTCCTTGAAGTGTTGACTTTGTGGTTAACAAAAAGCTAAACTCACTATTTCAACTACATGGGGACCACGGCATAACAAAGGAAACTGCTGCTGCCATGAGAGACAGCTGTAAGCCTCTGATAATACTTTGACAAGTCAAACTTTATATGACTGCTCAGATACTTTTTAAAAACAATCTAAGTGCTCTTTTGTTTGTTTTTGGTTCTGGCTTAAGGGTTCTTTATATCGCTGGTGCCTAATAACCCAGAGGTGGTCAATAAACATTTGCTAAATGAATTAACAAATGTAATTATGGGAATCATAAACCTTTATCATCAGTCTTTGTGAGTTTTCAAAATAAAACAGAATTTTACGCCCTGGCCAGAGTGGCTCAGTGGTAGAGTGTCAGCCCATCCACTGAAGGGTTGAGGATTCAATTCCCAGTCAAGGGCATACACTAGGGTTGCAGGTTCAATCCTCAGCCCCCGTCGGGGCAGATGCGGGAGACAACCAATCAATGTGTCTCTCTCACATCAATGTTTCCCTCCCTCCTTCCTTCCCTCTTCCCCTCTCCCTTCTACTCTCTCTAAAAATCAATGGAAAAAATATCCTCCAATGAGGATTAACAACAAGAACAAAACAAAATTTCACCCTAAGGAGTATTACTGGATTATCAACAAATAGGATTGTTATGGAATATCTTTTGATAAATGACTTAATGATATTTTATACCATGAGTCTCCATGGAAGAAGCACTACATAACAGCCCAACTCTGATGATTCAGCTCTCTCAGCTGGGACTTGCCCAGGTCCTAGGTAGTTTCACAGCTTGCTCATAAATGAACAGGCCTGGCCAACACAGCCTCCAAGGACCAAATGCCAACAGATGCTCTTCTCCTAAGTCAGGTGGCCACCTGCATGGCCAGCGTCTCAGAAGTGCACTCTATACCTTCCACTACACTATTTATCTAATGGCAACTCACTTATCAACCTCCCACATAACCATCAACTTTAATCTATCATCACTCACTTTTGACACACAAATGTCAAACTCATGAACACAGAGCATTTCCTGCATTGGGATTGCTATACCTTGCTAGAAACACATACTGTCTGAACCTTTGAAAAGACAACTTATACCTTTCCAAACACAAATAAGGATGTTTATGAAGCAGTTGCTCACAGGTTTGGCTAAATCTCAAATTTCTTTCTCTCATCTTAGAACTCTAGTAAAGTTCATCTTATTTTTGTATACCCATGCCTCTCTCCACATGGTATTTGAGATACGTGGGTTACGACAAATAAATAAGACAAATTGATGACTTTTTAAAATGATAATAAAATTAATGTGTTCCCTGACCCCTCAAATTCATGTTGAAGTCCCTCCGAATGGGACTGTATTTGGAGACAGGGCCTTTAAAGAGGTAATTAAGGTAAAAGTAGGTCATATAAGTGGGCCCTAATACAACATGACTGGTGTCCTTATGAGAGGAGAGGAGGACACAGATGGTTCAAAGGGAAGATGGTGTGAAGGCATAGGAAGGAGGCAGCCACCTACAAACCAAGGAGACAGGCATCAAAAGGAACAACCCTGAGGACTCCTTGATCTCAGACTTCCAGCCTTCAAAACTGTGAGAAAATAAATTCCTGTTGTCTAAGTCACCCAGTCTGCGAAACTGACATGGCAGTCCTAACAAACTAGTACAAATGATGATAAAGTTAACCTGCTGCAAACTAGGCAGTCCACTAGTTATGAGAGCAGGAAAGCACCAGTCATTTTAAAATTCGGTCCTGCAATGCTCTTCTCTTGCACATGTAACACATTTTCTAAAATTCAAAAGGCACAGGAATGAATGTCAAAAAACAAAAAGGTTTACTCTACTGCCAAGATTACACAACTCAAGGCAAACGTGGAAACAAAACTCAGATGCCTAATCGTCTTTTCGATTAAACCAAAGCCTCAGAGAAAGAATCAACATGTTTCAGAAAAAAATATAACCAATGTACGGATCACTATGGTGCTATAGAAAACCTTGCTGATATACACAAGGCCCCGGGAAATAGGGGTACTTCCAGAGAGGCATCAGAGTGAGGCAGCTAAGAGCATGGACTCTGGACCACACTGCCTGGATTAAAATCCCAGCTCTGCCACTTACTAACTGTGGAATCTCCAGCAAATCACTAACCTCTCTATGCCTCAGTTTTATCACCTGTAAAATAGAGGTACAGAAATAGCCACCTCGTAGGACTGTTGTGAGAACCAAATGAGTCAATAATAAATTGAATAATATGAAATTACCATTTTTATAGGTCAAAAATGGTCAAATATCAGCAATTCCATATGGTTCAACAGGAGACAACGAAAGCACTGAAAACAGTGTCTGGCATTCAGTAATGCTGTATGAGTGTAATAATCATTATTATGTCAGTCTCAGCACACCAAAGCTGGGTGAATTATGAGTCCATCCCACCAGCTATTTGCCTCCTGCAGTGTTTGTGCACTTCAAAAACAAACCCCAAGTGTGCAGCCCAGGCTGCCAATCCCTTCCCTTCACCTCTCCATTGCCCCGCACTCCTACACACTGAACACTTCCTACTTTAGTGCTCATTCTGCTGCAGGAAGTCAGAGGTCTCTGTGAAACAGCAGCTAACTATGCTGCACCTCAGAGAAGCATGACTCCCTCAATTTATACTGTTTGCTCTTCTCCAGATGTAGCAGAGTGACATAAGACCCTGGTGTCCACAGAGCAAATCAATGATACAACTGCAACCAACTCAGGAGCTTAAGACTTTCTAGGCTCAGCCACCTCCCTGATCTTGACTTAAAACAATTCCAGGTAGCTATAGGATCTGGAGCTAATACTCACAAAACAATAGAGGCCTTAAAAGGGCACAGTGACCCAGACCTAGAGCAAAGAAAGAAACTCATAGGACTGTGTCTCAAATATGGGCCTCAATTTGCCCATCTTGAAAATATTCTATTTCCTTATCTAACTCCCAACATTGGGTTTTGAAGGGCTGTGGAGGATGTGAGGGGAATAAGACACTGGATATCGGGAATGAAAGATGCCATCGCCATGCTAGAGTAAGGACACTACCAAGACCATCTTCCTAAATGCTATCTCCTCGAAGCCCTCCCTGGCTAGGCCTTTACCCCTTCACGGTTCACCTTCAGCCTTAGGAGCAAAGAGTTCCCTTCATCAGATCCTCCCCCCACTGCACCCTTCAAGTGAGACTCCCTCCCTTACAAAGTTCACCCAGCCTTCCTCTCTGCTTGTCCGGATCCACCCTCAGGCGGACCCCTTATAGGCTCTCATCTTGCTTCAGCATTCCCCCTCTATCAGAGAGTCCCTTCCAGGATAGCCTTCCCCCAGTAACACCCCCCACGCCCTTAGCAGGTGCTCTCCCTAACTTGTCTCCGCGTTCCTCAGCACTCGCTCCCTTTAGCATTGCCCTCCTACCCCCACCAGAACGTCCCCCCACAGCAAGTGCTCTCCCTAACCAGTCCTACGATTATCCCCCTCCTTGCGTGCTCCCCTCCGGACGCCCCATCCGCCAGAGGTCCCCGATTCAGCAGGTGCCCTATCAGCCGGGTCGCCCCGCCCCGCAGATCCCTTCCCCCCCAGGGGCTCGGACACGGGTGTCTCCCCTCCGCCAGTTCCCGCCTTTCCCTCCCCAACCCCCTCCTCTTAGCCAGTGGCCCCTCACCGGCGAGGCGGATTCCGCAGCTGCACCGTCTCCATGGCGCTGCCGGCAGCCGCCCAGACCCGCTCACTGCTCCATCCTGCCCCCGACCTCCCAGAGCCCGCCCCGCAGGCCCTCCCACACTTCCGCTTTCCGCCCATTCCGGAAGCCGGGAGGGGCTAGGGGAGCTGGGCGGGGCCGCGAGGACGGGGCCCGGGTCACGTGGTGCGCCGGGGCGAGGACCCGGAACTGGAGTCAAGGAGGCTCCTACTCCGAGCGTCCCATGCGAAGCTCGGGACTCGAGGACCTTGTCTCGTTGCAATGCTGTTTGCCCACCGCGGTTGCTCCCCAGGCCTCGGTCCCGACCCCTCATTTCTCAGAAGGAGATACTGAGGCTTCTTGAGAAGCGCTGGCTTTTTAAGAACTGTGGATTCTTAACAAGCCAAGTTGTACTGTATTCATGGGGAGCTCTGCTCCAGGGGCTCCTGGAGGAACTGGTGGGTTTTTAGCTTTCTTACCTGGTTGAATTCTTGTTCCGGAAGGAGGCTGGACCCTGCATACTCAGTCCTTGCATGTCCCAGAACATGAACCTGCAAACTGTCCTACCCTCTTTCTTAACTGCTTCACCATTGTGTCACTTTGCAGGCATAAAAATAACTAATGTTTACTTAGCTCTTGCTATGTACTTGCTTTCATATATTATCTCATTTTAATCATTGTATCAAGCCGGTAACGTTATCCTCAATTTTATGTATTATTTGACACAGTGCTTACTACGTTCTCAGTGCTTTAGTAATGTTAACTCATTTAATGCTCTGATCGGCTCTATAAGGTAAGTACCCTTATTACTCTCATAAGGCCACAGAGGTGAAGGTCGCAAAGCTAATAGTGTAGGTTTAGGGTTTTAAAGTCAGGTGAGTCTGATTCTAGAGCCTGCACCACCAAACTGGACAGCCGCTGATGTGTACCCTCTGAACATGAGTCAGAGACCTTCCTTTCCTGTCTGAGCTCAGTTTTAATTATTGCCATTGATAAGTCTTTAGTGAGTGGTAGGAAAAAGGCAGATGCCACCCAATTTACCATGGGGATAGTTACGGAGAAAACTTAGGGCAACCTTTCATTGTTTTGTTTTAGTCTTTTTTAATCCTCACCCGAGGACATTTTTTCCATTGCTTTTCAGAGAAAGTGGAAGAGAGAGAGAGAGAGCGCGTGTGCCACATGGATGTGAGACAGACACATCAATTGGTTGCCTCCTGCATGAGCCCCAGCCAGGGCTGGGATGGAGCCTGCAACTGAGGTATGTGCCATGGACCAGAATCGAGCCTGGGACCCTTCAGTTCATGGGCTGATGCTCTAACCACTGAGCAAAACAGCTAGGGCAGCTTTTCACTGTTTTTAATTTTCCTGCTTCTCCCAAAGTTATGCCATCTACGAAACTTAACACCTGAACAAATGCCCTTGAGGGCCACCCAGATATGGTACCCCATATTCTAAAAGTTGGATAATGGAGCCATTACCCTGACACAGGAGGAAAACATTTACTGAGGAGCTGCTATGTGCTAGTTATAATCCTAGCTGTCACTTAATCCTTAAAACAACACTATGAAGTAAGAATAATTATCCTTAGTTTACAGGTAAGGAAGCTGAGACTCACATATACACAGCTAGTGAGAGCAAAGGTTTTAACCCAAGACTGTCCTGATCCACAAAATTCATGTTTCATTTGCCACTTTGCTCTATCACAAATCTGTACAGATTGCAGTGGGATCCCTGAGGAAGTAAAGATCAAGGAGTTTCAACAAAGTTCAGAAAGCCATTACAGGTCCCTCCTGCAATAAGTCAGTTTTCAATCCTTTGAAGTTCCCTAGCAGTTTTCCTATACTACTTGACTGTTCACCTTATGTTTAGACCCTGCTGCCCACTGGATTTTTTCCTCCTTGAAGGATCTAACCTCCCATTGTGCCCACATACTCATCCCTCTAAATGAGTAGGTACTCAATAAACATTAAAAACACCAAGCCCTGGCTGGTGTTGCTCAGTGGTTAGAGCATCGGCCTGAGCACCAGAGGGTTAGGGTTCGATTCCTGGTCAAGGGCATGTCCCTAGGTTATAGGTTTGTTCCCTGGCCGCAGTCAGGGCTCATGTGGGACGCAACCAATTGATGTGTCTCTCTCACAACCATGTTTCTCTCTCTTCCTCTCTCTCTAAAAAAAAAAAAAAAAAAATCAATGGAAAAAATATCCTCGGGTGAAGATTAACAACAACAAAAATAAATGTCAGTTTATCAATACATAATGTTAAACATCCCTCCTTTGTCTCCTTCTCAGGATTTTTTTGAAAGATAGACATTAGCTTTGGAAGGTACATGATGTCTTTTCCACTCTTGAGGGGGCCCCAGAGGCCCACCCAGTTTCAAGGAGAGCAGATACAGATTCTCTCAGTGGGGGAGTGGCAAGGTTCTGGAAGGGCACGGAGGAGTGGAAATATTGTTTTGGCCATTTTCAGGAAATATAATTTGCCACAAGTGTATTTGTGTGGTATACCACTTAGAATATATTCAGTTGCAAGCAACTGGAAAAAAACACACCTAGACATCTAAGTGGTGACTTAAGGCACCATGGTATTCGTTGTTTATTAATTCTGGGTTGATTCAGTAGTTCAACAATGTTAATTTTGTCCTACTCAACATGTTGGCTTTTCCTATTTGTATTTATTGCTTACAAAATGGCTACCACACCTCCGGGTATCATGTCCTCAACCCAACACTACCCAAAGTAGTAAGAGAGCCAAAAAGGCTATTTTGAAGTCCTGTACCTCTCTTTCCAGGGAAAAAAAACCTTTCCCATGAGTACCCAGCAGACATCCTCCTACCTCATTGGTGAGATCAGATCACATTCTCACCCCTTGACCAATCACTGGCAAAAGAGAATGATATTGTTGTTGATAATGTCACCCCCCAGAATGAATATGCTTGTTAGGAAGGGCTCCTTGTGGCTAATTGGGCTCAAATTTATAAACAGAGCCCAGCAGCTGGTGCTAAACAGAGGTCTCTCACTCATGGCATGCTGCAGGGAAAAGCCGCTGAACTGCCTGCCTGCTCAACTGCCTGCCTGCTGCCTGTGTTCCTGCCAACTGAGCTGACCCTTTCCTGGGATGGAAATTTTATCAATAGGAACTGCATGGCTATATCCTCATTTGGATCTTCATTGACCAATCAAAGTGGCTCCATTCTGACCAATTAGGATGTCTCTATTTGGGTCAATCATACAGTAAGGATTTGGAGTCCTTGTTTGCATAGAAATAGGCCAATCAATGGCTGGGGGTGAGCACTCTTCTCTACATAAGTCCAGCTTTCCCCCTGTCTCTGGGGGCCCACTTTTGGTTTCTACTGAATGTTGCATTTCTTTGGCTAGAGCTGTAATAGCAGAGCTGCCTTATACCCAGCCTACCTCACCACCGAGCTGCTTCACAATTGAGCAGTTTTCACTGAACTAAGTTCCGCCTTTACCATCCATCAAACTGGGGGTTCCCCTTTGTGTTAAATTGGCAGTGGTGGCCTTTCGTTGACAGTTTAGAGAAATCTTGAATCATTTCCTGGGCTAGGAGAATCTCAGGCAAAATTTAGACTCTGGAAGCAAAGATGGATGCTGTTGAGTAGATAGCCAGTGGTGTGTGTGTCATCTGGTTTCTCCACAACATTAAGTGTTCATTCTTTCCTCTTTTATGGGGCCTGAGCTGGGCTGAGAAGATTTAGATGGAACAGCCACCCAATCCTCAGAAAGTTCATAGTCTGGTGAGTTAAGAATTTACACAAATAATTACAACTGGATTCCTGAGGGCAGAGATCAGGTCTTTGTCAACAAACTCCATAAGTGCGTGTTGGGTGCCAGGTTCTGTTAGGTCTTGAGAGACAAAAATAAAGAAGACCTACTTCCTGCCTTTAAAGACCTCAAAGTCTTTGAGAAAAACACCTGTAAACTGACAATCAGAGTGATTAAGTGCTGAGAAAAACACCTGTAAACTGACAATCAGAGTGATTAAGTGCTAAGTTAGGGATAAACCCCAGGAGGAACAGGAGCAGAGGAGGGTCATAGTGGAAGAGGGAGGAGTATTCAGGAAAGATTTTCAGAGGAGATGATATTTGAGTTGATTATAGGTTGAATTAGGATAAGGCAAGAGAAAAAGTGTTTGGAAAAAAATTCCCGGAGAGGAGAGCATAAGCAAAGGTTAGGAACCAAGAGGAACAGCTCAATGTATGCAGGTCAAACAAGCAGTTAAAAAAAAAAATTGGAGCCCGGTAGGGCATGGCTCAGCGGTTGAGCCTCGACCTGAGATCCAGGCGATTGGGGTTTGATTCCCGGTCAGGGCACATGCCCAGTTGCAGGCTTGATCAATGACTCTCTCATCATTGGTTTCTATCTCTCTCTCCCTCTCCTTTCCTCTCTCTGAAATCAATAAAGATATATTAAAAAAAAATGGAGTATTAAGTGGGACATAAAGTCAGATGAAGCTGAAGATAAGCTGATTTCCCTCAGCAAAAATCTTTATCAATTTATCAGTGCATTCATTTATGAAATCAATGTCTGTAAAGCACTAGGTGCCAGTCAGTTTCCGGCCTCAGGGCCTTTGCTCTTGCTATCCCTCTGCCTAAATATTCTCAGGTTTCAACTCAATTATTAGTCCCTCAGGGATGCCATCCCCAACCCCCTTATCTAAAATAGTTTCCACGTGGTCCCTTTCTAGTGCATTAGTGTGTTTTTTTGTTTTTTGTTTTTTAATTATTATGTTTTAATTTATTTTAGAGAAAGAGGAAGGAAGAGGGACACAGAGATAGAAATATGGATGAGTCATTGATCGGCTGCCTCTTCACGCCCCCTACTGGGGATCGAGCGCGCAACCCGGGCCTGTGCCCTGACCAGGAATCTAACCGGTGAACTCGCCACACCGGCTGGGCTGCATTAGTGTTTGTTTTCCTGACAGCACTAATGCCATGAGAGCAGCCTTTTCATTTGCTCGTGGGTTAATTGCCTGTCCGGTTCCACGAGAATGTAAGCGCCACGCGAGCAGGGACCTGCCCTCTCGCAGTTTCCTCCTTAGCGTCCTAGCAACTCCAGGAGCCCAGCGCAGCTCCCGCGACGTAAGCTCCGAACTGAGCATGCGCGCCGCGCGGAGGGCCGGGCCCCGTAGAGCGCGGATTCGCGCGGGCCCCTCCTCCGCCCCGCTCGTCCCACCCCCTCCCGGCCAGGGTGGCCGTCGGACCCGGCACTCGCAGCCGGAGCTCTCCCCCGGACGCCGTTCCGCCGGAGTCGGCGGCAGGAGCGGAGGCGGCCGCCATTTGCCGGCCGGCCCCCAGGATGGCCCCCAAGCCCTCAGACTCTGCGGAGCGGCTGCGCGCCGCGGGCAACCAGAGCTTTCGCAACGGCCAGTTCGCCGAGGCTGCGGCGCTCTACAGCCGCGCGCTGCAGGTGATGCAGGAGCAAGGTACACGCCTGGCCCCCGTTTCCTCCGCCAGGGCCGCCGCGCTCTCCGTCGTCCCGGACCCCGACTACCCAGAGCTCGCTCTGTGCCTGCCTTCCTGGGGCTTCCTTCCCCCCAGGCCGACCGCCCACCGGCGCTCCCACCGCCCTTCCCGCCCATTCCCCGCGTTGGGCGTCCTACCAGAAACTTCCTTGGCCCTTGCTTTCCGCCTTTAAAGAAAAATTGTAATATAGTTTTATTACTGGTTCTGTTTCACCTAATGACATATCAAAAGCATATTTTCATATTAATAGGTGTTTTTATCACCTTTTGATTGTGGTAAAATCACATTAAGTTTACCATCTTAACCGTTTTTAAGTGTAGTGTCAAGTACGTACTATTCACATTGCTGTGCAGCGGATCTCTAGAACTTTTTCATTTTGTAGCACTGAAACTCAATACCCACTGAACACTAGTTCCTCCCTCCCTCAGCCCTTGGTATCTGCCTTTCTACTTTCCGTATCTATAATTTTAACTACTTTAGATATTTGAAATGAGCATTTGTCTTGTATGACTGACTTATTTCCCTTAGCATAATGTCCTCCAGGACATTATAATCCATGTTGTAGCACGTGTCAGGATTTCCTTTTTTTAAGGTTGCATAATGTTCCATTGTATCGATATACCACTTTTTTTTATCCATTTATCCATTGATGGACATTTTGAGTTGCTTCCCCCTCTTAGCCCTTGTGAATAATGCTGTGATGATCGTGGGTGTGCAGATATCTCACAAGATCCTGCTTTGAATTCTTTTGGATATATACCCAGAAGTGGGATTGCTGGATCATAGAGTAGTTCTGTTTTCCATAGTTGCTGCACCATTTTACATTCTCACCAACAGTGCACGGTGGTTCCAACTCCTCAGCATCCTCACCAGCCCTTCTTTTCTGTTCTTTTGATAGTGGCCGTCCTGATAGGTATGAACTGCCTGCTTTTTAGCTGTCCTAATGGTCCCCATCCTGTGATTCAGGCCTCATTCCGTTATATAGCTCAACCTTCGTTCTCCTCAACCATACATTCTTCAGTTAAATTGATAATTGTTGAGCATCTGTATGTACTGAGTGTATAAGGAGACAGAGAAGGTCCTTTCTTTCAACGATCATACATTCTTGTTTTGGGGGAGGGGTGGATCTTAAGCTACTAAACAAGACCTCTTTGATGATTAGGGGTATGTAGAAGACAAATACGGTGATGTGAGAGCGTTGAGTAGGGCGCTCCATTAGAATGGGGGGTCAAGGACAACTTTGAAGAGGTGACATTTGAGGTGAGAAGAAGCCAGGTGCACAAAGTTTTGGGTGCTGAGCATTTCAGGTGGAGGGGAACTGTAATTATAGGCATACATCGTTTCTATTGTGCTTCTCTCTATTGCGCTTCCCAGATGTTGTGATTTATAACAAATGGAAGACAAGGTCTTCCACCAGCAAAAAGGTTACTACTTGCTTTATTGTGGTGGTCTGGACCGAACCGCAATATCTCTGAGGTATGCCTGTACAAAGGCACCCAGACAAAATAAGCATGGTGTGTGTTCCAGGAGCCAAAGCATGCTGAGCCAGTGGAGGGAGAAGTAATACGAGGTCAGTTTAACAGGCAGAACCTAATTGTATAGACATTTTATACACTAGTTCATGGTAAGGTGTTTGGGTTTTATTCAGAGAGTTTTAAACAGAAGAGTATCATGTTCTTATGCGTTCTCCCAGCCTCCAGCTCATTTCAGCCAACCATAGCCCTTTACCCCAAACCTCTTCTCCTAAGTGTCTTACCAAGGAGCCCTCGTTGGAACCCCTTTTCTGTAGTACTGATTACCCTTTGCCTTCCTTCTCTTTCATTTTTTTGGCTAGCACTTGTTGAGTGATTTACTGTGTGCTAGACATTATAGACATTTTCGCTTTATATCTTTATACTAATCTTTGACTAAGACACTTTATACTCTAGCTATCTCCTACTCGACACATGGCTGCCCTCAGACCCCTCGTGAAACCTAAGATCCTCAAAAAGAGTACCAAGAAGTTCATCTGGCACCAGTCACACCAATTTGTCATAATTAAGCGAACTGGTGGAAACCCAGAGGCATTGACAGTAGCATGCACAGAAGATTGAAGGGCCAGATCTTGATGCCCACCATTGGTTATGGGAGCAACAAGAAAGCAAAGCACATGCTGCCCAGTGGCTTTTGGAAGTTTCTGGTCTACAACATCGAGGAGCTTGAAGTGCTGCTGATGTGCAACAAATCTTACTGTACTGAGATTGCTCACATTTCTTCAAAGAACCTCAAGCCCATTGTGGAAAGAGCAGCCCAGCTGGCCATCAGAGTCACCAATCCCAATGCCAGGCTGTGCAGTGAAGAAAATATATAGACAGAGTGTGTACACATTGTATTTGTGTTAATAAAGCCATAAAATTCTGCCGTCTGGCAAAAAACACACACCCAAAAACTTAATAGATGAGGAGTTCAGAAGAGTTAAATAGCCTACCCCAGGGTTATACAGTGAAGACATGTCATAGGCAGGATATGGGTCTGTCTGATTCCCAAATCCCAGTTTTTAATCATTTTGTTAGACTTCTCCCTAAATTCTTTGCAAATTGCGGTCTTTTTTTGTTTGAACTTTTGCAAGCCACTCTTGCCCCCTTCTTTTTTCTAGAACACTCCCTTTTAGGCCCATCTGCTTGTCTCAGCCTCACTTGAGGTCGCTGAAGAATGTTAGATATTGATACTTCTTCCTTTTTCTTTCATCCTACCCCAGCCTACCTGGAATAGCATGTGCTTTTGTATGGATTTATTCTGGGTCCCTGCAAGAGCTAGCCTGTATCTAGATTTAGTAGGGGATCAGAGTTTGGATCTCATCCATGTCTAGATAATATGTGGGAAAATCCCTTGATTTTTCTGATCGATTTCTCTGTTTGAAAAGAAAAGCAGAGAGCAACCTAACACAATGAACCTTCGAGCAAGTCTGTGAAGTGATATCTTCATGTGATAGGAGATCACATGTGATCAGAGGGAGTGAGTGACTTGTGCAGCATCACAGGCTGGATTGTAGATTCTGATGCCCTTCCCACCATACCACTGCTGCTTCTGAGCACCCATATTCTAGGGACTTAAGATGGATTATAGGTCTTGAGTGCTTATACTTGTTCCTTAAGGGCAAGAATATGTTTTACTTATCTCTCTATATTGCTGTCTCACTCAGGGCCTGACAAAATAAGAAAAGAGTTGTTATGTTATTGTTGGTATTGAATGAAAGACCGGCATCAATATGGTAACATGATTATTAGTGAAAAAAGCAAGTTGCAGAAGGATAGACAATAGGGTGCCACTTAGGAAAAGCTTTAAAAGATATAAAATAATATCTTACCTGTGATTACATATATAATAAAGATAGACAGACAAGCATGAAAATATTACATGCCAGCTTCAGGATTGTGCCGACATCTGGGGTTCTGGGGACAAGGCAAAGGGGAAAGGATGGGCAGGAGTGGAGCTTTAGCCATAATCAAAAATAAAAAAGATTGAAAATAAATATATGCTAAGTGTAGTGATGGATACTGAGTATCTGTTATACTGTTTTCTGTATGTTTTACAATTTTCAAAGGAGAACTTGTTTTCAATTATTTTTGGTATATACCTGGGAGTGCAATTACTGGGTCAACATGTAATAGTTTCCTTTTTTATTTTTTCATTACGGCCCATGCTAGTGGGTATACAGTGGTTGAAAAATTATTTTTAAAAATGAAAATTATTGTGACCACAGTAAAGGACACGAGCTTCTGAGATTCCTGAAGGTGAAGACTGCCTTTAGGGAGATGTCTGATAATTCACCCCGCTGGGAAGCTTGAGTCCTTCCCCTGGTTAAGTTCTCCATAATCCTGCCAGACCCAGGGGAGTTTTCCCTGGCAAAGTCCTGTCTGCTTTGAATTAATCTCTTTTATTTATTTTTTCTTCTTTGTTTGGTTTACATGCGTTTTGTAATAAAATGAACACACACACACACAAGTAGTCACAGTATGGATTTCTTTGAGGCAGTAGTCAGCTGTTTCATGTTTATCTTTTGCCTGGTACCAAGCTTAATGCTGGCGTGAGTGAATAAGTTGCTTGATGTTCTCACTGCTATGTACTAATGGCAAACTTGCCATCCTATCGGACCAGCAAGCCTGATCAGGTTACAGTCATGTGTGCTCCCTTTTACCATTGCTCAGAGAGCTCAGAGTGAAATGCACTTTGTGTCCCAAGGCATCCATTTCCCAAATTGTTGACTCATGTTTTCTGCTTCCACCCGGGCAGGTTCTTTGGACCCTAAAGAAGGAAGCGTTCTCTACTCCAACCGAGCAGCATGCCACTTGAAGGATGGGAACTGCAGAGACTGCATCAAAGATTGTACTTTGTAAGCGGTCAAGGGAAACTTTGGGGTACCTAAGGAGCTCAGAAGAGGAAGCTGAGTTTATCTGGCCTGTTTCTTCTTTGGACTGATCCCACCAGTTACTGGGAAGTATCACTAGGTCACTGAGAATAGGAGGCTCTACTTGGTCTTTGTGTCCCCTGTCTTTTACCTTTGGAATCTTGGCTCTGCTGCTGTAAAAGGAGTAGAGTGGGTACTTACAGGTGGGCCTTTGTGAGATTTGAGACCTGGGGATGAGGTAGAGTTGTAGACTAGTTAGTGGCTTGCCCAGGTTTTTTCTGGGGTGGATGTGTGAGAGAGAGGAAGAGAGGGAGGGAGAGAAAGAGAGAGGATAATAGTTAGCTGGGAAAGAGGCAAGGAGAAAAGAGAAAATGGTATTAATCGATGATCAGGTGTAGAGGACATTAAACAGTTTTTCATACTTTTTTCTTCTTCAAGCAAGTCTGGTATTGCCTTCTTTCATCATTGCTAAACTAGCCTGCATACCTTAGTGTGCTCTTAGATCTGATATCCATGACATTACCTTATATCCATGCCCTGGTGATATATGGGAGTGTGCTCATGGATCCTGTGCTAAGTTGATTAGTACCAGGTCCTATGCTTGGTTTCCTTCTGAGTGTGCTCATGACCACTCTGTGGGGTAAATTTACCGTCCTTCTAATGCTAGAACTGGGTTGCAGAGAATTGAGGCAGTAAAGTGATTTACCTGAGATCACATGGTTAGTGGCAGAGGTGAAATTCAAACACCACTCCATCCGACTCCAAAGCCTCTATGACATTCCCATCGGGCCACCACTCTGTGGAAACACATAGAAACATAAAGCTACAAGGTACTTGTTCTTTATTTTGGGGAGATTGCAACCATGAAAATTGATGCATGTGCACACAAATTTCATAATATTAGTGGCTCTCTGCCCTCGTTCCCTTCTCTACCTCAGTCTAGTTGAAAAGTCCCTCTTCTAAGGTTTGACATTTTTAGTAATGTCTCTGTGCCAGAAATGACCCCCTATATATGGAATGCTGTAGTTGAGCCTGCCTGGAAGGAGCTGTGAGGGGAGCTCTGGTGACTTAGCAGCCAGATGACATTTCTGCCTCCTCCTCTAGAGCACTGGCCTTGGTTCCCTTCAGCATGAAGCCCTTGCTGCGGCGAGCGTCGGCCTACGAGGCTCTGGAGAAGTATCCCCTGGCCTATGTTGACTACAAGACTGTGCTGCAGATTGATGACAGTGTAAAGTCGGCCTTGGAAGGCGTCAACAGGTGAGCATGGGTCACTGTGGGCATTGCCTCTGAAACTCCCTGCCCTCTGTCATTGGCTTGGCACTGTTACTTTGTTCATCTTCTGGAAGGATCTCTTTGGGATAGGCTTAGAAATTCCTAATGTCCTTGTGGGGAAAGTGTGGAAGGAGAATTTGCTGTCATGTTTGGTAGGTATTTAAGGGGTCAGGATTACTGAGTTGCTTTTTTTATTTTGTTGTGTTTGTTTTTGCCTAGGTGCTCACATTCATTCACATAGTAGTAATTTGTTGAGCTCTGTTAGAGGTGTTGTGCCAGGTTCAGTAGGAATAGCAAAACAGAGATACAGACCCCACTTGCCTCAAGAGCTAACTAGAGTGGGGAAAGTAAGACCCAAGCATAAGCAGCTCAGACACAAGGCTATAGGGATATTGTTTGTGGATATGGTTCAATATATTGTACTACGACCCCTTCACAAGGCCCCTCAGCAGTTGACGTGTCATGAATGTCCTTATTTGTGTGATTGATCATGTTGCCCTTCTTTGCATGGGCTGCTAGAAAGCCAAACACCACACTAATAGCAAACCCTTGTTAGGACTTTATGGAATATATTTGTGCCTGATTTCTGGCTTGATTTGTTTTTTTTCTGCCTCTTTTTGTTTCTATCATTCAATAAAATCTGCCACTTCTGTGCCAGACTTGCACTAGGGTATGGGCTGATGCCTGAGACATATCTCTTCCTGTCCCAATAGAGATCCTGGTCTCATGGAGAACACTAGTCAGTAATAGGCAAACACAGTACAAGGCATGAGGCCGCACAGAGGCAGTAGGAGCAGAAAGGAGGCACCTAACCAGCTAGGTGGAGGCCAGAGTGGGTTTCTAGAGGAGGTGAGCTGAGACAGAGATGAGTAGAGATCTGGGGCCAAAGGCCAGCCAGGAGAAAGGGCAGCCTGTGCAAGAGTGAGCAAGTGTGAGCGTGATATACTACAGAAACTGAGAAGTCCATTTCACATGGTGCTGTAGGCCAGGAGCTCAGCTCAGGATGGGTGGTGAGGCCAGGTCACACAGGGCTTGGTGTTCAGGGGCTTGGACTTAATCCAAGCACAGTGAGGCATCGTGAAAAGGCCTTAAGCAGGGGAGCAAAATGAGCAGGTTTGAGGGAGCAGCTCACTGGCTGTCATGTGGAAGGATTACATGAAAGAACAGACTGGGAAGGGGGGGCATGCACTAATGCAGAAGAGATGGTGGAGACATTGGATAGAGAGTGGAACCGTTCAGGAAATACTTAGGCAGTATTTCAACAAGTTTTGGTGGGTGGGGTGGTGAGAAGGAAAGAACAGAAGAGACATCCGGGGGTTGACATGTTGAGTTGGAGGTGATTATGGGATGTGAGACTAGAGAGGTGGGTGTTTACCTCTCTAGTCACTGAGTATTTACATGGGTTTGGAGCAAAGCAGAAAAATACAGGCCAGACATACAGATTTGAGGGTTATCAGCGTAGAGGTGAATCGAGGTTGTGGGAGAAAAGAACACAGCAGGTATGTAGGGAGACGAGGATGGAGCTGTGAGAAATTCCAGTATTTAAGGGACTTTCAGAGGAGCAGCAGCTAGTGCGGTGGGAGGAAACTTGAAGCATTCATCGTTACAAGGGAAGGAGTATTTCCAGAAGGATGAAGATGTCCGTGTCAGGTGCTCCAGTGAGCTTAAGTAGATGAAGGGTTGAGGAATGAAGTCACTGGTGATTCTGATAGAAGCAGTTCAGTGGGATCAGATGGCAGTGGGTTCAAGAAGTCTGGCAGTGAGGAGGCAGAGGAGTGTAGCTGTGGTGGCAGAGGGATGTCCAGGAGGGTTTTACTAAGTGAGGAAAGAATTAAATACTGGTAGTTGGAGTCAGCAGAGAAAAGCAAAAGGATACAGGAGAGGGAGATGCTGGCTGAGTGTGGCCCTTGAGAGAGGCAGGAAGAGATGGGGTCCAGAGCTTAGGTGGAGGGATTGGCCTCATCAGCTCTTCTGTTGTGACCAGAGAGAAATAGGAAGGGTTGGGTTCCTGTGCAGGTATGTTTGAATTTGGAGGAGGAGGGTTAGGGAGCAGAGTTGAGGAGATTAGAGGGTTCAGATAGCTGGGCTGATCAACAAAACAGCTTTGGGGGCTTAGTCAAAGACCTTGAATTTGTAGTGATATTATTGTGGTGTTTTCATTGTAGTATTATAGGAGCATGGTGGTAAGAGCAGAAAAAGCATACAGTTGGCTTTATTCACTCATTCAACACATACTTACTGGATCTTGGTGGGTTCCAGGTAATGATGTGCTGGGTGCTAGAGTTTAGTTGACAAATCCGACATGGTCACTGAGCAGCATTTTGAGCAAGTTAACTGGGCCTAGAGGGTAGGTATAGGGGCTGGGAAGTGGAAGAGATTGTTCCACAAAGAGGACAACCGTGTGCAGAGGCTTGAACATAACGGTCAGGAAGGAATGTGGCAACTGATAAAGATGGAGAGGTGGGAGGGGACCCGATCTCAGACCCTAGGGAAATGGGAACCACAGAAGGATTTTAAAATTTGAGAATGATAAGATTTGCATTTTTAAAAAATCTCTGAGCATTAACCCAATATCAGGTGCTTGCATGGCTTTATAATAGATCCATTAAGAAACTATAAAACATGGACCTTCCCTAGGGAATGTGTGGTGCTTTTGGGGTAAGGTAGGGATTAAGTACCCTTAAGGAGCAACAAACAGATCATCACTTTGAAGTTAACATGGTGTGACCAAACGAGGGCCAGGCAGGGAGGGAGCATCATGGTGGGCTGAACTGAGAAGACTTTTGTGGGTGGCAGACTGATGTTCCTCTCCTGCTGCATGTCAGGAGGATATAAAGAGGTGGTTCAAACCAGGGGAAGATGATAACTCTGGCTTTCTATACTTACTTTGGGTTTATGAGAAGAGGAACGTTTTAACCCAGCCGGAAACCTCCCTGTAATCCTGCCTTTGTTTCCAGAATGACCAGAGCTCTCATGGACTCACTTGGGCCCGAGTGGCGCCTGAAGCTGCCCTCTATTCCCTTGGTGCCTATTTCAGCTCAAAAGAGGTGGGATTCAGAAAACCACAAAGAGACAGCTAAAAGCAAATCCAAAGAAACCACAGCTGCCAAGAGCAGAGGTAAGCTGTGACTTCCTGCTCAGTTTTGCAATTTCCCCGTAGCCACTTTCGTTAAAGTAATCCTGTAAAAATTGGCCTCGTTTAAGCTGAGTTATAAAAAATAATATTAAAAAAGTCTTAACCTTTTAGAGACTGCCTCAGCTCTACAAGGGTTGTAAGAAAACCTTCCCCACTGGAAGGATTAAGTGATACTTTAAGGCATGTTGAGCTCCTAACCTGGCACATAAGTATACAGTGTTGGTTCCCTGCTCTCTTCTGGCAGCATTTGGGATACAAGAACAGAAAACTCACCATGGTAAAAATACCAGAGAGATCTTATTGGCTAATATAATTGAAAAATCCAGAGTTCAAGTTCAGGCAAGGTTTGCCCAGCAGCTCATCATTTACCAGGCTCTGACTCCATTTCTCTGTACTTCTCTCAGCTTTCTTCTCTGGTGTGGTCAGGTTTGTCTTCGGGCAGGCTTCCCTCTTAGCAACAAAATAGCTATGGTAGTTTCTGGTGTCACATCCATATACCCTGCCTCATGACCCAGAGGGAGAGAAAAACTTTTTTTCTGAGAGGATTTCTTTCCCCCAAATCCCTAACTCACATATTTTCTGTTTATTCTGGCCTGTTTGGTCACAGGCCATTCCCTGAACTAGTCACTGTGGCCAAGGGCTGAGATTTTGTGGTTAGCTCCGCTCTAAGCCATCTGCCCTACCTCCACAGTTAGAGGGTAATGCTTCCCCAGGAACACGAGCACTGTGTGCGCCCTTGGGGAGGAGAAATAAGAGAAGGGAGATAAAAGGCAGGTAGCCCTAACAGGAGACAGTCCACCTCAGCTGTGAAACGAAGAGGCCATTCTTCAGGCAGGGGTCACTGGATGCTCTGATAATGTTCCTGAGCAATTATCCCAGCTCAGCAACTAGGTGTCGAGGAGAGACAGTGCAGAAGGGGTCAGGGCTGGAGCCTTGTGTGAATGGCAGGAGTTACCCCTTCCTAGGAGGAAACCTGTCTGGCCATAGGTAGCATTTGGTCTGGTTTGTGGGAGCCTGGTAGCTGTTCCCTACTCTTCTCTAGAATGAAAATGTGGGGTGCTAATGAACTAGATGGCTTCAGTGCACCTACTATTTATTTCATTCTTTCAGAGTCACTGAGCCATGTGTGTTCCAGGCCCTGTGCTAAGCATTGTGACACAGGATGGGCAGTCTTGGCCCTCGGAAACTCTTGGTCTAATGAGAGACTGAGACAGACAGCATTTTAAAATACAGGAGTTAAGAACAAGTGCTTAAGAGTCTTGAGTATTTGGGGAATTCAAAATTAGAATTGATGTATCTTGGGGGAGTCGGGAAAAGGCTCATGGGGTGGCAGTGGAAGTGATGGGTTGAGCCAGGCCTTAAAGGGTGAGTTCTTCAGGTGGGAAAGGGAGAAGGGATGGAAATTCTTGGCAGACAGTGGAGAACTGGAGGAGTGCATGCTAGTGAACGGCGGGCGTAAGCATGACTGTAGCATGTGGTGTGTTGCAGAGCCGGGGCAAAGCTGAAGCTGTGTGCACATTGCAACCTATGGGCTCTCCTTGTAGATAAACTCATGCACGTGTGTACAAGGAGACATGTACAAGAATGTTCACAGCAGAATGTTTATAACAGCAAAAAACAAAACTGGGAATAACACACGTCTCCATAAGTAGGAGGATGGAGAAGCAATCGTATTGCAGTGAGAACGGATGAACTGCTGTAGGCTTATGCATCAGCCCAGACCTGTCTCAGGGTGTAACGCCGAGGGGAAAGAAAGCAAGGTCACGGAAGAAAACATAGAATTACTTCTTTCTTTACGTAAGATTCAAAAACAAATAAACAACAAATGTCTTATAGATACTATTTTATGTAGTAAACTACCAAAAACAAGGGAAGGACGCACAGAAGTGGTGATAATGGTTGCCTCCAGGGGTGGATTGATTTGGGGAAGGGCCCACAGGGCTTCAAAGGTCCTAGCAAATGTTCTGTTTCTTAAGGTGAGGGATGTTAATGTGTTAGTTTTACTCCTAAAACCGTACCCTTGTCATAAATATTTAGTATTTTATAAAGATAGTTTTTAAAAATTAAAAAAGCAGGTGATATGGGAGCTGGGGCTGGAACAATTAATTCAGGCCTGAAGGCCAGGTCGAGCAGCTTGGATTTCACCTTCTCTCTCCTATTTCTCCTTGAAAGCTGGGGCAGATGTATTAGGTGAAGCTCAAACCAAGACAGTGATGAGGAATAGCACCCGTCTTCCTTTTTCTGAAAGCCTGGGAGCTATACCCTTTCTTTACCAGATGCTTATTTAAATAATTATTCTCCTGCTTTAAGTTCACAGGAGGTTCTGCACTTTCTTCTGTGGTCTCAGATTTCCTCCTGACAATAGCCTTGTGTAGAGTAGGTGCTGCTCCATTGTATTGGTGAGGAAATTGAGATCCAGCAGAGTAGGTGGGTCACACAAGATCTTCCAGCTACCAAGGGGCAGTACCAAGGCTGGAACCCAGGTTGTTTTTTATCATGTGTATGTTACTATGTGCATGTATAAGTATGTTTATATCAGGATCCCCCAACCTCTTCTGAATGAAAAGCCATGTTCAATTTCCCAGAAGCCATTGATTGGGGGAACCATTAATCAGGAAGGACGCTTTACAACGGAGTAGAAAACCTCTGGGGAGAGAGGGTTGTGGACGACTTAGAAGAGACGATGCTGAAGAGACCTTACTGATCTCAGTCGGGCACCTGCTCCATGGTTTTTTCCTCTTCTGAATTTGTATCTAGTGCCTTCTTCTGGGGATGTGGAAAGAGCCAGAGTTCTCAAGGAAGAAGGCAATGAGCTTGTAAAGAAGGGAAACCATAAGAAAGCTATTGAGAAGTACAGTGAAAGCCTCTCGTTTAGTAATCTGGAGTCCGTCACGTACAGCAACAGGTACCTTCCCCACAGCTGCTGGCCTGGGGGATTTCAGGGCATTGGATAATCTTCTCTTGGACTGTCATGGGCTCTTCTTCTCTAGCATTTAATCAGTATGTAACAGCTTAGAACATGCATTCACACTCATTTTGGTCACTGTGAGGCAGGCATTGCCAAAGGCGTTCACTCTCTTAAAGGGATAGAAACAGGGATGCCAAAGGGGAGCCTGGGCTTTGTTAACCCTCCTCCCCACAATTTTCATTAACCACCCATATCAATACACAATGTCTTGCTACACAGACACAACCTCAATACTAGTCTTGTAGCCTTTCCACCTTCCCTTCTCCCACCCCATGGCTTCTCCAAGACCCTCCTGTTAGAAACTTTGGCACTGAGAGCATAGGGCAGAACCCAGGGTTTGGAGTAATTATCACCTGGCCTAGGAGTGAGAGAGGCAGGTCCAGGCTACCTTGAGGGGTTAGACTCCTGGCACTGTAGAAGGCCCTGCATCTGTACCATATGCTACTCTTCAGTTCAGAAATCTTGGATCTACTATAGGCTCACCATTCCTTATCCAAATCTATGTTTCAGATTTTAGTAAGGTAATATGGCCCATATACTGAATCACACACCATTTAGGGTCTGGGGCAGCTTGTGAAGTTGTTAGCATTTCTGCCGTGAAACAAGGAAATTCCACGTTCACGTGTGGTGGTATAAAGACAGACTAGCCTCATGTCAGTTCAGGTCAGAGGTTACTACCTAAAGAGTTGAAAAAAACTTTCAGTTTGGAAGCCTAAAATTTGGACCTGCAGTTTTCCTGGCTGATTGGACAAGAGGTGCCTCAATCTGCCAGGCTAACTTGAAAAAGAGGGCTGCAGCCCACTTGTTCATGTTCGAGCAGCAGCATCTCCTACCTTCTCTTTCTCTGGCCTTGCTCACCTCATGTTGCTGGAAACCTCTAGTAACCCATTTTCATGCATATGTGTCTGTGCCACAGTTTAAATTACTGTTGCTTTATAATATCTTGTAGGGCTGGTCTTTCTCTTATCCTTTTCAATCAGAGCAGCCCTGGCTCTTTTCTCAGATTTGCTCTTCTAGCTAAACCTTAGGATCATTTTGACAAATTCCCAAAGTATCTTGTTGGGTTTTTGTGGTTACATTGAATTTATAAATTTAACTTAGAGGACTGATAACTTTATACAAAACTGAATATTCCATCCATTGTGGCTGAAACTATACCACATCCTGGATGTTGTTTTAATGCTCCACTTCATGCATATGCCCTGTGTGGATCAGTGCGTCACCTTTGGCTCACTTCAGTTCTCTTAGTGCAGTTGATACCCAAGAGGAAATCAGCACTCAGGTACCCAGCCCCTACAGCTTGCCAAGTCCTGCATGGATTTCCAGAGACTCATTTAGCCCTCATAACAATTTTTCAGGTTAGGTCGTGTTCCCATTTTGGAAAGATGAAGTAACAAGCACAAAGTTAAACAACTTATATGTGGTAGAGCTGTGACTGAAGCCAGGTCTCTCTCTTTCTTTTTTTAATAAGACACATTTTAATAGAAAAACAAATGACCCATGTTTTATACATTGCATTTTCCCAGAAAATCTAGAGCAAGGGGTCACTCCATATTTTCATACTAGATCAGTGCTGCAGGTTGAAACCAGGTCTTTGTGACTCCAAAGCTTGAGTTCCTTTTTACTCACTCATGTTATCTCTCAGACTGCTTTATAATGAAAAATAAATTAGGTACATCCAACTAAGTGACTACTATGCACCCATTCAAAACGATGAGGTGGGGTGGATGGACTTCTGTCCCGAGCTCCAGGGCATCTGACTGTTTTTAGTGACTGTCTTTGGAGAAAAGGACTGGATTTGAGTGAGGAAGACACACATGCACTCTCCCCCATGGATGCAGAGTGGCTGCTTGTGGGGATGTACATGACTTTTTTCCAACATTTTATTTTGAACATTTTCAAAATATAAGTTGAAAGATTTTTTCATTGTACACCCATATAAATACCATCTAAATTCATAATTAACATTTTGTTATATTTGCTTACTACTGAGCCGTCTATTGATCCATGTTACTTTTGATGCATTTCAAAGTTGCAGACACCTTTACATCTCATCCCTAACACTTCAGCTTGCATATCATTAATTAAAGTCAGTATTTATACTTTTGTTTCCTTAAGGCAGGTAATTTCTTAATCTGTCAAGGGGAAGGTTTCAGAAAGCCTTTTCTTTGCTCAAAAGAGCACAGTATGGGAATGTGAGGCAGACAAAATGCTAGAACTCAGGTCAGGGTCTGGAGGCAGGAGAATCCAGGTGGAGTCCCAGGTCTGCCCCTCGATAGTGGGAGAACCTTGAGCAAGGCGCTTCACCCCCGAGCCATTGTTTTCACCTGTGGGAAAGGGCTGGGGTTGTGGGATTGAAGACCACGTAAAATAAGCAACACAGAGTAGGTGTTTGGTGAATCAAGATCACGCCTCAAACTATACCTCTGGCTCTGTGTGGCCCCTAAGTAGTGACTGAAGCCTTGGAACGGTCTTGGTCTTTCCCTGTCAGAGCGCTCTGCTATTTGGCCCTGAAGCAGTACAAGGAAGCGGTGAGGGACTGCACAGAAGCTCTCCAGCTGGATGGGAAGAACGTGAAGGCGTTTTACAGACGGGCTCAAGCCTATAAGGCACTTAAGGTAAGAAGATCCCAAC
Source organism: Miniopterus natalensis (assembly GCF_054644295.1). Classification (NCBI taxonomy): domain Eukaryota; kingdom Metazoa; phylum Chordata; class Mammalia; order Chiroptera; family Miniopteridae; genus Miniopterus; species Miniopterus natalensis. Next base: position 5,571,335 of record NC_142087.1, read on the forward strand.
GAAAAGGCCCCAACTAAGCTACAGGCATTTGTACCTGTGATGGCACTTCCAGATTATGGTCAAGGTGAGGTGGTGTCTGCCACATCTCTTCTCATCTGGGGGCCCAGGGCAGCTCAGGTCAGGCCTGTGTGCTGGGGTTTGAAAAGCCTCTTTGTCTCAGCAGCTGTCCCCACTCCCATTTGATTTCACCTCAGTCACAGCCCCATCCCCACACCCTTCTCTCTTCTATTAGGACTATAAATCCAGCTTTGCAGACATCAACAGCCTCCTAAAAATTGAGCCCAGGAACGGCCCTGCACAGAAGTTGCAGCAAGAAGTTAATCAGAACTTAAACTAAAAACCCAAAAGGGCAGCAGGAAACCACCAGACGACCTTCCTCTGTGCCTGCTCCTGGGACCCAGCATGCCCCAGAGTGAGCTCTGAAGCACCCTCCTCTGCCCCACAAAGAGGTCATGGTCTCCCACCCCTTAAGAGGCTTTGTTCAAATTAAGCTCAGTGTGGCCAAAAACCAGATATTGTTTTGCTGGAAAGGTCCCCTGCTATGCTGAAGCCCTGTTCCCCATTCCCCTGCCTTGGACAGCTAGTGGATCACACAAACAGGTCCTCATCAGCAAAGCACTGGGCTCTGTCCCTGCCCCAAGCATGCTCTGGACTGAGTGTTGCCCTTCGAGCTTCAGACCCACTCAGTGTGGTTCATCTGAGTAAACTGAGTTGGGGGGTACAGGGGGGGCGGCCACAGGGCTAGAAAACCCTGGCCCACCCACATCTAAAGCAGCCTGTTGAGCTGGTTCTCCAGGGCTGCCATCCTGCCCTGTCCTTGGCATAGTCCCCTGTGTTCTGAGCTCCAGCCCCTTTTGGCCAGGCCCCACTTTGGTGGGGATGCAGAACCCTGACCCTTGGGTGGCTTTGTTGGGGGCTCTGTGCTGCCTCCTGCATGGAGATACCTAAGCTGTTTCAGGAGCCCAGAGGTGTGGCCACTTCTTAAGGTGGGGTGGGAAGAAAGGCCTCCTTGAAGTCAGTGTCCTTCCATTCTGGGCAGGGACTTGCCTTTTGACCCCAACAGTGACCTTTCAGGCTTCTTATTTCTTTGTTACACGAAGTTAATTTGAACTGAACTGACTTGATTTTGTTGAACTGTGTGTTTGATTACATTAAACATCTACATAAATGTCTGTTGTATTTTCATTTATGCTTTTCAGCTTTGTGGAATAACAAAAGCTACCACTTTTGGAGCATTCAGATATTCATTCACTGAAATGTCTGCTGGGCCCAGGCCCTAGGTATAGTGCTAGGGAAACAAGTGATGAATAGACATGGTCCCTGTTCTCAGAGGGCTGACAGTCTAGTGGGATGGTGAGAAATTAATCAGATGATCCTAGGAACGAGTGTAAAACTGCAGCCAACTTACATGTTTTAAAGAAGTCATCACACAATACTTTTCCTGCCTAACTGGGGAGATTTGACCCCGGGGAGGGAAAGGGGTCCCTGAAGATATAAGTTTGAATTGAGTTCTAATGTGGGAGTTTAGCTGGTGAAGACGGGAAGGAAAAGGCCCTTGCTGAGAGGACACGGTGAGCACAGGGATCAGAAAGTGCCATTCCAGTACACAAAACATGGTATGGCTGAGGCTGGAGAGTGCTCTAGCATCCAGCCAGAACTCAGGGCTGCCTCCTGCTCCTGAGCTGTGTCCTGGTTCAATTGTTTTCCTCTTAATGGAGGGGCAGCTTGATGACTTCGTAAAGCAGAGCAGACAGGGTTTTCCTCCCTTCGCCCAGGCACTTACAGTGCTGAGCAGCTGTTAGCGTGCTGCCTCCGACCTCTTGAAAGGAGGAGTCTGTTGAGCAATCACAGGCCTGCAAGCTGAAGTAGGTTTAAGTCCACAGACAAAAGCCATGACCATGGCCAGGAGACCATTTCAAAGTGGATAACTGTACCCCTCTTAAGCAGACATGGCTCTTACCTGATTTGAGCAGGTTTAGCAGTGACATCCTGTCACAACTTTCTCTTTTTGAGGTCTAGAAGGCAAGTATCTGGATTTACTCATGAAAACATAGAAGTGAGACCAGTACAACCTGAAGAGGCTTTTCCCTCCCTGCAGGGAAGGAAAATTATGACCTGGGAAGGTAGCCTAAAGTGTTTCCACAAGGGTTCTTTGTTTCACAATCCCTTGGCCCAGAGCCTAGAAATAGTTGCTGCTTCCGGGGTGTTTCCCTGCAGTTCAGGTGCTCAAACCAGGCATCCAGGTGTGGGCACCTGAAGCTTTAGTTTCTTAGTGCTATATGATGGTGACCAACTGTCCATCCATTGCACCACTGGTGGGTGGTAGCTGCTGCTTTGGGGCTCTCACAGAGCCCTGCGCAGTGCTGGGCAGTTCCACGCTGTTGTCCACACCTGCTGTGTACTTCAATGCTTGTTTGGTTTTCTGTTCCTTGCAGTCTAAGCCCCAACCCAGTCAAGCCTACCTACCCTTTGCCCCACCTCCCTCACCCAAGAAGGCCTCCTGGGAGACAAACCACAGTTTGCAACATTTTTAATGCACAAAGGAATGGGGGGGGGAATTGGAGGAGGTAGAGGAGGGTATAGTGGGGATTAATGGTGATAGAGACTTGGGGTGGTGAACACAGAATACAGTGTACAGATGATGTGTTGTGGAATTGTGCATATGAAACTTCTATAATTTTGTCAACCAGTATCACCCCAATAAATTCAATAAAAACGAAAAAAGGTAATGGGCTGGTTGGGTGACTAGCCTTCATTCCACATACGGAGCTCAGGTACAGAAAACAGCCCAACTGAGAAGTTACAGTTCATAGGGCCTTAGAGCCAAGAGCAGGAAACGCTGTTCTCTTGTCAGTCAAGGGAGCGAGGGTTCCATTTTCTGGGACTGAGAGGGTGAAAATAAATGTTTCTAAAGCATGGCAGACACCTGGTTTTCAACTAAGAGCAGAGACTAGATCAAGCCAGGCCTTTAGGCAGGCGGAATAGAGCCAGACAGTGCCCGGGGGAAGCCCAGCCTATTAGAGTGAGGCCAGGCAGGGCAGCTAGCAAGAGGACACCTTCACTGATAGCACCCATTCCGGTCACACAGCTCCCCCCAGATTCCTTCTTGGGGCCTCCGAGAAAGCACTGTCACAACATGGTTCTCAGGGACCTTGTGAAAGCCAGCCAGTCCCTGCCCCATCCCTTACTGCCCTGGGCTCAGCTACTTGTCACCATTCCTCCCGCTCGCTCCCACCCACCCACCTGGTCTCAGTTTCGTTCACTTTCATCCGCTCTTCCTCCTCCCCCTCCTCCTCCTCAGCGGCCTGGTGAGCCTGCAGCACTGCCAAAGCCTCTTCTACCTGCGAGGGCAGTGGGAGGGGCTTAGTGCAGGGCCCAGGAGAGCCGCGACCTCCCTGTGCTTCAGCGCGGAGATGAATTCCCCTCCCTCCGCGGCATTTCTGTAGTTTGCCAGCTCCCAGGACACAAACCCACAGTCACCTTCTCAAGACAGATGTACGCTGCTGGACAGCTGGGGAAATCGTAAGCCTTACACTGAGTCAGAACACAGCCCCTTGTGCCAAAACCTTGCCTATGGAGCTGCAGAGAATCCTCTGTGCCACTCCAAGATTCCGCAGGTATTAGCAAGAAGATAAGCCTCATCTGTCCAAGCAGCGGTGTGCTGGCTCATCTAGGAGACACCGTGGTCCTTAGTTCTCCCTGCCCTCAGGGCTCCCTGCCACCCAGGCCCCAGCCCACCTTGGCATTGAGGGACTCTGGAGACTCCAGCATGAGCAGCAGCTCTGAGTTGTCTATCTCCAGCAGCATGCCTGTGATCTTGCCAGCCAGCTGGGTGTAGACATCGTAGATAAGGGGGTAGAGACGCTCGCCTGTATGGAACAGCCTCTGATGGCTTATGAACACACCTGGCCGATCCCCAGCATCCCAGGGCTGGCATTGTGGAATGGAGCAGACATCTGGGTGGCTGTCCCTGAACTGCTCCTTCCAGTCTGTTACTTAACTTGGTTACCAATAGCCTCTTTCCCAACTGAAGTGGGCATAGCAAACCCTTCTTTGGAGGTCAGTCTGCAGAATCATATTTGATGTTAGACGGGAAATAGTTGCATAGGTTCTGACACAAAGGTGGTTGCTTTTTAAAAACTACTCTGGATCATTTTGCAGGAAACAGTTCAAAGTATACACACTGAGATTTTAGACAGGACATGATAATGCTGAACTTGACTTTTTTGGGGGGTGGGAAGCGAAATACACAAGATAAATTCACCTTCTACCATCAGGTACTTTTAGTGACGGGGCCTAGTGTTGGTGATCAGCCCATCTGGGGTGCTGGGCTGGGGTGCTGGGGTGCCTGGAGTGGAGTGGGAGAGATCTTCCCATGATGAAAGTCAAGATGTTTACAAGGAACTGCTAACTGAGCCCTTCTGCCTCTATTAAGCCAGGAAAATTCACTGAGAATTTTTCTCTGAGGTATAGGGAGTAAAGTGGCAAAACTCCAAGTGAGCTGAGGAAACAATGGGGTGGTGGCAGTGGGGGCCTACAGAGAAGGGTCAGGAGATCTTGGTGGCCTTAAAGAAAAGAACCTGCCAACCACTAGCAACCTTGTTCATTCGTTCAACAGTTAGTGGCAGGGCCTGTCACAGACATGGGCTGAATTGCACAGGAATTCAGGGTCCAGTGGAGAACAGCATTTTCCCCCCCAATGCATTTATTTCCCACCCCCCTGCAATGGGCTCCACTGGGGAAGCTGATGAAATGTGGTGACAGCTGCTTCCCATTAAGGGAAGATGTCAGGAACCGCAACACCCACCTAGGGGCCATGTCCCAGCCAAAACACAAAACCATACTCCTCCTCCTGGCCCCTAATCTACCCATATCTGGGGTCTCTCCCAGCCTAAATCAAAGTCAAAAACAGCTGAGCTGAAGAAACCTTGGGAACATCTGGTCTGACCAGTATTTTAAGATGAGAGAACAGGGCCTAGATTACAGAGGCAACTGGGGCAAGGTCACCCAGCAGGTTGGTCAGCAGCAAAGCTGGATGCTGTCCTCATGTCTCACTTCCACTAGGCGTTTTCCACCAGGCTAGCCATCTCCCGGCCCCCTCTTCCTGCTCCAGAGCCGGGGAACCAGCTACTCACCAATCATCTGCTTTTGCTTGTACGGTGGTGCTGCGGCCAGCATGGACGCGGTCAGCGGCTCCTGTCCGGGGATGCACACAGCAGGCTCCTCGACCTGCACATGGTGCCAGGGACACATCCCTTAACCACCACGGACGGGCAAAGCCTCCAAACACTTAACCCTGTCAGGTGAGCACAGGCCTCCAGGAAGGCTCTGGAAGAGGGGAGCAGGGGACAAGGCATGGACGATCGGGTGGGACAAAGACCCCAACAAGGGCACGGTGGACTAGATGACAAAGTTACACTCTAATGTAGATGTTTTCCACAGTGCTTGGAACCTCTAAAGGCCCGTGATGCATGCTGCCAAAGGAACCCACACCTTACTAATGACTCTGTGCCAAACAAAGCACTTTTGATCAAGTAGCTTTTATGGTCATATTTCCAATAGACTTCTGACCCTTTCACATCTTGATAACTTCAAAAGCATTTTGCTCTTTAAAGACTACTCTTGTTCATTTTGCAACAAATAGTTCAAAGTATACACAGTGAAATTCTGGACAAGAGATGAAAATGCTGAGTTTGAAACTTTCTGGAGGAAGGGGGGTGCAGGGAGATAAATACACAGCCTTTAAACTTAATGACAGTAGATATTTTCAGTTCTGTTCTGCGGATTAATCACATCCTTGCTGCTTAACACATAAATGTTAAGGAAATCCAAATTAATTTTAGTAATAACCCAGGCAAAGCAAATCGTGACTAATAAAACGTGGTCCTGGCGCTTCTCCTCCTCCTGTTAGTAAGGGTGATCTCTTTTTGATTGTACATGTTAATAAAAGAAAGTTTACAAGCTAAGAAAGGGAAGAAAACCAAGGCCCAGAGAGGGCCAATGCCTTAGCCAAGGGTTCTAGCAGGTTCCCCAGAGCATGGACTAAGACGGCAGCTGGGCCAGCCTTACCGCATGCGTGTTGGGCACTCCCAAGGAATATCTCTGTATCAGGAGAGGCCCGCTTGGCGTAAGGCATCCTGCCTCATCAGGGCCAGTGGTCTGGGTACCAATGTTGGCTGTAAGAAATAAGCAGGGGCATTAGGGCCTGGCAGCAACGTGATAAAGCCTGGAGACGAGCATTCACATAGAACCCCCAGCACTGAGTATGGCGCCAGCACATAGATGCAGAAGGAGCTGCCACACGTGCTTGCCTACAGTCACAATCTACACCCTTGTTCACAGCTGTTGCTGTGAACATACAAAGCTCAGATCCAGTGCTCAGCCCCTGTGCGCATGATCTCAATTCACACACAATGAAACAGGAAAACTTTCCATCCCCATTTTAAAGATGAGGTGATCTGATTAACAGTAGTTAACAAGGCCACAGAGTAAGTTAACTCCAGGAACTGGGCCTGCAAGACTCTGGAGCCCACACTAACTACTGTGCTACACAGCCTCTAAAGTAAGCCCTGCTCTCCATTCAAGAGGGTGAATGGCAAGGCCGCCGTGGAGGCTGGTTCGGACTCCCCGCGAGTGCCCACCCGGCACCAAGCCCCTGCCTCAGCCCCCTTGCACGTCCATTCCTCCTGGCCCTGCCTACACTCACCCACTCTTTGGGTGTGGGGCATCTGGTGTGGCACCTGGGTGGAGGCCTTCCTGACATTGCTGACGTAGGCTGGGGAGCACCGAGACATGGCTGGTGGCCAGACCTCTGAGGCAGCTGGAGAGTAGGTGGCTTGTGGTACAGAGCACATGGAGAGAGAGAGAGGTTGGCGGGAAGGGGATGTTAATCAGAGTGGCACACAACACCCTGACGGTCCCAAGGTGAGGGAGGGGAACCAGAACATTCACAGCAGAAGGATGAGTGAATTCACCTCGACAGACAGACCTGGAACTCCAGGGAGTGTGGGAATTAACTATTACAAACCAACTCACATCTCCCCAGAGCCCTAAGAGGCACAGGCGTCATGATCACACACCTTCGTTCCCCCCCAGACAGTTTCAAGTCAGGTGACCTTCGCTCTTAGAGAAGGGCCATTCATCAGCAACACAGTCAAAGGAGTTTCATTTTCCCAGCTTGGCAAGAATTTTGATGCGCTTACACATCTCATTCAGATCCACATTCAGAAGAGGAAACTGAGGCTCAGAGAGGAAGTTACCCACCCAAATTAACACCTCAGGAAGCGACAGAGCCAGGCTTGACCCCAAAGCTTGTGTTCTTTAACCACTGTTACACACTACCCCACAGGGCCCACACTCATGGGTGGAAGGGGCTGGGTCACTCACTCGAGGATCTAGGTGGCTGGGCCGTCCACCTGGGGGCAGGCTGGACAGGTGGGCCAGAGCCATAGTACGCAGCCTGGGCTGGAGGCTGTGTGGGAGAAGAAGACCAGAGAGAGGGGATTGCAGCAGCGGAAGTGAGAAACTGCATCATCTCGGGGACACCACCCCAGGTCCACTGTCCCCTCCAGGGTCCTGGTTAGTAAAGACCCACAAAGCTGGGGGAAGGCCTGCTTCCCATTTCAGGGCATCCATTATCCCTCAGTCCTTCAGGGCAAGATCTCAGGTCCAATCCTTGCCCCTATTATTGGAGCCACTAGCCCAAGGACCTGGATAAAATGGTGACACGTCCTACAGAAACCTGTGCCAGCTTAAGCAGTTGCTAACAGGAGCAGGAATGTCCCCACTCTAGTAGCCCTTAATGGCTAACATCCTTCTACTTCCTCTGGATCACATGAGCTCCTTTCCCAAACTGCGTCCCTCAGAGATGGTAGAAGGCACCCTGCAAAAATGGCCTCTTAAGTTTGGGGAGTGCTCCCTACTGTGCCAGTTTGGGAAAGTCAGAATGCATACTGGCATGTTAGGGTAGAACAACATATGTGGTAGAGAAGCCTAAGCTTCCTTTGTTTACTGCAATAGTTCCCAAACTAAATTTGACCAAAGAATCTTTTATAGCATAACATTCACAAATCTCTCTCCGATTGGGAGGCGCTGTGTGACAGCGACACTATCAGCCCTTTTAGAGACGGAGTTAGAACGACCCGCTGTGTCTGGCGGCAGCAGGTTGGGAAACTGTTCTGCCTGTGAAGCTCTCTTCCTTCTCTGCCTGGCTGTCAGGGTTGCAGGCAGGCCCTCACCTGGGGCAGGGTGGGCAGAAAGTAGCTGGTGGGCTGCTGGAAGGAGCCCGGGAGGGGGCCACCTAGGGCCCGCATGGCAGAGAGGCGCTGCTGCATGAACTGGTTGGTCAAGATGGCCTTCCGCTCCTCTTTGCGCTGGGCCAGCGCCACGTACAGCGGCTTGGTGCCCAGGATGCACCCGTTCATCTCTGTCACGGCCTTCGTTGCCTCTTCTGGAGAGGAAAAACACACAAAGCCAAACCCTTTGCTGTGGCCACCCTCTGTCATCACCTAAAAGCAAGACAAGACAAGGGCTGCTGGGGGAGGGGAAAGAAGACTCCTGGGGCCCGTCCCCCTCCTCCCCTGGGGCCCAGCCTGGCCCTGAGCAGGCCCAGCAGAAACTTGCTCTCGGGGCTGTCCTGTCACCCCACATCCACTGAGGCCCACCGCATGCCAGGTACTTGCCACTCCTCACTTCACTGTGACTCTCACTTTATAGGTGAGGAAAGTGGGGCTCAAGAGTGACAGGTCTGAGACCGGTCCATTTGCTAACTGAGGGCTGCTCAGGTTTCACAGACCACTCTCCAGAGTTAGGGAGAAGTGCTACATTTCAGAATATATTTCTCTGTATCAGTTTTCTTTCTGAAAAGATGTTCTTAGGCTGTGCGGGGAAGCTGGCTTAATTAAATGTATATACCGTCCTCAGAGGGGCTATAATGAAGTGAGATGATAGTCTAGGGTTAGCTAAGAACCTAAGAATAGGGCAGGTAACACTGCAGTTGAGGTCACTATGATGAAAACAATCTGCATTTCAACCACTTTCTGGGTTTTATTAAACTACTCATACAACTCTCTACTCTCTACTTCGTTTGTGAATTATGTACATCAAAAGGATGCTCTTAATGGGTATATTTTCCAGAGACTCCAATAAAGAGTTAGATTTGTAGGGAACATGAAAATAATTTTAATTTCTATTTTTGGTGCTTGAATATGTTAATTTTTTAAAAAATTAGAAATAAAAGTCCTTTTTACCATTAAAAGCAAAAAAGAGTGACTTGTCCACAGGGTTACCCAGCCAGTGAATCACACATCAGCCAGGACTCCACCCCAATGCACCATCTGGTAAACCCCCACTGTCTCCGCAAGGCCCCAAGCCAAGTTCTTTCAAAGTCTAGGGATGAGGTTCTTTGTCTCTTAATTAAAATAACCTTTTTATTTTGGAATATCTTTAGATTTATAAAAAAAGTCTCAAAAATAGTACAGAGTTGCTGTATATCTTTCACTGAGCTTGCCCCCAATGGTACATTTGTCAAAACTACCATAGTAACATTGGCACAATACTATCAACCACAATGTTAGCTACAATGCTATTAACTAAATGGATGTTTCATTTGGATCTCTCTAGTTTTACTACTAATATTCTTTTTCTCTTCCAGTATCCAATCCACATTACACTTAGGGTTCTTAATCTTCTTTAGGGTCAAGACACTGGCCCAGCTTACCTATTCCATGAGCAATAGAGCTGAGATAATTTTTTAATCTGCTCTATTAGAGCCCATGCTCTATTTGGTGATTTTCTACCCAATAGTACAGAGGCCTTAACCTGAGAGTTCACAGATCCACAGGAAGTCAGTGGATGGAATTAACTCAGATGGGGGAAAAAATGGCATGAGTATTTTCTTATTAGCATTTCCTTCTATTTTGAATGTGGCCAACAAAAAATATCATAGTATTAGCTGTGCTTGTGACTTTGTTGGGAAGAGAAAATATTTTCATATCACATTCATTATTGCTGATCTCAAAATATCCTTTATGTTAATTGCTATTTCACTAGATCTTATAGTTTGATGCATTAATAAAGAAGCACATACAACCCGGCCAGCGCCGCTCAGTGGTTGAGCATCGATTCCCGTTCAGGGCACATGCCCGGGTTGCAGGCTTGATCCCAGTAGGGTGCATGCAGGAGGCAGCCAGTCAAGGGCTCTCATCATTGATGTTTCTCTCTCTCTCTCTCTCCCTCATCCTCTCTCTGAAATCAATAAAAACATTTTTTTAAAAAAAGAAGCACATACTGCTGTCACTTTAGTACTCTGATAATTATTTCAATATAGTTGTTTTTGTAATCCTATGAATATTCCTTTATGCATTTAAAACTATTTTCAGAAGGGGTCTATAGGCTCCATCAGACAGCCAAATTTTCTTGGCACAAAAATAATGTCTTAACAAGCTAATAAGATCTTAAATAGTAAAAAAATAATAATAAAATTAGTACAACTAACACTTATGCAAAGCTTACAATGAACTTCATAGTGTGGTAAGAACTTATATACATTAACTCATTTAATTTTCATAATCACTATTTTATATGAGAAAATAAATTATATAAAGAATACAAATTATACAAAATCAATTCACAAGATAGGTGTGCCTCAACTCTAATCAATCCAGATTTTTACAATTCCTTTCATTTAAGGAGTCCTCAAGGAAGTGGGTGATCTCCTGAAATTATATGCAATGTGTGTAATCAGATCATGATTTCACTATTGTGGGCAGCTGCTCTATATGTAGGCTTTTTAGTTCTCAGGAAACCTATAAAGGCAGGGAATGTTGTTCCTATTTTACAGATGGGCAAACAGAGTCCAAAAGGCAAAGTCACTTCCTTCAGGTTATTCAGCTAGTTAATGGTACGACTGGGATTTAGACCTACTTCTGATTAACATCCCACCTTTCAACCACAATACTATACAGCAAGTATGCATTTGCCAGAAAAGAGGGCCCACAACTTCTTATGATGTTTAATCAAATTTCCTGTTGCTTAATTTACATGTCCCAGGGCATTCTGTCACATTTTCTTCCAAAAGCTCAACTAAAATATTGTTAGAACCTTTTCCCCAAATACCAGCATCTCTGAAGGACATTTAGTTAGATTTAACAGGCAAAAGAACTTCTAGACCACTTCCTAAGAACACAGCCATCACAACTCATGTGCAGGTCCTAGTCTCATTACCCACACCTCTCTCTCTGGAAAGTTCCTCATTCCCACCTGCAGCTTCCTACCTCTTCACAGCCACGTCAAACCCCGCTGCCACTGCCACTTCTTACAGAAAGCCCTCCTGCCTGTTTCACTGAGCTGCCACAGCTCCGCCTCCCACACTTCACCCCCCACCTAGCACATGCCTTATAACAGATTTGAGTTAGTGATGCATCTGATTTCCCCACTAGACTATAAGTTACTCAAGGACAAGGATTTGTGCCTGTATGCTTCCCACAGGGCCTGGTAAAACAGCAGGTGTTTAAGTATGGAATGAACGAACACTGGGCCACCTTAAAATCAGCTGGGGAGCTTTTGGAAAAAAAAAAAAAAGCCCCATCCCATCCTTAACCCTTAGAGGTCTACATGCAACTTCTCTGACTCAGGTGTTTGTATTTAGGAGCTCCCTAGGGGATTTTAATGAGAAGTCAGGGCTGAGAACCATCCAGCAAGCCCAACTCCCTCATCTTATAGATGAGGCTCAGAAGACATCTGCTCAAGTCACAGAGCTACTGAGTAGACCAACAAATCGTCACACCTCAGGTGCTAAGAGGGCTTAATAAATGGGGAAGAATAAATGAAGAATGATATAGCCCAACCCTCTCATTTTTAAGATGGAGAAACTGAGGCCCAGAAGGGGTATGTCACCAGCCAAGGCCAGACAACAAAGGTCAATGGAAATGCTAAGACATGAATTTCTGGAATCTGGCATACAGTAGGCACTCAATAAATGCTTACTGAATTAACCAAGGTTACAGTGAGCCTCAGTAAGACCAGCTGTGTGACTGGAACTGGATTTCTACCCTCTTCTTCTCCAACCCAGACAAGCTCCAATGGGGTCAGACATAGCCCCCAAATCCAAAAGGTGTAGCTCAACACCAACTCCCTGGAAGCTGTGGGAGGAAGAAGGGGTGTGTGGGCAGTGAGGGTGGGAGGGGGAGGCTATCTGCCCACTGTAGGCACCCACAGCCCTCACCTTGGCACTGGTGATCACTCCGTAGGGAGAGAACTCTTTCCTCAGTTTCTCATTGTCAATGGAGTCATCCAGGTTCTTCACATACAGGTTCACGCCCTGGAAGGAAAGGCCACTGCTCGATATACCTTCCCCTCCAAGCTCCTAATAGACTTGTGGGGTGGGGCTGTCATGGGCAGTGGAAGCCCCGGTCACCAAGCCTCCTGTTCCCAGCCTCGCACAGCACCCATGCACCCCCACAGTCACTCAGCATGCCCATTGCCTGGAAGCTGGAGCCCCCACAACCCCAAAGCCATGGTCCCAGACGTGGGACTGCGAGAGGAAGGAGTCACATTCAGGGCCCTCCACGCACAGAAGCAGCCAGGTGACCCTCACCTGGTAATGGTTCAGCCGGTCCTGCTTCACCTGCTTCACCTGCTGGAACCTTCGCTTTAGCTCATTGTGCCGCTCGGCCCGCTTCTGGGCCCGGCCCACGTAGAGCAGCCGCCCCCTCACCTCCTTCCCATTCATGTCCATCACGGCCTGCAGGGAAGGCGAGTGTGCTTGGCAGCCGCCCCACGGGGCCCAGGCCTTAGCTGTGGCCCCCAGCGCCACCTCCCGGCCTGTTAGCTGAGAATAATTAGTGCCAGGATAAAGGTCATCCACTTTTTAAAAACATGGGACAAAATTTCACAGTAAACTGCAGATTTTTTAAAAACTTGCTTCTGACTCTTTTAAAAAGGGAAATGGAAATCTGCAGTTTCCCATATTTGATGATCAGTTTCTAACGACACACTGATTTTTTAACAAAGCGGCAAGTGTAATTCTTTCAAAATGGCACAACAGCATAATCAATATCCTTTACTTCATGTTGGATGTCACAGCACAAAGAATCCTCAGGCTAATTATGAGAACTTTCATTCTAGAAACACTGGTGTCTCAACCCTTGTTGATTTCGCTTTTCTTCAGTTAACTGGCCTAAGCCTGCCAGACCCTAACTTGTGGCTTTGATTACACAAAATCCTACATCTTCTGTGAAATGTGCAGCTTCTCTCTGCGATCCATTTATACAGAACTGAATTTGTATCAACTTATCTGCAAAAACCAGCAAAAGGCAGACCTATGTGTGTACAGACTCAATAGTTAGGATTAGGTAACGGTGCTAGTGAAGAGAAATGTCGAAGGGAACGGACTTTTTCAGTGGTCACTTCATTAGTAAATACTTTCACATAATGATGACTTTTGCTTTCCTGCCTAAATATGCAAACAGATGTAAATATACCTTATGGATCCAGGAATTGCCTGTTCTACAGTAGTCTTAAAAGTCATTACCAAAGTCTCTAAGACCTTGGAGTTAATGGACCCCTGCAGCTTCATTCATCTACTCCCACTTGTACAACCTTTTACAGTGGGAGAAACCAAAACCTAGAGAGAGGGTGGGATTGTCCAAGGACACACAAGAAGTTACCTTTCAAAGGAGACATTTACTTAAGAACAAAACTTCAGAGTCAGAAAGAGTTGGTTCGAATCCCAGTGATCACTCTTACTAAACCCAGAGAACCTAATAACAGAAGAGCCCACATTAGTGAGGGGAGAGTTGAGAATGTATGCAAAGCCCCTAGCACAGTGCCTGGCCTGTGCTAAGTCAGAAGAGGCTGCTGTCAAGGCGGCACCAGGTTCCAGGTCTCCAGACAGAATCCACCAGGAGCTGAGCTCTTCCATGTCCAGTGATCTTAAATGGGCAGCAGCCATGGAGAGAGCTTTGTGGTCGGAGGCCAAATATAACGTTGTTATTCCAGTTTTGTCACTGTGCGACCTTGTACCATTCATTTGCTCAGCAAATATGTATCTGGCACCTACTGGCAGATACAATACTAGAGATTTAATGGTGAAGCGAGACCCAGCCCCTACCCTCAGTTCTGTTCATGGAGATCTGTGCTAATGACGGAGAGAGACAGAAGGTATCACAAGTAAGTGAAGTCAGGAAGAGGCAGCTTCCTGAAGGAGGGAAAGAATAAGCTGGGACGCAAAGGACAGGCACTAAACAGCCTAAAGCTATGCTGTCCAATATGGTAGTCACTAGCCACATGCGGCTACCAAGCACTTGAGACATGGCTCGTCTGAATTGTGCTGTAGGTACCAGATTTCAAAGAATTAAGTGCAAGAAAAGGAAATGTAAAAATCTCAAATTTTGTATTAAATACTCATTGAAGTGGTGATAATTTGAATGTTACATCGAATAAAATACATTATTACAATCAATTTCATAGCTTCTTTTTTTACCATTTTTAATGTGGCTACTGGAAATTTTATTTTTTTATCTACTGGAAAATTTTAAATTGCACGTGTGTCTCACATTACATTTTTATTGAACAGCATTGATCTAAAGAGTAGGAAAAGGGAAGTGCTAGAAACAGCATTTGCAAAGGCCTGGAAGCTAGAAAAAGCATGGCACTTCCCCTCCCTGGCCTCAATTCAAGAAGAGGGCAGTGGCTATCTCGAAGGCCCCTTCCGGCTCCTGTGTGGCAGGAGTCTATGAAAATACGCCAGCTCATGGCAGGGGAGCTCCCGAAGGAGGGCGAAGCCTTCTGCCTTCTGCACGGCAGCAAGGGCCCCGGCTCATGTCACCGGGGCTGGGGAGGGACTTCCTTTCCTTCCACGGGCAGCTGGAGCCCTCTGCTCCTGATCTCCCATCTTCCTAGCCCTGGCTCAGCACCTCCTCCATGAAACAGGACCAGGGGGAGGCAGGATCCTACCTTCTGGGCTTCCTCGTGCTTTTCAAAGTTGACAAAGCCAAAGCCTCGGGAGTGGCCGCTGTCATCCCTCATCACCTTCACACTCAGCATCTTCCCTGGGAAGGACCAACCTGGCTCAAAGGGGAGTCTGGGAAGCCCTAAGGTGTTCCCCCTTTCCTCCCACAAGTCCTCAGGAAGCTCCAGGAAGACCCCTCCTCTCAGCCTGACTAGGGAGCAGAAGAGAAAGTGACCCCAAACCCCCTTGGGAAACATACTCACCAAACTGAGCAAAGAGCTCCTCCAGGCCCTGCTCGTCCACGTCCACTTGGAGGTTCTTCACATAGATGTTGGTGAACTCCACGGCCCGAGCGCCCAGCTCAGCCTCCCGCTCCTGTCGGGACTTGAAGTGGCTAACGAAGCTGTGGACACACCGACAGGGTCGGCAGCTGCCAGCCGCCAGCCGCCAGCCGCCCCCATCTCGGTCCCAGCCCATCCAGCAACCCTGGGTCATTGGGAGCCAGCTGCTACCAGCCTCTGGCCTCGGATTCCCTCGCCAGGACACTGGGCAGGGCAACACTGCTGAGACGGAATCTATCCAAGGCCCGACCTCCTTCTGCAGCAAAGATTCTCTGTTCCAGCGTAAGGTTAAGAGGACTTAGTTCTTGTGGCAAATGCACAGGGAAGTCCTACCAGACATCAGGCAGCTGAGTGCACAGGAGATAAGAGCATGAGCTTGGGAGCCACACTTGAATCTCAGTCTGCAGCTGCCTAGCTGTGGGACCCTGCGCAAGTTCCTTAATCTCTCCGAGTCTCAGTGTTCATTCCTGATCACCCTCACGCCACAGGGATTTGCTCATTCATTTACCATGTACTGGGTACACTGGGGAAACTGCAGTGGGAGAACCAGACACAATCCATGCTGGTGTTGTTATGGGGGGACTTAAGTCATTTAAATACATTAACTTTAAAAACTGTAATCTCCAAGTTCATGTCAACACATCTAGTAAAGTGTTGTAGATTAAGAAAACAAACAACCACCACCCTGGCCAGTGTGGCTCAGTTGGTTGAGTGTTGTCCCATGCACCAAGAGGTCACGGGTTCAATTCCCGGTCAGGGCACATCCCCGGGTTTCAGGCTCGATCCCCAGTAGGGGGCATGCAGCAGGCAGCCGATCAATGTTTATCTCTCTCTCCCTTCCTCTCTCAAAATCAATAAAAACATATTCTTTAAGAAAAAGAAAAACCAGCCCAGCCGGACATGGCTCAGCGGTTGAGCATCACCCTGGGATCCAGGCGATTGGGGTTCGATTCCCGGTCAGGGCACATGCCCGGGTTGCGGGTTCGATCAATGACTCTCTCATCATTGATGTTTCTATCTCTCTCTCTCCCTCTCCTTTCCTATCTCTTAAATCAATAAAGATTTAAAAAAGAAAAAAAGAAAAACCAAAAATCAAGCATAAGAAAATTTGATAGTATCTATAGCATGTTTAGCACAAACAAGTTTTAGCTGGCACTAAAAATTGGAGAAAACTGAGTGGCAAAGGTAAAGTTGGACAAATGGTAGCCAACAAAGATAACGTTCTTCTGGGAAAAGCCCACCATTGTTCAGTTTTGTTGACGAGAGCCTCCCCTGGGAAACCCTGGACCGAATGATTCTCAGCGCATCTCCACCAGTCCAGTGTTGGGCATGGGGCTGAGCCATCAGATGGGCAGAAGAAAAACTGGGGGAGGGGCACTACCAGAGCAGATTCTTTCCAGCACCTGCATCTCAATTTTACCATCTGTGAAGTGGGGATGATGCCAAACTGAAATGTATGAAGATGGCGAGCTAAGCACATGCCTACTTTCCCTCCCTTCCAAAGATCCCATGAAAGAACACAAAAGGCTTAAGAAAAAAATTCACAGGCATGCTGAGAAGGCCGAGTCACTGATGATGTGGCCATTAGCTGTTCCTGCTAGAACTTCAGAATCATCACTTTACTATTCAGAACAATCCTCTAAGCATAACAGCAGTCCCATTTGTACTTAAGGAAAGCGAGTCCCTGAGAGATTAAGCCACTCTTCTGAGGTCACACTGCCAGGAAGAATACTGGCTGCTGCTCAGTGCCTGGTGCCCATTAGATGGGGGAGGGTAGCATGGGTCTCCAGCTGGTGATGCCATGATTCTGTCCCTTCAGCTCTGGCCCACCCCCAAGCCCTGCCACTCACACTTTGCGGTCATTCAGCAGCATCCCATTCATGGTGCTGATGGCCTGCTGTGCAGCCTCACAGGTCTCAAAATGGACAAAGCCAAAGCCTCGGGAGCCGTGATCGTCACACACCACCTGGGCCACAGAGAAAAAGGTCAAGGGACAAGGAGACATCCAAAACAGGGTTCAGGTAGAACAGAATGGCAAGAAGATAACTAATATCTGAGTACTCGCTCTGTGACTGCGACAGACAATCCTGTCACACAACAGCTCCACTTCAGAGATGGGAAACTAAAGCTCAGAGAGGTTGATCCACTTGCTAAGGTCACACAGTAAGGAGGGATAGAGTCCTCAGATTGAACATAGGTCTTCTATACCACAGACAAGTTTTTAATTATCTTCCTAAGGCGATGGGCAAGAACGTTGGTTTCAAACCCCTATTCCCACATCCTTGTTTCTAACAGCAAATTAGAAACAACCTGAATATCTGCCAAGAGGAGACTGGTCAAGTAAGTCACAGTACATTTGTACTGGTTGACTCTATGAGTGCAGCTGAAGAGAATATGGTAGATTATATGGCTGACACTGAATGATGTCGAGGGTATATCATTAAATGGAAAAAAAAAAATCAAGCCCAGTTGGGTTAAAGTGGGCATATACGCATGGGAAAATTTTAAACAGAAACACACAAAACTGTTAACAATGATTATTTTGGGGACTAGGGTTGAAAGGGATGGAGTCTTCTTTTCTACTTCATTCCTTTCCACATTGTTTAAACTTCACCAATTCATGTACTGTCTCAACAACAACCTTGTTTTAATCTTGTAAAAGGCCCACAAACATCCTACCCCCATTTTGTAAGCCTCCTGACTCAAATGAGAAGAACAGAGCTTGATCATGGGAAAAATTTTCAGGTCACGTAGTTCCCATCCCTCTGGCTGAATGTGCACGAAGACCACTATCGCCCATTTCAAGGTGTCCCTGGCTCCACCCACTCCTGCAGCCAGTGACCCAGCTCAGCTAAGTGTCATTTTTCTGCCTAGATGACTACCCCAGCCTCCCAACCCAGCTTCCATGCTGACCACTGGGATGCTTTCTCTAAAATGGAACTTTGACTGTGTCCCATTGGGACCTCATCTCCAATAGCTCCTACTGTCCACAGAACTAGATCTACTTGGCATTTGAGGCTCTTCAATTGGCCCTGCACTAGTATCGTTTCCAAATCTAAGTCCAACACACCCTCCTCCACTCTCCAGCCCCGAATAGGGTCCCCCCCACTTTCAACTCAAGCCCAGCTTTCCCATTCAGATTCAATCATGTTGAATGGGTCTCTGCCTTGGGGCAAGCACCTGCTAAGACATCACATACTTATCTCGTTATAGTTGCCTTAAGAACTCATTCAGGCAATTCTTAACCTCTAAGCCCCAGCTGACCGACTGGGGAAAACAGGACTAACTATTTATTGAGCATCTACTATGTGCTGCATGTAATTCTAGGTACTGGGATCCAAAGGTGAATAAAAACAAGATCACTCTATTATAAGAGAAATCTTAAAAACAAGGTGTTGCCATTGATTGCCATGATGGCCTCAATTAACGACCTTCCTATATCCATGGCCTTTGTCCTATAATTTCTATTATCCTCTCACCCTGAATTGGGGCTGGTTTTGTGACTTGCTTTGGCAAATAAAATGCAGCGGGAGTGACTGTGTGCCAGTTCCGAGCTTAGATTTCAAGAGGCCTGGTGAGCTTCCACTGTCTCCAGGGGCCCTGCCATTGCCACGAGGATAGCCTGGGCTAGCCTTCTGGAGAATGAAAGACCATAGGGAGAAAAGCTGAGATGTTCCAGCTGACAGCCAACCACTACCTAGAAGCAGAGCCATCCAGCTCTCTGTGGGCACATGAAGGAGCCCAGCCGAGACCAGAAGACCTGTCCAGCTGAACTCAGCCCAAATCACCAGCTGTAAAATTGTAAGCTAAGGAATGGTTGTTGATAGTACTCTTGACACAGCAAGACCAGATTGAAACACAGGTGGCCTCTGATAGGTCTATGAAGATGAAACTGAAAGAACTACCACCATTCAGGTGCTTGCTGAACCTGGAGCTTAACTGAAAAGACCTTATATACTGTAAAATGAGGTGCTGCTTGGAATCCCTCTACCACACAGGTACTTGACCCAGACCCCCTCAAGAAGCACACCCACCTTGCAAGACAGGATGTTCCCAAAGGCGGAGAAGGTGTCATATAAGGCCTTGTTGTCAATGGACTCTTCCAGGTTCTTGATGAAGATGTTGCCCACACCCGACTTGCGAAGTCCTGGGTCTCGCTGGGACCACATGATGCGAATGGGCTGGCCTTTGATAACCTCAAAGTTCATTGTGTCTAGTGCCCGCTCCGCTGGACAGGAGAGAAAGGAGCAAGTTAAGGGGACTCCCTGAGCCCTCAGGTGCTTAATTGGGAGCACCCTTCCAAAAAAACCCAACAAAAAAGAAAAGAGCCAGTCTCTGAGTCTCACTGGAGAGAAGAGCCTGAAGGCTCAGGAGGAATAAGAATTAAAGTGTATGTCACTCCTTCCACATTTTAGGATTTCATTCAACTCCTCACTGTAGCCATATGATCATGGATTCCTACCCCCATCTTACAGAAGGGAAAACTGAAGCTCAGAAATGGGAAAGATCAGGGGCAGGGCCAGGTTTACTGTGGTCTCTAAAGCACACCGAGTAGATAAAAATGTAAAGGAGGACCCCTCTGACAAACGGTGGCAGCAGTTTAAGGAAATTAAAGCTCAGAGGTGCTGAGCAGCAGAGATGAGATTCGATCCCAAGTAGTAGGGTTTTGGGGGAGGTGACCATCACCTCTTTGAGCGGGTCTCTTCTTGTAAAGTAGGGATGACATTGACCACCCTTCCACACCTAACAAGAGGTGATAATACCACCTACCTCCAGTTGGTTGGACAGGCTGAAAAATTAAATAAGGTATGTGAGGTGCCTTGTCCTTTGCACCTGCCACAAAACAGGTGGTTGGCAAATGGTAGTGTGTCAGAAAACAGCAGCCTGTGCCCTTCCTCCTGTGACCGCTACAGCCTGTCCCCTGCCCAGTTAATATGCTGTCCCCTGATTCAAGGATTCCTCTACTTTCAGAGGCATGGACAGGAATTGTGCAGAACTCAGCAGAGCACATTTCAACAAGTCTGGTTTTTCCATCTCGTCCTGCCAATGAACACCCAGGGACAGAACCCCTTCTCTCCCATCTATGAAGTCTGGCCAAAAGGTCAGGTCATGCAGAACTTGGAGGAAGATGGAAATGGCCGTGGGTGGGGAAAGCAAACCAAGGGGGAAGTCCCCCTGGAATCCAGCTCAGTTAGGGGCTGGGAAACAGGCTGCACCACCCCAGCAAACCCCCAGCTCAGGCAACCTTCCCATCCACCTAGGAGATGTGGAGTAAGGGCGCCCTCTTTTGGACTTGGCCAGGCAGGCTTTTGGTTGTTTCTGGAATCTTACACCTGAACCCTACAGTCACTATTACTCTTCTTAGGTTACCACTTACTGAGCCCTGACAATATACTGGAGATACTTCATGGACGCAGTTCTCCTTCAGGGCTACTGAGGAATAAGCCTTAGCCCCCACCCATTTCTCTCTTGCTCAAGCTCACACCCTAGTGGCAGAGCTCGAGCAAAACTTGGTGCTCTTAAACGCTCCTCTCTCAACAGAAGTGTGAGCATATCCATTTGGCAAGTGCTAATCAATCCCATCGGTTCTGAGAAACGGGTTGTGGAGCCTAAAGGGGAGGTGGCTTTTCAGGGCTCGCCAAGGGGGAGGCGCCTGGTGCAGACCTCATGTCAGCAGCTGGGAGAGGCCCGAGCCTCAGGCCCAGCTCTCCTGGCTTCCCCACTTATTACCTGCGTCACCTCCCACATCGTCCTCACCAGGTGCCTTAAATTTTCTCCTCCCAACCACTCTATCAAGCAGGTCCGATCCCCATTTTTCAGACAGGCAACTGAAGCTCAGAATGCTTGAGTAATTTGTTCAAAGTCACACAGCTGCTGGCTTCTAATCCTAGGTCAGCACGGCCCCAAACCCTTGGCTGTTTCCACTCAGCCTTACTATGTCCCCTCTGCGAAATGGAGCACCAGGCGCGCACACAGTAGGCGCACACTAATTGCCAGTTCCTACGTCAGGGGCCTCTCTGGCCTCAGTTTCCCTGGCTGCAAAACTGAAGATGCAGGAGCAGAGACGCAAGAGGGGGGGGGGGACCCGCGCGCGTCGGTGCGCACCCCCGCCCGGGCTCACCGTCGGCCGGCTGCTGGAAGTTGATGTAGGCGTAGCCCAGAGAGCGGCGGGTGGCCACGTCGCGGCACACGCGGATGGACAGGATGGGCCCGGCAGGCGAGAACTTCTCGTAGAGCATGGCCTCGGTCACGTCGGGGTGCAGGTCGCCCACGTAGAGCGAGGCAAGCGGGAAGCCCGGGCCGCTGGCGTTCATGGTGGGCCGCGGGGGCAACAAGGAGTCGGCCAACGAGGCCCCGCACCCAACGCCCGCGTGGATCTCCCGCGCGGGAACCTCGGCGGCGGCGGGCGCGCGGGAGGGACAGGACTCTGGCTCCGGGGGCTGGCCACCCCCCCCTTTACCATCCCCGGCGCCCCGCGCGCCAATCGCATACGCTCGGGCCCCTCCCCTCTTAGCCCCCCACCTGGGACCCCGCTGCTTTCTAGAAGCCTCAGGTGGGCGTCACCTCCGGCCCCGCCTCCGGAGGCGGGAGAGCCTTCACCTGGCCTGGTTGGAGCGGCGGAGCCGCAGTGGAGCTGAACCCTCTGGGAGGGCCTGAGGCCTAGGTTCTGATCCCCAATGATTGCCTTTCTGGGCCTGCTTGCCTTCTCCGTCAACTCCCTCTTCGAAAGGATTAAAGGTGACCGTACATTGTTAGCCTCCCGAGAGCACTCGGAGGCGGATGCCTGGCTAGTTTCAAAGTGGTGTACCTGGCCAGCGGAAAGGAGTCTTTTTCTCAAGACAGCCCAGATCTAGTTCCACCCTTCTGGCTTTGTGACTTGGGACTGAAGGCTCCATGTGGGAGTTAGAGACCACTAAGGCTTTCTTTGACACTGCCTCTTACGTTGCCAAGACCTTTTGCTGGAATAATCCCTGCCCACCTCTCTCATAAAGAATCCATTCCACTGGCACACCACCAGGAAGGTTCACCAAGTTACTTGTGATCCAGCCTCTATGGGAACAGTGAAGATCTAACAGGTCAGGGTGGGGGTCCCAGGATGAGCAGCAAGTCCCCTCTATCAATCTTGAGTTTGCAGCTTCAATCTGTGGTGTGGTGTCATTTCTGAATTCCAATCCACTGTGGGACAGCACTTCACCCCGCCTCTCAGAGGGTGGTTGTTTTTTTTTGTTGTTTTTTAATATCTTTATTGATTTCAGAGAGAGGAAAGGAGAGGGTGAGAGATAGAAACATCAATGATGAGAGTCATTGATCAAGCCCACAACCCAGGCATATGCCCAGACCAGGAATCGAACCCCGATGCCTGGATCCTAGGTCCACGCTCTACCCCCCCGAGGCACGCCTGGCCGGGCAGGGACTCTCTTGATTTCCATTTCAACAAAGCAGGTAGGTTCCCACTGACCTTTGGCTGGGTGTGACTGACGGGCAGAACAGTTCCAGAACCAAGGGCAGGAGCTAGTCCAGCTGCCCAACCTACAGTAGCAAGCGAGCACCAACCAATTATAATCTTGGGCTAAATACTACCACCCCCATCCTGATTTTTTCCCTTGTGGGAAATCCCATGACAAAACACAGTGCTGCAGGCTACCATGAAGTGTTGGGACAGATGACACTGGTATTACTTTGGAGATGACCAGGCCTTATGTAACCATCTCTCAGTGTCTTGGTTACATCTCAGGGTTTTAGGAAAGGGGGGGGGGGCTTGAATGGGATATAAATCCACTGGCTGTACCAATTTTAGCTCCCCCCAAAGACCTAACACTGGGAAGGTTTGTATAAGGTTGGTAAGCTTGGTGTTAGTGGTAATTTCTTTCCCTTGACTTCACGTTCTAAAGGATGACAAAGCTCTTGCTTGCTTTTAAAGAAAGCGTAGAACCTAAAATGAGTGAGAAAGCTAATTCTGGTAGTGACAGAGATGGTGCCACACATCAATTCACAGGCAACTAACTCATAAAATTTTTTATTGTTGAATTTTTACACGTTACCTGATTATTCCGTGTAAGGTGGAAACTAGAACTGTTTAAAAGACATACACAAATCTAGTACATCAATAATCGGGGATTTTTCTTTTTTGCTATACTATTTTCACAACCACGGGTGTGCTTGCTAGGCAATATAACCATCACAGAAGCAAACGTGAGGCAGAATACTGGTAAGGAAAACAAAGCAAGAGAGAGCTACCAGATATACAGACAGGCTCGTTCCACGTTCACTACTGCATTTTCAAGCGCCAAGTATTTAACTGCACATTTTTGCTCAGCTAGAAAGGAGGGATTTTTTTTTCTTTTTTTTGGTTTGTTTTCATCAGTGCATGAATGTTTCTTTTCTCGTTTCAGCAGATGGACAAACAGATGGATACTACAGCTATGTGGAATGTTAAAGAAAGGGGGATACTGTGAGACTGGTAGGCCCGGGTATTCTGGATTTTTCCCATTGCAGTGTTCATGCAACTTCCCTGTATTATAGGGTCTTGTTTAAACATGTCTGTGAACTTGGCTGGATGAGTACAGTTGGGAGATCTGGTGACAGGTACCAACAAGCATTATCAGGGCTGGCTGTAATACAGGGAGAAGTCATGGATATTTAAAAATACTTTTTTGATTCAGATCTTGGTGTGATGGAAGAGCAACAACTATGCTGAGAATTGGAGGAAGACAGAGCTATGGTGCTGGAAGCTCTTCTCGACTCTTTGAAACAAGGCCTGCTCACCAATTTCACTTCTCACCCCCTCCAGGCTCCCTATCCCTACCCATATAGTATTAAACCTTGAACAAAAGGCAAATATAGACTTAAAAAGAAAAAAGAAGGCAAATAAGCAGAAGGATAGAAATTTAAAGAGGGAAGAGAAAAAGAAGTCAACAGTCAAAATGTCAGTGGGAAAGAATGTTTAGATTTCAAAATTTAAAAGCCCCGAGCTAAGAAGAACCCAAAGACTGAGTACTCCTCATGTGAAAGGCAATCTCTGCAGAACATTATTCTTAAAGGTATTACCCAGGAGACAGATAAGGCCATTCATAAGATACACAGCTAGTTTTCTTCTTTAGCTTGTGGTTACAAGGAAAACAGATTCCACAACTGAAGTACAAGTCGCAAATCAGTGATGTTGTAGGACAGGGGTTTTAGTCACATGTGTCATATGAGCACTGGACCTTCTCATGGTGTCATAACTCAGTTAACTGTTGCAAAGAATTTCAATTTAGGCTTTGAGTTTTCTCAGTGGAAGACACTGGACATCTGCAGTCATGAACTTTTGAGTGGCAATAGCCCCAACTGGTCAAGTGTCTATAAGCCCCGAGGAGGCAGAATTACTGTGAATTGCCATCAAAGTTGAATGGGAAATGACAGGTGTCTCACTCCAAGTCCCAGCATCACAATATAATCTCTACAACTTTCTGTACAACTTTACAATGGAGCAGTATTTCAATGACTGTTTTGATATCAGTTCAAACTTTCCCAAAAGTTACAGATAATTCAGGTCTATTTCTTCTACCAGTAAGAGTTCTGCTTTAGTTACAAAACCCCATAATCACAGTGTTCAGTTTTTAAAAAAATTAAACACACAGTAATCCTGTCAATGTTAAAAATCAAAACTTCAGAATGCCGTGGCATTTATATGACCAATCTGAGTTTAAGATACAAATACCAGCTGTTTATCCCATGGACCATTTTTGTTAGGCTGAGGCTGTGAAAAATCGAAAAGTCGACGTACGATTCTTTTTTTTTTTTTATATCGCACAAAGGGATATATGTGGAGGGTACAGAGTGACACTGAACAGATCACGGAGCACAATAGACATTAGTTCTCTCCCTCCCCAGCATCTCCTTCATCTCCCTGGTTTTCCGACGTCCACAGCTGCAAGAGAAAAAGAGAGCCATAATCAAAACAGGGCTACTAAAATGTACTCAGGACGGTTTTCCAGTCTATAGCACCTTATCTCCCTCGACTGTTTAAAATTCTCCCTGTACGAGTGCCAACAGTGATGACTGCAAAGGTCAAAACTTTAGTGCTCATTTAACATTTAAATTGAACCAATTTAACACTTTAAAATGTTAACTATACTTATATAAGGTACAAACCTCTTGGGTCTTGGGCAAAAGTGAATTATGAGGTGGGAAAGTAGACTGTGAACCCTCCAAAAGCAGTCACTGAAATCAGTAGTACTTACAGTGAGATTGTCCCTAAGCAACTGCATGATCAGCGTGCTGTCTTTGTACGACTCTTCGTTCAGTGTATCCAATTCAGCAATTGCTTCATCAAATGCCTATAACAAAGAGCCTTTAGCAAAGAAGTCATAGGTTCTCTGGAGCACATTTAGCCCATTTTTATCCTGCTAACAAGTGAATATAATTTCTCTGTCCAGAACTCTGGGGGAACCTAGGCCATTATTACCTTGTTTGCCAGTGGTTTCAGCAAACATAAAATGCATGTTTATAAAGCACCAACCAACGAACCATGACAAAAATTCCTAGAAAAGAGCTTTACTGCACCTAAGAAGTTAGCAGGTATCACTGTTAATACAGCATTCATTCTAGGCAAATTCACGTAATTTTTTAATTACCAAAGACATTTCTAGTAATCCTTAAAAAAAACACACAACCAACAAAAACAAAAAACCCCTACAACTCAAAAGGTCTGGATACAAGGGATAAAGGGAGAACAGAAATACACAACACACAGATTTGATAATGCTATGGGACTTTGAGAATTCATTTCATACTTTTCCCAAATTAAAAAAATTTAAAATACAGTACACATGGGGAATTACTACAAAAATATTTAGAAAAGGGAGCTGGGTTATCAAAAGATCAGGAGGTAACCCAGCACGCACACAAAACATGGTTCTATTTCATTTCTATAGCCATAACTTCAAATCTTGGTACAAGGAATATAATAAATATACAACGGAGGCCTATAGCCCAAAGCTTGACAAGAAACAACTACCTTCACACTGGATTTTCCACTACTACCCCCCAAAAACAGTAATCAAACAACAAAAATAAAAAAAAGGGCAGGTGTTAAGAAGAAATCAAAAAGTAGGTCTGAATTTATTTCATAAAAGATATACTCCTACCCCCTCAAGTAAGTCCAAGACAATGAGTTATATCCAGGAAATAAGTTACTAAGAACAGCACTGTTTTACTATGATCAGAAGCCATGGAAGGCCTTTCTCACCGTTTTTGCCAGGCTGCAAGCCTTTTCAGGAGAGTTCAGAATCTCATAATAAAAGACTGAGAAATTCAGTGCCAGGCCAAGTCGAATGGGGTGTGTAGGCTGCATTTCTTTCTTACTAATTTCAAATGCTTCCTGATAAGCCTGCTGAGAGTTCGACACAGTGGCTAAAAGAAAGATAAAAAAATATTAAAGGTTGGGGTCTTTCATAGGCTGCATCATATACTGGACCACTATCAAATTATTTTACCAAGCTGGGCTGGATTAAACAACCTATCAAATGAGGGGGTCAGTGTCTCCACCGTTTAATTGACAATCATTTGCTAAATGTTTGTTCTAAGCCAAGTACTACTTTAAATGCTTTGGGGGAAAACAAAGACAATTATGAAAAACCCCACTAAAGCAGTAAGAAACATAGAAATAACCTTTTAACAAGACAGAACATAAAAAACAATTATGCTCTAGTGGAAAAGTCATGGACTTCAGACCCGAGCTTGAATTACCAACTTTTATTCACTAGGTGTGTGGCTTGAATTGAAAACCTCCGTAGCCTTGGTTTCTGTTATCAGAAAAATGAACGGATTTCCACCTAAACTCCCAGGGTTGTGTAAGGAATAAGTGAGACTCTACAATACTTGGCACACAGTAGGCACTTAATAAAATACAGCTGTAATTATCACCATCACAGTAATATATGTATGTGATAAAAGAGATGTGTATCACTATTTATATGGTGGTTTCATGCTGTCAAACTTTTAAAAGTTTCACCTCTAAAAAGAGAGCTACCAAATAATCCTCAAGATAAAATTCTCTTTGGAAGCACGACTGCACCAGATTTTTAATGCCCTCTCTGTCTTCCTCTTAGATACATTTTGATCTGTAAACCCCCATGACCTCGTTTATCACAGTTCCGCACAATGCTGCGGTCTTTCAAATTCCAAGTACTGTGATGTCAGTGTGTCAATGGTGAGTAGTCAAAGCCAAAACTGTTAAAATTATTATGAGGGAAGAATGGCTCCACTACTTGTGAAATTTCTTTCTTTTTTTTTTTTAAAAAAAAATGTTACTTACTTTGCTTATTGTCTCCAGATGCCACCTCAGAAAGATATCTAAAATAATCTCCTTTCATTTTCAAGTAGAACACCTTACTTTCTGGTTGTGTAGCATTGGGAATAAGATATTTGTCCAACAGCTCCTAAAAAATGATTCACATT
The DNA here is from genome assembly GCF_054644295.1 of Miniopterus natalensis. NCBI lineage: Eukaryota > Metazoa > Chordata > Mammalia > Chiroptera > Miniopteridae > Miniopterus > Miniopterus natalensis. The sequence continues at coordinate 5,599,067 of NC_142087.1, forward strand.
TTGTTGAGAATCTGGAAATATTTACAAAATGTTAAAACTATGTCTGAGATTTAAGATACACACTACCATTTCTAGATAATTTTTTTTGAAGATTTAAAAAAAAATTTTTCATCCAAAGGTTTTAAAGGTTTTTAGATGTCTGTTTTCTTCTGTTAAAAATGACTTTGACCATCCATAAGGGGTTGATTAAAGTACAGCTATACAATGGAATGCTATGTAGGCCTTAAAAATGACAATGTGGAACTACACTAATAATGTGAAAAGATTCTCAAAAGAAGTCTGAGTTGGGGAAAAAAAAGCAGATAAATACCACATGAATCCTATTTTAGTATTAAAATACGTATGTGTACACGCACAAAAATATGTACAGATAAAGTCTAAAAGGATATTTTTTCAGTTAAAAATGGTTCTCTAGGTGACAGGAACTATCTGTATGACCCTGGACAAATTACCTAATTATCCTGAGCCTCAGTTTCCTCTGCTCTCCAACAGGAAGCACAATAGCCATCTTCTAGGGCAGTTATGAGAAAGAGCTAACGTACATAAAGTGCTTAACATGTTGCCTGGCACATAGTAAGCACTCAAAAGATAGCTACTACTAGTATCAATAATAAATTCCTTTAAACATTTATGCTTACAACAAAAGCAGTTCTGAAGGAGTCCAAGCTTCGTAAACAGAGCAATATTTTCGAAGAGTTGTTTTAGAATGTGGCATCCTGAAAAACTGGTTAAGAGGCAGTAAGTACCATGCGTTCTTCACATTCTTTCAGATGCTCTTAAAAGCTGGTCTACATTTTCAGGAATTATGGAACTTTCTTGCCCTTGGAATACATGCCATACTTCATCTGAATATCAGATGTACCTAACATTCAGGAATTAGTGCACCATTAACAAACCCCCAAATTACCAACAGGCAACAAATGTAGTCATGACATTCTTACACTATGAGTCTAAGGAAAACAGCTCAATGCAAAAGCTGAGTTATAAGGGGATTTAATCAGTAAGTGAGAAGATGCAAGGGGCAGTAGTAATTTTAATATTCTTTGCAGACAGACAGGGTGTAACTCCTTATGGGTTAGGGATGAGAACTGCCTGATGGCTGACAAGCTTTGTACAAGTTTTCAAAAGAAAGGTGTCATGGGCAGTAATTCGGAGAGGCAGCCAGCAGGGGAGGAGGTAGATCCACAAGTGTGAATTCCTTTTCCCTTCAAAGCAGCCCTCACTGTTCATTTTTACCTGATTTCACCTGGAAAAAAAAGAAAGTTCCCAGTGGGCTCAGGATGTGAGGGAAAGACAATATGATCATGATTTGCTCTAGGATATGCACCCCTCCCATCCAACCCCAGATGGTGGTCAGAGTGAAAGCAGTTAGGAATCAATCATCTGACCAAGGCTTCTATAAAACATAGGAGAAGAGAATCCCCAAATGACTGTTGATTTGGCTTTGGAACGCAGGCCCAAACTGACCAACAAGGCTAACTTTCAGACAAAAACAGGACTTTACACTGGGCAGGCATGACTGGGGAGAGGCTGAAAGGCAGGCTCAGCTTTTTGTTCCTGATATATAGAACAGCCTATCTGTAGCTGCACTACCTGTAATCCTGCCTATCTGGATTCAATTTCAAAGAAAAGATGGAGGACCGTTGACTAAATGTTCCTTTTTTTCACAGGTCCTTTTGAAGGGAGAGGAAAATTCCCCATAAGTGATAAGCAACCTCTGATCAAATAAGAGGTGAGAAAAATCACATCATATGCTTAAAAATTACTTGCAAATGGTTCGCAGCTTTCCAGTATATTCAGACACGTTTGTCTCATAAGCTGTTTGAGAGTTTGCATTTGTACAATGAATTAATACAATCTACAAATCACTGTTTGAAACAGAAACAGTGGCCTTACCAGAACATCGTTGCAAATGTCCTGAAGTTCTGCCTCTATCTTCTCCCGGTACTCTTTGCCCATCTGCTGCTTCTTCTCGTTCCTCTCTGTTTTCTGTTCGATGCTGGAGATGACACGCCAGGAAGAACGGCGGGCACCTACCACGTTCTTGTAGGCAACGGAGAGCAGATTTCTCTCCTCATTGGAGAGTTCATGCCCCTGTTCCGTGACTGCCTTCATGGCTGCAGCCATGTCATCATAGCGCTCAGCCTGCTCGGCGAGTTTGGCTTTCTGTACCAGCTCACTTTTATCCATGGTTATTCCCTGGAACAAAAGAAAAAGAAAAAGGATGAGAGAGCACAGGTCAGGCTTCAGGGCGCAGGAAATGCATGTGTGAATCTTCTTCCAACCCATCGGAAAGAAACATACCTACACATGTAACATCTATTTCCAGATGCTCTCAATAACACTGGCCAGAAGCCACACCTAATGGCTTAGGTACCTTACTAAGGTCTTTTTATTACTTTGGTCAATTAATTTTCCTAACAACCCTACAGGGTAGATATATTCAGTTTCCTTAGTGGAGAGTAAGAAAACTACCAACTCTCTACAGGCTGCTGTGAGGAATAAAGGACCTAATCCATGTGAAGGTGCTCTGAAAAGTTCACAGCATTATATACAAATATCAGGCACTAATTCTGTACATGATATAGGTTGCAAGAGATATGAGTGTATTCTACAATATGCACAGCAACAGAACTTCAAGCTATAATTGAGTTCATTTCAAAGTTTTTCTGAAATAGACAAAAATCTTAGTGGCTTCAGTTTATCATTTTATCAAACCCTTTACACACCAATCAGTGAATACCTCTTAAATTATTCACCTCACCTTAGTAAATTCCCCACTAAAATAATCACCATTTATAGAGAATACAGGAAGTTTTAGATAACATGCAGCTAAAAACTATTTTTTAACCAATACAAAGTATATTTATGTACTGTTGGCTTAAATTTCAATATATCCACCTGTGCCAGTATAAAAATACACTAACTTTAATACCTAACGTCTAAAAAGATAAAATACTACTTTAAACAGTAGCAGGAATATCAGTATTTTTAAAACAAATTCTTTCATTACTATATAAATGGTGTAACAATTTAAGACTCTGAAAATGGTTAATAATTTTAAAATAGCAAAGGAAGTATAACCTCTATTCACAAACTGGTTTTGCCTTAAAAGTCAACTTCTGTTTTTCAAGGAAGAAATTCTACAGACGGCTCTACCACATAGAAAAAATTTATGAGACAGAGCACGATAAGATACACCCCAAACTTAGACAATTCAGAAGGAGTTGGTTCTTTAGTTCAGAACTTTGGTATTTCTTCCCCCCGCTCATTATCTAAATTATGTTCAGAGCTGTGTTCTACATAAGGCTCCCTAACTCGAAGCTTACACTCAGTGAAAAGGGTCTCACCTTGATCTGTTTAACATCTTCACCCACATCACTAGAATGAGACGATAAGGGAGATAATAATCCTCACGAAATATTCCATTTGCTCTCCTACATTTCCTGTGAACCCCCGTAAGGTAGGAGGGGTGACATGATTAGTTTTGTACAATGAAACATAACCAGAGATGATGCTACTTCCAGTTGAAACTGCTAAAAGCCTATGTGTGGTTCACCAAGCTCTCTTATAGCAGCCACTTAGAAAGCCATGTGTTTTAGATGGCACTGTAACAAAACAGTGGAATTTCTGTAACCTGAGTCTATGAGGTGAAGGAACTCCTGCAGACCTGCACTGGACATGCAATGTGAAAAAGAAATAAACTTTTGTTGGGGTAAGCCATTTAGATGGTAGGGCTGTTTGTTACCGTAATACAACCTAGTCTAATACAAGCACATAAAAAAACACTTTTCGGGGAGGAGGGGGAACATCTGTAATACTGTCAACAATATATATACATGGTATTCATCATCTTAAAATTATATACTCTCTCAGTATGCCTAACTTTCTTGACCATAAAGTCTTTGAAATCAGGACACTATCTCCATCATTAAATAGCCCTACTTCATTGTTCCTAAAAGAGAGAAGCAGAAAGGAGCCAACTTTCAATGAACTTTAGAAATTTCCCAGTATGCAGACTAATTCAAAGTCAGCAGTCACTTAGCAGTCCACTCCTAAGTTCATAAAACAGCACCTGTGCAATTCTACATAGGAAAGATTCCAATTAATAAAGTACTGGCCAAAAGCCAATTCAGAGCTAAGCCATCCCATTTAGTATTATAAAAGGGTAACAGAGAAATACAAAGAATCAACACTGCTAAAGGACACCTGGAAACTCTTTGGCCCTACTAGACCCACCCCCCCAATTAAGATGTACTACTCTTCCCCTTCCCAAATATTAAAAGTTAAGTCACACTTCTCTGAAGAATCCTGACTCTCCTTGGGACCTCCCAAATATACACGCCCTATTTCTCAAAATAAAATGTGATATTTCTGGCTTGGGGCCAACTATTTCAAGCTTCTTTGGGATCACTGCAAGAGCTCTTGATGATTGAGAACCCACCATGATATGGAAAGATTGAACATATGCCTTAAATAAAGTATGTTATTTGTTTAAAAAATTTGAATTACACACATAAAAACAACTTACAATAAGCAAAGCCATAGCTAAATGTCCTGATGCCTGCTGCTTATGTAACTTTTGACTTATATAACATGGATTCTGAAGCAGCTAGACCAATTTCAACAGGAAATGGGTTACACAACACCCAGCAGTTTGGAGGAAGGCAGCAGACAACAGAGAAATTAAATTGTTCCTATTTCTACATCTATAATAAACCTCCCATGCACAATCTTTCCTTAGTCCCACTGCTTTCAGTTATCTTTAGGCCCCCTTCATGTCTTTGCTACCAGACCCATTCTTAAAGTTCTGATCAAGTCACTTCCTGTTCAAATTCCTTTAAAGCCCCCTACTGCTAACAGTAGTCCGACTTCCTTCCATCAGTGAAGGCTTTCCAACCTATCTTCCCAGGCTTTCCCCAAAACATGCCTTCCACGCAATACGTGCTTCTGTCAAAATGGTTTTCTTACATGGTTTTCTTTCTGTCTTCGTCTTTGCTCACCAAGCCACTCCTCTACCTGGAATGTCCTTTCCCATCTACTCTGCATACAGAATTCTTTCCAAGTATGGCTCAAATGTCACCTCCTCCATGAAGCCTTTTCATAAGCTGCTATGCCTGAGCTAATATGATAGCCACTAGCCACACATGGCTAGTGCCACGTTTAAACTGTAATATTTGGAAAATAGTTAAAATTTTAAAAGTACTAAAATTAATTTTACTTGTTTCTTTTTACTTTTTAAATGTTACTACCAGGTAAGTTTAAATTGCATGTGGCTCACATTGTACTTCTATTGGACAGTACTACTATAAACTAAAAATATTCTCACAAAGCATTTCATGTCTTAATGTCTTATCACATTTCTTCGGTACTAAAATTATTTGCATACATCCCTTAGGTCCCTTACAACACCATAAACTCCTTGAGGGCATATCTCCCAAAGCAGCTTGCATGTAACTGGTATGAACAAAAATATCTGCTGAATGAATGAACAGCTCCCCAAATGAAAGAATAGCAAAACTCCAACCTTGGTAGAGCTCTCTCCTCAAATAATTCAAAGTGCCCATTTTTCATAAGCACATTAAACCCTCCTTACATCTGCACCTCACTCCTTATACTTTTGGCACCCTACTTCAAAATTACTTAATTGGGCCTCCACCCTTACTCAGTAACTTTCAGTGACTCTCTTTTGGCTACTCATCAAATCTAAACTCTACCTGGCTTTCAAAGTCCTTCATAACTTGGCTCCTCCAGACCTGTTAGACTTTCTCATCCAGTATTCTCCAAAATGTACCTTTCTCCAGGCTGGACATCACTGAATACTCTATAAATGTCATGCTCAAACATGCCTAAAATTGCTTCTGTACAGTAGTCTTCCCTTATCTGTGGTTTTGTTTTCCAAGGTTTCAGTTACCTGCAGTCAACTACAGTCTGAAAATACCAAAAAAGAAAATTCCAGAAATGAACAATTTAAGTTTTAAATTGCGAGCCACTGTGAGTAGCATGCTGAAATCTCATGACGTCTGGCTCAGTCCCACCCAGGACGTGAATCATCCCTTTGTCCAGAGCTGTAGAGGCTCCCTGGTGGTTAGTCAGTAGCTGTCTCGGTTATCAGATAGGTTATCAGAGAGGGAGGAAGACCGCATTCACATAACTTTTATGACAGTAGATTGTTGTAATTGTTCTATTTTGTTACTAGGTACTGTTAATTTCTTACTGTGCCTCATTTATAAACTTTATCATGGGTATGTTATGTAAAGGAAAAAACAGTGTATTTAGGGTTCAGTACTACCTGTGGTCTCAGACATCCACAAGGGTCTTGTAACTATCCCCTAAGGATAAGGGGGGACGGGACTATTATAGTTCCCTTCATCTAGAATGTTCTATTTACTTCCTGCCTATGCAAGCTCTATCCATCCATCTAGACCCAGAAGGCCTTCCCTTACTATCCCATCCCCAACTGATCTACCTTGCCTATTAATCCAAATACACCTGTAGCCTACTACAAGTCTAGGGCTTCTCTATACCTACATTCAATGTGTTCTATGCTACACATGATGGGCAGTGTACCATTTACAAACAGTTTCACGTGTGCATGTCCTCAAAGAAAAGTTTCACATTTCTCATTTAATGCCTAGAACAGGCCAATCACAAAACTAACGCTCAAATAAGTATCTATAAATTTTTTCAACAAATCATTATTGGGAGAGCAGAAAGACAACAGGCTACCTATATGTGGTATGGCGGAAAGCCAACAGGACAATGTGTAAGAGCGGGATCTGCCACTACACAGCTACATGAGCTTATTCAATCTCCTTCTTCTCCAATCTATAAATTGGAGACAACAGCTTCTGCCTCAGAAGAGGTGGTGCTATGAAGATGAGGGGCAGAGAATTAAAGAACAGTAAATACATAGGGGGAGGTTAGAGGGAGTCAAAGGGGAACATCTGTAATACTTTCAACAATAAAGATAAATTCAAAAAAAGAACAGTAAATACAGAAAATTTTTGAAAAAATGCATAGTGCATATCATTCCTCTCAGAGTACTTACACATCACAAAATGTGAGCTTGGATTTTTAAAAATATACAACCCATGAGAAGGAAAAGCAAATACAGATTAATCCTGTACAGGAAGTGAATATGTTATAACGTTAACATTAGATACGACTTCACCCCTCAATGTCCTTAAAATCGACACACATGTTAACTGAAACAGTTTTATTCAATAGCTCCTAATTGAATTTTTCTAGATGTTAAGTAGTGATGGCTTATAATCACGACTTACTTTTCTTCTGAGACTGTGAAGGAAGGTTCCAGACCAAGATAAACATTGGCAAGAAAGCCTTTGACTCCTAAAAGGCCTTAAAAAAACTGCAGTTTGTCATCAGGCCTGGCACCAATGGCAAAGTCAAGATAGCAAAGCAGAAAAATTTATTAGAGGCTGAAAGAGGTCTAACCCTGCAGTGGGTCAAGATATTTCCTTGCGCGTGGCATAGATCAAGACAACACCGACACAGATTCAGGATTGAACAGGATTGCTCAAGCACAGCCATATAATGATGATGGCTGTCGGGCTGTTCAAAGCCACTAGATGTAGCACAATCTAAATATCCAACAGGGGAGTGGTTCAAAGAGAGATAAATGTTACAAGATTACATGGCCATCAAAAGAAGGGATTTAATGTCATATAAGTATTTGTTAAAGAGATACAAAGAAGGGGAGAGTAAAGCTGCTCCACAACATTTCAACTTTGTAAACTATCTCCTAAAGAACATTATGAAGAATAATTCTATAGGTACCCATGAAATACCAGTGGTCAGATGCAGACATCCAAGGATAAGAAGAAAAAATAAAGGGCTACCTATCCATTGTTTATACACACACACACACACACACACACACGCATTGCAAAAAACAAGAGTTGAAAATGACAAAGTTGGCTTTTGGAAGTATTAATTTTCACCTATATTTTGTTTTCAGGGAAAAAATCCTCAATTTAATTGAATTTAATATGTTCTAAGTTTAAAATGAAGATTCTATATATTATTATGTGTGAGGATTACTGAAGCTCTAATACAAAACAAATCTGAGCGGGATCTGATGCACCTTGTGTGACCTTGGGCATAGCACAATGGAAAGCCCTACATACAACAAATCGGAGCTTCTAAAAGAAATTAGGTGATTTTAAAAATAACTTTTCTGAATCTGTCTCCTAAAATATTAAAAAGAGACATTAATAGCTAACAAGATGACACACATAAAATGCCTAGATACTGCTGGTCAAAGTAAATATTCTTAAACTACTTCACAAAAATGTAATGTATATAATAATAATAAAAAAAAACTACCAGTATTTCCAAGAACTTTTGATTATTCACTGACAGGAGCTCCATGGCATGACCATGAGAAGACAGCACATATTTAAGGGTTACAAAGTTGCTTCTTGGAGAAGGAACCAGGCTAGAATGAGAGGGAAGTTTTAAACATGAATGACTGGGTCCTGACTGGCTTTATGGGTTGGGGACTGTAGGTGGGGTTTTATACAGGAGAGAAAAGGGGCACTCCTCACAGGGACCGAAAACACAGATGCATGAATGAAGTGCATTCTGTTTTTCCAGATGAATGAGAAATCAAAGGCCAAGGTAGACACATAAATGAGAAGAGTTATCTATCTGGAGAGAGGAAACTGCCAAAAACGTCTTAAAAATCTAGGCTCAAAAGTTTGCATGGGGTAAGGAACTGACAGTAAATAAATTCTGAAAAACATTCACAGATGTACCATTCCAGAGAAAACCCCCATAGCACCATAAAGGAAGATACAGCTCAGAAAGAACAGATACCAAGCTCCTGCAGCACGACTGAGGAAGCCAGTGGGACCAGGTGGTTAGTGGGCGCCGCCCAGAAAAGGTATTCCTGGCTCTTAAAGAAAACTACTCACTGAAAAGTACCCTCTCCAAAAATGTCTATGTGCCATTCTACACACAAAATTCAGAGTCCTGTAATAAATTTAACTCCATTCAAACATTTGCAGACTCTCCATTAGAAAATGAAACACTGCATGTCTGAAATACAAAGTCATTAGCACAATGTCCAGAGAACATTAAATTGTGGAGGGAAACAGCACTTCTATTTGAAAATCCCTTCCCTCTCTCACATCAGTTGCTGAATATCACTGCTATGTCTAATTAGCCAAAATTAAACCTAAAACGGAGGTGGTAAGTGATATGCCCAAGGTCACACATTGTGAATCAGTAGCAGGTGTGACAATAAATTGGTCTCCTGGCTTTAAGAGATCGATCTAAAAGGACAATATGCTAATTCTGATCCACAAAGCAAGCCCAACTGGTCAACCTCATGAATAGGGTTCAAAAGCTTTGGACCCACCACAAAGCAGGAGCGACCCAATCAACTGGTCAGGACCACACACCAATTCCGCAGGCTACAGGACCTCCGTGGGTCTGTTTTCTCACACACTACATAGGCAAGCCTATGTTACAGGGCTCTCGTAAGGAGTAAATCTGTTCCTGATGCATAACATCAACACAGCCTCTGCACACTGTAAGCACTCAAGTGTCAACCACACAGACTGCACACGAGTCTCACAAATGGTCAGCTAGTGAAGGGACACTTACTACATGCCTCATTTCTTTTAAATTCACAGCTTTCTTCAAAGACTTTTATAAAGAAAGGTACCTGTTAACTTACCCATGCCTGGTTCTAAAATAGCAGTTATCACAATTTACTGTAAATGTCTGTAGGCTCCCACACTGGAATGTGAGTTTCAGGTAGGAACCCAGACTTTTATCTATGGGTGCCCAACACATAGCCCAATGCCTGTCACACTGAATATGAAACTTTTTGATCAACTGATGCACATTTTTAAGGAAATGAACATGCTGCTATTTCCTATGTGGACCGAGGCAGGCAGACCACATCTGACCTATAAAATACAGACTATATTTCTACTCTTAGATTACTTTTATTCTTTTTAAAAAATGAAATTTATTGGGTAACCTTGGTTAATAACATTATGTAAGTTTCGGGTGTACAATTGTATGATACGTCGTCTGTGTATTGCATTGTCCACTCACCAATGAAAATCCAGTCTCCTTCCGTGACCGAACATTTACCCCCCCTTTACCCTCTTCAGCACCCCCTTCCACTTCCCCTCTGGTAACCACCATACTGTTGTCTGTGCTATGAGTGAGTTTGTTTGTTGCTTTTTATTTTTAAAAAGAGCCACTTCAGTTCCAATCAGGAGACAACACTAAACTTTGTGACTAATGTTCTTAGCTACCGCCTGTTATATTTACAGATTGAAACTGAGCTTCAACAAGCCCTTGGAATACTTTCTGTCCATCTTCTCTATTCAAAAGTCCAATTAGTTAGCTATACAAAAAGCCATACCAGCTAAATGGTCTAGTAAACAAAAATATCCATTAATTAGGGTCTTTCCAAATGTGCAAAGCACTAAGGGTTTATATCAACTCATTTAATCCTGAGAATCCTATGAGATAGGTGTCATTCTCTTTTATAGATGCCAAGACTTACCTGCCCAGGGTCGCACAGGTAAATCCAGTACCTGCTCTTTCCTCTATGTAGCACTATTCCTAAAGATCAGTTATGATTCTCAATGTTTACTTAATAAAAAGACAGAATGAACAATTTTTAGACGATTTTTAAAAAGTTATTATAGTGAGGTTTGAGAACTGGCCTTAATTTACCTAGCTTTAAAAGCCAAAATCAAATTAAGCAGTTAGAAACTCACCAGACTGTTAAACAAGCTTCAAGGTAAGGTTTGTGGACAAACAATAACAGCCAGGGCTCACAAGTACTTTACTGTCACCTCCAAGGCAATTCAGAAATAACTTTTATTGTTGGCTCTTAGGGAAAACGATGAAATAAACTTACATAATAGAGGAATGGCCAGGTTTTTAAAAAAGTCACCTCACTCAGTCTGCTGGGAATGGCTTGTTCTCTTCAGGCCGTCAATCAATTTCATCTCATTATAAGTATTACAAATATATAACGATGCCTATATTAGATCTTTTAGCAAAGAAAGCAGTAATATGACTGGATTTTAACATACACATCACAGAATAGAAAGTACGTTTCTCTACATTTCCTTCCTCAGTACTGCCTCAAAGAAATTCCCTCAGAATCCAACTCTGTTAGTTACTCCACCATGACACAGATGACTACTAGGATCATGTTAGTATTGAGAACAAGATGGTTCCAAATCTTAAGTTGCTATTATACAATTAATTTCTTGCTTCCTAGCTAGTGAAGTGTCACCTCTCCCTAGAAAAATGTAGGAATCCAGAAACTTAAAAGTTGCTCTACAAGTAAATTTTAGATCATTCTCTAAAGCATCCATCCTCATTTAAAGGAAAATTGCTTAGTGTGATGCCACTGAAAAAGTAGGCAGCATCAACAGGGTGTTATAATTTAGAATTTCCTCTCTACTCATCTCCTCCTCCCTAACAAAATATGGAAAATCTAAAACTCTACAAAAAGGTAGTATGATAAAGAAAAATCAATAAAGGTGGTCCTGACTAAATTCAGTTAGATGAAGAACCTAGGACTGGATAAATCAATGTGTGCCACAAAGTAACTGGTGAACTTTCTCGTATGAAGCAAATACTAGAAAAAACGGTCTTCCACAAGCAGTATCTCCCTTCAAGCCAGAATGTATACACCCCCCCTCAATAAATTACATTGTACCTATTTTCAAAAATAGCTAAAATTCCTGTTTAAACACAATTACTTTCATAAGATACATGTAAAGAAAAATTAAGGAGAAATGGTGTACACATGAAGGACATACCCGTGTTCTATTACGAGTAGAAACCTATCATTAGGGCCAGACTGCCTGGGTTTGATTCCTGGCTCCAACACTTACTTTGTGCTGTGTGTGTATATAACTAGGAAAATTATTTAAGTTCTCTGTGCTTCAGTTTCTTCATATGTAAAATGAGGCTAACAGTACTTACCCATCATTGGCTGTTATGAAGGGTTAGTGAACTTGTCAAGTGCTTAGAACAAAGCTTGGCACATAATAATAAATACAAGTGGTAGCTATTATTATTGCAGACTAATTGTTTGATGCTACCTCATCAGTTGGTGAATAAATGACAAATGGATGAACATATGTCTATACTATATAGCATATGTCTAATCTATATATGTATATACTCACTTATATGGTCAAATAACATTTATTAAATATCTACTAGATCCTTATTTTAATTATTGAGTTTGTCACAATAACATTAAAGGCTATTACCATTTGCATTATACAAATGAGAAAATATGCTCGAAAGACTTGGAGATGCTAGACACAAAATTAGGTTCTGTAATACTATGTCAATTTTTGAAAGCAGCCTGTATAAAAAGGTTGGGTCACATCAGAATGCAACTGGAGGAAAAAAGAAAGCCATTAACAGTGAACTCTGTGATTAGAAAACAAAATATAAACGCTTACATTTAACAATCTACAGTTTGTAAAAGACCTCACAACTCTGAAGCTAGGGAAACCAAGAACCAGAAATTAGCACGCTGAAAATCACAGAGCTAGAAAATGCAGGCAGGACCTGAATCACATTGATTTGACTCCAAATCCAGTGCTCTTTCTGCTTCTATACCCATAGCCAAATGGGCAAAATACATTTTTTGCAGTAGCCTCCAAATCTGGAGACTCTGCCTTGGGAACTGGCATCATAGGAATGTGCGCAGCCTGGTTTTATGGAGGCTGCCTCCCTGATCTATAGAGCTCCAATTCTAAAATGGCTTCAAGCACTGCATGATGGGAAATGTAGAGAAGATTATAGGGTAGGAGCCATGCCCCAGGGGCTGACAGTCCATAAATATTTACTACTGATGAATGAAGATATTCAATCTGAAAACCAGGTGTGTGGTCTAGGCCAAATCACCTCATTTCTCATAAAGACTCCATCTGTAAGATGGGTGAATGGTTTCTTATCTCTTTGAAAGGAGGGGCTAGGGAAGTAATTCAGCAGTTGCTCCGGATTTATCAGCCTTCTATTTTGAAGACCACAGGTAAAATTCTAATTTGGGTCCAGAAAACTGACAGGTTTTATCCTTACCATCCTGTGTGCTGCTAAAGACATAGACCTAAGAAAAATGAGGGCTTAGGAATGGGGTGCACTGGAAATGTTCAAAAAGAAAATCACTAAGAACCAAGTAGTGTTTAGACATTTAAATTTCTAATAGGAAAATGCAAAAAGCTGAGTAGCCATGTGTCCTGTTCTACAAACTGCATATGTGTGTAGTTTCACAAGAACAACTGAGATAGAGAAATACAATTTTTATGTTCTTACAAGTGCTTCATCTTTCTGGGGCCGCCTGACTTTATATGTTCATAACATCATCTTGCCAAATTCTGTCTCCCACACAGGGCAAATAAAATCTGAGCATGATGCTATCTAGCCTTACCAAAGAGAAAAGCAGATGAAGGCAAGGACAAGAGACATGAATTCTTACAGAAAGGTGGGCAAATTGTCTTACCAATACCGCCACCTTTGAAAACCCCATTACATGCGAGTTCTCCATTTGCAATAGACAAAGATGTAGAATATCTTTGAAGAACAGGGCCCCAAATCACTCCCACCCTTCCCTACCACCAGGGAGGCCATCGGGCAAATTTCAGTCCTAAAACCATGCTAACACCAGAATGGGCGAATTCTGGGCGAGGACACAAAAGACTCTGGCATTAATGACGGTAAATACCGTGGGAAAATATTCGATTCTCAGCCTCTGACATTTTTTTTTTTCCTGAGGATCCGGTCTGACTCAGTAACCGGTTCCAACAAATGCATTTTCTTGATTCAAACCTCAACCCTGTGCTTCCCAGGGAATCTCGGGTCCCGCCGCTCCAAAACCAGCGAACGATGATGAAATGGCTTTACTGCAAAGTGGGAGGGGGGTTTGCTCTCTGCTCTCTCCCAAGGTTAAACCCCTTACCCATCTTGGAGGACTCAAGCAGGAGCACTGGGGCTTGAGAACTCGCCCGCATTTGGTTCAGTTTTCATTTTTGGAAACCGGAAAGCAAGGAGCATGGGTGACAGGGCTGAAAAGGTCGGGTCGCAACGCCCAAGGCGCAGGGATGGGTCGCGAGGGGATCGAAACTGGGCAGTAAGAGAGGGTCCCGGGTGCGCTGCTGGATATTCCTTCCGGCCCGGTAGAGGCCGCACCCAGCCCGCCGGGCAGGGCCGCAGGCTGCGAGGGCCAGGCCCCGGAAACAGGGAGGGGCTGAGACAAGGCCCGGCCCGCGCCGCAGGCGGCCGCGCGGGGCCCAGGAGGGCGCGCGCCGCTACCCCCAGAGCACACCCAGGGGTCGCCCAGGTCGCCGCCGCCGCGGGTGGGGAGCTTCGGCCTTGGCCCCCCCGGGGGCCCCAGGCGGACCCCGCGCCGCACTCACCGTGGGAGGTCGGCAAGGGGCAAAGACGATGGCGAGCGGAGCTCCAAGCGCGGTGACCGCTTCCTTCCTAGCCCACTCCTCAGACAGCAGCAGCAGCGACAGCGGCGGCTGCAGCGGCGGCACGGCAGCTACCCCGGCTCCGGAATCGGCGGCGGCGGTGGCGGCAGCTCCACTTCCGCTCCGGTCACCACTTCCGCTCCTACCGAGCCCCGCCCCACCCCCTGCGCCGTCTCCTCATTGGGCGAGCGGGACACGGGGTTGCCCCGGCCGCCCTAGAGGGGCGCTGACAGAGGGAGGAGGAAGCGGAGCTGAGGGCTGGGATGCTGCGGGCGCGGGAGGGCGGAGAGCCTGGGCACCGAGCGAGGAGGAGGCGGGCGGAGGGGGACGGAAATGGGGGCGGGGAGCGGAAAGAAGGGGCGGGAGGTGTAGGGGCGGTGTGTGTGTGGGGGAGGGTCAAGGACTGGGACGTGTGGGAACAAGGAGGACTGGGCGAGGTTTGGGGTTGGGCGGGCCTGAGGCCCTGGGCTGAAACTCGCTAGGGCCAGGCGGAAAGATTCCTTGGTCATCGGTTTCCACCCCACCCAAAAAATAATTGCCACGGGGTCGGAGGTAGTGGTCTGTCCCCTTTTGCTATGTCCTTTGGGAATACTGGACCCAGGGAGGGACAGAAATTACTCATCCCTCAGTTTTCGTTTAATCCTCTTAAGTTCTTCAGGGCACTTACCATTTCCTCCTTTAGTGGACTGAAGAGATGCCAGGAATTGAACCAATGAAGGTCTTTTTTTCTTTTTTTTAATATATCTTTATTGATTTCAGAGAGAGGAAGGGAGTGGGAGAGAGAGAAACATCAGTGATGAGAGCCATTGGTGGGCTGCCTCCTGCACGCCCCCCACCGGGGATGGAGCCCCCACCCCAGGCCTGGGCGCGGAGGCGTGGAGCCGGGATGGCCGAGGCCTGGGCCGCCGCTCAGCCGCCGAGCCACGCCCTGCGGGCCGGGCTGAAGGTCTTCTTTGGAAGTATGTGTGCATGATTTCTTAATTGAGTATCCCCTTCCCAAACTCTTAGAGGAAACTTAAGGAAACGGCCCCTGACTCCAGTGACTGTTCTCTCCATTATCCACATTCTCTTCCTCCCAAGGCAGTTGACTTTTCTTTAAAAATTGAATTTATTGGGTGACATTGGTTAATAAAATTATATAGGTTTCAGGTGAAGGCAACTGACAAACAGTTCTTCAAAATACTTCTCACCTCCACTTCCTTTCATCCAGTCTTTTAACAAGCACGTATTGAGCAGGCTTTGTGCTTAGTGTTGGAGACACAGCAAGAACACAGTAGAGGGGGTGCCTGGTCTTGGAGTTTACAGTCTGTAGGAGAAAGGACAAAGTGAATAGGTCTTTGTCATCTCCCCTTTACCCTGACTCAGCTTAATGATAGATTTCTAACTCATCGCCTTATCCTCAACCCTACCCCCACTCAACTGCCAAAGTGATCTTTTAAAAATGCCATTCTAATCATGTCCCTTTCTTGCTTAAATCCTTTGGTGATTACTCAGACCTGGAAGACAATTGATAAGCACCTTGAGTGTGACAAGGTTCTCCAGAAGCTGCCCTTGCCCTTTAGCCTTTCCCTGCTTTTTCTCCCCCATCATAAAACCCTAATGCAATTGGATGATTCCTTCTCCTCCCAATATGCTAGCTCCAGTATTTCTAAACGGTTTGTGTTAGTTGCCAACAATTTTTAAAGACACAGATTTCTGTGAACAGAAATCTGCATCTCTGCCTGGTCTGGTAACACTGTGTCCACATTTCTATGTGGCAACAGCGAAAGCCAAGGAGTGGCTGCCCACTCTATATCAGGCATGGACTTATCCAAATGTCAGGGACCCCTCCTGACCGAGTATGCTTTCCTCATTCATGTTATCTGTCCTATAGGCATTTGTGCCAGTCACCTCTCATACCACCTTTTAACTTGAGCAAGATTGAAAGAGAGTGTTGTATGATGAAAACAGCATGGATTTGACTTGAAAAACCACAGGGTTCGAACCCCAGGAAAGTTTCTCAGTGCAAAAACTACCCCATGGGGATGTCCAGACACTGCTCAGGTTGAAATAAGCCTTAATGTGATATGAGTGTGCCTTATGCCCTGATCCAGAAAATAGCCTAGTGGGTCACAGGGCTCATGATGGTTACACCACAAATGACATCTGTGCATCAAGGGAACAGAAATGCCCTTTGCCAGGGGTCCCTGGGTGCCTGCTAACATGTTGCATGGATTTGCTGCTTTCACCATCTCTGCATTCTAGGCCAGGGGTCAGCCAACCACAGCTATTAACTGACAGACACAAAGAAATACTAACAATGTGGTAGATGCAGCCATCAGAATATATGTATGCCTAGGGTATTATGGGAGCCTGGGAGGACACCTAACCCATCTTGGAATGTGGTGGGAGAATAGGAAAGATTTCCTGAAAGAGGTAATACTTAAGCCTTAGAGTCCATAATAATTTTTTAAAAAATTCATAGACTTTATTTTTTTAGAGCAGCTGTAGGTTTACAGAAAAATTACCCAAGAGAATACAGAGTTTCCATATGCCCAACCTCTCCCACCCACAGTTTCCCCTCTTACTAAAATCTTACATTATGTGGTACATTAGTTGCAATCGATGAACCAATATTGATACATTATTATTAATTAAAGTCCATAGTTTCATTAGGGTTTATTCTTTTCGTTGTATAGGTCTATGGATTTTGATAAATACATAATGTCAGGCATTTACCATTACAGTATCATATAGAACAGACTCACATTGTAAAAATACCTGCGCTTCAACTATTCAAACCTCACCATCCTCCTTATACTCTTCAGTTTTGTCTTTTCCAGATGTCATATAGTTGGAATCATATAGTATAAAACCTTTACTGATGATTCTTTCATTAAGCAATGTGATTCCTATCTTTTCATGGCTTAAGAGCTCATTGCTTTTTATTGCTGAATATTATTCTATTGTATGAACGTTTCAGTTTCTCCATTTACCTACTGTTTTGGATTGACTCATGTCCTCCAAAAAGATATGTCGAAGTCCTAATCCGTGGTACCTGTGAATGTAACCTTATTTGGAAAAGAGCGTTTGTAGGTGTAGTCATGATAAGATGAGTCATTAGGGTGGGTTCTAATCCCATATGATGGATGCCCTTATACAGAGAAGAAAATGCCATGGGGAGACACACAGGAGAAGGCCACGGGATGACAGAGGCAATGATTGAAGTGATGCAGCTACAAGCCAAGGATCCTAGCCACCATCAGAAACTAGGAAGATGCAAGAAAGGATTCTCCCCGAGCCTCAGAGGGGCATTGCCCTGCTAAAACTTTGATTTCAGACTTCTAGACTCCAGAACTGAGAAAACACATCTGGTGGTTTAAAGCCATCTGGTTTGTGGTACTTTGTTACAGCAGCCCTGGGAAACTGATACACCTCCTGAGGGACATCTCGAGTCAGCTTTTGATGAATAAAGCTGCTATAAACATCTGTGTACAGGTTTTTGTGTAGACATAAGTTTTCAACTCATTTGGGTAAATACCTAGGAGCATGACTTCTAGATCACATGCTAAAACTATGTTTAGTGTTGTAAGAAACTGCCAAACTGTCTTCCGAAGTGGCTGCACAGTTATGCATTTCCACAAGCAACGAAAGGGAGTTAGTTCCTGGTGCTCCATCATGCCAGTGCTTGGTATTGTCAGGTACTGGTTTGTTTTGTCTTGTTTTTTATTTCAACCATTCTTACCTAGATGTGTAATGTAAGAACCTGGTTTGTCTCTCCAAAAGTTTCTTTTTGTTCCTATATTCTGAAATGTCATGATTAAAGGCCTTGAGACAGCCAGTGGGTCCCCTTCCCTCTTTCCCACTTTCCTTTCCCTCCCGCCTTCCCTTCTCCCCTTCCCTTCCTTTCCCTTTTCTTCTTCCTTCCCTTCTTTCTTCCTCTCTTTCTTTCACTTTTTATTATGACAATTTTCAGACAGACACAAAAGTAGAGAGAATAGTGCAGTAAACATGTACCCATCACCCAGCTTTAGTTCACTATTCTCAGTGGGGTGGGGAGAGGGGCTTTGTTTTAAAGTCACCATAGCTATGATTAAGAGGTCAGGGTTGCTGCTGCTACTCCTGCTGCTGCCGTCATAACGTCCCGATCATACGAAGCTGGGGACCGGGCACTGGATTGGGGAGTCCAGCCACTGACATTTGGCTCAAAAGTAAAGTTCAAAGACAACAGGGCTGTTGTTTGGCTTGAAGAAGAAGTTGAAATTGCAGGGTAGTTTATGCCATGTCAATGTGCATGAGGTCTTTGATATCCACCCAACCAATTTTGGCTTTTTGTTTTAATGGAACTAAGGCTGAAATCCTGACTCAGAGACATCTATAGGTATAATCAGAAACAGCTTCCATAGCTCTCACTAACTTTGCCAGACAAGGGTAGGCTGCGACAAGGAGACCAGAACTCTCCAAACTCACTGAATTGAATTTTGGTGATGTTATCACCTTTGCTTTCACATAAATGAGGTCACTAGAAAGGTAGGCATCATTAATGTAAAAAAAAAAAAAATTATGAATCTGTATTTCTATTTCATAAGAGCTGAACCAGAAATCAGTTTCACAGTGTATCTAGGCCTTGCAGATTTCTACCTGTAGAGAAAGTGACAGGGCATTGTCAGACTCCAGTACTTCCTCTAGCCTTGGAAGTTCACAGAGCTACCTGCCTCTGGTCCCTTTCTTCAGAGTGACAGCTGGGCAAAAAGAACCATTACTTTATTGGGTGTTTGTGTGTTTATTTTAAGAATGGTATTTTTTAGCATTTAATTTTAAGTAAGAAAGCACCTGGTGTATTCCTTTAAACTAAGGTATTTTTATTGCATGGTGATACTTGAACATATTTTCATTGTAAGAAAATGAAAATATTAACAATAAAAGCTAGAGTCCCCTGTGATCACCACCCCCCTTAATGCCATTTCTCCTCCCCAGAAAGTAACCAAGTATCAATTATATAGCAGCATGCATTAATCACGGTAGGGTAGGTTATGCTGCAATAACAAACATCCTCAAAATCTCAGTTCCTTACAGTAACAAAGGTTTATTTCTTGATCCTTACGTGTTTGTCATGCATTGCAGGCTGAAGAAGCAGCTGGGATATGCTAATCTGGTGGCAGAGGGAAAAGAATGGTGGAACCTCTTAAAGCTTCCCCTTGTAAGTCTCATGCACACACATTTCCTTGGTCAAAGAAAATCATATGGCTAAGCCTGACTCCAGTGGGGTGGGGATGTATAATTTGTCCGTAGAGAGGGGCAGTGAACATTTCCTCAAAGTTTTATAACGTACATAAAACTACAGAAATAGGTATGATTTTTGTATAATTTGTTATGGTGTTGAACCTTACTTTCTTCATGCAAAAAATGTCTTAGGAGTCTTTCCATGTTATACAAATAGATTCATCTCCTTGCTAAACAACTGCATAGTATGCCATAGCATGGATGGATGTACTATAGTTTAACTGTTTCTCCATTTGAAGACATTTAAATTGCTTCTAATTTTTGATTATTGTAAACAAGAGTGTGACAAATATCCCTTACTTGCCCCTTATGCATATGAGCAACTGTTTCTCTAGGGTGGGGACAGAGAAGCGGAATTGCTGATGAATAGCTCTCCAAAGGAACTGTGCCAATTTTCTTTCTGTGTCCTAATGTGGCACACTCATTAGGAGAATTTCAGAGAGTCTAATAACAGGGCTGTTTACAAAGTATAGTGCAGCACCCCAGGCCTGGTAACATTGGGCTGTCACTACCCCTGGGCCTGAAGGAGCCAGGAGACAGAACAGTTAGTAGAACACAGAGGAGGCGAGTCATGTGGAAAGGGATGGGTGAAGCCGGCCCAACATGGCCCCATTGGAAGGAGCCAAGGGACTAAATGTCTCAAATCACTCTTTTCTCTCCAGTCTCCTACTGGGCTGACCTCAACCAGATGACAGAGGGCCAAGGAGTCTGTTGATGTGGCCCATTCAGGCCTGCCTCCTGGGACACAGAGGAGGTGGAGAGGAGAGAGCCAATCTGGAGGAGTACCACTTTCCCGCCCACAGTCCAGGAAATGACTTAATGGTTTGCCAATATCATAAGCAAAAAATAGTACTTAAGTGCATTTTAAATTTGCATTACCCTAATTCTTAGCAAGGACTTGTGCTGATAACACAGGGACACAGTGGTGAGACGATATAAACAGATATGCTTCAGCGATTATGTAGTCAGACTGGGGGCCAGTGGAGAGGAAGAACCAAGAAATGGAGCTGATGGCATCTTTTGAGTCCTGGATCAAGCCTTACCTGAAGCTACTAGTGACTGTTTAGTAACAGGAGCCAGTGAATTCCTTTTTGCTTCTGACAGTTTTGTTGTTGATGGTGATGGGTGTGTGTGTGTTGGTTACTCATAACTGCAAGGACTCCAACTGGCCTGGGATTTGAAACTCCCATTCTTTACCTCACGTCAGGCTTCATATATGTTTTATACATGTCAGTTTAGGGCTGAATGAGACCTTAGATATTATTCTATTCCAACTCTGTCATTTTTCATTTATATACTCAAAAGTTTAAATATACAAAAATATGAGAGAGTAAGGTAGCAAATCTCTTTTCATTTTTGCTTCTAATTGTAAATAGTAAAAAAAAAAAAAAAAAGAAAAAAGAACATTATAAGTAAAGTTGAAATACCCTTTATATTCTTCCCTAGTTCATTCTCCCAGGCAGAACTACCATCATGAATTTGGTTATTTATCTTTTCCTACCATATTTTAATATTTTAACCACATATGTATATATCCATGAATAGTAACATAGAATTGCTTTGTGGGTTAAAATTTTGTATATGAATGCCACTTTGTGAGTGTATCATTGTGTACTTTGCTTTTATCACTCAGCATTAGGTTCTCAAGACCTAAACATGCTCATACAAATGTGGTTTATTTTCACTGACATGTTATATTCCATTGCCTTATTATACCACAGTGAACTTAATTTATTTCTATAATACACATTGAGATTGTAGGTTGTTTTCTCTATGTTGCAATAAACATCCTGGAGCATCTTATGGTACACACTAACAAGACTATCTCTAGGTATATATTTAGAAGTTGAACTGCTGGATCACAAGATATGCACATTTTCCAGCTTTACACCAATGGTTAATTTACAATGGTTGTGCCAAATTACATTTCCACCAGCATTATAGGAAAACTCCTGTTTCCCCTATATCCACATCAATACCTGGCCTTTTGATTTTGCCAGTCTGATTGGTGTGAAACTTTATCTACTTGTTTTAATTTGCATTTCTCTTATTACTAGTGAAGGTGAAGGTAAGCCTCTTTTTCTATGTTTATTGATGATTCTGCTTCCTCTTCCAGTCCTCCACCCCTGTTTTACCAGTGAAGGAAATGTGGCAAGGGTCACATAGTCCATCAGCAACAGTACTGGGTCTAGAACCTGGGTCTTCTAACTCCAATCAGGTCTTTTTTCTAGCGCACTGAACCACTTCCAGACATAAATTTTCAGAGTGTTATTGCTTCTACTAACAGAAACAACAAAAGAAAAAATCTATTTCCTTCAATTGAGTGTAGGGACTATGAATTATCAATAGTTAGATGCTGTATCAGTTAAGGTTAGACAAAGATGCCAAATATCGTGACTTTAACAAATTAAAAGTTATTTTATCTTTCCTCTTCTGTTAAAGTTGTAGATAGGAAGTTTGGGGTTGACTTGGTGGTTTGTGCCATAAAGTCTCCTGGGACTTAGGCTCCTTTAATCTTGTTGCTTCGTGCTACGTAGCTCTATTTCCAAGCTCACCTCATGGTCCAAAATGGCTGCTCCAACTCCTGCCCTTACAGCTGCAGCCAAGCCAAAAAGGAGGAGGAAGAGACTGGCGAGGGGTGGGGGGTGTAGGTGGAAGTATTGAGTGCAACCTAGCTGTCTCTTAATGAAATGTTCTCAAATTTGCTGTGTGATTATCTGATTTACATCCTGTTGGACAGAACTCAGTTACATGGCCAACTTGGCTATAAGGGAGGTTGGAAAAATTAGCATTGATTTGGGGGGCCATCTACCTAGGCACAAGGGAGATGACCTGTATATCAAAATCCAGAATGGGACAGACATCCTTATCTGGCTGAGGAGTTGGTTCTGCTTTCTCAGAGGAGTGGCCCTGTCCTCTGACATCCATGATCCCTGGCTCTTCCCTCAGGGAGACTCTTCCTTGTTCAGCATCCTTATGGCCATATCTAATAGACATTAGTGTCACATTTTATGGGACTGCACGGATTTTATAGCCCTGTTTCCCGATAGTTTGGGGACCCTGGAGTTTCTCATTGCTTTGTAGAGGAGAGGGAGACATTAATTAGGAGACATTTAGTAGCCTCTGCTACACATCCTGAGAAAAAATGCCTGGCTGCACTGCAGTTTGTTTTCCCTTCCACCTGTGATCCTGAGAGCACTCCACAGTAAACTTCCTGTGTGCACACCTTCCTCTTGGAGTCTGATTCCTGGGGGACCCAACCCATATCAGAACTGGCTTGGAGTGTTATCCCAAATACGCTCTAGCTGTGTGACCTTAGACATTATAAATCCACTACAAGTGTTTACAAGCCTCAGAGTTTTAATGTCTAGAGATTCAATGATAATAGTATTTGTTTCTCCTAGTGACAATGAGAATGAAGAGAAATAATGCGTGGAAAGCACTTAGCACCCCCTTTTCCTCAGCACCATGCAGGCACTTCCAGAAGCCAGTGTCCTCATGCCTCGCTAAAGCAGACCTGTTGTGCTAACTTATTTCCAGCAGATGGCACCAGTGGATAAGGTTGTCACCCTGTGCAGCTCAGTTACCATTTTTACTAGATTACAGATCAGTTTCACATGCAGCATCTCATTTGATTCTCCATCAAACCATTTACCAAGTGCTGACTGTTCTATCATTTATTCTTTCATCCCTTCCTCAACAAATGCTTACTGAGCACTTAATCCAGCCAAAGGGCAGCTTTAAATCCCTTCTAAAGCATGATGGTGGCTAAGAAACAAAACAATAGAAGAAAGAAAGAGAGAGAGAGAGAGAGAGAGAGAGGGAGGGAGGGAAGGAGGGGGGGGAGAGAGAGAGAGAGAGAGAGAGAGAGAGAAAGAAAGAAAGAAAAAGAAAAAAGAAAGAGAGAAAGAAAGTCAATGAATAAAAATTCAAGCCCCAGCTGGAAAGCTGGATTATGAGATGAAAAGATAAGTTTCAGCCGCTGGTTCTGGGCTGGTGCCAACTCTTGTTCTTGAAGGAGGGGAGGCTGCTCTAATAAAGTGGAAGAAGCTCAATTAGACTGCAACTGAGTCAGAAAGAAAGCCAAGGTGCTTCCCTGGGGGAACCATCCGCAGTCCTTCCCAAGGGCTATTGATCTGAGGGCAGAGCAATTGGTCCCTGAACTGATTAAAATTGCCGAGTAGAAGAAAGAAGAAAAAAATCCATCAAGGAAGTGTTGAAGGGCTTGTGGGGGAGGCGAGGTTAGCTGGCCTGGACTTAGGAGTCCAGACAGAAGTGACTTTGCAGGTCCTTCAGCTGTGCAGGCAGGCCAGCAGGCAATCCTGGAAGCCACAGGCCCAGGGCCCAGCCGAGGTACCTTTCTAGGGTGGGGATGGGAATTCCCGCTTCAACCGTCTCACACCCACTCCAGCACTGTGGGGAAGTGAGCTTACCCGAAGGTCACCTCAGCAGTGCAATTTTGGGGGTGCCAGGTAGGGCTCCCTCCATGGGTGAAATTCCTCTCTCCCTCAGCAAGCAATTGCTGGTGCCCAAAATTCCACCGTTAGCAATGCGTTGTCCTTTAAAATGCATATTTCAGGAGTTAAGAGCAGGATTTCTATATAGGGGTGTGTGTGTGTGTGTGTGCGCGCGCGCGCGCACATATATGTGTGATTATATTGACTTGGAGAAAAGTCTGTAAATATACTCATCAGTAGTTAACATGGGTTATCTTGAGCCAGAAGCTAGGAGGCAGAGCCTACACCATGTGCTCATGTCCCAGATGCAAAGGAGGCTGCCTCCTCAGTGGGAACTGAACTCCGGGTCCCAAAGAGTCTAATAAAGTAGGCAAGTCCTTTAAACACAGGAAGGGGCTTCAGATGCTGGGAAGGAAAAAAATAATACCTTATTAGCTTGATGACTGTAGTAAAATTACTGAAATCTCAGGACCCATCTGTGACATGGAAATAACATTAGGACCTTTCTCAGAGTGTTGCTTAGAAGACTAAAGGAATTAACACATATGCGTAAAATTCTTAGAACTGTGTCAGCCACATAAGCGTTTAATGAATGTTAGGTCTGAGTTTTCAGTTATATGGACTTTTTGGTTTAAGCCATTTTGAGAGTTGTTGTTTTTTTGTTTTTCTGCTTGTAACCGACAGTTCTGACTAATATGAAGACCAATGACACACCTCACAGGGTTGCTCTAAAAGCTTGAATGAAAAAATGTATGTAGAGTTGCTGGTACATGGGAAGCTCTCAACAAATGATAACTACTTATAACTGATAATAACTACCAATCAATGGTTCTTTGTGAGCTCCTCTTATGGAATTGCTAAGAACAAGGTCTTATAACAGGTGCCTGAACTGGCGATCTAGAAAGAGGATTTGATGATTTGGTGGTTACTAGAGGATCCAGGACTCAGAGATATAGAGAACACCACTTCAGAGAAATGGACACATGGATGATTTAGTAAATATTTGTTGAACGGGTGACTACAGGAATGGGAGAATTTAGAAAGAGGTTTTCTTCTGAAAGGAAGAGTTACATTCATAATTCCAACAAGCATTTATGGGGGACCCACTCTGAGCCAGGCATTGTGCCTGCTGTTGGAGTCACAGAGATGAACAAAGCACCATGATTGTTTTCAATGAGCTCCTAGCCTAGTGCAAGGGTGGAAAACCCAGGTACCCACAGGGTCCAGTCTGGTGATGTAAACGAGGGAAGTGAGTCAGGTTTGAGGAAGGAATAGGAGTAAAAGAAATACTTTACATTCTCCTTTAATCCACTGTAAGAAAAAAGAATATTGCAACAATTATGACAAAGGACTCTGATATGAGGTGTTAATGCAGAGGCAATAAGGCATGGTGTGGACTGTAGAGAAATGGAGAAACCAGGCTCTCTCCAAAGGGGACCACTGCCATGAGGGTGGAGAAGTACACTCATGTTGCTAGATTTCCAATTTGTCAAAAGAAGCCAGAAATCTGGATTTTTATGTGAAATCTCTTGGTTTTTAAATTTTGGCAGTGACTGCAAAAAAATTTAAAAACACCATGTGGGCCAGTGTGGTGCAGGCCCAAATAAAGCATAGAGTCTGTCTGAATGCCAGACCAGAGCCCCAGGGTCCAGCAGTTGATCTCCAGGCCAGTGGGAGAGGCAGATGGGCATATGGGAGATTTCAATGTAGCTTGATAAGTGCGAAGACGAAAAGACGGGAAGTGATGGGTGCCCAGGAGCAGAGATGAGGGTGGGGGGAGTCTCTGAGGAGGAGATGACACTTGATCTGAGTCCTAGACGAGGACTCAGCAGGCCAAGAAACTGGGGTCCGGCAGTCCAGTCCCAGAGAACCATACAGGGAGTTCAGTGGGCAGGAACCCAGCAGACTGGCAAAGCTCAGGTGTCAGTTGGGGGTGGGGAGGGCTGGGAGGTGGGCAAGGGCTGGAGAGCCAGTGGCCTCGATTGCATCATCTGTCTGTTCAACGATATCTTAATATCTTAATATTCATTCCTTGTAATTTCTGTTGTTTTTGATAGCAAACCAGAGGTTGTCTCTGTGGCCAAAGACAACCATTTCCTGTGATAAACAGAAGCCCTTTCGGCTATCAAAGTTAGTAATGAGCCTCTTCCTTTCCTCTTTTCTCCCCTCTGGCTCCCCCTTATCTGTGTCTCTCTCTTCTCTTGAGAGTATTAAAGAAAATAAATGCTTCTGACCTTTGTCACAACACCTTGGACTTGCCAGCACAAAAAGAAACAATTTGCACAAGAAGAAATGTTTCAATTCTCCTCAAATAGCTCTCTCTTTTCTCTATGTCCAGAGCCACATGCAGTTATGATCCTGAGGTGGGGCCAGCAGGGTCCTGGGCTGTTCTTGCCCTGGCCCTGTGGACTGACTCCTCGCGTAGCTGTGGCTAAGGCCAGGCCACTTATACCCGGCTGGAGTTGGGCTTAGAACACGTTTGTTATATAGTGTATAGTTCGTTGTACCTTAAATCACTTTCTCATACTTATCTTACCTCTGGTAGGTTTATAGCATAAAAACAGGTGATATAATCAATCAATCATCAATCAATCAATCAATCAATCAATCAGTCAGAGAGTCCATAGTGATAAGGTCTGACTGGGGCGACCGGGAGGTGGAAAGCCGCTGAGTAGGAGAGGGGCATTTCTTCAGACACTGCATCTGACATGAATGAGAACGCCTGTCGTTCCCCATCCTCACCGGCTTTTGGTGTCGGTGCTTGGGAGTTTGGCCGTTCTAAGGGCATCTCATTGTACTGAACTTGCATTTCCCTGATGCCACATGAAGGGGCACGTATTTTCACATGCTTATTTGCTACCTATATGTCTTCTTTGGGAAGGAGTCTGTTAAGGTCTTTGACCCATTTTTTAAACCAGATTGTTTATTATTGTTGAGTTTTAAGAGTTCTCTGTATATTTTGGATAACAGTCCTTTATCAGATGTGTCTTTTCAGATATTTCCTCCCAGTCCATAGCTTGTCTTCTCATTCTCTTCACATTGTCTTTGTAGAGCAGAAGGTTTTCATTTGAATGAAGTCCAGCTTATGGACAATTTCTTTCACGGATTACACCTTTGGTGTTATATCTAATAAGTCATCACCATACCCAAGGTTTTCTCCTGTTACCTGCTAGGAGCTTGGGGCATGTGCAGTTTTCATCTAACCTGTGGCTTTTGCCGCCTCCCTTTGGTTTCCAGCAATGCCCTTGGCCATTGTCCTGCACCCGTCACGGTGATGGGGACCTTCTACAACCTTCTCTTCCTCATCTTGCTGAGAAGGCAGTTTCAGAGCAGCATTTCAAATCCTATGTACTTATGTCCGCCAGATCGCTTCCCCTCTCTCTGCAAGTCTTCTTATCAAATTCAACTGAGACTTGCACTTCTGTAACCAAGCTCTATTTGAGTCTGCACAGGCTTAGGGGCTGCTGTCTTCTCTCAGAGGTGGCATTACGCTTCCCAAGCTCCTGGGACTGACGTGGAAAACCATCATGTCCATGAATTCACTGATAACAAGAAATGCAATTATGAAGCAGACTGGAATATCTTCCTCAGCCTATTCCATGTCCAGCATTGTGCTGGACGCTCGGTGGGAAATAGTGAATAAGAGAGATGGGCTCTGTGCTCATGAATCCTAAAGAGCAGGGAGAAGACAGCCCTGAACAGATAATGAGACTTCTAGGTAACAACAAACAAAACAAAACAAAACAAATCAGGACTGCTCACCGTAGGCTCTGCTTCCTCTCCAGACCTGCTAAAATAACAGCCAGAGAGATTTTTTGAAAAGGCAAAGCACTAAGACAGCAGTAGGCACACTCCGGTCCAACACCAAATCTGGCTCGCTGCCTGTTCATGTCCAGCCTGTAAGCTAAGAATAGTTTTACTTTCCCACATGGTTGGGAAAAAATCAAAAGAAAAATAATATTTGTGACACATGAAAATGATATGAAATTCAGATTTCTGTGTCAAATAAAGTTTTCCTGGAGCACGGCCATGTGTTCTAACTCATGTCCCATGTGTTGCCAATGGCTGCTTTCACGCTACAATGACATAGTTGAGTAATGCAATGGTGACCATATGGCATGCAAGGCCAAAAATATTTACTGTCTTGCCCTGTACAGAAAACTGTGCCAACCCCTGCTCTAAGCAGCACTGTCCCATGGAACTTACAGCAAGGACAGAAATGTCATGCACTGTCCGATACAGTAGCCAGCCACTAGGTCCATGTGGCTATTGAACACTTGACATATGGCTAGTGTGGCTAAGGACCTGAACATTTCATTAATTAAATAAATTTTATTTTAGTTTAATTAATTTAAATTTAAATAGCTACATGTGGCAGAGGCTGCTGTATTGGATGGAGCAGCTATAGAGATAACAGGAGGACGTCTAGACTGGGAGACACTTCACATTGCCCCGAAAGCAAGAGGGATTAAGTGAAAGTTTACCTATGGAAGACTGATGCCCTGCCCAGCCTCAGGCTTTTACTCCAACCTAGATTCCAGGATAATGGCAGGGAGGGCTATACTCTCCTAAAAAATGCTAGAAGAGCCTTCTCTGGAGAATTTGACCAGCTCAGGAGGAAAGACCTAAAGATTCTCCCCAATGGAGAGTCCCACCAAAGCTCATAGTTAATAAGGGCTCCTCACGTGCACACAGCAGAACTTTAGTCTGGGTCCCACCCTTTGCTCTGTGTGACAGCCCAGGGTCATCACACATTTGAGGAAAGATGGAAACGAGAAAGAGACCAAACAAACAGATAAACAGACTTGAGCAAAAACCTATGGGAACACATATTTTATTAAATTTGAAGGGCCATGAAGTTGGGTAAGAAATATGGTCTCAGTTTTCACTAAGTTCAATTTAAATTCAGTGTTTCCTTCGCTTATGAACATTAGCAACAAACCATAGTCACATCAGCAGTGCCTGTGGCTTCATCGCTAATAGAAACCAGATATTTTCCCATCACAATGCCATGGTTGAAGTTATCTCAAAATATCATTTATGCTCATCACGACTTGGAAATTATAGCTGTTATTAGACACACTGCTAAATCTTTTAATATAGAAGCACATATGTTACTATTTGACAGATTTGTTTTTAAATATTTTGATAACTGCATTTGAATATAAGTTATTTCCTTTGAAATCCTATGTATGGACATTTATTCATTCAAAAATACAGGGGTGGGCAGTTATAAATACAGTAGGTTTACAGTTATAATGCAATAAGTAATATAATAATTAATAAATAATAATACAAGAATAAACTCTGTGTTTCGTGTACTCACAACTATAAACCTACTTTTGCTCACCCCTGTCTTATACTGAGAAGAGGTCCATAGACTTCCTCAGACTGCAAGGGGCCCGTGGCCCACAAAGGGTTAAAAGAGCCTGTGTTAATGTTCTCCCTAGAGCTACAAGCGGGTGAGGAATGGAAAGAACAGTAGTCAAGCACCATGCGCCAGGTTTTAGACCTCAGAATTCTAAGAGGAGGTCTTATTATTTTGATAGCTTTCATTAGTACTTTGAAGTGCGCCTTTTGTCATCTCAGTGGGATGTTTGGAGAAATAAACAGATGTGCTTAATGCAGCCTCTTGACCCGAAAGTTCAGCTTTCCTTTGTAGAAATGGTACATGCGCATCATAAACAAGTTAGAGAGGTACAAAGAGGGCAGTAAAGATCACCGCCAGTTGCAGCCCCTTGGCGAACCTTGTTCTGGACAGCGCTGTGTGGGCGTGCACATAAATATACATGTACGCACAAACTTACATGTATAATCATACATATATATACAGTTTTTAACAGAAACAGGATCAAGCTACATACACATTTATCATTATCACTTTATTTTTTATTCTTTTAGTATACAACACGTTGCATTGATTTTCCTCAGCAATCATAAGAACCGGGCCGGTAACTATGTTCACCATACAGGGTTAGGACAGTGCCTTGGAGGAGACCCCGCACTCACTCGTTCCTCATCTCACCTTCGGCAACAGATACTAACTAGTTGCTTAATCAGTATCTATTCTCCCTTTCTTACTTAGGAACAAAATACCAATTTCGTTTGGATAAAATGTGCCCTCCCCACATCTCTTGCCACTAGGGGTGGTCCTCCCAGCCGGCTCTGAGCGAGGAGATGCACGTGGAAATCTGGAGGGGCTTCCTGAGAACCTGTTGGCTTCCTCACGCATGGGGGGGGGGACTCGGCAGGCACATACCCTTTCTCGGTGCCTTTGCTGCCGTTCCCACCCGGGATGTAGGTGAGGTTTCTGGAAGTGGAGCAGCCGTCTTGTGACTCCGAGGGGATGAGCCAGCTGCTAAGAATAACAGAGCAGGAAGAGAGAAACAGCTTCGGTCCTTAATTATTTCTTTGGGCCTCTGCACCAGCCTGGACTGCTTACCTCTAGACTTCCTGTTACGTGAGAGAAATAAAGCTTTATTTGATTACATGCAGCTCCTCGCAATCCTAACTGACAAGTTCTCCAAGAAGAGTCTCTCCTCTGCCCCGTAGCCCTGACATGTGGCCTTAATAAGCACCTGTGGTGATCCAGAAATAGAGCTGGGGAAGGAGGGCCTGGCCGTGGCTGTGATTCAGAACTTGCTGAGCCATCACCTGCTCGTCCACGCTCCGAAGAGGAGTGCCATTAATTACACTCTCCTCGGCCAGCCAGAGCACGGGAGGCTGCGTCTGTGTTCCCAGGGAGCCTCGAATATAGCTCAGCTCCTGCACGGCTTTTGCTGAGTGTGCAGCGACTGTATGTCTGGCAACCCCAGTAAAGACGGGGAAGCTTCTCCCGGGAGAAGGGAGCTGAGTGCGGGGTCTGAGGAAGGCGCTAGAAACCAGGGATGTTGGCAAGGCCTGGTGCAAGGAAATAAGACCTTCCCTCCTGCTTCCTGCAAGGTGATGTTATACCTCCTACTTAGCAGATAGCAAAGATTGCTTGAGGTCCTGAAGGTGGAGTGACCATGTGTCAGTCCTGTTATTTGGTTGCATGCAACAGAAGCAGACTCTATAACTGGAGGAAAAAAATATCGGGGAAGAATATGAGATAGCTCAAGGAATTGCGGGCAAGGCAGAAAGCCCAACTTGGACACAAAGGGAGGTCTGGGTAGCAGAAACCAGCATTGGGATGACGTAGCTTAGGTCGTGAGCCCACTACACAGTTAGAGGGCTGGATGCCTTGACTGACAGTCTTTCTAGACGGTCTCAGGGGGACTGGCTTTCCTGAAGCAACCCAAACGTTTGAGTACCAGAGGAATGGCAACAGGATGCTGAGTGGTAAAAACAAAACGAAAACCAGATGTCTACCACCAGTAGTATAGAATCGGTCAAGGGTTTGGGTTTGGGGAACTGGCTGGCCTTAGTTAAAATCCTAGCACTGCCCTTTACCACCTGTCCTTGGTCAAGTCAGTTTCCTCTTCTGTGGGTGACAAGGATGAGACATGTTAAAACCATGAGAATGGAAGCTCTTGACAGGGATTTGTGTCTTTTCCCCACTGTTACATCCCCTGCACCTAGACTGGGGCACAGCTTGTAGTGAATGCTCAATACATAGTTATTAAATGAGTGAGTGAACTTGACATTTCTCTCTGTATACCTCTTAGGTAGGGAGTTTTTTGTTGAAAAGATAATGAGACGGGTGCTTGGAGTGGAAAGTGAACCCCCTCCTGCCTCCCCACCTCACTCTGGGGAGGGAGCAGGTAAGAGAGGCCAGGATCTAGGCAGATAGTGAGATAGAGGCTCCACTCTGCAGACTCTTCCCCAACACAGTCCCGCCAGCACGCTGAGCTGCTTACTGACGTCACAGTCACTCTGCCCTCGCCTCCTCAACAAGGGCCTTCAGCTGAAACCAACGATGAAATGTTAAGTGCAGGATGGATCCATTCCAGCAATCTCCAGAGCTCCCTGACATAATGCTGGGGTGTTAAGCTCTGCTCATCAGTTTGACAGGTTAAGAAGCCTGAAGTCAACATGTTCCTCCATTTCACAGTGAACCGTGACATATAGTGGCACATAGAGTAAGTTGCAACCCTGGGGGACATGTGTATTGTTTAAAAAAATACACGCGGGAGGACATCACTGGTGAAATGAATGTATTCCAACACTGTCAGTCACGTTTTCATCCACTAGTCTTAACAAGAGGAAATTGTAAGTTGTTCCAGTCCCCAGGGCCATTGTAGAAATACAAAGCACAAAACAAAGGGACAAACCTTGAAGAAACAGGGTTTTCAGTAACCAGCATCTTCGTCATAGTCGTCTTCAAGCCTCAGGAGCACTCCCATCACCACCACAATTTATCAACTATTGTCACACCGCCATTATTACCACCATCACTACCATGTCACCAACTACCATCAATGCCACCACCAACCCAACCAAGCCCAACATTGCCAACAGCAGTGAAACCACCACCACCACCACCACCACTGTTACCACTTCTAGCATCTCCATCTCCACCATCTTCACCATGAAATTATCATCAGCATTGTTATCACTGCACAGTAAATGCTACTGGGGCCCCACCCGGATGCCCTTCACCAGGCTGGTACACTCTTCCCCAGCTGCTGGGAGAGTTGGTTACTCACAGGTCACAGCGACTCCCTTCTCCTGAGAACTCCCCTCAGCCAACAGAACTGCCTTGCTAGGAGATGCCTGGGGACTTCCATCCCTGAAGGCAGCCTGCACCCAATTACTGCCTCCCCGGGATGTGTAAGTCCCCCAACCCTGTGCCTCATGCTGGGACAGCTCTGTGGTAGCATGCACGCTCCAGGGCTCTCTGTGGGATCAGGCTGAGGCCAGACCTCAGCAGAACCCACACCTTTTGCCTATCTTTCTCTCCTGTCCTAGTCTGCTTTCCTCATCTCTTAATGAGGTTCACCTTGAGAAGTCCCTCAATAAGCCATTTCTACAAGAATCCCATTTCAGACTTTGCTTCAAGAGAACCCAACCTAAGACACACTATTGCCACTTTAGTCAGTGCTCTAGGAGACAGGTTTTGCGATGCGTTCCCTGCCTGCATCCCATTCTCGGAGAAATTCTCCCTGCACAGGCAGCGGTGTGCTGGAGTTGGCCAGCTCTAGCTCATGGGGCCCATCGCACACATTCTTCCCAGCTCTGCATTCAGTGACATCACATTGGTAGCTTGAAATCAGCCATGGTGGGAGCGTTTACACCATGGAAATTGGCAAAACATTTTCTGTTGTTGTTTGTTTGTTTTGGAGTGCTGGTTGTTAAATAATTATGGGCATGCCACTGAGCACAGGCCACAATGCAGTTACAAATCTTTGTTGAAACGCCAACCCAAAGTTGAAACTTAGGGTCTGAGATAGACTCTTACCCCTGGGGAGACTTATCCACAGGTTAGCAGTGTGCGTAAGTTATGTGACCTGGTGAGATAAAATGGCTTAGGCCAGCAGATATCTCATGGCATTGGGAAATCAATAAATTGTGGTCAGTTGGCAAAAAGAGTTGAATAATGGTAATAACCATAGCTACCATTTATTGAATGCTAAGTTAAATTTGTATTGTACTAAGCATTTGTGTTGCACACATTATCTTGTGTAATTCTTATAATACCCTTTGTAAGGATAAAATCAGGTTGAACAAGTTTGAGGAGGTAAAGTACTTGCTCAAGGCTACATTGCTTATTGGTAGAGAAACTGGGATTCAACCCTCTATCTTCGGACTCCAGAGCCTGTAGTCATAACCACTCATGAAATGGATCTGGGGGCCTAGACAGGCAAAAACCACAGGCACAATATTATGAGGGAGTAGAAACCAGAGCAAGTAGAATGTGCTCATCAGAATATGTTGGTTTCAACCAAACTTGAACTAGCTTCAATAAAAAAAAGAGTTCTTCATTGGCTCAAACCCATTCTTAAGAGGGGCAAAATGGGCTGGCCTTAGCACTGACTGGAAGAAGCCTAGAATCCAAAACCAAGCAGTTCTCTCCCTCCCCCCTTTCTTTTCCCCTCTCTCCATCTCTTTGTTTTTCTCTGCATACTGACACCCTGCCAAGGAGAGGTTAGGGGAAGGCTGTCCCAGCTACCCTGGGCCCTCGGCCCCATCTGATTGCAGAGGGTAGTTGTCCAAGGCATCCAGAGGGTAGTGCAATCCTGAACCCAGGGATTCACGCCAGGTGACTCTCTGATCAATGAGGAGACAGAGAGATTATGAAGAATATGAAAAATCTTATGGACAGGGATAGTCGCCAAAGCTCACCTTCTTTCCTCCTGACTGGGATTCCCGTATTCGCCTATGGTTCCTCCTGGGCAGCAGGCGGTGTGAAGCGGAAGAGACGTAGTGCAGGTTTGATGTCACAGAGATCTAGATTCAAACGGTGGCTCTCCTGTGCCATCCCAATACACTGCCTGAGAGACATTTGATGGTTAACTGACAGTGTGGCTTTGGGCAAGTCACTTCCCTTCTCTGAGTCTCAATTTCTCATCTATAAAATGGAGGTGATCATCACACTCAGCTAAGCAGAGTCATGAAGATTAGATGAATGAGGTGAAGCACCTGGGACATAGATGGTGCTTAGTCAAGGTTAGTTTCCCTACCCACTCACTTTTCCAGCAGAGTCAGCTCTCGTCTGTTACGTCATCTCCAACTTGACTAGTGGGGTGGCCTCCACTCTTACCCCGGGCTATAGGGTAAAGGAAAATCAATTATATTAAATATAGCTGGATAAGGCCCTAATTCTTTGCTCTGCTAGCAGTTACATAAATCCCAAAGTCATCTCTATTTTTCCCTGCCACCCTGGCTAGCCTCCAGACCAATTAAACATTGATGTTGTAGCTATACTTATCTTCTCCTGCCTCTTCTAGCCAAGCTTAGGCATCAATTCTCTCTT
Source organism: Miniopterus natalensis (assembly GCF_054644295.1). NCBI lineage: Eukaryota > Metazoa > Chordata > Mammalia > Chiroptera > Miniopteridae > Miniopterus > Miniopterus natalensis. Next base: position 5,634,178 of record NC_142087.1, read on the forward strand.
TCAAATAAAAAAATTTAACCCTCACATTTGTGGAGTTCTTTGGTTTAAGAAGCACTTGCAGATTCCCTGTTTTCATGTACTCATTATAAGAATTAAAGCACTGCCCTGACCAGTGTTGCTCAGTGGTTAGAATGTCAGCCTGCTCACTGGAGGGTCTCGGGTTCAATTCCTGGTCAAGGGCATGTGCCTGGGTTGCAGGTCCAATCCCTGCCCCATGTTGGGGCGAGTGTGGGAGGCAACCAGTCAATGTGTCTTTGTCACAATGATGTTTCTCTCTCTCTCTCCCCATCCCTTCTCTCTCCCCTTCTCCCTCCCTTCCACTGTCTCTAAAAATCAATGGAAAAATATCCTCACACCTTGGGTGAGGGAAAAAAAAGAATTAAAGTACTATGGAAAAGTACAAATAAGAAAGTAAGAAAGTAAAAAAAAGTCAAGTGATCAAGGTCAACATCACCAATGATGTCACACTGAGATCCTGTGCCCCTGATATGATGTGATAAGAAGAGCACATCTCTCCTGTGGTCCTCTTTTCCAAAACCTATAACCTCAGTCTAATCAGGAAAGAACATCAAACAAGCCAAAACTGAAGGATATGCTACAAAATACCTGACGACTACTTTTTGAAAGTGTTAAGGCTCTGAAAGACAAAGGAAGACTGAGAAACTGTCATAGGCCAGAGGACACTAAGGAGACATGACATCTATGTGCAATGTGGTATCCTGGTTTAGAAACTGGGACAGGAAAAGGACATCAGTGGAAAACTGGAAAATGTGAATAAAGTCTGCAATGTAGTTAATAGTATTACACCAATTACCAAGTTAATTTCTTTTTTTTTTAGAGAGAGTGGAAGGGAGGGGGGAGAGAGACACACAGAGAGAGAGAGAAACATCGATGTGAGAGAGACACATGGATTGGTTGTCTCCCACACACACCCTGACAGGGACTGGGATAGAACCTGCAACCCAGGTGTGTGCCCTTGACCGGGAATCGAACCCGAGGCCCTTAGATGTGTGGGCCAACGCGCCAACCACTGAGACACACTGGCCGGGGCCTAAGTTAATTTCTTAATGTTGATAAATGCTCCATGCTTATGTGACATTAGAGGAGTGTTAGCATCAGAGGAAATTGGGTGAAGGGTAAATGGGATAGTACTTTGTGTACTTTTCTGTAAAACTAAAATCATTTCAATATTAAAAGTTTAAAATAAAGACAGAAACAAAAAGCCTGAAATTCACATAATTCAAATAAGATGAACATTGTGCCAAGCAGCTTTCAGTGCATGTATACAGATAATCAGAAATAACTTTAATTATTTCATATTATAATACTCTTAAATTTTGAAAGATATTTATTTTACTTGAATTTAACAGAATTTTCAAATGAAAGAAAAAATGAATTTCTGAACTTTAGATAGATATAGTTCCACCAAAGGGATATTAGCCCCTCAAAGATCCCTCTGGAAAACATCAAGAGGTTGCAGCCATCATCTTTTTTCTTCTTCTCTTTTTTAAATTTTGTTTTTCAATTACAGTTGGCATTCAGTATTTCAATTTTAGCTGGTGTTTGCCTGCAATGAAACATTGGCACTGTTATACTTTTCACCATCTCTTCTCCACAAACTTCCTGTTTTTATAAGTTATTCTGATATTGTTACACTGTTGAGTGAACCTGTTAAAGATTGTTTTGGGTTGTGGAAACCTAAGCAAACAGTAGTTTAAATAAACAAGTAGTGAAGAGTCAGGCAGTTGCTGTCACTGATTCAGTGTCTCAAGGATGTCAGGACTGGGTTCTCTGCAATTCTTCTGGAGTTTTCCTCATGGTTGCAAAACAGCTGCTGCTACTCCAGCCATCATGTTCTTGATGCACCAAGGAAGACAGAGAAAACGACTCCATTAAGGAAGAAAAGCTTTCCAAAAATTCTTACTCTGTATCTCATTGGCCATAGCTGTGTTATTGCAACCCCTAGCTGCAACAGAGGCTAGGAAATGTGGGATTTTTTACTAGGCACATTTGATGGCCCCAATCAAATGGTTATTTCTTAGTAAGGAAGAAAGAAAGAACTGCTAATTCTCATAGTTATATTTTTCTTGTTTTATAGTTAATATTTGCAGGTAATCTTATATACCAATGCTTCTTTATACCTGAATTCTTTCTTTTGATCCAACCTCTTGGTTGGCAGGATTTCATTGTTGGTGTGAGCTGAGGCTGGGATCTCAGGAATCACCCATAGGAACCTGCCTTGCACCTCCCTAATTTCCCCACTGCCTTGGAATGAGGCTCTAAATGGAAAAAAAGGGTCAAGGTGGCCCCAACCTGCTTCCCTTAACCAGGCAGAAGCTGTTCCTGAAAGAGAGAGGAGGCAGAGGTGGCTCACTGCTGCCTGGCATGGTTTCTGAGTGACAGCCAATGTGCCCCCTGGAAGCCTGACATCTGACTGGTAGCAGAAGGGTGAATTGTCCGGGGATGGCTTTGTGTAAAACCTGCCCAGCAGGATTTTAAAGTCAGAGGAATTTGTCTTAAGGTTGTTGCTTCTAGTACATTCCAGGCACCTCAGGGCCTTTCAGCTTTTCCTTCCAGGCAGAGCTGGGCACCGACTTCTCTCCTCCATTCCCTCTATTCTTGCAACTGTGGAGTCCTGCCTGCAAGACCAGACTCAGGTGGGTCAGGACTGCAGACCCTTGAACAGCTCGGCCCCCACCCCCAGAGTTCCATGGCTGGACTACGACCAGCTCTCATGTTCGTGTTTTCCTCTCCCACTCCCCTCCAATAATGAACTTGACATTTTTCCTAATTATGAAGATAATACAGATTCACTGTAAAAAAGAAAGAAAAGAAAATACAGAATAGTATGAAGACTAAAATGAAAATTTTACTTAGCAACAATCACTGCCAACATTTTTCAGGTCTTTTTCTCCAGGGCTTTTTCTATGCATTTTTTTTTACTGAGATATACTTACATAAACTTATGTAAAGCACACAAATTTTAACTACACAACTGGGTGGATTTTTATGTCTGAATACACTGATGTGACCACAACCACAACCCAGATCCAGATCTAGAACATTCCCAGTAGGCTTCCCAATTAACAACCCCCCACTAAACCTTGATCACCATAGACTAGTCTTTCCTAATTTTGGCATAGATGCATTTTTAAAATTAAAAAGAGACATAACTGTTTTATGTCATGTTTTTTTCCAGTTAATATATCATGACTATTTCCCCATGTCATCATTCTTTCAAAAGTTATTTTTCACGGCTATGTATTTTTTCATATGATTCTATGTGATTTGTTTAATGACCCCTCAATGTTTGTATATTGAAGCTTTTTTCTGAATGTTTGCTATTTTAAACAGCATTATTTGGAGCACCATCTTCCACACAGTTTTCCATAGGGTAGACTAGCGAGATGGCTCAAAGCACGGGTTTGGAGCTAAAGAGACCAGGGTTCGAGCCCCAGCCTGTCACGTACCAGTTGCTTGAACTTTTGCAACTTACAAGACCTCTTTGAGCCTCAGTTTCCCCACCTGAAAATGGACTCGATCATACTCATCTCATGTGTTGCTGGAAGGGATAAACGAGTGAAGTGTAAAGCTCGCAGCATACTGCCTGCCACGGAGGGGACACCCAGTAAATCAAATGTTAAGCTGCTCTTATTATTCATCTTCCTGTTCACTTCTAATTATTTCCTTAGGAAAAATTCCTAGAAGTAGAATTGCTGGATCAAAAAGAATGCTTGTCTTTAGGGTTTTTTTGTTTTGTGTTTTTTTTAACACAGTCTGCCAAATTGCCCTCCAGAGAAGCTGTGCCAACTCACAGGACTACCAGCTGTGTGCGAGGAGAAGACCAGAAAAATGTTAGCAGTGAATGATGCCTCTCACCATTCTCTCAACAATGAGTACCATGATAAAAAAAATAATAATAAAGATAAAGAGAGAGAGAGAAAGAACACAAAGATGGTTTAAGAAGCTGTAAAATATTAAAAGGCAAGTCTTTATGATATTGAATTAAGGATATCTTTATCATTATGATATTCATTTATTAAATAAGATATAAAAAGTCCAAACCATAAAGAAAATGATTGAAGGATTTCTGTTCAATAAATGACATTCCATACAAAACTAATGAATGATTGGCAGGTTGGGAAAAGGTATTTGTAGCATATTTGCAACAACAAGCAATAAAGGATTAAAATTGAAATTACACAGGAAACTCAGCAATAAATCAACAAACAAACAAAATCTGGCAACCTAACAGAAAAATGGGCAAAGGCCCTGAGAGGAACTCAAGTAGTAAATAAATATATGAAGAGAAACTCAACTTATTAGTAACCAGAGAAAGAACAACTAAAACAGTGACATACTGCTTAACACTCATGAGACTGGCAAAAAGGAAAAAGGTAATATCAAGTGCTGGCCAGGACGTAGGGAAGTGAGACCTTATCGCCTTGTAAATTTGGGTAGCCACGCCGAAGAGAAATTTCAAAATATTCAGTCAAACTGAATATATTCTAATCCATTATTTTTCAAATTGTGGGTCATGGCCCACTAATATGTTATAAAATCAGTTTAGTAAGCTGTGAGCAACACTTTAAAAAGGAAGTTGAATTAAATAGAATAAAACACATCCGAATGCTTTTCTTGTAAGAAGGGTGCTATTTCATGAAACTTTTGTTTTACTTATGTGTGTGGACGGGGCCCTAGCAGAGTATTGTGGAAAATATACTTCTTATTGTGAGTCGCAGTCAAATAAGTTTGAAAAACACTGGCGATCCTACCACCTAGCAATCCCACTTCTGCACAGAAACTCTAGCAAAGATGGAGAGATAGGTTCGAAGATATTCATCACAGCATTGTTTATCATAGCAAAGTGAGGACAGCCAGTTACATGAGTCTGAAAAAAAATGAAGACAAACGTTAAACAGCAGTTCAAATAAATAAGAGTTGCATAAATTGACACGGATCTTAAAGACAGTATTGATTGAATAAAAAGGGGTAATAGAATAAAACACATAGCACAATAGCATTAACACAAGGCTTGCACCCACCTCCCTGTCTGCCCCTTTCCTCCCTGAATCAGACACAAAGATACTTGCCATTAAAATCTGCATTTAGAGGTGTCTTTGAGGGGGTCTGGCTGAGTCTGCGTTTACTCGGTTTCAAGAAACAAAACAAAGAGGGGGTTTTATTGGAGGGAGGCAGGGGAATGTCAAAGAGGTCATTGGCAGGAAATACCATCAGGTGTGTGTATCCATTGGGATGCTTTTGGTGACAAAAAAGCCCAAAGTCATATGTATTAAGCACTAATGAAATGTATATGCTAACAAGTACATTAAGACACTAAGTAGGGCAGCTCTAAGCTTGGTTAATTCAGTGGCTCAGTGACATCATTAAGGATCTGGGTTCTTTCTTTTACCTGCTCTGCCAAACAGTGTTTCAGCTTTGTCCTAATTTAGCTTCCCTCCTGGTTGCAATGAGTATGTGTCCAGCAATAAAAAAGGTAATGTTTCTCTGTACCTGTCTATTTTTCTTTTATTTTCAAAATACTTTTTATTGATTGATGAGAGACAGAGAAGAAACATCGATATGTTGTTCCACTTATTTATGCACTTACCGGTTGCTTCTTATATGTGCCCTGACTTGAGATTGGACCTGCAACCTTGGCACATCAAGACAGTGCTCTAACCAACTGAGCTACCCGGGCAGGGCTAGAGTGTCTATTTTGCAAGAGCGAGGGAACCCCACACTTCACTCCCGTCACATTGGTCAGAGTTGAGTCATATGCATACACAAAACACCGGCAAGAGGAATGGCTATGTAGTGGAGGGTGAGCTACCCAAATGAAATCAAGGAAGGGGTAGGAAGATGGATTTGGGTAAGCAACCCACCATGGATGTTTCAGATGACTTCAAGGAGAAATGGGGGAAAAAAGAAAAAGAGAAGAAATGGAACTGAAATAGGCACCAGGGGCGATTTTCTCTGTTCATCTCTACGGTTCTTTCCCACTCTCTCCTGCTTCTCTGCACCGTCTGGCTTTCTTTGCCCCACATGGCCCATGACCCAAACCAGGTCCGCGATACAGCCTCCCTTCATTCCCTCTGTCTTCTGCCTCCAGTTACCTCCCTCTCCCTTGTCTCTGCCTCTGTGTCCTGTTCTCTGTCTCTTGTGTCTTTCTGTTACTATGTCCCTGTTTCTTTTCTAATCTCTCTCTTCCTACCCTTTGTTCCTTCTTTCTCTGGTCTCTTGTCCAAAGTGGCGGTTTGTTGGGGCAGAAATCACACCCCCATACAATTCTTTTTTCTTTCTTTTTTTACCGGTAGCCCCCCAAATAGTAAGTGCAGATGCTCTTGTGGAGAAGAGGCATGTTCCTGCCCCTTTGCTTCCTGATGTCCCACACGCTTGCGCCCCACCCCCCCCCCAGCACATTAGGTGCTTTTCCTCCAGGAAAACAGGCCGGAAGTGGTAGGAAGGAAGCAGAGGGAGCAGTGGACTAAGCCCCAGGTCCTGGCTTTGTCTCAGCTCTGCCTGACCCTCCAGATGACAGACAGGCTCCTGCCATTCTGAGGCTTTGGGATGTCCCCTGGCCTGCGACATAACTGCACAGCTCCTTGCAGTTTTTGAAGTGCAGGTGTACTCAGAATCTCCATGGGGGAGGCAGGGCAAGGATGCTCTATCCATCCTATGGGTATAGAGAGGGCTAAGGTCACACAAGAAAGTGGTGGCAGAAACACTTAATGGCCTCTGCTATAGGTAGAGCCTTACCAGCTTCTAGCTCAATGATGGGTGGCTCTTAGTAAAGTGTTGATGAGAATTTGCTGAAATATACTGGCTACCACAATGATGATGAAGATACTACTCTCTCCCACCCCTACTCTCAGCCCTATCAGATAGATACCTGTATCATCCCCATTTTATAGATGAGAACACTGAGACACAAGAGAAATTTAGTAATTTGCCTAAGATGGATAACTACATAGCTAGTAAATGTCAGTGCAATTGATATAAGTGGGTGGGCAGGTGGATGGATGGATGGATTGAAGAATAAATTAATGGTTAGGATGGTTAGGAGCAGAAATCTTACATTGATAACACAAATATAACCAACATAACCCAGTCTCTCTCTCACACACACACGTACACACTAATACAGTCAGAGGTAAGGCAGACACAGAGAAGAACACACTATTGATAGAAGAGACCAGCACATACCCACTCAAGCAGTTGCAGACGCACACAAAGGTTGGGACATGTGGGTCATGTGCACAGAGAATGGACAAACCCTCTATCTCTGTCTCTCTGTCTCCCCCTTTCTCTCTCATCCCCCCCCCAAAACATACAAAGACCAGGCTGTATGTTGCATTTAAAGCCAGACTGGACTCAACACAAGAACACACACTTTGCAAGGACATGCTTAGAGACAAGGTCATTCACAGACAAGGGTACAGATATGCAGAAATGCCCATCTACTCAGACACACACGCACACACACACACCCCTACACCAGCAGACAGAAGACAGACAGGATGAGTCTTTCTCTCTCTGACAAAGCAGCAAACTGGGTCCTGTGAGGTTTAGCTACATTCCAGCCACTTCCTACTTTCTCTGGAAAGGCACTGGCCTGGCTCTTGCTAAAAATGCAAAAATCTAGGGGCCGCTTTCCTCTGTGCTTCATCTTGGAGGAGAGATGCTGAAGAGGGGGGGGCGGGTACCACCCACATCTGCTGTTTCCTCTGGATCCTCCGAAGTTTGGCAGTGTCTCTGTCCCTCCTTTTCCTTCCTGATCCTCACCTGTCCAGTCTGTCTCTAATTCTGCTCAAGTTATCTCTGGAACTTTCTCAGGCTCAGCCCTTCCTGCCCTCTCCTCAGCCTTGGCTCTTGTTGCCTCTGACCCACGTCCCACAGCCCTCCATCTGGCCTTGGGACCTGCGGTCCCCCGCCTGGTCCACTTCACCTTTCCACGGGGCATTCTTGGCCTCATGGAAAGCCTCCCTGTCTTTCCCATTTTAAAAACAATCAATGGCTTTTTGGTTCAAATCAGGACTTACCGAAAAGAAAAAGAAAGGCAACCCTTTGAATTTACTCCAATACGTTCCTCCCAGAGCAGCCCCAGGAATTATTTTAAAATGCATATGCAAAGGCAGTGACACTAGTGTGTGTGTGTGTGTGTGCGCGCGCGCGCGCGTGCGTGTATCTCCTCAAGGTCAAGAACAGTGCCAGGCACACAGTAGGTACCATTTTCAGCTTAAATGTCACCTCCTCAGGGAAGCCTTCCTAGATCCCCTCAGGCTAGGTTAGATGCGGGGAGGCACTTGCAGGTGCACACACATGCTCTATAAAGTACATAGATATAAATCTTGTATGACACTTATCACAATTGTAATTAAAATTATTATTATAATGAAACTATTATAAATGTTGTCATTAAATGATTGTTGGCATACTTATTTATTTAATTTTGCTGGACTGTAAAGTCCATGAAGCCAGAGACCAAGACTGTTTCATTCATCCCAGTGTTCTTAGTGCCAGGCACGATGACTGGCAGAGGGTGGTATTCAAAATTTTTATTTAATGAATGTATTAACTGCCAGGCACTATACAGACATCTAATCTTCACCATGAGTTTGCAAAAGTGGGAGTTAATTATACGTATTTAAAAAATTTGTTTTAAATTTTTCTATTACAGTTGATATTCAATATCATTTTATATTAGTTTCAGGTATATAGCATAGTGGTTAGACAATATGATTTACAAAGTGATCCCCCTGATAATTCAAGTACCCACCTGGCCTCATACATACTTATTGCAATATTGCTGACTATATTCCCTCTGCTGTACTTTACAATCCTGTGGCTATTTTGTATCACCCACTTTGTACATCTTAATCCATTCACAGTTTCACCCACTGTCCCCCAAACCCCACTCTTATCAGCAACCATCAGACTGTTCTCTGTATCTATGAGTCAGTTTCTATTTTGTTTGCTCATTTATTTTGTTCTTTAGATTCTACATAGAAGTGAAATCATATGGCAATTATACTCTGTTTTTTGTTAATCCTCACCTGAGGATATATTTTTACATTGATTTTTAGAGAGAGTGAAAGGGAGGGAGGGGGAGAGAGAGAGGCATTGATGTGAGAACAACACAGAGATTGGTTGCCTCCCACATTCACCCCAACTGGGACAGGGGATCAAACCTGCAACCCAGGTACGGGCCTTTGACTGGGAATCAAATCAGTGACCCCAAGGCTATACTCATTTTTTTATGAGAGCCTTGAGGGGACCTCTCCAAGGTCACACGGCTAAAATAAGAACAGACACACCGAAGGCAGGCAATATTCTTCAGCTCCAATCCACCCAGCTGGGTAGCCCTTGGCTTCTCCCTCTCTCTGATTTCTCACCCTTCCCTCTTCAGCGCTTACCACTCTCCCACCCACCATCTCAAGCATCCCTACCACCAAACTTGTTCGTTCTTAGAACACATTATTCATACCCTAAGTGGACAACTTAGATATCCCATGGGGAAATTACATATTTACAAGGGATCAGAGATTTAAGCTTATGGGTACAAACCCTACTGTTGGAACTGTGGGCATGAGCTGACCAAGAAAGGAGAGATCACACCAGGAGTCCACTGCCGATACTGTTGGCCAGAGGCCAAGTGTGCTTCATTAGCTGCCTTTCCTTGTCCACACTGTCAACATCGGGGACCTTCTGCCACTCTTGCCAGGTGAGCAGGCAACCTGAGTGCAGTAGGGAAAACATTGGCTCACATCAGGAAGCTTCTGTCCTGGCAACAGCTTTGACCCAATGTGCTATGCAGCTTTAGGCAGTCCCCTGCATCTTCTGGGCCTCAGTTTCCCTCTCTCCCAGAAGAGGGAGTTAGATGACCTTTCAGATCCCTCCAGCACTGGACGTCTGCCTCTGACAGATGGGCCTGTCCTGTCCTTAGTAGGAGCTCACACTTGCAGAGCACTTACTGTGTTTGGGCGCTGTTCTAAGAACTTCACATTTATTCCTCAATGAATGATGTCCCATTTTATGATAGAAAAAAACTGAGTCCCAGAGAGGTTAATTCACTTGCTCAAGGTTACTAGTCTGTTATAACATAATATTATCCCAAAACTTAGTGGTGTAAAACCACAACCATTTATCCTGTGGGTCAGGAATTTGGGGGAAGGCTTAGCTGAGCAGTTCTTGCTTGAATGTCTCTCATGCAGTTGCCATCAGACGTCAGCCGGAGCTGCATCAAAGTGGGACACCCCAGATCGCTTCCTCACATGCCTACTAGTTAATGCTGGCTGTCGGCTGGGAGGTCAGCAGCGCTTACTGTGGCCTCTCCAGCACAACCACCTCAGGGTAGTCAGGCTTCTTATGTGGAGGCTGGCTTTCTACAGAGTGGGTACCTGAGTGAGCCAGAAAAAAGCTGCAGGCAACTTTCTGACCCAGCTTCAGAAGTTTGCATATCACTTCTTTTGCATTCTACTGGTTTTAAGCCAGTCACCAGGGGTGACCCAGTTTAAGAGACAGGGACACAGACTTTACCTCTCAATGACAGGACAAAGAATGTGCACACATGTTTTAAAAATCACCGCAGGGACTCAGCTGAGAAGTGGAAGAGCTGCAATTTGAACCTCCAAAAGCTGGCTCATTGTTGCTCTCTCAGACGTTCCTCCTGGGTCTCACAGGAGGGTTTTGGGCAGATGAGAGGCAGCCTCTGGCTTCAGTTTTCACAGGGCCCCTCTGACTACTCGGTGCAGCTAAGCTGTAGGGGTCAAGGGCAGAAGCATGAAGACCAGAGAGGAGGTTGCTGCAAGACTCCTAGTGAGATGTGATGAGGAGTTTAGCTCAGGGTGGTAATAGGGGGATGGTGGAGAGAAGTTGTCAGATTCTGGCTACATTTTGGGTGTAGAATTGATAGGAACTGATGATGGATTGAATGTGGCAGGTGAGAGAAAGAGAGGAATCAGAGATGAGTCCAAGATTTATGGCCTGAACAGTGTGAGTGGGGGGAATGGAGCTGCCAATGACCAAGACCATTGACTCATAATCATCATGCCAGGCTGCTTTCAAGCTAGGTCTGGTTCCTGGGAAGAGGGGAGGGGTCATGAGCATTTACCTGTGCCAGACACTGTGCTAGGTGCTTCACATCTTGTGGTAGACAGAACTGTAAGAATGACCCCAAAGATTCTGGCCCTGGTATAAGACCCTTCTATTTGAGTGTGGATGAAACCTATGGATATCATGAGATATCACTACAGTGATTATGTCACATTATACAACAAAGGGAAATTATCTAGGTGGATTTAATTTAATCCCAAGAGTGCTTTAAAGTAAAGTTTTCTCATGTAAGTAAGCAGAAGGGAAGTTAGAGAGAGTCAAAGGATAAGAAGTGTTTGACATCCTGATGATAACCTTGAAGATGCAGAAGACCATGAGCAAATATCAGAGAACCACTTCTAGGAGCTGAGAGTGACTCCAGCCAATGGCCAGCAGGGAAACAGGGGCCTCAGTCCTACAGCCACAAGGAACAGAATACTGCCAAAAACCTGAGTGAGCTTGGAAACGAATTCTTCTCCAGATCCTCCAGCTAAGAGCTCTGTCTGGCTGATATCTTGTGAGGCCCGAGCAAAGAACCCAGTTGAGCCTGCTCATACTTATGACAGATGGAATTGTAAACTAATAAATAGGTGTTGTTTTTAAGCCTTGTAGTTTGTCATGCAGCAATAGAAACTTGTTTTACTCACTCCTTGCAAACATCCAAAATGGAGGGTCCTGTCGCCACCGCACAGATGAGGAAACAACAGGTAGCTGAGGTAAAGGGCTTTGCCCTGGGTCACACAGGAGTGCCACAGTTGGGACTGAAACTCCGGAATCTTATCATCTCACCAGGCTGCTTCATAGAGAGGGTGTCAACCCAGCTGACAGAGGTTTTAGGCATCTAGGGCCTGACTGGATGGGGACCTCCGGTCCTGGTCAAGGCCAGGGAATGGAGTTCTAGTTTCTGTTTGATTGTGTTAATATCCGGGGCTCTGAGTGTTTGAGCCTGTGTGTGTCAGTCCCTGAAAGTGTATATGTGGGAGTGTCTGTGTGAGCTTGTGAGCTTGGTGGAGTGTGTTTCGTTGTGAGTCTGTGCATCAGAATGTATCTGTCACTGGGAGTGGCTGTGTGCGGCTGTGTCTCAGTGTGAGCATCTGTGTGCCCACTGAAGTGTGTCTGAGTGTCTCTCTCTGAGGGTCTGTGTCTAAGGGTGACTGTGAGTCTCACAGTGTCTGCCAATGTTTGTGTGCATGTGTGAATCAGTACTGAGGGAGCCATTGCTGGGGGGTGGGGGAGGGGGGCGGAGTATCTCTGTGTGTAGGTCTGAGAGTGTCATCTGAGTCTATGGGTGCCCATGTGTGTGAATTCTAGGGTATCTGTGAGTAGTGGGGGTGCATGAGAATGCGTGTGCCCATCTGAATGTCTCTGTGGGTTTGTGTGAGATCTGAGGGTCTCACTGTGTGGCCAAGGGTGTCCATGCTTGTCGCTCTGTGTGTGTCTGCAAGTCTCTGGATGTGAGTCTGTGTGTCCATGGGTGTATCTCCCTGTGTGGATCGGTGCGAGAGTCTGAGGGTCTCCGGGTGTATCTAACTGTGTGGGTCTCTGGGTGTCTGGAGTCTGTCTGTGGCTGGTTTGGCAAGTGTCCCTAGGAGTAAGTCTGGGTGACTCTCAGGTGTGCGTATGAGTCTGAGGGTGGCTGTGGTGTATTTTGCAGGGTGAATGCAACAGAGTGGGTGCCTGTTGGAGCTCCTCCGCGGGTTCCTGTGTGAATCTAAGGGTGATGCGTGCGGGTCCCTAGAGTGTGTCCCGTCTGAGTGGGTCTGTGTCCCTGGGTGAGGCCTGTCTCGGCGAGGGACTGGATGCCTGCATCAGGGCCAGTCTGAGGGCAGCGTGTGGGGTTGGGGCACGGCCAAGGGACCGGGTCCCAAACAGCCTGGCACGCTCCTCCCTTCGGCACACCTGCCAGGCTGGGGAGGCGAGCAGGCCCCTCCCGCGCGCTCCCGGCTCCCACGCCCCGGCGCCCCGCGCCCCCTCCCCCGGGCGGCGCCCATTGGCTGCGGCGGCGGCTCCGAGCCCGCCCCGCGCGGCCGGCGGGGGGCGCCGCGGGCCAGAGTGCGCTGCGCCGCCGCCGCCGCCGCCCGCAGCTCCGCCACCGCCGCCGCGAGCACAGCGCGCCTCGGGCTCCGCACCCCGCCAGCGCCCGGCCCGCCCGCCGGCCCGCCGCGCCCGCCAGCCCGCCGCGGAGCCCCGGCCTGGCCCCGCGCCGCCGCCACCACGCCGCGCGCCGTACTCCGCGTCAAGAATGGGGCGGCCAAGCTGCCCAAGCCGCCCGCCGCCGCCGCGGCCGAGGCGCCCGGCGCCGGCGCGGGCATGGAGCGCTCGCAGAGCCGCCTCAGCCTGTCAGCCTCCTTCGAGGCGCTCGCCATCTACTTCCCGTGCATGAACTCCTTCGACGACGAGGACGCGGGTAAGCGCGCCGCCCGGGGGTCGTCCCGGGGGCCCAAGCCGGAGGCCCCCTCCCGGACCCGGTGCGCCCTTAGGGGTGGCTTCTTTCTCCTCCCCACCCCCAGCTCCGCTCGGGGTGCGCCCCAGGGTCTCCTTCCCCACCCACGGGGCCCCGGGGTCTCTAGGAGGCGGTGTCTTCTAGCCTCCCGTCGCCCCCTAGGGACCCCTGCATCCTCTGCATTCACCCCTTTCCCGCAGGTGGGCCCTTTAGGTCGCCTGGACCCAGCTCTCCCTCCTCACCTGCGCCTTCGGGCGCCTCCTGTCTTGTCCCTGCATCGGACCTACCACCCTTCCCGAACCTCTTGTGTGTACCGGCTCCTTAAATCACGGGGCTTCGGCTGCCTCACCCCTGGGGCGCCGACGCGCCCCCGTCCCTCTCCCCGCCCCCGCCATTGGAGGAGGCGCGCAGACCTTAACTCTCCATCTTTGTCTTGGCTGCATCCAGAGGCTCCCTGCCCTAGACCCCCTGCCCTGCGGCCAAGGCCTTTAGCACCCTGTTTGCCTCTCTTTCGCTTCTCCTAGAGGTGGGGCCCCTGGGCTCCTGGTTCTTATCAGACTGGAGTGGACCCCGGGGTTGGAGTGGGGGAACTGGCCGGACGACGGCCTATCCTCTCCTTCCCAGCCCGCCGGTTCCGGAGGGAGGCGTGGGGCGGCGCCAGCTCCGCACCTGCGCGCCCCCTGGAGCGTGCCCCTCACCCCGGGCGCTCTGGTTCCTGGAGAAGCCCTTCTGGATGGGCTGAACCTGGGCGCCATCCAGCGGCCCTAACCTCTGGCTCCCTGGCCGGCCCGCAGCCATAGCCAGAGCCGGAGGGGCCGGGAAATGTAGGGACACCTGCTCTTTGGGGTCCTGCGACCAGGCAGAGGGAACATAAGGGCCCTGGATCAGGTTCTGCCCCGTGGAAGCGAATTCACCAACAGGTAGGGTAGCTAGAGGGCTTGGGTGAGAGTTCCCCAAAGAGTGCCAGTTGGGAGTCAGAATCAGGTTCCAGTCTTGCTCCTGTACTAATTAGCTGTGACCTTGGGCAGCTCGTGCCACCACTAGCCTCAATATCCTCATCTGGAAAATGGGATGACAATACCTCAGACACAAGTGTGGACTTAAAGTGTTTTTCAGGCTGAAAATCTGAGAGTATTTAAATTCAGTCAGGGGACAAAAGGCAAGAGGGGTGTATGTGATGGAGAGGAGCAAAATGGCTTCATGGACACTTTTGAGAACCTGATGAAAAAATGGACTATCTTTATAAAAAACACACAAAAAAAACTCCCACATGTGCACATCCACAAAATTTTGTCTGTAGTTTTAGGGAGTTCATGGGCCCTGCTTAAGACTCCCTGCCTGTAGGGATCCTTGTGTGGTCAACCTGTTATCTGATAAACCATGGGATGGAGCCCTGGATGATGGAGACTCACATCTTCTTGTTGGAGTAGGAGGCAGGTGGAGAAGAGGGGAGAAGGTTCTCCAGAAGAATTTGTTGGCTAAGTGAATGAATGGGAGTGTTTGAGGCAGACCCTTGGCAGACCTGTCTTGCTGTTGACCTAGAGATGGGGGTGGGGTGAAGATGGTTACTGCAGAGCCGTTTTACAGAGTCACCATTTTACAGAAAGATAACTGAGGCTAAAGGGCTAACTTCCCCCTTGATGTAGCTGAGGGAAGTTGTCTTATTCTGGACAAGGCAAGGTGAGGAGGAATGGAGGGGCTCTCTAATGCAGTGGCCTCCATTGGAGCAAAATCAGAGAGAAGAAATCAGGTGAGTATTGGGGCTGGGGAAAGGAGCCCCACCAGCCTAGGCTCCCCGACCTCTGACTTGATGGACAGGGACTCTCCTGAAGTTCAATAGGCCACTTGGGTTTCAAGAGCCAGGCTGGGCAAGAGCATGGGTTTGCAGGAGTATCCGTGGCAGGGACAATTAGGTTTTTCTCCGAAGTCATGCTTCATGTCATGGGTCAGATGCTTTGGTGATTACTGCTGGTTGCAGGTGACTTGCTCTAGTTTCACTCAAGTCAGAATAGGTAACTTTGTGTAATATTAGAGATTTTTTAAAGGTCCACCTGATGTTTTTTCCAGTGGGTTTCTTCAAATTCTTAAGTTTTTCACTTGGAAAAAACCTAGAAATCATCTTATCCAACCTTTTTTCTTTTTGCCCTCAAATGAACGAGAGAGAGGGGGTGGGAGTGGGAGAGAAAGAATGTATATATGTGTATGATAGACAAGCCCCAGTATGTGTGTGTGTAAAACCCAAGGTCACCCAGTGAGGCAGACACAGAGCTGAGCCTAAAATCAGGTTCTCTTTCCAGTAAAACACTAGCCCTCCCTCTGAAAGATTTTTAAAGAGCCAAAATCTCTCTGTGTAGAAAATGGTTCCCAGGTGAGGAGGCCCCAGGGAGTGGCTGACAGCCAAGAGTTTGGTTTGGGCATTTCATGCTCTCTGTCTGTTCATCTTAAGGGATGCTTGGAGTTTGGGAGGGGGAGGGAGAAAGTCAAGTTTCATTTCCGGAAGACTAATGAGTGTCTGGTGAAAATCGGAAGTAGGGAGCATTGCCTTGGTGCTTAATTTCTCTTGTTCTCCTCAAAGTCATTAATTTTCTCCTAAAAAAAGCCTTTTGGAGTTATTCTTTTAGAACAGCATCGCTCTGAACTAATTTCTAAAAGCTGCTTGAAAAATCTCTCAGATACTGGACAGAGACTGCTTCAGGAGGAAGGCGGTCAGAACCAGCTTCACTCCATCTTCCTCTTCTCCATTCCCTCCCCAGGGTCCCTTAATGGCTCAGAAGTGTGTCCTGAAGGGCCTCTGGCTCATCTAGGTGCCTCCCCTTTTTGCTGCTTCTGACTCCTGTTGAAGACACCTTTTCCATCAACTAGATCGAGCCACAGCCTTCCTCAGGGCTTACATGCCACCCTTTAGCTGGTTTCCTGAGAAACCGTATGAAGAGGAGACTATTTCATTAGCCTTAACTGGGCCAGAGCATTTTCCTGTCTTGGACTTGGGAGGTTTGGACATTCTGTGGGCAAAGGAAGCTGCCCCTTCCTCCCACCCCTTTCTAGCCACCCTGGGGGCTCCGGGTGCTGGTCATTGCAGATTCCTAGAATTCCTCTCAGGGAGCATCTTCCCTTACACACTCAGAACTCCTTTCTTATGCTGCTTTTTCTCCTTTTCACAAAGATGCTGAGTTTTAGGGAGAGCTGTACTTGGGGACATTTTTGTGTTTGTGTCTCCATCACTCAGCCTTGCTGGCACTGGGTTTGTAATTGGGGAGGGGAGGTGGAGAGGTGTTAGACACAGGACCTTGGTTTTCTCATCTGTATAAGAAAGAAAATAATAGCATGGACCACATAAGGTCAACATTTAAAAAATGATTACCTTTGACTAGCATCCTCCTAGGCACTTTAAATATACAATTTTAATTCTTTCCTCATAGCAACCCTATAAAATTAACATTTAATATCGCCATTTGCAGGTGAGAAAACTGAGGCACAGAGAGAGTATTTGTTCAAGGTCACTCAACCTGGAAGTGAGGGAGTTAGGATTTGAACTTGAACAGTCTGACTCAGCCATCTGTGCTTTTGATTATTATGCTGTTTGTGCTGTGCAAAGGGCTTAATACAGTCATTTGTGCTGTGCAAAGGGCTTAATACAGTCAGTACCTGGCACCAGGTAGGTTCGCAATACCTGTTAGCTATTATCTGTCTTATTACCAAGAATTGTTCCTGAGCATGACTATAAAAAAGAATCTGTGGGTTTGGGGAACAGGAAGACCTGATTCTCAAAAATGTTAGCTTTTATAATTTTTAATAAGTTAATTTTATCGCATTGTTACTGCTATTAAGGCAGAGTTGGGCCCTCCCTCTTGGAATTGGTTTAAAAATGGGGATATGGGGCACTTGCATGCAGAACAAGAAGGTGAGCAGTCCAGCTCCCCATGTCCCTGTTCTTCCTGAACAGTTAATTTTCATCAAATCTACAGTCCTACCCCTGCCACTCTGCCTTGGGGCACAGCTGGGGAACATGGGTGTCTCCAGTTTTCAGCAAATACCAAAGGGGGTTGTTACATTGGGGTCTGGACTTGAGGATGGTGTTCCTGAGTCTGACCCAGTGGTTCTGGCGGCCAGTTCTCCCCCGCCCATGAGAAGGGCGGAGAAGCTGGAGCAGCCAGCTCTGATTTGCCCATAGGATGCTTCCATCCAGCGCAGGAGGAAGTTGCCATGGCAACACCGGCTGGCTACCCGTTCCTCTCCTAGCAGTTCCGGCAACATCTCTGGGCTGGAGAGCCCTTTATGGCACCTCCCTCTTCTGCTCAGGCCAAATCTGGTGGGTGGGGTGGCATGGTGGATGGGTCCCACAAAAAGTACCAAAGCTCACTCCCCTTTTTTGTGGACAGATGGGAAATGGAAGGAGGTTGTCTGAGTTATTTCTCCTGGTTGTGGGGTGAGATACCCATATCCTGCCAGACAGATCCTGGCAGGGGCAATCAGAGTTCCAATCCCTGCCCTCCCATTTATTCCATTTGGCAGAGTTCTAATCCCCGTTCCCCCCTCCCCCCCATTTATTCCATTTGGCAGAATTCCCTTTCCCAGACCAAGTGCTAACTTTTGTCCTTGAAATTTGACCTGAGCTTTTTCTGGGAAACAAAATGTCCTGCTGTTCCACCCCTTCCCCCTGAGATGGTGGGAACAGAGTGCTTCAGCCCTAGAGGGGGGCTGGATGGATGAGAGGGAATGGTAAGGGGTAGGCCTTAAAATATCCTTTGGGGTCAGGGGCACTTGACGGTGGCCACTTCCTGTCCCCCCTCTTTCCTCCCCCAGCTTACCACCAAGTGCATAATCTCCTTTATGTGCTGGGAATTGGGCAGAATTCTTTTAGATTTGGGTAACTGAGGCACAGTGATGAATTGAAGCAATTATTCCCATAGTTCAAGTTGTGGGATGGGGTGAGAATATGGACCCACACTACTTTATCTTAATCCAGTTACCCTGAAAGAAGTGGCTCAGAAAAATCAGGTACATGGCATTTCACCCCTTCCCCATTACACAGATCACTGGCATGAGGACCTGCCCTGATGCTGTTGTTTATATTGATTTTTAGAGAGAGAGGAGGAGAAAGAGTGAGAGAGGGAAACTGATGTGAGAGAGACATTAATCAGTTGCCTCCTGTGTGTGCCCCAACCGGGGATTGAACCTGCAACCTAGGTATGTGCCCTGACTGGGAATCCAACCCCCAACCTTTTGGTATACGAGATGACACTCCAACGAACTGAGCCACCCAGCCAGGGCAGAGCTCTTTTCTTAAATTCTCTCTCCCTCAGGCATCTCTTCCCTGCCCCAAAGCTGCCAGACTCATGGCTCCAGTTTCCTTGCTTTTTCTGCTGCCAGAGGCCCACGGTGTCCTGTTTGGTGGGAGGGGGGAAGGAGAGGCCCATCCACCTTGTCTTCTTTGCTGACGATGCTGCCTCACTCCCCACCCACCTCCATCCCAGAGGCAGAGCCAGTTCTAGATGAAGGCTGAGGGGTGGGGGGAGCAGAGGAGTGGAGGAGAGCGAGAATATAGGAGAGCGTGTCAGCTGACCTTCTCTCCTTTCTCAGGGCCTTTCTTTTAGTTTGCCTCCTCTAGTGTCTTTTCATTATGGCCTCAACAACCATCACTTCAGCATGGCTTTTAGGAATTGTTAGAAAGGTGCCAGTTTTGAGAATGTGCTCAAAAGGGCTCGAACATCTCTCCCACTGTAATCTGTTCCCTGCCCCTCCTTTCCAGGGCTACGATCAGATCCACTGTCTGTCAGAGCTCCAATTCCCACCCGCTAGTCACCTGGAATGACCAACCAACTGCACTGGAGTTCTCTCCCTCCCCAGCCCAGTTTAACCCCTGGGGTTTGGATTTGACTTCTCTGGCTCTGGGACCTCAGTTTCCCTATTCAAAAAAAAAAAAAGAAAGGTTAATTCTCCTTGTTTGAGCCTCTCTCAGGGTTGTAAAAATAAAATGATTGAAAGGCTGCTTGGCTGTGCTCAATGCTTTCCATGATCTCACTGACTCTTACAGCAGCCAGAAGGTAGGTACTGTTCCAAATGTACCCATTTGGCAGATGAGGAAAAGCCGGGCAGCCTGGAATTTAATGATTCTCTGGGGTTGCATTGTCATGATTCAAACCCAGATGTGCTTGACTCCAGAGGCCACCCTCTACCTCTTGGCATGAAATGAGATTCTAGGTGGGAAAGGGCTGTGCAAGTCCTGGAGCGGTACTTGTGCTATCAAAATAGCAAGTGACAAAGGCTGTGGTGTGGGGGCCTGTTCACATTCAGATGCACCCCTTTAGGGTCCACCATCCCACTACAATTTGCCTCAGCCTGCTGGAGTGCCTTCCTGGATGATCCCCATCACGGGCCTGCCTGGCCTCCTTGAAGAATCCAGTTGTCTGCCCTGGCCCTGGGGACCAGCCATCACCTGCCTCTCCAGGCCGATGTAGGCCAGTGCCAGATTATATTTAACGCTGTGCTATTTCCACTTGACAGCTCCAGAGCGCCATGCCCCCTCCCCTCTTCTCCTTCCTCCCCCCACCCCTTCTGATTCACTCGGAAACTGAGAGGCTGATGTCAGCGCCTTAGTCTTATTCTTAGCCCCCGTGATTGTAACTGCATTTAGCAGTGTGCACTTCATTAACGGTTTCTGCATGGGGGAGGGGGGGTGAGAAGACTGCGTGGCTGGGCAGGGGCACTGTAGGGGTAGAGAGGGGCAGCTGCTGCAGGGACACTGGCTGGCTGCTTCCTCTGGATGGACCAACTGGGCAGGTTCCAGGCCTGGCTTTCCAAGACTGGCAGTCTTGGAAGGATGCTTAGAGAGCATCTAGTTCATTCCCCTTGTTAGGCAAGGAGGGAAACTGAGGCTCAGAGAGGCACACTGGCTTGCCAGGGTCATATGTTAAGGATCCAGGACTCTCGCCTCTGAGTCTGGGTTTTCTCCTTTGGTATTCATTCATTCAAGTTATATTTAATTAGCTGCTCAGTGCCAAACAGTTGCTGGGGATATATCGGGGAATAAGGCAGACCCAGTTTCTGCTTTCACAGCGTTATGTTCTGGGGTTAGGGAGACAGACAATAACAGGTATGCAATTAAAAAATAAATAATCTTAGATTGTGTTAAGTGGAATGAAAATAAAACAGGTTAATGGGATAGGAGGTAACATTAAGTAAGGTAGTTGGGGAAGTCTCACTGAGGAGGTGACATTTGAGTTGAGGCCTAAATGACAGAGAGATAGCAATGGAAATCTGAGGGGGTAGAGTGATCCAGGCAGAGGGAACTAGCAAAGGCCCTAAGGTCAGTGTGAGTTGGGTGTTTAGGGAACAGAAAGCAGACCACATGATTAGACAGAGTAGGTGAGGGGAGACGAGGTTGGATCTGGGGGCAGATCATTCAGCGTTGTAGTCGGTAATAATGATATCAGGTGGGGAAACTGAGGTTCAGAGTGGGAGGAGGAAAGCTTTCCCCTAAGCTGGGTAAAGTCAGAGAGAGGCTGAGAACAAGCCTCCTGAGTCCCTGTCTTTTTTGTTCCTTAGACATAGATGGCTGTTTATTTAAATGCACCATGTGGCTTCCTTTCACATTGTAGCTGAAATGGTACTGTGGACGTCTGGGCAGGGCCCATCCTGCCTGCCCTGCTCCCCTCTTCGAATCTCACCTGACCCAGCTTTATAGTGTCTCAGGCTAACGTAGCTGTGAAAGACCCTGGGGAGCTTCTGTGGTGGGACAGAGAGAACATGGCTCTGGAATCCAACAGATCTGAATTTTCATATTGCCTCAGCCACTTCTAAATCATGTGCACTTGAGCAAGTGACTTCAACTCTCTGGGGCTCAATTTTCTCACCTGTAAAATGGGAGCATGATAATGGTAAGTTCTTCAAAAGGTTATTGTGAGGAATAAATGACATAATGCACAAAACATACCTAGCCCAGAGCCGGGCATGTGGAATGAAGGTTTCCTCAGTTATGAGGATTAATGAGATTGAGGTAATGCTGGGCACATAGTAGATGCTCAGTTAGTGGTAGGTGCTGCAGTTGTGGTTATTTCTGTCAGTTTTAATGGGACAGAATCATTTGGGGGCTCGTTAAAACACAGATTGCTGCCCTCCCCCCCAGATTGTCTCATTCAGTTTGGAATGGGATTTGAAAATACCATTTCTAACAAGTTCCCCAGTGATTCTGATACTGATGCTGCTTACCCAGGGATCTTCTGTTGAGAACCACTGGGTTAGAGAAAAGAGCTGGAGAGAAATGAAGGTTTCTTCTCAAGTTGGGGTGTCTCCTGGCTACCTGTGTCTTAGATGCTGGGACATTGGGCACCAAATTCAGTACCCAGGTATAGTCTTCAGGCACTCCGGTTTTTATCACATGATCTCAGATCAGATGAGCCTCAGCTGCTGCCCTGCTTTGCACCGAGTTGAATGTGTAGGACCTCATGAATCCTTTTGGAAGGCTTTGTCTGTAGAGATGATAAATGGGTAGACATGAATTACACATCAGGCCATAATGTCCTTTTGTGAGATATAGGACTCAGACAGCTCTGGGTATCCTGAGGGGTTCAGGTCTGGCATCTTTTACCAGAGCGAACAGGACACGTTGGGGAAAGGCAGGGCTGTGTGTGAAAACCAGCAGGTTCATTTGAGGACAAGCCTCTGCTGGGAAGAAGTAAATCAGAGGAATCGAGGAGTTATCCATGTAAAGGGGCAAGATTCTGGGAAATGCTACCAGGGAGTTTACTGAGTCAGTATATGTAGATGTTTTTCAGAAAGGGATCGCTGGTAATTTTCTAGGGAAGGCTGAGGTTTGGCTTGGTTTGGAGGCAGCGGGGAAAACCTTATGATGTGATAAGATTCATCTCTAGTCCTGTAAAACTTACAGTGTGACGACAAAGGCATTGACAAGTAGCTTCCAGGTGGGACTTATCCTGAACTGATGGGAAATAAATCTCTGAGAGGGGTGACTTGGGTAGCAAAAGAGCACGGATTTGGGAGGCCCCAAACCTGGGTCTGAGTCTCTGTCCAGTATTGGCTGTGGCTCTTGACTGTGGTATGTAACTGTTCTGGGCCTCGGCCTTGTCCTTCACAAAATGGAGTGAATAACTCCTACTGTGTGAGCATTAGAAGGCATCCATCCAAGAAATGGAGGCTGCTGCCTTTCCTGCTATTGTAGACTTCCTGGGTGCAGGAAGGGCGGGATAGTGGAAGCATACCGCCTGGGCTTGGACGCCGGGCTCTGCTCTCTCTGAAGTCATCCACTCATCTTCACTCCAAGACCAAGGAGGGATTACATGGTTTTTCCAAAGCCTCACAGCAGGTCTCTGGCCAAGTTAGGAGTAGAATCCATGTTTCTGGACTCTGTGCTGGGGCCTTTTTCTCTCCCTCAAGGTGTCCCAAGCAGCCACCCTGGACCCTGTCAGCACCTGAGACTTCAAGTCCACACCCTGTGTTTCCAGCACTTGGTGTCCCTGGAAAATGCCACCTGGAGTCACCCTGGGAGTGGGTGGGAGGATGTGTCACTAATTGGGGACTGAAATGGAGTCAATTAGTTCCTCAGTAAATGTCTGGAGGAACATCTTTCATCTTCCTGGGCCCAACACCAAGACTGGACCAGGTGCCTCTGGAGCCCATCAGGCCCAGGCCAACCTACACCCAAACCACCCGGACCCAGGAAGCTGCCACTTATGCTCAGTTCGTGTTGGGTATGCCGAGCACCGAGAGAGGGACCCCCAAACTGGGCAGCCTGGCCCTGCTGGGAATCAGGTGGGTGCCACTATTGAGGGAGAAATAAACACGTACAGGCACACCTCGTTTTATTGTACTTCACCTTACTGCGCTTCACAGGTGTTGCAGTTTTTTGTTTTTTTTTTTTACAAATTGAAGGCCCTCCACCAGCAAAAAGATTATGGTTCACTTTATTGTGAATCTTGACGAATTGCAGTGGTCTGGGCGCCCACATGGCGCTTTGTGCTGCTTTCTTTCTAGCACTTGCACAGTGTGGCTTCTGTCACTTTTCCACTGCCACACCGTGAGCCACTCCAGGTCAGGGACTGTGTGATTCTTGTCTACATTTCACCCAGGGAACAGTTTGGAGATAAAAGGTGGAGCTGAATCCCACACCTCTCTCTCCTTCCCATTCTCCTCCCCGCTCCACGTCCCCCTTTCTTCCTGCAGTAGTTGTTGGTGGCCAGGCCCTATTCTAGTTGCTGGTGAACCCAAGGTGAGCCCAGTCTTTGCCCTCATGGAGTTTACAGTCTGCTGGGTGGTGGTGGGGGTTAGACATTCGATAACCCAAAGGAACAATGAGTAATTTGATCACTGCTGTGATGAGTGTCATGTAAGACAACTGCAGGGAGCCAGAGAAGATGGAGCTGGGAGAACTGACCTGTCTGGGGATGGGAGGCGGAGCAGGGGAATGGACAGCTAGGCTGAGACCTAAGGGATGAGTGGTTGGCCAAGTGAAGGCAGGGGAGTGGGACCAGATGCCATAATGCTGAGAGCATAGGCTTGGGAGTCAGTTATGGAGGGCAGGGTTCGAATCCTGGGTTCTCTCAGTTTGTGTGGCAGTCTCCCCCTTCCCTCTTCTCTCTCTCTCACACACACACTCACATGCACACAATGGAAATATTAACCATAACTGCTTCTGCATGGCAGAATCTTGGGTAGTTTTTGCTTTCTGGATTGTACTTTTTTTTATATTTTCCAGATTTTTTACAATGGATGTGTCATGGTGAAAACTGAGGACTTCAGAGTCTGGAGCCTACACTCCCACTGATACTTGTGTGACCTTAACCACACTGTTTAATCACTTGGTGCTTCTGTTTTTCTCACTGTAAAGTGGGCATAATGATGATTAACGTATGGTGCCCATCACGGTCTGACACTTCACCTCCACTAACTCATTCAAGCCTCACAACTGCTCTGTGAGGCAGGTACTGTCACTGTCCCTGTTTACGGATGAGGAAACTGGCACAGAGAGGTTATGTTCAGTGCCCAAGATTACACAGCCAGTATGGGTCAGAGGCAGGATTCAAACCCAGCTGTCTGACTATCAGTCTGAGCTTAACCACCGGGCTATGCTGCCTACCTCACAGGGCAGGGGTGAAGGCAGTGCCATGCACACAGGTAGTGCTCTATTAATTTAATTATTATTAGTAGCTGTGCAGAGGTCCTGTGGTGGACACACAATGTTTTGAAAGCCTAGGGAAAGGAGCATGTAGTTGGGGAAATAGCAAGACCGAATCATACTAGGTCTTTAAAGTCAAGATTCTTGGACTTGAGCTTGAGGACAGTGGAGCCCCTGTTGGGTTTTTAGCAGCAAAGTGACAGATTCAGATCTGGGGTCTTCCAATATCTCTTTGGCTGCAGGCGGGAAGAATGGAGCCAAGAGTTCCAAGGATGGCTCCCTTTAGTTACAGTGACTGTCCCCAAATGACTCTGACCATTCCAGCATTGAATCCACAGACCACGGTGATGATGATGATCTGGTGTCTGGACTGGCTGCGTGGGCCAGAGCACAAGGCACGAAAAAGTCAGGAGTGTGTCACCAGGCTGGTCCGGTGATGCACAGAGGCTGGGAAGTGCCAGTTCGAAGGCAGAAACTAATGACTCTCCTGGAGATGAGGCCAGGTCAGTTCCGGCCGCGTTACATTATTAAATTTATAATCTTCATTCTAGTACTTTCCAGCAGTAATAAGAACCAAATTTAAAATGCCAGCCTTACATTTCTGGAATGAAACTCTTTTTCAAGAACTCTTGAAACCCATAATTTCTCTCCAGAGGTGAATGTCAGTGTCTTAAAAAATTAAATTAAAAAAATAAAGGAAAACCACTCTTTAGTTAAAGGTTAGGCTTGCAGGATCGTTTGTGACCCTAATCCTGGCTGGGAATTGGGAGCAAGGTCTGTATGTCTCCAGCCCCAGAAGGGGCTCAGAGTGGAACTGGGGCTAGGGATGCCTGGGGCTGCCCAGGAAATTTAAACCCCTAAATCTGGGCCTTCCTAAGGAAGAAAGGTGAGAGAGGCCTCATGCTCACCTCACCCCTAAGTGGGTGGCAAATCTGTTGGTTGGTGAAAGGGTTTGGTAAAAATTGGGCCACAGTCTCCAAAAGAATTGACTCATGTCAGACTCTTGTGAGTTTTCTCATGACCTGTTTGGGGAGTGGTAGAGAACCGTGCATCATTGCTGCTTTTAGACTGGGAAGAAAGGCCCTGATTTGGGGTCACTGTTGGGTTGCTCTCCAGCCTTCCTGACTGGGGCAAATGGGGATATGCCCACCCTATACCCTCTTTTCAGGCTGTTTTCTGGGTATGTGGGACCCCAGAATTCCCTGTCCAAAGGGCTCTGAGTCAGCTTCTGGGGTCTCTTCAGACCACTTTTTCTAGGTCCGTCTGGGGTGGGCTTTGTCCATGGCTGATGTCCTGATAGGTGGCCCCAAATTGGCAGTTTGTGGAAGTGAGGATGAAACAGATGTGCAGAGTGGGCCCCTGATATGTGGGGTGTAGGAGGTGTAGGAGTGGGGAGAGGATGATGAAGGGAAGGGGCAGGCTGCAGCTGAGGGCCAGCTCCCTTCTCCTTATTCAGCTATAGAACTCTGAGGATTCTAAATTTGAACTTGCCCTGGCCTTCAAGGTCATTATGAAGGCATATTTGTCAAAGTGGAAGGGTAAGACATATTTTATTTAATAGCCTGATTTATAACTTTTAAATATTTAGAATAAGTACGAGGTCCTCAGTTGCCCTGGGTCCTACATCATCCTTTGAACTGAGAGCGAGACAATCCAGGGATGGCCCTTCTCCTCATGGTCCCATGTCCTGGGCCCTGTGCAGACACATGGTTTGCATGGCACCTTTGTGAAAGTTAGAGGAAGAGACTTCTACCTCTAACCTCCATCCTGGGTGATTAAATTAAACATAGTACCTTCTGGCCCTGGCCGGTGTGGCTCAGTTGGTTGAGCATTGTGCACCAAGAGTTTGCCAGTTTGATTCCCGGTTCCATTCCTTATCTGGGCACATGCCTATGTCGCTGGCTCCATTCTCTGTAGGGGCTTGCAGGAGGCAGCCGGTTGATGTTTCTCTCTCACACTGATGTTTCTCTTTCTCCCCCTCTCCCTTCTTCTCTCTTTAAAAATCAATAAAAGCATATTTTTAAAAAGAGGTACCTTCTCTAGGAAGATAAATTAGAAAAAGGCTCACTTTCCTCTAGTGCCAATGGGGTCTATAGCTTGGCAAGTGAAAACAGGCTAGGTTTCAGCCCTGTGACTACCGTCAATTGGGCACCTTTGTACAGGTAGCAACCTGTTCAATATCAGTAGTTCACAGGGCCCCATCGACCTGAACCAGAGAGGAGCCATGGGCAAGACCAGAAGGGAAAGTGCTGAGGCTCCGGGATCTCGACATAATCATGAAGTCATCCTACACTTTCTGTTTTGTTTTGTGTGTTTATTGTTTTTTAGATTTCACATGTAAGTGAAATCATATAGTATTTGTTTTTTTCTGTCTGACTTATTTTACACAACATAATGCCCTCTTGGTTCTTCTATGTTGTCAAAAATGGCAAAATTTCATTCTTTTTTATGGCTAATATTCCATTATATACAGGGTCTCCTAAAAGAATATATATGCACTTTGAATGATTATAAAGTCAGTGTTTATTAACATATGGTTCATTTTCAAAATTTAAAAGACTTGACAGAAATGAATAATTTTTTTGGTCAATGCCTGTTTTCAAACTGATGACCATTCTGGTCCAAGTGCTGCTGCTAACGTGAAGCAATGGAATCACAAACATTAAGAATCATTTTGTTCAGTATTGTATGCCCTCAATTCATTGACTGTTGCTGGCTTTGTACCATAAACTTATCTTTTATGTATCCCCATAAAAAAGTCTAGTGGCCCTTTAGGGTAAATTTTCTTTGTTCAAAGCTTAGTCTGGCTTCACCCACTATTTCAAATCAGTTAAACCTGTAAAGGAGTGAAAACTAAGTTAGTTATCAGCTGTTAAAGTGTGTATGCATTTTTCGGGATACCCTATATATGTATACCACATCTTCACCCATTTGTCTATCACATGCTACACTTTTAATAATCATACTCATCATGATAGTTAATGTCTATTTTATGTTTTATGCATGCCAGGTACTCTGAGCACTTTACCTGGGTTATTCTATTGAAACAACAGAATATGAGGGGAGTATAATTGTCATATCTATTGTACAGACAAGGAGACTGAGGCTCAGAGATGATAGACTCATTTTTGGCCCAGGGCCATTCAGTAGTAAGGTCAAACACAGGCCTGCTGGTATTGAGTCTGTTAGCCTGA
Organism: Miniopterus natalensis; assembly: GCF_054644295.1. Taxonomy (NCBI): domain Eukaryota; kingdom Metazoa; phylum Chordata; class Mammalia; order Chiroptera; family Miniopteridae; genus Miniopterus; species Miniopterus natalensis. Next base: position 5,662,040 of record NC_142087.1, read on the forward strand.
CCACTGCTTTGTACTGCCCTTAATCATTTTTAAAAGCATTCTTTATGCAGTTAACATACTTACTGAGCCCTGTTCTTATGGGCAGGGTGGCGAAGGTAATGATGCAAGAGAGGATGGGGACCTCCTTCAGCTGAGGAGGAAGATAGGCAGAGCAGATAACTGGGTGACCAGTTGGGCAGGGGGTGCTGAGTACAGCTTTGAAGAGGAAAAGCTGTTTACCAGGCTGGACCTGGGAAAGGTGCTTCAGTCTCCTGGGTGTTCTGTAGTTTTATTTATGCTTCATGGGGACAAGGTAGGTGCATTAGGAAATAGGCACAGGGAGGAAGTGGGACCAGGAAAGATGCATGGGTGACTTAGGAAAGGCCCTTGTGCCATGCCTAGGACCCGACCCTTCTTGAAGACCAGAGCTGTGTCATCCACCACCATCCTTTTCAGAGTTAGAAAACGGAGATTAAAGGGGGAAGGAAGGGTCATTTGGTGCATTTTCACCCAGGTCGGATGTGGAACCCAGGACTCTGAGCCCTCCCAGGCTATGGCCTATACCAGGAGTGGGAGAGTCACTATTGTTTTAATTTTTTAGAACAATATTATGCTTTCACAAGTTGCAAACATTTGCAGGGTTGTACTAGCAGGCATTTCCTGCACACATACATGTTTCAGATGCTGTGCTAAGATTTTATGCATGTGACCTTGTATAGTCCTCAGAGTGAACCTCCAAGGAAGGTCCTCTTGCTGCTCCCATTTTATAGATGAGGAAATTAAGGAACTCCCCCAAGGTCGAACACCAGCAACTGGCAGAGCCAGTTTCCTTGTGTCTAATGTCCTCAGTCTATGCTGTGTGTACGCAAGGTGGAAATTTTGGGAAAATGCAAAGAAAAGTGAATCTAGTTCTATAATCCAAAAGCAGAATATTTAATCATTGGGGCCATTTCTTTTCAGTTGTGTGTGCATGCACGTGTGTGTGTGCACATGTGTGTAGGAATGCATGTTTAAACCAAGGCAGGGTCATGTTGTGATACTGTTTTGTAAACTGAAGCCACTATTTAAAAATCACCTTAAAAGGACCTTCACAGGCTGGTCTCCATAGGGACACTAATTTCTAGGATCAAGTCTGGAGCTGCGTACGATCTGTCTGTAGATCACAGACTTGCCAAGGCAGGCCCAGGGATGGCACAAGGCAGCTCACCCTGATAGCCACACTTCATTTTCCTCTCTGCTTTCTTCTCCTGTTCTTGTAAAAAAAACAAAACATTTTGAAACTGACAGACCTACCCAGGATTTTATTCCATGCCTGGCCCTGCATTTAAATGCAAGAAGCAGAAGGCTTGTGAGCTATAAATAGCCCAGGCTGCTTCTGAACGGTGGCAGGGAGAATTTGTAGGTTCTCTTTCCTCCCAACCTGGTGACCTGGATTACTTCCTTCCTGCAGTGGCTGCTTTCCTTGCTGCCTCCTCTGCCCATCGTTCATGGAGCAGAGCAAGTCCTTCTAAATGTTTAGTGAGCACTTACACTGGGCCTAGGTGCTGGCATATGGACGTGAGTGAGCCGCCAGCTCCATCACAACCTGGGGCGGTGGGGGTAGACATAGACACAGACGTCCATAAATGAAAATTTTGTCACGTGCAAGCCCAAAGAGGAGTCCCTAGGTCTGGGACTCGGGAAAGGCTTCCTTGAGGAGGGGATGCTGGAGCTGAAAAGGGGAAGAAGGGGACAGGGAACCCGGAAGGAAGTGACCTGGGAGAAAGAGTCTATGGGGACAGGAGTGTAATGCTTGGCACAGAGCAAGGTTTCGTTATTACTAAGTGATCACGTGCTTTTCGTGCACATGTCCTGGGTTGCTTTGGTGGCTTCCATGGCTTCTAGAATCCAGCAGTATTGGCTAAGGAGTGTGCTCAGCATTTCATTCACCCAGTGATTCTCAGCCTGCTCTGCACATGCCTTCCCAGCCGGAACCAGAATCCTGAGCTCCAATCCAGGATCCTGTGCTCCAACCCAGACAACTCAATTAAAAATCTCAGATGGACCTGGAAATTGTTGCTTCACATGCTCCCCAGGTGATTCCGATGTTTGACCACACACATTTGGGATTCACGGTGCCCATCCAGTCTCCCATCTGGGGACCATGCCTTAGTTCCCAGTCCAGTCTCTCTTAGATGACAGTGAAGGGAGCTCACAACCTTTCAGGATGGTTCCTTCCAGTGATGGACAGCTCGACTGCAGAGTCCTTCCCTTGTGCCTAGAGTCACCTTTACCATTAATCTTAACAGTGATGATACTGCAGATCAAATTGGTACAGTTCTTTGTTGTCCACAAAGTACTTATTTAATTCAAAGGCAAAAACTACATAGGTTTTAAAATCAGACAGACCAGCATTTAAACCACTTCTCTTTTCTTGCCCTACCCTATTAGCCATGACCTGAAACCAATGACAGCCTCCCTGTCTCAGTGTCTTCATCTCCTAAATGGAGATAATAATAGTATGTACCTCTCAGGTCACTGGAAGGATTGAGTAATGTGTGATTTCTCAATCACTTCATAATAATAATTATTATTATTACTACTATTACATAAAACATTTACATGATAAATTCAACATTCTAGAGGGGTTTTTTTGGTTTGTTTGTTTTAAATATATATTGATTTCAGAGAGAGGAAGGGAGAGAGAGATAGAAACATCAATGATGAGAGTCATTGATTGGCTGCCTCCTGCACACCCCCAACTGGGGATCAAGCCCACAACCCGGGAATGTGCCCTGATGGGGAATTGAACCGATATCTCCTGGACCCTAGGTCAATGTTCAATCACTGAGCCACACCCAGCTGGGCAACATTCTAGAGGTTTTTACTGAGTACTGAATGAATGCCCAGCCCTACTGTAGGTGCTGAGGGACATCCTGAAAAAGTTCTTACTAAATGGCTGCCATAATTATCAGTAGTAGTAGTAGTATTTGAGCCATACAGAGCTGCTGGGCTAGGTAGTAAAACCACCCACCTTTTACTAATAGGAAGATGATGCTGAGAGGGTTAGGGGGTTTCTAAAGCCCACTCAGCTGATACAAGATGGGAAGGAATTTAATCTGTCTCCTGTCTAATACTCTTCTTTTCTCCCACCTTCTGATAGCCTTTTGCAATTGTCCATATGTGAAAGAAGGAAGGAAGGGAGGGAGGGAAAGGGGGACCATTAAGCCCAGGATTATGGGTCTCCCTCAGCCATAGCCTCCATGGTTTCCTCTGTGCCAGGCAGTTTTGGGTCAGCTTTGTGGTCCTTTCTTCTCTCCCTCCACAATATTCCAGCAGAGAGATCCAGTTCTGGTGTCTTTGAATATCTTGCAGGCATAAAGGGGTCCTCGGGGAGCACCATGTGGCCTGGTTGCTCAGCCGGCTGCCCTGGGTTCGGTTTGCAGTCTGAGTGTGGTCTGGGTCTTCAGATCTGCTCTAGCAGCTACAGTTGCAGCCAACACCTTGTCCACAGTCTGCATTCCCACTCCACCCTGAGTCACTGCCTAGTGCCCACAGTGTGGCCTCTCCGAGTCCAGGCCCCACCCAGTTTGTTGGCCCCAGGCTGGCCCTTGCTGGCTATAGAATGCCCCCTGCTCTTGGTCTCCTCACTGTTCCAGAGTCGTAAACAGAGTTTTGGCCACTGAGTTCTCTCTCCCAGAGGACTGCCATTCAACCTGATCTCCCTCTACTGGTTAAAAGGCCCTGTCCCCAAGTAAAGAAACCACACACATTAACGAGGAAATGAGAACTGTAGTTAGAAGAGGGCCTCTGTTGCTAGCGACGTAGATCCCAAGCCAGTGGCTCTCATGTCTGTTATCCTGTACAACATGTGACTAAGGCTTTCCCCCTGTAAGCCTTTCTCTGAGCTTGCTTTCTCTCTTGTACCCCCTCAGCTGCCCTGTTCCTGTCTCTCCTTCCATCTACTTCATTAATCATGCAAATCTGATTTCTAGTAGCCTCTGACAGTGGAAAAACCCTGGGTTGAGAGTCAGGAGACAGGTTCTAGAGCAGTGCTATTCAGTAGAAACTGCTGTGATGATGGCCATAGGGGATTATTCAGTTCTTGAAATGTGGTTAGTGCAACTGAAGAACCAAATTCTTAATTTTTAAAATTTTAATTAAGTTAAGTGGTCACATGTGGCTAGTGGATACTATATTGGGCAACACAGCCCTGGACCCAGCTCTATATGTGCTGAGCTGTGAGACCTTGATCAAGTTTCTAACCCTCTCTGGGAAGATAAAAGGGTATAGCAGGATAGATAGGGACTGGCAGAGGGTCTGTGGTTGTACCAAGGAGGGGCACTGGCCAGCCTGGGGAGACGTGGGGCAGACCCCTGGAAGAACCCTGGAAGAATTCACATGGGAAGTGAGGTGAGGAACTTTTTCCTGTCCCTTGGAAGTTTGCCTTGACTGTCACTTGGCCAATGATGGGGCAACTTGAATACAAAGGGAGGCTGGTGGCTTCCCCTTCCTCAGGAGGCTGGGTGGCCTGTGGTAGCTCTCTTGTATTTCAGCTTCTGCCTGAGCCTCTGTCCTTAGAGTTAAAAATAGCCAAGGATGGGAGCACAAGGACATGCTGTCCTTCTCTGCCATGGAGTAGGGATTTTGCTACCTGATCTCACAGGGGGCTGCAGGGTGGCAGGTTTGAGAAGCCAGCAGTTTAAAGAATTATCTATTCCTGCCCCCTTGAGGAGAAGCACAGACTTCTCTTTCCCCACTCTGAGATGACTCTAAATGAGCTATGGAATGTCACTGCTCGAAGGGCCCTCCAGGCCTGGGACCTTGGCAGACATCACCAATTAATTAAGCCCCACCCCCTTTCCTGGGACCATGATAGGAATCACCAATCAGTCACGGCACCCTTTTCTGCCAAGTCCAGACAGTCTAAGAATTCTTTTTTTTTTTTTTTTTTAATTTATCTTTATTGATTTCAGAGAGAGGAAGGGAGAGGGAGAGAGAGAGATAGAAACATCAATGATGAGAGAGTCATTGATCTGCTGCAGCCCGCAACTGGGGCATGTGCCCTGACCGGGAATCGAACCCTGATCGCCTGGATCCTAGGCCAATGCTCAACCGCTGAGCCATGCCCGGCTGGGCAAGAATTCTTAACATGGGGTACTTTAGGTAATAGCCACCAGAGTTAGCAAAAATAAGAAAATGTATTATCATCATAATCTAGTCCAGTCCCCTCACGGTGGGGAAACTAAAGCTCAGAGAGGGGCAGAAACTTGTCTGATGTCACATAGGAAGTCCATGGTGAAGCAGGGACCAGACCCAGTAGCTCTAACTCTCTGATGAGGCTCCCCCCTCTCTTTAGAATTAGAGCACCCTCTTTTCCATGAGAACTGTCCAGAAGAAAGGCTTTTAACTCGTGGACTGCAAGCCTCAAATTTCTACGCAACATATTGTGTATATGTGCTGACAGGTAGTTTTTTCATCAGCGTCTCAAGAGGTTCCTTGCACAACCAAGAAAGACCAAGAAATCAGGAAAAAAGAGAGTGAGTGAAATAGGCCAAAGTATTGCTACTGAAAGTGTGGGGCACAGGCCAGCAGCATGGGCCTCACCTTCCTCTCACTCTAAAAACAACAATAAAAATGCTTAAAAAAAGAGAGAAAGAAGTATGTGGGCTGTGTTTGGTGAATGATGAGTGACCCAGTATGGATGGAACACTTGGTACATGCATGGCATCAGACTTGTGGTATACATTTGGGGCAGATCATGAAAGCCTTGAGTACTGTGCTTATTAGACTCTACTTTGGCCCACAACTCAACTTCTTCCAGCGCTTGCTCAGGTTTTTCCAAGTGCAGGTAGGAATGGCTTCCTGGGAAAAGGCTGCCAATTGTGAGGACTGTAAGTTGTCTTCCCTCTAGTGATTGCTGAGATGCCCCTTCTTCAGAAATTCTTCCCATGCTACCTGGAATAGAGTGAATGACCTTCCCCTTACCACCCCTGCTGGGTGTAGGACTTCCCCTCCCCCAAATGCATTTATGCTGCATTAAAAACTCTTTGTGCTCAGCTTATATTTTGGTTCCACATACTTGCCTTCTCTCTACATGTTTTGCATTTATCAGTATAACTCTTGGTTGCAAACTTCCAGAAGGTAGTACTTGCATCTACAATAAAATCTTATTATGATTTTATTTGCAATCAACTTTAATTCATTATTGAAATAATTCTACTTACAACCCAGACCCTCCCTCTACTTCCAGTTCTGTATTAATCACTCTTCTTATTACTCTTATAATACTGTGTATATCTCTGCCCTTGAACCATCCTATGTTGTAATTATAACACCTTGTGTTATAAAAACCCCTTTATTTGTCTGTCTCCTGGCAGACTGGAAGTTTCAGCAAGGTCTGGGTTTAATTCATCTGTGTTATGAGTCTTCAGCACAGGCCCTGAGCAGGCACTTAGTAAGAGTTTGTTGAATGAAAATTACTTAGGTGTTTCAATCTCCCCTCCCCCTCCACTAACTATAGGCTCCTGATAGACAATGACTGTGTCTTATTAAATCCCCAATGCCAAGAAAAGCATGGCATAGGGAATGAGCTCAGTGAATGTCTATTTTATTGGATAAGTAAAAATACATTTCATTCCAGGGACAGTTACGAAGTACATTCATATACATTACCCAGTTGATCTCAAAATTTTCAGATTCTCCCAGTCTGGTGTTCTTAAATCCTTATCATGGGCTCTTTGCCTTCCTTGCTCTCACCCATTTAATTTTTCATCTTTACGATCTCTCCCATTTTACCCTTCAAATCATCATAGCAGAAGGTCTGAGGAATTCACTGCCCCCCCCCTTCCCCAGTGTAAAGCAACCTAAAGGGCAAGTTGTACTCTGATCTGCTCTGAACCAAGATCATGCTACTTAGCAGCTTTGCCACAATGGGCAGGCTCATTGATCTCCCTCAGTCAGCATTTTCTTCTGAAAATGGAGACAGTAGTGGTTGTGAGGATTAAATGAAGTAATATAAATTGAGCACCTATTATGAGCTCTGGTTGAACTTAGTAAGTGGAAGTTCCTGTCCATATGGAATGGTGGACTTTGAGGCATCAACAAGCCAGTGGAAAGGAATTGTGGTTTAATAACAAGCGCGGAATTGGGTTGCCGAGTTGTTTTGGGATCTCTCCCTGCGAGCTGCCACCTTTTCCCCAGGGAAGCCTAGGCCTTTGCCCCTGCCCAGTACCACGGACAGTTCCCCCTGCGTCTGGCTAGCTGTGTGGCTACTGCACTTAGCATCTAAACTGCATTTAATCACAAGTGATAGTTTTATTGTATGTAGCAACAAGAGAAATAAAACATGTCAGAATTTACCTCTGACTTGCCATCATCTGTCAGTCATATCTTAATTTTAGAGATTTTGAAAAATGTATGTCTTAGAATCAATGAAGTGATGACAAATTATGAGAGAGAATATCAGTGAGCAGTTGACCATTGATCTTTGAACAGGTTAGTACTTATAATAGCCGGCACTTATTGAATGCTTACCATGTTCCAGGTCCTTTTTAATTTTTTACTTTTTATTGATTTCAGAGAGAGGAAGGGAGAGGGAGAGAGAGAAACATTGACGTGAGAGAGAAATATTAGTTGCCTCCCACCCTCACCCTGACCTGGGATCGAACCTGTAATCCAGGCATGTGCTTTGAAAGGATGACCTGGGAGCAAACCCAAAACCTTTTTGGTGTACAGGACGACACTCCAACCAACTGAGCCACACTGGCCAGGGCCAGGCCTTTTTCACTCCTTTCTCTCCTGTCCTGGGTGCTGTCTGCCCTCTGCACATTCATTTAACAAATATTATTTGGAAAAGATAAATTATTTGGAGTCAGATAGACAGTTAATTAACTGTTTTCCCACCATCCTTCCTCCCAAAATATTCCAGGCCTGAGCCTCATTTCTTTAGAACATTGCTTCCTGCTGAAAGATGATATAATGTGTTAACCTTTTCAGTCCACATCATGCTTAGACCATTTAAAAAGGATTTCAAATGCATAGCACATGACCCAACAGTTTCACTCCTGGGTATGCACCCAGAAGAAATGTGCACAAGTGGTCACCAAAACACACATACAAGAATGTGTTTGACAGAGCTATTTGTAATATCCCTAAATTGGGAACTACCCAACTTCTCATCAGCACTGGAAAGGATGAAAACAATTTTGATGTACTCACACAATATAAGACAGTAAAGCCACGAGGATGAATGAACTACAATGAAACAGTCAGCGTAGGTGAACTTCACAAGCATAATGTTGAGTGAAAGAAGTCACACGCTAAAGAATGTATACTGGGTGGCTCTATGTATCTGAAAGTGCAAAATAGGCAAAACCAGACTGTGATGTTAGAAATCAGGATAATGCTACTTTTGGAGGGGATGTAACAGCTACTCATGAGGGGCTTCTGGGGACATTGGTAATGTTCTGTTTCTTGATCTGAATGCTGGCTGCATAGATGAGTACACTTTTACACACAGACCTGGGTTTAAAACCTAGCTCTGTCTTGTCTAGTGTAACCTTGTACAAGTTGCTGAACTGCTCTGAGCCTGTTTCCTTTTTGTAAAGTTAGGATAAAAGTACTTGACTCTCAGAGTTATGGCTAAATTTTATATATATATAAATTATATATATTCCCCCCAAATGTATACACACACTTTGAATAATTATAAAAGTAATGTTTGTTTATTTTCTATTTTTATTTTTAAAAAAATATTTTTATTGATTTCAGAGAGAGGAAGGGAGAGAGAAAGACAGCAACATCAATGATGAGAGAGAGTCATTGATCGACTGCCTCCTGCACCGCCCCCCCCACTGGGGTTTAAGCCCACAACCTGGGCATGTGCCCTGACTGGGAATTGAACCAGGATCTCCTAGATCATAGGCTGGTGCTCAACTGCTGAGCCACACCGGATGGGAAAAAGCAGTGTTTATTAAAATACGTTTCATTTTCAAAATTGAGCTATCAGCTGTTAAAGTGTGTATACATGTTTTGGGACACCCTGTATATGTGCCTGGTACAGGGTAAAATTTAAATAATATTATATGTTATATATAAGTGATGTTATATATAGTATTGTGTGTGTGTGTGTGTGTGTGTGTGTGTGTGTCTGGTACAGGGTAAATGCTAAAAATGTTTTCTGTTCTAATAATTTATTGTCATCATTTTATTATCCTGTTCCTTATGAACAACTGCTTTTGGGAGAAGGCATATTAAGCACATTCATATTCAGTTATAAACAACTGAGTGAGAATTTGCATGTGTCTTGGGGACACATCCTGAGAATGGATAACGCTACTTTTGGAGGGGATGTAACAGCTACTCATGAGGGGCTTCTGGGGACATTGGTAATGTTCTGTTTCTTGAACAGAACACAGTTGTGGGATGGGCAATGCCAGGTGCTGTCCTGGGTGCTGAATCAAAGTAAAGGAGGAGTTTGATCAGGGAAGTCTTTGTGGACGAGATGGCATTTGAATTCTGTGGAAGGACAAAGTGAGTTAATGATTCAGTAAAAACATGGTTATTGGCACCAGAAAGACCCGGCCTTGAATTCCAGCTCTGCCCTTCGTAGTTATGTGTCCTTGGGAACGTTACTTAACCTTTTTTTTAAAAAAAATATGTCTTTATTGATTTTAGAGAGAGAGGGGGAGAGAGAGAGAGAGAGAGAGAAATAGAAACATCAATGATGAGAGAGTCATTGATCAGCTGCCTCCTGCACGCCCCCCTACTGGGGATCGAGCCCGAAACCCAGGCATGTGCCCTGACTGGGAATCGAGCCTTGATCTCCTGGATCCTAGGTTGATGCTCAACCGCTGAGCCACACTGGCCAGGCTTATTTAACCTTCTTGATCCTCATTTTATTACCCTGAAAAATCAGATAGTAGTTATCTCATAACTTATTGTGAGAACCAAATGAGATGATACCTATGTCAAACACTTGACTTAGCATCTGGCAAAATGTTAATAATAATTTTAATAATAGCCACCTTTGCTGAGTGCTTACTGAGTACCACCAACCACCTTGGATGTCCTGAGGATTAAATGTTATTATATTATTACATTACCTTATTGTTATATTTAATCCTCACAAAAGCCCTAAGAGTTTGGTGAGTGCCTGATAAATTATAAGTGTTATTTAAAGCTTAGCTCTGGAGGATGGTTAGAATTTTGATAGGGTGAGGGAGGGAGGAAAGTAAAGAAGAGAAAACCAGGATGAGGAAGTTATTGAGGATGCACATGAGCAATGAGGTGCCTGGCTGGGCTGGGGTGTGGAGACTGAGGTAGACCAGGAGTAGATGGGGAGGGAATCAGGTCGTGGAGGGTCGTGAATGCTTGGGTGCAAAAGTTGAACCTAATTTGGCAGGCAGTGGGGAGTCTTTCTAAGGCTTTAATGGGATTATAGCATGATTGAAGGTGTGACTTATTTATGAATTTGTATTTTACCTTCATTTACATTATAGAATTAATCCATTATCTCTAAAACTTCAAGAGACAGAGAAGCATACAAAAGAGAAAATCTCCCCAGTGTGCTGGTTGGAGTACAGATTAGTACAATTCCTTTGGAAAATGATTTGTCAGTGTCTGCTAAAGCTGAACAAAGGCTGCCCCATGACCCAGCAATTCCACTCCCAGGTACAGTTCTAAGAGACCTGGGTACAAATGTTCACCAGGCCATGCACTAAAGTAATTATAGCAGCATTATTCTTAATAGACCCAAACTGGAAAGAAAATCAAATGTCCATCAGTGGTACAATGGATGAATATATTGTGGTATATTCATACCGTGGAATACTACATAGGAGAGGTGACAAGTCATCCATAACTACATACAACAGTATGGATAGATCTCATGCAATCAACACAATATTGAGCAGAAGAAGCCCCTTTGCCCCCAAAGGCCATGCTCTGTATATAAAGTTCAAAACCAGGCAAAACTAATATCTCATATTAGAGATCAGGATAGTGGCTACCCTTGTGGAGCAAGATAGAGCCTGGAAGACAGCACAAGTAGGCTTTGGGGATCCCAGTAAAACTCTGGTTCTTCACCTCGGTGCTGGTTACATGAGGACGTTTAGTTTGTGAAAATTCATCAGGCTGTACACTTAAGGTTTGTGCATTTTTCTCTATACATCTTGTACTAAATGAAAAGGTTACAAAATGCTCTTCCACACTCCTCTTCTAAAACCTTTCTCCCTACAGTTATTCCCCATCAGCAGTTTGGTTCATATCCTCCCAGATTTTTCTGTGTCTATGCACAAAGATAAAGACAAAGATATGCATAATCTATAGCTTTACAAAAGCAGTATTATGTCTTAAATACCATCCACAGCATGTGTGTTTTTAGCTTAGTGTGTTGAGGCAGTCTTTCTGTATTACTGTATACGTAGATCTACATGATTCTTAAATAGTTGCACAATGTTCTACTGTGGGATGTGTCATTTTGTAAACTGGTCCCCCGCTGATGGGCAGTTAATTCCAGCATTTCATTGGTGTAAACGATACTGTGAGGAACCTTTTTATACATATCTTTGTGTACTTTTGTGACTATTTGTGTAAAGTGAATTAGTAGGAGTGGAATATCTTGGTCTGAACTTAAGATAGTTAATCAGTTAGCAGTTTGTTGGGGGGGGGACCAGTTAGACCAGAGAGACCAGTTAGGCGGCTGTTAAAATAGTTTAGACTTTGAAGGTGGTTGGATGTGAAAAGGGATACGAAGGGAGAGATATAAGAGATGTTAAGGGCAAAGACTTTATATGATTTGGCATTGATGGGAGAGAGGCCCTGGGGGTTCTGCGTCCAGGTGACTGGGAAGGTTGAGGAGGTGACTGGGGAAAGTGGGGCCGGGGTGGGTGTGGTTTTGGCCAGCTCGCATCCAAGGAGCCTGCTCATTCATCATCAGGTGGTGCTCTCCGCAGTGCTGTTCGAAGTGTTGCTCTTGACAGGGGCTACTGAGTGAGGCATAGGATTCCCCTAGGGTGGTCCTCATGTTGCTGGAAGGGAATGAAATCAGCAAGGGAGAGGATCTAGAGGAGAGAGAGAATCCAAAGAATAGAATGGTGAGGTCCTAACATACAGGGATGGTGGTCGTGGTCATAGACAGGAGGAAACTTGCTAGAATTCACGATCACAGAGGCCAGAGGAGGAGGGATCTGAAGTAACTATTGTTCAAAGGATGAACTAATCAGTAGCCTGTGTTAGTGCCCCTCCCTCTGGCTCCCCAATGGGTGTTATCATTACATCTTGTACTTGCTCTTCAAAGCACTTAACACACTTGTGATTAATCCATGTGATCATCTGTTGGGTGTCTGCCTCCCTCTCTGCACTGTGAGCTCCGTGGAGGCAGGGACTCTCACTCTAGGTCCCCAGCATCAAGCATGGTGCTTGGCACACAGTGGTGTTGGTTCCCTAAGCGTTTGCTGCCTCCTGCAGGACTCCAGCTGTCCACACACCCTCTCTCTCCCTTAAACCCACACACAATACTCTGCACAGTTGGGGAGAAAGAGGGACTTAGGTCCCTGCAGGAGAAAAGCTGTACATTTTGAGTTCTGGGTGTAGCAAGTGTGAGTGGGTGGCCAAAAATGGGTCATTCGAATTCCGTTTATTGTATATCACAGTGGCCAGCCACAGTTGGTACCCAGAGTTTACAGGACTCCACTCCAGACCTCGGCAGTGGAGCATTCTGATAATCTGGGATGATGAAGCCTCTCTTATTGGTGGAGACCAAACTCGGAAGTGCGTTTAATATCTTCACTCAGCGTATGTTTCTTGATTGAATGAAAATGCCACAGTTCAGGCGTTAGGGGCTGAGATAAGGCCCTTGTATGAGGTCGGAGCCATCATTAGACCGGTTCAGCAAGCCGTATGAACAGAGTGGTGGAGTGGAAGCCGCACTGTAGGAGACGGGAGTGCGTGGTCGGTGACACAGGTGGAGAGGCTGTTCTCTGAAGAAATGTGTTGGTTGAAGGAGGTGGTGGAAGAAGCGAAGCCTTGAACAGACTTGCAGGAGGAGTAGAAAGAGCCAGAAGATGGAGGGGTGGCAGATTCAAGGTCCAGAGAGGACAAGGGGTGGGAGGAGTTTTCAGTGAGGGTGGGAGGAGGTGGGATGGGGAGAAGAGATGGCAGTTCAGCCTTGGCAAGGAGGTCACCCCTCCCTCTCAGAGAGGAGAGGAGGGGCGAGGGGCAGGTTGGAAGGTCTGAGGATGGTGAAATTTGGAACTGAGAAAGAGCAAGTCAGAGAGAACACATCTTTTTGGCCAAGCAGGAGAAAGGTCATCTGTGGGGATGGATGGGGCTGTGGGGTGGGGAGTGGGAAAGCACTGGGACAGTCACTTTGGGGACTGACTGCGTGAGCAAGAGATGGCCAATGGATGGGTTAGATGGTGGACCTTGTAGTGGTTGGGTACATCTGTGGTTCCAGATTGGGGACTCATGAGGTGGGGAAGGTGACATGTCGGGGGATATGCAAGACAGTAGGCTTGGGCAGATTTGGGGAGTGCTGGGAGGTCTCTCTCTGCAACAGCTGTGGCCATTTTTGTTTGGCACCTACTTTATGCCAGGCTCTGTGGTAAATGTTCTTCCATTTAACCTTCTCAGCAGCTCCATGGGTTAGATGCTGCCCAAGGTCATCTTGCCCCTGACTGCCTGAGCCGTTGATTGCAAAGCCAGGCTCACCTGTGTGGTGACTCACGCCCATCCAGGAGCCCAAATAGGGTTCTGGATGTGGGACGATTTGGGGCTTCACAAATGTGAAGCCCACCTCTCCAAACCTCCTCCTCAGCCCCCATGGGGCCCGAGCTGTTGTCATGTTCTGGCCCTGCCCTTTGCCAGGAGAATTGTGTCAGACCCTGGTCGGCGGGGCTGAGCCGGTGTGAGGCTCCAGAACAGGGCTCAGTGGGGAGCTAGAAATCCCAGGCAGGGATCTGGCGTTTGTCCCTGGACATAAGACTGTGCTTGTGTGTATGTGTGAGTGGAGGAGGGACCTCTCTGTGCCTGTGAGTCTGTTTCTGAGTGCGCACGTGTTTCAGAACCTTTCTCTGTGCCTCTGTAGCACTATACACAGAGAAACAGAAATACTGGGGAGGCGATGCTGCAGAAACAAATTAGTGAAAGAACAAATGGTGGAATGAAGGGAACACAGACAGAGGGACACACACGTTGCCCCATGTGTTCAGAAACTCAGGGTGGCACACATAGAAATGCAGTGTCAGTTTTTCCATGTGCTTTCTTGAGTGGGTTGGCGTATACCTTGGATATGGATATGTGTCTGTGTGTGTGACTGGCCTCAGAAACACAGCGTGAAAAGTCTGTAGAGACCCATGGAAACACAAATGTGGATGCTCAGACATATATAAGCACACTGTGTCTTTGCACATATATTCCTGTGTGTGTTACTGTGTGTTTTTCTGAGTATATGGGCACCTGTATCTGAATAACACAGGTACATGTGGGAGACAAATGTGAGTGCACACTCTGGAAACACGCAGAGTGTCTATATCTGTGTGTCTGTGTCCTAAAGTCAGGAGGAAGGGGACACCATCATTGAGCTGGGAGGAGGGAGGCTGGGAGAAGGCCAGTGGCAGGCATTCTGGCCTTGCTTTGTCTCCTGGCATGGAGACCTAGCTCTCCTTTTCTCTTGTCACGCAGGATGATGGGATTTGGGTCGTGATGCTTTCCCCCAGGGGGTCAGCAAGCACTGGGGAAGTGCCTGAGGTATGCCAGCTCATCCCAGACCTTGTGGGGAAGATCCCACTAAAGATCCACCTTGCCTCTAGCAAAGCCTCAGTCCCTACAGGGTGGCGACAGGTGGAAAGCTTACCGTGATCACCAGGCTGTGGAGCACAGAACAAAGAGACCCTCCTGGCGTCAGATCCTGGCTCCTGCCCTTTCTGGTTCTTGCCCTTTCTGGCTCTTCAGATGTGAACAAATCACTTAGCCTCTGTACCTCATGTCCCTGGTATTGAAGCAGGGAGAGCAGAAGCATCCACTTAATGGGTGCTGGGGAGAATTAAGACCACTCTCAGGGTAGACCCTCCTTCATCCAGCTGGTGTTAATTGAACACCTACTATGGCCGGACCTGTTCTAGCTCAGGTGTTTCAACAGTGAACAAAACAAAGCTCTCTGCCTTACCAAGTTTGCCTTCTTTGTGGAGAAAGCTGGTCAATAAACCAAGAATGCACCCTGTGTCCGGGGTGGTAAGTTAGGAAGAAAGGCACAGCAGGGTGATAGGGCTGACGGGGGCAGGGGTGTGAGCTCCAGGGAGTGGCCAGGGAAGGTCTTGAATAGGATGATATTGGATCACAGAGAGGAAACGATACATTGAGCTGCTGCAGGGGAGGGGTTGCCCAAGGGGAGGGAATAGCAAGGGCAGAAGGCTGTTTGTCTTCATGAAAACCCTGTTGTTTTCCCATTTCACAGTTGGGAAAATGGAGGCACAGAGAGGTTGAATAATTTGCCCGAAGTCTCACAGCCAATGAGAAAGAAATCTAGGATTTGAACCTGGACAGCCTGGTTCCAGAGCCAGTGATCTTAATTGGTGGTGCTCAATCGGGGGTGACTTTTACCCCCCAGGGGATATTTGGCAATGTCTTGGCGCATATTTGATTGCTACACTGGATTGGAGGGTGCTACTCGCATTTACTGGGTAGAGGCCAGGATAACCATGAGACTTTTACAATGCACAGGACACCCCTGACATCAAAACAGTATCCCACCCAAATTGCCAGTCATGCTGGAATTGAGAAACCCTGCAAAGCACATGACAAGGGTGTGACATATAGCAGGTGCTCAATGAATAATAGCTGGAGAGGAGCAGGAGAGAGGATTTGGAGAAGGCTACAGGGGAGACGTGAGTTCTAATTCAAAGGGGAGAGACAGTCCACGTAAATGAACCCATTAGTTAAGAGAGCACATGTGCTACTGTTTTTTGGGTGGGTATGAATGGCAGACTGCCCAGGGAGGGTGGCTGCAGGTGAAGCTGGTGGTAGGAGGAGGTTGATGGATTGGGGATGGGGGCCAAAGCTGGGCAGCAACCAGCCACTGAAATGCTAACCAGCCGTCTTGCCTCTCTGTCTCCTCCCACCCTGTGTCTCTCTCCCTATCTCTCTCGGCCTCTCTGCCAAGAAGGAGACAGCCGGAGGCTGAAGGGGGCCATTCAGAGGAGCACGGAGACGGGCCTGGCGGTGGAGATGCCCAGCCGGACTCTGCGCCAGACCAGCCATGAGTCCATCGAGGACAGCATGAACAGCTATGGCTCGGAGGGCAAGTGAGTGTGGAGCCTGGCCTGCCCACGGGCCTCCTGGCTCTCGGTCTTCCCTGGCGCAGGGCCGGAGGACCTCAGACTTTGAGGGGCATTGGCTGAGGGTTCCCGGGCTGTCCCATCTCAGAAAGGAAGTGATGAAGCAAGGAAGCTCTGAGGAAGGGCAAGGAGACCCAGACTCTGGAGCCTGATTCTCTAGATTTGAATCCTGGCTCCACCACTCACTGGCTGTGTGACCTTAGTCAGTTCATCTCCCTATGTCTCAGGTTCATCTGTAAAATGAGGATAAATACCTCAAAGGGGTGTTAGGAAGACTGAGTGGGTTTATTTTTATAAAAAGCATAAGACAGTGCTCAGCCTTTACCTCACCTCCCCTCCTCATTTTGGGCCCTGCCTTGCAGCTGGGGGCTTCTGCTGGCTGAAAGCCTTCCCACCCCCGGCCCCTCCTAAACTGGGGATCTGTGGCCTCTGTGAATGGCCTTGCCTTGGCAGGTTACTGCCGTACCACCCACCTCCTAGGGAGGCTTTTCGGAGGGCGAGAAGAGGAGGACTGCGGAAGGGGGGGGGGGGGGGACCACGACAGGAACAAATGTTTTCTTTAACCTGAGAAACTTGGCAAGGCAGCAAAACTTGGAGGGAGGTATTCTGGGCATCTGGGTAGTAGTGGGTCCCTGCTGAGTTTCAGGGGGTCAGGAGGTTTGAGTCCTAGTCCTGGCTCTGCCACTGACCGCAAGTGGCCTTGGGCATGTTCTTGGCCTGTCTAAGCATCGGGTGGCCAGCAAACATCTCGTCTGTTGGCTTCCAGGCGGGTCAGAGGACCAGGTCACAGGAGGGTGCTGTGGTGCCCTGAGCAGCGGTAGGAAGTCAAACCCATATTCCCATTTTATAGAATAGGAGGCAAAGGCTCCCAAATGCCACACAACTTTCTCCCAGAGGAGCAGCGTAGGAGGGTAATAAAGTTGTGAGGATTAAGGAGTTACTATATGTGAAAGTACTTAGAATAGTGACCGACACGTAGCAAGCACTATTATTATTCGCTGTGATTGATGATTGTTGTTCGTTGTTAACTTAGCCATTGTTATTTGGGTATTTTGCTCCTTCAGGTCAATTGCATGAGCCCCCCTAAATACAATCATGCCTATAAAGCGCTTAGCACAGGGTAAGCACAGGATAAATGCTGGCTTTACAATTATTGAAAGGTTTTGGGTGGGTGTCTTGAGTCCAGCTGAGGGAGGATTGGGTGGGTTGGAAGGTGTGGGGTCCAGCAGAGGGCAGAGCCTTGTCCTCCTGAGAGGGCGCTGCCACCGACTCAGCACCTGGGTGAGGAAAGGAAGGCGAAGGGACAGGTGGGGACCTTGAGTTGTGGTTGGCCTCCTCCTTGTCCTGGAGGTATTTTGGGCACTGGCAGGACCCAGATGCCAGGCGCTGAAACAGGAGGGGGTGTGGCCACCCTCCTCCTGGGCTCCTGCCAGGCCAGCTGAGGCTTAGAGGAAGCCAGCGCACTTGAGCAGCCCCTGCCAGCCTGCGGCCCTGGGCGCTTCTGGGCCTATCTGCCCCAGGCCCTGAATCACCAGGCATGTGTGTTCCTGTAAATGGGCACAGGGGTGCTCCCATGTGGATCTTTATTTCAGCAAATGGGATCGAGCACCTACAGTATACCAGACAATTGGGCTGGGCACTTGGGGGACCCGGCCTTCTTTTGATGAAGCAACTAGCAGTGGTGAGCGCTGCAAAGGACAGGCATGGAGAACTTTGGAAACGTTGCGCCCTACCCAGGTCTTGGGGCTGGGGATAGGGTGTATGTAGGTTGGGCCACCTGCTGGTGAAGATCCTTGGGCTCTAGTTTATACTGTACCAGGTTACAGTGGCTTTGGCCCTCGCTCTTCAGGGTATGGTCCAGCAGCATTGGCATCCACTGGGAGCTTGGTACAGCATCTCAGGCTCCATCCCAGACCCTCTGAATCAGTCTGCATTTTAACAGGGTCCCCAGGTGGTTCATGTGCACATTAAGGTTGAGCAGCCCTGGATTAATGGCAATGTTCTAGAGCTAACAGTTACTGAGCACTGGCTGTGTGCAGATACTGTGCTAAGTGCTTTTACACTTATTGACTCGTTTAATTCTCAGAGCAACCTGATGACGCCGAAGCTGTTACTATCCCTATTTTACAGACAAGAAAATGGAAGCCAAGAGAGGTTAACTTGCCCAAGGTCACATAGCCAGTAAGTGGCTTCAGATGCTGGGATTCAAATCCAGGTATTTGGAGTCTGCCCTTAACCATTACACTACACTCTCTCCTCACTTAATGGCTGCATCTGTGTCTGGAGGTAGATAATTCCAGGATGGCTTGGTGGTTGAACTATGCCATCAAGGACCCTGAGTCCCTCCACCTATTCCCTCTGTAGGCCTCAGTATCCCCTGGAGCTTGGAAGGGCTTTCTTTCCCTGAGCCCCTGTCTGCCTGATTGAAAACTGGGGTTCTGAATGTGAAGGATGGAAGATAATAGCTGTGGGTTTGGCAGGCAGCCAAGCTCCCCCCACCAGTGGGTCCATCTCCCCCAGATAGGGGGCAGGGTTCAAGACCCCTGAAAAAGGGCCACGAGAACAGTGTCTCCCTGGACCCCCCTGAATCCTGAGATACCCCCTGGTGATGGCATCAGGGTGGGTTCCTGGGACATGGATTCGAGTGCAGGTAGGTTGTGGAAGGTGATTCCAGATAACCGTGGCAGAGGAGCACATGAGAGATGGCGCAGGGGAGTAACACGCACCTCGAGAAGCCAGCTGCCACTGTGGGCAACTGGAGTTCAGTCCTGATGGGGACTCAGAGCCATTGTGGAACTTGTGCCTGAGAGTCACCCCTGGGAGGCTCCTTGCTGAAGTATTTGTATTCTGACCCTCATCAGTTACTGGTTGAAACCTCCTGCCCTTTCTGCAGCACAGAGGGCTCTGGAGCCCAGAGACATCCTCAGGGGCCAGAGAAGCACATGTGCTGGCAGTGTGCCATGGTGAGGGTCAGGGGATATTGGGGGGCAGCAGTCTGCTCCCCTGAGTGCACAGCACCATGTCCCACTGCCCAAACCAGAAACCTGGGGTTCTCCCAGATGGCTCCCCCTCTCTCACACTCCAGATCCGATCCATAATTGGGCTCTGCTCTTTCACTACTAATTATCTCTTTGCGCCATGCATTTCTCCCCATCCCTACCCCTTTGAAGAAGCAACTGATCACTGCTGCTTGGATACCTACAAGTCCCCTTTTGGTCTGAACTCTGTAGTCTGTCACTCAGCACTTGTTTCCTCTGGCTCTGCAGCCTCTCCTAGTCCCCAGCCCTGTGCCTAAACTCCAGCACCCTGAACCTCATATACCTCCTTGTCTCACCTCTGGGTCTTTCATTCATTGCTCCCTCCTCCTGCACCCCCTTTCCTACCCCTACTCCCGCTGCACCCTCTGACTCATTCCTCCTCAGACCTCAGCTGAGAGTTGGCACATAAGCTTTGTCTCCTGTGCCAAATCTAGTTAATTGATAGTGGCTCCCCAGAGTGCTGTGTTGAGAAGGATTCTGGAGCCCAGTCCAGGCTTGGCAGGAGTGCTGAGGTTGATTAGCAATGTCTGCCCTGGGCGTGGGCAGGGGAAGTGGAACAGCGTGGTCTGTCGTTCCTCTGACTATATCAGCAGCTTCCAGTTCATTCTTCCTCTGTCGCATCACAGCACCCTGTAGTAATTGTCACATGAGTGTCTCTCTGTTTCACTAGACACTGAGGTCAGTGCCTGCCCACCATGGGGCCAGACCCACAGATGATGCTCTGCAAATTTTGTTGAATAATGGGTAGGTACCAGTGGCAAAAGCATGTACAAATTCTACTTTCCCTGCCCCTTTCCAGTCTCCTTCATGACACAGAGTTGGGGCCTCAGCATCCTCTCTATAAACCCAAATCTCTTTGAGCTGGCTGCCAGCGCCCCTCCTGCTCCTTCTCTCTGCCCCTCATGGTCCTGAGGTGTCTGCGTCATCAGCATCCAGCTTCCTGGGTGTCTGGGTCACTGCCCACGGCTCTAGAAAGTAGAGTGTGAGCTGATGGCAGGGCCACTCGGGCCCCTGGGCTCAGAGGCTCATTCCTGCCAAGGCTGTTTGCTAACCACCAAAGGCCCAGGAGGCTGGGTGGGTTGTCAGAACTCCCTTCCCCTTCCCCACCTCTGCTGTTAGCACAGTCATCATGCCCAAAGGACAGACCAGGGCTGGCTGGCTGAGCTGTGGGCTAGGAGATGGGTGTTTATAAGCACTAGTGCCTGATGAGCATTTTACTGTGCCAGATTCTGTTCTGAGAAGTTTATCTCATTTAATATTTACAACAGTACTGAGGGGGTAGCCTATTATTGTTTATTCCTACTTCGCCAAAAAGGAAACCCAGGCTATGAGAGATGAGGAATGTGTCTTCACAACTAATGAGTGGGGAATCGGGATTCAAATCCAGGCCTGCGTGACCCCAAAGCTTGGACTGCAAATCCCTGTGCTCTGCTCTGGGCAAGGCTCTGGTCCCCTCATAGCACGGTATAGCAGACTGGTTAAGAAGATGAATTCTAGATCAGACTCCTGGGGTTCAAACCCCAGGTCTGCTACTTATTAGCAGGGTGATCTTAGGTGGGTTACTTGACATTTCTGTGCCTTGGTTTCCCCTTCTGTAAATGGGTATTGGTAATGCATACCTAGCTTTCATGGGGTTGTTAAATGAGTATTAAACGAGTTAATGTTGATAACCTAATACAATCAGTGCCTGGCTCGCGACAAGTTTTTGATAAATTAAAATAAATCAAATCCCTGGCTTCGTACCCATGAGCCATACTCTCATGGCAAGTGGGGGGTAGGGGAGGGGCAGGTTTGGGAAACATCTTGAATGCTGGAGAAGCCAGAGTCAGGATTGTGCGATGCCGTGTATCCTGGCATGTAGTCAATTCTGCTACAATGCTTGTTTTGAAAACGTGAATTTGTTCCAACACGATTGAAGTATTAGGGAATAATTTGAGCACAGCACACATTTTGCCTTTGCTCAGGTATGGTTTCATCCATGAGAAACAGGTGAATGCAGAAAATTTGCATCCACCTAGGAAAACACAAAACACACACACCTCAAACATAACCTGCTCCCTCAGCAGTGTGTTATCTCATCCACACCCGGTGTTACAACTTTCTGTCCCATTTCAACAGCCCTCCTTCCCCCTTCACAGTAACTCACAGGCTGCCATCCTTCTGACATTCATTTCTACAAGCAAACTTTGGGCATCTTCAGGGTAAAGCACCATGTTTATTGTCGTATTTATGCATTTCTTACCTGTTTAACACGTGTAAGACTGTGCTACCATTTTTACTGTGTTCCTGTCTTTTTCTTTTTTTGGATGTGATACTGACATGGTATTTGGGTGTTGTACCCCAACTCCATTTTCCCTATAAGCTCTGTGATTTTTATTGCAGGATTTTGCATGCACAGTAATTTTTAGGAATTTATATTTCGTGTTACAGCAGAACGGACTGTGTGGTAAGCTCAGCAAGCCTGTGGGAAAGTGGATGGATGGTGGATGTGTGGGGCAGGCGGTAAATGGATAGACAGAGAGCTCATAAACCACTAAAGCCTTTCAGAACTAGGAGGGCTGTGCAGCCTTTTAATTTCTGGTGCAATTGGGACAGGTGATCCATCTGGAAAAGAGAGTAGAGTCAAACCCCCAATAACCCAATTACTTCTTTAGCCACGGAGAGCATGGAAAATCCAGGGCCAAACTGAGCTTAAAGATTAATAATGAAAGACAAGTGGGTTTCAGCTCCTCAAACAAAACTAACAGGATTTGAAATGCAGATCATCTCATTTCACCATTAACACAAAATAAAAGGCCAGTAGAAAACGGGTTGTAAACCTGTTTCAGGCTTCTGCGTGGCATGTGCCTCTGGGAGGACTCACCTGCTGCAGCCCCCACTCCCCCCACCCCAGGCCCAGGCTTGGTCTCAGGCACCCAGATGCTGCTCTTCCTAACAGGGCTGGAATCAGAAATGCCAGGAAAACACTGAAGAGGGAGAAGAGGCTTTCCCAGGCTGGGTAGCAGGCCACGGTCTCTCAATCCTTTATTGATTCTGCAGATACTGTGTGCCAGCCTCCTGTGCCAAGCAACTTGCCTGCATTCTTTCACTGCCTCTCCCCAACAACTCAGCAAGGGGATTACAATTTATTCCCATTTTGTACATGAGGAAACAGCAGCTCAGAGAGGGTACAAAACCCCATCCCAGGTTGCACAGCACTGGAATCCAAGGTCTGTATTACGCCAAAGTCCAGTCTTAACCACTATATTTTCCCAGTTTGGGACCAGCTGAAGGGTTCGGCATGGTCTATGTAGTAGCATGTATGTAGTAATAATTCAGCAAGCTCTTTCCTACCCCTTTGCAAATGGATCCAATGAGCAGAGATTTCCAATACATTTAAAACTGGTACAGTACAGGCACCCACCCATGGAGTGGCTGCATACTGTCCATGAGGTAGGTGTGGCCTTTTTGCAGATAAGATTCAAGTGCAGAGACTCCAGCAGCTTGCCAGCAGTTGGCTGTGAGGAGTAGGAGCAGCTCTGACATTGCATCTGCTGCCTTCCGTCCTACTCCTGGGAAGACCCCGAGGTGGAGTGGGGTCTCCAGTGCAGTTGGTCCTCTGGCCAGCAGGGACCTGCCACCACTGTATTCTTCCTTCTTCCAGCCCCACAGAGGATGTGGTAACCCTTTCATGGTTTCTGGGGTGTCTGCATGGTTACTTGGCAGCCAGCAAGGCACCCTGGGATGGGAAATCAGGCAGCCGCCCAGATATTATAAACAATTACTGTTAATTACCAGGCCTGCCAGTTCCCCATTGTCTGCTCACAATCCCACCAGGAACCAAGGAGCAGACAATGAGGATGTTGGAGGAAACTTTCAATTTCAGGCTCTGCTTGGGAGGCTGGGCCCCTTCAGTGACTTGGAATTCAAGAGGCACTGACATTTTTTCAGGCTTTTGGAGCCTCCAGACCCTCCCCCAGATGGCTAGGAGGTTGGGGTGGAAAAGAGACTGGTGTGGAGGAAAGGCCATGTCACCAGCCTTTGTGAGAGAGCCTGGCTCTTAGCTGTGGTGCTGTTAAGGGTCTTTAGGTTTGCAAGAATAATGGGTACTCATTTCTATCCCCAGATATTTAAGCTATTTCCCCCATACTTTCTCCATGATGCTGTTGCATAACTGTTGAGCTAAGATATTCAGGAGCCCAGTTGCTTGGATTCAAATACCACTCTGCTTCTGTCTCGGTTTGGCCTTCTTTTTCATGCAGCGGGAAGAGATACTCCCCTCTAGGGCATGGAGGGACAACAGAGCTTCCGAGTCTCACAGGTTCACTTCAGAAGACACCCAGCAGCCATTGCTGCAAAGCATGGTGCCCTTTACTCAGCCCCACCCAGTAAGAAGGACGGGCACAGTCCTCTCTGCTTTCAGATTCCCAGACCTAGCTGGGGTTTCCTGTCATCCCTCAGTACCTCCAGCCCTGCTTGGGGACCCAGACCTCCCTTGAGGATCCTCCAGCCTCCCAGCCCCCTCTCCTCCACCCCTGACATCCTCTGCTCTCCCAGGCTGGAGGTTTTCGTTTGCTTGTTTATTTGGAGGCAGGGCCGCCTAGTTTTGCACCTATCCTTCTAAGTCTGTTTCCTCTTAGATTCGAAGCTCAAAAGCCAAGCATCTGACTCTCTTGTTCCCTGGCTACTGCCTGGATGGGGAAAGGGTGGCAGGGAGTCATAGGAAATTATGAAAATGTCAAATTATTATACAGCCAGCAACTCTGCAGATAACTAAAGTAAAAACAGAATTTATTAGAATGATGCTGGGATGTCTCACATGGTTGAGGGAGAGCTGAGCAGCCAGGACTGGGTAGCTAGTAGTTCGAGGTTCTTTCCAGGGTAGGCCATTCACAGGGCTTAGACCTAGGAGATGGGAACTTTATAACCCCATTTCAGAGAAAACTCACTAAAATTAGCTTCAGCAAAATATATTATTATAATTGTTGTTGACTTGCGTAACTAAATTCTGTTTTTACTTAAGTTATCTGCAGAGTTGCTGGCTGGATAGTAATTTGACATTTTAGCCTGTATGCTTCTCATTTTCATGATTTCCAGCCAGCCCTGGCTGGATGGCTCAGTTGGTTAGAGTGTTGTCCCGTGCACCTAAAAGTTTGCGGGTTTGATTCCTGGTCAGGGCACATTCCTAGGGTGCAGATTTGATCCCCAGTTGGGGCAAGTACAGGAGGCAACCAATCAATGTTTCTCTCTCACATCAATATTTTTCTCTCTCTCCCTTTAAAACAATAAAAACATATTCTCTAGTGAGGATTTAAAAAAAAAAAAAAAGCAAGTCTTGCTTTAAGCAGAGCTTGATCCAGGAGCTCACGCAATGACACTGGTTTGATGGCTTCATTCAGGGACTCCAGGTGGTAGCAAGGTAGTTGCCAGAGGCTCCAGTCTGTTTCAGGTTCAAGTCTGGTGGGTAAAGAGAGCTTCTCACTCCATACAGTTCAAAGAAAGCTTCCCAGCCAGATTCCTGTGGGCTGAATTGGGCCACACATCCATCTTTGAGCCAGTCACTGGCCAAGGGAAGGATTGGCTGAGCTCACACCAGCCTCTGGAGCCAAGTCATCTCCACTCCATGGGAATCAATACCTTGGGGAGAGGGCTCCCCAAGGGAGATTAGAGATCTTGTTCCTAAAGGAACAGGGTAGACATTGGGCAGCCTACGGCAGCAATGAGTGTAGACCTCCAAGGTCATGCCACTGGTCCCATGCATCTCAAACTGTCAGGTACGAATGACTCTTCTGGGATCATGTTAAAAGGCAGATTCTGACTCAGCAGCCGGGGGTGGAGTAGGGTGCAGTTCTGTTTCTAATTAGCTCTCGGGCGATGCTGGTCTCTGGACCACACTTAGAGTATCATGGCATTAAACCATAGGAGCCAGGCACTGACGAGCATCATCTCTTTCGATTCCTACAACCACCTCAAGAGGCAGGTGTCACCTTTTCCATTTCACGGAGGTGGAACCTATGGCTTGGCGAGGAGAGAAAGGGGATGGTACAGGAGAGTTTAGGGCCACGAAGGTAGAAAGGAGGGAGAGACGGACAGGTCATGGGTCTGCCTGAGGCTGGGTGATGGGTGTGGACAGAATCACCATGGTGTGGGGGACAATCTGGAGCTGACCGCCCGAGTCTCCAAGTCCTCTGTTGGCCCCTGGGAACATGTTTTCATCTCATCTTTCATTACAGCCTTAACTACGGGGGAGTCTGCCTGGCATCAGACGCGCAGTTCAGTGATTTCCTGGGTAGCATGGGGCCAGCGCAGTTTGTGGGCCGCCAGACCCTGGCCACCACACCAATGGGTGAGTGCCCCAAGACCTTTTCCAAAGGGGGGGTCCCACCGGAAGGCCTGCACCTCCCTCTTCGTCCCCTCTGCCTTGGCTGCATCTGCTGAGCACCCAGCTTAGAGCCTGGTCCACACCTGCCAGGCCCTCAGCAGAACCTGGGCATGTGGTGTGGGAGTTGGTTCTGGTCTTATTTTGGGCTGGGAGCAGGAGAAGGGGATTAAACCCTAAGCAGAGAGGAATATCTGAGTCCTTGATTGAGCTTTGAAGCCACTTCCCAGTCTCATCTGTTGAGGCCTCTTGCAGGCGACGTGGAGATTGGCTTGCAGGAGCGGAATGGTCAGCTTGAAGTGGACATCATCCAGGCTCGGGGACTGACGGCCAAGCCAGGCTCCAAGACACTGCCAGGTGTGGTATGCCCTTCCCCGCTGTGAGGCAGGGGAGGACGTTGGGTAGCATGTTTGGAGGGATTTGTGGGTCTAGAAGAGAGAAAATTGAGCCCCACTGTGGAGGACTCCTTTGTCCTAACTCTAGTGACTCAGAAAAAACTGGTGATTCAGGGTTTGTTCTGGGGACCCAGTTGAGGTTGTCGGCTGACCTTGTTGGCATTCCCTGCTACACAGAGCTCCTGGAGGACAGGGACCATCTTTTCTGTTTATGATTATACCCTAGTGCCTGAGAGGGTGCTTGGCACACAGTGGGTGGTCTGAAAACATTTGTTCAGTGAGTGGGTAGTGATGAATATATAAGCCAGGGAAGGGGTGGGAGAGTCAGAGACAGAGAAAGGAAAGAGGTGAGTAGCGTGAGCAAGGGAAGTGGGGAAACTTGCAGGACCTGGGGGAGTGGAGTAGGCCCCCACCAGCCCTGGCTGTACCCCACCACCCATACCCACCACCTGGATTGGCCCTGTTGCCTCCTCCCCAGACCCCAGGGGGGCACTTTGACCTCCATTGGTGGTGGGCACCCTCCCTCTGCTGTGCCCTTTGCCCATCATTTGAAGCCCACACTAGAACTTACCTGCTGGCCTCTGTCCCCAGCGGCCTACATCAAGGCCTACCTGCTGGAGAACGGCGTCTGCATTGCCAAGAAGAAGACCAAAGTCGCTCGCAAGTCATTGGACCCACTGTATAACCAGGTGCTGCTGTTTCCTGAGAGTCCCCAGGGCAAAGTCCTGCAGGTGAGAAGCATGTGTGTTCATGCGCAAGGTACTAGAGGAGAGGGAGGCACCCCTGGGGAGGACCTTGCATGGAGGAACTAGAGTGCTGGGGTTGATCCGATCTCTACAACTTGCTGTGCAACTTTGAACGAGTTTCTTTCTGAGCCTCAGCTTCTTCATCTGTAAAATGGGGACAATAATAGTACCAACTGGTAAAGTGACAGTAACAGTGAAATGTGTGCTTTGTGCAAGAAAAGTATTTGCAAGTATGGCCTCTAGTAAGTGCTCTACAAATGACTCCCATCATCATCATCATTATTAATCCATCATCATCATCCTCAACCTCTGGAGGCTTGGCCTGAAGCACAGTGATAATAAACTGAGAGCCCTTTGAGCATCCAGACAGGTGTGTGGCCCTCTGGCTATTAGGAGAATCTCTGTAGTGACTCAAACCTGGAGCTAGAAACAGCTGCCTATTGTGGGTGCAGGCAGGACCCAGGGCAGACAGATGCCTGCAGAGGCCATACACCCATCCTCTTGGAGCTATCTTTTGGGCACTTCTGGCTTGTACCTAATTTCTTGCTCCTTACCTGGGCAGGCAAAGCAAATGAGGATGGGGCCAAGGTGTTACAAATTGCCAAGACCGTGGGACTTTTGCTAAACTGGGAAGCCCAGGTCTTTCTAGGACAGAGTTTTTCAACCTGTGGGTTGAGACCCATCAGTGAGTTGTGAAATCAATTTAGCTGGTCTCAACAAATTTTTTTTCAATGGAATGGACAGGAGAGAAAACATTTCTCACTCATAGTAAGGTAAGTCGTCTTTGATGGGACACTCACTTCAAATGTGAAGCCTATGTATGCATAGGCAAGGATGATCCCTGTCAAAAAAGTTTGCAGTAACCCTTCAAATACAATGTAAAACAACCAGAAGACCATCCAGGTACTGTGCATGTACCTGCCACTTTCTAAAACTTTGTTTCATGAGGGGGGTTCTGAGGCTCTGGAAGCAGAGGGCCTGTGGGGGAAGCAGGTAGGGAACTCATGGTATAGGGTCAGTCCTCAGAACTTGGACCCAAAGATGAGGCATGTTGAGGAAGGAACAGAATGGAGAGGGCCAGACTGGAGGCAGGAAGCCAGTCATCTGGGTGAGCAACGATGGCAGTACTGAAGTTAGGATAATAGGATTGGACTTGAGCTATTTTAAGATGGTCCAATCCACAGGACTCAGAGGTGAACTGGGTGTGGGGGTGACCCAGGGTATGGTTCTGGGCCTGTGAGTGGCATTGGGTGATTGGAACCACTGTGTCTCTTCCCTCACAGGTGATTGTGTGGGGGAACTACGGGCGGATGGAACGGAAGCAGTTCATGGGTGTGGCCCGCGTGCTGCTGGAGGAGCTGGACTTGAGCACCCTGGCTGTGGGCTGGTACAAGCTCTTCCCCACCTCCTCCATGGTGGACCCAGCCACAGGCCCCCTGCTCCGGCAGGCATCCCAGTTGTCCCTTGAGAGCACCGTGGGGCCCTGTGGTGAGCAATCTTAGTGCCAGGGATGGGAAGGGGCTCCCTGAGATGGCCTGGAGACTACCCAGCCCCTACCTGGGACCCAGGCCCAGGGGCATCTTGAACAGAGGAGGATGGGGTTCTCCCCAACAGTGGGGAAGCAGAACGGGGAGACCTGCCCCTCTTGGGACCCTCCTCACCCCTTCTTTGCCTCCTATCCCCTGAGACCTTTCCTCTCCCAGCGGGATTGGCTGCAGTTTTGACTTGGCCGGTTCTTGACCTGGTGGATGTGGCTGCAATCCGAAGAAGGGAAAGACTGAGGTGGCAGAGCAAACCATTC
The DNA here is from genome assembly GCF_054644295.1 of Miniopterus natalensis. Taxonomy (NCBI): domain Eukaryota; kingdom Metazoa; phylum Chordata; class Mammalia; order Chiroptera; family Miniopteridae; genus Miniopterus; species Miniopterus natalensis. The sequence continues at coordinate 5,690,673 of NC_142087.1, forward strand.
TCCTGCCCCAGACACTGTCTGACTGCTCCCCCTTTTTTGCGTCCTCGGAAGCTCGCTCCCGGAGCCAAGTCCAGAACCCAGCGGCCATCTCCATGGTGCCAATTACCAGCAAGTGTCTTTCCTGCGGCACCGGGTTCAGGCAGCTACACCTGTCCCAAAGCTGATGGGTCAGCTTTGCAAGGATCCGGAGCCAGCTCTGGGGGGCCCAAAGTCCCCCACTTGAAGAGGAGCTCCGGCCTCCCTCCGCCTGCCCGTGGAAAGAGCTTTGCCGCAGCCTGTCCGAGTCTGTCTGTCTGTCCCCTCCTGCCTGCCTCTCTTCCAGTGGAATTGGGGTCCAGCAGGGACCAAAGGAAAGGAGGAGGTGCCCAGAGCCTGGCACAGACCCCTGGGGTACCTTGCTCTGTGGGATTGAGACAAATTGTTTTGGGAACTGTGGGACTGGAAAGAACTCTGTCATCTGGGTTTTGGTGGAGGAGCTGTGGGACCGTGATTTTCCAGAACCCCAAGCCCAGAGAGCTTACCATCTCTGCATTTTGGGGTGCTGGATTGGAGAGGGAGTCTAGGGAAAGCTGGGGTTGGGACTAGTGGTGCCAAGGTGAGGGTTTCCCAAATAAGAGAATCCTTTCTTTTTGGATGAGGTCAAAGGTCATCTTGTCTACCCCTCTGCCTCCAGGCTAGGGGCCTGGAGAGGCAACAGATCTCCCCTATTTCAGCCTTTTTAAACAAACCATGTGTACTAAGGATAGAACCCACTGCCCTGGCCTCAATTACCTTGGCTCAAGGAGAGAAAGAGAGAGGAGGTATTTGTTTAAGAACCGTGAGATTCCTTCTCAAGCAGGCCTGGGTAGTTGCCTTCCTGGCCCAGCCCTCCCTAGGGCCTACGGAAGCCCTTTTGCATGCTGGGGAGGACTCGGGCTGGCCCCTCTTTATAGAAGCACATTTCTGCCACCTCCCCTGGGAGGCACCCAGCAGCCCACCACCCCTCATTACTCAGTCCCTGCTGTGTAGGGCATAGTCCAGGTTAGCTGGGTAGAGTTAGTGTTCCAAGCCCTGGGGCCTGTCCTTAGCTCGCACATAGTTGTCACAGAGACCCAGGACGGGGTGGAGAGGAGATACAAGTACATTCCAGGAGACCACTATCTCCTTGCTGGCCTGGGCCTGGGGCTCAGGAGGCCAGCCCTCCTTCTCCCCCTGCCTTCCCCTCCCCCTGTAGGGTTGTAGCTGGAGCTGCCCACTATACTCAGATGTTCTGATTTATTATCCTTGGTTCTAATTTTATTTGTGAAGCATTCCTGAGGATGTGGGCTTGGTGGAGGGGGCCTGGATGCTATTCGAGGGGGTCATTTTCCACTGAGGACACCCAGCTGTGTCCACTCCCACCTTGTCCCTGGTTCCACAATAGACTACTGACCAGATGATTCCTTCATCTGGAATTCCTCACCCCCACCACACCCCGACCCCCACCTCTAACCCCCCAGCCTGTTTGAGCCCTGGGCATCCTTTAAAGTCTGGTGGAGTTTGATTGCCTCCTTGGAGCCTCTCACACTACATTGGGAAGGGGCCCCTTCATCTAGGAGGCCTTCAGAGCCCTCGGGGTTTGTGGAGGTGGAACCCCAAGAGTGGGGCAGGAGGCAGCCAGGCTCTGGATGGACTTGTATCTGACGCCCAGAATCAGCCCCTCACCATTTGTTTGTTTGTTTTAACCAGTGTGATTTCTCTGCTGTTCGTTTATTACTCGCCATTTGGAATATTTTGAGCCAGGAGAGCACTTTCTCTCTCTGCAGCCGTCACCACTCTGGTTGTACGGGGTTAGTTTTCAAAGACAGGGCAGAGCCTGGCTGTCCCAACCAGGGAGAGAGGAGGCTTGGTGCCTCCCAGCCTGAGCCCACCCTCTGGTGTCTACACAGCCTTTATAAAGAGAGAGAGAGAGCTCCAAAGCAATAACAACATCCTGGGGGTGGTCCCCGATGGCCCCCTCACTGACTTTCTTGTCTTTTCTGTGAAATCTCAGCTTACCTCCTGGAGGGGTGGGGTGGGTGGGGGCTGGAGCCCTTTTTCTTTGTATCATCATTGTAAGCACGTGCCCCCTTCCAAGGGGCTCTGACCATTGGCGTGGGAACCACCGTCTGTCCTCACCCAGGGATAGGGGCTTGGGAAGGGGTGACTATTCTCATTATTAGCTTTGGGAACCTTCAAGCCCTGCCTGTCCCCCCTGCTGTTAAGGTCCTTTGCAGCTCAAACTCCACCATTTGGACAGAATCGGAGAGGGTGGAGTTGGGGGGATTCAGGTGGGGAGGGGCTGGGGTCTCTAAGGGGATGAGCATTTTTCAACCTCTGGTCCAAAGGTCACATGCAGAGGTAGTGTGGGAGGGAGTTGTCTCTTCTTTCCTTCTCCAGAATCTGCTTTTCATACTAAAGGGAAAGGGGCTTTGGGACCATTAGTAAAGTCATTTCCATTTTACAGATGAGGAGACTGAGGCCAGTGCAGGAATTCCGGCATCTGGGGTCATCTGTAAGGTCAATGGCACCCCCACCTGGGCCTCCTTTCCTACCTGAGGCTGAGCTGGAGCCAGGGTAGGATGAGGTGGGGCCGCCATTTCTCACCACACTTCCCCCTTCCTTCTGTCAATGGAACCTCCCAGTGGCTTGAAAAGATGGGCAGGGCAAATTTTAGCCCATCTGAGAGGTGAGGAAATTGAGGCCCAGAATCAGGAAGGGACTTGCCCAAGAACCCTCAGCAGGTGAGCAGGTGGAAACCGAACAAGGTTCCATTGTACTTCCTTCCTTCCTGGGACAGGAGACCATTGCTCCAGGGCATGTATGCTATGTTAAGTACTTGTGGCCTTTAAGCCCTGGGCCATCCAGCCCTGTTTGGTTCCATCTCTATGGGCCAGTAATTTTTCTGGGCCTGGGTGTGGGGAAGAGGGTTTGCCATAGAGACCTAGCTGTCCTGGGGGTCTGGCCTAGCTGACTGAGGATTTGGTCCAGGCCTTCGTGACTGGGTGGGGGCTCCTGCCGAGGGGCCATAACCCTCCAGGACCAACTTGAGGGAGGTAAGAAGCCCCAGTTCCTGCCTGGGGCTGCGTGGGTGTGAGGCTGCTCTGGTACACCTCATCTTAAGGAGATCCTCAAAAAACCTTCAGATGTAATATCTGATCTTCCTGTTGTACTTTTCAAACTTTTTTGTTTTCAAAGTACTTTTACCTCGAGTGTACTCTTACAGGAGCCCCTGGGCAGTAGGCAGGGGCCCCTTATCAGCCCCATTTTAAAGAGGGGGAAGCTGAGGCCCTGGGATGGAAAGGTACCTGTGAGGGTCCTACTGTGAGTTAGTGTCCAAGCCCGGGCTAGAACTCAGTTCTCCCAACAGTTCAGAGCTCTTTCTTCTCCACTGGTAGGTAAAGCAGTTCAGGGGGTGGTTATGCACTTGACAAGCTGGTTCACCATCCGGGTCCTTAAACCAGGAGCTCCTGGCACACTTTGGTGTTCAGAACAGCACTGAGCCCCCTTCCCCTTGGAGCACAGCTGTTGCGTCAGGCAAGGCCACCTGTGTTTATTTATTGAGCAGCAGCGTTGTGCCAGGCCCAGGGGACCGAGCCATCCCCGTCCCCCTGTAATGACTCCCATAGCTCTCTGGGAGGGCCCTGTGTCTATGTGGCAGCACCTCAGTGATAGGAAGCTTTCATGTCCATTAGCTCATTGACTCATAAACCCTGTAGGGAAGCTGATTGTGCTCATTTTACTCATAGCTTCTGTGAGAGCAAAATGGAGACTTGAACCCAGGGCCTCAGACATCACATCTGGAGCCCTTTCACTCTTCAACTGCCTCCTGAGGGGGTGGCAGGAAGGCAGGACCCCGGATCCTTAGGCTGAGGCCTCTCCATCCACCAATCTTTCCTTCATTCCCTCTCCAGGAGCAGGAGCCACTTGGGCCTTTGGGGAGGGAGGGTTTCCCTGGCCCCTGGGTTGGAGTGGGTCACATTGCATTGTGTTCACGACCATGTAGCTCATGTTGAAAATAAAAGTTTTTGGCTTTTCTAACTTGTCTTACTCTGCTTTGTGTTGAGATCATTCTGTCTGGGAAGCTAAGAGCAGTTGTTTTAAGGAGCTGAGTGCTGTGGGATGCCAGTGTGTCCCACCATGGGCTTTTGCAATGCCCCCTTTTGGTCCTGTCCTGAGGACCCTTCCAGAGGTGCACAGGAGGGAGCAGGATTCTAGGTGAACCCAGTCATTTCACAGATGAGATTTAACGGAGGACCAGATAGGGGATGAGATTCACTGAAGTCACATTGCGGGTGACTACCAGGACCCAGATCTCACAACTCCCAGGCAAAAGCTTGTCTCATGGCATTCAGCTGCGTCCAGGTGGCCCCAGTGACATGGTGGGTGTCAGCAAGGCCCCCTCATCCTGAAGTGGGGCTCGCCAAGGACAACGAGCATCAGTTTGGGTGGGGGGAGAGTGCACTTCATTCCCACATGGGCCAGTTGCTCTCTACATGCTGAGCAAGGGAAAGTGATCATTTAAATTGTGCAGTGATTTGCCTACTGGTCCACACTGGGCGATAGATGGTTCCATCCTGTGCTGCTCATGGGTGAGCAGCGGGTCTCACGGGTAGGATTCCAGTGTTGAAAATTATGCATTTTCCCTGCAACACGGAAAAACGGCCTCTTCACGAATCAGGAGATTAGCCACCTGTTTCCACTCCAGAGCGCCAGATAGTGACATGGGCCTGGGGAGAGCCTCTCTTAGGTGGCCGCACCTTCCCAAACCAATTTGGACCATAGGGATTTGCACCTACTGGGTGACTTTAGAGTCATAATTGTGCTTATGACACGACTTTATTTTTGGAGAGAAGAGAGCGGCTAGCCACACAATGTAATGAGAACCTGCCTGTGGCAGAAGGTGGCCTTGCGGCGTGGCCCCTCGCCCCTCTCCACGCTCAGGGAAAGCGGTGCACTGATAGGGGAACCCAGGCCCTCCGTTCTGGGATCTACCCCCAACCAGGGAGGGCTGTCAGATGGACTTCCGCCGGGCGGGGGGTCTGCCTGACCCGCAGCCGCCACCCATAGCCCCAGGGCTCGCGGGGGGCGAGAAGCCCAGATTGTCGCGGGCACACATCTCCAGCTGGTGGATGCGGTAGGAGACTGAGGAGCCCCCGGGGAGCCCAGGGCGGCGGGCGAGGGCGGGGCCGCGGCTCTCGGGCGCCCCCAGGCGGAGCGGGCTGGCGCGGCGAGGAGCGCGCTCGGGCGCGTCGGTGCTGGCAGCCAGGAAGCGCAGGACCACGAGGTTGAGGAAGGCCCCGATGACCGTGAGCCCTAGAAGGATGTAGAGAAAGCTGAAGGCCACGTAGGGCGGCTTCCTCTGTAGCGCCTCGTCGCTCTGCAGCGCCACGAAGTCGCCGAAGCCGATGGTGGTGAGGGTGATGAAGCAGTAGTAGTAGGCGTGGAAGAAGGTCCAGCCCTCGAAGTGCGCGAAGGCGACGGCCCCGAGGGCGAGGGTGGCCGCGCACACCAGCAGCCCGGCCACCACCATGTTCTCCGTGGACACGCGCGGCCGCGGCAGGCCCAGGCAGCGCTTGGCGGCCAGCAGGAGGCGCCGCACCAGAGCGTTCAGCCGCTCGCCCAGACTTTGGAAGGTGACCAGTGTCAGGGGGATGCCCAGGAGCGCGTAGAACATGCAGAAGACCTTGCCTGAGTCCGTGCCTGGTGCGGCGTGGCCATACCCTGAAGGGAGAGTGGTGTCAGTGAGTACCAAGTGCCATCTAACAACGCTGTGGCCCTCAGCCTGCCTTCCCCGCCTCCCATCCCCCAGAGCGGGCTGAACACCTTGACAATGCTAGTTCTATCCATCTAGGTCATTCTCTGGCTTCAAAACCTTGTGCAGTTATCAATAATCTCCCCGGACTGTAAACAACCCAAATGTGCCTTGATTGGAAAGCGGATAAATAACCTGAGGTACATCCATACAATGGAATTCTTTGGAGCATCAGAAAGGCGTGAACCGCAGTTAGCTGCCGCAACAAAGGACCAGCCTCAAATGTATCATGCTGAAGCCAAGCTCAAAAGGTGCAAACTGCCCTGGCTGGTGTTGCTCGGGGGTTAGAGTATCGGCCTGTGGACTGAAGGGTCTCGGGTTTGATTCTGGTCAAGGGCACGTACCTCAGCTGTGAGAATATCCTCAGGTGAGGATTTAAAAAAAAGCAAAAAAAAAAGAATATGCCTCCTCTAGCAAACTGGACCCATCTGCCAAAATGTAAAATACCCAGACCCTTTGACGATGCAGTTCCACAGTTAGGAAGTCATTCAAAACACACATGTGCAAAGTGATGTGTGCATGTGGGTGATCATTGAAGCGTTGTTGCTCATAGTGAAAACTTTAGACATCACAAGTGTCCATCCACAGGGCCCTGGTTTAGTAAATCACGGTGCCATCCAAATGATGGAATATTATACAGCAGTTTCCAACCAGGGGTGATTTTGCTCCTGTGGGGACATTTGGCAATGTCTGGAGACATTTTTGGTTGTAACAACTGAGAGGTGATGGCTGTGTGCTACTGGCATCTAGTGGGTAGAGGCAAGGGTACTGCTGTTAAGCATCCTGCCATGCACAGGATGGCCCTTGCAACAAAGAATTCTCCAGTCCAAAATGTCAGTTGTGCCAAGGTTGAGAAGAGCTGCTATACAGCCGTGAAGATGATGACACAGTTCTTTAGGGACTGATAGAAAAACATCACGAAAATACAGGGTGGGGCGAAAGTAGGTTTACGGTTGTGAGTAGGCGAAACGCAGAGTTTATTCTTATACTACTATTTGTTAATTATTGCATTCTTTTCCATACAAATAACTGTAAACCTTTTGCCCCACTCTGTATATAAGTTTAAAAAAGCAAGAGAAAAAACAGAGTGTGTAATCTAATGTGTATATAATGTGTGTGTTTTAAAGGAATATGTAGGCAGAAAATGTATCTAGGAAGATACACAAGCAACAGTTAACTATTTGATCCAGGGAAAGGGATTTATGGGCTGAGGGACAGGGTGAGAGAGAGACTTCCTTTTTGGACCATGTGAGGTGTGTACTGTGTGCATATATAACTTACTCAAAATATCAACGCAGTGTATGTGTTTAAAGACCTTTGGCTCCATCTCCACTTTTCTACTACGTGGCCCTATCTGTTACTGGGGCAGCAAGGGCTCTGCCCACCACCGGACTGTCAGCTCCTTGAGGCCAGAAACCATGCCAGTCACTTCTCTGTTTCCCTAGTCACTGGTGCCTCTTACAGATCCTGGCACAGACTAAGGGGTTAATGAAAATTTAATAATCAATAATAATAACGATGAAACCAAATTAAAGGAGGTGCTGAGACAGAGGAGCCTCTTAGGAATAGGAGACCGGGCAGTACTGTTTCCAGCTGTTTGGGGCTATGTCAGGTTTTCGGCAGAGAGTGAAATGAGTAAAGATAACTAAACATGCTGGGTACTTTACAGGGGTGATCTTATTTAACCCTTTCAATGACTGTATGAGATGACATTATCCCCATTTTACAGATAAGGGAATTAGGATGAGAGGGATGAAGCTGCCCAAAGGTCACCAGGCCTGAGCTATGAACCACTACCCTCCATTGCTTCTCAGTGCTTCTCTGTCCATGCAGTGCTCATGCTCCTGGGTTCTGGGGGGTGTGCAAGGCTGGCTTATGCAGCCTGCACCACACAGAACATACTGGAGTCCCCAAGTGGCCAAAAAGGCAAAACTCCTATTTCACCTCTAAGTCCCTTCCCCAGGCTCCCAGATGCATGTAGGGAGGCAAGGAGCATGGAGGGCGGGGACACACACACACACACACACACACACACACTGTCAGGAGAGGAGGCCAAAGATTGGAAAGCCTCCAAAGATTGTGAGGGAAAGCGAAAGAGATGGATGGGGTCCTTCACCACTGGGCACAGTGACACAGGGGTTCTTAGGCTGAGCCAAGATAGAGAAGCAGGGGTGCCCATGTTGACAGGAGGGGTCATAAGGGCTGAATGGGAGCTGGGCCCACAGTTGGCAAATAATGAATTGTCATTATTACTAATTAATAGTGCCTATTTAGCCTCAGGCACTGTGCCAAGCATTTTACATGCTTGACCTCATTTAAACCTGGCAACCACCCAGTGAGGTAGGAGCAATTGCATTTTGAAGTTGAGGAAACCAGGGCTCAGAGAGGTACAATGAAGTACCAGAGAGGCAAGAGGCAATAGAGTTGAGAACAGAACTCTGGTCTATGTAATTGCAGATCTCAGGCTTTTAACTCCACTAGCTAAACCCACAAGCTCACATTCACTTGCAAGAACATTATGGAGACATTTCCTCTAAGGCATGAGCTTCCAGGCTGGTGGTCCAAGCCCGAGGGGGCTCCTGGACATTCACAGCTAGGGCCCCAGGAGTGGCAGGCACTCATCTTGGAGCCCTGCAGAGCCTGGTTTTCTCCTTTCCTGCTTCCCCAGGCTTAGGCTCAGCAGGTAACAGCCAGACAGTGGCCATGGCAACGGCTGGCGGTCCAGATGCTGCAGAGAAAGTGCTCTGGATCCCTGAGGGTGAAGTCCAAAGCTTGTGGTAATCAGTCATTATTCTTTTAACAACTATTTATTGAGTGTCTACTATGCACCAGGCACTGGCCATCTGCAGTGACCAAAACAGACTAGGTCCCCATTCTTATGGAGTAACAGAATAATAATTATAATACAAAAATCAATTTCTATTTTTAGTGCTTTCTATATGTCAGGTCCTGTGCTGAAACTTTCTGCATATATTATTTCCTTGATGATGATGATCTCACCACAGCCTGAGAGAGTGCCTATCAGCACCCCTACTTTAAAGAGAAAAGTGAGGCTCAGAGAGGTTACAAAACTTGTCTCAGGTCACACAGCTAGTGTGGTGCAGCTAAGGAAGCAAGTTCCGCCACTTGGGCTTCCAGGCCCCACTTTACTACCTCCCAGCCCCTCTGGCATTTTTCTGGGCACTCCTGCGTGCCACCCTCTTGGGAGATTTGACCTCTGGCTCCTCCCCAGCCCAGCCTGCGCGGAATGACAGCCCATTCGGCACAGGAAGGAAAGTGAGGCTCGGTGAGCAGAAATGACTCGTCCAAAGTCACCCAGCTGGGCAGGGACAGAGGTGGGACTCAAACCCAGGGGCGCGGCGGGCAGCTCGGGACGGAGCGACGCCGAGGGGGGCTCCGGAGCGCTCACCGATGGTGGTGATGACGGTGATGGCGAAGTAGAAGGAGCCGGCGAACTTCCACTGGCGGCCGGCGCGGTGCGGCTCGGCCTGCAGCGCCAGGCGCTCCAGCTCGCGGTAGTCCTCGGCCGAGAAGCCGTACTTCCTGCGCAGCTCCCCGCGCTTCTGGGCCAGCAGGCGCTGGCGGCCGCTCTCCGCCTCGGACTCGAGCGCGTCGAAGACGGCGGCGCCCACCAGCAGGTAGGACAGGATGCACAGGACCAGCGCCGCCGCGCGCGCGCTCTGCCGCCTCATGGCGGCGCCCCCCCCGCGCCCCGCGCCCGTGCCATGCGCCCCGACGGCTGCCCCGCGCCCGCTCCGCCCAGCCAGCGCCCGCGACCCGAGCGGCGGGAGCTCGGGCTGCGTGTGGCAGGGGTGGGGCACCCAGGGGCGGGGCCTCGGGGCGGGGGGGGGATGGCGAGGGGGGCGGGGAGGGCTGTCCCAGCCGCTGCCGCCCGGCCCCTGCCACACATCTGCCTTTGTTTACCCACTGGCGCCCTGGGCTAATGTGTCTGCAAATAGTGACGGGCCGAGCAAGGCGCCCAAAGCCTGGGTCTGCGAAAGGACCTCCAGCTGAGGTGGTGGAGGGAGGCCTCCCTGCGCAGCGACTGGGGAGAGAGCATCCAGGCAGCAAGTGCAAGACCTTTGGGAAGTGAGGCTGGAGCCAGGAGAACCGGGGCGCTTGCAAGCCGGGTGGAGGAGGGGGAAGCCAAGGAAGACAGAGAGGCGACTTCACACAGGGTCTTACAGGCTCTTATATGGGTTTATTCGGTACGACTGGAAAGGTTACAAGCAGGAAAACAAATACACCAACGATCTGATTGACATTTTTATAAAGAGCATTCGTGCCCAGGCGGCGTGGCTCAGTGACTGAGCATCGACCTAGGATCCAGGAGATGGCTGTTAGATTCCTGGTCAGGGCACATGCCAGGGTTGCCAGCTAGATTCCCAGTGGCGGGGTGCAGGAGGCAGCCAATCAATGGCTCTCTCATCATTGATGTTTCTCTCTCTCTCTCCTCTAAAATCAATAAAAACATTAAAAAAAAAAAAAAGACAGCCTTTCTTTAAAAAAATAAAAAGAGCATTCCTCGCTCTTCAAGTGGAAAAGGAATGGTGGCTAGGAATGGAGGCCACTTAGGAGACTTGTAGTCCAAATGTGTGCTGAGGGTGGTCTGGACTAGGGGCGCAACATTGGAGATGGAGAGAAGTGGGTGGAACTGAGATATGTTAGGGAGGTGGAGCTGGGCACACATAGCTAGCCACATTTCCCAGCCTCCCTTACACTTAGAAACTGTAGCCAACGGAATACGGGCAGAAGTGACCTGTGCTACTTGCAGGCCTGGCCCATAAAACCCTTTTACATGCCATGCTTCACCTCTCTTTCCCCACCTGCAGGCTGAATGCTGAGTTTTAAAAGAGGGCAGAGCTACAGGGTGGAAGGAGCCTGGAAGTCTGAATGACATATTGCAAAGCCATCTCCCACCAGGAACACCTATTTTGAACTTCTGTTGTATTAAGCCCCTGCGATATAAGGTCAGTCTGTTACCACATCTAGTGTTACCCTGCTGCATGGAGCAACAAGACTTACTGATAGGGTGGATGTGGAGGGCCAAGGGGACTCAAAAATGACCCCTGGGCTTTGACTTGAACAGCTGTGTGCTTGAGAAGCCTTCCATTGATTTCACTCACTCTCTAAGGAATCCACTCCAGCCCCCCAGCACCAACATGACACGCATTTCAGAGTATGGGTGAGTCTTTGTGGAGATTCTGGGCAGAGCACTGGGCAGCCTCTCCTATAGCTGTCCGGAGTGCCTGCATCCCCTGGTCTTGGCTGCAGCCTTGGCATGTGTCACCTGTTCCCCACCATTGCTCCAGCTCTCTCTCTAAAGCCCCTCTGCACTAAACTTCCAGCTCCTTGCACAAACATCTTGCTCTGCTTGAAATTCTCCTCTCCCCATCCATTCAACAGCCAGCATTTATTGAATGCCTGCCAGGGGCCAGACACAGGTTGAAGCACTTTACAAGGATTAATGCATTTAATCATCACAGTCTCCTTGTGCTGTAGGTGTGGCTGGCTTACTCAGTATTCATCCTTCTGCTCTCAGTTTACTTGAACACCTCCCTTCCTAGCTCCCCAGGTGACCCTCCTGCTCTCAGCAGCCTCTGCCTCCTGCCATCTTGCAACCCTCACGCTGCATTGTGATTCTTGCATTCCATACTTGTGTTCCCTCTGAAGACAGGGATCCTGTCTTAGTCACCTCTGTGTCCCCAGAACCAGGATCTGGTACAGAGGACACACCAGTGACCTGTGGAAAAAGGACCAGTCACAGAGGCTAAGAGTGTGGATGGTGCACCTCGACTGCCTGGGTTCATATCCCACTTCTGTTGTTTACCAGATGTTTAAAATTGGATGGCTCAGTTTCCCCACCAGTAAAATGAGGTTTTAAAAGTTCTTATCTCATTAGGTGTAATGGTCAGCAGAATAATGGTCTCCCAAAGATGCTCATGCCCTATCCTTAGGACCTGTGAATATGTTAGGTTATATCGCAAAGGGAATTAAGGTTGCAGATGGAATTAAGGTTGCTAAATAGCTGACCTTGAGCTGGGAGATGATCCTAGATTATCTGTGGGGACCCAATGTAATCACAAGGGACCTTATAGCTGGAAGATGGAGGCAGAAGAGGGAGAACCAGAGAGATGCAAGATGAGAAGGGCTGGGCTTGATGTTGCTGGCTTTGAAGATTGAGGAAGGGGCCACAAGCCAAGGAAAACAGGCAACTTCTAGAATCTGGAAAAGGCAAGGAAATGGATCCCTCCCTAGAGCCTCCTTACGGACTGCAGTCCTACTTGATTTTAGCCCAGTGGGACCTGTGAAGACCTCCACCCTACAGAACTAGAAGATAATCTATTAGTGTTGTTTAAGCTGCTAAGTTTGTAACAATTTGTCACAGTAGCAACAGGGAACTACTACAGTGGTTGTGAGGATGAAATGAGCTGGGAGATGTGATGCTCTGAGAGCAGCGTCCAGTCCAGAAGACTTGTCTAGAAGTGTTAGCCACTATTACAAATATCACAACTGAGCAAAAGCCCGGGCCTATAGGGATGTGGCACCCAGAACCTGTCTCTACTCTGTTCTCCAGCAGAATCAGGGCCCAGTGTCTGTGGGAGGTGGGGAGTCTTGGGTCCCTTTGTGTCCTAGAAGCTGGACTGCAGCCCAGTGGCCTAGAAGCTGAGGGCTGGCACTGCTACCTCAGCCTTATTTTTAGCAATGGCATCAGCAAGTTTGATTTTCTGATTCCTTTCCAGACTTCAGAGCAGCAGAAACCTGGGCTACAGTCTCAGATGGAAGTGGGTGGGGCACCAGGGACCTACAGCCCAAGAAGGGACCAAGCCTACCACCAAGGACAGTTATTGAGGTCCTGGTCATGAACATCGCTGGAGTCAACAAGGCCTGAGTTCAAATTCCAGCTCTTCCTCTCTCTAGGTAGGTGTCTGTGGATAGGGCACTTCCAATTTTCTGTGCCTTGGTTTTCCCACCTGAGAAATGGGGTGATAATGATGCCTGCCTCATAGGACCATGTCGAAGATTATGTAAAATATTGTTTGTCACATTCTATGTGTCTGATAGCAAGTAGCCCCCCCTTCCCCGTTTACAACTCTCTGCCTGCAGATGTCAAGAATTCTTTTCCAGAAACAGGGGCAAAGCTAAAACTGGTGAGCACCTGTCCTTGCACCACATATTCACAGACATGACTGATGGAGTCCTCACTTTCCATTGCAGGAAGCAGAGGCACAGAGAAGAGGCCCTGCTTGCCAAGTCCTCACAGCCAGGCGGTGGCTGAGCCAGGACTTGAACTCAGGGCTGTCTGGCCACCACAGTCATGATCCTTCCAATACAAGGCCCCATCGAGCAAGATGCTTCTGGCTTTATCACCTTCCCATCGCTTCTCTGGACCTCACTTTCCTCATCTCCAAGATGGGACTGAAGAACGCTAGCTAGCTGTCCCCCCCCCCAAATTGTCAAGACCTTGTGACACACAGCTGAGAGGTGCTTTGTCAAATATGCCCACTGGGGATGGGTATTATTGGGGCCATGGGGGAGCTGTCTGGCCCTGCCAGGCAGGTGACTCTGCCCTGTGCTTGGCATTTTCGGTGCAGTGGCTCTATTTTAAGCCAGAGGAGGTTGGAGTTTGTGTATGTGTGTTTCTCAGCTTGGAAAACCATCAGCTGTGCAGGCACCAAAAACAGCAACACCCGAAGGCACCCCTGCAGCTCTCCCTCCCTCTGCCTCCTCCCCTCTTTCCTCCCTTGGGAACCTGAGAGGACCTAGTGATTTTCCTTTGCCGTTCATACTGGAGGCACACCAGCGACCTATCCATGAGGCCTCAGATCTTCTTCCACAGCTCCAAGGTTGTTGGCCTTGAGGACAAGGAGACAGGTGATCCCAGTCCCCATCTGGGCCCTGGGTGCCTTTAAAACACTTTACATCCCTTACGAGTCTAGATCCTTCTGAAGGCTGTGTGAGCTGGGCAGACTTTGCCATCCCCACGTCAAGGAGAGGAAACAGGCTCAGAGAGAGAGAGGACTGTCCTCTAAGGAGGCACACGGCACACAGTAGGGCAGTGGCTAGGGAAAGGACACGAGTGTCTGGGTGAGCCAGACCTCAGTTCTATCTCAGGTAAGTGACTTCACCTTTCTGAGTCTCGGTTTCCTCATCTATGACACTGGGGTAATAATATCTGCCCACCAGTGTTCCCGCGAGGATTGAATGAAAGTGGAAAGGAGCACTCAGCAAGGAGTGGGTGCCAGGAAATGTTAGTATGCCACCCCACGTAATTAATTTCTTCTTTTCCTTCTCCCAACTACTTATTCCCCAGGCTTACTGGAATCTTTTCTTTTTTTAAATTGATTTTACAGAGAGGAAAAGAAGGAGGGAGGGAGAAAGAGAAACATCGATGTGAGAAAGAAACATCCATCGGCTGCCTCCCACCTGATCCTAACCAGGGATTGAACCCCAACCTGGGTATGTGCCCTGACTAGGACTCGAACCCACCACCTTTTGGTGTATGGGATGTTGCTCCAACCAACTGAACCACACTGGCCAGGGCTTACTGGAGTCTTAAGGCATTGATTTTTATAGTTTGAATATAGTTCAGTAATTTTCCTGAAGGCCAGAGGGCTGAGCAGTTTTCCCCAATAAGGCCTCTCTCTTGTTTCTCTCCTAAAAGAATGGATTATTTTGACCTCGGGGGACAATAGGTACCGTGGCAGCTGCGGCCTTTTGGCAGCCTGAATATCATTTAGGGATGTGGCTTGCAAGAAATTAAAAGGTGCCTTGTACTAACTTAAAGACTGTTATTGGTAGGATTTTGGGGTCTCTCAGAATCTTTCAGGCGCTGGAAGACAAACCATGTAGTTTGGGGCACTAGAGAGATGGAACCGTGAGTGTCACCAGGGAAACACCATAGCCATGCCAAGTATGAGGGGGCACCACTGTCCTCAGGATGAAGATATTTGGGGGACAAATGGCAACTGTCTGAGGATGACCCTGCCTTTGACTTGGGACCAGCCAGGGATGCTCAGAAAATTCCTGATATATTTGTGGCCATTGAGTTGGAACCCCTGGGAGTTTGTCCTTCAGCCTCCTAAGGATGGATGTCACTGGATTAAGGGAGACATTGAAACTTGTACTCTGGTTAATAATTGAAAAGCCTAAGCGATAGGAGTATGGGTGTGGTTACTATTAAACCATTCTCTTTACTTTCATGTGTGACTGAGAATTTCACCTCCATTTTTCCCCTGCTGCTCCTTTGGTCCGAGGGGAGGGAGATGCTGAGGGCTGGAGGGAATTTGGACACTTCCTGAGCAGTTACTGCGGCCCAAGCACTCAGAGCTAGCACCCCTTTAGTCCTCATGACCGCCCTGAGACAGCTCATTGTCTGCATTTTCTTTAGGAGGATATCGAGGTTCAGAAGGTCGATGACTCACGCAGGGTCAGCCACCTGGAACAATCAATCAGGCCTGGCCCCAGGGCCTCCATGTTCCTCGAAAACTGTACAGTAGGCCCTTGAATAAGGTCGTTTTGTTCAACGTAGTTTCCTTACAATGTTGATAAGGAAAAAGAATTGATCCCTGGCCGGGGCCCCTGAGTGGAGTTTGCATGATCTCCCCACGTCTGTGTGGGTTTATCTCCTGGGCTTCGGGTTTCCTCCCACACCCCCAAAGATGTGCACGTGAGGCGAGTTAACGGGGCCCCAGCACGTGAGGCGAGTTAGCGGGGCCCCAGCACGTGAGTCGAGTTAGCGGGGCCCCAGCACGTGAGTCGAGTTAGCGGGGCCCCAGCACGTGAGGCGAGTTAACGGGGCCCCAGCACGTGAGGAGAGTTAGTGGGGCCCCAGCACGTGAGGCGAGTTAGCGGGGCCCAGCACGTGAGGCGAGTTAGTGCGGCCCCAGCACGTGAGGCGAGTTAGTGCGGCCCCAGCACGTGAGGCGAGTTAGCGGGGCCCCAGCACGTGAGGCGAGTTAGTGCGGCCCCAGCACGTGAGGCGAGTTAGTGCGGCCCCAGCACGTGAGGCGAGTTAGTGCGGCCCCAGCACGTGAGGCGAGTTAGCGGAGCCACAGCACGTGAGGCGAGTTAGTGCGGCCCCAGCACGTGAGGCGAGTTAGTGCGGCCCCAGCACGTGAGGCGAGTTAGTGCGGCCCCAGCACGTGAGGCGAGTTAGCGGGGCCCCAGCACCTGAGGCGAGTTAGCGCGGCCCCAGCACGTGAGGCGAGTTAGTGCGGCCCCAGCACGTGAGGCGAGTTAGTGCGGCCCCAGCACCTGAGGAGAGTTAATGGGGCCCCAGCACGTGGAGGCGAGTTAGTGCGGCCCCAGCACGTGAGGCGAGTTAGTGCGGCCCCAGCACGTGAGGAGGGTTAATGGGGCCCCAGCACGTGAGGCGAGTTAATGGGGCCACACTGTTCCAGGCCTGAGCAGGTGAGGGGGACTGGCCCTGCGGTGGAAGGGCATCCTGTCCAGGCTGGGGTCCCACCTTGCACCCTGAGCTGCTGGGACCGGCTCCAGCCACGGTGACCCTGAGCTGGAATGAGCAGGTTGGAAAATCATGTTTCTTGTTTTTACTCATTTTTTTTAAACGGCTGTATAGCTCACATTTATTTTAATGTTTAGTATTAGAAGTGTTTGGGGTCTTTATTTAGAAGTTTGGTGATGTTTTTGTGACCAGAAATATGCCATAGGAGCTTAACTCTTGTTTCCTTCTATTAGCCTGTGGTCAAATTGGTTTTGTCGTCTCCCTTAAAGTCACAGTTTCCAAGAAACTGCTCCCGATGTTAGGCGAGGACTTACTATACAGTCCTTTCCTCTGGTCTGAGTAAGTTGGAGGGGCCTCTGTTCTATGTGGTCACCCAAGGACCAGGCTCCTTCTTTCTTTCCTGTGGCTTTGTCTGCCCTAAAGCAGAGATTCTTATCCCAGAGACAACAGATCCCCAAGGGGCCCATGGATGGATTGCAGGGATTCCTGAACTTGAAAGGGAAAATAACGGCATCTTTACACTGACCTCTAGCTGACATTTAGCACTTCCTTCGGTTATGAATGTAGACGACAGAGTAGTATCCACATACCTACTGCAGCCCAGCAGAAGCACAGGCATTGTCACATCATGTGACCGTTAGAGCAGAGATATTGAAATACTGTTTATACTGTCGCCACCTTTAAATGATGGCAATTAGACTAGATTTTATTGTTTAATATGTTCATAAGGAAGCGCATATAATGACTGAATCACACCCTTTTTGTTTTAGTTACCGTATTTCAAGATTTTGCTTCCTCTGCAATCCTATGCATTATATTTAATATTACCAGTCTGAGAAGGAGATCATAGACTTTACCAGCTGCCCGAGGAGTCCTGGGCTCATAAAGAGAAGTTAAGCCCTGGCCTGTGTGGCTCAGTTGGTTGAGCGCTGTCCCTAGCACCGAGAGGTCGCTAGTTCACTTCCTGGTCAGGGCACAGGCTCAGTCCCCAGTGAGGGGCATGCAGAAGGCAGCCCATTGATGTTTCTCTCTTTCTCCCTTCCTCTCTCTCTAAAATCAATAAATAATTTTAAATCAAAACAAAAAGAAAGAAAGATTAAAAACCGTGCTGTAGAGCCTTGGATTCCTCCACTGGGCCCTCTGTGTGGGACCATGGATAAGGGCAGAGAGTGAGTGTAGAGGGCTATGGGGGGGGGGGGGAGGGGGTTGGCGGTCCAGATCTGGGGGCATGTCCTGTGGCCAGACCTCAGTCACCTGGCTGGGAGATGTGATCTCTCTTCAGGTGCCCAGGAGGAAAAGGGAAATAGTTTAGAGAACAATCAGCCAGCCTCTGCCCCATTATCATGTCACTTACAACGTCTCAAATTTAAGGAGTCACTGGGGCCTCTTATCTTACTGAGCTCTAGCAGGAAGGTGTAGGAGGAAGGTGCTGGACACCAGGAACCCATCTTGCTCATTTAATCTGCAGATACAAGTCTGGTGTTGCACGGAGGTGGTGCTGGAGCAGTTGAAGCTGCTCTTCTCAGATCTTTCTGCTGTTTCAACATGCTGTCTGCTTTGTGCCCCAAGAACCCACAGTCTGTTGGGGGGGGCCAATTAAGTTAGGACAAAATGTACATTCTTGAAAATATAATTATAGTGTATGCAGAACTTTAGCATTTGCCAAGTATTTCATAAGCCAGGGCTCATCTGGTCCTCACCACAGCTCTCAAGCAGGGCAGGGCAAAAATGATCATCTTCATAGTTCAGAGTCAGAAACTAGGCTCAGAAAAGAGAATTGGATGCTTAAAGTCACAAACTACAGGCAGAGTCAAGGCTAGAACCCAGACCTCAGTCACCATTCAGCAGGCATGTAGTAAATAGCTACCATGTACGAGGTCCTGTGCTGGGCTTCAGGGACATAGGAATGAGTCAGAAGTCTACTCAACTTCTAGGGTGCAAAGCCCAACATAAAAGCCAAGAATGGACAGGTAATTACATGGCTCTATACAGTTATATTTGGTTTGTTGTGACTCTTTTAGTTCAAGCTATAGGAACCCAACTCAAATTAGTTTAAGTAAAAAGGGAATTTATTGAGTCACATAGTTAAAAAGTGTAGGGATGTATGGCTTCAGGCATGGCTGGATCCAGCAGCTCAAACACCACAATGATTAAGGAAACATTACAAATATGACTGTTGACATGAAATTTTAAAATATATCTGTATTTCTTTTGGAGATCAAATTCAAATACCTGAGAAATCTAGCTGAGCTGGTGAAAGGACCCAGGGGGACTTAACATTGTGCAGGGGTCGCATTGAGACTCTGGAGTAAAGTGTGAGGAAGTGTGGCTGCCACAAGGTTTTGAAACCTTGGGTTTTAGTGGGGTTGAGAGTGGAGCACAGAGCAGAAATCAAGAGAGGAAGGGAGGGGAACCAGACATAAATGGGATGTCTCAGAGATAGAAAGATGCAGGAGAGTAATTGGACATGAGATCCAGTCCTTGAGGTGAGAAAGGTGTGAAAGTCAAAATCAACCACTTGTATTTGGCCACCTGCTGGCTTCAGGGCTGGAGAGAAGCAACTGAAGAAGCTCCTATTAAGTATTGCCCATCCAACAGAGAGTGGATGAAAAGACCTAGCCCAGTGATGAGACTGGAAACATTTTTATGACAGCCAGTGGCAAGGGTCCAGAAACCAGTGAATGGGCCGCGGACAAGAAACAAACCAGTGTAATGGGGCCACTTACAACTAGGCTCCTTGGCCAGCCTCAAGGTGCCCAGGAGGCCGCAGCTCTTGCCCTTGGTTCTTCCTGATATTATAATTAATTGCAGTAAGAGAGGAAAAAGATGAGTTCTTGAGAATTAGCTAAATCATGACTCCATTGCTGAGACTGCCTCAGACCCTAGACCACATTTCAGCCATGGTGTGGCAAGTGGACTTTTTGATGGCACACCAGGCACGGTGGCCATATGTGGCCTTACCTTTCCCAGGTACTCCCAGTGAGGCTGCTGGAGTTGCCCCTTGAAGAGGGAAATCCACCTCTTGTTACCAGAGTAGCCAGGATGGGCATGGGCTGGTGGGCTGCACCCTTCACAGCACTAGAAAAAGGACCAGCATGCATGTATATTGATGGGAATTATCTGGAAGAAAGGGAAAAATGGAAGATGTGGGAATAGGAGAGGTAGAATGGTAGGAAGACAGCCCCCGGGCAGGAGAGGGGGGTGGGAGCCAGGGCACTGGGAGGGTTGGCCTCGGGTAGACGCGGAAACTGTGAGTAATGAAGAATAGGGGTCCTCTAGGTAGTGGGGAAAGGGTGCCCCAGGCAGAGGGCCAGAAGCTGTAGCCCTCAGAGCTGTCCAGTGTGGCTGGAGCACAGAAGAGTCTGGAAAACACAGCAGGTCCATGAGTCATGGAAGGAGTCTGGACTGAACCCAGAGGGCAATGCTGAGCCTCAGCGGGGTTTAGGCAGAGTGACATAACCATAATTGTGCTCTAGAAAGATCCTTCTGGCTATGCAGTACAGCCGATGGGAGGAGAGCTGGACTGTGGGCAGAGGGACCAGGGAGTCAGCCAGGGGACAGATGGAGGCGCCCTGGCTCAGGGCCCAGCAGGGATCCTTACTGGCATCTGTTTAAATAATATTTTGAGAAAAGAAAGCTGCTGCATTGGTCACAAATAGAAAAGAATCCTATGCCTAGTTCTATCACTTCCTCACTCTGAGACCTTGGGCAAGGTGCATCCTTCACTAAGACTCAGTTTCTCCACCTGGGAAACAGGAGGAAGCAGCTGGACCCCAGTCTCTCAGGGCTCCTCCCAGCTGGTGGCCTCTCCTTGGTTCATGCATCAAAATGCCACAAGGAGGCAGCAGCACACCACCATTTTCTTTGAATTCTTGTCTGAAGTGTTGCATTATTAATCTGACATAGATTTTAATGAGGTGGAGGGTTTATTAAAACACAGATTTATGGCCCCACTCCCAGGGTTTCTGTGAGTCTGGAATGGGCCACAAGATGTTTGCATTTCTAACTTGGTCCCAGGTGATGCTGATGCTTCTGGTCTGGGTACCCCACTCTGAGAAATACTGAGGTTGAGGACTGGGGGCAGGGATGGGGGTGACCTCTGACCCACGCTGACATGACACTGGGAATTTTTCCTGGCTGTGGGTTCAGCGTTTACCCATGCAGAGCCAGGTCCACTGAAACTCTCAGCCTGTGAGAGACCATAAACCTTGGACTAAAATTACACCCCAGCTGCAGACCAGCTTTTGGACAGATCACTTTTCTGCTGTTTCCTCATCTATGAACTAGAGTTAGTTGTTTTGAGAAGATGAAATCGCTCATACGCTGGCTATGGTTCTCAAACTGGGTTTCCTGAGGAGGTGGTATTTGAGCAGACAGGTCATTTATTACCACGTGGGCTAGACTCACCCTTGCTCTTAGGCCCTCCCTGCCCTCCTCTGCTCTGCTTTGTGTCTCAAGGCTCTGCATTCTCAGGTTCCCTCCCCTTCCATCTTCCCAGTAGGTTTGACCAGTGAGAGGCCCTACTGAAAAACTGGGGGACAGGAAAGAGCAGAAGCCAGATCTATCCCCCCATCTTGCTTTTTGTAAGGTCTACATGGCTGCATCTCCTTGGAGGCTCCTGCTCCCAGCAGACAGCCTGCTGTGGTTTCATCTTTCACAGGCTGGTCCCAGCTTCTGGGCTGTGCCCTTCCTTGGCCCCTTGACCCCTCGGCTGCTCCACCCCAGGGCTGGCACTGAGCAAAAGAAGTCATTCGTTAAAGAGCACCTACTGAGTGATTCCATTTATGTGAAGTTCAAGAACTGGCAATACTCATTTATGGTGATAGAAATCAGATCAGCGGTTGCCCTCAGGGAGCAGAGGGGATGGGCAGCAAGGGGAAGAAGGAAACTCTCAGATGATGGAAATGTTTTATGCCTTGATTGAGGTGTGTTATATAGGTGTGTACATTATAAAGACTCGTTCAACCCTATGCTTAAGGTTTGCGTGTTTAACTGTGTGTTTACTGATTTCCTCTTTGAATCCTGAAGAAAAAAAGTTCCTATTTTTAAACAAACACAATAGGTCACAGAGGAGGGTATAAATTTACAGGTAAGATTTTGCTAAACAATAAAACATGAGGCTTCAAACAGAACTTCACATGTGGGCTGGTTTATTTCAGACCATGTTCCCCAGTCCCCAGGGACATTCTCCCAAATATTGCAAAGCACTGATCTATGTAAAGTGTCTAGCTCAGTGCCTGGCACATCGCAAGTGCTCAAAAAGGGTAATTCTTAACAGAAGTTGAGTTGAATAGATCACTTGAAGGCGCTGTTTTCTGACTTTCTTCAAGAAGGGATTTCATCTCACGATTTTCACACAGCATTCAGCCCCTGAATTCTGCTCAGGATGGGAAGGGCTTTCTCAGCGCAGGCCTGACATCCAAGATCATGCATAGGCACATGTTCAGGGACGTTTTTACATCATTGCAGGAAAGGATGCAGGAGATTCAGAAATCTGTGCCCCTCTTCATCACCCCCCAGAAAAATAGCCATCCAGCCCAGGACCCGCCTGAGCCTAAAGGTTAAGGAGAGTTGGTTGCCCAACTCCTGGAAAGCTAGCCCACGTGCATCTTTGATAAAGGCTCTGTGGAGGAAGGGAATGGACCAGAAGACCCTGGAAACCTGGCCAGCTCCCCAGGCTGAGAGTTACAAGGAACAGGACTAAGGCATGCATCCCCACTCTATCTCAGGGTCCAGATGGCCCAGGCCGCTGTGGCCGTTCTTGTCCTCTGGGGCCCAGAGGGAGGACCTGAGCTGGATGGTTGCCCGTAGCTGAGATTGCCTGCTGGCCCGGCTCTAAAAGGCACTGTTTAGTGGGTTGAGGCCCCTGGCAGGTGGGCAGGGCCCAGGCAGGCACAGGCGGCGCTGGGTCTCCAGTCTGCAGAAGCGGTTCTGGTTGGACACCCGGGTGGTCACGCCTAGCCCGCAGGTGGTCGAGCAGGGGCCCCAGGCTGTGCTCCATTCTGGGCAGGGGACCCCAGGAGGTGGGGCAGCAACAAGGCCAGAAGCCTGGAGTCCTGGGGGGAGGAAAGAAGGGTCAGCACCGCGAGGCCAGGACTCGGCAGCCACATCAACCCACTGGGTTGAGATGCAATCTTGGTCGTGCTGCTTCACCTCTCTGGACCTCAGTTCTTCCTGTGTAAATTTCCTCATCTTTGTAAGGACTGAACAAAGTGATAGAGGAGGTGAGGTGCTTTGCAGAGTGCCTGGTACTTGTAAACACCTCACAAATGTTGGTTATTAGGCTACTCTGATGGCGCTGACCATGACCGTCCCCCAGTGACCGGTGGGTTTCTCATTTTACAAGGAGCTTGCAGCCTGTGCGAGGAGACAGCAATGCAGGTGACTCCAGGGCCGTGCCTGGAATACGAAGGCGGGTTCACCAGGGCCCAGGTTTTCCTCCTCAAGTCTTACTCTTCTCGGCTAATACGTTGGTGCCCTTCCTTCTGGTCCTTCATACAAGTGGCTCTTATCCAAGGGCAATTTTGGCCTCCAGGGGTCACTTGGCAATGTCTGGAAGCATTTTTGGTCATCACTTTGAGGGAGGTTGCTACTGGGCTCTAGAGCATAGAGGCCAGGGATGCGACTAACCATCCTACAGTGCACAGGAAGGCCCCTCAGTGAAAAATTACTTGGCCCAAATGTCAGCAGTACCAAGGTGGAGAAATCCTGTTACATGCACATGTGTGCAGCACGTATGATGTGTACATGTGCATATACTCGCAGACACATACATATGCACACACATAATGGAGATGAAATTGCACACATGTGTCCTATCCTGCTTTTTATACATAAGGTGTTCTAGATTTAAATGGATGCGTCATATTCCGTGATGGGGATAAAACAGCTACCACCAATGGAGAGCTGTGTACTAGGCACTGTTCTGCTTTCCTTGTATCAACTCATCCCGTCCTTGCAACCATTCTATGAGGGGGACACTCTTATTTTACGGTTGAAGGACCTGAGACACAGAGAAGTTAAGCAACTTTCTCAGAGCCACACAGGAAGTGGTAGAACTGGGCTTGGAACCCTGCCGACTTCATGCTTAACCCACCGCGCTCTACTGCCTCCCCTGCGGCACCGTCATCTATGGAACCAACGCCCTCCCTCTTTTCAGTTTCCTTTTTTTAAAAAAAATCACATTCACATAATAATTTTTAAAAATCTGCAACATATCAACAACAAAGTCTCTAAAACTCAAGAGTTTATGGCAGGAGGTAACTGTCTTTTCTCCACCTCCACCCACCCCTAGGCCCATGTCCCAGAGGCAAACATGCTGCTAAGTTCAGTTTTGAGTTTCTCTTTTGATAAGCCCAAATAATAATATATTAGTATATATTATAGAATACTTAAGTTATGTTATACAAATATATTATTCATGTGTATCAGTATAAGTATAATAATAATATATAATATTAGTATAGTTTGCTATGAAATGTGAGAATTTGGTTCAAGTATTCCAGCCCTCCTTTCCCTTCTCCACTCTGCCACCAATTTTGACTTTATTTATGATTTAAAATGACATACTTACACCACTATTTCTTGTTTTGTCGGTTTTAAAGAGGTATGTGACCCTCCGCTAGGCTTTCCTACTTGTCTCCTCAGCAGAGCCCCCCTTCTGTCAGTTAAACCTTTGCTTTGAAGTGTCCAGGTGTCCCGCCCCTCCCGGTGGTCCCGCCCCTCAGAGGTCCTGCCCCTCCCGGTGGTCCCGCCCCGCCCCCTGCCCTCGCAGCCCCCGAGCTCACCTTGCACGAGGCGGGACTGGCCCCCCAGCCCCCATGCCTGGTCGCACACCCACTCAGGGCAGCACTTGCCCGGGACCTCAACCCTCCTGGGGTGGGGGCAGTCCCAGCTGGGCAGCCGGACGTCCTCGCTGCACAGCGGCACGCAGGTGAAGCCGCCATCGTCGCAGCGGCAGCGAATCCTGCAGTGGGGCTGGAAGGTCTCCCCATCCCGGAACCGGCGGCCGTTCACCTCACAGCTCCCGTCATCCTCTCCCCCTGCGGAGGACAGGAGGCCCCCATCGGTGACCCACCCCAACTTTCCCTGGGCGAGGCA
Source organism: Miniopterus natalensis (assembly GCF_054644295.1). Taxonomy (NCBI): domain Eukaryota; kingdom Metazoa; phylum Chordata; class Mammalia; order Chiroptera; family Miniopteridae; genus Miniopterus; species Miniopterus natalensis. The sequence continues at coordinate 5,715,053 of NC_142087.1, forward strand.
GCGCCGGCCACATCCTCCACGTGGCTCTGTCTGCAGAGCGGACCCAGATCCCACGAGAGGGCCAGGGGGCAGTGCCCTTGAAGCACCTGAGCGCAGATCAGGCTCCCGCCTGGCGATGCGCACCCCCTCCCACGGCCAGCCTGTCCTGGCACCTGCAGGAGGTTGGCGTGGCCTGCTGCAGCCCAGCACAGGGTTGCGAGCACACTGGCCTGCTCTGAGCCTCTTTATTAGCTATGCACCTTTATTAGCTATGCACCTTTATTAATTAGCTATGCACATTTATTAATTATGCACCTTTATTACCTATGCATCTTTATTAATTATCTATGCACCTTTATTAGCTATGCACCTTTATTACCTATGCATCTTGGTCAAGTGATTTCACTTCTTGCTTCGGTTTCTTCTCTTGCAAAATGGGTTATAATGGTACTAACTAGGGTGGGCAAGAGTACGTTTACAGCTGTAATATAAGCAACACAATAATTAATAATAATACAAGAATAAACTATTTCACATACTCACAACTGTAAACCTACTTTTGCCCCACCCTGTGTTTCATGGGGCTGTGGCGAAGATGAAACAAGATGATTGATACATGTAATGAATACAACCTAAAGGAGACAGTCAGTAGATCCCAGCTGCTCTGTTGTAGTTATTAGTATAATTATGATAGGTTACTAATGGGTAACTATGATACACAAACTGAGATTTCATGCAACAAACTTCCATTGTCCATCTGCCTGTTGTCATCACTGTCAGGTCAGGGCTCTACTTGCTGGCTGGGTGACTTCAGGTAAGCTGCTTAACTTCTCTGAGTCACCTTAACAACACCCATGATGAGAACAGTAATCTCTGCTTTCAGTTACATGAGCTAATTGGTACATAGTATCTAGCTCAGGGCTAGGTATATAGTAGGTGCTCAGGAAACACTCTTCCCACAAAGCCCTCAAGATACAGGTGTTATTACCATTTCCTCTGCCAGACATGAACTCTCTGAAGGCTGGGCCTGAGAGTGTGCCTCCTGGCATCCCTGTGCTAGTTCATAGGGAAACATCCATGTACTTTGAATGAATGCCTGGCACAGGGCCCAGCACAGGAGAGACATTGATAACATATAGTTCTGACTCCTTATAATTCCAGAAGTATATATTGTGCCCTTCTGTGTGCCATTCACTGTGCCCCTAGACAAGCCTAGGACACAGTCCTTGCCTGGAGAGACTCAGGGGCCAGTGGGGAGACAGATGTGAAAGTCATCATCTCCAAAATAAAATCAATTTCCCTGGAGAGGTGAGTGTGAGCCGCTCAGGGAGGACAAAGAAAGGAGCATTCAGGAGAGTTTCCTGGAGATGTGGGTAGCAGTTCAGCTGGGTCTGGGAAAAATGACTTGTTGGCAAGCAGGTTTTCCCAGGTCTTCGGAGAAAAACCTCAACTAGGCCCATACACACGCAGGAATTTTGGAACCATGCAGACTTGAGTTCAAACCCCAGTTCCCGACTTGCAAGCCGAGGGACCTGGAGAAAGTTACTTCACCTCTCTGAGCCATGGTGCCCTGCTCACAGGGTCGCTGGAGGATTAAATGAGCTAGCGACCTTACAGCATTTTGCCCCAAGCTTGGAACATAGCAGATGCTCAATAAATGGGAATGGGTTCTTCCTTGGGGGGAGTAGGACCACTGTCAGCTCTCTCTCCTTGCTCCTTCCAGGCCACAGCCCTTTGGCTTCAGTTCCAACCTTTTAGTCTAGACCATGTGGCTACTGGCTTCCTAAAAACTGCAGGGGCAGTTGTACCTTAATCCCTCTCCCCTGCCTGACCAAGCCTGGGGCTCCCAGCCCTGGTGCCACAGCCCTGGGCCTCTTGATTGCTGAGATAAGCTGGTAAACAGAGGGACTGCTTAGGAAAGTCAGCTGGAGGGGCGGTAATTTTAGCAAAGTTTCTGGCACCTCTCCTGGGTCTTGCAGCTCTGAGCTGGCTGTGGTGGGGGCAGGAGAAATGACACCTGGGCGGCCACTTCCCAGCCCTGGTGCACTCAGGCATGGTCCCAAACAGCATGCGATACCCCCACACTTATTCGCTCTTGGGTCCCCCCACCATTCATCCATGCACACATACAGCTGCCCAAACCCCGCTCCTCCCTCCAGACCCTCTCCAGTGCCCACTTGTCCAGCAGACTTCCCCCAAATAACTTCAGAGAACAGTTTTATCTCTTGGTGACTTCGGCATCTTCCCCTCTGAGCATCCTTCGCAGAAGGAACAACGCAGATTCTTTGTTTTGTTTTGCCTCCATCTACTTGCATGCTGTGTGACCTTAGGCAGGTGATTTAACCTCTCTGAGCCCCAGGTCCTTCATCTGTCAAGTAGGGATAATAATAGGACCTATCTCATTACTAAGACTAAGATTATGTGTTTAAAGAGCTTTCTCACAGTACATGCTCAATAAATGAATGGTGCCTGTTATTACTAGCCTCACTAGAACTATTATTCATTCATTCATTCATGCAGAAATTATTTACTGAGTGCCTATTATGCACCAGGCACTGTTCTAGGCACTTGTGATACAGCAATGACTAAAATAGGCAAAATCCTACCCTCATTGGAGAGTTTGCTCTAGTGGAAATAAAACAATAAACAAGTATGTAGAGTTTATGATGCCAGAATAGTTGTGGAAAAATAAAGGAGGGCAGGGTTAAGGAGTGGGGCAGGGTTGTAATTTTTAAATGTGTTGATCAGGGAAGGCCTCCCCAAGAAGGTGATATTTGAACAAAGATGTGAGGAAGGCAAAGAACACAGTAAGCAAAGGCCCTGAGGTGGGAATGCACCTGGGGTATTTAAGGAGCAGCAGAAAGACCAGCATGGCTGGAGCAGAGAACAGGAGGGAGAGAGGGAGTTAGGTAAGACAGCAAAAAGGATTAGGACCTTGAAGGTCACTAAGAGGAGTTTGCTTTTCATTCCAAGGAAATGAGAAGCTGTTGGAGGCTTTCAGGCAGAGGGGGAATGTGATCTGACTTATGTATTACAAGAGGCCCTTGTGCTATTAAGTTGAGAATAGACTAGGGACAGAAGTAGGAGACTTATGGGGCTACTGCCACATCCAGGCAAGTGATGATGGGGCTCAGACCAGGGTGGTAGCAGTGGAGGGACTGAGAAGTGTGATGTTCTGGAAATTTTGTGAAGAATTTTCTGGTGGATATTGTGGGGGATATAAAAAAATAAAGAGACATCAAGGAGGACTCCAAGGTTTTGAACCTGAGCCAGGGGAAGGATGGAGCTGCCCTGTGCTGAGCTGCAGAAGCTGCATATGTCGGTGTGGGAAATGACGGGCTTTGTGTCCCCCCAGAGCCAGGACCTAGTTCAGCCCCTGTGGAGCCTTAGCTGGCTCTGGCTTACCTGTGGGGTTCACCAGCTCCTACCTTCCAAATTCAGTTCAAATTAAACACTCATGAGCACCCACCATGTTGCTGGACAGGGGCTGGGAGTTGCAGGAAGGAGCAGATAAATCCTTGATCTCCAGGTGTTTGAGTCTGAATCAAGATGGAATAATAATAATTTTAAAAGCCCCTTAATAAAGTTATGGGCAATAGCAGCCACTAGGTATCAAGCATTTGTTGAGTGTCTGGCAGTAGAGAGATGGAAACTAAGGTTGTAGAGCCAGCTTCCTGAGTTCAAATCCCAGCTCAGCTACTTATGAGCTGTGTGACTTTGGGCAAGTAGCTTAACCTCTCTGTGCCTCCTTTTTCCATTTCTAAAATAAGGATAGCATCAGTACCTACCTCATATGGTTGCTGCAAGTTTCAATGAGGTGATATTTGTGAAACCCTTAGCGGCTGGCACCTGCTAAGTGCTATGCAATAACTACACTCCTGGCAGTGTTTTACATGTGCCAGCGTTAATCTAAGCAGTAGCCTCGTAAGCTGTGTGTTACTTGTGTCATTTCTTTCTTTAGGCACATTTTTATTAGCAATCATCTATGAGTTTAGCTAACAAACCACCCCTTTCTTAGCAGTATAATCCTCTGATGAAATCAAGTATTTAACAAGGATTTGCTAAGGATAACTTTCTGTCTCTACGTTTCATTGTTTTGCTTGTTAACAGGGTTTTTCCTATAGGTGGACTCACTCTCAGTGATTCATGGGCGCCTCTCTCCCTTGTTCTTATTTTTATAAAAATGTGACAAGCACATAGATGAAAGAGGTCAATTGCTCTACAAGGTTTGTTAGAGAGAGGGAAAGAGAAAGAGAAGGAAAGAGGGAGGGAAGGAAAAGGAGGGAAGAAGGAAGGAACAGTTCCATACTTCTTTCTATTCCTCTAAAGCAGTGATTCTCAACTGGAGATGATTTTCTCCCCAGGGGACATTCAGCAATGTCTGAAGACAGACTGTCATAACTTGGGGGTGAGGGTGCCACTGGCATCTAGTGGGTAGAGACTAGGGACACTGCTAAATGTCATACCAAGCAGAGGGCAACCCCCACAACAAGAGTTAACTGGTCCCAGGTGTCCCTAGAGTGGAGCTGAGAACTCCATCTAAAGCATCGGGGGACCCAAACCTAGAAAAGTGGTGGAAGATAGAAGATGCTCAGGGCCACTAGTAAATGCAAACTCAGAATTCAAACTATGGGCTCCCAGTCCAGAAGGAAGACAGACAGAATGGTGCTTCAGAGCCTGTTGGACAAGGTCCCACGCTGTGTGATGTTAAGCATGTCAGTTAATATCTATGGACCTCAGTTTCCTCTTCTATAAAATGGGTCTAAAAGTACATACCTCATTGGATTATGTGACTTATGTAGTAAGTGCTTAACACAGTGCCTGATATATATTATGCCCTAAATAAGGGGCTGCACTTTTATTTTCCCAAAAGAATTGTGAGGGTCCTGAGACGGAGGTGATGACTTCTGGTTAGAAGAATCTTGGAGGACTTCTCGTAGGAGGAGGTATTTGAGTTTGGCTTTGCAAGTTTGCTACAATTTGGACAGGTAGGAATGGGGAAGGCTGTTCAGGTGTTGGCATGGTCATAGTAAATACAAGAGGGGAGAAGCAGGGAGTAGGCCTAGGGAATCTTGTATAACCAGGTTTGACTGAAATGGATGATGTACCTGAAGTGAGGGTAGAAGATAGAGAAGGGCTTCCCTTTGACTGAGGACACCATGGCCTTGACTGCACCCCCCTCTAACCACACCCTCCATCAGTCCCGCAAACCTGCTTACAGAGGCACACAGCCCCCTGGCCTCCAGGGCCCACCCCGAGCTGGCAGACCAGGCCCTGGCTGGAGTCACAGATGTGGAGATGGTCGCAAGGCTCCCCAAGCCGCCGTGCACACACCCGGCAGCAGTTGCAGCCGTCCAGCACCAGGGGCACCCCCAGTGGGCATTGAGGTGGAGGCCAGGGGCAGGTACACGGTGTTGGGCACAGCTGGGCACACACCTGCAGAGACAGTAACCTCACTCAGCCATGGTTGTTCAAGGTGGACAATGACACCCTCATAAATGGCTACCTCTCTGCCAGGCTGGGCAGTGTGGGGTCCACACCATGGCCCTGGAATCACACAGACCTGGCCTTGAACCCTGGCAGTCCAGTGGTACTCATTGTGGTCATGAGCACGGATTCTGGACTGGAGTTCTAGTCCCAACTCTGCTACTTATTAGCTGAGTGACCTTGGGCAAGTTACTTAAGCTCTCTGAGCCTCAATATCCTCATTTGTAAAAAGGGGGCAATAGTAGTATCTAACTCAGAGGATTGCTTTGGGGAGTACATGGAATGGTGCATGTTAAACCCTTAGCACAGGCCTGGTGTGCAGCAGATGCTCTATGCATGTAGCTGTGATGATCACCATTGTGAATTACAAAAAAGGGCTGAGGCCCTGCCCTCTAGGCGCTTCCAGAAAGGCAGAAGTAGCAGAATGAAGGATTGAAACCACAGAGTCCTATACATTTTCCAGCAGGTGGACTCTAGATACTTATATGAATAAATTCAACAGTATCATGGCGGTTTTTTATCTTTAGAACAATTCAGAATATGTTCCTGGACAAGCATCAAATCAGCCAGGAAACTTGGTAAAATACCGACTCCTAGGCCTCCTCTGGGACTTACCAAATCAGAGCTTCCAGAGGCAGGGCCCTGGAACCTGAATTTTAACAGGCTGTTCAGGGGCTTCTGATGCATAGCCAGGCCTTTGGCAACCTCTGCTCCAGCCTAACCCCCTCCCCCTGCCACGTGCAGATGGGGCACCTGAGAGTCAGAGAAGGAAAGGGACTTGTCAAAAGTCAGTCTGTTAGCCGCAGAGCTGGGCACCTGCTTCTGACTGAGGACCTAGGGTCCCAAGGTGGAATGTTGACTTTTCCTATAAGAGGGAAAGTCTGAGCCAGGGACGCATGCCCTGGGGGCAGGGTCAAGGTATCAACTCTAATGTCCTGATTGCCCTCCCCCACTCAGGACAGAGGAACATCCAAACCAGAAACCAGATGTCATGGGCTCCCTGTATGTCCAGTTGAAGGTGGGGACCAAGAGGTAGGCATAATTCAAGATATTCCCAGTGGCCCCGTCCGTGGAGGACCAATCTTTAGTAGGATCCTTGGGGGACAGGAGGTTCTGTCTAGTGGATAGAAGACTTGCATTTTAGGAAGATGAAATCAATACCCTCATATCCTCTGGCCCCAAAGCAGGCAATGACCCGTCTGCCCTGGTTCCCACCTCATCTCATCCCTAGGACCCCCAAGTCTGCAAACATGCTTTCAGTGGCTTGCAGTTCCCACCCTGGCCACGAGGGGGTGCCCCCCAAAAGGTTGACCAGCTTCTGGTGGGGCCTCAAAGCAGGAGGTGCTCATAGGGCTCCCACCTAAAATGGTACTACCATGGATGCAGGTGTGCAGCTGTGTGCCTGGGGCCTCTTGAGGAAAGTGGGGAACTCTGCCCAGAACTGGCTCTTGGGTCTCTCCCACCTGGAAGCAGTGGGGCCAGGACATAGGCCTTCTCCTTTGCACCTGGCTTCCCATTTGGGGCTCTTTCTACCAGGCAAGCTTGGCAGGGGCTGGACAATAGGTCCTGATACTCAGGAGAGGCTACTAATAATATCAATGATTATGGCTAATATGTACCATGGGGGTACCATGTGCTGAGCTCTTTAATGTGTTGTCTAATTTAACCCTCTAATGTGAGGTGCTTTCATTATACCCATTTTAAAGATGAAGAAGCTGAAGCCCAAGGCAATGTAGTGGCATCTCTAGTAAGAGGTAAAGCCAGGATTGGAATCCCGGGAATCAAGGCCTAGGCTCTTAATTGCCATGCTCCCCTCTTATTCTCTGGGGGCTCTAATGCCAGCTTAGCCTCTGCCTCAGTTTACCCATTTGTTCAAGAAGAACAATAACAAGTTGGGGAGGATGTTTTAGCATAGCCAAGGAGAGGGATGTCCTCTCTGGTCTCCCTCTATCTTCACACCCATCCTAATCACCCGCCCCTTTGTTCAAGTTGCCCTAACACCCTCTGTTTCCCCAGACCCTTGCTGTGGTCACCAGGGGGCAAAGCTCTGGGGTAGGAGCCTTGCACATAGAATCTTCTGGGCAAGAGTTGAAATCTAAGTTCTGCACTGGCTTGCTGTGTGACTGGCTTTGAACACTTCACTTAACTGTTCCCTCGTCAGGAAATTGGGCAGAGACCACCTATCTTGGAGCAGTGACAGGGATTAAGTGAGGTCACGGCCAGCTCTCAGTCAGTGTGACTCTGCTTGTTTCCAGGTCTCTGCCCCTGACCTCTGTCCGTAGCCCTGAGCCCAGGAGCCAGCCTGCCTGAGGGACATGGCATTCTCTGAGGATTGTGGTGGCTTTCTATGTTCATGATGACAAAGTCCCTGAGAGGATGCTGCCTGGCTCCCCAGGACCCAGGAAGAATGAAGGGGTGCACAGCCAATCAAGGATGGCTTCATTTTGGTCTTTCATTTAATGCTGGGCCCCAAACCTCAAGTCCCCTGCTCCAACTACCCCAGCCACCCACCCTGGCATGGTGTGGAACAAACAGCAGGATTGGGGTGCCAGCAGGGTTCTCAGCCTTCCCCACACCACTGCTTAGGTTTGGGAGGAAAAAACTCCTGTTCAAGCTCCTCAAAGAAGCATGAAAACACAGTAAGATCATGGCTTGGGGCAGGCAGTCCCCATGGGACTGGGGAACTCAGCATTTGCTGAGAGGATGACAGGGCCCAACAACTGTGGCCATTGTTCAGGCTGGAGGTGGAGAGGTACAAACTGAAGTCCCCAGCCCAGCCCCACACACCCAGGCCTCTCCTGGGCTCCGCCTCCCCTATTGCTCTGTTTCTTTACTACGTGGGCAACTTGCTTACCCTCTCTGAGCCTTGCATGGCTGAAAACAGGCTAATAATTTCTGATAGGATTGTTGGGCATGTTAGACAAGGTAGACATTCTACAAGTCCTTTGGAAAATGTCCCATAAGAGAAAGTCATTATTCCACGGAGGTGTCTTCCTGTCCCCTCTAGCCAGGGTTACCAGGTAACTCACTGCCTGAAGGCTCAACAGCATTAATGCCCTTGCAGTATGAACTTCCCAATGAGTTAGACACCAACATCCATTCAAATCCTGGCTCATTGTTAGGTAAAGCAGGTCATGCCTTGAGTCTCACTTGTAAGGAGGACACCCACTTCTGCTTTATAGAGGGTTGTGGGAATTGGTAAGAATCAGAAAAGGCCTCTTTCAAACTTTGCCATGTGCCAGGACCTATGCTAAGCACTCTAGATGAATTATCAAAAAGGATCTTCACCAAGACCTCATGGACATTGTGCCCATTCAACAGAGGCAGCAGCTGAGGCTCAGAGAGAATGGACTTGCCTGAGGTCACACAGCTGAGCTGGCCAGAGGCAGCTGTCTGGGCACCAAGGAGGGAAACCTGGCTGTGCCCCACAGGGACCCTTTCAGGGGTACTTGGCAGTGAGTTCATACCTCCCCCGCAAGGTGGAAGTCAGCAGTATCTTTCAGGGCCCCAGGCCCCCCTTACCTTTGAGAGGAGGCAGAGGAAGGAGAAGGCCAGGAGGTGGGTCTGTGGTGTGCCTCTCATGTCACTGTGTCCCCCACGGAGCCAGCTTTGAGCCTGGGAGGCAGGACCTGTAAGTCTTTATGTTCCGGAGGCTATGAGGTCACTCCCAGGCACACCCACCCACCCCCCACACACATAAACACACACCGCACATTGACATGCACACTGGTCTTTGCATTCCTTGCTCCTCTCCCCATCCTCAGCCTCCCACTGATGAGCCCATTTACCTGAAGGTGAGACCGTGGAGGCCACAACGGGGTGCCTGCCACTGTGTGTGTATGTGTGTGTGTGTGCGGGTGCGCGCGCAAGCACACACATGTGTGAAAGCCAGAGCCAATGTCAGCACCGAGAGCCTGTGACAGGCTGGCAGGGGCCTCTGTAGCTCCTCCCAGCTCACGAAGGCCTTCCCAAGCCTTGGCTATAGCTGCTGCAGCCCTGCCCAGACCCCCTGCCCAACCCCGGGGGGCTGTGGATCCAGGAAGTGCTGGGCAAACACCCCCTTAGCAGAACTGACCCAAGTCCTCCTAAGCCCTGTGGCCCGGTCTCTGGGCAGCTTCGGAGGGCCTGCGGTTTCTGGCAGGAGGATTGGCAGCCACCCAGAGGCGGGTGTGACCCATAGCAAAACTTCCCTGGCGGCCTGTTTGCTTTTGGCAACAAGGGGCCTCCCCAGGGCCTGCTTTCTGGGCTCTGGCAGGCGGCCGCAGTGGATGAGCCCACACAGGCTGGACCTATTGCGTTTGCGTGCCGGCGCTTGCTGGGCACTACCAGATGATCTAGAAGAACCAAATCTATTTCATGTAGTTCAGCCACCTCTATGGGCCCCTCTGCAGGGACTGGATACACAGTGCAGACTTTGGGTCAAAGCCCAGGGCAGGAGATGACAGTGAGAAAACAGGTGAAATTTCTGCACACCTAGGATGAGCCGTTGTTGGGACTGAGGGTAAAGGACAGCTTCCTGAAGGAGGTACTTTTTCAGAGCACCAAGGAAACATGAGATCAGAGAGGGCAGAATGTTCCAGGCAGAGGAAATAGCATGTACATACACCTAGAGCATGATACCATTGGATATTCTAGGAGCCTAAGGTGCCTGGGTTGTCTGGGGCTGACTGTGAGGAGGGGAGTGGTATTGTAAGTGGACAGTAAGAGATCCAAATTTAAGCCACCAGTATTTTGGGGATATCTACAACATTCCAGCCACTGGGGGGTCAGGGATATAAACACAAGGTTTGACTGTAGACTTTGGCAAAGATAATGGAGGTGATGTCAAGGAGTGGCTGGGGAAGCCTCTGGTCCCCATAATCTCCACCAGTACCCCAGACCTCAGGGGAGGGAGCCGGACAGCAGAGGGTTCCAGAGTGGACAGCTAGTGAGGAGGAAGAGTGACTTGATACAGGTGTCAGGCAGGGATCGTTCAACAGGTGGGAGATACCCTCCTGTTTGCAGTCTTAGGGGGAGAAGGTGATAGGGATGGAGGATGTCAACAGATGGTCGTTGGTGCCAATTCAATGCCAACAGGAATCCCCAATTTGAGGCGCAGTGAAGATGGAAACTCTATTCAGTGTAAAACAGCTCAATTGCGCTACAGTTAGACATCTCAGCCCTGCCTGATGGTCTGCTCCGCTCTGGCGAGCAGCTTCAATGCTTCAGCTCAGCCAGGGAGAGGCGATCTTCAGTCTTTGGTAGAAAGAGAAAATGTGCTTGGACCCAGAGGGTTATATGGACAGGAGTCCTTGCCCCTGAGCCATCAGCACTCCAAATCCTCACAGTTTGATTGGTCCAAAAGGCACTGTCTTGATTGGTCAGAACAGAGCTGCTCTGGTTGGATGCAGAAAGCCTCAGGAACTCCCTAATAAGGGACTTTAGCCCCCAAACAGTGGAGAGTCAGGCAGGAGCCCTTCTTAGGAGATGCCTTTTTTTTTTCTGAGTTCACAAGGATAAAGATGAAAATGCAGGATTTGATATTTATGGCTGGAGGAAGTGGCTAAGAGTAGACTTGGAGGGAAGGAGAGATATAATGACTGATTGATAGACTAATGATTGATTGATAAGTTCTTATATTTTAGTCAGAGGCATGCCTAGGGTATTTTATACCCAGAGTGGGTCATTTTTTAACACCCCACCTTCTTTATACAACAAAACTATTTTCAGTAATAATCATGAGATGAAACAAACATATTTCACGTGTGAACTAAAATCTGCACTTACCAGTCATTGTCCTCCACAGTTCACATTTTTTCACTGTTTTAAATTTTGAACAGCGATCAGAACAGCAAGTAGTCACGTAGAATCACAGGACTGAGCAACCCGTATCTTCCCCTTTGCCATCACTCTGAAGTCATTGTTTCTTTGGATCTGCTTTTGAGATGCTGAAATATGTAACACCATGGGGATGGAGACAGGAACTCTCCTCCAAGCAAGAGCAACATGTTCCAAACTCTCAGGAACTTTCTCGATGAATGCGTGTTCCTGAGTTCATGTGCTCTGGGGGCAACTGTATTCCTAGGAATTCTCCAAATTATGTCCATGTAGAATATGGTTATTGAAGGACAAGAAATTAAAATGTGCTCATTCCAAGCTTACATATATATTAATATTCAACAGTTACCATATCAATTGTTTAGAACTTAGACCCAAAAAAAGGTATTTTGGGGACAGAAGTCTTCATGGTTGACATTATTATATTTGCCAGTGCTTGGTGATAACAGAAAGCAGACTGGCTTCACCTCGATTTTATTTTATCTCTAAATTTTCTGTAGACAATGTGCCCCTCTTATTGCCTGCGCTCAGGGAATTCCACTCCCATATCTTGTCCTTGTAGGGCCACTGGTTATGATAATAATGAAAATGATTATGTATTGAGCACCCAGTGGGAGTAGTTCAGAGAGGTTAAGTAACTCACCTAAGGTCACACAGTTAGAAAACAGCCAGATTTTCAGTGCAGGTCCCTCTGACTCCAAACTTTGATTGTGATTGTCATTTATTTTGCTACTGCTTATAAAGCTCTCTGTGGCATCTATTTCTTAAATTGAGGGTATATATTTATATATGGGGGGGGCTTAAAGTGCATTAGTACTAAGTGTACATCTCAACAGTTCTTCACATATGTGCACACCCATTTAACCACCACCCAGATCTACATACATTTCCAGAAGGTTCCCTTCTAAAACTGTACTTCTGCCTCCCAAGTACTCACTCTTCTGACTTCTATCACTATTGAATAGCTTTTCCTGGGAGGAACAGTTCTGAAACATTTCTTTCTCTGAGGCAAGAGGGAAGATGGGAGAGGAAGGAGGTCTGAGGAGGAAAGAGGCATGTTCCTGATCAGTAGCAGGAAATGCTCCACTCGGCTGACAGTGAGGAAGCGAGGAGGGCCAGCTGCCCAGGGAGGTGACAGGAGATGAGCTGAAGTGCTGCTGCCCACCTGGAGGGGCCTCTCTGAGTCAGTGTGTAGATTTTTCCTTGGAATTTGTTCTCTCTAATAACTGAGGATGGGCGCCCGTGGACAGTGGGAAGCCCTAAGGCCCTGCCAGTTCAAGAAGCACGCAGCTGGCACCCAGGACACTGGTGATGACTGTGTCAGTTAGAAGTGCCCAGGGACTGTGGCCGGAACTGCCACTTTGCTGACTGCTTATGTGTGATTCAGGCCTCCAAACTGCCAAGTTTGGCACCAGAGGGATGTGACAGTCCCGAGAATCCATAAATCCTTTGGCTGCTGCTACAGACCCCAGAATGAGCATGGCTGCCCTTTGCGTTGCTGGAAAAAACCTCAGCCTCCTAAGTCATAAGGCCCCAGCTTCAAATCCGGGCTCCCCCACAGGCTTACAGCACGGGAACTGAGGAGGGATAACAGGGGCACCTGGGGAGCAAAATGTCAGGCTCTCTCACCTCAGATGCTGACCTTGCACTTGCATGGCCCTGAGAGTTACTGCTTTCTTAAGAGTAAGGTGCGCAGGGCACAAAATGAGTTCATGGTAGGAACTCAATGAATATTGGTTGAATGACTAAATGACAATTTCCTAGTCCAGTGTATTCATTGGGGTACATTAGGCTATGCTGAGGTCACAAGTAAACCCCCAAATCTCAGTGGGTTTAACCCAACAAAGGTTTCTTTTTGCTCGTTAATGGTCCAGTGTTGGGCACAAGATGGTCTTCTCCGGCTTGGAGCCACACCCCTGGATCTTCCCTCCTCAGATGTCTGCTCTAAGGCATGGCATTACCTGGTTGCTTGTTTGAATTGAATCAGAATTTGCATTTTAATAAGATCCCCAAGTGTTTTGTATGCACAGTACAGTTTATGTATCACTGGTCTAGACCAGAGGTCTTCAAGGTCACCTTGGAGAAGGGGATGGAGAAGACACACTGGCCTTTCACTGCCTCAGACTGGAAATGATGCTAATCACTTAGGCTCATGTTTTATTGGCCAGGACTAGTCACTTGTCCCCAACTTAACTGCAAGGGGGGCTGGGAAATGTGATCTTTCTGTGGGTACGCAGAAGAGGAAGCAGAAGGAGGGACATGTGACATATTCTTTGCTGTAAGTATCTTGGGATCTGGGCCACATATTTTGGCTTCTCTGGCCCTCAGTTTCTCTGTCTTGTTTTGTTTTGAGGTGGCCTACATGTTCTATGAGACCTGGGCTAGACTGAACACTTTAAGATCTGAGAAATGCATATGAAAAGTGAAACTCGTGAAACATCTAAAGGCCATGAGAAAATGGATGAAGTCAGTTTCAGCCACGCAGCTTGTGCTATTCCTTGCACGTCCCCATCAGGCCAGGCCCTGTGCTGGATGCTGGAGAGGTCGGGGAAGAAGACACCGATGCTGGAGAGCTCACAGTGATGACATTATGTGGTGGGGACAGAGAAGCCCAAAACAGACCCTGACCCAAGCATGGCCAGGAGTGAGCAGGGTCAGTGCTCCCATGGCCGGATGCACCCTTGAGAAGGGACACCTGCACCGGGGGGGATCAAGAGCCATTCAGGTGAAACTCCCAGCTCTGCCACTGGCTTGCTTCTTGGCCGCCTGTAAGTTTCCTCACCTCTCTGGGCCTCTCTCCTGTTTTGGGAATTGGGACCTGTGGCAGAGCCTTTTGGCATTTTGTAACTTTCTATAGATTTATCCATTTCCCCGAAGCTTTCAAATTTATAAGCGTGTAACTGTTCACAATAGTTTTTGAATCACTTGTAATCCCTGTGAAGCCCGTGGCCTTCTCCTCCTATACTCTGTATTTGACAGTACCCCAGCCTTTTCTGTTGCCCTGATCAGCCTTCTGAGGAGTCTGTCATATGGATTTCCCCCTAGGAGCAGTGTTTGGTTCTGTTGCTCTTCCACATTCTTCTGTTCCTCTTTAGTTCATGGTTTGTTCTCAGGTGGTTTTCTCTTATGAGCAGCTGAACCTTATTTTGGCCCTGACAATACCTAGCTGTTCCATATCTTCAGTGAGGTCACCTTCATCAGGAAGGTCCATAGAAGGGGCCCAGCGAGTGGCCATGGCTTGCCCTGGTCTGGGCTCCTGCCCCTGAAAGCAAGGCTCCCTCTCTCCAAGACCGGCTGCCTCCACTCTGCTCTGCCTAGTTCCACCTTAGGGGGGTCTAATGGGGGGGGATTGCTGCCTGCTGCCTGCTCATCTGGTCTGCAAATACCAGGCCCCAGGCACCCCTTATGGTCTCTTCTTCTACACGTTCCCCAGTCTGGGTAGGAGTTCAGAGGTCTGCTCCTGGCTCTGTGATCCCAGGTGCCATGATGAGGACAGCTGGGGAGTTGAACAGTTTAACACTTGGCTTCAGTCTGAGCTGGCAGAGTTCCATGCGCAGAGACCAGCACAGTCCCCACTGAAGAAGGGAGAAATGTAGAGTTCCCAGCACATGCATGTGACCAACTCTGCACATGGCCGCACATACCAGTGTGAGCTGGAAGTTGCTGGCAATGAAGTTGTCCTCATTTGCTGGGTAAGGGGGTTGGCACAGGGGCTGTGCCAAGGGTGCAGCTGGTGAGGCACAGATAAGCCTACTGGGGAGCTGGAGGAAGTCATAATGGAACATGGAAGAAGCTTCGAAATTGGCATGAGAGTTTATTTACAGACATAATATGCCAGGAAAAAGGCACTGAACCTGGCATATGTTAGGTGCTAGATACATATTTATTGCATGAATGAATGAGTGGATTGAGGGGCTCAAGGTCTAATTCCAGCTTTATTGCTGTATATTCGTAGGCAAGTTCTGTGGCCTTGCCTGGCCTTAGTTTCCTCATCTGTAAAGTGGGAGAGGAATGAATGCCCTATTTTCTAGGGTCTCTTGGCTCTGGGAATCTCCACTTTTGTCCCTGGAAGTATTTCTGGAGGGGCAGCTCTGTATTTCCAGAGGGAAGCACGGAGGGAGGGCCCTCAGGAATGCAGGGTTCCAGAATGTCAAGAGGCAGAGGTAGCTCCTATATATTCTGATGTCTGACTAATTACCAGAGTTCAAGAGACCTCACTGAGTTGGAATCAGCTGGTCAAGAGGAACCAGGCACCTGTAGAGATGACTTTGCTCTTGGCCAGATATCCCATGGAGGAGGCAAATAACAGGTTAGGTTACTACCTCCCCAGCGAAGAGCCCCTCAGTCGGTCAGGATATGCAGTCACTATCTGAGTCCCTACAGATGCCATTATCAATCTAATCCACCTATCCACTTGTCTATCAATCCATCTATCCATCCTTCAATCCATGGGCTTTCCCATTCATCTATTCATCTACTGATCCACCCACCCATCATCCATCCACCCACCCACCCATCCATACATCCATTCATTCATTTAAGAAACACTGAATGTAGTGGGCCATGCCCTACTATTAAAGAATCAAAAATAAGGTCTCTGTCCTCAATGAGCTCACAGAGTAGAGGGAAAGATAGAGGCAAGCAGAGACGATTACAGCACAGTTAGCAGCAAATCCCAGGTACTGACGGTGATGAGAGAAGACCTAACCCAGCCTGGGAGGTGGAAGAGGTGACTCTGGAAGCCTTACTGGAGGAGGTGACATCTTGTTGAGTCTTGAAGCAAGAGTAGGAGTTGTCCAGGTGAAAAGGCAATTGAAACAGAGGGACAGAGAGGACAAAGGTCTGAAGACAGCAGGAGAACAGGAGCTGCCTGGGGAACTCTGAGTAGCGGAGTCTAATGAAGCCTGGAGAGCCAGGTGGGAGGTGGGGTGAGGTGAGGCTGCAGAGCCCTGGCTGGGTTAGTTGGGGAGGACATTTGGGGCTAGGGGTGGGAACAGGGACAGAGGCCTTGGGACATCCAGGGACTATCTAGAGATGTAGAAAAGCTCTGGGTCAGGCATCAGTATGCCAGCTTCCTTCTTCCCCTCTACCCCTGACTGACCTTAGGCAAGTCACATCACCTCTCTGGGCTCAGTTCCCCTGCTGTGACATGACAGGGTTCACTTCTGTGGCCTCTTGAGACCCTTCCAGCTCTGAAGGAGTCCCTGAGTCACATGTGGTCAGCAAAACCAATACCCACGTGAACATCTGGGCTGGCCTGAGGAGAGAGTTAATTGTTCCCAGTCCCTGTGTGTGTTAGGGGGGCATGGTTAGGGGACCTTGCTCAGGGGCCGCCCCCGTGGGGCTCCCAGTCATGGGATGCTGAGAAGGGAGTGAGTCACTGGCCAGTCATCAGCTTGGGCCCCAGAATCCCCAGGTGGGAGGAGGGGAGCCCCATTTGTGCTCCTTACTGTCCCACAGCCCCCTCTCAAGACAGCATACCCTTGTTCAGAACAAGATCCCATATGAAACTCTAAACTTAAAAACGGCCCAAAGGAAGTTATTCAGGATGAGGCGGGGAGTTGGGGGGAGGAGGGTCAGCTGGGGCTCTGACTCTGTCCCATCCCAAGGCCCTAAGGGGCCACTTTGGGTCCAAGAGTGCAAATGCCCTCACCCCTCAGGAAGAGAGAGAGAGAGAGTGGGAAGGGGCGGGCCTGAGGTCACTCACTCCTCTCCTCTCTGCTCTGACACTGTCCTCCAGTGCCCCCCCCCCCAGCTTCCCCTCTTCTCTGCAGGGCCTCCCTCTCCCTAGAGGACACTGTGTGTCCAGTGACA
Source organism: Miniopterus natalensis (assembly GCF_054644295.1). NCBI lineage: Eukaryota > Metazoa > Chordata > Mammalia > Chiroptera > Miniopteridae > Miniopterus > Miniopterus natalensis. Next base: position 5,732,150 of record NC_142087.1, read on the forward strand.
ACTCAGACACATCACAGCTTCTCAGTCGCACCCTAGGAGACATGGGATAAAGCTGTGCTCTGCCCAGGGCAAGATGCAGCAGGTTTTGTCTCCATCCCTGGGCCTGTGTCTCTCCAGCTCTACAGTGGGAGGGCCGACGAGAGACTAGAGATAAAGAGCATTCGTGGAGGGTGTGCCATGTGCCATGTGTGTATTTAATCCTACGGCAACCCGCTAAGTGTGGTACCATTTTCATCCTCGCTCCACAGGTGGGGAAGGTGAGGCGTCAGGAAACTAAATGGCTTCTCTGAAGTCACATGGCCAAGAGGAGGCAGAGCTGGGATTTGAACCCAGGCAGCTGGCCCCTGAAGCCCTGCTCTTACCCACTGCACTGTTGCCTCTTAGGCAATGGCCTGCAAACACCTTCCATTTCCTACTGTCTGGGATCCAGACAGGGAGATAGGAGTGGGTCAGAGGGAAGGGAGAGACTCAATTACATCCTGGCTTTGTCACTCACTGTGTGACCTTGGGCAAGTCTCTTTACCTCTCTGGGCCTCAGTTTCCAAGCAGGGTGGTTGTGAGAATTAAATGGCTGGGTCTAGTTGCATTCAGGAGATGGTACACTCGCCATGATGGATATTTCTTCAGTCTCCCCCCCAGAGCCCCCTGCAGCCACTCTCTTTGAGTAGGGAGGAGGTGATGGCCACAGCTGAGACTCCCCTTCCATCTCCAAGCTGTCTGGCTTTCCAGTAGTTGCGTTAACCCCCCAACCTCTCAGAAAGGAGCAGCTGGGTAGGTTCCAGCCATACCCTCCCTCTGGGCTCAGAGCCTAAGCCCTGTCCCCTTAGAGTCAGTTTACCCTCAGATGCCGGTAGGCATGTGGGCAATCCAGGCTGCAGCGAGGGGCTCCTAGGCCAGCTTCCAGGAGCCCAAGTGGGGGCAAGCAGGACAAGGGGGCCCCCATGACCCATCTCACCAGCCCCACCAGCCCCAGAGAAAACACTTTATTACTGGAAGCTCAGCCAGGCAGAGGGGGTGGAAGCGGCCGTGTTAGAGGAAACCGCACAGGGTCAGCCAAACCTCTGCCCTCAAGGCCAGCGGCCCAGGGACTCACCACGAGAGGCTGGCTCACTGGGTGTTTACGTAAATGCTGGCCCTGGAGCTGGCCCAGCTGCTGGGCTGGGATCCCCTGAGGCACCCCAGGCCTCAGAGTGCCAGCTTGGCAGGGGCCTTCAAGAGCTGCAGCTGGGCCTGTTTTTCCTCTACGGCCCACCTGGGGAGTGGAAAGACGAGGAGTCCAGAGGTCAGGGGCATTGCAGATGGGCAAGGTCTTCCTTCCAGGCCTGGGCCTCCCTGAGCCAGGGGACCAAGCCCTTTCTGGACACCCTTGGAAACTGGCATCATCTCAGGAGAGGCATGGGTCAAGTGGAGCCTGGAGCCTGGCAGCCTGGGTTCAAATCCCAGCTGTGCCCCTCACTGGCTATAAAACTTCGGGAAATCTGCTTAACTTTTCTGTTCCTCAGTTTCCCCATATGCAAAATGGGGATGGCGATGACAATATATACTTCACAGGGATATTGATATAATTAAATGTTTCTTATTTGTAACATGCTTAGAATAGTCTTTATCACATACTGGGTGTCTTAAGTGCTTGTTACAGAAATGCTTTCAACTGAGCATCAGGCCATGACCGAGGGGCCGAGCTTATAGAGATAAATTAGATTTAGATTCTGCCCCCACGAGCTTCAAAGTCAAGGTTCCTGCCACACCATGGAGGTGCGGGGTGATCTTCCTAATTATAGTCATAGTGACAACAAATTGGTGAACGTCTGCCTCTCCAGTCTCTCTGGGGCTACATGAATCCCTTCTCTGCTCTATCTCGGAGCTCGGTGTAGAGACCGATACCAAGTGGGTGTTTAAACCTGGCTGTGGAACAAGTATGTGAACACCTGAGCCCTGACCGCGTTGCAGGCACTGAGCCCAGAGCTTCATGAGCCTGGCCTCCTTTCATCTCCTCAGAGCCCGCAGTGGTCTAGGTTGATTCTTTCTTCCTATGTTCAGAGAAGCAACAGGCTCACATAGGCCAGCCCAAGGTCCTATAGCTGGTAAGTGGCAGGTCTGGGATTGAATCCACATCTGTCCAAGTTCAAAGCCTACATTCTTAACACTAAACTTATTGTATAGCCACCCTCAGGCCCGGGGGATTCAGAGTTGTGTCCAGCCCAGCCTGAGAAGATCCAGAAGGATCTTGGGAAAAGAGGGACCCATCTGGGGAAGGCAAAGAGGCAAGGCAAGCCCACTGCACTAGTGTCTGCAACTGGACCTGTTTGTGGAATAGCAAAGACCGTGGTGTGAGGGGCTGAGGTGTGTGAATGGTAGGAGCAGTAGGAGGCAAGGCCGAGGGATGTCTGCAAACGGCCTTGAATGCTCAGAAAAGGTTTAGCTGTCCTGTGGAGTGAGAGCCCCTGGACAGTCCCAAGCAGAGCCTGAATGTGGCCAAATATGCGACCACTCTGGTGGCCAGGATGGAAGGTGCAGGGAAGGAAGTAATAAGTACAAATAACAAACCTCAGCGTTGTTACTGGTGATGAGCTATCTTCCTCCAAAGCAAAACTCACTTGCCTTGCTTTCTACTTCATCCAAAGCAGTGTGTGTGTGTGTGTGTGTGTGTGTGTGTGTGTGTGTGTGTGTGTGTGTGTGTTTGGGATGCGGGTCCTGGGCATGGAGCAGCCAGACTTAGAATCCTTGGAGCCCAGACACGTTGCCTTCCTCCCCACCCCAACCTCAGCCCTAGCCCCTGCAATGACTTCCTTTTGGGTTCACCCCATTTTGGCCACAGCAGCTGCCAGCAGTGGGAGGGAACACAGAAAGTAACAGTGACGGGTCAGATGCCCACAAGGCCCTCAGGAGCCAAGCATTCAGGCCCCAGTTCATCTGAGATTTAGACAAATAGGGATCCAGATCTTGGGCCTGCCATATACTTGGGCCCAAGTTCTCCCTCATTCATAACATAGAAACAATGATAAATGAGAGGGCTACTGTGAGGCTTGATCGAGACCTTGAGTGTGAAGTGTGTAGCACAGCTCTGGTTCAGAGTGAAAGCTCAAGATATACCAGCTCAATGTTGTTATTGCAGCCTGAAGGCAGAAGCCACTGTTGGCCTGGGAAGAACTCAGAAACTGCTTGCTGTGGCCTGGAAATGTCCAGAGGGCATCTGGGCCATCCCCCTGTCCCCAGGTGCCTGGGACCTGACACAGCTCAGGGAAGTCAGTCTGCCTAAATGAGTAGTGGGGCGCCTGCCTTGAGCATCTGTCTGCACCCGTTGGGCAAAAGACTGCAAAAGGCAGAAGGCACAGTGCCCTGGGTTCCATCTTGTGGGTTGCGGGGTTAGACCACCTTGGTTTGCCTCCCCCGTCGTCCCCCCCCCTCCGCCGACTCCAGCCCTCCCTAGCAGCGCATCCTTGGACAAGTTACTTAATGTTTCAGTGCCTCAGTCTCCTCATTTGCAAAATGGGCATAATCATAGTTCCTACCTCACATGGTCAAGGTCAAGATAAAATGAGAGCTGGTGTAAGATGCTCAGCACAGTGCCTGGCTCATGGTAAGCATGTGGTAAATATTAGCAATCACAGTTTTAATGCCGAAACAGAGAGCAGGAGCTTTAGGACAAGGGAAGTAATGAAGTTTATGGTCATTAAATACTGTGATAAGGGGACAAAGAATGACCAGGGTGCAATATGCACTGGTGGAGGAAGTGATGGAGGCCAGTGAGAGACCCCGAGTCAGGGCCCAGCCTACTTGTGAAAATCAGTCAGTAAGAATAATAATAGTAGCAATTACAGCATTTCTCAAAGAGTGAGCACTAAGCATGCGCTAGGCACTGTGCTAACGTGTTTGCACAGAATATCTCATTTCCTTCCTGGGACAGCCCTAAGCAGGACTGGGACTAGGGTGCAGCAGTAAGGTGATCGGGGTGCGTAATTTAAGGAGGCACTCCTCCTCGGGCTCCTGCAAGTGCAGGGACAGCACCTGAGAGCCAGCACCTCCTTAAATGTTGTGCCCTGGGCACCTGGTTTGCTGCACCCTAGTCCCAGATCTGTGAGGTTGGGGTAATAATTACCCCATTTGATAGATGTGAAAACTGAAGCTTCACCAGGTTGAGCACCTGTCCCATGTCACACAGCTCGGAGGAAGAGGCAGACCCTGGGTTTCTCTGATTTTGAAGCCTGGAGCTGTTTTTACCCCAAGGAGCTGCCTCACAGCCTGGGGATGGAAGATTCCTGTCCACCTCCCTGAAGGCCCAGCAACCAGGAGAGCTGCCTAGAACCTCCCTCCTCTCTGGTTGGCCCAGGCGGCTGGGAGAACTGCCCTGCAGGGCGGAGGCCTGGCGATTTCTCCCTACATTCCTGGGGGTTAAGTCTGGGGACCCAGGCTTCCGGCATCAGCCATCACGTTCCCCAGAAGGAATCTCTATTCATAACAAACCCCAAAGGTCACCCGTCTGGGAAGGAGCGTTCTGTCTCCACCCCAGGGCGGGAGAGAGGGCCCCCGCCTTTACCGAGACCACCCTGCTGTCCAGACGGGGATGACCTGCTTTTTCTGGCCAGCCTGTGAACCCCCCTTTCTCCTCTGGGTCTCCTCTGTGGATGGGATAGGACAGGTAGAAAGCAGGATAAATGATCTTCTCAGCAGAAGGGGCCCCTAGAGAGCCCCAGTGCAGCAAATGTGTGGGTTCTGGATCCAATTCCCCTTTCACCACCTCCTAGCTGTGTGGCCTCAGGCAAGTTACTTTACCTTTGTGTGCCTCAGTTTCCTCTTCTGTAAAATGGGGATAATAATAATACCTCCTGCACAAGGTTGCCATGAGGATTAAATGAGATCCATACGTTCTCATTTATTGAAGGCCTACCAGCTTCCAGGCAGTGAGTAATAAGCACCGAGTAAAAGAGACAAAGCTCTCTACCTTCAAGTTTTAAAAGAGAAATATTGTGGCAAATATTGTTTACTTTAGAAAATGCTGGCACCAAAAAAAATGAAACAAATATAGTAAAACGTTAACAGTTGTTAAATCAAGGAGATGGGCAAATGGCAAATGGTCGTTCATTATGTGTTTTCTATGCTTTTCCATATGTTTGAAATATTTTATAGATGAAAGAAAGGAAGGCAGAAACAGAGGGAAGGAGGCGAGAAGGAGGAAGGAGGGAAGGGAGGGAGGGAGGGAGGGAGGGAGGGAGGGAGGGAGGGAGGGAGGGAGGGAGGGAGGGAGGGAGGAATCTCTGTCCTTTGGGAACATGTGAGGCAATAGGCAATAAATAAGTACAGCTTGCAGCATATGGGTTGATGCTAAGTACTTTGGAGAAAGACAAAGAAGAGGCATCAGAGATGCCTGGGGTGTGGGGGGAGTTCCATTTTAAACCGAGTGGTCAGGGTGGCCCCCGGGCCCCTGTCCAACCTTCCACCCAATGAAGAGTCATGGCAAAAGCCCCGAATCCAAGACTCAGGATTTTGAAATCTTAGAATTATGTGTGGCAGGTACAAATTTCAGTTCAAAATTCAGATGATTGGAGAAGGTAATCTATTTTGAATTAATTTTTATTATGATACTTCGCTTCCTACGTGGGAAGAAAGTTAACCTTGATCAGTTTGGTTGTTTTCCCCCATCTTCCCTCCGCCCCTCTCACACACACACACACCCACACACACTTTCCCCGTGGTTGTGTTTAAGTGTGAGGTTGCTCAGGCTCTCCTTGGCTCAGACACACAGTGATCATTTCATCTCTCCAGTCCTTCCCCCTACTTTCTGCTTTTGGATTCTTCAAAGCTCTCGGGGTCACATCGACCCACAGAATTAAAATGATATTCACACAGCTTTTTCTCTGGCTCTCTTCCCAGCCTTTTTATTTGGGAGGAAGTAGAGAGGAGAGGGGGAAGATGTGCATCTATCAGGTTGGGCTAGGTTAGGGTGCAGTAACAACCACCCCCAAACCTTGCTGCTCGTGAGGTCAGCCACAGGCCCACTCCATGTCTCCTCACCCCAGGATCCAGGCTGCTGGAGCAGCCACCACCCAAATGTGTACAGCAAGGGGACAGAAAAAGCATCAAATCACCCCTTTCTCTGACTCATTAGGAATTAATATGCCCCAAGTCCCTTCCGGAATGTTTTTTTTGGAATGAAACAGAGCTTTTGAAACCTAAAAACTGGTTCTCTGCTTTTACTGAAACATCCCCTCCCTGCGTCAGTAGATGTTCCCTGGTCTACCTGTCTGGATAGGAACAGAAAACACCAAGGGGAAAAACGTGGCGGGCTCAGATCCCTAGAGTCTGAGTGTCCTGCAATTTTAGGTTGGAGCTGAGAAAATGGGATGGGAGACACTGACAGTCACAGTTTTTCAAAATCAAAATGTCTTGGAATCCAGTGGCACTTCCCATGCAGGAGTTGCCTCTGTCACCTTCTTCGCAGGTGGCCATCAGCCTTGGCTGGTACCCGCCAGGGCCAAGGAGGTCATCACATGCCAAGGCAGCCTCCCCCACTATGGGTCAGCTCAAATCATTCAAAAGTTCTGCTTTATACAGGGAGCCAGCCCTTTCTCTCTCTGGACCTTCCACTACCATTTTTTTCCTGGGAGAGCAAGGGTGCAACCATCACCAGGACCACCCTGGAGACAGGCTGAACTGGCAGCCAGCTTCAGGGAATGAGTCCAGGAGACCCTGAACAGCCCTGAGAATCAAATGCATTATTACTCTGATAGGTGCAACTCTACTGTAATAGTCTCTGGATCCCCATTAGGGAGGCTTATAAATTGAGGAAAAAATAAAGGCTTGGACTCAGGTCTGGGTTCAAATGCTGACATCTTGACCTTTTCTGGAGACAAGTCTTGTCATCTCTCTGAGCCACAGTTTCTCCATCTGTCCAGTAGTAACAACACCACCTCCCACGCAGGACTGCTGTGGGAATCCAATGGAATAATAGAACTAAATGCCTGATGCAGTACCTGGCACGTAGTAAGTGCTCACCTAGACCTGGGTTCAAACCCAGGCTGTTGCTTATTATTTGTATGTCCTTGGGCCTCACTTTCTTGAACTTCAGATTCCCACTCAGGGAGGTTACTATTGCTCATATCCCACAGGGCCTGGTCAGGACTTTTTAAGCTCATGTTTACTGATAATGTGCTAAACTCTTTACCTGAACTGGACAGTTAATCCTCTACCTATTAGGTAGAATATTTATAGGCACCCCAGTGTTAGTAATGGAGAAACTGTGGCACAGAGAGGTCGAATGACTTGTTCAAGATCACAGGGCTGGTGAGGTGATGGAGCCAAGATTTGAATTCAGGTATTTTGCCCCTACATAGATACTATGTCAAGGGCCTGGCACATAGTAGGTGCTCATTTTGTGTTTTAACTGCTGCACCTTCCTCTGCCCCTCCCTGCAAATAAGCACAGAGTAGGCCTGCCTCTGCTATTTTCAGCATTCATTCCTGAGTGTCAATCAGTTAGGAGGTTTCAGGCTGCAAGGAACAGAATATCCTGACACTCCTGACTTCAGCAATAGGGACCTACGTGGTCAAGAAACCTGAGGTTGGGTAGTTCCAGAATTGGTTAATTCGGAGGCTCAGTGATGCCATCCAGGACCCAGATTGCAGCTCCAGCCTCCTCAGTGTGTTGGCTTTAGCCCTCAGGCTTGGCCACCTCATGGTCTCAACAGGGCTGCCAAAGTTTCAGACATCACATCTTCACACAACCGCTTAAAGGGGAAGGAGAGGGGAACATCTCCCTACACAGCTTTTTAAATCAAGGCAAGCTCTTCTCAGACCCCTCCAGCAGACTCAATGTCTCCTTGGCCAGCACTAGGTCACATTCTTGTGGAAGACTGTCGCTGCTCATCAGTCCTCCGGGTACACAGCTGGGCCGCATGCCCCAGCCTCCTGTGCAGTTAGATGTGGCCACGTGACTGAGTTCAGGCCAATTGAATGTGAGCAAAATTAATTGCACCGTTTTCAGGTCTGACCTATAAAAACCTTCTACCCACAATTTTTGCTGCCTATCTTCCTGCTGAATGGAGAGGATTCAGAGAAGGAGGAAGGCAGAGTCACTATAAGGCTACAGAAAGAAGAGCCCTCCTGCCAAAACTTCTTGTCCTGCAGTGTGAGAAAGAACCACGCGCCTGTGGTGTGCAGCCACTGAAATCTTGGAGTTATATGTTACAGCAGCTAGCAAGACTTAAGCCAGTACACACCCATCCCTAAAACCAGGCAAGGGGACTGGAGAACCTCGAGTGGCTTAGGACCTGGGGCTGGGGAAGAGATTTCTGCCCCCCACCCCTACCCCAAAACAAGAGCACAGGCGGCTAAAGGGAAGGATAAGGGCGGCAAGGGGAGTGAGCAATGGGTTTGGGTCTTGAGCCGGATCTAAGGCGACAGGAGGATTGGGCTTAGGGAGACAGCTGCGTTCCCCATGCGGCGGGGTCAGAGGGTCGCATCCAGGGAGGGGAAGGGCTTCTGTAGACAGCTGTCAGTGCGGTCACCAGTCCCACAGGGCACCCAGGGCCTTTGTTGGCGAGGCCCTCTGGACCACACCCCATGTATCATCCTATGAATGGTAGAGAATCAGGCAACTCTTGAGTCATAACATATGAATCCACTCAAGGAGTCTGAGGTCCTTAGAAGCATGTGTCTGGGACTCTTAGCATGTGGAATCTCAGGAGCCAAAGGTCCTGGGGCCTGCTGGGTGTGCAGGGTTGTTCAGGCTGCTTCTCTCTCCTCTGCTTGGGGAGGGAAATTTGCATGGTTGATAGAGCCAAACTTCAGCATCTCAATTCCGTAACTTCCTAGTCTGGTCAGCTGGACGGTTGAGCTCACCTCCCTGAACCGAAGTGTTTTTATCTGCAAAATGGGGGAGGAAAATTAATTCCTTCAACATGGGTGAAGATGAAATGAAATAAGCAACATAGAGTGTTAAGCCGAGGAGCTTGAACCCAGTGAGTGCTCCTGAAATGCTGGCTGCCCTGATTATCACTGGTGGAGGGGGGACCACATTTAGAGTCTGCCACCACCCCCTCCCCATCCCACATCTCCAAGCTTAGGTTTGGCATGGGCCTGTGCACTCCTAAAGCTTTCTCTTTCCCAGAGCAGACGTATGGGACAGAAGTCTGCCCTGGCAGGGCGGGTCCGAGCCCAGACTCCTCCTCTTGCCAGCATGCCACCATCTGCTCCAAGCCTCAGTTTTTCTCCCTGCACAATGGGTACAATTGGCTCCCCCATCTCTACCTTACAGAGTTGTAACAGAATTCAGGAGAAGCAGCAGATCTTTGTGCTTCAGTAGACAGATTCCACAACCACCCTGCCCTGGGTTCAAATACAGCCCTGACCTCTGCTCATTTTGTGACCTTGAAAATGTTAGTGAATTAAGGTTTGGGGGCTTTCAAAGGGGATGACACTGGTTCCTAGCTCATAGGAGGGATGGAATGTGACCAGATGGGAAGTGCTCAGCTCTAAGCCTGTGACTTAGAAAGGGCTCAGTTAATAGGAGCAACTATTATTATCATCAGTACCTCAAGATTTTGGAAGCATAGAGAGGACTCTGAGTTGAAAGGTTCTTAGGTCAGTCTCTATGAGATACCAAAGAGGAAAGTTCCACTTCACCTTGAGGCCATTGGGTTTCCTGATTCCTCCTGCCTCAAATTGATACCCTCTTCCTAGAACTGGAACCATGTGGGAGGCAGTGTGGTGCAGGGCTAGGGGTCTAGACTTTCAAATTCTAGCCCATCTTTCGCCTGCTCTCTGGCTGTGTGACCCTGGGCAAGTACATCACCCTTTCTGAGCCTCCTTGACAATCGTGTGGGATGATGGGACTGCAGGCTATCCCCTAAGGACCCATATGCTTATGACTTTCATGGACCCCTTCCTCACAACAGCCAGTGGCCAAGGGAAGAGGGTGTGGCTCCCTCAGGGGCTCAGGGTCGGGGTTACTGCTCTGTGTGGAATCTGGTCTCTGCTGCCCAGAACTGCCTCTCCTGATGCCTGGAATTCCACCATTAGTGACTCATGCCTTTGGGAAATCATTGCCCTCACCCCACTGAGTAATAACAACAACAATCCCTCGTGGCTTCTCTCTGCTGAGAGTTCATATGGGCAGTCTCACTTGGTCTCACTGCGCTGCTGTGAAGTAAGCAGTGACCCGGAGGAAAGTTCAGATCAGATGTGGAAAGTGATGTGCCCAAAGCTCCGCAGGAGTTAGCGGTCGAGTCTGGAGACCTGGGCTCCTGGCTTCTTGGTCAGGGCCTTTTCCTCCATCAGCCGTGTTTAAAAATGCCGTCCAGGGTATTTGCACACCCACGTTCATAGCATCCAAAAGGTGGAAGCCACCCTGGTGTCCATGGATGGATGAATGGATAAGCAAAGTGTGCTACTTATTTGTATACAATGGGATATTATTCAGACTTCAAAAGGACGGGAATTCTGGTGTACGCTGCCACATGGATGAACCTTGAGGACATTATCCTGAGTGAAATAAGCCAGACACAAAAAGACGAATGCTGAATGATTCCCTCATAAGAGCTACCTAGAGTAGTCAGAGTCACAGAGACAAGTAGAAGGTGGTTGCCGGGGGAGGGGAATGGGGAGTTGTTTAATGGGTACAGGGTTTCAGTTCAGCAAGTTGAAGGTGGAAATAATGTGAATGTCCTAATGCCATTGAACTACATTTTACAATGTTAAGATGGCAAATTTTATGTTATGTGTATTTTGCCAAAATTTAAAAAAAAATTTTAAATGCTGCTTCTAAGAGGAAGATGGTAAATCCTAACCTTTTAAAGGACATGTAACTTAGTTTGTCATTATGCTTTGTATCAGTCAGGGTGCAGGCTAGGTCATGCTGCTGTAACAAACAACCCCAAAGTCTAGCTCCTGAGTCAAGCATGTAACCACTGCACCATACGGCCTCTCACTCTAAACCTCGTACCCCCTGGAACATTCTTCTTTGCTGTCCTTAACCCCTGCCTGCTCTGTCTACACTCCCAAACCCAGGCTAAGGTCATGAAATCAGTCAGATTTGCCCGGCTGGGTTGAGCATCAACCTAGGATCCAGGAGATCGAGGTTCGATTCCCCGTCAGGGCACATGCCCGGGTTGAGGGCTCGATCAATGACTCTCTCATTATTGGTGTTTCTATCTCTCTCTCCCTCTCCTTTCCTCTCTTTGAAATCAATAAAGATATATATATAAATCAGTCAGATTCACCGTTGGCTGGCTGTGGGCACACAGCCTCTCTGAGCCTCAGTTTACTTATCTGGGAAGTGGGGGCAATAACAGAATGTATCTTGAGGGGAGAATTCAAGTGGCATGGAAAACATTAGCATGGCTAAGGCAAGCTGTCAAGGCCATGGGTATATTTGAGCCTCATATACAGTTTGGCAGCCAGGCAGGAATGGGGTGGGCTTCAGTCTCCTGCTAGCCAGGCCCTCAGCTTGAAGAAATACATACCATGAGAAAGACCTCTTCCCAGCCAGCCTCGCATCAGGGCTGGGGAGTGGGTGGGAAGGGAGCCAGAGGCTGCAGAGGCAGTCATCTGGAGCCTGAAATATTTTTCTCCCCAGGAATCTCTTTTCAATCTCTCATTCTATTTCTTTTTCAAATCCTTTCTGCCAAGGAACAAGCACGTAAGTGAGTGTCAGCTCCTAGCTCAGCCGACATCCCTCCCTTTGGGAATTTCTGCTTTAAATACTCGGCACAGGACCCTTCCAAATACCACGTGTTCTGGCCTCCACACCTTTGCACGTGCTGTTTTCCTCCCCGCCGTGCCACACCCTAGCTCCTGGGTCTCTTTCTATTCTGCTCATCAGCTGCCAAGGTCCGCCACAGGGCCCTCTCCTGTGCAGCCCGTCTGATCACTTCCCCCGCCCCTGTTAACACAACCCTTAAGATCTCCCCAGGCCTGGGTGCATGTCTTGAATTCGTGTTTCCCCTAGTTGTTAACACTTCCGAGGGCAGAGACAACGTCATCCATTTCTTTGCAAAGTCTGGGATTTTATGAAGAGTGCTTCCATCACCACAACATCAACAGGAAGAGATGATTATTGTTATATCCCCATCTTACAGATGAGAGCATGGAGGTCCTGAGAGTGGAGGTGAGTGGTCTCATAGCTGGGGAATCAGGGCCTCTGCCCACAAGGTCCTTGCTCTCGCTGAGCTGCCCTGCTGGGCTGAGCACACAGTAGGCGTGTGCCTACTGGGCAAGTGTGACAGAGCCTGGCCACCCTTTCCTCTGCTTCCTGGACGCACAGCTAGTCTGCATTTCCAAGCCTCCCTGGTGAGGGAAGCAAGGCCTTTTGATAGACTGAGCTTAACAAGAGACAGATTGGCACAGCGGTTGCCAGGGCCTGGGAGAAGGAGGGGATGGGGAGCTTTGGTTGAATGGGTGCAGAGTTTCCGTTGGGGATGATGAAAAGTTCTGGAGATGGATTGTGGTGGTGGTTGCACAGCAATGTGAATGTGCCGAATGCCACTGATTTGTAAAGTTAAACGTGGTTAAAATGATGAATTTGATGTTGTGTGTTTCACCACAATAAAAAATATAATACAAGCCACAAGTGCAAACCACATATGTAATTTAAAATTTTCTAGCAGACACATTTCAAAAAGTAAAAAGAAACAGGTGGAATTAACTTTTAAAATTATTTAACCCAATAGATGGGAAATATTATTTTAGCACATCATCAATATAAAAAAGTTATGAAGGAGTTATTTTGCTTTTTCCCCCCATACTAACAACATCTGGTATATCTTTTACACTTACAGCACATCTCAACTCAGACTGGCCACATTTCAAGTGCTCAGTACCACATGTGGCTCGTGGCTTTCATATTAAATAGAGCGGGTCTAGTACAAGTCTCTCAGTTAATGTACTGTACGTTTCTGCTGGATGCCCGTGCATTTGTAATTTTGATAGATATTACCAGATTGCCGCCCGTAGGTGCTAATCCCACCAGCAATGTATGAGGGTGGCTTTCCCCATATCCTCACCTGTGTAACTGGCCATTTGGTGGATTAAAAAGTGCCTGCTCACTGGGCATTTGATACAGTTTTCTCTTGTATGAGTGAGCTCTTTTTATATGTTAAAAGGCATTGTGTTTCCTTTTCTGTGAACCATCAGCTCAGCTCATTTAAGGACTGTGTTTAATATTTCTCTGCATACCTTTCCATGCTCTCCAGGCCCCACCAGGACCTGGGACTGAGGCCAGATTTTTCAGAATCATGCAGTACTGGGTAGCTGGCTGTTGCCAGCAGCGAGAATGCTGTCAGCCAGAGTTCTGGGAACCAGAGCCGACCTTTGAGGGCTTAACTCCCTCTGCTGTCCAGGCTGAGCTTCTCCACTCCGACTTGGGCCAGAAGAAGAGGCCAGACTGGGGACAAAGGGGGCTGCCTGTGGAGTCTGGGTTTAACCTAAACCTCTCCCCCAGCCTCTCCCCCACACTGGGCTGGTAGTGTTGAGCGAATCCAGGCTGAACACCCACAAAGACATTTGGATCCTCCCAGCCTGGACTCTCCCTCCCAGGAAACTGCAGACATCCTGGAAGGGGCTTTCTGGAGACGTTTCTCCCCAAAGAGCACCCCGATGGAGGGCACCCGTGTGATTGCATCACCCGAGCACCAGCTCTTTGGTGGTGCTGGGTGAGGACAGTTTTATCTGAGCCAGTCTGGCACCCGTGCCATAGAGCCCTGTCCTCTTATCTGACATTCAACTCTTGCTTAATTGACAATTACACTCAAATCCTTCTTCTGCTCTAAAACCTCCCATGGCTCCCCATTGCCCGCCAAATAAGTCCAGATTTCCCACCCTGGCATTCAAGACCATCCATAGTCTAAGGCTGGTCTGTCTATGGAGGGCACTCCTAGACTGCATAAGAAGCACTCACTAAAATCCCGCCCTCCCTTCAGATTGAACTAAATGCCATTTCATTCATGCATTTTTCTATCATTTATTCATTTAACACCATTTATTAAACACATTATTTATTTATGTATTTATACATATTTATCACCCATTATATGAAGACATTATTCTAGACCCTGGAATAGAGACAGTGATCATAAGCAATGCAACTAAAATGTTTTAATTTGTAAATTTTATAAAACATGACCACGTGATTGCACTGTAGGGTCCCTCCAAAGGTCTTGGACGGGACATGCGAGTGAGGTATCCTGAAGCTTCATCAGCCTCAGAGTAAATCCACCTTTATGTCCAACCACACAGGTCGGTCTCCGAGCGCAGGAAGCCTTCCTAGGTGATGCTTCCTCCTCTGAGCTCCAAGGGCTTGACTCCTGGCTCTGCCATGGAAAATCATTTTCCCAAGTCTCCCAGATTATTTTTATCAAGTGGGAACAATGATTTCTACCTGAGAGACTTATTGCAGGAATTATATTAGATCAGGTGTAAAAGTGCCTGCACATGGTAAGTGCTCCTGGAGAGGAAATCCTCATTCGCAGCGGAGCAGCTGACTTCAACCCTGCCTCCCGCTCCCTTAGGGACCTAGAGGTTTTTCTCCTTTTACCCACTAGAGGGCACCAGAAATCACAAACTTGACATCCACTGCTCTGCACCCTGGAGAAGCAGGCTTCCCAAGCTCCCCAGGGTAAGAATGAAGGGTTTCTGGGGCTCAAATGAGACCCCACCAAGGCAAGCCAAGAGCCTGGTAGGTATCCTGTGTTCCTAGGCCTGGCTGTCAGTGGTGGGGGCAGGCTGCGATGGATAGAAAGTAGCCATGTCATCATGCCCAAAGCCCCCCTGTTCATCCCTCCATGCACTCCACAGCCCAAAAGAGTGGGCAAAAGTGCTCTTGACTTCTGGAGCTAGCTCTCTGCATTTCTGTCTGTGTGACCTTTAGCAAGTGACTTGACCTCTCTGAGCCTCAGCTGGAACTGTTACTGGTCCCAAAAAAGGGAAAAGCTCCTATATGCAGAGGGATGGCCATGATTACTTGCGTTGCTTTCCATCAAGTGAATATGCTAAAGTATAATTAGCTCTTTTTCTGCGATCACAAATGTAATGTATTGATTAGTCCAAATGTTTTGTCGAGTGCCTTACCATGAGCCAAGCCCTGAGCTGGTTTATGAGACTGGCAAAAATGAAGCTAGTAGTTTTGTTAGGGGTGGTGGGATTCTGGGTGGTAGATTTACCCTACTTCAGCTCCCCCCATTCTCTCTATAATATTGGTGCATTGACTTTACAATGGTAGAAATGGAACAAAGGGAGGAACATTAATTGGGCACCTACTATGTACCAGATGTATTACTTCATCCTTCCTCTGACTCTGGGCTCCATGCAATCAGGACTGCTGGCTTACTCACCACTGTATTCTCTGTGCCTAAGACCATGGCTGGCACATAATAGGTCCTCAATAGAGACTTCTTTAGTGATCAAGAATGATTTGTGCAAAGTTTACAAATGAGGAACTGAGGTTCAGAGTTGTGTGACTCGTCCAAGATAACCCAGGTAGTGGGATGCAGGACCAGGATCCTGAAGTTCTTTTTACTCAGTGCCTGTCCCTCCTCCCCACAGCCCCATAGCCCCTTTGCTCAAAGCATCTTATTTTACAAATACATACTTATGTAGTACTTGTTAAGCAGCAACCCTGAGAGGTGTTAGAATTTTTCTTTTTACAGATGGTAAGACTGAGGCACCAATCAGTTAACTAACTTGTCCAGATCACACTGAGTAAATGGTAGAACCAGGATTCTAATCCAGTCTGTCTGTCCCTAAATGCTTGCTGTTGACCACTGGGCCATTCTGCCTCCTCAAGGGGCTGAGGGGTGTGAATCTTCTCAATCCCCTGGGGGCCCCTGGAGGATCTGGATCATGCCATCTTTTGAACAGACCCTGGAGCCCCTGGCACAGAGTTGGGTGTGCTGTGTGTGCTCAGTTCAGGCCACTGGCTGGGGGTCTGCCCAGCAGATGAAGCCCCTTAGTTGCTGTTGCCCCATTTGGAAGTTAGCGAGTGGCCCTGGGATTTTAGTGCAAGGTCATCTCTGCCCTTTGAGCCTATAGCCACCTGTTTACGCCTGTAAACTGTGCTTTGAGGGTGCAGGGAGGAGGCAAGAGTTGGACTTTTCCCCTTTATCTGCACCCTTTTCCTCACTCTTACATGTATGTCCCAAAGTGTATGGCCTGTGTGCACATGGGTATATATGTGCATGTAGCCCATGTGGGCACACATGTTCTCATACACACATGTGTGGAAATGAGCAGTTCTGTATGTGAGTGCACATGTGTCTGGCTGTGGCATGTGCGGTTCTGTGTGTGTCCGACAGTGCAGATGTGGACCTGGGTGTGAACATGAGTTTATATACAGCTCTGCACGTGTGTGAGTAACATGGAAAGACAGACCACCAAAGCAGAAGGGCATTTCCTTGCCTAGCCTCAGTTTCCTCATCTATAAAATGGGAACAGTAATGGTACCTACCCGGTGGAACAGTGCCAGGCACACAGTAAGTGCCATAACATTAGCTACTATTATTATTACCCTCCCAGGAGTAGTGTGGAGATCCCATGGAATGATAGCTTTGAGGGTCTGGCTCAAGAAAAGTTTCTTCTGTCATCCTCAGATCAATAATTTTTCCTTCTTCCCCTCAGTTTTATCATTGCCGAGGCAACAGAACAACAATAGAGAGCGTCTGGGAAATAGAGGTGGGGAAGGGTGGGTATCTGTCACCCAGAGCGCCTTGTGAACCTTGTCCATAAGTAAGCTAGCGCAGGACTTAGCTCCAGGGTGGTGCCCAAAACACAGCTGGACAGGTAAATAAACAATTTTTTTCACCTTAGATGACTAAGCTGAGTATTTTTTTTTAATGTATCTTTATTGTTGAGGGTATCACAGATGCCCTCTCTTCCCCCCCATTGCCCCCTCCACCCCGAGTGTCTTTTTATTCTGCTTTTGTTCACTTACCATGGGCACTTTCCATGCAACAACCCATTTAGAATTATTAGAGATGTTAGAAGATGAGAAACTTCTCAATGCTCCCAAACTGAGAGGTAGTTCATTTGCTTACGCAAGAGCCATTTTAAGAAATGTGAGTCAGGGATCGACGTCTTTTTTCATATAAGTCTTTTCTTTCTTTGGGACAAGTTAGTGTTTCCGTATTGAGAATGGGGTGTCCTGGGATTTATCTGTCCCTGGACATAAAGTGATTTCATTTAAAAAATGAAGACAGCCCTAGCCAGTTTGGCTCAGTGGTTAGAGTGTTGGCCTGTGGACTGAAGGGTCCCGGGTTTGATTCCAGCCAAGGGCATGTACCTCAGTTGCAGGCCCCACTCCAGTTGGGGTGCGTAACGGGAGGAAGCCAGTTGATGTGTCTCTCTCACATCGATGTTTCTCTCTCTCTCTCTGACCCCCCCCCCCTTCCACTCTCTGAAAAGCAGTGGAAAAAATATCCTCAGGTGGGGATTAAAAAAAAAAAAAAAAATGAAGACATTAGCCGTCAAGGAAATCCAACTCAAAACCACAGTGAGATACCTCTACACACCCACCCTCCCCAGTCCCTTGGGCTTCCCCCAAGGCTTGTGTTCTTGCTTATTTGCTGATATCAATCAAGAAGACTAACCAGCTTTTTATGGTCAAGGAACTCTGGAATGAGCATGCATTTCGCCCTCGGGCCCCTTGCTTTAAGGGGTTAGGTGCAGAACGTCCGGCCCTCAGGCCATATGAGGCCGGCGAAATCATTTGGTCTGACCCTGCCAAGGCAACGCAGGCGGAACTCGAAGTTCAATAAATCTAGGAGGCTTTTTCATAGCTAATTTTTGATAGGTTGATAATTTTATATGGCCCATATATGATGTTGTAAATATTGAAATGTCCCTTGGCAGAAAAAAGGTTCCCCACCCCTGGGTTAGGGGCATACCTTTTTCTTGGGCCAGGCAAGGGCCAGCCTCACACCCATGAGAACAAGGGGAGTAAGGGGTTCTGCATGTACTGGGTGCCAGGCACTGTGGTTGACTTTTCTACATGCTTCTTTTGTTTCCCACAGCCCTGTAAAATAGGAGCCATTATCCCCATTTCTTGGAGATGGAGACTGAGGCTCGGCCAGGACAAACCTGAGCCCACAGACACTAAATGGTAAAGCTTGGAAGGAACAGTCCAGTCAGGGCTTCTGACTCTGTCCATTGCTCTCCTAATTAGTCCTTATGCCCAGAACCCTGCCCCCACTCACCCCCAGAAGTCACTCTTTTCATTAAGGAGTTCTCTTCTGTTAAAATGTAGCACACTGGCAAATGATTCTCAAATTTAGATTTTAAAATTGAACACTATTTTCTACCCAGGGATAAAAACAACTGTGAGCTTGTCAAGGGAAGGAATGAGGGTGTTTTTGCTTTTGCTTCCCCCATGTCCCCGCCGCCTATCGCAGGGCCTGGTAGGGGTTCAATAGATGTTTGTCGAACGGCTGTGTGGATGCTCAAGTGGACAAGAGCAGCTGCCTCACCAATCCTTGGCCTGTTCCTGTAGGATCATAGCTCATTTGGGCAAGATGAGACCACCTAACCTAAGAAGGTTTGTTTAATCCAGGCAATGTCTTTTTAAATTTTTAATTACTTGCCATTATTTAAAAATTAGAAGGTGTCACATAAAATCCAGGCTTCCAGCTTGTGGCAGAGACTGTCATCGAAAGCCTACCTCTCACCAAACCCTTTCCTTTCCAAAACATAGTTAGACCACACACACGCACACATATATATGCACATTTTATTGGTTTTAGAGGGGAGGTTGGGGGAGAGAGAAACATCAATTTGTTGTTCCACGTATTTGTGCGCTCATTGGTTGATTGCTGTGTGTGCCCTGGCTGGGGATGGAATGGGCAACCTTGGTGAATCTGGAGGGCGCTACCCAGCCAGGGTCCAGCTGGACTGTTTTCCAGCCTCCCTCGTAGTCAGCTGGAACCACATGACCACATTCTAGCCAGTGAAACGTGCAGAGAGGTAATAATGCACCACTTCCCGGCAGGTCCCCAGAACCTCCCTCCAACCCTCCGCACGCTCTTCCCTGTGTGCTGGCCAGATGCAGGTCAGGAAAGGACTCCTGGGCCCTAGGAGATGGCAGAACTACCAGGCGGGAGGAGTGGCTGCCCGGGGTAGCGTGGAGCCCCTGCTGCCCAGGAACTGGGAGTATGAACCTTTGGGTATTAAGGGGCTGAGCTGCTGGGCCGTTTGTTACAGCAACCTGATGAACACAGCTTCTCTTGGAAAACCAGAACTGGGTAACACTGGACTCGGTGTTCCACGTGGCAACAATGAACTTGTAATTTTTGACTGCTGCCCCTTTAGCAAGGATGGCACTTGCTAGTTCTCCTGATCTCTGGCCTCAACCTGCCTGGCTCCTAGAGTTATTTGATTTTTCGGCTCCTGATCAAATTCTATCTTTCCCTTAAACATATGAGGAAATTGAGGCACAGACAGGACAAGGGACCAGCTCAAGGTCACAGCGTGTTGGGGGAGCGAAGCTGAAACTTGGACTAGAGTCTCCTAACTCCTATCCCAGGGTCCTTTCTCAGGAACTTTCTTACCTGGGAGCAGAGAGGAGGTTTGATTAGGAAGAGAGAAAAGGAGATTCCAGTGTCTAGGGCTCTCTTGGGGTGGAGTGGAAGCTAAGTAGCCAAAAGGAGAAGGGGATGTTGCCCTGTCCAGCGTGGCTCAGTTGGCTGGGCGTCGTTCCATGCACCAAAAGGTTGTCGGTTCGATTCCCAGTCAGGGCACATGCCAGGGTTTCCAGCTCAGTCCCTGGGAGGGGGCGTGCAGGAGACATCTGACCAATGTTGCACCCTCACATCCATGTTTCTCTCTCTCTCAAAGAAAAATCAATAAACTAATCTTAAAAAAAGAGAGAGAAAGAGAGAAGGGGCACCCTGATGGTGAAAGGTGAACAGCAGAGGAGGGGGGAAGCCATGACTTTTGGATTCCATCATTTGCACAACCTAAGCTGCCTCCCCAAGGCACAGCGCCACAGAGGCCCATGTCCTTGACTGCAAAGCTCCAGTGACAAAAAACAGGAACCAGTTTTCCAATTTTCCCTCCAGACAATCAAATCCTGAAAGAAATGTACTTGTGAAATAATCCAATGACGAGGTCACTGCACCAGGAAAGTCCCTGTGGGAGGACTGGAGGGAGCTCTGTGAGGTGTGGAGGTGGGTTCTAGGTGAGCCCTTTCCCCATGGTTGTGCTCGGGGGCTTCTCCTCCGCCTCACAGAGCCACTATAACTCCTTAATACCTCGAGCAACCACCATACATTTCCTGGAAGGCTCAGAAAATACACACTCCAACTAAGGACGCATTCAGATCCCCGCCTACACTCTTTTTTGTAAGTGCAGTTTATTTGTAGACGCCCAGGGGCTCCTGAGAAGCCATGAACCCCTCTTTGGCTCCACTATCTCATCTGCCCAGACAAGACCACTACCTGGAACACACAGCAACTTTCCCAGAAACACGGCTTGCTCAGCCCTTCTCCACAGCTTATGTGCCCTTCCCCCCTTGGGGATTCCTGGCTCCCCCAGCTCAGACTGGGAAAGACTCTTGGAGACTTGAATTTGCAACCACTCCTCTCCCAACCACTTCCTCCACCCTCCCCACCACCATTGCCACCATCACCACATTGAAAGGAACAGGAAGATAGCACTTAACTAAAGGCATGTGTAGAGAAAGAAGAGATTATCTCCCCAGTCTTCTTCAAAGGCTGTTCAGAGCTGTCAGTGCAGAAAGGCCCCACTAGAAAATTCCATGAAACTGCAGGCCCTCGGGCCCAAAAGTTCTGAGTTGTCCTCTAGAAGTGACTCCTGGTGCCTCTCCCTCCTAGGAGCACGCCATGCCTTTCTTTCCTCTCAGGTGTGCGTCTCCTAAATTCTAAGGGTCCCCACAAGACTTGCAACCAGGGGAGCAATGGGCAGCAGCAGCTTGTCCCAGTCTAAGCCCCTGAACCTGTCTCCAAGGCCCCCTTTTCTCTGACTCCCCAGTGAGCTGTCAGCAGCTCTGTCCTGCTGCTGCTTCTGCCCTATCCCTTCCTTGTTTACTGTCCCCAGCTTAATAAACATGCTCTCAGAAATAAAATAAAAAAATAAGGAGTGATTCCATGGCAGTTACACAAGATGTGCAAGAAATAATAACAGCGAACCCTCACGCAGGTCTAAAACACTGCCCCACACTTCTGAGGCCAAAACATTCTGAACAAAATATTTCTGTTTAGCACTGAAACTCACTTGATGGCTTGAAACCTAACTTGAGCAGATGTATGAATATTCATTCATTATTCTCTGCAGAAATATGAATGAGTCTAGTTATGGGCGGCTAACCGAGACCCTACTACCATGTTATTTAACATACGGCATGTGCTTTCTAAAATCTCCAAATTCTCAAAATCCCACAAGAGCCCTGAGACACCGACTGGGGTTTTAGATAAGCAGTTGTAGCCTGAATATATTCTAAGTGCTTTACATCTGTTATTGCAATCCTTACAATAACCCTCTGGGGTAGAACTTATTGTTCTTCTTCCCATTTTATAGATAAGGGAACTGAGGCAGAAAGAAGTGAAGTGACTTGCTTCACAGCTGGTGGGTGTTGGAGCTGGCGTTTGGACCCAGGCACCTTGGTTGCAGAGCCCACCTCTGAACCACCCACCACCCGCTTGCTAAGCCAGGTGGGGTTGATGTTGTCGGGGTTAAACAGCACAGAATTACCATTTTAAGCTGCCTTTGCAACAAGGACATGCCCAGGAGGGTATGTGAGAAGCCAGCCTGCTGTGACAGGTGTTCGCATAGAATGACCAGCCCGGCTTGCTCCGGAACTGTCCTGGTTTTGTGGTAGGCAGACAGACATGAGCAGAGCAAGGACGATGGCCCAGGGACAGAAGGTATGGAAAGCCCTGGGTACCTAGCAAAGGACAGTTGTGGAGTGGGACCTCGCCCCCAGAGTGCCCTCTCCTCTTCTAGCACATAGCTGATCATGCAGTTTGGACTCCCCGACTTTTCCTCCTTAAAGACAACATCTAGGCCTCTGTATTTCAGCTCCAGGCCCTGAAAAGCAGCAAAACTAGGTAAGTGACTCCAGGGCTGACCTCAGGATCAGCTGCATTGAATATTGACCCCCTGCCCTGGCACCGGCCAATCAGTGGAGACCTAGACCCTGAAAGGATACACCTGGAAAGCTGCTGAATATTCTATTGAGATCTTCCCTTGGGACCTCCCCTAGAATCTTCACCCTTAAAACCCTTAGGATGGAGGACCCAGGTCTGGTGTGACTCCGCTGGTCTAATACCTGGAGCTGTCCCTGCCGCCCACAACAGTTTTAGCATGGAAAGCCCTGCATCCCAGCAAACTCCTCATTGCCACCTCACAGGGATGGTTGGGCAGCCTAAATCTTGGAGACCATGAGCCTCTGCCCCTGTGAGCACCATAAGCATCACAGCCCACTCGGGGGGATTCTAGGATCTGAAGCAGCATATTATTCACATAGCATGGCTTCTCAGCGCCAGGATCTCCTGCAGACACTCGACCAGGACACGGGAGGAAATACTGGCTGTGTCACATTCACCGAGTGGCAGTGTGTCTGTGTAAAGGGGTTTGCAAGGGCAAGTGCGACCCTATCAGGCTTTGCCCTTGAGCATTGACTTTGGACTCCATTATAAACAGTTTATAATGTTCCCCAGGTTACCCATCTGGGGGACAACTGGGCTTTGAGGGCTCCTGTCCCAGCTGGCACAGGCAGGACGTGACCCCTCCCCATCACCGCAGGAGGCTCACTCATGGGTAGAGGAATCCTAAACCTGTCTGATAAATTTGAGTTGGAGACATCCCTCCCTTGACCTCTTTCCTATTCAGATATCCTAGAAGATCAGAATCAACAGAGACCTTAGTTATTATGGAGTCTACAGGGCCAGGGGCAAAATCTGGCCCATACACACACACACACACACACACACACGTATATATGTGTGTGTGTAATCCCATGAGCTAGGTATGTATATATTGCTTATCCTATGAGTTAGGTATACATGTGGATTATCCTATGAATTAGGTATGTCTCTATGTGTTATCCTGTGAGCTTAGTGTTATGTGTGTTACTTAGTGTTATATCTGTTACTCAACAGATAAGGAATTTGAGGCTCAGAGAGAACTTGTCCCAAGTCACAGACCCCTAACTGTCTGCATTCCACACTTCCTCTGTCAGCATTTGCGTTTGCAACCCTTGATTTCCCAACCACTTTCCTGAAGTTCACAGAGGAAAACAATAGAACCCAGGAGGAAGAAATACTTAATGACCCTTTGTCATATTGTAGCAAATCGATGGTGCTGGCTCCCCTGCTGTCCTGTGAGCAAACCAACTAGAGAGTGGGTTTTCCTTCCATATCCTCAGTGCCTGGTGCAGGGCTGGCCTAGGGAACTGTGTGCTGAATGTGGGAACAGCAGGACGGCAGGTCAGGAGTGCAAACTCAGGGGTGCCTGCCTGCCCACGGCTCTGCCCCCAGACTCGGCTGCTGTCCAACCTGCCCTGCTTTCTCCTGGATACTGACAGGCCTCAAGAGCACAGGCTCTGAGGTCTAGCACATTCACACCCAAATTCCAGCTTCATCTCTCACTAGCTGTGACGGCTTTGAGCCTTAGGTTCTTTACCAGTGAATGGGGCTGATCATGGTGCCTACCTCACAGGGCTGCTGGGAGGACTAGATGAGATCATGCATGTCAATCCCTTCTCATAGTGACCAGCTTGAGAAACAGTTATTATTGTGACTCATATTTTTGTATGAGTGTGTGCGGTGAGGGTGGATTAATTTGCCCATGTCTTGACATCTCTCTTCCTTATGCACTGACTTGCCTTCCCTTAACCCAAGGCAGCCTGAAACCTGCACAGGATTGAACACAGGTCATACTCAGATGAGGGCTTCCCATATATCTCAGGGGCTTGGGGCCAATGACCTGTTACATTGTAATTTCTGAATTACATTCCTTCATCACGCCAACACAAATAAGCTCCTGCTCTCTGCCAGGCCCTGGGTCAGGACTGGAGATCCGGGAGAATTTGAACCTGTCTTACCTTTGAAGATCATCTACCCGACTGGTAGGATTAAATAAGGTCACATGACTCTCCAAATACACAGAAGATGACGACACTGGATTTTTTTCAGGAAGGATATGTGAGAGAATTCCTGCGTGTTTGAGAATGTGTCTCTTGTCTTCCCATGTGAACGATGCTGTGTGGATGATGCATCTCTCTCCATTCCTCCTCCACCTCTGTAGACATTGGCCCACTGTGTACAGACACGGAGAAGTTCAAGACCAGCTTGTATCACCCAGGGTCCTGGCAGGAACCAGGTGACACACTCAAACTGAGTAATTGAGAGTTTAATAAAGGAATTACGTACAGTTACCAAATGAATGAGACCTGAGGATCTCACGTACAACATGGTGACTACAGTTGGTTGATAACACTTGTATAACTAAAAGTTGCTGAAAGAGTAGAAATGAAATGTTTTCACCAAAAAAAAAAAAAAAAAAGGTAACTATGTGAGGTGATGAGTGTGTTAATTAGTTGAGGGGGGAGTCCTTTCACAATGTGCACATATATCAAATCATCACATTGTAATTGGCCACCACGCAGGTCAATAAGGGGCCCTGGTACAGGCTTTCGGCAAAGGTCAAGAACCGGCTCTTGTCCAAATATGACCCTCAAAAGGAGGCAGCTGGATCGAGGTACTCACAGGCCTGTCTATGGGTCTCCACTTCCAGAAGGGCCTGAAGGATGGAATTATCCTGTGCACACTCATGAATAAGCTACATCTGGGCTTGGTCCTCAAGATCAACTGCTCCATGCAAAACTGGCACCAGCTGGAGAATCTCTCCAACTTCACCAAGATCATGGTCAGCTATGGTACGAACTCTGTGGACCTGTTCAAGGCGAATGACCTGTCTGAGAGTGGAAACATGACACATGTGCAGGTGTCTCTTCCGGCTGTGGCAGGAAAAGGCAAGACAAAGCTCACAGACTGGTGGGGACATAGGCATCAAGTACTCAGAGAAGCAGGAGTGGAACTTTGATGACGCCACCAAGGAGGGCCAGTGAGTCATTGGGCTTCAGATGGGCACCAACAGGTGTGTCAGCCAGTCACGCATGACAGCATATGGCAGGAAAAGACATCTGTACTACCCCAAGAACCATCTCCTGCCACCCATGGACCACTCATCAGCCTGCAAATGGGCACCAAAACGTGTGCCAGCCAGGTGGGCGTGATGGCTCCTGGGACCCAGCGGCACATCTGTGATACCAAGCTGGGGACTGACAAGTGTGACAACTCCACATCTCTGTAGATGGGCTACATGCAAGGTGCCAACCAGCGTGGCCAGGTTTTGGCCTGGGCTGGCAGATATATGACCCCAAGTACTGCCCACAAGAGCCAGTGGCCGACGGGGCTCCAGAGTTAGCCAGCAACTGCCCAAACCCAGGGAAGGCCCTGGAGTACCCCTCTACTACCAGGAGCAGGCAGGCTACTGAGGCCCCCCCTTGCAGGGTGTCTCCCCACATCATTTCCCCATATAGGATTTTGGGTTTTTCTGTGTTTTCATCTTGTTTTTTATGTGTTCAAGTGCTTCCAGCTGAGGGTCTGTGAAGGTCAGATCCAGATGTGTGTGGGGTGGGATATCCAAGTAGCAAATCTCCCAGCAGGCTTTGGGCCAAGCTGTTGGGGGAAAAGGAAACCTGTGGAGGGAGGGTAACTGGCTCCAAGCTTCCAGTTGCTTCTGTCCTCTTGCCTTTGCTGATCAGTTTGTGGTTTCTGTACCCACAGAAGTTTCAGTCAATTTTAACAAAACAAAAGTAATTGCCAGGGGGAGGGGCTGGCCGGCATGGCTCAGAGGTTAAGCATCAACCTATGAACCAGGAGATCATGGTTCGATTCCCTGCATGGCTCAGAGGTTAAGCATCAACCTATGAACCAGGAGATCATGGTTCGATTCCCTGTCAGGGCACATGCCCGGGTTGGAGGCCAGATCCCGAGTAAGGTACATGCAGGAGGCAGCCAATCAATGACTCTCTTTTATCATTGATGTTTCTCTCTCCCTCTCCCTTCCTCTCTCTGAAATCAATTAAAAGTAATTAGGGGTGGGTCATGGGGTGGGTATGAGTCAGCATTCCTATTATCTATTGCTGCCTTGACAGCCTATCCCAAGACTTAATGACTTCAATTAACTATTATATATCTGTAGGTCAGCAATGTGGAGTGGGGTTAGTTGGGTAATTCTTCCTTTCCACCTGGCATCACATATTCAGTTGGCTGTGTTTGGTCTCTTGGTGGGGATGGCAGAAAGACTGCGCTCAGCTGGACAGTCCAGTGGAGGAGCTGCATGGGATTCTCTGGTGTGGACTTCCTACATTGTGACTCAGGGTTCCCAGAGAGAATGTTCGAGAGGCCCCAGAGGAAGCTGCAAGGCTTCTTATGACCTAGACTCAAAGTCCAGCAATGTCACTTTCACCACATTCTACCAGGCAAACAAGTTACTCAGTCCAGCCCAGGAACAAAAGGAGGAAAATCAGACTCAGTCTCACAGTGGGAGTAGCAGCAGAGAACGTGTGTCACCGTTAATGGACCAGCAAGTCATCCAGGTTGGCCAGTGTTTGAGGAATGTGCTGGCAAGTGATGGGACTGATTGGAGATGGACTTGAATGTCATGACAGGGGCCGGGGAGACAGTAATGAGGTAGAGAGTGAAGGTTCTAGAGGCAGGTTCAAATTCAAATCCCAGCTCTGCCACTCAGAACACATGTGCGAAGCAGGCTCTGCTTTTCTCTGAGTCTCAGTGTTCTCACCTGTAAAGTGAGGAGATCACTTCCTGCTTCATGGTATTGCTGTAAAGATTAAATACAATGTAAAGATTAAATATGATGGTGTTTATAAAGCGCTTCTCAGAGTACCTGCTCCAAATATTTCTCAATAAGTGGAGCTGTTATGATTTACCCTGCATAGCACAGAGAACTGGGAAAGAATCTTACAAAACACTCCTCTGGTTTCCACAATGTACTGGAAGAATCATTTTTGACCTGCTCTCTGCTTCACTCCCACGTACAACCCAATCCAAAGTCAGGCGACTTTACCCCTTAAGTGTAGCTTGAATCTGATTTTCTCCATCTCCCCCAGCCTGGGCTACTGCAGTTGCCTCCTTCCTGGTCTCCAGACTTGCTCTGGCCCCTCTGCAATGCCCTCGCTCACTGCAGCTGAGACAGGCTAGTAAGCCAGGACAAGCGGAGTGGGGAATTCCACTGACAGATAGTTAAAAGGCCAAGCAGTTTATGGTCGTCTAGTAAAAAGCTTATCTTCCCTAATCAAGAACACTGAAGAGTAAATGGTTTACACAACTCCCCAACCAGAGGGTAAATTAGCTTAAATCACCCTAGTTGGGGAGATAGATCACAGAAATCCAATTAGTGCCATTTGTGCCAACCACATCCAAGGACAGATAAAGGGAATAAATCTCATTTTGGCACATCAGCATAAAGCTGATAAATATTCTATTACATCCGCCCCTAAAATTCCCACCTTTAGAGAGCTCTGCCCAGGCTGTCCTGTTGCTTCTACCCTAGGCCCACCCTTGTTTCACTGTCCCCAGCTTTGATAAACATCCTCTCAATCACCTGGACTTGTGCTGTGAAATCTTTCCCGCATGAAATCAAGAACCCACACGTGCCGGAGGCCAACCCGCTGCGGACCAGTCCCTTTCCGGTGACAGAGCGAGGCCGGGCTTACCCTGCAATGTGCACACCAGTCACTGTGGATCTTGTTAAAGATAGATTGCAGCTCAGTGGGTCTGGGGTGGGGTCTGAGAGTCACAGTTACAATCAGCTCCCAGGTGACATCGATGTTGATTATTCCCGGATCACACTTTGAGAATATTGTTTCCAAATAAAGGTTCGATCCTGTCTTGCCTCCACTTAAAACCCTGCACTGATTTTCCAGCACTCTCAGGGGAAAGACCTCACCATGTCCCACAGGCCCCATGTGACCTAGTTCTCACCTGGTTTTCTAGCCCCTTGTCTTCCACTCTCCTACCCTCTCGTTTCTCATTATATATTTAGAATATAATGAAATGAAGTAAAACACCATCCCACCCAAGCACTGGAATATTACCAATAACCTGAATATACCTGTATGCTCTTCCCCTCTCCTGACCTGAGATAACCATTCTTCTTAAATTTATGTTTATCTTTCCCTTGATTTAAAACATTTTCTCCCAGCACGGCTGGTGTGGCTCAGTGATTGACCCAAGAACCAAGAGGTCACCTGTTCTATTCCTGTTCAGGGCACATGCCCAGGGTTGCAGGCTCCATTCCCCCAGTAGGGGGCCTGCATGAGACAGCGGATGGGTGATGTTTTTCAATGTTTCTGTCCCTCTTCTCCTCTTGCTCTAAAAATCAATAAAAACATTTTAAAAAAACATTCTTCCAAATGCATGTCTAAACATGCATATTTTAGGGTTTGCTTTTATTGTACATTCTACGAGTTGCATCATAGTGTATGTAGTTTTCTGCCACTTTTCACTCCACATTGTTTCTGAGATAGATGTGTTGCTGTTTGCAGCTGAAGCTCCTTCAGTTTCACTGCTGCCTAATAGTCCATGGCATGAATATTCCAGAGCTCATTTGCCCACTCGCCTGCGGAGGGTCATCTGGGGTGTTTCCAATGTTTTTGTTATTACCAGCAGCTCGGGTGTGAACATTCTCTGGCTTGCCCTCTTCCACTCCAACTCCCTTCCCCGGGCACACTCCCTCGGGTCCTCAGACAAGCCTTCCCTGACCTGCAGGCCACGGCTGGTCCCCATTAAGCTCCCCAATTACACACGTATGTTGTGTAATTACGTGATGAGCGTGGGGTAGGGAGCAATCCCCACACGGTGTGTGATGCTCACGGGTCCCCAGGGTCCAGCTCGGGCCTGGCACGCTGTGAGCTGCCAGGCGGCCGAGCCGGTCGGGCAGCTGGAACCTGAGCCCACAGGTGGCTGCCACCCAAAGCCCGAGGGCCAAGGCGCTGAGGGAACTTGAGTTTGTTCCCTCTGCTGGACCGGAATTCCAGGAAAAGCGGAGCTGAGGCGTGCGGGGCGGGCCCGGCGCGGGCGGGGGGCGGGCCGGGGGCGGGCCCTGGCGCCGGGGGGGCGGAGCCGGGCCCTGTTAAGAGGGGGTAGGCGGGCAGCGGTCGCCGCGGGGTTCCGGGGAAGTCCGTAGGCCTCCTGCCCAACCGTAGGCCAGGGGGATTCCGCGGAGGAAGCAGCAGCGCCTGGGCGCACGCTTGGCACCATGACCCAGACGCCCGCCTTCGACAAGCCCAAAGTGAGCGCGCGCCGGGTTCGGGGTCCGGGTTCTGTCTTGAAGGGTCAGGGGCTCCTACACCGCGGGAGCGAACGGGGCCCCTGCGGGCGCTTTCTGCCCTCAGCTCAGGCGCCTGTCCGCTTCTAGGTTGCTCAGTGAGAGACACTGAGGGAGTGAGAGTCCTGAATCGGAAGGTACCCCTGGCTGGCCTCCGAGCTCTGCTCCTGCCGCTGACTCGCCCCCTCTGAGTCTCAGTTTCGCTGTCTGTCAAATGGGCATCCTAGCACCGCAGGCGCTGAGCAGCCGTGTGAGCCTAGGCAGGGGGCTCCACCTCTCTGAGCCTCAGCCACAAAGTGGGACCTGGGGCAAGGTGTCTACAAGCATATGCATCTAGTGTTGGTATGGTGCATACTGAGCTTTATACTCTAACGCTGTGCTGGTTTTGTCCACACCGAGGAGTCCATTTGTGGATGTGCGGTGGGAAGAACCATGAGCCATGCCAGAGATAGGGGCAGAGGGTTTGGGTGGGACTTAGGCCTTGGGCTCTGATAAGATTCGGGGGTCACTGGCCCCAAAGGATAACTCTCTTGTCCCCCCTCCCACCAGCTGTGGTGTCTTGGGAATGGTGGGTCAGGGAGAGTGCAGGCCCACTTGGTGGGCTTCAGGGCACTGAGATTCATCCAGGGAGGGGAGCCACCCAAAAGTCTGCCCAGCAGAGGAAATCAGCAGCCAGTGGGATTTGAGACTGCCGGGGAGTCAGGGGAAGGTGCGAGTTTCAGTCTGCCTCGATTTAGCCATCTGAGAAACAGGTGTAAATGATGATAGCATATGTCACAAAAATGTTGGTGAGAATCCTGTGTGTGTGTGTGTGTGTGTGCTTAGAAGAGACGGGAAGATAGAGGGGCTCTGAGGAGGTAAGGCCTAGCTCCCCCACCCCCACCCCCAATGCTGATGCCCTCACCACAGGGCAAATGCTCAGCCACACCCTGCCAGGTGTTCTGAGTGCTAGGGAAGCACTTCTGCCCCCCAACCCCCGCCCCACATCCCAGATGCCTCCTTCACACCTTGTATGGATGCCCCTGCCCCACATTAGTGGTTCTTTCCTTTGAAGGCTGTTTTTTGTTTTGTTTTAACTGTTCTTGGATTTCCTCTGTCCTTGGGCTGGGGAACCACCTTACCTGATATGAATCCCAAGGCAGTAGACAAACCCCTTGATTGGGAGTGAAATGGGAGTTGTGGAGATAAAGGTAACACTTCTATAGATTTTTTGCTATATGCACCAATTTGATCCTTGCAACACTTTTTTAACAGCCCCATGGGGTAGTGACTATCACTATTACCTCTAATGTTTGGCCTCACCCAATCCTCTCCTCTGATTCAAGCTGGCAGGTCATTTCCTACCTCTAGACCTCAGTTTCCACATGTAGGAAACGGGCCACACCTACTTATAGTGGCATCCAGAGGTTACCCACTATGTACGTGAGGGTGATAAGTTTTATATCCTCGGGAGGGGGGAACGTGCCTGAGCTGGCAGGGGAAGCCAGAAAGAGCATGAATCTCAGCCACTGCGACCGGAGCCAGCTCCCTGCCTTCCCATAGGTGGCAGATAATTAACTACTAGTATTAGCAGCTTATTAAGTTGAGTTATTGCTCTGTGCCAGGCACCCTTCTGAACATGTTACCTGCATTAATTCATTTTACTCTAACAGTGACTCTGAGAGGTAGCTAGTGTCATCCTGTTTTATAGATGAAGAAATAGAGGCACAGAGACTAACTGGGTTTGGAAAATCACAGTAGCCAAGCTAGGGTTGGAGCCCAGCGAGCTGGCTTCACAATCCTGTGTCCTTAACTAGCTTTCTTGAACTGCCTCTGCAGAAGCCTTTGGGGGTGGAGGTGCCAGTGCCATAGGTGCAGGCCTCTGACCTATACCTACCTGCAGGTGAGGTCCAGGGCCTGGCTAGCTTTAAGGAACCAGAGCAGAGCAGTGTACACAACTTGAGTACCCAACTTGAATGTGTACTCAAGTCTCCTGACTGTTTACATTCAGACTCTGAATCGGGTCTAGGGCAGGTCTGAGATGCTACACTTCTGACAAGCTCCCAGGTGATGCTAATTCGGCTGGTCCACGGACCACACTTTAGGTAGCAAGATCCTAGGCAGCTGCCTGCCTTGTTTATGTTTATGTCATTCCAACATATGCTTTCTGAGTGCCATTGAACCCTGGAGGAGGTACTAAGTGGGGTAGCCCTTATCTATTTCTACAGGGGTCAAGGCTAGAAAATGCCCTGGCTATGGGAGTACTTTGTCAGGGAGGGCAATGCTGATCACATGCCTGTGTTTTAATAATAATAACGGTTGTCATTTGAATGTGGGTATCTGGTACCTTCTGTGATTTATCTCACAGGATCCTTGGGACAACTTGATGAGACAGATTTCTTTCTTTCTTTCTTTCTTTCTTTCTTTCTTTCTTTCTTTCTTTCTTTCTTTCTTTCTTTCTTTCTTTCTTTCTCTCTCTCTCTCTCTCTCTCTCTCTCTCTCTCTCTCTCTCTCTCTCTCTCTCTCTCTCTCTCTCTCTTTCTTTCTTTTTCTTTTTCTTAATTCAATTTTTATTTATGAGAATTCAGGGGAACAACACCCAAAGAGGACAGGGGTGATGAGGAAGATTCCTCTCTGAAGATACAGAACCCATCCCCCTATTGTGCTAATGTTTGGGTCCCACGAACCTCCTGAGGTGAGAGGAAAGGAACACGTCTGTGAGCAAGAGGGTTAGGAGGGATTCGTCCAAAGCTTAGCGAAACTGGCCATGTGCTCTGAGACATGCAGGAAAACACTTCTTCACAGCATCCCTTGCAAATGGTTTGAAGGAAAGGCTATGCCTTCAGGACCAAAGACTGCAAAATGCAGAAGATGACTGCAGCCCCTTGTTATGCCACGAAAAGGCAGAACACAGGGGAAGCACACTCACTATCAAACACGTGGGCTCCAACATTCTCTTCAGCTGTTTCATTGGTCCCAGGAGGAAGGCATGCTCCCAACCGATATGTTACCCAAGGTGTGAAACCCTGCGAAGAGGTCTAGTCCCCTCCTTGGCATCCAGAGCAGGAGAGTACCCAGCAGTGAGCAGAGAATTCCTGTAATGAGAAACACAAGAAACCTTCTCTTCTGGTATCCCAGCGTAAGGAAGGTGTCCCAACCACCTCGGCCAGGCAGGCGCCCCGCCCTCTGTGTCCCGCACCTTCGCAGCTTGTCTATTCCAGGCAGTGGGCCCTGCTGCAGCCTGTTGTGCTTCTGTCCACCGAGGCAGAGGTTTTCATCCCCATTTATAGATGAGGAGGCTGAGGCCTAGAGAGGTGAAGTGACTTGCCCAAGGCTGCTCAGAATCTGAGAGCTGAGTGAGCAGGTCAAATTAGAACAGTAGCTTCTAAATTGTGCCTTTTCAAGGCAAAGGAGAATTGGGGCTAAATATCCAAAGTACTTTTTCTTTGTATTTGAATGTTTACTCTGAATCAGGCACTGTTCTGATTTGCATATTTGCATGTATTAACTCATTTAATGCTCACAACAGCCCTCCTATTCTCCTCATTTGCATATGAGGAAACTGAGCCTCAGAGAGGGGAAGGAACTTGCCAAAGTCACACTGGCAGAAAGCAGATGAGCTAGACTTGAAACCAGCTCTACCTGAAACTGATGTGCTGTTATCTGCTTTGCTAATCGGCCATCCCTTCTTTGTGGGGGAGGAGTTAGAATTAGGGTGACCTTGGACTTCAGATCAACTGGGGTGGGATCCCTATCTTGATATTAGCAGCTACAAGAGCTCAGATGGACAGTTTCCTGAACCCCATGTTCCTTCTCTGAAATGGGTAGATAACACCAAGATCATGGGGCTCTCAGGGGAAACTGATCTGCTGATTGGTGCTTGTGAAGTGCCCAGCTGACAAGCAGCAGGTGTGAGGTCTGCATTTCCTGCTGGGGCTGCCGGACTCTGGGAACCTCTCCATCTGCCATCTCTCTGTCTTCCTATCACAGAGCCCACCGCTCTGGGCTTCCAGCGCCTTTTTGGTTACCAGTGACATCTGTTAAAAATAAAGTGCCCCTGGGAAGAGCCCACCTTACTTATTAGAACTCACCACTTGGCAGTTGGGAGTGGAACAGAGATTGGGTTTTGGGGAAGCTGCTGTTCGACAGACAAGGAAGTGAGGATGAGAGAGGGGAAGCTCAGTGTCTAGTCACACAGCAAGGCAGGGGACGCCGGGCAGCCTCATGAGTCCATATCTGACCTCAGGTGGATGTGACCTGGGAGAAACCTGTCCAGCTGCCCAGTTGTCCTGGGGAGCGTCACCACAGCAGGGAAGGGTAGGACCATGGCCTGGCTTTGAACAGGGGAGAAGAGTAGGCCAGGGGGCCAAAGTGAGGTTTGAATGTTTGTTTACACAGTGTGGGGCAGGCTTACCCCTCCCCTTTAGGGTTCTGAGGCCCCAGAGCAGTAAGGTTGAGAAGAAATAGCCTCTGGGGTCCTTTTGACCCACAGAGGGAGACCAGTGAGGAGTTTAAACATGGGCAGCAGCTGGGGCCAGGCTTTCTGGGCCTGAGTGATGATTTCACCCCTTAACAGTTGTGGGAGTTTGAGTGAGTTGCTTCTGTGTGCCTCAGTTTGCCCATGTTAAAATGGGAATCATACTTTTATCCACCCTGCATAAAACACTAAGTGTAGACGTGGCTGCTGGGGAAGTGGGGTGGAGGGACTAAGGGACACGCTGATGCTAACTGCTAAATGATCATCAATCATCCTTGTCACGATTATTAATCATTCAGTTGAGATCATACCAGCTCTGACTCAGCGCTGATATGCAGGGTGAAGGGTGGTGGTTGTGACTTCCGTTTTAGAGTCAAACGGCTCCCTAGATGTGGCACTCATTAATCTGTGGCCTAAGGCAAGTTCCTTGATCTCTCTGAGCCTCAGTTTTCTCACTTGTAAAATGGGGATGACTCTGCTGAGTTCGAGGCTCTTGCCCCACGGGATGTCCTCCTGGCCGAAAACACACCTTGCCTTCGGTGAAACCTCTGAGGAAGCGCAGAGCAGCAACAGAGCTCACTGAGGCTCTAAGTCAGTAGGAGGCACCAAGGGGCTGCTCAGCTCCTCCCCCTCTGCACCTCAGAGCTTCAGGAGCCCAGATGGTGCTGAGTATAGAGGACTTCCTGGAGGAGGTGTCACTGAAACAATTTTTTAGCCCCAGGGCTGCTCTGTCTCCTCATCTTACCCCCAAACCTGGCACTGCCCAGCTCATTGCCAAGAGCAGGGCTAGGAAGGGAGGGGATGTCTGCCCTGCAGTGGGCACCGGGCTCATCCAGCTTCTGATTAGTGCCCAGGTTCGGGGGGCTGGTCAGGCAATCCTGGCTACTCTGCCCTGTGTAGATTCTCCACCAGGCCAAAGTGGATATGTCAGCCCTTTCTCGAGGCAGGGAGAGGACACAGCTCTGCTGACCTAGGGCAGGGAGAAGATAAAACCTTCACTTGGTCATTCAGCACCTACTGAGCACTCTTTGCTGTGTGGGGCACTGTCCTGGGCACTAAGGGTACAGCATGAGGACACAAAGTCCCTGCTTTCAGGGAACTAATAGTGGGAGAGACAGACATGGTAAGAGAATTGAAAAATCAGTGGGATGGAAACAAAGCAGTGAGATGTTTGGGGGTGTGAGGAGACCTGAGGAGAAGTAGTCTGATTGGGGTTGGCCCTAGAGGAGGACAGTCCCCCAGTCCAGGAATCCAAGACCTGGGTCCGCGTCCTGGCTCTGCTACTGCCACCTTGGGTGACCCTGGGCAAGTGAATGTACCTCCCTGGGCCTCACTCCTCTGGCTGGCATCTCCTGAGAGCAAGGACAGAGTATTTCCCCACGCCCCCAGGGGCCGTTAGTAAATATCTGTTGGTAACTGGGGATGCTTCCTGCTCAGATCTGGGAGTATTTCCTGCAGTTTTGATTGTGAGTCAGCCTCACCCGGGGGAGCAAGTGCAGAAGAAGGGGCATGAGATTCCTCTCCAGGAGGCCTGGTGCAGTGCCAGGGAGGTGGTGTGGCCCTGGCAGGACTTGGGCTTAGAGTTGGAAAGACTTAGGTTCCAACATAGCTCTGCCACTATAAATCTGTGTGACCCTGGGCAGGTCACTGAATTTCTCCAATTTTAGCTTGACAAGCCCAGATGGGACTAATGCGTATGTTTGTCAAGAGGTTAAGATGAAATAATACAAAGGGTCTGATAACAGGCAGCTGCTATTATTGCTGCATTATCTGTATCTGAGGCTAGGCCTGTGGGAGCTCAGAGACTCAGACCTGGGTTCAAATCCTGACTCCATCACTGACTGACTCTGTGTTCTTAGAGACTTCTTTGAGCCTCAGTTTCCCCATCTGTAAAATGGGAGGGAAGTCCCAACATTCCTGGTTGTAAGGATGAAATAAGATCAGGCATGTAGATGGGTTAGCCCCTGGTAGATAAGTCAGAAGCTATTGCTGTTCCTTTTCCCTGAATTGGCCCAGCAGAGCAAGGTCCCAATCAAAGTCTCTGAGCTTGTACCCCACTGTCATCTGGGGTGGGCTGACACTTCTCCATGAGTAGTCACAGTTTTCCAATAAGTTCAATAGGCCTGCCTGAGTTTGGGCTGCTTGTGGAGGTGGCTCCTGCCTCAGTTTCTCCCCTGAACTGTGTCTAGGCAGCTTCCCAGGAACCCCAAGGAGGGTGGGACCTGTGGGGCATGGTGGGCAGGTGGGCTCTGCCTTCTTTCTCCCCAGGAGCACATTGCCTACTGGCCGTCTCTGAGGCCTTCCTGCCATGCACCGCTGCGCCGGTAGCTTGTGCTTACTGAGCACCTACTGTGTCCAATGCTGCAGCTCTGGTTACTGCTCACCTCCCATCTGGGCTCCTGCGCCAGCTCTGTCTTCTATTCTGCCTCCCTCCAACCTGCTCGCCACACAGCAGCAGAAAAAGCTTTTAAAAGATCACTCCCCTGTTTAAAACTCTTCAGTGGATCCTTTAAGTGTTATTTGTGGGACCTCCCTCCTCCCTCCTACTTCCTCTGGCTTCCTCTCTCACCACGAACCTCATTCTCTGCACTTGAACCAATTCCCTGACTCGTGCTGATTCAGACACTTAGCATATGCAGTTCCCTCTTTCTGTAACAGTTCTTTGTACTTCTTTCTCCCCGCTCCCCCCATTAACTCCCCTGTTTGCCCCACCCCCCCCACAGTGATCTTTTCTGGACACTTTTGAGCTGTCCCTCCCCCACCTTCCGGTGCGTGTTTCTTTCTTTTCTTGTGCACTTGGTTCATTTTTCCATCACAGTTGTTAACAGTGAGTTCTGAATGGTGTCTGTCCAGGCAGGATAGACTGCAGTCTGCTGCAGTCACCCACATCCCCAGGGCTAAGGGGTCCAAGTTGCCAGAGGTGGCTGTCATTCTTGCTCACATTATATGCCCCGCACAGTCTGCTCCTTGCAGTCCTGCAGGGGCACAGGCAGATGGGCGGTTACCATCCTGGGTATTTCCAGTGGCTGTGCTGGAGTGACAAGAAGGTTCTGGGGAGTCTTGCATTGGCATTTAAGTGCTTGGACCAGAAGTAGCCTCGCAGGCCCACCCACCCACAAGGGGGCCAACAGCACCAGGGGCAGCCTCCCAGATTTGCTGCTGACGTTTAGAGTCACTCTGGTTTTTGCCTTCTAACTTCTCCTACCTCCTCGAACGCAGGCAGCTCTTATCTCTCAACTTCAGTCTCCGTTATTGTTTAAACATGCCCACGTCATTCTCACCAGGAAAAGAAACACAATTATCTTGACCCACATCCACCTAAATTTTCTCCATTTTCTTACCTCTATTTCTTACCCTATTCCAGGGTGGATTCTGCCCACTCAGGCCTCTGGAATGGTTCCCTTAGGGCAGTGCCTCTTGATCTTGGCCTTATGTTAAAACAACAACAGTCCAGCTGGCATGGCTCAGTGGTTGAGCATCAACTTACAATCCAAGAGATCTCGGTTCGATTCCTGGTCAGGGCACATGCCCAGGTTGTGGGCTCGATCCCCAGTAGGGGGCGCGCAGGAGGCAGCCGATCAGTGACTCTCTCATCATTGATGCTTCTATCTCTCCCTCTCTCTTTCTCCCTTCCTCTCTCTGAAACCAATAAGGACATAAACAACAATAACAAGTAACACCAGCTTTTGAACACGGAGCCTGATTTTTGAAATGTGTCATGTGATTCATTGGTCCAGGGAGTCTGTGGTCACCCTTTTGTGAAAGTTAGAGCTTGCTTAGTGAGTTGTCTGAGAGCCCCATCACCTGTGGCAGCTGGGGCTCAGTCGCTCCTACAGGACCACGACTGACCTCATGTTTAGGAGCACCAGCTTCAGAATTGGGCTCAGGCTAGAATTCTGGTTCTAACACTTAATTGGTTGTGGGTAAGCACAAAGGCACTGGGTTGGGTTCCTGCTTCCATCACTGGCTTGCTGTGTGGCTTTGGGCAAGTTATTTAACCTCTCTGAACCTCAGTATTCTCAGCTGTGAAAGAGGTAGAGAAACAACCCAGCCCCACAGATGAGGACTGAACAAGACGGAGTGTGTAGAGGTGTGTGTAGAGTTTAGCGATGTGTGTGTGTATCTGGTAAGTAGTAACTAATGGTCTTCATGGTTAATGTTAATACTCTCTGAAAAGTCCTTCAGGCATTCATGGGTGTGTGTTCTCTCTCTCTCCCCCCTTTTCCCCTTGCAGGTAGAATTGCATGTCCACCTAGATGGAGCCATCAAACCTGAAACGATCTTATACTATGGCAAGTAAGTCCACAAATAAGAGGTCTTCCTCCCTGGGACTTGGGCAGGGTCACCAGTTTGATGACTCTAGCGAATCCAGGGTTGCTGCTCCTTCCCATATCCCTGTGAAACCAAGCCAGCCCCGAGCCAGAAAAAGGGGTCTCTGAGCTGGAGATCCACAGCCCATGTCTTCTGCCTTTGATGCCTTTGACTCTTGTCTTCCTGCTTCCAGGTGAGCCAGGGGGAGCATGCCTCACCTTACACATGGACACACACACACACCACACACACAATGAGTGGAAGCAGTTCCCAGGGCTGAACCAGTCACTGTTTTTAGGCAGAGAACCGGGTAGGTGATGCACCCACCGGGAGGAGGGTATTGTATCCCCATTTTACTGAGGAGAGAGCAGGTTCAGAGAAGTAAAGGCAGTTAGTTGCCCAAGGCCACGCAACAAGTAAATGGATAGTCAAGAGCTGACAGGGCCAGCTGACACCCAAGCTTCTCCTGCATCACCATGGAAATAACCTACTGGGAGACGTGACGTGGCTCCCTTTCTGGTCCCAACTCTCGGCATCTTCCAAGTGAGAACACATCCCTTACCTCAGCTCTCGTGGATGCTGGTGGGCTGAAGGGTCCCTGCGCCCCTCCCCCAGTGAGGGAGGCTCCCCCTCCTTTCCTGCGCCTCAAGGGCCCATGGTGGCCCCTCTGCTGTGTCCAGCACAGAAAAGCACAGGACTTTGAAGGCCAGTGGATCTGGATTTGAATCCAAACACAGTTTCCTCGCTGTGATCTAGGCCTCTGTGGTTGAGGGTAAGAACAGGGCCTCCTCCAGAGCTGACCCGGGAGAGGGGGCACTCCTGCCACCCGCCCCTCCCTTGGCAGACCGCGTTCCTCACAGTTCGCCCAACACTCATTTTGTTGGAGCTGGAGGACTCCACCTACCGTTCAGTGCTCCATGGAGGACAGTTGCTGCTCCTTGGAGTTTGCCCAACTCTCAGGAGCATCTCTTCTAACTCCCTGAGCGAGCTCTGGCAAGAACACTTTCCTCCATCTTGCCGCACGTCCAGCAATCCCGCCCTGGGAAGGGGCTAGTGATTTCATTGTTATTTAACTGTAAGTGTGTTCGCATTCACTGCATGCCAACACACCGGGGTCAACTTACTCCTTACGACAACTGGTGAAATAGGTACTGGTATTTCCCCTATATTGCACAGATAGAGGAAACTGAGTCACGATAGCTGAAGTGACTTGTCTAGTAAGCACAGCTGTGACCAGGCCCCCCTCCCCCCGACCTGTACCCCTGCCACTAGAGGTTTAGGTCAAGTACAGCAGGGAAAATGCTTAGCTCAGGGCTCCAGCAAAGGCACTTAATGAGGATGGTGTTATTAATCATAACCAGTGGCTCTGCTAATGGGGTAAAGCATTTGGCTTATCTCTGCCCGTCCTTTGCTTGTGTTGAGTGCCAGCTGTTGCCACAGGGCCCTGATGAGGCTGTTAGGGCGGGTTAATGGGGGCCAAGCTGGGATCTAATCAGGGTGCTTGTTAAGAGGTCATAGAACACTCAATATCATAGCAAGGAGGTGAGTGCCAAGGGCGGGGTGGAGGGAAAGGAGCCACCAGTGTTGGATGGCTGGATGGATTTTCCATTTCCTATGTCGCCTGTGGGTCTCGGGAACAGTCTTGGCCCAGGAGAGGAGATGCGGGTGCCAGGTGGAGTTTGATCTCGAGATCAGCAGGCAGGAGGTGCAGGGAGTAGGTCAGATTCCGATATGGGCAGCCCTGGAGGACTCCGTGGTAGCGGTGGGCTAGGACTGAGAGGCAGAGGGGGAGGAGGAGGAGGGGGGGGGGGGTCTGGCCTGTGACCTACCCTCCAGGCCAAATCCAGTGCCCCTTTCCTGGCTCTGACTGAGGCCACCACTGATTCTGTTTTCACCTGTTTCTTTTCCCTGTGAGTCCATCCCCTCCAGGGCTTTCTGACTCTGGCTCCTTCACGACCCCATCAGCTCTTTCTCAGAGGCCCATTCTGAATCTGGCTGGTCTCTCTTTCCTGTCACCGCCGTGGTCTGAGCCACCACTAGTCCCTCACTTAGACTACTGCAGTGGCCTCTTGACTGGTCTCCAGGAGTCCACTCTGGCCTCCCTCATCTACCGTCTCCACCACACTGTAGTCAGAACAATCGTCTTAAAACATCTGATCAGCTCACTCCCCTGCTCAAACCCTCTCCCACTCCCTCCCACCTTGCTCAGGGTCAAAGCCAAAGTCTGCATATGGCCCTTAATGTTCTACAAAGCCCAAGGGAGATCTCTGACCTCTTCTACTTCTTGCTTAGTCCACACAGGGTGTTTCTCAAACATGCCAGACCTAGTAAACGGAGAGGGTGGGCCACACAGCCTTTATAACAGAGCTGGGATTAAACCCAGGCCATCTGGCTTCTGGGTCTGTCTCATGTGTTCTTCTCTGTACCTGCAAAGAAAATAAAATATTCTCTGAGTTTTACTGACAAGGATGTGGAGGTCCTCTGAGGAGGGGCATGGACTTCGAGCTCCGAAGCCTGAGCTCGTCTTCCACACTGGGCTCGTGGCCAGGCTCCTTGGAGGCGCGTTGCCCACCATGGCGGGAAGAGGGCAAGGGAGGTGGAGTCTGCGGAAGGCTCCCGCCTCCGGTTTGGCGGTTCGGTGGAGCAGCTATACTTGGAAATGTGGAGCCCAGGACGGGGAGGGGAAGGAGGCATGAGCTGCCTGCCTTCCAGGGCTGGTCTGTCTTGGTCGCTGCTGTCCACTCATTGCCCAGCACATCACGGGCGCTCAGATGGCGTGTAGAGCTAGTTGGAAACTGTGGACTTCTGGGTCCTTCCTGGGTTGAAATCCATGAAAGGAGATCTGGAAGAGAATGGCCAGGAGGCAATGCCCCAACAGGAAACAGGGGGGTCCAGGGCAAATGTGGCCCCTGCATCCGCCAATATGGGAGCCAGAGCCTGAGTGCCACCTCCTCTGCTCACAGCCCACTGGCTCCCAGAAAGATATCCAAAATACAGTATTTACCAACTAGTGCAGGCTCTGCAGCAGCCCTGGTTACTGAGGATGGCCTCACGGGGGTGCCTTTGGGGCAGGCTGGCCAGCAGTGGGAGAAGGCTCAGTGGGCCCTGAGCACCTGCCCTCGGTTCAGGACAGCGCCAAAGGTGCCATCTGCCCCTAGCATCTTGCAGGGATGCGGACCCATGAGGAGCCATGATGACCCTGGGGATACCCACTGGGCACTCATACGGATTGGGGCTACCCGAAGGGGAGGAAGGCATATTCAGGGGGCTTAGGGAGCAGGTATTTAGGTAGGGAAACATTTTAATACTTGAATAACAGAAGGCATTAAAGGACTGAAACACTATTTAGTCAAACTTCCATTTCTTTGACAATTTCCTCCCCCTATCATCTTGCTTTGTGGGTAACTGAACACTTCTCGATGCCCCCCCTTTTTAAATCATCTTGTCTTTTGTTCCACTTGCTGGAGAATTCTGTCCTTTGTTTTCCAGCCCTTTTGTTACATCCTGATGGCTGCTGCCATATTCTTTTAAATTTCCAGCAGCTCTTTCTTACTCGCACAATGTCCCCTTTTTAAAAATCAGTGTTCTTGTTTTAAGGATGTACCATCCTTTCATCTCCTTGATCATGCCCATTTTAAGGTTCAAGTTTTCTTCTGTTTCCTGCATTTTTAGTTTCCTCAGAGCTCCTTCGGTCTCTTGATTTGTCCCTTGTTATTGAAGAGTTTCTTGAGTGTGTGGTGTCATCTCTTTTATCTTAAAAGTGGGACAACTGTGGCCCAGGGTGACCCATGAGTCACAGCGGAGCCAGGATGAGCAGAGGGGGCTGGGTGTGCAGAAGGCGGGAGCCAGCCCAGCCCTGAAC
Source organism: Miniopterus natalensis (assembly GCF_054644295.1). NCBI lineage: Eukaryota > Metazoa > Chordata > Mammalia > Chiroptera > Miniopteridae > Miniopterus > Miniopterus natalensis. The sequence goes on from NC_142087.1 coordinate 5,774,130, forward strand.
CCTGCTGCCCTGGCTGGGGAGGCGGAGATGCTGACCAGACAGGAGGCTCCAGGCCAGGAGGGTTGTTCTCAGCAAGGCCTTACTGAGTGGTGACTGGGCCGGGAGGAGTTCGACGGCCAGCTCGCCCGCCCAGCCCTCTCCCAGCACACTGGGCCGGGCAAGCCTCTCTGATATGTTGGCCAGAGAGCAGAGGAGGGAGCGCTGGTACTTGCCCTGGCCCCTGCCCTGTAGTTATTACCCCTGATAACCCCTGAGCTGGCATAGGTCCAGTTGGCTGTACCCACTCTTGGAGCTGAGGTGGAAGTTGTAGGCTTGCTGCTCTGGCACATTCTCTGTCCTCAGGTGTGTTTGTGTGTGTGTGTGTGTCCATGCACACAGATTTTGACCCCAGTTGCACCCCAACCCTGAAATCCACTGGCTGGTCATGGCCTTGGGGACAGGAGGTGCTGGAAGGACTCAGGTCCTGGTTCTGTATGCCCTGAATCTGTTTTCCCATCTGTCCAGTGGGTGGCGTTGGATGTCCTGCTGTGGCCTCCTGGGGAGTCAGTCATTTCCCCCCCCCCAGGGGCAGTCCATCACTCTCATGTTTTGTCCTCAGGAAGAGGGGAGTCACCCTCCCTGCTGACACAGTTGAGGAGCTGCAGAAAATCATCGGCATGGACGAGCCACTCAGCCTCCCAGGCTTCCTGACCAAGTTCAATTACTACATGCCTGCCATCGTGTGAGTCCCCCACCCTCGGGCGCCGGGCAGCACCCATCGCTGTGCCCTGGAAGGGCTGCCAGCCCCACACCTGCACTCAGCCTGTGGGGAGGAAACCGCAGCTCTGCTTTTCACCGTTGTGTATACTCACTTGGCTTTCCCTTCTGGAAAGTGGGTGTGATGGGCTGAAATTCAACTTCTATAGAGACGTGACAGAATGTGGGGGTTAGGAACACAGACCCTAGTCTCGGACTCTTTCATGGCATAACATTGGGCACATTCCCTCTCTGGGCCTCAGTCCCCTCACTTAGACGGTGAACCTTGTGATCCCATCCATCTCCTAGGGCTGGAGTTCAGACTGACACAGTATTGTCCTCAGCACTGCCGCTCTCACTGTGGAGACAGTCGCCACCTTGACTGACAGCCAGGCACTGGTGCTTTCATGTCTCTTTGCATCCCTTCTGTTTTTTCATAGCAGACTCAGATGAATATAATGCTTGCCCAGCTCAGAACTAGGCTTTCTGTGGTCGTCCGCTAGGTAGACTTACACAGTTCCAGAGGAGGGAATGAAGGCTCAGGGAGGTGAAGGGGCTTGCCCAGGACCCCACAGCTGGCAGGGGATAAAGCCCAGATTCTTGCCTTGGTGCCACCTTGAGCTCCCGGGCAGAGCTTCCTAAGGCAGGTGAGAATCAGCCTTGGCAGTCGGTGTTGCAGGAGCTCAGGAGGGGGAGAGACAAAGCGCCTGGGGCGGTCAGGAAGGGCTGCCTGGAGGAGGAAGTATGGACCTGGCCTTGGGATAGAGAGGGTGTGATATTGTCCAAGGGCTAGGGCCAAGGAAGCCTTGGAGGATGGACCAAGCTCCCGTTGTTGGAGGATCAGTGAAGAAGGTGTGTGAGGCAGAATGGAGGCATTGGCTGGATAAGTGGCAAAACAGGTACGAGGAGTCCTAGGAAAGAAAGACGAGTAGCAAGGTGGCTGACTTCTTGCTAGAAGCTCTTGGGCTCAGCCTGGAAGGCACTGACTGTCCCAATCCCTGCCTCTGGTAAGCAGACACATGCTACTTCCCTGGAAGCACCTGCTGCATTTCCCAAGCTACTGCCACATCAGAACATATGAGTAGGCCTAGGCACCTCTCCCGTGCCACCCCTGAGGCAGCTCCTGCCGTCTGGCCACATGACAGAAGAGGCCCAGCTCCCTGAAGGCCAACCCACTCAGGCTGTTAGACATCACCTCCTGCAGAGCAGCCTGGCCATTTGGGGCCATGGCCTGAGAGACTCTCGCTTTCCACCCCCTTGCCAGCACACACACGGGTCAAATGAGAGCCCTCATCACTTGCCACTTGCCCTTTGGCTTCCCCTCTCCAGCCACACTGGCCTCCTGTGGCACCTTGGGCACCACTCACACCCTGACCTCAGGTCTTCTGATTGCTGTTCCTTCTGCCTGGAATGCTGTTCCCATAGATGCCCCGTCGCTCATTTCCTCGCCTCCTTCATGTGTCTGCCCAGATGTCACTTTCTCAGTGAGGTCTTCCCTGATCGTACTACTAAAAACTGCAGTCCCCTCTCTCTGGACATTCTGTCCCCTGCTTTATGTGTACCCATAAAACTTTTCACTAGCTGAGCTAGGATATATTTTATATTTACTTACTTTCCTTTCTTGCCAGCCTGCAGACTCAGGGTAGGGATTTTGTCTACCTTGTTTGCTGACCCCACCCCCGGGGGTTTCCCATAGCAGCTGCCCACCCTCATCCTGGTTCTCAAAGGCACAGGTCCTTCCACGACCCTTCTCCTGGGAGTGGCTCATTTCCCCAGGGGACCTCTTCTCACACAATCTGCTTTCTAGTGGCTACTCCTTTTTCACGCTTCATGGTGGAAACTTCCAGCTAAGGCAGGTCACTGTCATCTGCTCAACACTCACAGTAGCCCTTGCAGGTTAATTTGTGCCTTGCTTCTGGAGCCCATACTCAGAAATAACAACTAAAACACTGAGAATTTGTCTGTTCTGCTCCAGGCACTGGCCCAGGTGAGTTTTATGAGGTTTAACTCATTTGTCCTCACAATAACCCTTTGATGTAGATGTCAAGGAAGGTGACTAACGGGTCATGCAGCAGATAAGTGTGGGAACCAGGATTCAAGTCTGAGTCCCAGGTATCTCCCCCATCCCAGAGTTCCTTCTGGATTTGTCCATCTGTGCCCTTTTCTCTCTTTTTAGTTTTATGGGAGACTAATTTACAAATAGAAATTATATATGTTTAAGGTATACAACTTGATGTTTTGATATATACACACAACTGTGAAATAATTACTAAATCAAGCTAGTTAACATATCCATCACCTCAGATAGTTACCTTTCTTGTGTGTGGTAAGAACTCTTAAGACCTACCTTCTTAGCAAACTTCAAGTATCCAGTATAGTATTACAGAGTCACTGTGTGGTACAACAGATCTCCAGAACTATTCATCTTGTGTAACTGAAACTTTATACCTTTGACCAACATCTCTCCACCCCCTGCCCTTCTGCCCCTGGCAATGACCATCCTACTTTCTGTTTTTATGAGTTCTATTTTAGATTCCACATTTGAGATCATGCATTATTTGTCTTTGTGTCTGGCTAATTTCACTTAGCATAATAATCTCCAGATTAGTTCATGTTGCGAATGGCAGGGTTTCCTTCTTTAAGGCTGAATAATATTCCTCTGTGTGTGTGAGATGTTTTCTTTACCCATTCACCTGTCGATGGATAATGTGGATTGTTTCCGTGTCTTGGCTATTATGAATGAGCATGGGTGTGCAGATATCTCTTAGAGATACTGACTTCATTTCCTTTGGGTAAACACCCAGTAGTAGTATTGCTGGATCATATGGTAGTTCTATTTTTAATTTTTTGAAGAACCTTCATGTTGTTTTCCATAATGGCTACACCAATTTACATTCCTATCAACAGTGCACAAGGGCTCCCTTTTCTTGACCAAACCTGCTATGTCTTGGCTTCTCTTTTTGATGGTGGCCATCCTAACAGGTGTGAGGTAGCATCTCATTGTAGTTTTGATATGTGTTCCCCTGACAATTAGTGATGCTGGCCACCTGTATGTTTTCTGAGAAATGTCGATTCAGGTCCGTTGCCTATTTTTAAATTGGGTTACTTGGGGTTTTTTTTGCTGTTGAGTTATAGGATTTCTTTATATATTTTGTATATTAGCCCCTTAGCAGATGTATGGTTGGCAAATATTTTCTTCCATTCCATAGGTACCTTTTTCACTTTTGATGATTTCCTTTGCTGTGCAGAAGCTTCTCAGTCTGATGCAATCCCACTTGTCTATTTTTGCCCTTGTGGCCTGTGTGTGTCCATTTCTCTTCCCTTCTGGCCTATATCCATCACTCAACAAACATCTGAGTGGCCACTATGTCCCAGGTTCTCTCCTCAGCTGAGGATCATAGCAGTGATAAGATAAATGGAGAAGTCCTTGTCCCATGGTGACTACATTCTAGTAGGGGGGATGAAAACGGCTAATAGAGCATGTGACATGTAATGTCAGGTGGTAATAAGGGCCATGGAGAAAACTAAAGTCCAGGGGAAGGGGTGGAGAATGACAGAGGGGCTGTTTTACGACAAGGTGGTCTGGGAAGTCCTCTGAGGAAGTGAGGCTGGAGCTGGAAGCACAGGACAATCTGGGGAAAGAGCACGTAGGCCGGGGAGCTGCAAAAACAAAAGCTCAGATGTAGGAACAAGCTCCACTGTCCCTTAGACAGAAAGAGCCTCTGGTGGGCTCGCGGAACGTGTGAGAGGGAAGGTGCTGGGGAGGCGGGCAGGGGGCGGATTATACAGGTCTCCTGGATTTCATTCCACGCAAAGAAGCCATTAGGGTTCAGAGCAGAGGAGCAATATGTTTCGATTTGTAAAAGATCTCTCTGGATGCTGTGGGGAGAACAGTCACAGGGAAGCATGGAGACAGGGAGACAGGGAGGCCAGTTAGATGAGGTGGTAAGAACCAGGGTGAAGGGGACAATTGGCATACAGTTTGGAGGCAGAGCTGACAGGACTGGCCGTGCTTCCAGGATCTTCTCCGGCAGATGCCCAGAACTTGGCACTGGAGGGTAAGGGATTAGAGACCAAAAGTGGGTTTGATCTGCCAAGGGTTAGATCAGTCTTGTTCCTGGAGCTCTGAAGGGACATTGGAGAAGGTTGTCCCAAGTGCTCTCTTCCCTTCCCAGGGGCTGCCGGGAGGCTATCAAAAGGATTGCCTATGAGTTTGTTGAGATGAAGGCCAAGGAGGGCATGGTGTACGTGGAGGTGCGTTACAGTCCACACCTGCTGGCCAATTTTAAAGTGAAGCCGATCCCCTGGAACCAGACCGAGTAAGTGAGGGCTTGGAGGGGCTGCACCAAGTCTGGCAGAGTGGCCCAACGGACAGATTGTTGGGAGGCCTCGACCCAAGCAAGACTTTGATCTTGCCCCAGTCTGGTCTGTGGCCTCAGAAAGATGGGCTTAACTCTGTCACGAGAGACATGGTTCTCATCCCTCACCTGGGCTTGTTTTCACCTTGGGAGAATGCATTTGCCTGTCTTGTCACCCCTAGTCCTAGACACAGGCTTGCAGTCTAGGAACACTGCTTACCCAGTGACTTCCAGCGGTCCTGCTCTGACCCTGTAACTCAAATGAGTCTAGCCCATTCCTGCCCCCACCTAGGCCTCCAGGGATCTCCAAGTGCCATCACCCAACCACTCTGCCCCTTTCTAGCCATGACCTTGATCCATGTGAACAGGTGGGAATCGAACCAGGTGAGCCTAGCAGTGCTCTCCATCTGACGACAGAGCTGTGTCTGATCCCCCCCCCCCCCAACACTGGGACATCCTCCAGGTCTGGAAGTGCCCAGGCAGTTCCAAGAAGCTGGAAGGGGGTGTGCTAGGGCTTGGGAGTCTCCCTCAGTCTTTTCTCAGAGGCAGTGGGTTGGTGGTGAGAAGGGGCTTCTCCGGGAAGATTCCTCTTCCTCCCCTCCCTCTCCCCCTTTTCCCCCCTCCCCTCCCCCCCTCAGTCTCCCTTTTCCCCCCTCCCCTCTCCCCCTTCCCCCTCACTCTCCTTCCTCCTCTCTCACAGTCCCAGGGCTGTCCTTTAGAACTTCCTTTGTCCCAGGCCCATCCCTACTCCTCTCTCCACACAGAGGGGACCTCACCCCAGATGAGGTAGTGCAGCTAGTGAACCAGGGCCTGCAAGAGGGAGAGAGAGACTTCGGGGTGAAGATGCGGTCCATCCTTTGCTGCATGCGCCACGAGCCCAGTGAGTATGACCTCAGCTCTGCCCTGGGCTACACATTTAACACCAGCCCCAACCTCCCGGCACAGTGCTGGTGCTGCACCTGGTCTCCCCTGTGGCCGCTGCCACCTGGACCTTAGGGCTTCCTGAAGTCACCAGAGTTCTCTTGGGCAGGCTCAGAACTTCCTGACAATAGAGACTTCTCTCCCTAGGGAGACCTGCGGGAGGTTCAAAGCCAAAGGAGCCTTTCAAAGGGGGGAAAAAAAGAGGGACATCTGTAATACTTCTAACAATAAAGATTTTTTTAAAACCACAGAAAAAAAAGAATATTACTCTACAAAATAAAAAACAGGAGCCTGAATAATAGAAAACAATCTAAGCCAGGCTCTGACCAGCCCATGGTTCTCCCTTGAGACCCTGTGCGTCAGGCCTCTTCTCGTCCAGGCCATAGGACCTGTGAGTTAGGTCTGATCTCTGGGACCTGAGGGGTCTCCCTTGTGACTCAAACTGATCAGATCTCCATGGATGGAACTTCCAAGGTGAACAGCCCCACTGTGTGACCTTGAGCAAGTCACATCACCTCTCTGGACCTCAGATACACAGTCATTCTTTACTGTGGAGAGAGGACAGCAAAGGTTAATGCTGACCTGGCGGGCCCACCGCACGGGGTGACTTACACGTATTTTCTCCAATCCTTGCAGCAGCCTATGAGGGCTTCCATGGTTTATCCTACTCGACAGATGAGGAAACTGGGGCAGAGAGGGGAATCCTCTTGCTCCTCAGTCAGAAAGGCAAAAAGCTCAAACTTGAACCCAGGGCCATCTGGTTCCAAAGCCTGTGATTTTTCATTCTTTTTAAAACACTTAATGATGACTTTGTTGGTTAAGAGTCCACAGTACGTTAGCAATATGGTTAGTAATGCCAGTATGAGTTGTGTTTTAAATTTAAATGTTAAATTGTGTGCGTCTCCCTCTCCTCATCTAAATGAGGAGGAGCCCACTGTAAGGACTATTGTGGGGACAAATGAGAATGGCCATCTGTCGTGTACTGGGCCTAGACCCTGCCCTCAGTGTTACAGAATCTGGGCAAAGCCTCACTGTGACCCTGTGCAGTAGCTGGTCATGTCCCCTCCGACAGAGGAAACTGAGGCACTGAGTGGAGTTTGCTGAAGGTCATGTGGTTAGGCTTTGGCAGTCAGGATTTGAAGATTGGACACTGGGCCCTCTGTTGCACTAGCCTAGGGTGGGGGGTAAGTGGCTTGGGCAGCAAGCAGGCATTCTGGAAGGATCTCTCCAGGCTGCTGCTGACAGAGGCCTGGTGGGCATCTCACCCACAGACTGGTCCCCTGAGGTGGTGGAGCTGTGTAAGAAGTACCAGCAGCAGACTGTGGTGGGCATTGATCTGGCTGGAGATGAGACCATCCAAGGAAGCAGCCACTTCCCCGGACACCTGAAGGCTTACGAGGTGGGTCCCAAGGGAAGCAGGTGGGGAGAGGCTGGCATTGGAGGGCTGTGGGAGAAGCTTGTCTCCGTCCACAGTAGGGAGAAGTCACACAGACTGGTGAGTGTGAGGCCTCCTGGGTTCCCACGTGTCTTGGTTGGGTCTGGGGGCTCTAGGAATTGTGAATTTCCTACTGTTGGGAGACTGTGCTTGAGCCTGTTTCTGCCAGTGATTTGCTGTGACCTTGGGCAAGGCTGTCTCTTCTCTGGGCCTCTGTATGGAGCAGACATCTCAGCCTTCTGTGGAAGGGGTGAAGCACAGGGTTGAGTGGGGGCTCCGGAGAATCGCTGCCTGGGTTCAGAGCTTGGCTTCCCACTTCAGAGCTGTCTGACCTTGGTCACGTTTAACTTTCCTGGGCCTGCCTGGGGCCACCCGTGACCTGGCTCTTGTCTTCTCAGGAGGCTGTGAGGAGCGGCATTCACCGCACAGTCCACGCCGGGGAGGCTGGCTCGGCAGAGATGGTGAAGGAGGTGAGGAGGCCAGCGGGCTACGGGACCCCTCTCCCTCTCCCGCCGCCCCCCCCCCCCCCCCTTACTGGCTCCCATCTGCTTCTCTGCAGGCTGTGGACATGCTCAAGGCAGAGCGGATAGGACACGGCTACCACACGGTGGAGGATGAGGCCCTTTACAGCAGGCTGCGAGAGAGGAACATGCACTTTGAGGTGCTGGGAGGACAGAGGTGGAAAGGGGGAGGGCCCGGGGGCGGAGCGCGGCACCTGTGGCAGGTGTGGGCGCGGAGGAAGGCTGGGACTGAAGGCTCATGGGAGTCGGTGGCAGGGAGGCCAGTGTGGCAGTGGCCAGAATAGATGGTTCCAGCTCCAGGGTGTGAGGGGAAGGAGTCCGTGTGGCCTGGGGGTGTCCGTGTCAGCCACACTCCTGCTCTTCCAGGTCTGCCCCTGGTCCAGCTACCTCACAGGCTCCTGGAACCCCGACACGGAGCATGCAGTCGTTCGGTGAGGCTACTCCTCTGGGGCCCATTCAGTCTTGTACCAGGAGAGCCCAGGGAAGAGAAGATGCAGGGACTAGGCACTGGCCATGCTGTGACTCTTGATTCAAAATCCACCAGACTCCTTGGGAAGCAGGCGTTACCATCCTTGTCTTACAAATGAGAACTCCAAAGCTTGGGTGTGCTGTCACTTGACTAAATAGCGCAGCTGGGGCCTGTAGCTCGCTGAGCTGCACCAGAACGTCCTGCTGCCCCAAGAGAAACTTGGACACTCTGAATTCTGCCTCCTAGGGGTCAGGAAGATGAGTCCCTCCTGCTTACACAGCCTGTGCTCCTGGCACCTCTGGGCATTCCCCCCAAGCACCTTCTTGAAGCTTTCCCCTGGAGGGTCTGCCCATCCTACCCTGCAGTCTAACGCAGAGGCCTTGGCCTGTCTTCAGGCTGTTCTGTGACTGAACCCTGGGAGTGGCATCAGGCGTTGGGAGGGCAAAGCTGCCTTTCCCTGACACAGGATGATGGCAAGAACTCGGGGTGGCCATGGCCAGGCCAGCACTGGTCTGTCAGCCAAGCTTATGTGAAGGGAAGGAGCTTGGGCTCCGAAATTGATTACAAGGGGGTCCTGAGATCTGCCTTAGGAAAGGGTAGTGTCCAGGTCCTGTGGCTTGTCTAGGTGAGGTTCTTGGAGGCTCATGGCCATACAGCCTGTGGGCTGGAAAAAATGCAAGAGCTATCTACCCAGACATAGTGGTTGAAGGGAGAAGTGATGGCCTCAGGAGACAGGGAGTAAGAGGGCCTAGGAGAGAACCCAGAAGGAAGTGACATTTATGGGACAGACAGAAGAGACAAGTAGGAGGAAAGTCAAAGTGTGGTGTCTGAGAAATCAACAGAAAGGGCTCCATGAACAGCCAACAGTGTAAAATTCTACACAAGCTGAATGCAGTAAGAGCTGGGAAAGGTCCACTGGATTTAAGAAGACAGTGGGCAGGGACTGTGCCACGTACAGTTTCCATGGTGTCCTTGAAGAGCAGAGCCCGGTGGGATTGATGGCGGTTGGCGTAGTGTGAGGACAACTCCCCCAGACTGTTGGCTGTGAAAGGGACTGGCTAGAGAAGGTGGTAGCTGGAGGAGGGCGTTGCTTGTGTGGCCTCCCCAAGCGACCACTCTACTTGGCCCTCTCTTCTGCCACTGCCTGGCTTTGGCCTGATCAGATGGTTTGAGTCTTGAGTTCCTAATTATGTGGCCTTGGACAAGTCACCTGAGTTCTCTGAATCTGTTTCTTCCTCTGAGGAAATCTTCTGGGTGTGTTTAAGGGTGATGCAAGGCTCAAGGAGGGTACAGAGGTCAGTATGCAGTGACTGTTCACAAAAGAGTAAAGGGAGGCCCTTCTCCCCTTCTCGCCCATATCCAGATTCAAAAACGACCGGGCTAACTACTCGCTAAACACGGATGACCCACTCATTTTCAAGTCTACCATAGACACTGATTACCAGATGACTAAACGGGACATGGGATTTACTGAAGAGGAGTTTAAGAGACTGGTGAGTGCCTGTGGACCCTGTCGGCCTTGACTCTGGGCCCTTGGGAGTATGTGAGGCCTGCAGGGCCTAGAACCTCTGGGGATGAGTGAGTTTACCTCAATAGGCCAAGCCAAGCCAGAGCTAGAGTTCAACGCATTCCACAGAGAGACATACTGACCTAGGACCAGGTGTTTCATCCTTTGCTTGCCCTCAGAGAATCTGATAACTATCCACTTTCCCCAAAAATGTGTGGTCAGCTATAAAGTTCTGCACAGACTTTCAGGCTGTTCATAGATCCTAGGCTGAGCCCTTGATTTTTAGGTATTACAATTCCCCAAGCCTGTCTCTGCAGGACTCTCTCTTTGGCCTCCTACATCCTACCCTGCCTCTCAGTTTCTCCAGCACCACTCATATTGCTGTATCACGGAATGCCACTTTGAGAACACAGAACCTCAGTGCTCTGCTCTGGAGGTTGACCGCGGACAAGTCCCTTCCCCTCTGAGCTTAAATAACTGCTCATGTTCAATGAAGAGAGTGGCATGTCACTAGATTGCCAAGGCCTCCCTTCCATCTTCTCTGGTTCCATGTTGTCTGCCACCCTGGCCCTTCCAGAACATTAATGCGGCAAAATCCAGTTTCCTCCCAGAAGATGAGAAGAAGGAGCTACTGGATCTGCTCTATAAAGCCTATGGGATGACACCTTCAGCCTCTGCAGGTTTGTTCCCATCTGAGCTTCTGGGCTGCTGACCTGCCCTGGCTCCAGCTTAGCTTTCTGTGGGACCTCCAGCGAGATGTCCTCCCTCCCTCTCTCAGGTAGCACCAAGGACAGGTGATGACTCCCTAGTTACAGAGCCCTGGCTGGTGGTAGCCTTTCACTCAACTGGCCTATTTTCTGTATAATGCTGTCTTGAGGCTGGTCTTGGGGGAGACTTTCTAAAGGTCTTGGCATCTTGGGGCATCTGCATGGCATCTGCATGGCTTCCCAAAGCCAAGGGCAGAGAGTTGGGCCCAGAGGTCTTAGCTCTGTTCTGCTCCTTCCTGTGTGGCCTTGGCAAGGCATTCCCTTGCTCTAAGTCTCAGTCTCCCCAGGGGCCTCTTCTCTGGCTCTAACATTCAGTGATTTTTTTTTTTATGCCCTGGGTACTATGAGTTGCCTAATTTTTCTGCTTCTCTGACATGGCCAGCAGGGCAGCAACTGTGAAGACATTGTAGATGCCTCTCCGAGCCCTCACCTTGTGGATGGAGACTTCACAGCCTGGGGGTTGAGCAATACTTACCTTTACTTCTGGGAAGACTATGCTGATTCCATAGTCAGCTCCTGATGCTCTTGAAGCCTGTGTACCATTGCTGTACATACACACCTTGGCATGGTCACCTCTCTTCTGGTTATGGGCCAGGGCAAATCTGAAACCTTCCTCCTCTGGTGATTTATAATGAAAAGCTGGTGCTCAATAAAGTCAATGGCTGGTGTCATGTAGCATGTGATGTGTGGTCTTGGGCACGACAGCTTGGGTGGGGTGAGAGAAGGAGCCTCTGGGACTCACAGACTCGGGCAGTTGCCCAGTGGCAGTGCTCAAGATCCCAGCAGAAGCTGTGAATGGGAAGCCAGAGCTCCCCATGCTGTGGCTGAGGGGGGCCCACAGCCTTCCCTCCCTCCAGAAGAAACCAGGCTTCTCTTGAGGCACTGTCTGTTTACATGACCCCTGAACTCTTAGCCCCTCCTGTTCTAGGTTTTAAGGGGGAGAAAAACCTTCCTTTTGGGGTTCCTGAAGCTGTGGACTGCTGGGGGTAGAAGGATAGAAGATCCCTTGGACACCAGGACAAAGAGCAGGGCTAGAGCCTCTGCAGAGCAGCAGCATCTTTCTCAGGTATTTTTTCCTGCGGAAGCCTGGGCAGCAATGGGTCCCAGCTAACTGCAGACTTGGGAAAACAAGGCCCAGGCCCTGCTTTTGCTGTTTAAAGGAGAAATAATAATCTTAACCCAGTCACACAAATCACCAGCATTTATTTCCTGGGTTCCAGGTGTTATTTATCTTGGTACAAAGAAAGGGCAGAGTTGATCAGTAGTTTTGAGCACAAAAATCCCTTCCCTAAAACTGGATCTGTGAAGTTCCATGAGGGAACCTCAGAGCTGCATAGCTGCTCAGAGTTTAGATTAAAATGGCTTAAAAAAAAAAAAAGTGAATTGACTGTCAGCTCCTTTCCTCTCTGCTGAAAAAGGTTTAAAATTTTTTAAAAGTTCAAGAGTTTTTTAAAAAAGGGATCAGAAGGTCTTGACCTAAACGGATGGGTTTGGAGAAGAGGGGGCAGAGCTGGGACATGGTCCCTACCCAGGTTGCCCAGGAGAGGAGCCCCTGAGTCCCAGAGCCCAGTGAATAAATAACATCCTGTGGTTATAGTGTCTTAAAAGTGTATCTTGGCATGATGAGGTGGTGGTAGCGTGGAGCCTGTGGGTATGGGCAGAGGGCCTTCCCAGGGTAAGGGCCATGGTGGCCCCTGGGGGTGCCTTTCAGTCTGGCCTCACTTGCCTGGAACAGGGGGCTCAGAGAAGAGGCTGCCAGGCCAGTGCCAGGGCTCCCTGCCCAGATGTAGACAGCAGGTCTCTCTTCCAGCCTCCTTGGGCAAGGTCAGACTCAAGATGAGGTGGTCCCGTCGCTGCTCTCCGGCTGGTTGCTAGCCGCCTTGTCTGGGGTGCCTGCCTCCACCTGTCCTTCTGGAGAGAAGAGCATGTACACAAACGTGAAGCACAGGAGGGGGTCTGGCAGGGCCCAGCTGAACTAACAGTGGATGAGCCCTGGGGTGCAGGATAGGGGCTGGAGGTAGCCAAAGGGAACTTTAACTTGGTCTCTGACATTTCAACGCTTACAAAGAAAATGATGTGGTATTACTAGTGTAATTAAAGTCAATTAAAGGCCAGAATCATGGATGCATGCTAAAAGCAACAGGTGAAGGGCTGTTGAGGGTCAAGACACTTGTGCGGGTTCTCCAGAAGGAGAGGGTAAATAGGAGGTGCTCAGCCAATGGCAGTTCTTAGAAGACAGAAAAGGGCATCTGACTAGGCCAGCTCAGGGGAGTACCACGGCATGGCCTGCATCAGGGTTAGGGGTGGAACCTATGACTGTTTCATGTGCTGTGTCCTCACCAGACCGGCCACACCTTCCTCTCTGGCCTCTGTCTTTGTATCCTTAGTCTAAGCCTTTCCCATGACCGAGAACCACCACCCTGTACCAAGCGCCATGCAATCCACAGAGCAGCCTGGAGGTGTCATTAAGAGCATGATACGGATAAGAAAACCGAGGCTCAGAGAGGTGAACTGATTTGTCTGAGATCAAGTGATGGAGGAAGCCAGTGTCCTTCCAGGAAATTCAATTTCCACCAAGCAGCATTCTCTGGGGTTTATAAAGGCCCATCATCATCGACATTCCCTCGTTTTGCCCTTGCAGCAGTCTTGGGAAGCAGTATTAGTAGTAGAAAGTGGCACAGGCAGAATTTGGACATCAGGCTCCCTGCCAGGCTACCTCCTTCCTATCCTGGGTGGTGCCTGTAGCAAAGGCTTGGTCCCAGAAAGTCCTTTTGGCCCCTCCAGAAGCTGGACAAGCTAGATGGCACAAATTTCCCAGCTTGTGATGCCCTATTTGACCCTGAGCCTCCTACCCTGGCAGCAGAAAGAATCTTGTTAGATTCCCCAGTAATCTCTGCTGTGCCATTTCCTTGCTGTGGGAATTTGGACATTTAATCTCTCTGAGCCTCTGCTTCCTGATCCATAAAGTAAGGATTGGTGACACCTCTGCCTGTTCATGGGGGGGGGGGGGGGGCGGGTTGGGCCTGTATGTGGCCGTTTGACACGTGGGATTGTCTTAGCCAATGGTAATGGTAACGCTTCCTCTGTGCCAGTCCCAGCTCTTCTGGCTTGAGAAGGTCCTTTAGCACTTTCCTTGCCAACCAGCACCCTTGGAACTTCTGGGGCCAGTTTCAGAGCACCATTTGAAAATGTGTCCTAGTCACACACTGCTTGGCAGTGGATTCATTTTTTCAGGCCTTGTCTGTTTCTCTCTCATTATGGGGGCCAAGTAAGGAAAGGTTCGTGCTCCCCACATAAGGAAATATCAGGGACAGGTTTGCACACAACATGCTGTGCATCAGTCCCCTGGGAAGCTTTAAGCAAACAGATTCTCAGCCCGGCTGGCAGGATGAGACTCTGGATTCCCATTCCCTCAACAGGTCTGCTGGACTGAGCACAGCTGGCAGACCAGCTGTGGAAACTGCTCAGTGCAAGGCCTACCAGAGGAGGGCTCCTCTGCCAGTCTGCCCTGCACTCTACCATGAATGCTTCACTTCCTTGCAGCAAGCACTATTCCTTTCTTAGGTCCCCTTTTTAATGTTTTGCACCCTGGAAGGAAAATGTCATGCACCCTTGGGAAATGGGTATTAGAACGTACTGGATCCACAGACAAATGGCTGCAACTGCTGAGGTAGAGGGAGACTGAAACAGCTCACCAGAGCTGAGGATACAGAAGCCCTGAGTACAAGCCCCCTGGCAGCATGCCCAGGTGGCAGCTGGGCATGCTGGTCATTCAGTTGGACAATCAACAGCCATTGACTAGGTACCGCTACCATGTTCCAAATGCTACCAGGCACCAAGGGCACAAGACACAGATCTTGTGCAGGAGCTCACGGCCTGCAGCAGGGGCATTGTGCTGAGTGCAATTAGAGAGGCAGGGAGAAGATATGCCTCCCTCTGTCTGAGAGGGGGATATGGCCAGGGAAGGCCTCTCAGCAGAGCAGCCTGGGCTTCTAAGAATGAGGAACATGAGCCAGGCAAGGGGAGGGCAGGGAGAACCGGACAGCGGGAGTGGTGTGTTCAGGCCCACAAGGGGCTTTTAAGAAATAAAAGTACTTTCCTCTGGCTGGATCAGAGGCACTGAGGGAGAAAGATGAGCTGAGGCTGTTGAGGTGAGCAGAGTGGGACCCATGGAGGCTCATGTGCCTGGGTAGGGAGTATGGGCCACATAATAAGGGAAGGCTGATAGACCAGAGAAGGGGTGTAGTTGTGGTTCCTTGGGCAGGGTGCTGGGGGCAGTCAGGTTCTCATTCTATGTTAACTTGCTGGTGACCCTGAGCAAGCTATCCAACTTCTCTGGGCCTATTTGTCCAGATTAAAAAACATGACAGTGTTGGGTCCATGCCCCCACAAAGTCTCCTCTGTTGTACTTATAGGGGAAGAAGTGGGGAAAGGGAGGGAGGGGAAGGGGCATTACAGAGGGGATAGCAGATGCTGTTTCCTCTACGCACTCAATCACCCTGTGGTTTCTAAACACCTGCTACCGCCTGCAGAACAGGAGGCCCCTGCTCTGCTGGAGCTCATTTAAACCCAGGAGACCTTGTCAGAGAGTGAAGAGTCGTGTGACTAGGGAAGGCCAATTATAGCTGCACGGAAAGCTCTGGTGAGCATCTGGTATCCGAGCTGGGGCATGAGGCTGCAACCACAGGGGTGGGTGACGGCTGTTCTAGCAGAGGAAACGGAGACACGGAAAAGTGCTGAAGGGGTTCTGACCTGCCCCCTCCAGTGCCAGCTCGCCCATGTCTCCAGCCAGCTTCCTCACGCTCACAGCCTCGGAGTCTCCCTGGATGTCGGGCACTGCATTCCGACGGCCTGTCCTGTCACAGGAGATGAAGTCCGAGTAGGAGGACTCCACCTCCATCATGCCTGTCTCATCCTTCTTCAGGCCTGTGGGGACAAGGGCAGGAGTGAGTCCAGCTGCATCCTACAGGGAAGGCACAGCTCCGGTCGCCAGCACTGACGTTTTTTGACAAAATGTAATTTGGAGGGTGACTCAACGGGACTTGGTATTTGAGTGATGGGGACATGAGCTCTCTGATACGAATCAGCAGGTGAACAGAAGTGTGGCTTCCTGAGCTGGGGAGCAGCAGCGGAGGAATGCTTTGGGGAGTGACTGCAGGTCAAAGTTAAGAATTCTATTGGACCATGTTAACTTTGAGATGCTTGTGAGCCCTCCAAGGGGAAAGGCAGAATAGGTACGAGAGAGAGGAGGCTGGAGCTTAGAAGAGAGATGGGGTATGGCATGGGTAGGAAAAATAGGAAATTAGAAGTTAATGCTACACAGATTGTGGTTAACAACCCTGGTGCTTGACTATACAGCCTAGAGAGAGAAAAGAATCACACATACAAAGAGCCATATACATTTTAAAAGTCATTTGGGCATCATACCATACATTGCACTTTATAGCTGACTCTTTGGAAAGCTCTAGAACACTTCATTAAAGTTCTCCGTAGGTGACTTTTGCACATGCCTACTTGCATGTACCATGACCTGATCTGCCCCCTAGAAATGAACATGAAGGTACTTTTCAATTTTACACCATTACAGACACTACTAGGTCTTTATGTAAGTCCTCAGAGCATATTCCCAGAAGTAGAATTGCTGGGCTAAAGGGAAGGATGAATCATTTTAAAACATGCTGTTTTGCCAAGTTGCCTTCCCGAATGGCACAGGGGTACAGTTAGGGGCGCTGACTACCCGTGCAGTCAATAACCTGTGTATAACTCAGTCGGCCCTCCGCATACTCAGACTCCCAACTGCCAGTTGATCCCAAACACTGCAGGTTTGAAATGTGTTGGTCAAATGGACCCAAGCAGTTCAAACCACATTGTTCACAAGTCAACTGAAATGATAAAAAAAAAAAAAAAGGAGCCCGGCCAGCGTGGCTCAGTGGTTGACCGTCCACCTAGGATCCAGGAGATCTCGGTTCGATTCCTGGTCACAGCACATGCCTGTGTTGCAGGCTCGGTCCCCAGCAGGGGGTGTGCAGGAGGCAACTGATCAGTGATTCTCTCTCATCATTGATGGTTCTATCTCCCTCTCCCTCTCCCTTCCTCTCTCTGAAATCAATAAAAATATTTTAAAAAGGAAAAAAACTAAAACTAAATTCATTACTGTTGCTGCTTATATTCCCACTAGCAGCACATAAGATCGTCCATTCACCTGCAGACTTGCCAGCAACAATTACTGCTATTATGTGAAAAATGTCAATCTGCTCAGGGGGCTACGAGTATCTCTCATTGAACACCTATGGTTTTTCTGAAGGCACTCAAAGCACACAGTCACCGCCTGACTCTGGATACTTGGCAGAGCCTACTTTGGGTAGTGGGAAGGGAGTCCTCCTAGGAGGGGTGGGCCTGGCAAATCCCAGTTCTAGACACACGCAGGCAAAATGCCAATGTTTTCTGCAGTGTGAGGATGTTTACCGCATGTGGTCGGTAATGGTGAACCATAGGGAGCCACCAGAGTGTCCAGCAGAAGGCTACGCACTACAGGAATTATAAAGTGTTCATAAAAAAGAAATGTGCCAGACAGGCCTGTACTGCCATAACAAGGGTTCTGAGATAAACTGCAAATTGCAAAATGTAGGCTGCAAAACGACACCTAAAAGAAAACTGTTTCTGTGGGGAAAGATAGCAATACAAGCAGGAAAAAACCTGTCAAGTGTGATTCTTTGTGACTAAGGGGAACTTTCACTTCTAAGACTATATTTTTGTAAAGATAAAGTTTTTATCCACTCAAGTTATTGTGTAATGCTTTCAGAAGGTAAGTGAGGTTGGCAGTACATGCCCCAAAGTGCCCAGGGTGGGGCTCAGTAAGTGCTTTGGGGAATGTGTTTGTGTACGTGTGAGAGAAGGAGAAAGCGGGCGGGGGGGGGGGGGGGCGAGAGGGTCAAAGGGCGGTAGGCATAGGATGGGGAGAGAGAAAAAGGGGGTGAGAGGACAGTATGGAGGGCTAGAATCACATCTCACGACGCCTAGCTCAGAAGAGACACCTGAAGAATAAATTAGGAGCACTCACAGATCAGGCACGGGAGACAGGGAGGTACCCACAATACAGAAAAGAAAGAGTGGCCCTGTGTTCTGCCACGGGACCTTAGCAAGACTCTTCCCCACTCGGCTTCCATTACCCCCGTTAAATAAAGGCGGGCTGAATCCTGTCTACGGTAATCCCCCCAAGCTCCAGCAGAGGGTGCGCCCAGCATGTCTTTTTCTTGGCTGCCCTAGTTGCTGAGCTTTGGTTCCTCCTCAGCAAGAAACAAATAACAAAAACCTCTCTGAAGTCCCAGAGGTGGTTCCTTCTGCAGGTCACATAAGTTTCAGTCCTGCACTCTCCCTCTGGGTAAACTGCTCAAAGCTTCTGAACTGGGGAATGGCCTGTTGCAATAGCAGTAATAACAATAAAAATTAAGATAATTCTAACAATAAGTAAAGGTAACTTTTACCAAGTCATTATATGTTTTCCATCCCTCACTCAATTGTCACAACAGCTCTCTGAGGTCAGTGAGGTAAATTTCTAACCATGACTCAGCAAGGTCTCAGGTGGACCCCTCTGCCTCTTGGGCCTAGGCTCATCCTCCAAGTTATGCCCGTTGCCTACAGGAAGGAACAGACCCTGTACAGACCACACCATCTCCCCCAGCTCTTTTCCTCCAACTAGAATGTTGGCTCCATGAGAATAATGACTTTTATTTGGATTTTCACCACACCAGACGGAAAGGGCTAATCCTGGCAGCTAAGCCACATGCTCTGGCTGCTCCACCCTCAGATTCTCGACCAGCACAAAGAGTAGATGCTCAACAGTACTCCTCAAATTAAACACGAATCTGTCTGTCAGTCTACCTGTCTGCCTTCCTACTATCCCTCTTTTCTTATCTGGGGGGATGACAGGGCGACTCCTCAGAACTACTGCAAAAGGCTCTGCCCACTGTAGCCTGCTGTGCTGATGTTCTTGTCTGGTATCGCTAGGATCTGACACCGTGGGATGGAGTTACGGGCTCCATCTAAAAGGAACAGACACCCTGGGCTTTGGCTCCACCTCTGCTCAGCTGACCCTACAAGATGCCCAGTGCAAGAAGCTGACCCTCCTGGCCCAGAGAGGGAAGTATGCCAAGCTCAAAGCCCAATCCTGGAAAACCCGAACTAAGCCAACTAGCTCCAGCTGCCCCCTCCCCTCCCCTCAGGGAACAGCGGTTCCAAAGATGGGGGGGGAGGCGGGGGTAATCTAGGGAGCTCTCTGACCCGCAGCACAAGCACATAGTTTCATTTTTCTTCAACATTTGTCTTCTTCCCTCACTCTGCTCTTTCAAGTCAACACCAAATGTGGAAATAAAGAATCCTCAAAGCTGGAAATCTCACCAGATAATGGTGATTCTCACACCATGAGCGTGTAAACTGTCAGGACCTCTCTGGGGAGTGAGCTGACAAGATGCATCAAGAAACCTTGACTTTTCTTCACATCCTTGAGCCACTAAGTCAGTAGGTCTGTTAAGTCAGCTTATAATAATTTATTCTAAGAAAATAATCCAAGTTGTGCATGAAGATCATTGTACAAAGGTGATCATCATAGTATTATTTATAGTAGTCAAAACCTAAAGACACCAAAATGGACATGTCAGATGTCCTAAAAAGACAACAGAAATGCATATACATATTTAACTAGTGCAAATGAAACATGATACAGGCATTAAAATATCTGTGAATATTTTAAAGACATGGGGAAATGTTCACATATATTATGAAATCTCAATATGATCACATATATTAATACTATTTAGTTCAACTATGAATGATTTAAATACTTTTAGTATTTTCTAAATTTTTACAGTAAAAGCATTCACTTTATTTTAAAATTATTTCGTTTCTGAATAGGTATGCATGTGGCATAAAACTTAAAAGGTACAAAAGGAAAAAGAGTAAGCACGGTGGCCTTCTCACAGACACCCGCCCCAAGGCAAGCGCTTTCTCAGTCTTTCCAGAGACACTATGCAGTATACACATTCCCTCGCTCCCTCCCTGCCTTCCTGCCTTCCTTCTCATTTAAAACAGAAAGTTGTTTTCCGTTCTGCTTTTTTCATTTACACATATATCCTGGAAACAATTCCAGATCACCCCGAAGCTACTGTGGCACTGATCATATCCATTAATAAAGCATTAATATGGTCAATTTTTGTTGGGTGGTATCAGTAAAGCTGTCTTTTTGGCATTTTTGCTCAACTCCTTTGTTTTAACTGTTTAATGGTTCATAGAAGGCCAAAACTTATACTTTGTTCTTTTGTGCTTTATAGTGCTGAGTGGAATGTAAGTTCCACAAAAGTGGCGACTTGGCTGGCACGTGCACGGCTATATCTGAGAGGCCTAGCACATAGGTGAAGCTCCATGAATATTTGATGAATGAACGATGCTCTAGATTCCAGGGTAGAAAGGGCCAAGGGGTGTGCAGCCCTGCAGCATAACAGTTTCCAAAGGTCTGGCTCAATCTCCATGCAGGAAGGTGACCCCTGATGAATTCCTTCCTCTCTCCCAACTTCCTTTCCCCCATGTGAATAATGAAAGTTTAAATATAATCTCTAAGGCTCTTCTAGTCCCAACCTTTCATCCATTAATTCAGTATTTTCTGAGCACCTTCTATATGCCAGGCACCATGTCAGGTAATGGAGTACACACTGAAGCCTAAAAAGACACCTACAATTTGAAAAGAAAAAAAGGCACTGACCGGGTAAGTAAATCTATGGTCACAGATTGTGATAAGTTCTAGGAAGAAGAGAACAGGGTTGTGTGTGTGGATGGTTCAGTTAAAGGTCATACAGTTGGGGGAGGCGTCCTTGGGGAGGTGACCCTCGGCTGAGATCTGTAATAGTGTTGGATGGCAGGTGGTCCGGGCAGAGCTAACAGACAACCTGGTCCACGGTGTTCAACATCTCTCTCAGCTCGAGCCCTACAGGGTGCTCAAGAGGGATACTCTTTCCCTTCTCCCCACCCTCAGGAGATTTCGGTGCCCTCCTGGGGTCGGGATGCTGGTAAGACATTTGACTGACCCTGAATGCCCAGGTCAAAAGAGAGGAGCCTTCTACTCAGCTTCCCAGACTCTCCCTTAGTGGCCCGGGGTCAGAGGTGTGGTTCCTACGGTGCTTGCTCTGGGTACTGTCAGGTTTCCCCCCAAAGGAAGCCACCTTCTTCCTTGGTTTTTCATTCTCCCCCCAGCTTCATAAACTGAGGAGGCCCCAGGCTCTGCCAACAGCTACACAGTCTGTTCCAAGTCTGCAGATATTAGTCGTCAGTGCTCAGGCAGATTCCATTACAGCTCCAAATTGTTTTCCAAATATACCAGAAAGGTCATTTCCTGTTTTCATTTTCTTTTTTAAAATTAAATATTTGCAGAGAACATACAAAAAGAAAGCAGACTGTTTTGCAGAGGATGCAGAGCACAGAGTGGGACTTGGTCCTGTGGGACAGGCCTCCTGGGGGTGGGGCAGATGCTCTCTGAAGTTTCTCTGAGGGAAGAAAGGGCTGTGCAAAGCTAATGGAAACACCCAGGCCCACTGAGCTGGCATTCCTCGATTCAAAGGGAAGCGGCCTCTCTCTGTGATAGGCAGCCAGAACCAGAGGCACTGAGGCGGGAGGAGTCAGGGCCCCAAACCAAGCGCATTCTGAGAACCTGGGAAAGGGCGGCTGGCTCTAGCGGCCTGCGGCCTGCCAGGGACTGGCACCACACTCTACCTAGTACTTTAGGGGTACATCCAGCTTGGAGTCACCAGAGAGGAGACCATCTCCTGCCAGGCAGTGCATACTGCCCATTCAGAGAGTGGTCCGTTGGTGAGGCTTCATTTGGAGGCAGTCAGGCTGGGCCTTGGCTCCTGGAGGGCCAGACCATGCCGCCCCAGGGCAGGCAGTGGAGAGACGGGCTGTGGGAGTCCTCTCAGCGAGGAGGTAAGGGCAGGGTGTTGGGGGGTCCTCAGTTACTTCCAGATTGCCAGTCTCCTTGGTGGGGACCAAGGGCTTCCAGACACCACACCTTCTGCGCCTCCATGCAAGTGCCTCCTCTATTAGGGACCTTTGTGTTAGAGGCCCCCATGACCAGGCCTGGTCCTCTTCTCTGTTTATTTACTCCCCGGAGGTTCTTAACCTTTCCCTAAATAGTATGTGTTGACGATTCCCAAATAGCCCCCGCCTGTCTTAAGAGGTCAAAATTCTGAATATAGTTAGCATGTCCCTCTGCTATCTCACCAGCATCTCAAACTTCACAGGTCAAGTCACAGCCTCCAGCCTTCTCCAGCTCTGTCAGGGCCCATCTGTTCCACTGCTCACGCTGGAAACCTGGAGACACCCTGGATTTCTCGAGGGTGGCTCAAGTACACCCTGTCACCAGGTCCTGTCACTTCCACTTGCAAAACAAGGTCCTGTCATTTCAACTTGCAAAACAGAGCCTGATTTGCCCCTCTCTCCCCTTCATGTGCACTTCCTAGTCTCTATTGTTTCCAACCAGCACCCCTGTTTCCCCCTTGGCCTTCGCCCAAGGTCTATTCTCTACACAAGCAGCCAGGGTGATGTCCTCAGATAAGGCAGCAGGTCATGTGATTCCCCTGCTTCATGCAACCTTTGATGTTCTTTCATTCCACATCTGGCAAAATCCAGACTCTACACCAGCCCCTGAAATCCTGCATGGATCTGGCCCTGCCTTCCTCTGTGACCTTCTGTCTCATTTCCACTCTCCTCTTGGCCCATTCTGCTCTGACCACACTGGCCCCTCTTTAATTCCTCAAACCAGCTGAGCTAGTCCTGACCTCAGGGTCTCTACAAGACTGTTTTCTTTGCCTGGAACATTTTCTGTCACTCTGCTCTTTACAGAGCCTCATAAGTGGATTCCAGGCCCTGACTTTTCAAATTTTCCTGCTCTTGGACCCTGACATGGGTCCTAGAATCCCTCTGCCCACCACTACCGCATGTCGAAAAGGCCTGGCTGGAGTCTTGCGTGGTGCAGTGGACACAG
Organism: Miniopterus natalensis; assembly: GCF_054644295.1. Taxonomy (NCBI): domain Eukaryota; kingdom Metazoa; phylum Chordata; class Mammalia; order Chiroptera; family Miniopteridae; genus Miniopterus; species Miniopterus natalensis. Next base: position 5,796,871 of record NC_142087.1, read on the forward strand.
TAAGGACTGTGGGGTCACCTCAGTTTCTGTCCCCACAGCTGCCGATTCCTCTTCTATAAAATGGGGGTGTTACAACTGCCTTGAAAGGTGGCTGTGGGGATTAAGCAGAGCCAGCATTTACGGAGTCCTTAATGCGTGCCAGACTGTGCTAATCTCATAGGCATTATCTCATTTAATTTTACAGCAACTCTATGCAGTAGGAAGCATTGTTCCTGTTCTACAGAAGAGGAAGGTGAGGTACAGAGAGGTTAAGTAGCTTGCCCAAGGTCACACCCAGTGAGTGTGGACAGGATCGAGCCTTTACTATTAGGCTTGGAAGCATGGGAATGAATTAGCATCATGCCTGGTATATAGTAAGGGTCTTTTTTTATTATTCTTTTTAAAAATATCTATTTTTATTGATTTCAGAGAGAGGAACGGGGGGGGGAGAAAGAGAGAGAAACATTAATGATGAGAGAGTCATCGATCGGCTGCCTCCTGCATGCCCTTGCTGGGGACTGAGCCCATAACCCAGGCATGTGCTCTGACCTCCCAGAATCAAACTGTGATCTCCTGGATCATAGGTCAATGCTCAACCACTGAGCTATGCCAGCCGGGCGAGTAAGGGTCTTTTAAAAAGTGTCCATTCCTTTTTCTCTCCTTCTTTCTCCTCTATCCCCAACCTTCTAAAAAGGCATTTCTGAAGGAAGAGCAGAAAAGCAGTGAAAATCCCAAGAAAAAATTCCATAATGCTGGTGGAAACATATACCCAGATGTATTTTACTCTTAAGCAAAATGCTGTTTAGAATGTTCAGCCAGAGGTAGAAATCTTCAGAATCTTTTTAGTGATGTCGGGTTGATTCTCTGAATTCAGCCACCATTTTATTTTTTGTTAGATCTAACTTCACAGCAATGGTAAAAATACTTATTTTGGGGTGCAAACTGTACAACTCTTACCACCTCAGCAGCTACATTTCATCCTGTGGCAGGGCAGTGCTAGTACTTCACGTAGGGTGGGGTGGGTGTTGGGACAGTGATACAAACTCTTCAGTCCCTGAGTCTGTGCTTCTATGGAGGTCTCTGGACAGAGGCAGAACAGTCCAGCTGAATTACTGCTTGGAGACCATGCTGGGTCTCCCTGGTTTCCTGCTGTTTACATATTATCTAAACTTGGTGAGGGCTCAGCTAGGAAGCAAGGTTCCCAGAGACTGGCAGTCCTCATCACAGACTGGAAGGAGGGGCAGGAAGGGAAAGTGAGGTCATTTCCAAGCAGACCAGCCAAAGTCCAGGGACTGGACTGAGCTCCAGCTCTGCTGATGCCAGGCTGGGCACCTCTGGTGAGGTTCTTCCCTCAAACCGCAGGGGTTTGGAGTGCGGAATGAAGGGCTAAACCGGGCATCTCTGTGGTTGCTCTGAAACATGTCTCAAATTATCTGACATTCCTTCTGTCACAAGGTGACTTTGAAAGAGCTGGCCTTCGTGACATGCTTCTAAGATAATGCAACAGAAGTCAGACGCTGTGTGACTTCTATGATAAGGTTAGAAATGGTGACACAGCTTCCACCTGGCTGTCTCTCGGGATGCTTGTCTTTGAGCTTGGAGCTGCATCTAGGAAATCTGAGGCTGCCATTTTGTGAGGAAGCCCAAACCAACCCATGAAGTAACCACATCTAGAGTCCTGAGATAGCCCAGAGAGAGATGAGGTTAGCAGCCCCCAGCTGCGCTGGCCCCCTGGCTGCTCCAGTACCAGCCACTGTCTAACTGCAATTGCATGAGAGATCCAAGCCAGAATTGTCTATCCAAGCTGTTGCCAAATTCCTGCCCACAGAAACCATGAAAGATAATAAATGACTGCTGTAGTTTAAGCCACTAAGTATTGAAGGTGATATGCTATACAGGAATGGAGAACCAGAGTGATCTCTAATGGTACATCCAGGTCTGGGGTCCCTCTCCAGTTCCTCCAGAATTCTATAAAAGCATGCCCAAAATGCACTGTGGAGAATGAAAAGATTTTATCTCTATAATATTAATGAATCCATCCATTCATTCAGGCAACAAAATTTGATCACTCAATGTGTACCAGGCTTGGGACTAGATGCCATGGATACGAAAACAGTAAAGCACACTGTGCACTTGAGGGAAGCTCATGGTGTAACTTGAGGGAGCCCACATTAACACACTGTACACAAGATTCCCAACCCCTTGGTACAGTATTCCAGCCCTCCTCCCCCCCCCCCCCTCCAGGCACTGAGTCTTTGTGGGACTGCCAGCCCTCAGCCCAAGTGTTCTGTGTAACTCCCAGTGGCCCACAACACAGGTCCCTCAGCCTGAACTCCCTCTTCTCTGACTTGGCAGAAGAGATAAGATCTCCTTGTTTTGCTACTTGCAGCACCTTGACTTCTCCTTCCTAATAATCACTGCATTTGTAATTCATTCAAGAGTGAGCAACTATGAATTGAAGTCTCCCGTGAGCCAGGCATGATGCAGGCATTGATACATTGGTTCAATGTCTACCTTCCCGACTGGTTCCAAGAGGATAGGTACCCTGGCTTTTTTGTTTGTCCCTGTATCCCCAACATAGTTACTGACACACAAAAGATGCAGAATAAACAAACTCATATGAATGAATTAATGAACAAACAAACAGACAAAATAAGAACTTAAAAACATGCACCCTCTCAATCCAGTGATTAAAATAACCATCTGGCCCTGGCCAGTTTGGCTCAGTGGTTAGAGCATCAGCCTGCGGACAGAAGGGTCCCGGGTTCGATTCCAACCAAGGGCACATACCTTGGTTGCAGGCTTGATCCCTGGCCCTGGTTGAGGTGCGTGCAGGGGGCAACTGATCCATGTCTCTGTCTCTCTCTCTCTCTCTCTCTCTCTCTCTCTCTTCCACTCTCTCTGAAAAGCAATGGAAAAAATATCCTCAGGCGAGGATTAAAAAAACCCATCTGAGTCCTGGCCCCTGACCCAATAGATGACAATGATAATAACAAAATAGAAAGGGCTACCGTTTGTGGGTTGTATATACTATGCGTCAGGCACGGTAACAGGTGCTTCCCATGTATCCCCTTCTTCACCCTCCCAGGAGCGCAGCGTAATTAAATCCCTTTACACACAGCGAGGCGCCTGGCTTCACACCCAGAGCTGGCCGGCTCCGAGGTCCAAGGCTCAGGGAAGCAGAGGATATGGGAGCCCTAAGAAAGGTGAGCGAAAAGGGGCTGCAGTGGCAGGAGGAGACTGACTGGGCGAAGAAGGGGGCTCCCCTCTGTTGTCACTCACACCTGTCTCCCCCTAGTCACCCGGCCTGCCAGAGCTGTACTCTAGCGCTGAGGTTTCCAGCACGTTCCTTCATGCCTTCATGCAGTACTTACTAAGTACGGACTCTGTCCAGAGATGACACTCCAGGTGCTTTTAGAGGCACTGTGTCATTTAACCCGCACAGAGCCCACGGCCCTGGCTTCCCATGGCCGGGGCAGTGCATGTTCTTCAGGATGGGGTGCTCTGGTCATGGCTCTGCCCTGGTGAGAATGGTGCAGCATTTGCCTCGTCCCCATCAGAGAACTGTTGTTACCAAACTGCCTGCCTCTGGCTTTTCTCAGCTCAAATGGCTGTCCCCACCTGGGTCAAAGAAGGTCACATACTATAAAAACTTGGGTGATGGGCTTTCTGAGTGACTTCCTGAGCACCTACCACAGTGCCTGCTGCATAGACCTAATAAATACTTTCTAAAAGAATGAATAAACAAATGAGTCGGGAAAGAGATATACTGAATCTGCCAACATGAAATAGCTCAAGAGAGTGTGCAGTTATGCATCCTTCGAGTGCCTGGCAGGATCCTATGTGTGCTGCCTCCTGAATTTCAGAGTGACAGGAATCTACGTGAGTGCCCTTCACACCAACTATGGCAAGATGGAGAGAGAGAAACCATGCCACCAATTCAGATGACAAAAAAGATCCTGTGCTGAGCCACCACTGGTTCTGATGCCAGTGGCGAAATATGTGGCCACGAAGCCATCATCATTTTACAGACGGTCACTGAGAAAAGCCTATCTGAGACACAAGGCTGACAAGTGGAATTATTCAGAAAAAACTTGTCTCTTGCCTACATCAATCCCAAATTCAAGCTGGTAGCTTCTTAGCTAATAAAACCATTTATAAAATACATTGAGTCAAATTTCATTTGTCTAATTAACCCTTAGGGAATGACTCACTCCAGATCACCAAGATTCCCGCACAGTTAGTTACTCCTTTAAGTATCAAAACTTTATCTGGAGAAATAGATTAGTGGTTGCCTAGGACTGGGGAGGGTGGGAGGGTGAGGAGTAAAGGGTATGGGCTTCTTTTGGGGGTAATGTTCTGACATTGATTACAGTGATGGATGCACAACCCTGTGAATATATTGAAGACCACTGAATTGTACACTTTAAGTGGGTGAACTGTATGGTATGCAAATTATATCTCAATAAAGCTGTAAAAAAAGCCTCATTTGAATTATAATGGATAGAAATTCTCCTCATGTATTGCACTAATACATTAATGCAGTAACCACCAACCTTTCCTTTTTTTTCTATTGAATAAATTGGGGTATCATTGGTTAATAAAATTATACAGGTTTTAAGTGTACAACTCTATAATACATCATCTGTATACTGCGTCGTGCATTCACCACCCAAAGTCAAGTTATCCCCCCTTGACCCCTTCAACCTTTTCTTAATGAGTTAAGATCACTGCCGTGATCATAAAAATATGGTACAATACAGCAATGTTCTCAGTATTATAATATACAGGGCTCTTTGCCCTACATTAAGCCCCATATTTTTTCTGCTTACTTTATTTTCTTCTAACAATGCCCTTTTAGTTTAAAGCTTGGTGGTTAAGCTCAGGTCATCTATCACATACTGAAGTCAGTGTGATCTCTTATTGGCTGTGTGATCGCTGGAGAATTACTAGATCTCTCTGTGCCTTGGTTTCTCCATATGTAAAGTATCAGAACCAACCTCACTGGAGGGATGTGAAGATTACATAAGATAATGTGTATACGGCGTTTAATGCTGTTCTTGGCAGTGGTAACTCAGACAGAATTTTATCAAAATAGTTCTTGATGTTGTCAGTGTAAATGCCTGGAGCAACCCTTCTGAGCTATGGACCCCAAACCTGAAAACCCACATAGTATATTCAGTACACCGGTGTGTTCAGTGAGATGTAATAGGGGCTGGGGGTACAATTTCATAATTGGACTTTGGGACATCTGTGGGATGGCTCTGAGCTTCAGTAATATTAGGAAATTTGTCCCAGTTCACCCCTAAACAGAAAGACCTAAAGGCTGGTTAGGTCTCCCATGATCCTGGTATCTGATAGGCTGGTGCCCAAGGGTACACACTGGTCCACAACATTTTATGTTCTCTCTAGATCACTGGTGCTTAAAATTCAGAGGTCACAAACACATCTGAGAATCTGAGGAAAGCTATGGATATTTTGCCCAGAAAATTGTGTGTGTGCGTGTGTGAAAGAGCATGTGTGTACATACAAAATTGTACCCATGGTTACAGGGGGTTGCTATTCCCAGAAGCCAACCATAAAGCCCTGGTTACAAAGCCCAGCTCTAGACTTCATACAACCCCAGCACTCTGAGGGTTCAGTGGCTCTAGCCTCCGATGTTCCCACAGCAGCTGGAACAGAGGCCCTTTGGAGGCCTGCCCTCCTAAACCGGCCTTGGCCAGATAAACAGTCCTGGGAGCAGACTGCTGCTGCATCCTAATTGCTGCAAATATCTGCATCCAAGGGATTCCCCAGGGTGCTGAGTCAGAACAGGACACAAGCCTGGCGGTGTGGGAAGCTACTACAGGGCAGGGCCCAGAAGCCTTGCTGATGAGCAGCCGGGCAGTTCCAAACCCAGGGCGGCTGCCCGCCAGACGAGATTCCTGCTCTGCCAACAGAGAAGAGGGCTCTTAGAAGAGCTATGGGAGGAAGGCCTGGCCATGAGGGGGAATTCAAAGGAGCTGGAAATCCCCCAAACTCCCAGGACTACTAGGACTTGAACAGAGAAACAAAGGCCGGAGATTCTACCCTAACTGCACGGAGACGGTGCTGAAAGGGAGTGGGCAGGTTGGGGTGTAGGCGAGGTGGCTGAAGCATGGGTCACAGGCTGTTGAAGACTATTGACTTATGCCAGAAACATTTAGATACCATAACAATCTGAACACTGACCCAAGGTGGCCACACTTCCAGGCCACTCATGTTCTATGAACTGCATTTTTCTTCCAACTGGGGGGCACCTGAGCCATCTCTCCTCAGCCCACTGGGCAGTGCTCATTTCTTTGGGCTGGGTTTTGCTTTCTTTTGCTCCTCTATCACAGTATTAAAATTACCACAGTGTGCCCCAGTCTTTGTGAAAACAGCTTTACAGCAAACAACTGGTAGACAGGAGAGTTGACATCATACCCAATTTGCTAAAAACTCCTGTGTAAGATGCCATCTGCTTAAGCAGACGGCTAAAGAAACCACTCTCTTTTAAGGCACCAGAGGTAAAGTATCTTCCTGATGCTATAAAGAAACTGTCTGTAAATGGAATCATGACTGTGAAATTGCAGTGTGATACCATATAACTTCTGAAAAGGGCCATCCGGGCTTTTCTTTGTGGGACCAAAGTTCCTGTCTAATTTCATTTGGAACCTCCATCTTTTCTTTCTTCAAACAGAAATGAAGGTTAGGCAAACACTCGTGATGCCACAGTAGAGTGGTGTGAGCAATGTGACTACCCACCTGGTTCAGTTTCTTCTTCCTGCTCGCATCTCTTCAGATTTTCCACTGTTGACTAATCCGTGTGGAAATTCTAAGGAACCAGAAGATAAAAAACAGAGCCAGTCATACTCCAGGGCTGTAAACTGAAACAATCTTGTGGGAAGACAAGTGAACAGTATCTACGAACATGTTAAAGGGACACAACCTTTGGGCCAGTCAGACATCTAGGAATTTATACTATAGATAGGGTGACGTGAATAAAAAGACGTTCAGTAGAACATATTGTCTAAAAACAAACAAAAAGAAACATGTTAATAGGAAAAGAGTTAAATTATGGCGTATCAATACAATGAAAAACTATAAAGCTGTTACAAAGAGTGAGGGAGATTTCATTGTACTGATATGAAAAGATGCAGATGCTGGGCTGTTAAAATGTAGTATAAGGTGCCCGGCTGGCGTGGCTCAGCGGTTGAGCATCAACCTAAGATCCAGGAGATCGCGGTTCGATTCCCGCTCAGGGCACATGCCGGGGTTGCAGGCTCGATCCCCAGTCAGGGGCGTGCAGGGGGCAGCCGATCAATGACTCATCATTGATGTTTCTCTCTCTCTCTCCTTCTCCCTTCCTCTCTCTAAAATCAGTAAAGATATATTTTTTTAAAAAGTAGCATAAGGTGATATATATTATCGCTTTTTAATAAAAGTATGAACATGATTGTTTATGCTTAGAAAAAAGTACAGCATTTGTATACATATACTTTTTTTTTCTGTATTTACATAGAAAAAGCCGAACAGCAAACCATAAATGGTGGCTCTCTCTGAGACTCAGAAACTAGGGGGAAAGGAATGAAAGACTTTCACTTCTTACATTAACAATTTCTGTTCTGGCTGAAAACTTTTAAAGAGGCATGCATAACTTTCACAATCATTATACATGCGGTCTCTCTAAAATTCTAAAGTAGCAAGAGTGAGGGCAAAAGACATTTCCAGACAAAGACTGAGCAAGTGCACCATTCAGAGACTCAAGAGCATTCTTCAAGAGAATGGAAACTGAACACAAAATAAGTGAGACTTTAGCCCTGGCCGGTTTGGCTCAGTGGTTAGAGTGCTGGCCTGCAGACTGAAGGGTCCCGGGTTCGATTCCACCAAGGGCATGTACCTCGGTCGCAGGCTTGATCCCCGGGTCGGGGCGTGTGCGGGAGGCAACCAATCGATGTGTCTCTCTCATCGATGTTTCTCTCTCTCTCCCTTCCACTCTCTCTGAAAAGCAATGGGAAAAACATCCTTGGGACAGGATAAAAAACAGAACAAAACAAACAAAAAATAAGCAAAATAAGTGAGATTTTAGAATCAACAGTGAACAAAAAAATTATTAAGGGTATTGGTAAATTTAAAGAAGTACTAAGTAAAATGCTGCTAATGAAGAGATAAAAATAAATTCAACAATATGTGACAGTATTACATATTTTACAGTAATAACAGTGAGGATGGAAGAGACAGCAGAATTAAAACTTTTTAAGGATCTTGATTATTCGGGACAAACACAGAAATATTGTCTTACTTTAGACAAAATATTCATGATGCTTACTGAAATTTTAAAGGTAAAATAACAACATATACAAATAGGATACATATATTTCAAACCAGCTAGCATGCTTCTGGGTAAAAAGGCTAATTATCCCAAAATGTCAATCCTTCCGTAGTTTCTAGGTAATTTTAATTAAATTTCAATAAGAATACTAATACTTTTTTGGAAGGGGGGAAATGGATAAAGTTACTTTGAAGTTCATATGGAATAATAAATATCCAAATTATAAAAAATAACTATTTATGGGACTTATGAGAAAATAAAAATTTACTATAAAAACATTATAATGAAAAGGTATTAACATAAACAGACAAAAGGTCTGTGAACCAGAATAACAGTCCAGAAATAGACACAACAAAGGACCTTATTTATGACAAGGATGGGATTTCAAAGCAAAATAGAAAAGATGGTTTATTTAATAAATGATACTGGCATATCTGGGGCAAAGCTTGACTACTACCTCTCACTATGTATAAACATAAATTCCAAAGGGGCTGAAGTTTCAGAATTAAATTAAAACCATAGAAGTATTAGAAGAACATTTAGGAAAATATTTATATAACTTTGAGGTGGAGATATTATTCTTAAACAAGGTGAGAAATCCAGACACTATGAAGAGAAAAATAAAAAAATTGACATTTTACAATAGAAAATTAAAATTTGTCTATAAATTTAGTAGAAAAATTTAATAAACAGATAATACATTAGGAAAAATAGCTGCAACACATATGGAATCCTTGATATATAAATATATAAACAGCTCCTACAACTTGAGAAAAAGGCACCCAAAGAAAAATGGGTGAAGGAAACTCACAGAAGAAAATGAAATGGCCAGTTAATATGAAGCAAGGTTCAATGTCACTAGTAGTAAGAGATATACAAAGTAAATAACTATGACACCCCATACCCGCCCCCATCAGCTTGGTCACAAAATAAAACAATAGAGATAGATGGAGGGAAGGGGGGAGGGTTGGGGAGTAGGAGGAAGGAGGGAAGAAGGGAAAGAATATCTAATACTGGTAAACATTTAGGGATTTAGGAAAATGGAAGTACTATTCATATATTTCCGGGGAGAACGTAAGTTAAGACCTCTTTGTAAAGTAGGATGGTATTATTTATTAAAATAAACACATATACCCTTTGATCCAGAAATATTATTTTTGAAAATGTAACTTATAAAAATAAAAGCACTAGTAGGGGATTTGTATGTAAAGATACTTAATGCAACAATATTTCCAGTAGGAAAAACACACAATGGGTAGCAACTTGAATATTTGTCAAAGATGAAATGGCTGAATATATTGTGGTACCTCTAGATTTATAGTTCTGAAGCTGATTAAAAGAGTGGAGTTATACTAACTATAATGTATCATTTGCTGGGAAAATAAATTGCAAAATACTAAAGTGTGATCTCATTCTGACAAACAATCATACACGCTCACAAACCCTGTATACATTTATAAAGGACTTGAAGAAGGCATGAACAGATCCACACCAAACTGGTAACACTGGTTATCTCAGAGGGTGGACATGGGGACTGGAGGAGAGAGATTATAACTTTTTCTTTACATATCTTCCAATTGCTTGATTAGTTACAATGAGCACATGTATTACTTTAGGGAAAAATAATGAAGGAAAGAAAAACAGACAATAACAAAGAAACAGATGAGAGCAGAGAAAGCCCGCTGATACAACCACCCATTGATCTTTACATGCGGTAGTTAACCGCACTCACGGTCACTTCCTGTTTTGGTCAAAACAGAACATTAAATCCACGGAGGGGAAAAAGTGCACTTTGTTTCCTAAGCATTTATGCCTCTTATTTTAAAAGGAAAAACATTTTTTTGAGAAAAAGAAAGAATAATTTCTCCCTTTAAAACCCAAAAGAAAGCCCTGGCTGGGTAGCCGGGTGGCTCAGTTGGTTAGAGTATCCTCCCCATAAGCCAAGGTTGCGGGTTCGATCCCCAGTCAGGGCACATACGAGAATCAACCAATGATGCATAAATAAGTGGAACAACAAAAAATTGATGTTGTTTTCCTCTCTACCCCACTTCCTCTCTCTCTCTCTAAAATCAATCAATAAATTTTTAAAAATTTAAAAAGTTCTGTGCTTGTATAAAACCTGTTTTTAAAAACAAAACAAAAAAAGAAAGCCTAAAGCTTTGGCTTGAAACTGCCCTGTGTAGGTGGCATGTGGGCTGGTTCTATGCTGGTGACTGTTTTCAGTGGCTTGGTGCCCTTGATTGCCTTCTCCCCCAAACCCAATTAAATACACTCCTGGGAGAGAGTGTACTGTCTGCTGGGAACCAAAGCCCTGAAAACCACAGCATCTCTGCTCTCAAGGCTCTCTTGGTCTCCAAGCAGATGCTTTGGCTCCTACATCAAATGGGCCTGGAACTTAGAGAAGTGAAATGGATTGTTTTGCAAACCATTTCTTAAGGAAGGAGGAAGGAGAGGAAATGGTTTAGCCCAGTGGGTGAAATAAAGAAAAAAGAGGAGGAACAGCATTTATAACAAGCTCTTGAAGGAGAGCTACCTACGATGAATCTGCCATTTCAGTTATCTGGAAGGTATACTCTGCCCTCCCCTGGTAGAACTCTGCTTTTAACTTCTGTTATTTGATTTCATTGACAGTAAATATTTCACTAAAATAATAAGGATACCTCACACTTCTATAGCACTTCACATCTTACAAAGCACTTTAAGATATCTTACTTGATCTTTACAATGACCCTGGGATCAGATCAGTATCACTCCCATTTACACATGAAAATGGGGCCCAGAAAAATTTAGAATCTTTTTGGTCACATGGAAGTTAGTAACAGAGCTGCAATACAAATTCAGGTCTCCAAACCCCAAGTCCAGCAGGGAGCTCAAGTTTGACATTACAGACAGAAAGGAACCACAGGCAGGCCAACAAATAAAAACAGGCTCTTGGGAGGAACAGATTCTTCCTGCCCCTTATGAAAAAAATCTAAACTAGGAGTAATATTCTATGCCATTAGAGAGAACCCTTGCTTCCATAGTGGAATATAATAACTACTGAAAAAGGGAAGGGAAATCCCCAGCACCACTAGGCCCCCTCCCCCACTTCCCTTAACCTTCCCCTAACCTTAACCTTCACCCCTTTCCCTCTATGCTTTAGCCACACTGGCCTCCTTTCAGTTTCTCCAGCATTCCACATACTTTCCTGCCTTGGGTCCTTTCACATGTGTACCTCTCGGCCTGGATTATTCCTTCCCACTCTATAGCTCCCCTCTTCCCCCAGCCTCCCGCCTTAGCCCTTGGCATAGCGGATGCCTCATCTTGGCTTAACCACCACCTCTTCGGGCCAGCCTGCCCTGGCCACACTGTGCTCCCCATCCACACGCACGCTGCTTATTTCACAACAGCACTACTTGTCCTTGCGAGCTTCGTGTGAGGGAGGACAGGGCCTGGTTTATGTAACACTGTCCACCCATCAGCTTGTCCAGTGCCTGGAAGATATCAGATGCTCAATGAGTATTGGGTGAACACATGAAAATTTATTAAAGTGAGCTGAAGGTTCATCTCAAAACTACTGTGCCTCCACTTTCTCAGGCACAGCACTGTCCCTCTCTCTTGGGACACATAATCACATGTGTTAGAGTTAGGCGAGTCTTCTTTACCTATCGGCCTCTGAGCTACTTGTAAGTCTTACTTACCTAGGTATTCCCCAGAGCACCCTGCGTAATGCCGAACCCAAAGGTGAATGAGCTCAGGAATACACACGGGAAGTACAAATGCAGGCTGCAGCCTCTAGCCAGCCAAACAGGGGCTCCCCCTACCCAGAGGCCTGACCGGCTGAGCACCTCAGATATGCAAACAGACTCTGCCCAGGGAGAAATTAAAATTAGAATTAAACTTTTCATGCAGCTATAGTGTGTGGGTGAGAGGATGAGGGGGGAACGCATGCTAATGGAACCTTAATAGGGAGAAGCTTTCTGGTGCCAAACTGGAAATATTAGAAATCTTAAAAGGTTCATGCCTTTGACCTAACCACGCCTTATTAAAAAAATCAGAGAAGTAAAATCAGTGGGTGATGATTTAAGTATGTTTTTCTGAACTGTCTAGCTTTCCTTCCATGAACATGTTCTAATTTTGTAATCCAAAAAAACAAACTGACACAATAAATGGTATAAAAAGGAACCAACAGAAAATCCAGTGATGATTTAGACTACAAAATCACCCACCCCTCTGTTTCCTTACTAAACTTGGGACTGCAGATTTAGGGTCCTCTATGGTGGGGCCCCTGCACTTTGTGAACACTTCCTTTCTTTGAAACCATGCAGGATAGGAAGGTGCCAGGAGTGAAAGCTTCAGCAGGGGGCAGCTCTCATTTCTCCTTAATACAAATGCTGGCAAAGCTTGGAGAGTAAGGAAATGGAGGGAAAGCTTGGCAGTAATCAACCGGGCTCTGGGTCAGGACCTCCATCCTGGACTCACTCATGCACCTGCCCGTCTTCCCTGAAGCACTAAGAACTCACAAGAGCAGGGGCTGTCTCTTAATCAGCCTGCTGTTCTAGCCTTGTGCTTAGTCCTAGCTGACCCTCAGTACAGTGTATTGAATGTCAGAAACCACTCCTATAAAGTTCTAAACATAATGACTGGCCTAGGTCCCTGGGACATAGTAAGTATGCATTAGCTACCAAATACTTCATTTCTTAAGTGCCCTGAAGGTCCATTATTCAGTTTCGAAAAGCCAAGTTAAAGATCAGTAATTTCTTGGAAGATTAAAGAGATTCCTTTTAAATAAAGTGAGGAATGCTGGCTTCCTCCAGTAAGAGCGGATGCATTTAAATCTGCAATTTGGAATCATTCAGCATCACAACTAACTGCAACTTCCAAAGAAACTGCTCTTTGAAAGAGCAGTACACACTCAGTTTTCATAAGGCATGTGTGACTTCCAGGAGGTAGTGAGCTCAGCTTTGAGTCATGATTAATGACTTGCTTCCAAGAACTTTAGATTTTCCAAGTCTGTCTCCACTTAGGAATCACTTCTGGTCCCTTGTCAAAACAGAATTAATCGGGCAGCTTGGCTTCTTGTCACACTCAGAAAGTAACACCTGCCACCAGCTTCTTTCTTAAGAGGCTGGGCCAGAGTCGCCTGATCCTAGGAGACCAGCACCCACTTCTGCTTTTGGCCTCAGCACCTGACAGGGTGACAGGAAGTAGCACCGAGGCTCGGTCTGAAAAGCCAAAGTGGCAGCTCAAGGGCCCATCACAGGGGCTTCCGCAGTGCTGAGGTCGAGATGGCTTCAAGCTCCTCATAAATGCCGCCGTGGCAGAGGGGCAGGTGCCTGTATACACTGGCTAACATTCTCTCTCGAAACCATAAAGCAGCTAATCGCGGGCACGTATTTGTGTACCAACGAAATTCATCATGAGCTCTACCCTACTGCATCCTCCTGGTACCCCTTGAGGCATATAATTGTGACCCCACTTTCCAGAAGAGAAGAGGCTCTGCGAGGGGAGGCGATCTGTCCAAGATGTCTCAGCGACGACGAGGTGAGGGCAGGGCTCTTACTGCTACCCTCCCGGCTTCTCACCGAACCATAAAGTGTCTAAAGTGACAGGAGCTGTGGACAACAACCAGTCCAGGGGTGGAAAAGGCAAATGCCCACGGGGGCCAAGGGACAGGCAAGAGACCAGAGAGAGTAATAGGACTGGGCTAGGGAACAGCACAGATAGTAACAGATGGGAGAACACACCCACCTACAGGCATTCAAACTCAAATAAAAATAAAAACCCAAACCACTTTCACTTCTGACTCTAGTCCATGCTTCCTCATTTCATAGATGAAGAAACTGAGATTTGGGAAGGTGATATGGAAAAGTCAGCACAGTGTGGTGGAAAGTTCAAGGGCTTCAGGGAGAGCCAGTTCTCATGAGGAAATGCAGCTCTATTACCTGTTAGCAGAGGGGCCTTGGGCAAGTTACTTCACCTCGGTGCCTCTTTTACACGTAAAATGAAAATAATCTCTGCTTCATATCAATGCTGTGAATATTAAAGGCAATCGACATATAGGGTGGGCAAAAGTAGGTTTACAGTTGGAAGTACGCTAAACACAGTGTTTTTTCTTGTATTATTATTTATTAATTATTGCAGCCCTGGCAGGGTAGCTCTGTTAGAGGATCCTCCGGATACCCCAAGGTTGGGGTTTGATCCCCAGGCAGGGCACATACAAGAATCAACCAATGAATGCGTAAGTGGAACAACAAATCTGTTTCTCCCCCCTTTCCTCTAATAAAAAAAAAAAGTATTATTTTCCATATGAACTGTAAACCTACATTTGCCTCACCACGTTTGCAAGGTGGCCAGCCCTGTGTGTGACATGTATTTCAGAGAGATATGAAAGCCAAGCAAGAACTTGGGACATAATAGTTTCTTCTATAACCTACCTTCTATCCTAAGATGCCCTAAACTTACTGTGGGGGCAGGTGGAAAATATGAGGAAGAGCACACTGAAAACCGTGCTGACTCTGACAACACAGAACAAGAAACTAAAGCCACCGTCATCTGGTTCCTGAAGGCCTGGAGTGAGGGGTGTGAGGCATTCCACCACATTTCCACTCCCCCGCCCCAGGCAGGAGCCACAAGGACCAGGGAAGTACTTACTTCCAGAGTATTACCTCCTCACCATCACCTTAGGAAGACAGATGACTTTTCAAATTGTCCAAAGTCTCCAGATCCTGGGGGGCTGAAGGGAGGCAGAGGGGAGGCCCTGGCCTTCCCACTGCCCATGCCCATGGGGAAGACCACAGTTCCACATATGCCAAGGGCCTCTGAGAACCCTCCTGGTAACCCAGATCTCAATTCAAGCAGATAGTTTTTAAATGCCCCATCTTCCTGAGGGTTAGGGTGTCTGATGGCCTTAAAGATAAAAATCCCTTAAATTACCAAGACTTGGAATCTGGGAGACTCAAAATCCAAGATTTGACAACTTCTTTCACTTTTCTTTGGGCTTTGGCTCTGGCCATCCTTTCCCAGCAGCAGTGGAGGCTGCGTCTAGGTGAAATGAAGGGAGAAGGGGGCAAAGAAAGGGATTTCCCTTCCTTTTCTCCCTCTCTTTCGCCAAGCTAGGAACTGCGGCGGCGGGCTTTAGGTTAAAATTCAGGATGCTGTCTCCTCTGCACCCCTCTCAGGCTCCCCTCCAGGTAGTGGGCACACAGGCGGCTGAGACAGTCCCAGAGGGTGCGTGTGATCCGCGGAGACAGGGCCTGGACCATGCTGGAAGCCCCGCAGGCACAGCTCAGGCAAACACTGGGAGGGTTCAGGGGGATGGGGACAGGCCCGGAGACTGCGCCTCGGCACGACCCCGCGGAACGGAAAGGGGGGGACAGAACGGGGCCGGCGCTGCTCGGTGATGTTCTTTCATTTTCCCCCTCCACTGTGAGCGTGCACACACACGCACACGCACGGCATCACACCGAAACCTCCTCTTCCTAGGGTGGCCAGCCCTGACAAGGCCGGAAGGACTCAGAAGTCACTTAACGCTGCCCATTTCATGCACTTTTAACTCTCCCGGAGGTACCGGCCTCCAGGCATCCTGACACTGAGCGCCGAGAGCACTTTGCTTCTCAGGCCCTAAGGGAAGGAAATACCTATGGTTCATTTCAAGCTGAATTTGGAACTCTAGTGATCATCCAGATTTGCCCCCCCATTTACGTACAAATGAGGAAACTGAGGCCCGGAGAATGTGAAACACACTTGCCCAGGGTCACATAGTTTCCTCAGGTGGTCCTAATATATGGTGGCTCTTGGTTTTTTGTATTCCCTTTAACTGTGACTCTTCAACTACTTTTACCTGCGAGCAGGGGAGTGGGTGACACACGGCAGCTGCAAGCCATGCATCTCAAACCACTTGAGAACCCTCAAGCCACTTCAGGTACCCACCGGGTTCACGGTGGCTCAGTAGTTTTAACATCCTGAAAACAGACCAGACAAATAAAATGCCCATGGGCTTTTATTTTCTAGGCATAAACAGCAAATTTCTAAAAGGAAGCAATAAAAAGATCATAAAGCCAAAGTTAAAAGATTTTCAATGCTTCTTTCCATCCTAATAGTTCTCCACGCCGCCACAGAAGCACTGGCATGTATGTGGTGGGACAGCTTCATGAAATCTAATCCTATCTGTACCTTAGATTTAAAATATCTATCTTATATCTGACTGAGGGTAAGTTTCCACTATATGAGGGAAATATTGTAGGGAATTTTTACTTTGAGAGACATTTCTCTCTAGACTGTTTAAAATTGTTTGTACTACCTTTGTAATCAGAAAAAAATATATAAAGATTTTACAAACACCAATTTCTAAGGGAGGATTTCTTCACCTATATTGATGCAAGGAGCTGCTTTTAAAGCTCTAGCTAGCTACTCTGTCAAAATTCTTGGGTAAAAAAAGTAGAACAGCGTTTGAATGGAGCCCATCTGTGAGACCTGAGGCTCAGACTCTAGCCCTAAGCAGTTTCAGACAAAGCCATAATTTTCAAAGCAATAATATATCATAATATAAAAATAGACACTTTGTGACCAACAAAATCAAGCTCTCGGGGAGCTCTGCCTGCAAGCTCTGCTTCTCCCTGTGGATGGGAGAATGAAGTTCTACTTACAAGAGCAAAGAGTTTCTTCAAAGTCCAGGGGTCCTCAGTCAGAAGTGAAGATAGAATTTAAGAAACCAGGATTCAAAATGCCTCCCTTTTGAGGGTAAACCAGATTAGCAGACTGGGCAGGATTCTCTTACCCTTTCTCTCTCCCTCTCCGTGTGTCTCCTAAATAAAATGCACTTCGAGGTTTTAGTGGGTGTTTCCCACGTCTCGGGCCAAGTCAGTCCCCATTTGTTGTAATCCAATGCTCAGCCTGATGATGTCAACCACTCAGCTCCCCAGCTCAGTTTCCACCTCTCAGTCCACAAGAGAGATCCATTTCCTTCGGACAATGAGCCAGGGGGCTGTAACTGCATCCCGGGCACTGTCACATCTGCCTAACATCCTTCCTTCAATTTTCAACATTGTAGCCTTACTGACAAAAGGCTTCCTATCCACTCATTGGGCCAGGGCTCCCGGCATAAATCCCTTTGCCTCTGAGTCACTGCCAACTGCGGGTTATCTAGTTCGCTTTGCAGTTTTAATTCACTTCTCTGGTGTATAATACTAGGTTACGGTGGAGATCTGCTTCCCCACCCCGCCCCCATCTCCTTCCTGCTCATTTTTCCAGGCTGTTGAACTTCTCCATAAAGTTTTCCAGGTGCGTGCCGGGCACAGTGTGAGTGTGAGCTCATCCTTCATTTAGGGGAAATGACACGTGTCCACATGAAAGGCTTAAGAGCGCTGGTCTGTAACCTGAGGAACTGGATTCTGATCTTGCTCACCCACCTAACTGAATGAATGGCCTTAAGCAAGTCATCCCTCTCTCTGGGCCTCAGTTTCCCCATCAATAAAATAATGCCTTGATGTTTTCTCCTTCTACAACTCAGTGACTGAAGAGCTTAACAAATGCAACATAAGGAATTTTACTACAAGCTAACCGACTACACGCTTGAGGGAGGGAAGAACCCAGGAGGGGTCACAGGACACTGCTCAAGAGGTCAGGCTCAGCCTTGGGCCCTTCAACCCCCATTATTTTGGAGCTGAACTGTTTCTCTGGGAGAAAACCCAAAAGAATTCACTAAATAAGTCCTTGGGGACATTGAAAGAGGCAGCATAAACTGCTAGATAAGATAAAGCAGCAAGAGAATGTAACTGTTCTCAGGGACTGACAGGGAACAGCAGTGGTTACAGGAGACGGTAATAATCACTTGCATTTGTAGAGTGCTCGATGGGGAAGACATAGAAACCGCTCTTGTGTGTCCAGTGGAAAGCAATGTGACAAGCATAGTGATTATGAGCATCAATTTAGGAGCCAGAGATGTGGATCTGAGTCCTGTGTGACTTATCTGAACTTCAGGGGTTTTTTTTAAACTGTAAAATGGTACGCTAGGGCCTCCATTTTAGGACTGTGAGAATTAAATAACCTGTAAGGGAATTGGAAGTATTTGACACATACTAAGTGTTGATGAATGGTAGCCTCATTTTGTACACAATCTCATTTGGTTCTCATTTTATGAGAATTAGATACCCAGGGGCTACATTATTAATCTCCTTTTCCTGAACAGGGAAATGAAACACAGAGAAGTTAAGTGACATGCCTAAGGTCACACAACTTAAGATGAAAGGGCCAGAACTGGAAAATGAGTTTTTGTTTTTGTTTTAAATATATCTTTATTGATTTCAGAGAAAGGAAGGGAGAGGGAGAGAGAGAGAAACATCAATGATGAGAGAGTCATTGATCGGCTGCCTCCTGCAAGCCCCCGACTGGGGATCGAGCCCGCAACCCGGGGATGTGCCCTGACTGGGAATCGAACTGAGATCTCCTGGATCCTAGGCCGACGCTCAACCGCTGAGCCACGCCCAGCTGGGCTGGAAAATGAGTCTTAATTAGGCCAACACACATGTCACACACATGCCAATGCTACTTCTCAAAATAGTTATTTCACTGAGCCTGGCCCTTCTTTCTAAATGGGATAATCTCCTCTTAGAAAAATGAGCTAAGCATATTAAAACAAATGGGGAAGGGATTGGAGGGAGAGTTTTCCCGGGTTCAGCCAGGCCAGGGGTGAGGAGAGCTAGTCAATCTGTTGCTTAAAGAAAACATTTGAGGCCACTAGGTAAGAGGTATCGCTTACTTGTTTTATTACCAAAATACTGTGTGGCTTAGAAGTAAATCTGGGCTTCACTCGCCTTTCCCACAAAGAAGCAGATCTGATTTGTCTTAAAGCTACTTGGATGGGAAGTTGGGGTTGGAGTACTATTGGGGAAGAAGAAGCTATTTATAGGCATGGGTAAGGCTGTGGTAGTTTGTAAGTTAACCAGAATTTTAATTAGTTCTTAGAAAATGTTGATGCTCATCAAGAAAGGGCCAAGCGAAGAGACTATGTATAGAGTGGGGCAAAAGTAGGTTAACAGTTGTTCATATGGAAAATAATACAATAATTAATGAATAATAATACAGGAATAAACTGTTTCCTGTACTCACAACTGTAACCCTACTTTGCCCTACCCCATATTAGGAGGGAGTTTGCCAATCTGAAGGCTTTCCCACAAGTTGCTGTGGGACTGCAGTGGAATAAAAAGAACAGAAGCCTGGCCCGGCCAGTGTGGTTCAGGGGCTGAGTGTCAGTCCATGCACCAAGAGGTCACCAATTCGATTCCCCATCTGACCTCCAGTAGGGGGCGTGCAGGAGGCAGCTGATCAATGTTTTCATCTCTCTCTCTCTGAAACCAATAAAAACATTAAAAAAAAAAGAACACCAGCCTGGTAACCCGTGGAGAGCAGCAGTTAATGGCTCAGAGACCTGGGTTTCCTGTTCCCAGCTGTGTATGACCTTGACATAGCTGTGTACGTATCTTGGTTTCCCAATGTAAAACAAGAATTAAAATGGCATTTATCCTGTAAGGTTCTTATGTGGGTAAGTGCCTGGCACATACTACAAGCTGAAAAATACTTGCAAAAATAAGCTACAGCATCTTAATAGTAAAGACATGATTTTCTAATTCTGAGTCAGTTTCACCATCCTCTGCCCTGAGGATGATGTGACGGTGAATAAGGTCAAGAATGTGGGGAAGCCAGAAAAAGGGCCTAGTGTTTCTCTAGAACATCAGGATGAGTAAGGAACAAAAAACCTGCCGAGAGCTGTTGCAATGCTCTCAGCAGCAACACTCAGCTTGGAGGAACTGGAGGCAGGGCCATTGTCTGGCTGTGCCTTTATTCCAGAAGCCCGAGTGCAGCCAGGAAACGAGGCTGGGCTCTTGACAGGTCAGTTTACTGACATCACCCTCAGTGCTTTGAATCATGTTTTGTTACGAGGTTAGTGCCCTTGAAAAAAATAATAGTAAGGAGCCCATTCATAAAAATAAAGATCCAGTTTCCTTCTATAGCATGTAGTTTGTAACACTTTCCTCACAGACTGAATCCATGAAGAGAGGACCAGGACCGCACCAGCACACTCATTTTGTCTTCTGACCATGGCTGGGGCCATGCTTGGTGCTGAACACTCTATAAATACTCCTTTAAGTCATCCTTACAATAATCAGGTGCAGGAGGTATTATTAATATTCTCATCTTACAAATGTGGACACTGAACAATCTGCAAAGGTTCACTGGAGTAAGTGCCAGAGCCCATGCTCCAAGTCAGGCTGTCGGGGCCAGGCCTGTATTTTTGTTACCCTCACCCAAGGATATTTTTTCCATTGATTTTTAGAGAGAGTGGAAGGGAGGGAGAGACAAAGAGAGAAACATCGACACAAAAAACACCCATTGATTGGTTGTCTCCCGCATGAGCCCTGACTGGGGCAGGGGACTGTACCTGCAGCCGAGGTTCGTGCCCTTGACCGGTCATCGAACCAGAGACCCTTTGGTCTGCTGGCTGATGCTCTAACAATGAGCCAAATCAGCCAGGGCCAGGCCTGTCTTTTTAAGTCTCTGACTCTAATGCCCCTTAAAGGGTTTCCCTGCAGGAAACTTGGCCGTTCTTCACAGCCAGCACTGTCGGCTCTGTTTGAAGATAAAGGAAACTGGCTGCTTCACAGTGCAGAGCTGGCCCGGAGGGCTCAGGTGGCCCCTTCGTCACCCCAAGTCTGGAAGGGCTCCCTCCCTCCTCTGGATTTCCTTAGCACTTTATCTGTTTCTTAAGAAACTTTTCCTTTTCTCTTTTGAAGCATATTTATTTCTGGGAAAATCTTACTCCTCTGCTATAATTCGAGCTTAAGACCCGTATCTAATTTATGAGCATTTTGTACATATTATGAGACATTTATTAAAATAAAAAAATCCATAAACAGAAAATTTTATCGAATGTTTACCATCTGCCAGATAATACTCTCACATAATCATAATTGCTTATTATGAAAATATAGTAAAATACAGAAGGAAAGAAAAAAAGGGAGGAAAATCATCCATCATCCTACCACCTAGAAAAAAACAGTTCTCCTCCAGGGGTACAGCCACAGAAAAAGGCACACCTACCCCCAAAACAATGTTTTCAAATCAGACACTTAAGTCATTTGGGGGGAGAAGTCAACCCCACAAAAGATGACAGAGAAATGTTCGATTTTGTCTGTTTGTTTGGGAGTACACCTGGCTGCATGTCTACAGGGTCTGATGTTCTGAGGCTCCGCTTCCTGGCCCCCCACCGGATACTGCTGTGTCCATGGAGAGCTGGCAGGAGGAGGGGAGCCTGGGCATGCATCTCGGGAACGGGCAGGGGTTTGCAGGACACCACCCTGCCTTTTTCAGCTTTTTAGAAAAATCTTCACCCAAGGATATTTTTCCCATTGCTTCTCAGAGAGCATGGAAGGGAGAGGGAGAGAGAGAGAGAGAGAGAAACATCGATTGGTTGCCTCCCACAAGCACCACGACAGGGGCTGAGGATCCAGCCTGCAATCGAGGTGCGTGCCCTTGGCTAGAATCGAACCTATGACCCTTCAGTCCGCAGGCTTATGCTCTAACTACTGAGCCAAATGGGCCAGGGCTTCAGCTTTCTTAAGACCTGCTTTCCCCCAGCTACAGGTAGGTTTCAGATCGGGGCAGTTACAGGACCAGTGAATCTTCCCTCTTGAGTAAATTTTAAACAATCTTAGCCTTGTTACGTTTACAGCCGAGAAGGGCATGTGATCACCTCATGTCCAAGATGAGGAGTGCCAAGCTCAGAGAAGGCAGGCTTCCCGGCCCCGCACAGCCTGGTGCTCTGACAGCAGGCAGTTCTTCGATACACTCCAGGCTTCCTTGCCACTGCGCTTTGAAATCCTACTCAGCCATCAGATGTCAGATTAAATGTCACTTCCCTCTGAGCCGAGTTAGCTGTCCCTCCTGTATGGATCCGATGGCACTCTCTCTCCTCTCATAACCCTTAACGCGTGTTATTTAAGTACGTTATAAGTTTTTCCTTGCCAGACTGTAAACTCCATGAGATCAACAACACGTCTCCCTTGTTCACTGGTACAGAACAGGAAACCCAGTAAATATTTCCTAAACACACATCCACATCCACACATATCTTGGTCCAGGCCTGAGGTAAAGAAAGTAACAGCATGCTTTAAATAAAAGGACCACGTGCCCTGGCCGGGCGGCTCAGCTGGCTGGAGCATCCTCCTGTGCAGCGAAAGGACGCGGGTTTGATTTCTGGTGGGGCGCAAACGGGAGGAAACTGATCGATGTTTCTCTCCCTCCCTCCTGCTCTCCTTCCCTCTCTCTCTAAAATCAATAAAAACATATCCTTGAGTGAGGATTAAAAAAGAAAAAAAGTATCACACCTTTGACACTGCACAACAGGCTATGACCCTTGCACAGTCAGCTCCCCACCCACTCCTGCAGCACACAGGGGGTCAGGAAGCTCTGCAGAACTCCAGGCAAAGATAAGAGGGCTCTTTAAGTAAATTAAAAGATCTGTCTGGGGCCACTCAGGGCGTCTAGGAAGAGCAAGGCATCCTTACTCTAACCTCTGAGGAGCCCGGAGTCTAATGGCTACTCAAGTGGCCTCAAGCAAAGTGCACCCACTCAACATGGTACCGGTAGCTTTCCAGGCAGAGGTGAGGCCTACAGGGGCAGACAGACAACCAATTCCAAAGGAAAGCAAGGCCAGTCTCTTAACAGGAGTCTTTTATTATTAATTACAAATGGCAAAAAAATAAAAAATCACAAGGCATCTGAGGAAAACCAATAATGAGAAAATGGACCCTATAATGAAAAAGGAAATTTGGACAAATGAGAAGCTTAAAAAAAATTCTTATGTCTTCAGAGAGATTCTGAAGATACTGTGCCCATAAAACATGAAATAAACTGATAATACTGGGCTCTTGGAAATTAACAATATGCATAATGAAATAAACAATTCAGTAGAAGGACTGGAAAATAAGAAAATGAAATCTTTGAAAATACAGGGGAAAATGTTCACAGGATAACAAAGGATCTCAACATAGAACAATCCAGGAAGTTCACCATCAGACTAAATAGGAATTCCAGAAAAAGAAGAGAAAGGGGGGAAGTACTCTAGAAAATTATCTAAGAAATCATTAGCAAAAATTCTCAAAGCTGAAGGAAGACTGCGTCTTCCAACTGAAAAGTTTAACAAGTGTTGAGAAAGATGACAAGAGACCACAGCTAGATATAGTCTCCTAATCTTCCAGAATTCAAAATGGAAAAAATCCTAAAAGTTTCTAGAGAGAAACAGACTGTTTCAAAAGAAAAGAATCAGGCTGCTATTGGACTTTTTACCAGCAACACTGGGTGCCTGAAGACATTGGAGCAATGTTTTCGGAGGGAAAAGTTCTAAAGGAAAACCACGTGGAACCTAGAATTTATACTCATCTAGGCAATAAAGACATTTTCAGACACCTAAGGACTTAGAACAATTTCTCTCTCATGCATCTCAGCAAACTCCTGGAGAACATATTTCACCTAAACGAGGGTTCACACTAAGAAGTGAGCTTTGAACAACAGGGATCTAACAATCGAGGTGAAAGGAATGCCAAGGATGATGAGCGGAGCTCCGGGCCTCAGCTGGCTCAGGCCCCCAGGGCACCAGTCTGACCGCAGGAGGAGGGCAGAAGGCTCTAGGAAGACAGAACTGATGGATTCCTTAATAGGTTTGCTGAAAACTGTATTGGAAGTCTACAGGAAAGTGTGGAAAGACATAGCAATAAGGAACAAAAAAGACTAAGCATATTAAAGAAGTAGCTATTATGAAATCCAGGAAACAGTTATACAGAGAGGAAAAATAATTAGCATATTACTGACTCAGTGGTAAACAACATCTGCCATGCCCTTTGAGAAAAGGTAAGAAGTATGAGTGGGCTGTGGTGCTCATAGAAAAGCTAAAGCCTCATGTGCCGGTCAACAGGTAACATCTAAAACTGATGATAAGAAACAGAGGTATGGCAGTGTGTGGTCCTGGTTTGGATCTGACTTGTACAAAAAAAACTTAGGAGTTAATCGGAGAACTTTGCCAATAATAGGGGATTATTATTTTATGTGTGATTATGGTAGTGTGTGTGTGTGTGCGCCCTCATTCTCTCAGACATATATGCTAAAGTAGTTTGTTTTTTTAAAAATACATCTTTATTGATTTCAAAGAGAGAGGAAGGGGGGGAGAGAGATAGAAACATCAATGATCAGAGTCATTGATCGGCTGCCTCCTGCACGCCCCCAACCGGCGATCGCACCTGAAACCCCAGCATGTGCCCTGACCAGGAATCGAACCACGACCTCCTGGATCCTAGGTCGATGCTTGGCCGCTGAGCCACGCCGGCCGGGCTAACGTAGTTATTGATGAAATGACATGATATCTAGTAGCAGGGAGAGAATGGCTATAGGCATAGATGAAATAAAACAGGTCTTCATTGTTAGAGCTGGGTAATGAGTGGTACATCAGGGCTCATTATACTATTCTCTTTAGTTTTGTATGTGTTTGAAAATTTCCACAATGAAAAAAAGGTTTAAAGAAGAGACAGCTATATAAGCATATTATTTAAGATATATTTTAAAAATACTAGAGGACATCTGTAATAGTTTCAATAATAAAGATACATTAAAACATAAAAAAATCCTAGAACAAACGGCTAAAAGAATCAAAAGTATATGCTCTTGCCTGGCCGGGCATGGCTCAGCAGTTGAGCATCGACCTAGGATCCAGGCGATCAGTGTTTGATTCCCAGTCAGGGCACATGCCTGGGTTGGGGGCTCGATCCCCAGTCAGGGGCATGCAGGAGGCAGCCGATCAATGACTCTCTCATCATTGATGTTTCTCTCTCTCTCCCTCTCCTTTCGTCTCTCTGAGATCAGTAAAGATATATTTAAAAAAAAAAAAAAGTTAGGTAACATACCTAAGAATCCAGTCGTACTTCCTTTCAATCCCTTGTCATCTATCCCCTCAAGAATAAAGTATCGTCATCCATCATCCTCACAGATATTTGGCATAAGAGCCACTGTAAATGAATGCCGCCAAAGCAGGAATTTAAACAAAAAAGACACTATTTTCTCCCAAGGAAATACAGTAATAAACCACAGAATGTCCTCAATTGCTCTAATGTCAGCATTTTGCTTGAGTCCTGAAAGGGGCTCTCAAAATGTCAGCTGCCTGCCCGCCTGGCATACAGCAGATCAGCTGCTGGCACAGGCAGCTCGCAGCAGTTCTGAAAACCAGTGCCACTTTTCTTGGTGCCAAAAGACAGGAATGAGTGTGCATGCTTCTGCCTGAAAAGAGAATGTCTATCTCCTAAATCTACTTCAGTCAAGGCCATGTGGGCCCAGGCTTTTTATAGTTGCCAGGAATCTCAGAGCAGTGCGACTCTAGAGCAGAGACGAGTTTGAAAACAGGCTGGGTAGGGGTGAAGCCAAAAGTGGGGAACTGAAGCACCTGAATATTTGGTCCTCTCAAGCTGACGGCTCTGCCTGGCAGAGGAGCAGCCCAAGAGTTGGGCACAAGTGCCATGAGCCTGGTGTGTGATGCTGCTCCCCAGGCTGTTCTGGAATCTGAACAATGGCCAAGCAGCAGCTAGGGGGAAGAAGCTGTTTACTTGAGTTCAAACTATTTCTAGCACCAGCAATCTGGATGACATATTTGGATGACAAATCTCTGAGCTTCAAGTGAGCAGTGCTTTGCTCCTGGACAATTTCACCAAACACATTGCCTCCCCCAGACCAGCTCCCTAACACAAGTTGCCCTCAGGATGTTTTATTTAAATTGATGGGTTTTAAAAGAATATAAAAAGACACAATGTTTTAAGAACTGACTTATTTTTTTTAATCGTCACTCAAGATATGTTTTAATTAATTTTAGAGAGAGAGGAAGGGAGAGAGAGAGAGAGAGAAAGCAGAAAACTGCAATGTGAGAGAGAAACATCTATTGGTTGCCTCCCATATGTGCCCCAAGAGGGGATCGACCCCTTAACCTAGGTATGTGCCCTGACCAGGAATGGAACCTGCAACCTTTCCAACCTAGCCATCTGGCCAGGGCAAGAACAACTCACTTTTAATCCATTTGTCTATGAATTTAAACTACATAGTATCATTTTCTTTAAGGCTTGAATCAAGAGATTAAACTCTAATACATGTGTATGCTATAAGAAATTACAACTGAAGTGAAAACAGCACCTGAATGAGGTCTCTATTTTAACATGTACTACATTGTTGTAATGACACTGAGCCCTGCTCAAGATGTACAAAGAGAATGTTTCTTATGGCATAGTTTACATAGGAGATCCACAAACAATATGTAACCAAATACACATACCAAACAAACAAAAGACATCTTATTACCCACCAATTCTGGGGCAGGAGCAGCTGTAGTGTCCCCTGATCAGCAATCTCCCCTCCCCCACTGCATTCCAAACAGGAGAGACTTGACTGTAAGGAAAAGATGTGCAGAGCCTTCTGCACAGTTTTAACTCACAGAAGGTGTTAAATACACCCTTGCCAACAAATTTGTTTGGAAAAACCAGCCCACCTCTAAAAGCTGCCTTGTTTTTATAGCAAAAGCAATGCTCATCAGCCATCTCCCGGGAGCCAGGCACTGTCTAATTCCAAAGAGGAAAAGTGACTGTTAATCATCATGTACTACATTGGCTAAAATGTTGGCGGCTTCCAGTCCTGTCACACAAGGCAGACAGGAACCAGCATAGAGAAAAAGAACAGTAAGTGAGAAGAAAGGTTTATTGTGTGAAGGGTAGTGCTGGACCATTAATTTAGGAAGAGGGAACAAAGGGACTAATTTGTTTTCTTTTCTCTCTGCTAAGGAAGCTCATTAGAAGACAAACTGAAAGTCCTCTTAGATAAGCTTTCAATAACCCCACCTTTTGTTTATTTTAAATATGTCTTTACTGATTTCAGAAAGAGGAAGGGAGAATGAGAGAGAGAGAGAAACATCAATGATGAGAGAGACATTGATCGGCTGCCTCCTGCACGCCCCCGACCAGGGATCGAGCCCTCAACCCCGGGCAGGTGCCCTGTCCGGGAATTGAACTGCTATCTCCTGGATCCTAGGTTGATGCTCAACCGCTGAGCCATGCCTGGTTAGGCCTGTTCAGGTTTCTTATCTCATAAGAAGTATTCTAGGTTCAACAGAATTAAGTTAAGGTGACAAATATGTGTTTAGTTGATTAACATGTACATTTCAGGCACTCATCTAATCTCTCAACCAAAAGAATTGGTTTGTCTCAATAAGGTTTTATATGAGATGTTCAGCTACACCGGTCATTCTGGCCACACCAGGGCAGCACAGACTTTAGCCTTTCCTGAGATGGAATTAATGACACCACAACCTTCGAGCTTTCAATTCTGTAAGGCAAAAAAAGTAACCTGACTAAATTCCCTAAAAATTCTCTCCCATGCAAGGCTGTTATGAGGGGCGGGGAGGAAAATGAGAAGGATGAGTCAGTATGAGTCAGCATTAAGAAAAAAGCTCTGCTTCTGGTAAACAGTTTGCTCTTTTACAGACAGGATTAGGATTACCCGATTCCGACAGCTAAAAATACACAAATGACAGGTGGTATACATTATATAAGTAATTCCAAAACAGAGATTCAGATCACTGACTCTGCAAAGGGAACAGTTCATCAGAGATGGACCAGACCTTCCCCAGGGCCTATTTCTTCTCAGAGAAGTCCCAAGACTAAATGAGCATTTCCTTTAAGACAATTAAGAGCCTAAATACTCCTACTGCTCCTTCAAGTGATCTAAAGAAATGACTGAGCTTCCCTTATTATAACTACCACTGAATGAGCACTTACTATGTGCCAAAAACTGTGCCTGGCACTTCATATATACATCTTTAAACTTACAATAATCCTGTAAGATGGGTATTATTATCAATGTTTTATAGATAAGGAATCTGGAGCTCCCAAGGCTGCATAGTGGTAGTGCCATGATTTGAACTTAGATCTGACTTTTAAGTGCTCGTCTCCCTATATCTCAAACTCAATCCAGAAATACCTATGAATCACCCCACACAAGGCGATGTAAAAGGTACCACCGGGGATACAAGGCAATGAGGCCTCTCCCATTATCAAGAAACACAATAAAAGGAAAATAGGATTACTAGGAGAGATTCATTCCTCCATGTCCATTTCTGAACGAGGCCTGGCACATAGGAGTTCCCCAGGAAATTATTACTGAAATATATGTGGAAGATAAAGAAAACACAAATCAAATGTAACAGAAGGCAGTCTGTGGTTAGTGTCATAAGAGAGAACGCGCTATGGGGAGTTTAGATATCACGATGCAGGGCTGCGAGGAAGATCCATAAACAACATGGCATTTGAGATAAGCTTGACAAATGGACTTTCACAGGTGACAGTGAAAAACAAAGAGATCAGTGGAGTACAGGGAGCAATAGAGTGGGATAAACCCTTTAGTACCTAAAGCAAAAGATGGAAAAATAAAGCTGGAAAAGGAAATTGTGTGGGCCCTGAGTGTACATCTTCTTTGAATTTAACCTATATAGCTCCTTCATTAGGGGACTAGTTAGGTCAAGGACTCTAGTCTGTTGAAGGGGAGGGCACTTTTGGCTGTCACAATATTTGATTGCCTCCTTGGCATTTAATAGATGGACCAAGAGGTTAAACGTCCACCAAATTGTGAGGCAGTCTTATAGAAACAAAAATTGCCCTTACCCTACCTGACTTTCAAATGCCAAGATACTCATGTAAGTGAAAAACCTGTTAATAATTATCTGAGCCTAGAACTTAACTCCTTTCTACATGTTACAAAGTACTTCTGTTTGGTTTTAGAGGCAATATACATTGCATGGAAAAGGAAAGATGTAAATACCATGTAACAGGAACATGATGCTGTTTTGTATTTAGGGGTAAATCACCATGTCTGCAACGTACTTTCAAATAGTTCTGAAAAACTGAAAAGCACATACACATATGTGGATAAAGCATATTCAGCAAAATGTGCTTTTGATCTGTAGATACTCATTGTACTTTTGATTTTTTTCCTGAATGTTTGAAATTTTTCATAACAAAAAGCTGGGGGAAATTTCACCTGTCCCTCATTAAGTAAGAAGTAATAATAGATGCTAAGAACATAGATTCTAGAGCTCTGTGACCTTAGGCAGGTTACTCTCCCCTCCCTGTGCCTCGGTTTCCCCATCTGTAACATGAAGATAATAGTGCTTACCTCATAGAGCTGTTATAAGATTTAAACTAGTTGACAAATGGAAGCTGCTTAGAACAGAGCTTGGCACCGATATGCCCTCTTGCATCACAGCTATGATCACACCTCAGTAAACAGTACCCATCCACACACCTGCCCATCTTTCCACCTGAGCTATCTGTGCAAGCAGAAAGGATGGAAATTCTGGACCAAGAGTCATTTTCACACTATTTCCTTCCAATCAGACCCTTTCCCTCTCTCCCCCTTCCTGAATCTGCTCCAGCCGGATAGATCCTATTTAGCCCCTAACACTCAGTACACTTCTTTTTTCTCAGACCCTCCCAATCTTAAGAATAAGATCCCACCTGAACACCTTTTCTCCTTCCTCTCTCCTCATTCTTACTTAACCCTAAGGATGCGGGCCAAGCACCAGCTCTTTTGTGAGCCTTGCCAGACTCAGCCATCACTGGGCTGTCCTCAGGAGTCCTCCCAGAAACTTAGCATAAGACTGCCTTAGAGTGGCAATCACCTTTCAATTTGTAGATCTCTCTCTAAACAGACTTTAAACTCCTTGAAGACAAAGGACTTTCTTAGTGATAGATTTTCTTAGGCTTCCTGCAGCCCCTTGAAGACTTATTATGAAATTTTCCTTTGATTTAGGCTGTTGCACTTGCTATCTGAAACTTGCCCTTGTTTTTAATGATGCCTCAGATAAAAACTTGATCCAAAGGCTTTGCCCCAAACAGAACACTTCACTTGACAATAGCTCTGTGCCAACAGAAAGGCCAGGGTGGTCCCAAAGAATCCCAACATACATGTGCGGCACATTCAGAGGCTAGGACACACTGAAGCACTGATCCGGGTGTCACCTGGTACCTCTTCCCGAACATCCCACCCAGCAAACCCATCACTCTGCCTGAATTTACTGGAAGGACCACTGTAACTGATGGGTGATGTGCTGAAGGTGACGGGCCAGCATCCTTTTCCGAGGTGGTTGCCGAGAGAAATGTATACACATGGGAGCAAAGCAAGAAAATGGAAAGCATCATTCCAGACTGGGACTTCGACCTGGGTACCAGAGTAGAATTCCAGCGAGGAAAGCTGGACCATGTTGTTCATAGTGTTCCCTTGCTTAGAACCTTCTAGTACCTACCACTGTACTTAGAATGAGATCCATACTCCTCATCACAGTCTCCAAAGCCGGAGGTGGCCCAGGCCCAGCCTATTTCTCAGTCTGAAACTGTCCCGCTCTCCCTCTTCTTGCCTATCCGCCAGCACCATGGTTCCATGTGATCTCTGAGCAGGACAAGCTCACTACTGGAAAGCCTTTATGCCTGTGCCTTCAGTCACGGTTCTACTACTTACCAGTTGTGCGACCACAGATAAGCATCTCAATCACTTTGAAACTCAATTTCCTCGTCCACGAAGTTCAGTCATTTGGGAAATATTTATCAAGTGCCTACTGCATGCATATCCTATTCTGGGTTGTGGAGATAAATAGAATAGACAAGACTCCCGCTCTCTTTAGCGCACCTTCTACTGGACAAAGGGCAATTAAACAAAAAGATAATTTCAGGCAGTACCAAATTCTAAGAAGAAAATGAAACAAAGTAATGGGACAGGTGAGTGAAAGTAGGGAGAGCAGGCTACATTACAGTGTTCCGGGAAGGCCGCCCTGAGGAGGTAACATTTGAGCTCAGATCTATTATTAAGGGAAACTGGGTAAATGGTACATGGGGTCTCTCTGTATTATTTTCTACAACTGCATATGAATCTGAAATTATCTCAAAAAGCCAAAAATAATAATAATCATCACCCTGCCTGCTATGTGGACATTTATATGCATACATACACGCATAATATATAACAGACATACATACATAAGACCTTTTTTAACTTTAATCTGTTTTTTAACCTAGTGTTTCTAAAACATTCATTTTAACATGCAATCAATATAAACATGATTAATGACATATTCTTTATCTTTGCACTAAGTCTTTGAAATCCAGTGTGTACAACACATCTCAATTCTGACTAGCCACATTTTAGGTGCTCAAAAGCCACATGTGGCTAATGGCTGCCATACTGGACAGTACAACTATAGAGTTCCATCTAAGGCCTTTCATCACGGACATTTAACTCTGACCTTCATTTCTCTTGGTACTCATTCCCCCCACCCCAGTTTTACTGAGATATAATTGACATATAACACTGTATTCGTTTCAGATGTACAGCCATAAATCTTACAGTGGGGTGAGAAGGGAATCAGGGGGACGAGCGAGGAGGCTGCTGGCTCACAGGCTGCATCCTGTTGCTATAGCAACGTAACCAAAGGACGGGTATGAATGGGGCAGTGAGAGAGCGAGGAAGGCTTGCAGCTTAAGCAACTAGGTATTTGAATCATATCCACCTACCAGTGCTTCTGTGAGAATTAAATAAACCAATATGTGTAAAACACCCAACACAATGCTAAGCACATACTAAAGGCTCAATATATGTTGAAATTAAAGAAAACAATTGATCCTCAAGTTCCAGCACATAAAAAAATAAGGTACACCTCAGATCTGGATAAAATCCCCCAATTCCTTCAGAACTTACAACTAGTTCCAAATTTCACTTTTCAATGATTAACAAGGAGGACAAGAAGAACATTTAGACCCCTTTCTAACGTCCTTTCACTGAGAGAGACAAATATGTATCAAAGTAAAACATTCTCATAATTATAAAAATCCAAAGTTTTCCTGTCAACACTCTCAATTTAGAAGTTTAAATTAGAAGTAGCATATCTTCCAATACAACATTGGCTAGATGACTACTAGAAATGATTTGTGCTAGATCCTTTGAAAAGAAATATTAACAAAATATACTGAAATCCCTGGGGTGGGGGGTGGGGAAATCAAGAAAAGAGACTATGTAATAAAACATTTAAATAGAACAGTCTATGGAAAATAATGTTGACAGTTTATATGTCATGGGGGCCAAAGAGTGGCATTAGGATATTGCTCTTTTTGAGATAAAACTGCACTTTGTATTTATTTGTTTTTGTATTTGAGGGTAGAGAATGGGGCTTTATTTTGACTGAAGAAGTTTATAAAAGTACAAGATACTATAAATCACAAATGGAAAGAAGGCCAAACTTTTACTAACTGAAACAAAAATGAAACTTTTTTAAAAAGTCAAACCTAATGGCAAGTGGTTATTTGAAAAGAGAAAATCTTCCTGAGAATTTAAGTTTAGGGCACTGACTTTCTGACCTGGATTTATATAACTCTCATACCCAGGAGACGTGACAGCTGATTGTCCTGTCCAAACAAACACTGCAGAGATTTATTATAACCTTCAGGGATATTCTACTTCTCTTCCCACAGTATCTACTAATTCTTATCTCAGACAGATATGTGTGTGTGTGGTTTGGATGAATGCTCTGCATAATTAGAATTCTTTGCAGTACTGAGGAGAAAAGAAAGTGTTTAAAACTTAGTCTTCATTTAAAAAAAAAAAGAAAACTTTTTTTTTTTGGAGGAATTCTGGCTTTGGGAAAGCTATTTTAATTAGGAGTTGAACAAAGTGTTGTAAGAAAAATATAGACAAATGAAGATAATATTTATATTTCAAAGATGGTGAAACAGATTCTGCTGCAAAAATTTTCCAACACTAATCCTCAGCAAACAGTTCCTTAGAAAAGCTATTTTAATCCCTTTATCAACTTGGTTGATAAGTATTTCATTTCTTGTGCATACATGGACAAGCTATATAAAGCAAAATTATTTCCAAGCTTTAGAAACAAACATTTTGTAAATGGAAATGAAGCATACTGCGATGTTTATTTGGTAGGCTGAAAAATAACTTTGGGGACCACTAATATGAAGCCTCAGAATGAGAGTCCATACAAGGAATAAGCCTGATTTCCCAAAACTCCAGAAGCAAGGGCCCTCTAGACCAGGCCACCACTCTGGAAAACTGTGGTTAATCCTAATTAACTCAGAACACGTGTACGTGAGTTATTTCAGTGCCCGGTGTGGTACACAAGATGCTATTATCACTCCCATTTCTTCAGATGAAGAAACTGCATGTCAGAAATATTGGTGTCCAAAGCCACCAAGTTAGTAAGTGCCATGGCGACCAAATTCAGCTCCCTCAAGCTATGCAGTAGTGATAGTAACGGCAGTGACATTAACGGTGGTATCAGTGACAGCACTCATGTCACATTTACTACGTGCCGAGCATTGTTCTTTCCCTTTTCACACGTGAGCTCATGTTGTCTTTGGGCCACCAACCTTCCCTTTCTCCACTCTGCCCACCATACATCCCTGCTTCTTTCCCCACAAATTAAAATGAGCACCCCAAAGTCCTTGTTTTTTCTACCCTCAACCCAATTCAAAATTGGCTTTAAAATGTTGATAATTACTGAAGCTGAATGATGGGTAATGGGGATTTTATACTATTCTCTCTAATTTTATGTTTGCAAATTACCTTATATACCTTTAACATGTTTTGCTCCAATGTGGAATCTGACCTATTGAAGATCCTAGAAGACTAGCCTCCACTAACAATGAACTCAAAGGAAGTGTTATGGGAGATAGTTATGAAATAAGAAAGTCACATTATTCCACGAACATAAAGTGAGCGTCCATTATGCTAGGATAAATAAAGGTCCAGTGTAGGTTTCTGTCTTCAAATAGCTGTGAGTTTAGTAGCAGACTAAAACAAATGCAAAGTAATTATAGAGGAGGACTATTTATGAGAAATGCTATAAAAAGAAAAGTTTAAACAAAGTGCTATGTGAATTGGAAAAAGAAGTCACATCAGGACAAATTCCGTAACTCTCTGGGACAATCTGCCTGTATATCTCCCCCAAATCCTACCATGTTCAGAGCCACCCCAACTAGGTGCTAATTTCGCCTTAATACCTTGTAGCTATTAGTTGTCCCAAACCAAAGGAGACTGCTAATCATTTTTTCAATAAAAGAGCAGGCCACCATTTCATACAGAAACAAAGGCAGCAGCTAAAAAATGAAACTGAGCCGGGCTTGGGGAAGCAGGAGGCTTAACTATTCAACACTGGAAAACGTATTTCAGAAATAATAATAGCAGCTAATATTTACTGAGTGGTTCTCACAGCCAGGCACTGTATTAAGTGCTTTAACTACATATTAAATCCTTACAATTCTATGCAATAGGTGCTATTTTTAAGGAACTTACTTAACATCAGACATTTATTCAAAATATTTCTGGGATATAATAAAGCTTTGAAATTTGGCTCTCCTACTTACTGGCTGATTCTGAGCAACTTACACTTTCTGAAACCCAGTTTTCACAGTTAACTGTGAAAATGTTAACTGTACGCTGTAGTCCAACATCTGCATTTCCTAGTCCCTCATCTCCGGTGTCACTAAATATCCCACCTACTCATGTACTAAGCCAGTCCTGACCAGGGCAGGAATACTAGGGCTACCTTTGTTAGCACTGGGTACCTGGGAGGCCTGGCTGCCCCCACCGCACTCTCACGCCCCAGAAGCCAGCCTAAGGGCTGAGTCAGTTTCTCCACCTGCCCAGTCCTGACTTTTCCCCCTCTTCCCAACCAACTTATACTAAGGAAGCTCCAGCATGCTTTTTAATGACGCCAGTACTGGTTGGAATCATATACATTACCTCAAGAGTAACAGAGAATCAAAAATATCAGTATATGTGAAAATCCTTCAAGTTCAAATTTCTTCATGTATTCAATTCAACTTGAATATAAGATTAGGTCATAGGGGGGGTAATATAATTTTGGTTAACTGGCAGTCACCCCAAAAAGCCTTTAAAGGAAATTCTAAAATGGATCAATATATTGTACTATTTTAAAAGAAGTAGGCTTGAACATAATTGAATCCTTGGCTGAGAAACTTAGTATATCTCAGGGTGGTCAACTGAACCCTGGAACAATATGGTTTTGACCATGACCCCAATAAGAAATTTATTTTATATCATGGCTCAAAAGACATACATAAAGAGAGCTGAAACAAAAGTCTTACTTACAAAACAAAGCTTATTCTTACTATATGAGAT
This sequence comes from Miniopterus natalensis, assembly GCF_054644295.1. NCBI lineage: Eukaryota > Metazoa > Chordata > Mammalia > Chiroptera > Miniopteridae > Miniopterus > Miniopterus natalensis. The sequence goes on from NC_142087.1 coordinate 5,832,437, forward strand.
GCACTCTTTTTTTTTCCTGCTCTATTCTGTCTTTTGATTTAAACAAAATGTTGGGCCCCCTCCCCCAAATAATTCGACATACTAATGTGACCAATCTACCGTTTGGAAAGCACTTATACAGGCAGTCCCTTCACCATGCGGTTTTGCCGATACATAAGCCCAACCCAGACAAGCAATGTCCATGGTGAGCAACCAGAGCTGGACAGAGCATGTAGGTTCTGTTTGTTTGTTTTCTCCACCTACCAGGGTAGAGAATATATGACAGTGTGCAAAGGCTTCCATGAATCGAGACAGTGGGATTTAACAGCAGCACGTGACTTGGCATCAGAGAACCTGGATTCATTTTGCAACCCCTAATGAAATAATAGATCTAGGCAATGATCATTAAGAACTGCTAGAATTATTCTGTAAAAGACTGATGATAAACTTATAATGGGTAGATCATGCAAACAATACCTGAATCCAATGATCGATCTTAATTATCACACAAAGAGAACTAGACTTTTACTGATTACTAATGTGGTACACACCACCACCTATTAAGTACAATGGCAAAAAAAAAAGGGACTGGAGGGACTAAACATTAAAAAGATGCAATTAGCCAAATCCACAACATGAGAAGTTGTACAGGGCAACCTTATTTTTTCAACAAATAAAAGGCAAGGAGGAAAAGAAAAAAAAGGAGAGAAACTGCTATAGGTCAAGAGACATAAGACAATCAATCAGATGCTACAGGTGGACCTAGTTTGGATCCCAACTCAAACAAAGCAATGGGGGGGACGGACACAGTTATGAAATAGTTTAAGGAACTGAATACCAAATGGATATTAGGTAACATTTTGGAATTACTATTGTCTATCTTTCTTAGGTGTGATAATGATATTGTGATTAAATAGAAAAAGTCCTTATCTCTTAGATACGCGTATTAAAGAATTTATGAGTGAAATAGCATGTCTAGGATTTACTTTAAAATAACCAAGGCAGGGAGAGTGTGTATGGGGGTACATATATGAAATAAAATTGACCATATGTTGATAACTGTGGAAGCTGGGATTGGGTATAAGGTATTTATTATAATATCAAATTTTAAAATTGTACTCTTGTACATGTTTAAAATTTTCCATAATAAGCAGCTATACAAAAAGAAAATAAAAAAACCAGGATTCAAACTCCAAGGTTTATTGGATGTAGGACCTCGGAGATCTCTGGAATCCTCTGATCTTCAATTTTTTCATCTGAAAATAAGAATGATAATCCCTACCTCATTTAACTGTTTTGAGGAATAAATGAGATAACGGACTGACATCTTTTGGGGATCCAGCTTTTATAAACTGCCAAACTCCTACAAACGTTAGCACAACAGTTAGTTCTTTCTCTCTCTGCAACACTCTGGAAACAGAAAGATTGTAGGTTTGTGGGAGTAGAAATGGTAACAAGATGAATCCATTCTGACTCTTAAGAGTTTCTGTTTTGTAGTAACTTCTTAATATGACATTGTTTACTTCATATTGGCCCTTTTCTCCCAAAAGGAGAGTGTCAAAGATATTTGCAATAAATTGAAGTTCTCTAACTTAAGTTGCTTATATTTCTTGTTTACTTTCCCAATTATTCATATTTCCCTTATTACAGGTAGGAAGTAAATTTACAGGAGACTGTGTTGTTGAGATAAAACTGAACACAATTAGAAATCAATATAATCCAAATAGGATTTTGTTTAAAATAGTCCAGGTGCTTTTAGAAGAATAGATATGCATCTTTCAGCACTAATGTTTCATCTCAAAATGAAAGAAAATTAACAGAGGTTGAAGTCTAAGGAGCACACAGGGAAATTTGGCATAATCTGGCTTCAACTTGCAGAATGGGTTGGAGGGAGAGCCAGAGTGATCTTTCTATAATACAAACCTGATTAAGTCATTTCTCTTCCATTCAAGCTCCTGAACAAAGAGGCTCAGCTCAGGTGCCTCTCCAGCCTTACTTCCACTCTCCTCCAGGACTGATGCCCCCTTCTCAGCACAGGAGGGAAGGCTTCCTCTTCTCTCCCCTACTCTTAGTTGTCAAGTCCTCTTGATTCTCCTGAAATGTCTCTCAAATCTGCCCTCTTCATCCCATTTCTGCTGCCGCTGCCCTAGATCAGGCCTTTTTTTTTTAACCTTTCCTCCTCCATCTCCCCAATGAGGATAAACATATCCACACTGCTTTTTCTGATTATGAAAGAATTCATGCCCATAAAAAAAGAAAAATAGTGCGGTAAGAAAAAGAATAAAAGTCTCCCCATGATCTCGTGACACAGACATAGAGAACTTATCTTTCTAGTACATTCGTGCTCATGGCAGCATTATTCACAAAGCCCAAATCGGGAAGCAACACGTCCATCTGGGGGATGAATAAACAAAATGTGCACATACATACACTGTATACACAAAATATTATTCATTCTTAAAAAGGAAAGAAATTCTGGCACATGCTACAGCACAGATGAACCTTGAAAACATTAGGCTAAATTAAATAATCCAATCACAAAAAGACAACCATTGTATGATTCCACTTCCATGAAGTATCTAGAGCAGTGAAGTTTATACAAACAGAAAGCCGAATGGTGGTTGCCAGGGGCTAGGGGGAGGGGGAAATGGGAAGTTGTTGTTTAATGGGTATAAAGTTTGTTTTGCAAGATGAAAAAGTTCTGGAGATTGATTGTACTACAATATGAATAGTCTGAACTGTATACTTAAAAATGGTTAAGATGATAAATTTTACCTTATAGGTATTTTACCACAATTTAAGAAAAAATTTAGCCTGGCTGGGTGTGGCTCAGCAGTTGAGCATCGACCTAGGATCCAGGCGATTGGGGTTCGATTCCCGGTCAGGGCACATCCCCGGGTTGCGGGCTCAATCCCCAGTGGGGGGCGTGCAGGAGGCAGCTGATCAATGACTCTCTCATCATTGATGTTTCTGTCTCTCTCGCTCCTTCTCCCTTCCTCTCTCTGAAATCAATAAAGATATATTTTTTAGCCCGGCCGGGCGTGGCTCAGCGGTTGAGCGTCGACCTAGGATCCAGGCAATCGGGGTTCGATTCCCGGTCAGGGCACATGCCCGTGTTGTGGGCTCGATCAATGACTCTCTCATCATTGATGTTTCTATTTCTCTTTCTCCCTCTCCTTTCCTCTCTCTGAAATCAATAAAGATATATTAAAAAAAAAAAAGTCTTAGCAAAGGTGAGACTTTAAAAAAAAAGATATATTTTTTAAAATAAAAATTAAAAAATAATCTAAAGAACTAATCTTTATAGGCTTTTTTCCTGGAAATATGTATACATACATTTAAAAAGTAAAAAATAGGAACATAACGTAATCTGCTTTTCATACCTTACCATGTGATGTTGAACATCTTTCTCATATATATATATATTTCTCATTTCATTCTTTTTAAATGGCTAGTAGTACCCATTACATGACTGCATCATAATTTAACCAGTCTGTTTGCAGTTTTTCAATATTACAAAAATATCATAGTCAATATCTTTGCATATTTTCTCATTGTCTTATGATAGACATCTGGTTTTTTACATGCCCCTTTTTGGGTATCAATATCCTGATTTTCCCAAGGGAAAAATATCTCTTCACTCAGGCACCTGTCCTTCACCCTGCCTCCTCCCCTCCAGTCAACTCTTGTTCTATTTGGCTAGCCTGGGCACATTTTTTAAAGTTAATTCCTGGTATTTTATTTTTTTAAATCCTCACCTGAGGATATTTTTTCCACTGCTTTTCAGAGAGAGTGGAAGAGGGGGAAAGAGAGAAACATCGAGGTGAGTGATGTGAGACACACTGGTTGCCTCCCACACCGGTCCTGACTGGCGCTGGAGATGGAGCCTGCAACAGAGGCACGTGCCCTTGACTGGAATCGAACCCCAGACCCTTCAGTCCACAGGTGGACACTCCAACCACTGAGCAAAATTGGCTAGGGCCTGGTATTTATTTTTCATACTGCTACTGTCATTTCTTCTACAATTACATTTTCTGACCATTATTGCTTGCATAAAGCGAATGCTTTTTGTCTATCCTGTAGCTGCTGGTTCACTTAAACCTATTTCTAATTACTTTTAACTTAATTCTGTTGAATTTTCTCAGCAGATAATCACATCATAGGCAGACAATCATGTCACCTAGATAGTCATTAAAAGCTCTGGGCTCAGGCAGATCTGGATTCAAATCCTTTGTGACCTTGTGTAAGCATTTTCCCTCAGTTTCTTCACCCATAAGCTGGGAATTATAAGGAGGCTATCTAGCAGCGTTGTCATATAGGTCATATTAATTGAGACTAGTGCATGAAAAGTGCTTAACACAATATTAGTTCAATAAATGTCTGCTGCCAATAATGAAAATATAACTTTCTCTCCACATTTACACTTTTTTTTCTTGTTGCATGATACTGATGGCAATCTTTTCAGCATTTACCTTGCTTACCACTTCTCAAAAAAAAGCAGAAGCCATTAGACTCTAAAAGTATCTGTGCTGTGGATCTCAATCACTCCCACCTTCTCAGGAAAGTTGTGCTACTGATTTTCCCCTTCATCTTCTATATTTCTTCAGCCTTTCCCTCACCTGTCTTTGCCATCAGCATTTAAATCTGCTCAGTTCTCACCTGTGCTTAAAAAAGCATCACCTGGCTGTTCAGTGGTTAGAGCGCTGGCCCTCAGACTGAAGGGTCCTGGGTTCGATTCAGGTCAAGGCATGTACCTCGGCTGCAGACTGGATTCCCAGCCCTGTGAAGGGAGGCAACTGATTGGTGTGTCTCTCACATGGATGTTTTTTCTCTCTCTCTCTCCCTTCCACTCTCTCTGAAGAAAGTATCGTGGGGTGAGGATTAAAAAAAAAAGGCTTCACCTGATTCCCCGATCACTCTCCAGCCTTCCCTCCCCTTCACAAGCTTCTCTCAGCCGCCTACACTTTCATCTTAACCTTCTCACATCCCACTCTCTCCTCACCCACTGATACATTACACTGAACCCTTGGAAACTGCCGGTATTATAGATTCTGCCCCCACCATTTCACTAAATCTGCTCAATTAGGTCCCCGGCGATCTTTCTATTTCTTTATCCAAAGGACACTTTAATGTTTAACTTATTTAATTTGAAATCTCAGCAGCATCCAGCAAAGTTGAGCTCTTTCTTCCTTCTGCTTTCATTACTACACAATCCTAGGTTTCCTCCTACTGCTCTGGCCATTTCTTCTAGGCGATGTCTAAGTGCATGGTTCTTCCAAGAGGGTGCAATGCAGTGGCCCTGAATGATTTGGGCCTTTTGTTTAATCTCTCTGAATGGGTTCTCTTCCAATATTGACTACAGTTCCAGTTGTACTGGGTGTCTTTAGTCTTTTAAATATTGATTTAAGGTCCAGTTGTGCTAGACTGCATTTGTCTCCATGAATGTACCTTTGAACGTGTTTGGAATACATGCCATGAGGGCAGGGACCTAATTCCTTACCACCTACACAATGCCTGGCACGTAGGAGATGCTCAATAAATATTTTTTGAATCACAATAAAGGAATGGCCGCAATGTGAAAGATTGGAAGAGTGATGACACCAAAAGAGAACAACCCTGATCTAAAACCATACCTCTATCAAATACACACACCACACACTCACTGACACACACAACTGACTGCTCAAAATCCTTTGATGGTTCCCCAATGGCCCAAAGATAAAGTCCAAACTCCTCAAAACCTGCAAGGAGATACAAGAAAAGTCTTCCAGAAGGGGCACCTCTTATCGCTGCAACATCATCTAGCCAGACCACTTCTACTTCTTGGAATCTGACTCTAGCCAGCCTGTGAAATTCTTGCAAATTCCCAAGAAGCCTGCACTCTCCCCCAGGGCTTTGCACACACTGCTTTCTCTGCCTAGAACACTGTGCACTCAGCCTCATCTTCTGACCAATACAAAGGCAGATTCACGTCTCATTTTGGGAGTCATTCCCTTTTGGAATCTCTCTCTGACCATCCACCCCCACGTCCTCTCTGGAAATCTGGGTTAACTGCCTTCTCTGTGCATTCATAGTACCCTGTATGTCCAAAATCACAATGCGAATCACAACAAATGCCTATTTACTGCGTAAACCTGTGCCGTTCCCGGAGGATAACATGTCTCATTAACTTTTCTACCCACGGCAATCAGTCCAGGCCTCGGAACATAAAACATGCTCAATGATGGACTCCTTGTAGTAGTGGTATGCCTTGGAGGTATTGAGGATTGGGTTGGAGACCACAGCAACAAAGCAAGTATTGAAACAAAGCCTGGCGTACCCTTTTTGCTGGTGGAGGGCCTTGCTTTTAATTTGTAAAAAAAGCGCAGCACCTGTGGAGCTCAATAAAGCCAAGCTCACTTACCTGTAGTAATAATAAAACCTCCCAAGTATTGAGGACTTACCTGCAAGGATTTTAAATATAAATGTACTTCGTAATAGCCTCATAAGACTGGTGCGCTATCTTTATCCCCACTTTGCAGATGGGAAAACTGATACACAAGTCAGTCCTCTCTGGCTCACCAAGAGTCACATAGACAGACAGACATTTTCTGCAGTTTTTAGTTATTCCCCGGCCCTCAAATAAAAAGGACATTTCTGTTTTTAAACAAACTTTCAGGTCAGGCCAAGCAATGGCTCCCAAAATACAATGAAAGCGGAAAAAAGCACTCCAAGCCCGCACCGGGCAGGGCTAAAGGCACGCGGGGACGCCGCCGCAGCGCGGCTGGTCCCAGCCTCCTTCCCGGGGTCCCCGCCGCCCAGCCCGTCGCCAACGGCAGAGAGCCCGCACCGGGCGGCGGCTTCGGCCGCCACTGCCTTTCCGCCCCTGCTCACCTGCGCTCCCGCCGCCTCGCCTCGCCTCGCCCGGGCCCCGGGCCCCCGGCGCCTCCCCCGGGCTGCCAGGCGCACGCAGCTCACGGCGGAGCCCGTTGCCGTGGCGACCGGAGTTGCTGAACTCCCGCGGCTCGCGCTACGGCGGCTCGGAAGGGACGCGGAGGGCTCGCGGGTCCTTCGCGGCCGGCGCGGGGGAGGAGGGAAAGCGGTTGGGATCGCGCGCCGGAGCGGTGCGGGGCTCGGGTTTGGCAGGCTGGAACTTGGCCCAGAGGAAAGGGAGAGGAAGGGAATGCTGGGCAAAGGGGGACGGCAAGGCCCGGGGGACCCTTGCGCCTCGGATCCGTCCAGTGCCTCAGTTTCTCTCCCTGTACGATGGAGACCATTCGGGGAGAGGACGGGCCGCAGGCGGACGCTTGCAGCACTGGGACTATTTGAAGACGGGAAAACTGATTTGGGCGGGGTGGCAGATGCCTCTTTCTTTAATACCCAAAGCGGTGGTGTGGCGAAGAATAAATAAACTTGTTCCTTTGGACTCAAGATGAGAAGTAGATCACCACATTTAATTTCAGTATTGGAGAATAATTTAGTTTGTGACCAGCAATTGTACTTGGAATAAGCATGCAGATACACTGGAACAGGAATCCAACAGGATTTTCATTGCTACGTTGTTTGTAAAAGGATTGAGACCAGTCTAAATGTCCATCGGTAGGGGATTGCGTATGTATGTAAATTATGGTGCATCCATAAAACGGATTACTATAGCAAGAATTAAGAGACCCAGGAAAATAAAGATGTAGATACAATTTAGCTGTAGACTTGTGAAAAGGGGGTGATAGATAATACACATAATGCTGGCACATGCACATATGAACTCTGGAAAGAGATCTGGGAGATGGGGGTGTGGTATAAAATAATGCATTTTCACTGTACTTTTATGTAGTATTTTCAGAAACCAAGTACATGTATTTTCAAACAATATATAAGAATGTAGGAGATCAGGAATATGCCACCCCAAAATATGCCATTTATAAGGATTATTTTGAGCTGAAGGCATTTGAGAAATACGCAAAGAAAGACTCTGCCCTAACCCAATAAATTTCCCTTTGCTTAGGTTCCACTCCCCTCCACCTGGGAGAGCAGCAATTAATCACAGGAGACAACTCTAGACTCATCAGTGAGAGGAATCTACATAACAAATCTTGTGAAACACAGTCCTTATCTTCCATTAATTTTTGCCTTGAATCTGCCTTCCCACAGCATGTCCCTCTAAAAACCTAAACCCCTTTCTATTGTCTTAGCACTTCTCTACAAATTTAAAGTTTACCAGCCTTGATCAATTGGTATAAAAGCCTCCATGCCTAGCAAGTCACTGAACCCAAGAGAGTAAAAGACAAATTTCCCTCTCCCACAGGTGAAAAAACACACACCTAGTTTTGACAATCAACATGCAAAAATGGGAGGGGCTGTTTGGATGGCAGTGAGCCCCCCACCCTAGAAGAGATGTTGCTGAGGGATTCTTGCAACAGGTGGAAAACTGAAGTAGAGGATCTCAAAGATGTGCCTTCCCCCAACTTTGCCGCCTAGATGAGGCACACTTAATCACTTCGGGTTAAAAACATTGAGAGATGGGCAGGATCCCACATTTGGGAGGACTAATGCTTGCAGGTCAGAAAATGAAAAACTCTTCACTGCTGTCTTGACCCAGTGTTCCTCACTGAACATAAGCAGTGCTCACAGAATGTAAACAAATATCAGACAGGGCTCCATAGTTGGAACAAGGCTGAGACAAATGATTCAACATCTTTCTCTTCTAACATGAGTGGATCCTGCTTTTTTCCCCTTTTTCCCCCCCTGCCTTTTCAATGACAATTCTGGCCCTTCTTTAATCTTCCTACCTCCAGGGTAAAAATTAAGATACCTAATCATCAAATTGTCCCTGCTACTTGACTGTGTCCAATTCAAAACAACTACCCACTTCCTTAAGCCATCCTTAGAGATACCAAGCACAAACTCAAATCCTAATATAAACTCTTCCCAAGTTACCAAAATTCCTCACGGTTTTCCTGGTGTGTGCTCTCCCTTAAAGAACAAGCTAAATAAATCTTTTCTGTTATAGGGTTGTAAGAGTTACCTGGAAGGTTCAGTGGTCCTGAAGCAATCTGACTTGGGCAGGCATTTGGGGTAAGGGGAGGAGAGAGGCTGAGGCAGGAATTAGGAAAGTTTGAGTAATTCTCCTTCCTCTGCCATCAACCCTTTCTGTGGCCTTCAGCAAACCACTTCACTTCGAGCCTTTTTCCATTTCAGTAAAAGAAGAAATCTGAGTATATTTCTAAGGCTTTTTCCAATCTAAATATTATAGGATTCTAAACTCTACAGGTTCTTATATTCTCAGGTAAATGTTCCCCTACATTAGTCATTTGTCCAACATTATCCTCATTGTTGTCACATCTACCTACTGTAAGCACAGAAAAAGGCCGCTCTTTTTCTTTGTTGTGGCCTTCCACAAGTTATGAGAAGCACCTGGTAATTAAAGGAGCGGTTGCACGCTTCCCAGATTCAAGCTGCATCTCTGTTCAAAGAGCCCGACAGATGAGGGCTGTAAGGGCCCCACTTGCCCCACCCCCCCTCCTCCCTGTGGTTTTAACGACTCCAGGATAATTCTCATCAGTCTCTAGTTAGTAGGAAGTGCCCTCTCCCCTCCCCTTCAAACCCAAGCCTCCCCTTTAGGAACTCTGTAACTTTTGCTCGATGCATGTTTTACAGGCTTGCGAAGATGCTGATAAAAACATCTCCTTAGGACATCTGCTGGACAGTCTCTTAGAAAGCAAACAAACTGTAACTTCTCAAGACAGCCCTCGGGATCTGGCAAACTTCAATGTTATCCCACTCCCTTCTTTATCGTCTTGCCACAGCTGCCACTTAGTCCCTAATACCCCAATAAAAAAGCAACCCGCTCTATCTTTGTAGCCTTGTGCCACCTAAGGGCACCTGGCCCTTTCCTCCCTTGGAAAGTAACATAAATTTCCACCCTGCATCTATCTCTTCTCTCAGTTGTGAATTCTTTCACAGTCCGCGTCACCAGCCAAACCCTAACACATACCACCTATACTGGTACGTATTTAAGTAAGTCATTTTCAAGTATTTCTTTTTAAATAGAATCTCAATTTTTACTGACATCTACAAAAGGAAAATTTACCTCATTGCTTAAATGGAAAACCAGCATTGGTTGGTAGAAATGGAAGAGTTTTTTGCAAACACACACACACCCCCTAAAACCTGTTATTTAACTGTGGATGTGGCTACCTTTGGAAAGATGTGGAAAATGAAGCCTTTATTCTTGAGATAAGCAAATGTTAGAAAAATATTAAATACATACTAGTCCCAAGCAAACCTTTTCTTTGGTTTGAAGTAGGACTTTTTCACTGTGCCTTTCAATGTTACTTAATGTCATGTTCATTTCATTTACCCCAAATGATATACAGTGCCCACTTTTTAGGAAACACTGCCCATTTTCCCTTGACTCTTTAAGTTCTCAGATTAAATATAAACTCCTCAGAAAAGCCTTTCAGTCCTACCCTTCCCCCCAACTAAATTGCTTTCCCCCTTACACAGTGGGCATTAAACTTTTATTGAAAGAATATTCCCTTATGCTACGTCTTCATAGTACTCATCACAATATATCATGGTGCATTTATGTTGTCAGTCGCTTCTTAACCAGGCCAAAAATTCTTGTACACTTCAGTACCCCAGATACTGACACATAATGGGCTTGAAGTAATACAAATGAGGTGAGGAGATGAAGCCTCCACAACTCCTGCGGCGCCAGCAGGTTCAGCCCTGCCTCCTCCCCCAACAGGGGACAGGGTTAGCCCCGCCTCCCTTAGCCCCGCCTCCCCTTAGCCCCGCCTCCCCTAGCCCCGCCTCCCCTAGCCCCGCCTTCTCCCTCTACCAAAGGCAGTGGCCTAGGGCGGGGGGCGGGGCCACGGAAGGACGCGAGCCGCGTGTTTCCGGCCTGGGAAACCGTCGCGTTTCTGAGGAGAATCTCAACTGGCAGTTAACACCGCGCTAGAAGCCTCGGTCCGCGACTTCCATCTCCAGCGTCACCATGGGAGCTGTGCTGGGCGCCTTCTCCCTGGCCAGCTGGGTGAGTTCGGGTCTGGTGCCTCCTTCGGAGCTGTGAGTTGGACGAGGGGGGGCGATAGTGAGCCCCAAGATCAGACCCGAAGTGGTCTCGGCTGCGGAGGCCCGCGGGTTGGAGGGACCAGTCCTGAGCTGCAGAGCGTCTCCAGGGGCCCGGGCCAAGATCCGCGATGCCGGGCTACCGGGATCAGGGGCTCCCTCTCCGGGCCTGCTGAAGAACGTCGGAGGCCAGGCCGCCATTGTTTACAATTTCTGTTGCCCCGCCCCCGCGAGCCTTCGGGCCTCTGGGTTCACCCGCGGCTGGAACAGGACCAAGGACTGAGTTCCCAAGGCAGGAGCTCTCTGGTTCATTTCGGCGCCATTTAAGTTGCGTGGCTTGAATAATATTTTTTATCCCGTAGCACGGGATTTGCCAAAGCTACAGAGTATGTGGCAGAGCTGTCATTTTAACCGAGGCCTATGTGCAGTTCTGGTACAAGGGGAAGAAGTCCTTGTAGATTATTATTCAGAATTGGAAGCCAAGGTCCCTAAACTTTGGGACCTTGTACAAGTCATTTATCTCTTGCCATAAGACGAGGATAATCACTCCAGCATCCCTCGCCTGGAGAGCTATTGTGGGATAAAGTGAATAAATGTTTCATGAAATAATTCTTACCTTTACCATCTGCTGTACAATTTTTCTACCACATTAAAAAAAAATCCTGGACAGTTGATTTTAACAATCCACCTAGTGGGTCAAACTCACTATTTACAAAATAGAAGTAGGAAAAAATATAGTTAAGATCATTAATTAAAGAGTGAATTAGTAATTTGAAAGAAAGAAGTCTTTCCTATCCTAATAACCTGAAACGCATTTTGGCTTTGATGTAAAACGAAGATTTGAACTGATGCCATCAAAGCACTTCTACCTAGAAATCACTTTCATATTTTAAGAATCCCTTTTGTTCACTAGGTACAGCAAGGAGTTAAGGTACCAGAGAATGGATTGAGTGGGGGGAAGAATAATAGGAAATGAAGTCAGAAAGCAGCAGGGAGCCAAATCTTGTAGATCTCCATTCTCCTGTCTTGTAGGCCAGTTTAAGGACTTTGGCTTTTACTCTTAAGTGCTATGGGGATCCATTACAGAAAAGAGGAATGATCTGATCTGACCATGTTTTAACAAGCTTGCTGTGTGGAGAACAGATGGTAGAAAAGAATGGGTAAAGCAGTGTAGGGGAGGAAAAACTTTCCACCCTTAGTAGTTATGGGCCTGTGGATTAAACTGGCAAAAGACAGATAAGCAGGAGAAAAAAGAGTTTGTTTATGTGTGCAACCCACACACGAGTGCTCGGTGATAAACAACTCAGAGGGGTGGTTAGAATGTAGGGCTTATCTTCCTATCCTAATAGGGGAAAAGGAGGTGGGAGAAAAGGGCTTCTATGGGAAGAACAAATGTGTTTTCTCTTTCTTTGGAAAGACAAGTGGATTTGTAGGAGAACAAACAGGAGATAAGAAAGTTTGTGATAATACTTGTTTGTGTGGATGCAGAGGTCTTTTTGTCTTCTTCATGGGCATAAAACTCCCTTGGAGAGAGAAGTTGCTGCTTTTAGTCAGATGAGGAAAGCTCTGAGAAGGCTTTTTTTCTGCATCTGTTCTGAATCTCAAATGTTTTCATCTTAACATAATCTTTATACTAACTCTAGGTTATGAGTGGGTTGCTACAGCAGTGAAATAGGAGCTATTGCATTTAATCCAGATGAGAGATGATATTAGTGGCTTAGACCAAAGGATAGCTAAGGATGCTATGAAAGTGGTCAGATTCTGGGTATATTCTGAGGATAGAGCTGATGTACTGACAGATTGGATGAGGGTTTTGGAAAAAGAGAAGGCATCAAGGATGACTCCAAGGTTTCTGGAGTGAGCAACCAGAAGAATAGAGTTGTCATTTAGAGATAAGGAAGTAACATAACATATAGTAGAACAGGTTTCTTCCACACATAAAGTATCTTTTTTTTTTTTTAATTAAAGGTGTTTTTTAAAAATATATCTTTATTGATTTCAGAGAGGGAGAGAGAGAGATAGAAACATCAATGATGAGAGAGTTGTCATTGATCAGCTGCCTCCTGCATGCCCCCCAACTGGGGATCGAGCCCGCAACCCGGGCATGTGCCCTGACTGGGAATCAAACCGCAATCCCCTGGATCCCAGGTCGCTGCTCAACCGCTGAGCCTCACCCGCCCGGGCCACACATCAAGTATCTTTACACAGGAGGTACTTGATTCATTTTTATGGCTGAAAAATATTGCATTGTGTGGATATACCACATTTTACCTATCCATTCATCAACTGATAGGCATTTGGGTTGTTTCTGCCTTTTGGCAGTTGTGAATAGTACTGCTGTGAACATTCATGTACAAACTTTTATTTGAATACCTGTTTCAGTTCTTTGGGTGTATATTTAGGAGTGGAATTACTGGGTCATGTGGTAATTCTGTGTTTAATTTTTTGAGGAATTTCCAGGTTACTATATATTTATTGATTTATTTTTATCAATTTTAGAGAGAGGAAGGGAGGGAGAGAGAGAAACATTGATGTGAGAGAGAAACATCGATTAGTTGCCTCCCATATGTGCCCTGACCAGAGATTGAACCCACAACCTGGGTATGTGCCCTTACTGGGAATCAAACCCGCCACCTTTTGGTGGTCAGGATCACGCTCAAACCAACAGCCATATTGGCCAGGGCTCCAGGTTACTCTTGAATGGAGTTAAATAGCCCTTGCTATCATAATTTATAAGGGTTTCCAGGTAATGTTGCTTTATGCTGTAATAGCAGATTTAGTAACTAGGATTCTCGGTAAATAGCAAGTGCAGTTAGGTTTGTATTTTTCTCAATATTAAGATATGTTGTTTTTAAATTCAATATGATCCCTGTGTGAATATAAGTAAAATTTATTGGGCTTTTAACATGTTTTAGGTACTGTGTTGAATGCTTATTTAATACAGTCATGTGTGAAGGAGGAAGATTTTGTTACTGAGTCTATTTTACAGATGGAGAAAAAGGGTTTGCTGAGATAAAGTGGCAGAAATAACATTGAATCCAGAGCCCATGCTTTTGTTGTTGTTGTTAATCCTCACCTGAAGATATTTTCTCCATTGCCCTTTGGAGAGAATAGAAGGGAAGGAGGGAAGGGGAGAGAAAGAAAGAGAGAGAGAGAAACATAGATGTGAGAGAGGCACATTGACTGGTTGCCTCCCTCAAGCGCCTGGACCAGGGACGGAGCGGGGAGCAAACCCACAATCATAGGTGCCCTTGGCCTGGAATCGAACCCTCGACCCCTTGGTTGTAATTCTCTATTAAAACCGTCAGTGCCTGGTGTGCTTCGTTTTCTGTTCTGCGATACTTGTGTCATAAAGGAGTCCACTGAAAGGTCTCAGATGGTCATATGTACTTATTACAGGTTCCATGCCTTTGCGGTGGTGCATCATGTTTGCTGTGTAGCTGCTGTCCCAACAGTAAGAACTCCACTGTGACTCGCCTCATTTATGCTTTTATTCTCATCCTGGGCACGATCACATCCTGCATCATGCTGAGGGAAGAGATGCAAGGTCCCCTGAAGAAGGTTAGTAGAAGGAACAGAACCCTTAATGTACTGATCATTTTAGTTGACATTAATGTTCTTATTTATCTCTTCACTGTTAGGAAAGTCAGTCAAGTTCATTGTCATTTGGGGTATAGTCAAGACACAGAATATGAAGGTATTAGTCCTTTTCTGGAAATACAGGAGGTCAAAGTGAACATCTTTAGGTTCTAGTCTTAACAACCAGAAAACAGATATTAAAAGGGTGCCCCTAAAACATTTGCTGTCCATGTATGTCTAGATTTAAACATTTAAACTGAACTAGGCCTTTGGAAGGAGTGAGTTGTAACATGAAATTCATGGGGAAATGGGAGATAACCTCATCAGTAGAAAAATGCAAAGAGAGCACTTCACTTTTATTTCCAAAATGCAAGTTGTTTATACTATTTGGTGACAGGATGGTAAATTAATTGGAAGGCAAAGAGAACAATCCCACAGGATAGTCTTGAAATTGTTGAAGTAATCAGTTTTATAAATCCAGGCTTTCCTGTGGGGATAGAATCTCTGTTTAAATGTGGGTGTTCCTATAACATTGAAATTATTTTTTTCCAGATTCCTGGATTCTGTGAAGGGGGATTTAAAATCAACGTGGCCGATATAAAGGCAGATAAAGATTGTAATGTGCAGGTCGGTTATAAAGCTGTATATCGGATCAGCTTTGCCTTGGCCATCTTTTTCTTTGCCTTTTATCTGCTCATGTTGAAAGTAAAAACCAGTAAAGATCCCAGAGCAGCAATACACAATGGGTATGTAAAATTTATTTATTATTGTTATATTATGGTGTGGACCCTCCCATTCAGCAGTTAATGTTGCCATTCTGATGGGAGCGGTAGAGTATGTAGATCAGTGGTCCAGATGTATGTCTGACCCATTAACATGTGAAATTGTTTCAGCGTCATTTTCAGTTGGAGACCCATAACATTGGAGGAGGTAGAGGGGATGAGGAGAGTCTTATCTTTTTTAAAAAATGCCTTTTGTTTCAAGTTTCTAGATTTTTATTGAACACCTATGTAATAGTTAATCACGGTGCTAGGCTCCACACACACTTTTTTTCCTTTCTGTTGTTAAAAGATAACCTTGTGCATGATATATTTAAACAATATACAGAAAGATAAACAGTGAATATATTTGGGCCACTGATTTACACATTCTATTGCTTTCCATTCCTGGCCCCCAGTTCCCCTAATTCTCATTTAAAGACTGAAGGGAGTTTTGTAAACTTTATAATCTCCTTTTTACAGATGCAATAACTAAATTTCAGAGAGGTTATATAAATTGCTTGAGATCTCGGCCAGTGAGGGTTGGAGCTGAGATTAAAATTCAGGTCTGTCCAGCTCCAAAGCCTGATTCTTTTCACTCTGTCATACAGGGAGTCTTTAAAGACTTGGTCTTGGCTTTGCCAGTGACGAACTGTGTAATTGTGAGCAAGGCACTTACATCCTATGTTGTAAAAGAAGGATTGGGTGATTACTTTTCCCTAGATCTAATAGTTAATTGCCCTATATTTACGTCACATTGCTAGTGTTCTACACTTCGGAATTCTAGAAAAGTTCCTATCTTTAAGTGCTAAAAGTAGGGACACTCTAAGGATACATGTTCCTCTTAGTGTGAATGATCTGTTCTCTGTGCTATTTGATCTTAAATTGTGTGAAATATTGAATGAAGTAGCTTCATTCAGATGAAGATCTAAGTTGAGTCATGTTGAAAATGCTACTAAGGCTTATTTTTGCATTTTAGAAATTCATTTTCTCACTGTAAGGGTGAAAATTAGCACGTCATAAATGCATTTTTTAAATATTTTAATAGGTTTTGGTTCTTCAAAATTGCTGCCATTGTTGGTATCATGGTTGGATCTTTCTACATCCCTGGGGGCCATTTCACCACAGGTATGGTTCACTATTAAGGGGGTTAATTATAGTACATACAGACTCTACAAATGATTGAGTTAAAGCTATATTTTCATTACTGATTTTGCAGAACTGACAGTTAAAGGAAGTGGTGTCCAGTTATCTGACTTGGTACTAATATTAAGGTATTAAGGCATTCAGGTCGCTTCTTAGGTGTTCTGGAACAATATGTTAATTGTTTGCCGATATTTTAGCAGTCTGTCTTCTTACTTGGCAATACTAAGTTCATCGGAGAGCTTATCAACATAAGGACTTGTAACTTATGTGCTCTGCCCCCCCCTCACCCCCTCACCCCACCCCCGTCTTCGCCTCCTTCCTTACTGTGGCATCAAGTGACATATGTGGATTTCCACTATGATTTTTCCTTCCTCTAAGGTAAAGGAAAAAGGCTTATCGTAGCATTTGGAATATCAGATTCTAGGCTCCCCTTGGCACAAGCTAGAATAAGTTTTACAAGGTTTGAAACCCAACAGAACACTTCTCAGAGAATGCCTTTGAGCTTGGAATTGGAGTGGTCTTACTGTACTGCTGGAGACAGAGTATGTCTCTACCATCTCTCTCTTACTTGAACTGAAATCTTTAGAATGTTGGCAGCATCTGAAATGCCACTCGTGTGGCCCAGAATAACCTTTTCCTTTTGGCTTGTAGTCTGGTTCGTTGTTGGCATGTTCGGGGCCTTCTTCTTCATCCTGATCCAGCTGGTGCTGTTGGTGGACCTGGCTCACTCTCTGAACGAGTCGTGTGTGAATCGAATGGAGGAAGGAAACCCGAGGTGCTGGTATGCTGGTAGGTACCTGACCCACCTGTGAGGCCGTGCTGCATATGCTGCGTTAAACAGGGTGTGCAGGGAAAACCTCCGTGGATTCAGTGTGTGAACTTGCAAGGTCGAGCTGACTTTTGAAAAACTATAATTTCCCATTGAGTCGTGAATTACATGCATTACTGGAAGGAAGTAACACAGACCATATAAATCATTGGATTCCCCCACTTCACTTATTTTGAGATTTGTAATGTAACTACATGTATTTAGATAAGGGGAAAAGCTTTATTTAGTGACATAGTTCTGCTTTTGATTTCCTTGTTTCCCTGGACAAGGACTCACATGCATTCTACACATGGGACATCTGCCAGCAGGTCCTTCTCACCAGAAGGTGAATGGTACTTACTGTTTTATTCAGAATGTGACTCTACACCCTTGTAAAATCCTTCTGGTGGGAAAAGGGTACTTATAATTTTTAGGTTGGGAACACAATTTATAGCCTGTAATAATGGGGAGGGACTTTGGAGCCCTCTAGTTATTAGGAGCAATACCCAGCCGTGCTTTAGTTTTAAAAATAATGGTTGAGAGTCCTGGCCCTGACTTCCTCCTCCTGGCTCCCCAGTTGTAAAATAATAGATGCTCTGTGTCAAGAACTTGAAAACCAAAAAATCACAAAAGAAAAAAATTCCCCCATAATCTAACTCCCCAGTAATTATTACTCACTGTTAACACATTAGTCTATAGCCTTCTAGTCTTTTTTCTACATGTACATGTGTATCTTCCGTGTATAGGAAACAAGTTATTGAAAAATGGGTAATATGTTTGTGTCTTATTTATTTTTAAAATGTATTATATATTCAGTAGTTTATAGTTTGACCTTTTTTAAAGCTTAGAAATAGATTGTGAATATGTTTGGCCATAGTACAGCAATAAATACCCAATAACATATCTTTGAGTACACTTCTGATTATTTCCTTAGAATAAATTTCCAGAAGTAGAAGGGACAAAGGGTATGGATATTTTAAATGCTTTTAGTACATGTTATCACATTGTCCAGCTTCCTTTTCATCTTATTTATTTAGGGTGCTGCTTTTTAAATTGAAAAAGAAAAAAATAAGTGCCATTTTTACCATAAACACAAATGATAGAATTTTATAAAAAATAAAACATGCAACTCTACCAACCTTCAACAACCCCCTTTCCTCTCCAGATGTCACCACTATTATTGGACCTTTATGTATTTGTGCGCATCCACATGTTTTGTTTTGTTTATCTTCACCTGAGGATATTTTTTCCATTGCTTTTCAGAGAGAGTGGAAAGGAGAGAGAGAAAGAGAGAGAAACATCCCTTGGTTGCCTCCCTACTGGGGCTGGGGAGAGAGCCTACAACCCAGGTATGTGCCCTTGACCAGAATTGAGCCCAAGACCCTTCAGCCCTTGGGCCAACGCTCTAATCACTGAGCCAAACCCGCTAGGGCTGTTTTTATGTTTAAATGTAAATAAATTTATACTGTGTTTCATTCCATGACTTGCTCTTTCCACTTACTGTATGATGAATGGTGTCCCCTGCCAGGGAGCGCAGATATGTCTTGCTCATTTAACAGTCGCATGGTATTCCCATCTGTACAATTCCTTGATGTTCCAGGGCATGGTGTACCACAATTTATTTACCCATTGCCCTGCTGTTGGTCACTTAAACTGTTTGTAATGTCTGTTTATTGCAGAAAAAGATTTGTAAATTATCGTTATGGGTTGGGAATCCTGAACCACTTCCTTCTTTCTGACTAATAAAATTTGTTTCATTTTTTTTAACCTGTTTACTTCTGTTTTGTATAATTCATTCTCAGTCACTCCAACTCTAGAAGAACTTAATAATGAACTTTGCCGTACTTTGGAGTAACTAAAAGTAGAGAAATCTTGTATGTTCAGATGGGAAAACATTAAGAGTAACTTAAGTATAGCATCAGTAACATCATATATAGCATTTAAGCCATGCAAAATCCATTGAGACTGAGATAAGTAGAAACTAGTTTTTTCAAATAAGTTTGTGCTTTGAATTAAATACAGTTGGTGTGATATACTGTATACTGTTTTCATGTTTTTCAGAGTTACACAGCTAATTTTATTATCCACGTGAATAGAAAGGAACATTACTTTAGATATTTGAAAGTAGCAAATAAGCCACTTTCCCACAATGATGTGGTCTTGTGACAGGAAATGGGTTTATGTAACCAGTAGCTATGGAGGAAAAACTGCCATTAAAGATGCCTGTCTATTCTGTTTTCTTCTAACACCGTCCCTGGCGCTCAGCTTGCTGTGAACTGCTTCATTTTGAGGGCTATGAAGTCTTTTAAGTTCCTAAGAGAAGCTTATAATGAACAATATTTTGCATGTAGTTAGAATTTATTCTGTTTAGAATGATCAGATGTCTGGTTTTTCAACCCATGAAATCAAGTTAGGTAATCCAGGAAGTGAATTCAGTTGTTTGGTGGATTTTGTAATTTACTATTGAGCCAACTCTAACACAATCTGAAACTTCAACCTTGGGGCCTCTGTCACTTCACTGTAAATTAGTAACCACCGTCAAAGTGAAATAATGTCTATTTTTAAATGGAGAAGAAAGTTGGTCTTCATTATAAAAGTTTGTTAGGAGTGTGGGTATTCATATTGGTTTCCCTTTTTTCCCTTCAGTTTTACTATCCGTCACGAGCATCCTGTATACCCTGTCAATCATCTTTGTCAGTTTGCTCTATGTATACTACACCAAACCAGATGGCTGCACAGAAAACAAGTTCTTTATCAGTATTAACCTCATCCTTTGTGTTGTGGTTTCAATTCTATCCATCCACCCAAAAATTCAGGTATGGTGGTTTTCTGCTTCCTGTAGGGTTTTTAATTAATGCTAAACTTGAAACCTAGGTAACCTTTTATATGAACTTATGTCCACGTTTTACCCTGCTTAAACATTTCTCCATGTTATGATGAAATCTTTGTAATTATAACTTAGTAACTATAAAATGTGCCATTGAGTTGCCTATATTATAATTAAATGACTAATTTCCCTATAATGTAAAAAAAACCTAGGTAACTTGGGAATTTATAATTTTTATAAGATTTACATCTTGGGAATGATTCTTTTGAATCATTAGCCACGATATTTTAGGGGAGTTAACCCCCCAAAAAAGAATTGATTTTTAATACTTAAAAACAAAAGTCATGCTCCTGAGTTTCATCACTTAAATACTATACTTTGAAAAATTCATGGAGTTTTATATATGAAATCTGAAAAGAACATCTAGACATCTCATTTTAAAAATGAGGAAAGTGAAGTTCGAGAGAGATGAATCACCCAGCCAGTTAGTGACAAAGCTGATTTTAGATTCCACAACACCAAGAAACTGGTAAATCGAAGCTTTGTGTGATAAATAGGAATTTCCAGGATTATGAAATGCCTTGAGAACCAAGAGTACATGCTTCCTCTTTCTGGGTTCTTCCTGAAGCTAACTCAGAGATTACTTGTCATCTTTCAACTGTCAAGCAGAATCAGAAGGCTCTTAGTTAATAACAATTAAGTGGGTCCCAGGGAAGTACCCCAGGTTTCAGAAAGTCAGCCGTGCAATTCTGTGGCATGTTTTCTTTTTGATTCCATAGGAACACCACCCTCGTTCTGGTCTCCTGCAGTCCTCTATCATCACCATCTACACCATCTACCTGACATGGTCAGCCCTGACCAATGAGCCTGGTAAGGGAATAGCAAGAGCACACTCATTTGAGGAAAAGAAAGTGGAAATTATTCCTTTGGTGGAATAAAAGCTGCAGCTAGAGCAGATGTCAAGTGAACAAATATAATTTTGATTGATTCACACCAACGATTATCACTGTTGTCATTTTTTTATTTGACAGTCTAAGGGAAAAAAAGGTCAATGCCCCTGACTAAATAGTCAGGTTTTGCGTATTTTAAAAATTCCTGTGGTACACCAGTTGAAAATTGCTGCTCTAGGCTTTTTTCTGGACTAAGTCAAACTAGTTAAGAGGTAGACAAGATAACATTGTTTTGGCCCTTTGTAGGATTGTTTTAATTGAATTTTCCTTTGGTGTTACAAGCCCTAGAAGAAACTGCTGTAGGAAATCTCCTTTTGTAGCTATTATAGGATTATTTCTCAATAGGTTATTCTGTGGATTCCTTTGAAAGGAAAACAGTTATCACAGACCCTGTAATGATGACTTGCTTTTATTATATTCCTATGTAAATATGTGACAACAAAATTAGGGATAAACTCCTTGTGCTTAAAGCCTTTGCATAATTGTAGAACCAAGGAGATTTATCAGTTAAATTTCAAAACCAGTGAAATCAAGATTGGTAATTGTGAAATTTGACAAATTACTGTTTCTTTTTTTCTAAAACTAAGTCACTGATTGAAACACAAATATGTTACTGCTAAATTTCAGATTCTTTTATATAGTATTCCCATGTTTTATGTTATGACTGAATGTGTAACCACACCCCTCAAATACTTTCTTGGAACAAGTTGAGTTATAACTAAGGATAAAATATTTCCCATTTTCAGATCATTCCTGCAACCCAGGCCTGTGGAGCATCATTACACACCTGACTGCACCAACCTTGGCTCCTGCAAATTCAACTGCTCTGGTCCCTACCTCTGCTCCCCCATCACAGAGTGGGCATATTCTGGATAATGGAAATTTTATTGGGCTGTTACTCTTTGCTCTCTGCCTTTTGTATTCTAGGTAAGTTAAAAATACTTAGAACAAGATTCTCGTGAAGGTTAATACTGAGTGAAGCAGCTAGAATAGTGGCTCTGAAAATAGGTTGGCTTATCTTAAAAAAAAATTATTTCCTGATCATTGTAAATAATTAAACAACTACAGAATTATACATATCTAATGTTAAAGACTAGTAAATTCAAGACCCCAGATACAACCTATGTTAGCAGTTTGCACTTACCTTCCCACTCATTTTTATTGACATTTTCTATATAATAGCATATATTACTTTATTTCCAAATATGTAATAATAATGGGTAAGGATATATTTATAGGAACAAATAATATAAGTAAGAAAAGTATAAAATAGGAAATGTAAGTATCCTCCCTCGAGATTTACCTCTTCCACGGTTAACATTTGGTACACATTATTTCAGGCTTTTTTCCTTTGCTTATACTTACTATCAACCTATCTATGCATATATAATTACACATAATTTTATATAAAGCTAAATACACAATTTTTTTTAATCCTCACCTGAAGATACGTTTATTGATTTTAGAGAGAGAGGAAGGGAGAGAGAGAGAAACATCAAAGTGAGAAACATCAATCTGTTGCCTCCCACACTCACCCCAACCTGGGATCACGCGCCCCGACCCAGGATCAAACCCACAACCTAGGTATGTGCCCTGACTGGAAATTGAACCCATGACCTTTTTGGTGTACGGGACGATTCTCCAAATGAGTCACCCAGCTGGGGTAAATATACATCATTTTATTTATATCGCTTGATAAATAATTTTTAAAAATAAATTAGGGCTCTGGCCAGTGGCTCAGTTGTTTGGTGTTGTCCAGTGTAGTAAAAGGTTGCAGGTTCAATTCCTGGTCTGGGCACATGCCCCATTTGCGGGCTCAGTCCCTGGTTAAGGGGGCATGGCATGCAGGAGGCAGCTGATTGATGTTTTGCTCTCACATTGATGTTTCTCTCTCTCCCTTTCCTTTCCTCTCTCTGTAAAAATCAATAAAAAAATCTTTAAAACTAACTAAATAGAGAACATGATGTATAAATACACATGCTATTCTGAAATATGAATTTGTCTTTATAATCTGGATAGCTTTCCATAACATTATGTGTAGAACCTATTTTTTTATTTTATTTTTAATGATTGCTTAAAATAGGGTTTGGCAAACTATAGCCTTGGGCTGTCTGCCTATTTTGGGGTGTGTTTTTTTTTTTTGGTACACAGCTATGCTCATTTGTTTTCATATTGTCTATGACTATTTCTGTTTGTTTTGCCTTTGACCTACTTTTTTTTTAAAAGATATAATTCACATACCACAAAATTCACCCTTTAAAAGTATACAGTTCAGTAGTTTTTTAGTATGTTCACAGAATTGTGCAACCATCAAACCATCACCACAATTTTAACATTTTATTTACCCAGAAAGAAAACCCATGCTCATTAGCAGTCATTCCCCATTCTGCCTACCCTCGAGCTCCTTGCAGACAGTAACCTCTTTTCTGTCTCCAGATTTGCTTATTTAAACGTTTCATATGCATGGAATCATACACTATATGGTCTTTTATGACTGGCTTCTTTCACTTAGCATAATGTTTTCAAGGTTCATCTATGTTGTAGCATGTCAGTATTTAATTCCCTTCTGTTGTTGGAAATAATATTCCAAATTTCATTTATCCATTCATCAGTTAATGGATATTTGGCTATTTCCACTGTGGGGCTATCATGAATAATGCTGCTATGAATGTCTGTGTACAGATTTTTTGTGTAGATATACGTTTTCAGTTCTCTTGGGTATATACCTGTGAGTAGGATTGCTGGATTATATGGTACTGTTATGTTTAGCTTTTTAAAAAAATAAAACTTTTTATTGATTTCAGAGAGAGAGGAAGGGGGAGGGGGAGAGAGAGAGAAACATCAATGATGAGAGAGAGAGTTATTGATCGGCTGCCCCCTGCATCCCCTGCTGGGAATCAAGCCCACAACCCTGGGCATGTGCCCTGACCAGGAATCAAACCTCAGTCTCCTGGATCATAGGTCGATGCTCAGCTGCTGAGCCACACCAGCTGGGCTGCTATGTTTACCTTTTTGAGGAACTGCCAAAGCACTTTCCAAAGTGGCTACATCATGTTACAATCCTACCATCAATATTATGAGGGTTTTAATTTCATTACTTCCTAATCATTACATTGTACTTACGTCTTTTTGATTGTAGCCATTCTAGAGGATGTGAAGCAGCATTTCATTTTGGTTTTGATTTGCATTTCCCTAATGTCTAATGATGTTGAACATTTTACATGTGTTTATTAGCCATTTTTATGTCTTTCTTGAAGAAATGTCTATTTAAATCTTTTGTCTAGTCTTTAAATCAGCTTATTTGTCTTTTTATTGTTTTTGTATATGGTTTGAGGTACGGGGCCCAACTTCATTCTGTTGTATGGGGATATCCAGTTGTCCCAGCACCATTTGTTGAAAAGAGTATTTTTTCCCCACTGACTTGTCCTGGCATCCTTGTCAGAAATCAGTTGATCATAAGTGTAATGGTTTATTTCTTGACTCATAATTCTGTTTTGTTGATACGTATGTCTATTCTTATACTAATACCACTTTTTTGATTACTGTTGCTTTGTAGTAAGTTTTGAAATTGGGAAGTGTGAGCCATACAAATTTGTTCTTTTTCAAGATTGTTTTGGCTATCCTGAATCCCTTGCATTTCCATGTAAATTTTAGGTTCAGCCTGTCAATTTCTGCCAAAATATGAAAAAGGTAATTGGGATTTCTTTCAGTGGTTTATAGTTATTAGTGTACAAGTCTTAAACTTCTTTTGTTAAATTTCTTTCTAAGTATTTTATTTTTTATTGGCATTGTAAATGAGATTGTTTTCTTAATTTATCTTTGAGGTTGTTCATTGCTAATGTATAGAAATATAATTAATTTTTGTATATTAATTTTGTATCCTGCAAGGTTATTGATTGATTCCTTAGTACTTTTCCATATACAAAGTCAAGTCATCTGCAAATAGAGATCGTTTTACATCTTATTTTCCAATCTGGATGCCTTTTATCTTTTTCTTGCCTAATTGCTCTGGCTTGAACCTCCAGTACAATGTTGAATAGAAATGAAGAGTGGAGTTGTCTTGTTCCTGGTCTTAGGGGGAAAGCTTTTAGTTTTTCACTGTTAAATATGACTTTAGCACTAGGTTTTTTCATAAGTGTCCTTGATTAATTTGAGAAAGTTTTACTGTATTTCTAGTTGGAGTGTTTTTGTTATCTTGAAACGGTATTAGATTTTGTCAAATGTGTCTTTTTTATGTCTCTTGAGGTGATCGTGTGGTTTTTGTCCTTTTTTGTATGTATTTTGTAATTGAGTTATTTAACAAACTTTAGTGAGCATCTATTATGTCCCAGAAAGCACAGATGACTAAGGTCATTGTTGTTAATGACCTTAGTCATCTGTGAATAGCAAGAGAGACAGGAATGATAAATGCTATGGCAGAGGGAAGCATAAAGAGCTGTGGGAATTTAACCCAGCCTAGTGATGGAGTGATGTCAGAGAAGGATTTCCAGAGAATGTGGCACAAGCCAGAGAATTGAAGGATAAGTAAGTTAGCTGGGAGAAGGTTGAAGGTTGGTACATTCTAAGAATAGAAGAGGTGCGTGTGAAGTCATGGGAGTAGACATTGAAAGCATAGTATATTTTGGGAAACTCCTAAGCAGTTAAACCATCAAGTAGTAACTGATAAGAGTACTGTCTGTCTTGTGATGGCAGGAACAGTTCAGAACTTTAGGCAGGGCCCTTCAGAAGGCCATCAGCCCCGAAGTAGGAGCAGTTCAGAAATAACCTTCATGTATATAGGCCAATGGCAGCAGTTCATCTTCAGGGCCCATTTCTGACTTGTTTTCCTTGGGATCACTTTCTAGCTTCCGCACTTCCACCAATAGCCAGGTAAGTAAGCTGACTCTGTCAGGAAGTGAAAGTGTGATTCTCCGTGATACTGCCACCAACGGGTCCGGTGATGAAGAAGATGGACAGCCTCGGCGGGCCATGGACAATGAGAAAGAGGGAGTTCAGTACAGCTATGCTATGTTCCACCTGATGCTTTGCCTGGCTTCCTTGTACATCATGATGACCGTGACAGGCTGGTACAGGTAGGAGGCATAAACAGCACATATGGAAGACCACTTAGCCCCTTGGGCTGACTGTAAAGTCTTCATCCATTTTCCTGGCTTTGAAGTCCCCTTGTCTTACCTATATAATAAAGTTGTGTTCAGTGCTGACACTTTTCTGAAATACTTTTGACTTTTTTCCCTCTTGGATTTACAATCCAGTTGTGATTCTTACGGTGTAGATTATGGGGAGCTCTTTCAAACTTGAGTACTTGAGAGAGAAAATCATGACATTAAGCCATGTGGCCCATCTTTGTTCTCTAATTTTTCTCTGTGTCTGGAGAGGGCCATATGGAGTATTCTGATCAAAGTAATGATTGGTAAGGAAGGAAAGTTTCAGGGAGGCCATTTCAGTCTAGACTTTTACTAGTATCTAGAACAGCCCAATGTTCCTAAAGAACTTTGCTCAAAGATTAGTCAGGGTTCTCCATGCTGGCAAGAAGATGAAAGCCATTTGAGAGGTAGAGTTCCCTACTCATAAAAACTAAAAACAGCAGCTTCCTCAATTCCCTTCTAGAACCTTGCTAGGGAGTAGTGTTAGCCAAGTTTCCCTGGAGAACTTCCTGTCTTTGGGTGGGGAGGCTGCTTGATACTGGTATCAGACTCCTTTTCCTGACACTCTTCTGTTTTCTTAGCCCTGATGCGGAGTTCCGGAATGTGACCAGCAAGTGGCCAGCTGTGTGGGTCAAGATCAGCTCCAGCTGGGTCTGCCTCCTCCTCTACGTCTGGACCCTTGTGGCTCCAGTTGTCCTCACCAATCGCGACTTCAGCTGAACCTCTGAGTGCCAGGGACACCACTGAAATTCATAAACGTTCCCTTTGCTGAAAGCCCTTTTACTTTTGCTTCAACTAAAATATTAAGTGAATGCTTTGCGAATTTGACTATATCCAGGTTTATATCTGAGGGCAAGATTGAATTATGATTGATGCAGGATCTGAACTTTTCATTTACATTGCATTGTTTATTTTAAGGATATAGCTCAAAGGGAACATTTTTGCCTTGTAAAGTGAACTACAGCTGTGCTGTGAAGAGAGTCCTTTATTAAGACCTGTAGGTCCCTACAGCTTTGATTTAAAATGTAAGAGAAAACTATTGGATATTTGAGGCCATCGTTAATATATTTCTATTGCAGTATCCTTAAAGAGAAAGAAAAAAATTAATAATGTATTTCTAGGACAGTTTTCCTCTGTGAAAGTCTTTACTTGGGTGATGCAAGCACCCTGTTCAGTCCTTAAACTCTTAAGAGGTGTAGCATCATAGTACTTGAGCAAAGGAGTATGTGTGTGAGTCCTTCCCCAGAAGAGGGATTGCTGATAGGGCTACTGCTTCTGCACCTTGACACTTTTAATTTTTTTTATACTACAGCATTGATGCTGCTTGATTCAAGTCTATGGTTTTGCCAGAACATTAACTTCAATAAATGCTTTGTCGATTTGGTTAAAATGAAGATTCTCTTGGGGAAAAACTGCCATTTTAGTCAATGTAATTATTTTGTTATGAGTATGTAAAAGTAAAATGCATGTGAATTTATTATATTTGCACTATAAGGTATTTGATTACAATAGACTTATGCTTTTAAGGCCCTTTCTTTAACAGCTTTTATGAATTAGTAGCCATTCTATATTTTTTAGATTTATGTGGGCAGTCAGATTTATCAGGCCTCAGCAGAATGTGTCTGTTCCTGCTAAAACTTAAGGGCTGCTGAGTAAAATCTTGAACTCCTTCAACAATTTTACTAATATCTTCTCTGGGTGAGACTCTTGGGTAGATGAGAGGCAGGGGAAAGGAATTGTCAGGAATCCTCCAGGAGAGGTGGCACACAAGGAGATAGAAGTTTGTTCTTTCAACAAAGATTTACTGTCTGTTCTTTACCAACCCAGCCCATCAGGTTTTGGGATACAACTTTAAGCATCAGCTCTGCTATCTTGGACTTAGAGTTTCAAGGATGATGAAAATGAGATAACAAGTGGTACAATGTGGTGTAATTAGTGCTGGGACTTAGGGATTGCAGAGAACTCAAAGAAGAGGTGCCCGGGTTAGGGGCGTGTCATGGTAGGCTTCCTGGAAAGAGTGATGTCTAAGACAAGAATTGTTAGGAGTTAGCTAAGAAATGGGGACGTGGGATGGCATTGCTGAAGGGTAGACAAAACTGCATGTTAAAGGCAGGGAGATTTTTAAAAAACTTGTTTAGTAAAGCCGGAATGGGGAGAAATGGGCTGAGACTAGGTTATGAAAGTCTTTGTAAACCACGCTAAGGAGTTTAGACCTTATGTTGAGGGCAGTGGGGAGCGTATTTATAGTGGCATGAATAAATTGTGTCCTCAGTCACTGTATATATAGAGAATGGATTTAGATAAGACCAGGCAGTCCATGTAAGATCTGAAACAGATAAGTGAAAGTGAGAATGGAGAGAAATTGACAGCTCAGAGCTACTTAGTAATTAAAATTTAAAAATTGGCCAACTATGGGTGAGAAGCAGATTCCTAAGTGATTCTGGTTTAACCACTGGGGTCGATGGTGGTTCAATTTATATGGTGAGGAGCAAGCTGTGCTAGAAGGATGGAGGTATGGTCCCTTAAGAATGCCAAAGAGCATATTCTTCAAAGTCTGACTGGGTTTGCATTAGTTTTGCCATTTTCTTTGTGTCAAACAGCTAATGTTGTTGACTATATACTAAGCTTTATGACCTTGGGCAAATGACTACCTGTCTGAGCCTCACTGTTTTCTTTGAACAAAAGATAGTATTTAGTATTTAGTGCATAAGATTGTTTGGAGAGTAAAGCTACCTTGCAAAGTGCTTAACTCATTTTAAGCACTCTGGTAGTAGCTGGTAATCTCAATATGGGCTAAAAAGAGACTGCCCAATATTAAAAGGTCAGAGAGTTTCAGTCACAATCTAGCACAGGCTAGAACTGAGGTGTTCTTACAGGGTTAAACACAGGGACCTAGAGGGCACAATCTCAGTTGGGGTGGAGGTGTGCAGGTAGGGAAGCAGGGCTTGATAATAGAAATTGTTGCAACCACCGTCTTCTAAACCAGTGGTTTATTTTGGGGTACAGAAATAAGGTTGTAAGGGATTTGGAGGGAAGATAGGGGAGGTTTAGCTCTTTTCCAGTATAAAGCAGACACCCCGCTTTCCTTAATAGCAGGGCCAGCCAGATTAAACCCATTAAGGTCCTACCTTATGTAATTCAAAATAAAAGCAATACTAAACTGTAAAATAAGTGTAATAAAGTTCAATAAAGTTTTTAAATTTTTTCTTATGATATAACTTTGGTATTAATTTGAAATAAATGTTCTTTAAACATTAAGGGGCAGTGTCCCTGCTGTGAGTGGTTTTAAGTTGGAAACCCAGTAGTTTACCCAAGACTGAAGTGAATTATACACATGAGTGCGGAGCTATAGACAAGCATAAATGTCAGCATTTTGACTGTAAAGCAGGGGAGTATTTTGAATCATCAGACCTCATGTGTCATCTCACTCCAGGTGATCACCCAGTGTTTCATTATCATAAATAGGCCTGTCTGTCTCCCAGGAGTGCAGATTGGGGGCCCTGGCTTTGAGGTCCGCAGTGTGCTGTAGGAGTGTATCAAAGGCAATAGCAGTGACTGCCACTTAACCTAGTTACATCTGGGAGAAAGCTTATAGGCCCATGCTGGCTATACTTTCTAGGTTGTTGTTATAAGGTGCTCAGTTAATTGGGAAATAAAACTTTCTCTTGACAACCAAAGGTACTACCAAAGAATAACCATGGACCTGGTTATCAGTGCTTTTGATGTTCTATACCAAATCCTAACTCAGACTTAATTTTAACCAGGACAGCTTTTTTGTCCATTACAACTCCTTGCTGGGTTGTATTTTTCTTTTTACACATTAAGGTAAAGTGAGTATTCAGTAATACGAGTCATGCGTTTGATGTCTGCAGATTGACGGCAGACACCAGGCTTATACTTACTAATGGGAGCAGCACTTCATCTCTTTGTTAATCCTCAACCGAGGATACTTTTTCCATTGCTTTTCAGAGAGAGTGGAAGGGAGAGAGAGAGAAACATCGATGTGAGACACATTGACTGGTTGCCTCCTGCATGTGCCCCAACCAGGGCCAGGGATTGAGCCTGCAACCAAGGTAGTGCCCTTGACTGGGGTCGAACCCGAGACCCTTCAGTCCACGGGCCGGCACTCTAACCACTGAGCCAAACCAACTAGGGCAACACTTCAGATCTCTTTACTCCTTTGTGTTGATCTGTTGTATCCGCTGTGTTACCTACTCAGTGATGTCCTGAGTACTGCTGGGTGACCCAGGCCACATGATGCCTATAACCTCAGGTGAAGAACTACAGTGACTACCACATAAATAGCTACATGTACCAAGCAGTGAACAGACATGTCTACACCTGCAAGGTGGTGATGATTCTCTCCCTTTTGCAGATCAAACCAAGGCTTAGAGAGCTTAGTGATCTGCTCACAATTACACAGAAACCAACCCCAGGCTGACTTAGTTCTTTCTTCAGTTAGACCCCATTGTCTCTTGGCCTTCTGGGATGTAGGAGACAGTATAAACTAGAGACTGCTTAGGGACATGTCAGGGAGTCAACTGGCCCGCCAAGCTACTCATCATTAACAAAAGAAAGTTGGTAATCTCCTAAAGGCAGTAGCTAATACCTTACTAGGACACTATCCCTAATGGCTGGCACCTTATCAAGGGTGAACATTTAGTTAAAAAAATTTTTCCAGTAAACTGGCACCTTAAATGATTTTATTACTCACCAACTATAAATGCAATAATGTGAAACATCTGCTGCCATTTATCATAGGCATGCTAAACGAGTACAATGTGAAGAGTGGGCAGTGGGGAAAACTAAGGTATTTTAGAAAAGAAAGTGCCGACTCATAACATGGACGGTAACTCCAGTGGCGTATAAGTGCCTCATAAGTATCCTTGTAACACCGCTATAAGGTAAGAAGGATTGGAGCCATTAGCTCCATTTTTCCAGGTATGAGAAACAGACGGAGCTTAAGCTCCACGGTTCCCTCAGGGAAGGCTGACCTGAAGAGCGATGTTGCAGTGTGAGTACTCACCTGTTGAATCATCAGAAGCCAACAGTGAGTTGTATAGACATCCTGAATGTATTTCTCAACTGAGCCATCACCAACACACCAGACCCACCATGGGGACCTGTATTTTGTCTCCCCTGGTGAAGATGCATGCTCCTCTATAGAAACAAACTGGACAGGTAGATGGCTGAGCATGCAGAGGACCAGCTGATCAAGCCACACCCTAGTAACCCTCCCAGGGAGTCTGGGTTTACTTAAAGGTGCTTCTGGAATAAAATGTTCAATTACAACTTGAGTGTCAGAGGTTAAGAACCTCTGCTTTATTTTTAAGAAACCTAAAAAAAATAAAGCCAATTTTTAGACTGATGCTTCCTCACCCTCAAAGTTCCTTCTGTCCCTCTGTGTTCCATCTTTTGGGCTAACAGTAAGAGACATGCACCGCCTAGCACCATCAGGAGGAAAATAGTGGGCTCCAGCCTGACTGCCTGGCTTTGAATCCCAGTCCTACTACTTGACCAGCTGTGTGTCCTTGGGCAAGCTGCTCAGCTTTTCTGTGCCTCCCCCTACAGGGGCAATAATACTGCCTCATTAGGGGGTGTGATGGTTAAATGAGATTATGTGAAGAACACTGTTGATGCCCAGCCCACGTGAGCTCTCAGGAATTGTTCACTATCACTGGACGGACTCAGGGCCGGTCTGGGAAGTGTAGCTAGGCCTTGAGAACTGAAAAATGTGCACATTGTCTCCACCACTATGTGCATCCAGCCCCATCATCCTTTCTACACGCTGGTGGCTTCTAACTGTATGTGATCTCCAACCAGCCAGCCCTACATCTACAGAAGGCACTGTGGTGTCAGTGCCCCTCCTGCCTCCGCTGCAGGGTGCCTCTGCCCAGGCCACTGCATACCATGAATAATAAAGCCTCAAAACCTTAATCCAAACTGCCACTGTCACAAAGGGACTCCACACACACTCAACCTTACAGAGATTTTTATTGTTTAAGACTTGGTCATGCATGCTAAAATTACATGTTTTCACCACTTTGACTTAGAAAATGCACTAGAAAAATAAACTTTTGGTCAAAACAAACACTGAAGTAGATGAATCCACCACCATGTGTCCCTATACTCAAAGCCAAACTGAATTTCAGTTTGAAGTGAGGAATGTGACCAGTGGCTGAAATGGTGCCCCAACCTGGTCAGAAAGTTAGCCCACCTCCCACCCATCAGAGTGGTGTCAGAGGCTGTTGGCTCCAGAGAAGGTTCAAGTATTTCACTTGTAACAGGGTCCCACCTGATGTGCAGAGGCGAGGCACATCCACAAGCCCCAAGGGCAGCTGGCTGGCTGCCCAACTGAACACACTGCCCAGTAAGATGGAAGGAAAAGCAACCAATTGGCAAACAGTAGACTCATCACCAGGATCTTCATCCACAAATCACACTGGGCCTCCCCGTGGAGCAGCTTCTACTGAGGACTATCTGACTGATGCTGCTGCTCCTAGCATTTCAAGCAACCACTTCTGAGTCAGGAGAGCAGAAAGGAATTGACTTTAGAGTTACAAAATTAGCATCCCAATACAGAGGCGTGAGAACTGACATTTCTGAACAGTCAAAATGTTTGTTTGGCATCTCCACACCTTTCATGCCACAGGACAGCACACTTACACATTAGCTAACATTTTTCTTCCTAAATGAAAGAGGTTTCAAAGGAAAACCTTAAAAGTTGAAAACTTTAATGCCGCACAGTACTAGTTTTTGCCTACCCAAATACAAACGGAATCCCATGACTGATCTGAGAATCAGATGGCATTTAAGAAATTGCCCACCAGGAGAATTCTGAAAGGCTGAATGTCTCACAGGAATTTGGGGAAAATACTTCTTATTGCCCCGCAGCTTTTTGGCAAACAATGTATCTTGTAAGCTGAAGTGTTTGTAAACTTAACTACAGGTTGCTCCCTGTGAAAGCAGGATGAAGTATGAGGGAGATAAAGCCACCTTGGCCACAAGCAAGTAAGAGGAAGCCAGGGTTGCACTTCTGGCAGTTTCTGTATATTTCTTTCTGTAGATTTCAGCCTCTCCCTGTGAAGGCAGAACAGGGTTCCAGGAAGAGGAACCCTTTTCTGTGCGGTAGTATAGGGGAGGAAGGAGGAAGAAAACCCCCGTGTTACCTATATTTACAGATTCATTTGGAAGCTTTAGGTGCCAATTCATTCAGACCTAAATTTCCTGAATAACCCAGATTGGGGGGTGAGGGCAGCAGCCTCCAGTATGATGGAGTACAGTGTCCCAGTGGCAGGATGCTTGACGCTGGAAATGGAGGACTCAGGGTCAGGGTGTGATGATTCAGTGGCTCAACCAATGCCACACAGCAAGGTACAGCTGGGACTCCAGTCTCCTTCCCTACACTACACTACCTTGAATTTTGGGAAAAGTGCATTTTCAGGCGCCTCTGAAATGGGCCAGAGCTTTTTTCCTAAATGTAGGAAAACACTCCCCATTCTCCCGCTGTTCTCTGCTGTGCTATCAGTGTGCCTCCAACACTGAGTAAGGCTCCCAGTGTGCTCCCTTGGTCATTCCAGCCCCCCTACTGGGGAAACAATGGAAATGCCTGGTGAAGCCTCACAGGCTGCCTTGATTTTCACCCAGGGAGGTCTTGGCTTTGCAGCTTGGTTCAAACTCCTGAGGTGCCAGAACTATTGGATCTCTCTTTGGAATCAAAACAAAGCAGCAGTTCCAGAAAGCAGGCAAACAAACTCTGGCTATAACTCCTTTCAGAAGCTGAAAGAAATAGCTCCTTGGTCCAACTACAAAGGCCTGAACAACATTCTTCCTGGTCTCAGATAATTCTCTAGGTGAGCTTGGCCACCCCTACGTGAAGTCACACAGACAAAGGCAATGGAATGCAATGCAGAGTTTCAAACTTGGAAACTTGGTAGAGCTGAGCAATTTATTTTTCTCTGTCTAGCTTTTTTCTATTTTTTAATCTCTTTTTCCTGTTTGGTACCTAAGAAAGCCTCTAACTAATTTCTGCTCCAGGCAGATGGATTCCAAACCCTCTATCTACATTAGCCACTCCACTTGTTCTATTTAGCTCTCTTCAGCAATGCTAGTCACATCATCATTAGACGGAACTAGAGGCAGCCAGAGGTGTGCCTGTTGGCACTTCTAGCTCAGCCAGGTCCCTATAGGGTTAGTACCTATGGTGAAAAGAGCTTTCCCTAGAATTGGCACTAATGAGGTAAGTAATTCCCACCAACAACTTCTCCAGACAATTTCAGAAGTGCTATAAAGATGAACAGCTTATTTGCAACAGACTGGCCTTTGAATTCCAGTGTACTGTTCTCTTCCTGAGCTGTCCACCTTGCCTTGTAGCCTAATAAGTGCACAGAGAAGGTACACACACAACACATAGTACTTATCACTTTTTAACATCATAATTTACATGGAATGAATAGGAAAGGAAATAGGTCAAAAGCCACGAGATGAACCACCTCGTTTGATGCTTGGGCAAAGGCTGAATTCTTGACAGGAAGGGTCTAACGTGTTGAAATGCAGAACATTCAGTCTGGCTGGACAGATTTAAGTGTGCCCACCCACACCAGAGAGACATACTCAAGTGGGTTTGGGAGGGCAGGGGCCCCAGAAGTGACCCAGCAATAACCTGCCTTTGTATTCATTTCCAGAGACCAGCATTTCAGAATCCCAAGTAATTGAACCATTCCCTGCTGCCAGCTTTACAATATACCACCAGATTCACAGGGATGGGAGGAAGTCATACAAGATCCTAGTCATCTCACCTGCCTGCTCTCACAAGAACCATTCTTTTCAAGTTCAACCCTTACTTCAAAAAGGCAGTTGGTATCGCTGAGTCCCAGGAATATACATACTTGTTTCTTTAAAGGCAGGGCCAACTAGCGACTGACACATCCCTCTTGGAAAGGGCCAGGTGTACCACAAAAAAACAGGATCCAGCCACTTGCAGCTAGAGAGTCATCTTTCTAGCCAGAAAAGCGATGTCTAACGTTCAGTAACTAAATCAAACCCCAGAACCTCAGCAGCCCAAAGGGCCCTCAGTGTCATTTCATTTAGCCTCATTTTACAGATGAGGAGACTGAAGCTCACAAAGGCCCAGGTCTTTTCCATGGCCACACATCTGAGACTGGATCTCAGGTCTCTTAATTCTTAGGCCAGAATTCTTTTAGCTACACAGGTCTGGCCTCCAGTATTTCAGGCTGGGTAAAATTACATACTTCTAGGACCTTGCATGATTCTATTGAGAACCAGGGCTAAGGCTTTGTGGATTTGGGAAAACAAGTTTCTACTGCAAGATTCAATCAATGAATCCCACAGGTGCTTGAAGTCTCTGGATCCCAAATTTGATCAGGAAGTGCTGCTGATGTCCCAACGCATGCCTGATTCAGATAAAGTGCTTTCCAAACCCATAATGGCAACAAGGGCCTGGCCCACAAACTTGTAGATTCCTGATGAGTAACAGAAGTCTGGAGTTAGGGTTCACGTGAAAGCCACAAACTCCCAAAGTCTCACATGTGGACACCTTGCAGGCTTGACCAAAGTGTTTCATAGGAGTGTGCTGACTGGCCAATTGGGCTGTTTCCTCCTGGAACGTGGGAGCAAAGTGACTTTGGTCCTGATCTTTCCTGCTTTGAGATGCGTAAGAACCAGATACAGCTTCCGGATTAATGGCTGCAAACTGGGACTCCAAACATTTGGGACTCATTGGGAACATCTTCCGTGTCTTCTACGGACTAATTCAAGTAACCAAGGGCGAACCCCTCGGCTCACCCTCGGAGCACAACAGGCTTTTCCTCCACGCTGCAGCTTAAGTACAAGGAGCAAGAATGAATCCTTGTGCCTCCCCAGAGGAAAAAAACGAAAGGATTTAAAGATGGTGACACTCACAAGGGAGTGGCTAATAGCAGTACAGCTGTGATTTCACAGCCCGCATGGAGTCATCACACTGCGCATCCGAGGTCAGCCCCTCAGGCAGCAGGGCCCGGCCCAGGATGCTGTCGCAGGCAGGCACAGGTTGGCAGAACTCTCTCACAAAGTCCTCCTCCGAGGCCAGCAGCACTGTGTTCCAGGCAGTGATGTCCAGCTCACCAGCCATGCCCCCATATTCCTTGGGGAGAATGCTTTTTGGAAGGTTTGTGTGGAGAGAGTTCAGGTCAGATCCGTGGAGGAAAAACTAGAGGGAAAGGAAATAAAAACATACATGGCCTTAGGTTAATCAGTAATTCAGTAACCTTCTTCATGGTATGTGCTCAAATAAGCATCTGTTGAATGAATAAAGGAACAGTTGATGGCAACTCTACCCTTCCAGTTCCTCGAAAAGCTTGAGGATCTTTAATTCTCTTTTCTTTATACTCCAGGCCCTGTTGGCTGGTCCTTCAAAATATACCCAGAATCCAACCACTTTGCTGCCACCCTAATGGAACCATGCCGCCATAGTTTCTCACCTGGATTCCCACAACAGCCTCCTTCCTGGTCTCCCTGATCGCACCCTTGTGCCACCACAGTCTAAGCTCTTTTCAGTGGATGTCAGATCACGTCACTCCTCTGTACAACTCTCCAGTGCTCTCATCTCACAGACTAAATGCCAAAGTCCATATGATGGCCCACGGGGCCTGTCACAATCTGACCCCTGTTACTTCTCTGCCTTCCTCTCCTCCCACTTCACCTCTGCTACTTCTCCAGCATGCCGGATATGCTCCCACCTCAGGGTAGGGCTGACACTGGTCCCAGATATCTGTAAGGTTCACTCCCTCACCTCTTTCAAGTCTTTACTCAAATGCCAACTTCTCAATGATGCTACCTCTAAGCACCCTATTGAATATTACAACCCTCTCCCTCTTCCCACACTCACTGTCCCCTTTTGCTGCTTTATTTTTCTCTATTGCACTTATCACATTCTAATACTAGATAACATACATAATACACTGTCTGTGTCTCCCTAAAATGTAAGCTTCCTAGGGGCAGAGACTTTGCTCTATTTTATTCTTCTAGAACACACTTGCATGTAATAGTTGATCAATATTTTTTGAGTGAATGAATGAACATATGAAGGACCAAAGGAACAAGATTGTGGGTGACAAATAAAGTCATTTCACAGATGTAAAAAACCCCCAAAGAACCTGGCCCAAAAGCTGCTTTGGGAAAAGCCGATTGCAAATAGGATCTCCAGAAAGCAACATATGCTCAAACCCAGGCATGAAAGCCACTGAGTTAGTGGTTCTCAAACCTAACTGTGCATCAGAATCACCTAAGAAATTTTAAAATCACAGATTCTTGGGCTCCACCCCTGAGGTGATGGATTCATTAAAACCTTCAGGGAAAAGGCCAGGGGATCTGGATTTTAAGTTCCCTCCCTTGTAATCCTGAGATTTTCTATCTGTGCTTCCTCTGAAAAATAAAATTCAAGACCCAGTCTTTGGAGTGATCACAGTGTTCCTAGGCCTAGAGAAGGAGAAAACTACCACCCTTCACATTTCAATCATGGTGCTGGGAAAGGCTAAGAGAAGTGGCTCTTCCCCCTTTTAAAGTGTCATCTATCCTTTCTTTAAAAAGAATTAAGCTAAAAACTCACATATTTCATAAACCTTGAATCATTCCACAAACTTTATAATACAGCGAGGCAACAAATTAGGTAAATGGAAAGGCTTAGATGGCATTTTGAAACCCAAGGAGCTATAGTAAGAAATCTCCATAACTCTTCTTAACCACTTGCCTGGACTACCCTTTTCCGTGTCCTTTTACATGTAAAATATGATGTTGGTTCACAATGCCCAGCCCAGCATATTAACAAGTCTAAATGATTACAGAGCAGGGAAGCTCTTAGGATAATAATCCTGGCTCTGCTCTTTCTACTGTCAAATATTATATTCTTATTAATTTCATCTTCCCTTCACAGAAAGGCCTGTTCATTGTACTTTCCAAATTAATAGTCCCCAGGCAAAAATAATAAACTAAGATAAGTTTATTGATGTCACAATTAAACTTATAGATGCTACAAATAAGGAAGCAAAAAAAAAGTATCGTAAGTCAATAGGATCATCACTTACTCTGTTTGCTATTTTCTCCTTCAGAAATGGTTTTATTATGGCAAAAATGCCTTTAAATATTCGAGGTTCGTTCACTACATGGACTGCTTTTATCCGAATGGGGAAACCATCCTGTGGGGGAAGGGAAGGGGATGTTAGAACATATGGAGTATTTGCAAATTGTCTGTTACTACAGCCTGCCTCCCCCAGTGAAATCGTCTTCATTTTTAGTCCCCAACATCAGTCTGGTCTGATTCTCATGTTCTCCTCAAAGAAATCCAAGAAGGGGCTAAGCAGGAAGGTAAAAAATTATCTGAGACTATGTGGATGGATCTAGTAAGTAACACACCTTCTGAATCAGTACTGCCCAAAGTACATTTCTCAGGATGTTACAAGGTGTGATGCAAAAAACGGTTCCACGGTAGGTAAGTTTGAGAAGCAGTAGACTAAATATGGTCAAACAGACTTTCTTAACTGCAGGACTGTTCAGAGCTTTAAATGCAAATGTTTACAGTGACATTCACAAGGAAGGGGCTTGCTTTACCATATTTCCCAAACTTATTTAACCCTGGAATTTTGTCTCCCAGATCCTCTTACAGGAAACAATGATCCAAACTCATTATATCAACCCTTGAATCTACATGGAATTTAGCAGGAGGCATCAAAAGAAGAGTGGAAGCTAAGGAAAGCCAGAGCACTGCCTTGAAGCCAGAATTCAAACTTCTGATAACAACCAAATGTAACACTGATATTTAAATAATCAGCCTGGGGCACAGTAGGACCTTAAACACATTGAGAACTGTTTTGTATCTGGTGCCCTACAGTTCACAAGAGGCAGCACCCCTGCAGGCTGGGTCAGAATGAACTAGGAGTCAAGCCTGTTAAAGACATGGGCCAGACTATATCCTCTAGGTCTCAGTTTCCCCATCTACTAAAAAGGAAAAATAATTCTTGACTCGTCTAAGAGGATTCCTAGAAGCACTTAATGGGCTATGATGACTGAAAAGTGCTTTGTAAACCATTACACTGTGAAGATATATAAGAACCTGATGGTTCTCAGTGACTTTTGTTCTGAGACACAGACCTTGAGGGATGAAAGCACCTGGCCAAAACAGTCCAACAGTGCTCCATGTGCCCGGGTCCCACAGGCAGCAGGACAGGCTCTATTACCTTGGGCAGAAGCACAAGCTCTGTTTCATTTGTTAGGAGAATTTCTCCTCACTTTCTTGACAAAAAAAAAAAAAAAAAGGAAAAAGAATTTTCCTGGCTTTTGGACTCTTGTTCAAAAGCTGGTCTTGTCTAGATTGAAGGTACCTCAGAAACTACTAGAGACCCTCATGGGAATGAGTGGTACACAGAATTTTTACATTTCCCATAATGCTTTTGTATTTTTCTGATTGTAGGAGTGGGAAGTGGGGTGTGTGTATCATATGGGTAAATGGACAGGGCCCAAAACAACCACAGAACAGGCACACGACAAATGGGGGCCATACCTGAAGGATGCCAATCACTTTTTTGGCTATAAAAGGGCCAAAGTGAGATGCTTTTGATAAGCTCACTCCTTTGTAGTCTGCAAGAATTACAATTCCATTCACTTGGGTTTCTTCAGACTGAATGAGTTTTTCTAATGTCAAGTATATGGCTCGGATGTTTTCAGTAATTGGATAGTTGCTCGGTATCCATCTGTCTAATGTTATAAGAGATGATCAGTACGTTACATAAATAAATACAAACAATTGGACAGGCTAAGATTTATCTCCATGCTAAAACTGTCATTTAAAAATGGAAAAGCAAAATGATATTCTACCAGCATGGCTCTATTTAGGTTAGGAAATCAGACACCTTCAGCAGCAGCTGATATTTCTTAATTCCTGAAATGGAAATGCAGTTAAGTGTTGAAGTCCAAAGTGTGAACTCTGAAGTTACACCATGGGCAAGTTACTTCCTTATTCTGAGCCTACACTGCCTCCTAAGTATAATGGGATAATAATAATAATTTTTTTGTTAATCCTCACCTGAGGATATTTTTTCTATTGATTTTTAGAGAGAGTGGGAGAGGGGGGAAATAAAGAGAAAGAGAGAGAGAAACATCGATATGAGAGAGACACATCAATTGGTTGCCTCCCGCATATGCCTGGACCAGGGCAGGGCATCAACCCACAACCTAGGTACGTGCCCTTGACCAGGGATCAAACTCGCAACCCTTCGATACTCAGACCGACGCTCTAACCACTGAACACTGGCCAATAGTACTGGCCAATAGGACAATAGTACTTACCTTATGGACATGTATGCCTTCTGCCATCAGATGGGTTACTTTATCTTCAGAACATCACCCTGATTTTCTTTGGGGAACCATCTCTTCCCATGGTAGCTATGCAGTTTGGGGACAACTGAATTGACTCCTGGCTCCAGGTGTGGGCTTGGCCAATCTGGGTCTTATTTGCCCCTGGCCACAGTGTGTGATTCAAGCCAGGTCAAGTGTGCCAAGGGGACTTTGGAAAGAGAAGATCTCTCTTTCCTCTTGGAATGGTGAGGATGGGAGGCTGAGACTCAGGGGCCCCATGAGACAAGAGCTGGTCTGAGAAGGAAGCCCATGCCTAGGACAGCGGCAATGGAGACAACTTTCTAATGCCGTAGTTTGAGCAAATTCCCCTTTCCAGGCTGGATGCTCCTTTAATACTTCTCACATACTTAGGGAGTCTTTCTTTGGTATAAAGATGAAAGTGACAACTTCTGACTATTAACCACTATTCTCAAGAAAATCCCACCAAGGCCCTGGCAGGCTAGCTCAGTTGGTTAGAGCATCATCCCGATATACCAAGGTTTTGGGTTCGATCCCAGGTCAGGGCACATACAAGAAACAACCAATGAACGCATAAAAAAAAGAAAATCCCACCAAAACCTGTGGGACCCTTTCTTAGAAAGATAAAACTCCATGTGATCACCACCAACAGAATGTGTAAAATGCACAAAATTCCTATGAAGATATCTTTGTCCAAAAATTGTGCCAGCTTGCTGTTTGATATTGCTGCCAATTAAACCTGCTTCTAAATAACTGTCTACCATCCTTTTCAACCACAGATGTCTCAAAAGAGCTTCTAAAAAAGGCAAAGCCAATCCCCAGTTGAGAACAAAACCTTCTGTGTACGCCGCTTTCTAAAAGGCTGAGTCAGTGGGGAGGAGGTCTAGATCCACTTCAGACATATGGGGGGAAAATTCATCTCACAAGCAAGGGGTTGAAGCCACACAAAGAGGTGAAATCAGTGTGGTAATATCTGACTGTTTCATAATAGTCTTATGGGCTGAGTAAAGGAGCAGCAGGAAAACCCATGACTGAGTTTCTAGGTATCCTGGTGCCCAGAAATCGCCACTGTATTGCTTATTTAAAAATAAACACCCCTCATTTTGGAAAGTGCCTAAAATAGCAGGTAAAGCAGTTAACACTGTGCCTGGAACACAATAAAGGCTCAAGAAAATGGTTTGGTCTCCAAAGAGGGTTTGGTAAATGACTAACGGAAATGGTGACGTGGGGCTTAAAGGCAGAGGAAAGTGCAGGAAGGGTTCCACTCCCCATCAGAAGTCCCTTCAGGAGGCATTTGTATGCATGAGCAAAGAGAGCTGCCAGCAAGTCCTCCCTTCCCTGGCTTGTCGGGAAGAACACTGTAATCTGAATTTCAAATTTTGTCTCAGCACTGGTCTGATGGTAAATGTTACAGCTGGGGGCGGGGTGGAGGCATGTGGTAGATTGACACCTTCCCAGGCATTGCCCATCCCACACAGATATCTGTACCTCACCTACTCACAAAGGAGGGATGGGGCCAGGGGTCCTGGCAGCCCTGCTTGTACCTGATAACCAGGGCAGCTTTCTCAGCCCACCAGATACCCAACCCTGGAAATCTGGAATTTGCATTGAAGGAACTTAGTTGGGTGGCCAGGTAAACCAACTAGGTATGCCAGATCTAGCCATGTGTACAGAGGCAGCAAAAAGCCAGGCCACAGACAGAAGAGTGAAGTATGCAAAGGGCATCAGAAATGTGTGGCCCAGAGAGAGACACAGACTGACAGAAAGGCAGAGGCAGGGAGAACGGCTTGCTTAGTTTCTGAAGGAGGAATGAACTGGATTCTGTTTCTGGTTCTGGGTTCCAGGGCCTAGTGACAGCTGCTGCACCTTCAGCAAAGTGGTTCTATAAGATGCTCCTGTCTCCTCACCCAAGGATATTTTTTCCAATGCTTTTAAGAGAGAGAGTGGAAGAGGGAGAGAGAGAAAGAGAAACATTGATGTGAAAGCGACACATCAATTGGTTGCCTCCCGCATGCACCACAACAGGGGCCGGGATTAAGCCTGCAACCAAGATACGTACCCTTGGCTGGAACTGAACTTGGGACCACTGAGCCAAATTGGCTAGGGCCCTCCTTTTTTTCTTAAGCCAGGTTGAGCAGGGCTTTGTCATCTGCCATTAAAAGAGCCTTGACTAAAACAGGGAGGGGACAAAAGGCAAAAGGAAAGGAAGAGAAGGTGCTAGACAGACATATCCCCAAAAGAGGCTGTATATACACACACACCCAGCAACAGCCTATGGCAATACCTGGGCGGATGCAGAGGATATGACATCCCCGGGGGTCAGTGTGGGGCAGCACGGTGAGGAATCCTGAAGCGAGGACATCTTTTAAGGCCGAAGGCTTCAGGTTATTGAAGACTTCGGGCCAGCTTCTCCTGCAGCTGTGGTAGTTGATCAGGAGCTGCAGGGCCCGGTCATAATCAAACTTGCGGGCTCGGAGGAAGCGCAGCAGGAAGGCATCATCCAGAGAGGTGCGCAGGTTTGGGTACTCTTTCCGCACCATGTCACGGAGGGCCTGGACATCTCGCAGTCTCCATTCTGGCTTCTCCTGCAGCTCTTCCCTGGCCTTGGTGACCAGTTCTTCCGTCAGTGAGCACACATAGCCAGGAGGCTCCGGTGCTGGTGGCAGCTCATTTTCGGAAAGTGAGGCCGCAGAAGGGCTGGTTCTCAGAGAGTCACTTTCTTCTGACATTAGGTACTAGAATCCCTGTTAAAACAGAAGCCCCAAGCAAAATTAATAAAGTGCAGCATTATTAACTGGTCATTCAAACCCCAGGGCAGCTGATGTAGGGGGACAGGAACATTTTTGTTAAGCCAAGTAACCTCAGAGCAGTGGTCTCAACTGGGTGGGTAGGGGCAAACTGGATCTGAACCATGTGCCCAAGTCCAACCCCAGATAACGAAGCTAGAAGCTCCAGAGGCACCCAGGCCTACAGCAGGAAACACATTCCTCATCAAACATCATGGCCTTGCTCGCAGATGTATGAATGGGTGCTTGACCTTACTCATAATTAAAGAAATGTGAATTAAAACAACTCTGAAATTCAGATTGGA
This sequence comes from Miniopterus natalensis, assembly GCF_054644295.1. Taxonomy (NCBI): domain Eukaryota; kingdom Metazoa; phylum Chordata; class Mammalia; order Chiroptera; family Miniopteridae; genus Miniopterus; species Miniopterus natalensis. Next base: position 5,876,135 of record NC_142087.1, read on the forward strand.
AAAATGTAAAATGGGTACTCTGATATGCTTGCTGTTGGGAGAATAAATTATATAGCCTCTTTAGATGTCAGTTTGTCAACATCTATCAAAATTTAACCCTGGCCAGGTGGCTCAATTGATTGGAGCATCATTCTGTACACCAAAAGGTTGTGGGTTCAATTTCCAGTCAGGGCACATACCTAGGTTGTGGGTTTGATCCCTGGTCAGGGGTGTGTACAGGAGGCAACCAATCAGTATTTCTCTCTCACGTAAGGTTTCTCTCTCTCTCTCTAATCAATAAACATATTTTCAGGTAAAAATAAATAAAAAGTTAAAACATTAAAACCACATACCCTTTGCTCCGGATTCCATTTCCAGTACATACACTTATATGTGTGGAAAATGTATGCACAGAAGGATGACCATCACAAGAATTGATTATAATGGCAAAAGACTGGAAACACTTTAACTACATATCAGTTGGAGACTGGTTAAATAATATCACCATATGAATGGAATACTATTCAGTCATGAAAATCAGGTAGAACTTTATAAAATTTTTATAAGGGAAAAGAAGCAGGTTGTAGAACAGCATACATAAAATAATTGTGTTTATGTTTTAAAAATATATACATATATACATTTGTGAATGCACCTAACATTTCTGAAAGGAGATATAAGAAACTGTTGCCAGTGGTTCTCAGGGAACAGAACTAAAGAACCAGATATTTAATGTGGGAGAGACTTTACTGTACTGTTTGAATTTTGTTTACCATATACAATATAACTTAACATGGTGGCCATGATACTGAAGTCATCAGATCTCCTGCTGGGGTGAAATATAATTGATGGATGGGCCTAGCTAATGTCCCTCTAGATCCACCATTCAGTGGTTGTCACTCTCCACAGACTGCCCGCAGCCAATGACTGAGACATGGGACTCCTCTAAGAGGCAACTCTGCCGTGAGGACTACCTATCAGCCTGGCCAGACAAACCTTTCATGGACCTGCATTGCAGTCCAAGACTTCCTGCCCAAATCTCCTTCACAGGGGCCAGCTCCCCTCCCTTTATGCTTCATGGGCGTTGCCACCAATAGATTTCTCTCATGTCTAATCTCATCCTGGTGTCTGCTTCCTAGAAGACCGAAACCAGCACACTTATCGAATGAAAAACAAAAACAGCAGCCTTAGATATTCCAGGAATAAGCTAGCAGCAGGGCTGTCTAGTTCCAAATCCCGAGCTCTTGCCCATGGCTGTCACTGAACTCCCACTTGGAGCTCAACAAGGAAGGAAGGGACCTCTTAGGGGTCTCTGCACATGGCCAGTCACCCGCAATTGCACGGAGCTCAACAAGGAAGGCAGGGACCTCTTAGGGGTCTCTGCACATAGCCAGTCACCCGCAATTGCACGGCAGTCACTGTGACTAGGTCACTTCCCCTAAGTCTTAGGTCTGCCCACTCCATTCCTTGCATTCTAACCTCCAGTGCCACCCAGCTTCTTTCACTTCTTCCCAGAGGTGTTTTCTTGTCTTGTGCACATCCTGTTCCCTCCAACTAACATGCTCTTCCTCCAGTTTATCACCTGACTGATTCACCCTTAAGTTCCAATTAGATGCCACTTCATTCATTCAACAAATATTGAGCACTTACTATGTACCAGGCCCACTTCCAGGCACTGGGGATACAGCAGTGAATAAAAAACTCCAGCCTTCATTGAGCTTAGATACTAGTGGGGGTGGGGGCACTATAAACAAAATAAACTATACAGTCTGCTAGAACATAAGTACTATGGAGAGAGATAAAGCAGGGAAAGAGGTTGAATGTATCTAGGGATAGGAGTTGCAACTGTAAATAGGGTGGTCAGGGAAGGCCTCACCCAAGTAACAATGAAGCAAAGACAAAAGAGATGACGGAGCAAGCTGTGTAGGTATCTGGGGGGACAAGTGCAAAGCCAGAGGCAGGGACATGCCTGGCTTTTTTGAGGAAGGAAGAGAAGGCCAGTGTGGCTAGAGCCAAATGAGCAAGGGAGGGAGTATTAGCTGATGGATTTAGAGAGGTACCCATTGGTACAGAGCTTTGCAGGCCAATAAAAAGTTAGACTTTGAGTTTGGTGGGAGCCATGGAGGGTTTTCAGTAGAGTAACATGACCATTTATATTTTAAAAGGATTACCTGGCTGTCTTACGAATGAACTAACGGGGATGGAGACATAAATGAAGAGATCATTCAGAGGCTGCTGCAATGATCCAAGCGAGATGATGGTGCTTGAACAGGAGGCAGCTTGCCCGTCTCCAGGTCAGGTTAGAAGCCTTCCCCACAGGAGCTCTTTGACGTAGCACTTCTCCCATTCCACAGTAATTGTCTGTAGGCAATTTGTGGGCAATGTTCACATCTGTCTTCTGTCTTTCTCATCACCTTAAACCCAGCACCTAACAGGGTGCCAGGCACACAGTCTGAGCTCCATAAATATTTGTTGAATGAGTTTAATCTGCGTGGCAGAGGTATGCTGAACAAGGAATGGAACAATCATAGATTGATAGGACCCACCCTGGGCTCTGTTTCCAGGGCGTTACCAACAGATGCCTGTAATCCCAATTCAGTACTTACCCAGGAGAAATACTCTATGTCCCACATCCCTCTCCTAGCCTCAAAGTCCTTTCCAGCCTCTCTCCTAGTTTCCCACCTCTCAATGCACATTAAATGCCAGTCGAAGCAAACTACTGACCCACCATTCTCAGAACGCCTCTTGCAGTTATGACACCTCTGCCTGGAATTTCCTCTCCTTGTTTGTTCCCAACCAGACAACTCATCACCTTACAGACCCAGCTTCAATGTCACCTCCCCGATTCCCCCGGGGTGACTCCCTCGTTTTCCACAGCAGCTATTTCTTTCAGAAATGGCATTCCAGTGTGATGGGTATTTACATGAACACTCCTCAGAGTCAGTTTCACTATCCATTCATTACCAAATAATTACTGATCACCTACCATAGGTGTCAGGCACTGCGCTCATAGGCACTGAGCATACAACGGGGAACAATATAATTCTCTGCCTTAGGAAGTTTAACTCACAGTGCAATAATGAAGAGATAACATGTACTTGAGCATTTTACCATGTATCAAGCACGGTGATAAGCACTTTACATCTCTCTCTCATTTAATCCTCACAATCTCTGGTCACAGCTCTATGACTGTTCCCATTTACAAAGGAGGAAAGCGCCCACTAGAATGTAAATCCCACGGGGGCAGACAATTTGCCTGGCATGTTCACGGCTACCCCGGGCCTGGCACATGACGGTGCTCGGCAGCGACGGGCGGGTGACGTGAGGCTGAGCGACGTGCCGGGGTACACACCTCGTGAGGCAGGGCAGGATGCGCGCGGCCCACACCGGAGCTTCCCGTTGACTCCCCAGGGGCTCGCGGGGTCGAGCAGGGCCGGGCTCAGTCACCGCCGGGCGAACCGACCGACGGGTCGGGGGAGGGAGGGGTGCAGGCACCGTTCGTCAGGGTGCAGCCGGGAACCCTCCTCACCTGGAGTCCGTCATTCTGTGAGCGGCACCTTCTCCCCACGCCACCCAAACAAGGGGAGGTCAGGCTGCCAGAGCCCCCGGAGCCCGAGACTAGACGTCCCGTCGGCAGCCCTTTGCGGCCCCCACTTCCGGCTGTCACCCCTTCCCCAGGTGTCCCCCATTTCCTGGGGTCTCTCTCCTCGAGTCCCCCACTTCCGGTTACCCCTCCCTCTCAGGGGTCCCTTTCCCCGGCCCCCTGGACGCACGGACGGGCTCGCGGGCACTCACCGGCCCGGCTACGGGGCGGAGCGCGGGTCAATGGGCGGCGGGCGCCTGGTCCGGCAGCGCGCGCAGAACGACCCGCACGCCCCGCCCGGCCGGCCCGGTCCGGCCCCTCGCGCCGGAAGTGACGTAGGCAGGGCGCGCACGGACAGGCACCGCCCGGAGTGCGCATGTGCGGTACCTCGCCGCCGTCTCTGTCTTTTGTCTCCACCTGGCGGCCGAGCCGGCGCAGTGGGACACGAGCCCGGGCAGGGGCCGGCGGGGAGGAGCGGGGGTGGCAGCAAGCTTAGGCGGTGCAGCCGGGGAAACTGAGGCCCAGAGAAGGAAGGAAAGAAGCTGCCGTTTTCTGAGAACGTAACTACCGAGCGCCTGGTGTTTTACTTTTATTGTCTCATTAAATCCTCACATTTATGGAAACTTTCATGAAAGGGAAACTGGCAATGAAGTAAAGGGCTTTAAAACCTAGACTTCGGGATTAGCATCCTATAATTCTTTTATGCTTTGGGGGTTCCTGAAGTCCCCTTCATGGAAATGGTAGCTTGAAAAAGGTCCTACTAGCCCCCAACCCCGGTCCATTAAAATCCCCAGACCCACCAACGTATATAGTATTTTGTGCAACTACGACTTCGGGAGAAATCTAGGTCCGTCGTTCAGGCAGAGTAAAGACGCTAAGCTATTTCTAGGGAGAGAAATGCTGTCGTCCAGGAGGGCTCAGAACCCAAAGGAGTATCCAAGAGATGACCTTAAGCTCTTCTTTCCCTACCCCAGGGGCAAGAGGCCCCAGGAAGATGGGAACTGACCCAAGAGGGCCTCAAAAGCATGACGGTTTCTGTGAGCGGCTGGAGTGTGTGAGCATCAGTCATTACAGAATCTTTCAATTTATCTCTTGTATGGAAGAAAGAAGCTACAGATGTAATATAGAAGAGGTTAATTAAAAGCCCCATGATGCTGTATTTGCATTGGAAATATCAGTATGAATTCAAGAGATGATTTGTTTTTCAAAAGAAATGTATATGTATGTATACACACATTCACATAGGCACACATATGAATTAGTATATATACTTCATATATAAAATACCTATTTCTATGTGCTAGAAAGGCCTAGAAACAATGACTAATCTAGTAGCCATGAGCATATCTAACACTCAGATTTTACTCTTGAAATACTATTTTCTATTTTAAAAAAATGAAGTGATTTCTTGGAGAAACTGCTGATCAGTAGCAGGAAATCTACAGGACGAGCCTGGAATGTCTTGTCATACTTGATAACAAAGAAGCTCTCAAAGGCACTAGGGTCACATCAAAAGGACTTAGAGCCTGGCTGGCGAGGCTCAGTGGTTGAGCGATAACCCATGAACCAGGAGGTCATGCATGGTTGGATTCCCAGTCAGGGCACATGCAGGTACTGCAAGCTCAATCCCCGGTAGGGGGCGTGCAGGAGGCAGCTGATCAATGACTCTCATGATGTTTCTATCTCTCTCTCCCTCTCCCTTCCTCTCTCTGAAATCAATAAAAACATATTTTTTTTAAAAAAAGACTTAGAAACCTACCTGAAGATGAGATAACTTCAGCTGCAATAAAGATAATTGCAATTGATTAAAACTCATCAAATATGTTTTAATCCCTGAGTTCATAAAACCAGGAAAAAAGTTTATGTTCAGCAAAAACACTAACTGATCGATCACCTTATGAAGATGGCATGCAAACAAATTATATTCTTGAAAGCTGGGTAAGTAAAAGGAAAGAATCAAGTATTTATTCCACGTTTTATATATGAATTGTACCACTGGGTAACCAAATAATAGGTAAAGAAAAGCACTTTCTTACAAAATTATTACAGCTAATTGCCCTGGCCACGTGGCTCACTTGGTTGGTGTGTCGTCCCATACACCAAAAAGTTTGATTCCCAGTCAGGGCACATACCTAGGCTGAGGGTTCCATCCCCGGTTGGGCACATACTGGAGGTAATGGATCTCAATGTTTCTCTTTTGCATCAGTGTTTCTCCCTTCCTCTCTCTCTAATAAAAATCAATAAAAATATATTGGGTAAGGATCTAAAAAATTATTACAGCTAATAAATGAAAAAAAAAATGACACACTATTTCCACTTTGCAACCTGCAATAAATTCATGTCTCTGGCTAAAAAAAAAAAAAAAAGCAAAACTCCAGCCATGTACATGATTCTTGATGAAAGAACCCAGAACCACCTGCTATCATACCAAAGGGGTGGAAACTGGGTCTGATCCAGCTGCAAATTTGCAGGAAACGCAGAGGTCAAAGGGCCAAGTTGAACTGTACAATGAAGATGCAAGTGACAAAATTCAGACTTTGAGAAACTACAGGTCAAGCAGCCGGAGTGCTTCAACAGATAAACTGCAAGGAAAAGAAATAGAGGGAAGAACCTATGCATTGAAAGAGGCTTAAAAGACATTATGTGTGTGTGTTTAATTGGCAAAATTAATCTATAATGTCTAGGATTGCACACTCAGATGACTAAACCATAAAGAAATGCAAGGAAATAATTACTATAAAAGTCAGGGTAGTGGTTACTTTCGGGAGAAGGGCTGTGATTGGGATAGGTACATGGAGGGGCTCTTGGGTGGCTGACAAAATTCTATTTCTTGACCTGGGCGGTGGTTACAAGGGTGTTGCCTTGAAATGATTTACTGAGTTACAAATTTAATTTGTATGATTTTCTGCATCTGTGGTTTGTTCTATAATATAAAGGTTTTTAAAAATGAAAACAGAAGTACCTCACTGTGTGTGTGTGTGTGTGTGTATGTGTATCTTCTGGGAGTACCAGGTACATAGCAGGTGCTCACTAAATATGAGTTCCTATCCCTGCTAATCCTGTGAAAAACCCTTACCAGTGTGATTTCACTCCTATTACTAACATTACTAACTTGTGTGACTAATTAAAAATAATTGATATTTATTAAGTGATTATTATATGCCAGGCACCGTTCTCAGCGCATCTAATCTAACTGAATTGTCACAACCTTATTGTTTTTATTCCCATTTTACAGAGAAGAAAACTGAGACTCAAAGAGGTTAACTGTGGCCACATTGAAAGTGGTGGAGCAGTCAGCTTTTAAACCCAGGCAGTCTGGCCCCCTGACCCATACTCTCATCCACCATATATGTATATGGGTACTGTTTTTTATTTTATTATTATTATTATTTTTTTTTTTTATAATTTTTATTTTTGTTTAAAGTATTACAGATGTCCCTTTTTCTCCCCAATGACCCTTTCCCCCCCGTTCCTTCCCCCTCCCCAGTCACTCTTCCCACCATTGTCCGTGTCCTTGGGTTGTGCATATATGCATATAAATTCTTTGGTTACTCTCTCCCCCTCCACCCACCCGCCCTCCTCCATCCCTCTGATATTTCGTCAGTCTCAACTATGCTTCCATGTCATTGAATCTATTCTGCTCATCAGTTTATTAAGTTCTTTAGATTCCACATATAAGCGAGATCATGTGATATTTGTCTTTCGCTGCCTGGCTTATTTCACTTAGCATAATATTCTCCAGGACCATCCATACTGTCCCAAAGGGTACGAGATCCTTCTTCTTTACAGCTGTGTAGTATTCCATGGTGTAAATGTCCCACAGTTTTTTAATCCACTCATCTACTGATGGGCACTTGGGCTGTTTCCTCATCTTGGCTATTGTAAACTGTGCTGCTATGAACGTCGGGGTACATATATCCTTTCTGATGAATGTTTCAGGATTCTTAGGATACATTCCTAGGAGTGAAATCACTGGGTCAAACGACAGCTCCATTTTTAATTTTTTGAGGAACCTCCATACTTGGGTACTGTTTTTTAAATTTGGTGTCCAGTGGCCCTGTTTGTACAAATAATAACTCCCCTTTATGGAGTGCCTGCCAATGTGTGTGCCACCCCTCGACACTCCGCACCCGAGTCTCACACAGCCCTGGAACGTGGAGGTACTTGTGAGTCTGCATTTGATAGATGAGAAACGAACTGAGAGAGGTGAAGAACTTGCCCAAAGTTCAAAGTAAGTAAATAGAAGTGTTGGGGGTTTGAGTTGTGGATGACAACTGTTCATACTCTTCGGCCCTTGGGATTCTGAAGAACAAACTGTTCCATGCTCTTAAACGCTTACCTGATGGGTCTGACCCAGTCTGAGGTCACGGGTTGTCCAATCAGTGGTCCGGAGCCTGACTTGGCTTGAGAAGTGTCCAGACTAGGGCTGGGAGAAGTCGGGAGCTTGGCAAGTGCCAGACATACCTGACCCCAACTGGAGGGTCGTGTGAAGCTTGTGATCCATGGACCTGGTGTGCCTTAAGGAGCCAGAGACTTCTGTGTGCCAGACTTTTGTTCATAAGCCTTAAAATCAGGACCTAGAATAGAGCTGTCCACCTTGCTGAGTGTGTGATAAAACGTGCCCGGGGCTGACTGCGTGGATTTCCCAGAAGAGGCGGAGCCCAGCTGTGTTTTTCTGGTCACACATTGATTTTCTAACCTGAGTCAGTATGCTGCTTGGAGGTATAGTCCATCCTTTCTGTTCCCGGGCGCTCTACCTCCCAGCAGGGCTGAAGCATTTTCAAAACAGGGCTGGGAATGGTAGGCGACAAGGAGAGGTAGAGATGCCACACCCCCTGCCTCACAAGCACTAGCCTAAGAGCCCACTCAGCCACCCTCCACTGTATTATTAATACCCAGCAGGACCAACTTCTTACCAAATGCCAGGCACTGTGCTAAGCACTTTCTAGGTATTCACCCAGCTAACCTCACAGACAGGCTATCAAGTAGGGGCTCTCGAGAGGTGAGAAAACTGAGACCCAGAGAGTCAAAAGCACTTGTGAACAGTCACACAGAGATGGAGTTTCAGGTCCTTGATTGTGGAGTCACAGGCTGTCGACCCGGCAATGCTCTGTAGATTCACTATGTCACTCAGCCTTCATGCCAACCTGGTTGGGTAGTGCGGTCGCCTCCATGAAGACAGGAGAAAACGGAGGCCCAGGGAGGTGGATGTGACTTGTACAATGTTGCTCGAAAGTTCTGCAGTGATAACTTTTCAAAAGCATAGTGAGAGGCCACAGCTGCTAGCATTTGGCCCAAATCTCTTCATGCATTATTACCCCACATTCGACCACAGCTGTCCTATGATGGGAAGAAGGGACCAGGAATCCTTTGGTGGCCATCTTCTTAGAAGGGTGCAAAGGGCGTAATGGGGACATTGTTGGTGGGAATGTAAGGTGGTGCAACTAGTTTGGAAAATAGTTTGCAGCAACGTCTTAAAAAGTTAAACATATGCCTGGCTGAAGGGGCTCAGCGGTTGAGCATCGACTTGTGATCCAGGAGATCGAGGTTTGATTCCCGGTCAGGGCACATGGTTACGGCTTGATCACCAGTGGGGGAGCGTGTAGGAGGCAGCCGACCAAGATCAATGACTCTCTCATCATTGATGTTTCTCTCTCTTCCTCTCCCTTTCTCTCTCTGACATCAATGATATATTTTTTAAAAAGTTAAACATATGCTTATAAGACCCAGCAATCACACTCCTAGATATTTGCCCAAGAGTAATGGAAGCACTAGTCCGTGCAAATATATGAACATGAATGCTGTCAGCAGCTTTATTTATAATAGCCAAAAACTAGGGCAAAATGTCCATCCACAGGGGAATGGGGTAAACTGTGATATATACAGGGTGTCCCAAAAAAATGTATACACACTTTAACAGCTGATAGCTCAATTTTGAAAATGAAATGTATTTTTATAAACATTGCCTTTATAATTATTCAGAGTGTGTGTATGCATTTTTTGGGAAACCCTATATATATATCTTAGCAATAAACAGGAACAAACTATTGATACATGGATACATCTCAAAATAATCATGCTCAATAAAAGAAGCCAGAAAAAGGAAGTACTAATTGTATGTTTCCATTTCTATAAAATTCCAGAAAATTGAAAGTAATCTGCAGTGGAAGAAACTCACTTGTAGTGACTATGGTTGCCTGGGAATGGGAAGGGGTAAGCAGGAGATGAAGATAAAGGGGCGCCGGGAAACTTTTGAGGTGATGAAAACGTTCATCATCTTGGCGGTGGTGATGGGCTCATGGGTATGTACATATGTCAAACTCATCCAGTTATGCAGTTTAAATAGGTGTAGTTCATTGTATGTCGGTAATACCTCAATAATGCTGTTTTTTAAAAAGCTAGAGAGCAGCACAATTAGGATTTGAACCCATGTATCTGATGTGAAACCACTCAGGAGCTGGCAAGTTATTCAAAGGCCTCCTTTCTTGGCTGGAGATATAAAGTCAGTCCACACTGCAGCACCTCCAGGATGCCTTCCTGTCCCCCTCCATTGCGGACTGTGGCTTTTTAGAAATTGCCTCCCCCGTGGCTTCCCCCACCCCACCCTCTTGCCTGCCTTCAGGATTTGTCAGTGGCTCCTTTCTCCTCTTGGGGACTTTCCCTTGTGTCCTCCCCCATGTGGTCCTTCAAATGTGCTGCCTGAGAGCCAAGTGCCTGAATTAGACCAGCCTGGGTTTGACTTACACCAGCCGTCTGACCTTGGATGGTCCCTTTACCTCTTTGAGCCTCAGATTCCTCATCTGAATGATAATAGCAGCTCCCTCGAGATTGCCTTAAGGATCAAATAAGAGACAGTTCATGTTAAACAATTAGCACAGGGCCTGGTGTGTAATAAAGCACTCAATAAATGTTAACTATTATTGATCTTCACCTGGCAGTGCCTGCTGACTGTTTAAGTTTCTCAGCCTTTGAATCAAGTACTTACCGCCTCAGCTATATTTATTGACATGGAAAGATGCCCAAAGTGTACTGTTGGGTGGAGGGGGGCGGGGAGCAGACTACAAAATAATATATTTTAAAGTCATTTTAAAGATTAAAGGGAAAAAAATAGACATACATTTCTCAGCATGGCGTCTGCACACAGGAAGCACTCAACGAAAGCCGGGTGTGATTATTATTAATGTGAAGGCATTTTGTAGCCCACCCAATGCTACTTGCAAATATTATCGTCTGAGTTCCTGTGAAACAATATAATGTTCACGATTGTGCTTCAACCGTGAGTCAGAGGGAGGCTGTGCGGTCCCTTCTGCCTTCCTCTGATGCACTGCAGGGGGACATCCTGGGCAGGGCGGGACTTGGTCTTGGGACCCGCTGGTCTCATGTGGATTTTGGTACTTTCTTTCGTGGTCCTGGAGCAAAAGAAAAACAAAGACTTGTTCTTTGGAATCGAGACTCCAAGCTTGGGATATTCTTTGCAGTGACTGAGGTGCTATGACAAAATGTAGTCACTCGAGGGCACTCCAATCGGTCAGCAAAGGTGATTGATAATCATTATTATTATTTTAATATGGACGTTGCTGTTACATTTAACATTGGTTCCCATTCATGATCTTTTTACTATGAGCTCCTAAAATGTGCTAAGAGACTCACAACCTTATCTCCTTTTATCTTTCCAAGTACCCCATCAGTTAGATACTGTTACTAAAGATTTTATAGATAGTGTGTAATGCCCTTTAGAATTTTTAAAATAAATATCTTAAGGAGTCAAAATTCACAAATCTTATAAAATGTACAACGATTAAGTGTACAACTTGGTGAATTGTTGTGAGTGTACACACACAGGTAGCCCTGCCCACATCAAGATACATAACTTTAAATTTTTAAAAAACTAAATTTATTAGAGTAACATTGGTTAATAACATTATATAAATTTCGGGTGTGCAACTCTAGTACGCAATATCTGTATACTCTAGTGCATGCTCACCACCTAAAGTCTAGTCTCCTTCTGTCGCCTTGTGTTTGACCCCTTTACCCTCTTCATTCCCCCCTCCTTCCCCTCTGGTAGCCACCATTCTGTTGTCTGTAGCTATGAATTTATGGTTTTGAAGATACATAACTTTTTAAACACTCTTTCCACTCACCCCCACCCCCACCCAAGGCAACCACTATCCTGACTTCTATCACCATTTATTCATTTCACTTGTTTTTGAGTCATACACATATAATATTTAGGGTTACCAGGTTTAGCACACAAAAATCCAGGATGCCAGTTAAATTTGAATGTCCCATGGGACATACTTATACCAAAAAAATTGTTTATTTGAAAGTCATTATTTTTTCTGTATTTTCTAAAATATAGAAATTCATTCTATATTTTGCCTGGCTGCTCTAGTAGTCCTTTGTACCCAGCTCCGTTCGATATAATTGTGAGACTCACCCATGTTGTCACTATGGGAGCTTAGTCTTTCCCATTGCTGCATTGTGTTCTAATCCATGAGTGCACCTCAGTGTATTTATTCCTTGTACCATTGGTGGGGATCAGCATCCCCATTTCACAGAAGGGAAAACCGATGCTCAGGAAGGTGGAGGGACTGGCCCAAGGGAACACAACTAGTACTGGCAGAACAGGAATTCAAAGTCAGGCCCACCTGACCTCAAAACCCTCTAGGGTTTCTCAGTGCTTATTTTTCAGCCTTGAGCTCTGCCTCTAGAGTCCAGAAGTTGGAGGTTCAAGTCCCAGCTTTGTGGCCCTGGGCGAGTTACTTGCTACCTGTGAGTCCTAGTTTCTACAGGTTTGCCTTAGAGATCTGCAGAAAGCAGATACGGGCAGAAAATAAACTGCCTTCTAAAGGGTGCTAGTGAGGATCTGCAGTGAGGAGGGGGCCCCTGAAGCAGCAAGCTGCTCAGCTCTTAAATCAAAACCTGACTTACATAAATAAGCTTAGAGACATGGAAAGATGCCTAGACTATCTTGCTAAACATATTCAACAATCAGGTTCTAAAACCACAAGCGGCCTGGCCAGCGTGGCTCAGTGGCTGAGCTTTGATCCACGAACCTGGAGGTCACGGTGGGATTCCCGGTCAGGGCTCCATCCCCAGTAGGGGGCGTGCAGGAGGCAGCTGGTCAATGGCTCTCTCATTGATGTTTCTCTCTCTCTCTCCCTTCTTCTCTCTGAAATCAATAAAAACATATTTATAAAAAATAAAATAAAACCACAAGCAGGGGGAGCGCGTGCGGAGCGTGTCTGGGAGGGGTTCGCTGCAGCAGCGCTTACCCTGAGTGGGGCTGTGCTAAGCGCTCGGGGGGGCAGTTACCTTGCTCAGCGCTGCTCGCAGGCCCGTGCGGCAGGGCCTTCCATGAGAAGATGTTGAAGATATTGCAGGTTGGAGACCCTGAGGCAGAGGAGAGTTGATGCTCTTAATGTCGCATGGCTGGCTTGCAGGTTGGCACAGGGACCTGCGCACTTTGGCCTCGGAGGCTGGGCTCTTGGCCACCTTTGCTCAGGGTGGTTTTTCTCTGGGTGGTAAAATGTCAGTGTTTTGAACATTCTTTGTACCTCTCTGCATTATTTCAGCTTTTGTGATATGTAGGTTTTGTTTGTATCTTTTAAAAAAACAAAACAGGAAATAGCACTTAGAATGGGTTTTTTATGTCTTTAAGAATTAGCTGTGAACACTTGTAGGGACAATCCACTCCCAGTCTTTTTTATTTTTATTTTTTTATCTTCACCTGAGGATATGTTTATTGATTTTTAGAGAGAGGAAGGGAGAGAAAAAAGGAAAAGCAATGTGAAAGAGAAACATTGATGGGTTGCCTCCTGTATGTGCCCCAACTGGGAATCCAACCTGCAACCTGTGTATGTGCCCTGACCGGGAATCGAACCCGCAGCGTTTTGGAGGACGACTCTCCAACCAACTGAGCCACACAGCCAGGGCTCAGTCTTTTCTGTGGTGGTGAGATGATGGTCTTTGGAGTTGGAGACCCAGGGTCCAGCCCTGATGTCCTCTCACCACCTCAGAGCACTCTGTGACTCTGGGTGAGTTAAGGTGTCAAGTCATCACCTCCCTCCCAGGAAGGCCCCTGGCACAGAGTAATCCCTCAATAAATGTCCACTGGCTACAGGACGAATGAATCACTGTGCCTTCCTTGCCTTCCCCTAGGGCCCTGAGGATTAATGAACGAACCAAGCTACTATAAAGAGTTAGTAGTATACAGGTTTCTAGAAAGACAAGCAGCTATAGACACAAGACAAAGGCAACCAAATGGATGCCTAACAGTGGCCCATTGGCCTAGGAGGCATAGCCGTCTGAAAGTCCTGGAAATCAGAAATCACAGCCCAGGTTGATAGGAGAGGGGCTCAAGCCTCCCTCCAGGAAGGGGCTGCTGGGAGTTTTCTGCCTGTGACCCCACTTGTGACCCCAGCTCCTATCACCCTACCCTCCAAAAGGCTGGGCCCACAGGGCCATAAATTCCTGCTATCATTAGTATCTCTATAACTCAGACTGTTTGCCAGGAGTGCTACAGTTATTTTTATCACTTACGAGTTCCATAATTATTTTTTATCACTTTTTTCTCACAGCAGCCTTGCAAACAGGGCTACTTGTGCTCTCTTTCTATTTGGAGTTGGGGGAATCCAGGCCCCAGAAGGTTTCAGGGAATTTTTCTTTTTACTTTGCCCAAAACTCCAGAGAGGGTCAGGGTTTGACTCATAACCTCTTTGGCGTCCAGGCTGGGGCTTTGTGTGAGGTCAGAGGCTGTGGGAGAATCAGGAGGTGGAAACTGGAAACCATCAGTAACAAGGGAAAGACCGTAGGCCCAGCTACTTCTGAGTGGTGTGGCCTAGGGCAAGTCACTCAACCTCTCTGTGCCTCAGTTTCTTCATCAGTCAAATGAGAAAGTAATAATAGTACCCACCTCACAAGTTAGTACAGATAGGTGCTCAGTAACTGTGAGGTTCCATATAAACTTGAATTGGGACCTGGATTCTAAACTGAGACTCTGTCCTGATGGATGACTGGGGCAAGTATCTTGCCCTCTCTGAACTTTAGATTCCTCGTATGTAAAATGGGCATAATCTTGCCTGCCTCACTCCCTTGCTCTAGTATCTCCATTCTCATCAGCCTGGCCTTCTTCAGGTCCTCACACTTCTAACTCTGCTTGATACTAAGCCCAACCCTCCCACCCCCAGCTTTGCCTGGTTAACTCTCCATTATCATCTCAGATGTCTTTTCTTCCCCCTTCCCTTCTTTTTTTCACTTATTCACTAAATATTTATTGAGCACCTACTATGTGCCAGGACTGTGCTAGGTGGTAGATAAGATAGGCAAAGTCCCTGTCCTCATGAAAGAGAGGTAGACTATAAACTAAAAAGAGATGAAGCCCAGCCAGTGTGGCTCAGCAGTTGAGCATCAACCTATGATTCAGAAGGTCACGGTTTAATTCCCGGTCAGGGCACATGCCCAGGTTGCAGGCTCGATCCCCAGTAGGGGGTGCGTGCAGGAGGCAGCTGATCAATGACTCTCTCATCAGTGATGTTTCTCTCTCTCTCTCTCTCTCCCTCCCCTTTCCTCTCTCTGAAGTCAATAAAGCATATTTTTTTAAAAAGAGAGATGAAAAACAAAAAACCCAAGGCAATTACAAAATGTATTAAGCATTTCATAAGGGAAAATTAAGACACCGCAAGAGGAAATAAATGAGGAAGGTTGTTTTCTAGAAAGTCATCTCCAAGGAGACACTTCTGTTTAAATTAATAATTTATTTGAATATGTACCAGGTACAAAATTCAGGCGGCGCACAATGTCATGCAGTTGCTCCTCCCTGCCTGCCCCCACCTTTTTTCTAGATTTCCACTCTTCCTCCAGAGAGGCCTCTGTGTTGCCAGCTTCTTGAGAGTGGGTGACATTTGTGGTGGCATCTGAATCACAAGAAGCAGCAGCTATTCGCCGATGTGGGAGAAGAGGGAGTCCAAGCAGAGGGAACAGCAGGGCAAAGGCCCTGAGGCTGGACCAGCATTACTGGAGAGAAGGGAAAGCAGAGGGGATCAGGGTGGACGATGTGGGGCCAGTAAGCCAAAGGAAGGAATTTGGATGTTTCTCTATGTGGCCTGGGTAAAACTTCCAAGTTGGGGGTAGGGTGAGTGTCTTTTGATTTGTGTTCTATAAAAATACTGTGGAGAATGGATTTAGGGATCTGAGTGGGGCAGGGAGACCACTGAGGTGACAACTGTGCAGCGGGGGTGGTAAAGACAGGGGCAGGGATGGAAGTATGGGGGTGTTGAGAAGAGGTCGACCTGGGTTGTTTGGGAGGTGGGGTGGAGGCCAGCGAGGGTCCCCTGGCCATCTTCGCGATGATTGGGTTGCACCCTGCGACCTGGCACAGAGGGGGCACTTGGGGCGTGTTTGCTGAGGAGATGGCTGGCGGGATGAAAAGGCCCTTTGTGCGCGGGGACACACCCTTTGAGAAAGGGCTGCAGCGGGCTCCTAAGTGCTCCCTCCTCCCCCACGGACGCTCCCCTCCCACCCAACCTTGGCAGGTGAATCACCCCAAATCCACCCTGCCATTTGGAGCCTGCTTCTGATACGAGGGCTTTTTGAATCAGCCTTAGGATTCTCAGATGTTCTTAGCTGTGAAATCCTTTCCCCATGAAAGCCTGATGTGGAAAATGTATAGAAAGTTATTTTATAACTTTAAATACCTAAAAACTTGGGCGAAAGAGGCCAGCAAGGCAGACAACCTTCAACACAGATGTTACACAAAGCCGTCATCGAGAAAGACAAGGCTGGCTGTCCAGCACCACAGTTTCAAACGGGCGCTTTCTCCAGCCGAGCCCTCAGACGCTGCCAGGGGGAAGTCAGCCTCTGAGTCCAATTATCTCAGCATTTAGATTTTTTATATATCCAAACGAAATCCTGCTTCATCCAGAGAAATATTTCCAGTGGTAACAGTCTCTGTGTATCTGCATTTCAAATTTTTATATAATTTTAAAATATGTAACACATTTTAAAAAATGCACACCTAAGTGGAGAGACAGCTCAATACTCATCACAAAGAGAACACCACCGTGTCACTGGCATAGCGCCTGGACAGCCCCGAGAAGCCCCCCTCGTGCCCTCTTCCAGTCTCTTACTACCACCCCCCCCCCAGAGTAACCATGGTCCTGTCTCCTAACCGCCTTGATTAACTCCGTCAGTCATTGAACTTTATAGAAACGGGGTGCGCAGGGTGTACTCACTTGTACCTGCCTATGGACAGTCACCCGTGTTTTTTATAGCTACAGTTCATTCATTCTCACTTTTGCGCAGTGTCCCATTGCATGAACATACCACAACTTCAGATAGTGGGACTTTTTAATAGTTCATGGGGGGTGATAAGGGAGAGGGACTAGATTTGGCCAACACGTAAGTTTTATTTCACATGCCTTGTGTTTTTGTTTTGTTTTCACTGAATTAGTTGCTGTTAAGGATGGATGTCTGGCTTCTCTTGGAAGATCTGCCGTTTCTGGGCCCCCAAATCCAAGTGCCTGGAGTTGAGTCCTGGCTGCCCTTTCTTAGCACGTGCATTCCATTCCCATTTTGCCACAGTCCGCACCACTCCCTGTTATATTACAACCAGGCTTGCCTCGCTCACCAATATTGCCCACCTGGCCCTGGAAACATTTAAGTCTTCCAGTCCACCTTTAATTCAGCAGAGGTGGCCCAAAATGCTTTATTCTGAGGTCTACACAACAACAGGTAGATCTCACAGCCCAAGTCAGAAGGTAAGTTGTTGCCACTGGGTTAAACTTTGGAATGCATATTTGAGTGCTTGAAATGTTATTATTATCATTATTACTATTTCGAAAGATGTTTTAAAATATATTCCAATGTATAGTAGAGATCCTGGTTAAATATGGGCACTCTGGGCCCAGACGGCCTGAAATCAAATCCTGGCTCTATTACTCAGGAGCTGTGTGACCTCCAGCAATTTCAGAACCTCTCTATGCCACTGTACAAAGGGTGATGCTAGTAATATTTACCTCACTGGATTCTTATGAAGATAATAGAACTAGTTATCAGAGAAGAACCAGGCACAAAATATGTATTCAACATAGGTTAGCTATTTATTATTTTAAAAATTATGTGAGCAGGCTGATCCTCCGACCTGCTAGGGTGACCAGCCATCTCAATTTGCCCAAGACTGAGGATTTTCAGGAATTTCACTGCTAAAACTGGAAAAGTCACAGGCAAAATAGGATGAATTGGTCACAGGAGGCCTTCCTGTTATATCTCAGTGTAATTTAACAAACTGGCCTTTTACTTTAATTAAATCATAGATTTGACTTTGAAAATAATATTTGCAACACATGGGCAACCCCTAAAGCATCCCTTATGACACAATTTCTGCAAAGCACTGATCTTGCCTACACAATCTCCATTTCACAGTCTGGGCAACTGAGGCATAGGGGTGCAAAGCAGCCCCATGGGGGCAGAGCTTTCCCCCAGCCCCGGCCTTGATGCCTCTCCTCCATCACTTCCTCTGGATAGCTGATGGCTACTGTTTATTTTTTATTAGCCAAGTCCAAGGCAACACACAGAATGCTTTCCACTGATTTTATTCTCATAATAGTCTTAGGAGGTGGGATCTACTATGATACCTGTTTGAGAGATGAGACAACTTCTTGCCTTCTGCCCGGCCCACACACCCGTACCCCAGGGCACTATCATTCATTCTGTATATATTTGCCTGATCATGGCTTCCTTGGAACTTCTGCCCGGGAAAACCGCCCGGGTTCCCTGAGTCCTGTTTAGCCACTGAGTCTAGTCTCTGCAGCTTGTTTTAGACATTGTTGACGGATTTCTTTCTTTTTTTTTTTTTTTAGCTCAATCAGCAAATGTCTGTTGACAGCTTACTCCTGGGACTAAGCAGCGAATGACACAGGACTCAAGTCTGGTGGGGGACCTAGGTCACCAGGGTCATACCCCTGCACAGTGTGTGGTTTGACGGCAAAGATTGGGCCTTTTCATCTCTGTGCCGTCAGGAGGGAGCCGGCAGTAGGTGTTTGCAGGAGCAGATCACACCACAGTGCAGAGAGGGCAGTGGGCGCCTCGGTCCCCCAGCCATGAACTGTCAGGGTCCAGGCAGGGAGCAGCTGGCATCACAAAGGTTTAAGTCGGGGTTTCTTAATCTCACCGCCATTGACATTTGGGGCCAAATAATCTTCTGATGTAGGGGACTGTCCTGCTCGTTGTAGGGTGTTTAGCAGCATCCCTGGCCTCCACCCACTAGGGATGTCCCTTGAGGGATGAAATCACCCTTGTGTGAGAACCACTGGCTTAAGTGAAGTGAATTTAATGGAGGGAGTGTTTACAGAGGCAGGGACTAGCTAAGGGAAACTTCAAGGAGTGGAGAGGCGCCCAGGGGCTAGAAACAGTGGGGAGCCCCAAGTCCCAAATCCTGAAGGGGCAAGGGAGGGAACAGTGTTACTGCTCCTGGACATAGCTGGTTCTGCCCCAGTGAGGCCAAGACAGGCGGTGAGGCCATGGAGAAATGCAGGCCCTGCCAAGATTAAGGAAAAACCGGGAGGGGGTGCCTGGCATAAACATCCCTGCTTCTGTCTCATCCTGTCCTGCAATCTCCCATCGGCTCCTCATTTTGACAAAATCGAACAGGAGTCAGGAGGCATGGGTGCCCCCTGGGGCGCAGAGCTGGGCAGTCAAGGGCACGCGAGAATCGCCATCACAGGGAGGTGGTCCCCAGACATAGGACATCTGAGTTTAGCCTTGTAACTTGTGTAGGAGTTTTCCAGATGGAGAAACCGGGAAAGGGTGTTTCCACCAGAGGGAACAGCAGGTACAAAGGAGTTACAAAATGCCTGGCTCACTTAACTGTTTATTTAATTAGGATTGTTTGTTTGATTGATTGACTCTGTTCTACATGCACTTGGTGAAAATAAAACATTTAAAAAGTACAAAAGGGCATAAAATGAAAAGTAGTTCTTCCTCCCTCCCCTGACCCCAGCTACTCCCCTCCCCTCCCCAGAGGCCACCTTTGTCTCCAGCCTTTTATCACCTTCTAGAAACAATCAATGCAACTGACAGTAAATGCTAATGTGTGACATACATCACTTGAACTCCTAACTTGACTTAATGTGAGTGATATTTGTAGAGCTCCTACTGTGTGCAAAGAAATGGGCTGAGAACTCTGGCCTTGGACTCTAAGCCCAACCCTTTGCTAAACACCGTGTGGTTTTAGACACACCCCACGCACTTTCTCATTTTCTCCTCCAGTCAAGGAATGAGTGTCCCAGGGCCCAGCCAGCTCTGTGGGGTGGGCCCACCATTGTGTTGTTCAATTGACATTTTGTGGATTAAACTGAATTAAAGCTGAATCACTGGCAAGAAGCAGATTGTAACACAGGAGCACACATTAGCCTTGGGTGTGTTCTGGGGACCATATGTTGTTGTTTTGGGGAGACGAGTGAGGTTTCTGTCTCCAAAGACCTGCTCTTCTCTAAGCCACCAGAACAGTTGCCTGTGGTTTGGCCTTGAGGGGGGGCTGGGTTGGGAGCAGCTGGGTTCATCCAAGCAACTGTGTGGCACTTGGCATGGCTCAGACCTGCCCAGGGAGAGGCAGATCTTTCCTGACTAGCCCCAGCTGGTGTTTACAGCCCTTGGGGAGTTTAAGACCAGAAGAGGAGCTGGGAAGGCCAGCAGGCTACAGATTTGGGGATCCCCACAGCAAACCCTGAAAGCAAACTTGCCAGTGCCTAAAAGCAAACCACCAAATCTGGGCCCCAGATGCCCAGCCAGAAGCCCAGAGGCCAGAGCAACTCAAGTCACCAGGAACAGACAAGCACAGGGCTCTTGCTTACCTCTGTTCTTCCATTCTGACCTCTCTCATTCTCTCAAGACCCAGTTCCTTCCTGACCATGCCTGTGTGCCCAGCACTTAGGGCAAACATGCTTACAGGGCCCGACCACCTGCTTTGTACAGGTGCTGACCACACACCAGCTCTCACTCCCTGGCTGCTCTGCAAGGAAGGTGTTAATGATCCCTACTTTGCAAACAAGGAAACCCCAAACTCAGAAAGGAGGAATGCAGGGCAGTGTGAGGTCAGGGATCATAAGGTATAGTGATATCAATGGGAATTTTGTACCAAAAATTATGGAGTGTTGAACACAGAATCATAGAATCTTAGAATTATGACATCCAGGAGTCCGGGGCTCACAAACCTGTATAATACTAGTATAATCAACCCCCACCTGATCACCACACCACTGATGAAATATCTCTCTCAAGCCCATCTCCCATCCATTCAGGCCTCTTTTTCTCTCACCTGGAGTCTTGTTCCAGCCTCCTCTCTGGTCTCCCTTCCAAACCTGCATGCAGCAGCTAGAGGCATATTTTTCAACTTTAAGCAGACTGTGTTACTCTTCCCCTTAAAACCCTTCATTGGCTCCCCTTTGCCCTCAGGGTAAAGTTCAAACCCCTTTACCAGGTTTATAAGGCCCTCTGTCATCTGGTCATAGTCTCTTGCCACTCTGCCTCTCTCTGGCACCCCCTCCCAACTTTACACCAATTCACATCGACCTCATTTTAGTTCACCAGGTATGCCACACACTCACTCCCCCTCCCTAACCTCTGGACCTTTGCACCTGCTGTTTCTTCCACTTGGAACACAGTGTACACCAGCGCCCCCTTCTTTGGGTGGAATGCTCTCTCTCCCTGTCTCCACTGGGAAGCCGTTTCTGCTGATACCCCTCCCAAGGAGGCTGGGTTGGTGCTTCTCCTCCTGCACCTCTTCCCAGATCCTGTGTCTCTGCGCATGACAGAGTCACTGTGTATCATATATGCCCATGTGCTTGCCCATGTCCCCATCAGCCACAGGGCAGATGGGGACATGGGCAGATAGGGATTCTCTACTGAATGAATCCCTAGCTCCTGGCATTGTGCAGGGCAGAAAAGCGTTGTTAAATCAATATGTATTGATAAATGAATCATAATACATTAGAATTACAAAAGTTTAGAATCATGGACTTTGTGAAACATAAACCTAAAATCTTAGGATCATATCATCATAAACTTAGAAAGTACTAGAAACACAGAAACTGAGAATCCCAGAAGCTTAGGATCTCAATGTTGGAAGAATTCTTGTAGAGGCATCTTGTCCTATTAGTGGATTAGGTAATACTCAACTTTGCCCATTTAACTTCTATTTTCACAAATACTTATGTAATATTACATTGCCTTTCAAATACCTATTTTTATGATGTGTCCTCCTATAATATGCATTGAGCACCTAACTTATTCATTAACCACTTCTTATTGAGCACATAGTATGTACCAGACAATATGCTGGCCAACTGTATTTTATCTGTGGCTGTATAACAAATTATCCTGACTTAAAACAACAAACACTTTATAATCTCACAGGTTTTGTGTGGTAGGACTTCAGGAGTGGCTGAGCTAGATGGATCTCTCATGAGGTTACAGTCATCCAGGGCCATGGTCACCTGAAGGCTTGGCAGGGCCTGGAGGATCCACTTCCAAAGTGGCACAAGGCTGCTTGAGTGTCCTTACAACATAGCTGCTGGTTTCCTCGCAGCAAGTCATATGGCGAGATGGAACCCGCCGTGCTTTTTGTAGCCTCACTTAGTCACACTCCTTCATTTCCACAATGGCCTAGTGATTACACAGGACAACCCTATTCCGTTTAAGAGAGGACTACACAGTGATGTGGGTACTAGGACGCGGGCTCATAAGGGACTATCTTGGAGGCTGGTTACCACAACAATGCTGAACAAGACTGACAAAGTCCCTGCTCTTAGAGTTGACAGCCTTGGGATGAGTGGGTGTGTGTGTGTAGAGGAAAACAATAAATCGATGTACAAATAAATAGATAATTTCAGATAACTGGAAGCACAATGAAGAAAAGCAAACAAGGCAATAAGTTAGAGCAGGGGTCAGCGAACTACAGTCCTTGGACAAGTCTAGCCTGCTGCCTGCTTTTGTAAATAAAGTTTTATTAGAACTCAGCCATGCCCAATCACTTGCATATTACTTATGGCTGCTTTCACGCTACACCAGCACATTTAAATAATTGCAACAAAGATCATATAGCCTAAAGAGCCTCATATATTTTAGCTGAGTTGGTCACAGTCAGCATCCAGTGGATCTAGATCCTTTTTCCACTCAGAATCTTCCTTGTCCACATTTTCTACACAATATTGCCCTCTACACCACCAAAAGCTTTGCACCACTATGGCCTCCTGGATTTTCTTCCAGCCCTCTTACTCCTATCCTGCAGGTTTGACCTTGGGGCTCTCTTTCTTTTATCAGAAGGTATCAACACAAGGTTTTCAGGAAGCAGCCAGGATGAAACAGACATAGGGTGCAGTTATCCAGTGAGGCCACTGAAAATAACACCCAGAACCAAACAGGTCATGACTGCCACCTGATCTAAATGATGGCGATGATGGGATGCCATTGATTTAAAGACACATCCTAATTTCAGAGATATCTTAATGTGGAAAAAAATGCATCATAGAATTTTTAGAATATCACGATCATTGCTGCCTCTGGGGATTTATTCAAGGATGAAATAAACCTATGACGGTCCTTCACCACAGGCCCCAAAGTGCCTGACTCAGCAGTGGCGGCCCCTTGGTGTTGCTCAACTGTGCCATGATTCTCGTGGCCCAGGGTATCACCCTCGCAGGGCCCACTCAGGTTTATGGCGACAATCACTGCCCCTGCCAGACATGATCTCAAAGCCATAAAGACTTTTACAGTTCCACTCTCCCCTGAGATAAGCCTGGGGAGCCCTTCCCAAGGCTGGGGAGCAATTTCAGAACCACAGGGGGAGGGGCTGAGTGTTGCACAAGGAGGGGAACGGAACAAGTTTTATGGCCTGCCTTCTCTAAAAATACCACGTTCTCATATCCTCAGCTTGAACCTGCTGGTGAAACCTCAGTACCTGGAGCACAGTGATATTTATTAGATTTTTAGTTCATTCATTCATTCATTCATTCATTCATTCATTCGTTCATTCGTTCATTCGTTCATTCGTTCATTCGTTCATTCGTTCATTCGTTTGTTTGTTTACTCATTTCACAGACAGGTAATAGAGTGTAGGGCACGCCGGTATGGATCCCCTCACTTTGCCACCTTTATGGTCTGTGTGGACCCAGGGCAACTCACTTTCTCTCATCTGGAAAACAAGGACAATTCATTTAACCCCCCTCACAGTCTCACTGAGGTGGCCACGCACGATGAGTGTGCCGACACACTTAGCACGTAGTAGGACTGCAACCAACACTGCTCAAATCCCTTTCCTCCCCATCAACTCACCTTACTTGTGTTTGCTCCTTTCTCTGTCTACCTGAATGGTGGAGTGGCCCAGAGTGAAGTCCTCACCTACATCTCTCTGCAGGTTACACTCCCTCTTTAAATAAGCTCACTCAACTATTTGGCTTTTTTTCTTTCATGTTTTTTATTAAGGTATAATTTTCATACACTAAAGCTCACCTTTTATATTGTATGGTTCTCCAAGTTTTGGCAAATGTATCTGGTCAGGTAACCACCGCTGCAGCCAAGATACAGAGTATTACTCACCCCCCCAAGCCCCATCCCTGTCCCCCACAACCACAGTATCTGTCTCTAGAGTTGTACTTTTCTAGAATATCGTAATAGATGGAATTATATCATAGGTAGCCTTTGGCGTCTGGTTTCTTGCCCTCAGCCACCGTATCGTGCATCGAGGTGTGGGATGACGACTTTCGTGGCATGCTGAGTGATTTTCGGGATACACAGGGATGGTATTAAATGACATTATCCCCAAAGCCTGTCTCTTTATAGGTCTCACTTCCTTCTGGAAACTTTAAGGAGAAAGTCCCCATTGGATAGCATGGGCTTTAACATCCCTCGAAACACCTGTCAATTTCCCGTTTGAGGAAGAAACAGCAGAGCTTTCCCAGGCGATCCCATCTGGCTGCCCTTTAAGAATATTGTTTTCATTTCAGTTTTTCATCACCTCCTGTTTATAGCGAGTGATCCTGGTTTTCCATCTATGTCAGTGATCAGTGGAAAGGCAAGAAGTGTGAATTGATTTAAAGGTAAATATTAAGTATCGGAAGGCACAGTGGCCCTCGGGTACGGAGAGGGCCGAGTGGTGTGTGCGGTGGCTGAAGGTGGGCGCGCGCTGGCCTCTGCCCTCCCTGCCGCCCCCAGGCTGTGCTCCCTGCTCCCTGCCCAGCTTACTGCCCGTTCTCTCTCCTCAGCCCCCCATTCTGTCTTTTCGCTACCTTGCTGGCGCCTCCGAATCCTCCTGTACTTGCACACCGCTCTCAGGCGCAGTATCGCTCCCTTCCTCAATCCACCACCATCTTCACAGCTGTCACCCTCGCCCCCTTGGCTCTTAATATTCAGCTGCTAGTTATTTTCTTCTACAAGTGAAAATTCTAAGGGGGAGGCACCTGGTGGTACTGGTTCTTCATAATCCCCGGGACGCTTTGCCCATCACCATTTGCCAAATGACGAACTTCCCACAGCTCACACTACTTCTGTGCCCACCACGCAGTGACTGACTCATCAGTGCCCCCCCCCCCAGCTCCATCGTGGTGGCCCCTGGAGCCAGACAACGGGCCTTTGAAGTTCAGCTGTTGCACCGGCTATGGACCTTGGTCAAGTTCCTTCCTTCTTCCGAGCCTTGGGGTTCTCATTCATAAAACAGAACAAGAATAGCTGACTAGGGGGTTGTTGTGGGGATTAAAGTATGTCCAATAAAGCTTGACAAAGAGAAAGAGGTCAATAAATGTTGCCCTGGGCATTGGGATTTGGGTTTCGCTCCACCATCATCAGATAGCTGCACAGGATCCTGTGATTCAGCTCTCTTAGGTCACCTCTTAGAATTTACATATGACACACTGATTCTAGAAAGTAGATCAAAGGTGACCTGGGTTCCACAAAAGGAGGAGGACAGCAATGCCACCGATTTGGGACAACAGGTCATTCACACTGCGTGGAACTTCCTTTGGTTCCTCACGCCGCCTATCTATCACCCAGAGTTCCTTTCATTTCTCATCCCTGCTCTTTGAGTAACGGGGTTCCATTTGGGATAATGGGGTGAAAAGCTTCTAGTACCACGGCTGGAGGAGCAACATTTGTGGGGGGTCAAATCCCGCGCTCTCAGTGAGGCCATATGGGTTGGTTGGGAGAAGCATGGGTTCAAATCCTGGCTCAACTGCTCTCTAGCTATGTGCCTTGGACAAGTGCCTTCACCTCTCCAATCCTTGGTTTCATCACCTCTAAAATGGGAATAATAGGATTTGCTGCTTGTCTCCCAAGCTGATGTTTTGCAACTGAAATGGAAACCAGGCTCTGGCAGCCCAGGCTGAGATTTGAGATTAACTGGGGCAAAGGGTTGATGAGGTGGAGGAACCAAGGCCGGAGGAATTTATGGCAGCCCAGGGTTTATGGCTTTGATATGGACTTATAAAGCACGCTCTAGGACCGCAATCGTCTCCTCTGGCCCCCGCCCCCATGTCCATGTTGGCAGCAGCGCGGATGAGGTTTCTATTGCAACATTATGGAAAACATTTCCTGGTACTCATGAGTGGAGGGAATGGACAGGAAGGCGGGAGCGGCCCCAGGATAAGGCAGGCAGCTAATGGGTGCTCTTGAGGCTGGAGAACTTAATGGTTAGCCTCTTACTAGAAAGGGACTGGCTGAAAAGTTCACACTCACTAAGTACCTGATGGTGGCCACTTTGGGCACCTCATAAACACAGTAGCTCTTACAGTTAGTAAGATCTCATTCCATTTAATCCTGACAACACACCTGCAAGGAGGGATCATTCCCATTTTACAGATGCAGCTCAGAGGAGTGACCAGACCAAGGTTACACTAATCACCAAGATGTGTGATTCCAGGGTGGGAACTGTTGTCCCCTACATTGGGAAAGAACTAAAAGGGTCACTATGCTCTGCCCTCATCCTTGAATGACACCACACCTAGGCACCCCACAGTCCAGCCATCAGCAATCTCCCATTCAACCATCATTGAATGCCACAGTGTGCTGGTGAAAGTCTAACAACCGGCTCTACAGGGCAAAGCCTCAATCCACCACCATCATAACAACTGTCACCCTCACCCCTTTGCTCTGAATATTAAGAGCCAGTATTAAGAGCCAAATAGTGTTTGCCAGTTCCTGTGGTGTAAATGCTCCCACCACTGCTATCAATGTGACATTGCCCAACAGAGAGTTGGGAAAGTAGTTAACAATCAGCTCTCACAAGCCAGCTCCGGCACACCTCTGAGGGAATGTGAGGCTGTGGTCTTTGGTGGCTAGTTTACCAGCAGACAAGACCAAGGTGGCTATGAACCTGGCTGGAAATACTCTCACGTGCATCCCTTGCTATTATTCTTTTTCAAAACAACACTCGCTTTGATGAAATTTCCCCATGCCTACTTGTCCCTTATTGCTAGCAGGTTGACCCGGGACCCAGAACAGGGCTCCATCTTGGACTCTGATGGTAGATAACAAACCCTTGGACCCTCTTGCCATTCTTCCAGATCTTTCCATCATCCCCTCCCTTATCAACTTTCACTCTCTCCACATACTGAGTACTCAAAATCAAGGGAACAGAGTTAGATTCCCAACTTTCAAGGAAAATCACTTCCCCTGAGCCTCAGTTTCTCCATCTATAAAATGGGGGGTGGTAACGATAATGTTTAACCTGCTTACCTCTCGATGTGAAGATTAAACAACAATCATGGCTTTGAGAGCACTTTGCACACTGTAGGAGGCTATCTGACTATTTTCATTCTTATTTCTAACACCTGAAAGGAAGAAAAAACACCCATCCAAGGACTTAGAAAACATATGCGCCATTTATTTAGCTTTATAAACTCTCGTTAAAACACACAAGAAATGTTTTTTTGTTTGTTTGTTTCTTTGCCCCATTGGGTGGCAGTGACGGGGCTCAGGTGTCAGCACAGGACCTAATGACATTCACACCACCCGGAAGATGCTGATGGATCTGCCAGACCCAGCCCACTTCCAGAACTGCTTGATGTGAATTTCACACTTCATCCCAATCAGGGTAAATCACTGAGCAATCTGGCAAAAGTAATTGGCTTGGTCATCACAAGAAATCTAGGAGCATTCATTTCCAGCCCTTCCCCTCCTCCATCCCCTCTCTGGAGAGCCATGGGGACTCCAGAAGCTTCTGAGAGCCGCCTAGAAGGGGTTGTCTCAGTGGAGGGATTATAGGGCGCATGCTTGCCCTCCCAACCATTTTTTAGTCCATCAGATTTTGTTTTAGGACCATGACTCAGGTAGACAAAAATTCCAATGTGGTGTCCTTCAGTTTAGAATCAGAAGGGTAAACTTGTCTTTATTTTGTTTCCTGCATTGCAATAAAATTATTAAAGTGGGATGGATTTCTCCTCCAGGAAGGGTATGGACAGTATTATTGACCCCTGCCCCAGAAAATTGCTACCGTTAAAAGCCACTGTTGCCCCACTCCACCCCATGGGAGATTCTTATCTCAACCTTGCTCCCATGACATTGGGGGTGGAAGAGCAAACAGCAGCAATGACCATGGTGAGCAGAATGGCTCCAGCTTCCCTACCTTGCCCCGCACCGCACCGATCTGAGCCCCTGGCTGGGATTTCTGGGGAACTGAAGGGAGATGTGGCTAAGGAAGGCCGGAGAGCGCTGAGCAGGGAACACTCTCTCTTGGGATTGAGGACTTGGCTTGCTGGCGTGGGGAAGGCTGATTCTGATGGCACTGGAGATGCAGAGATTTCTCTTGGACACACTGTCCCCATATCCTTCATGCCTCTTTTGCTAAAAGGAACAATCAGTAATGATGAAATTTGGGGGCACTGGGGTACTGCCCTCATCTACTCAGAAGGGTCAGCCCTGGATGGGGGTAGGTCACCGGTCTAACTGTTCATTCTCCTACAAAAGCACAGCTCTGGCCCCAGGTCTTGTCCCAGCTTTAATCGCCATGGGCAAGTGGCATTTTTCAGAATTCCCAAAAGCCACCAAGAATCTGGATGGACTAGACATTGGCTGTTCCATCCTGGGGCTTAATGGCTCCAGAATGTACCCTAACTCTCAAACCCAGACCTATCCCCTGCCCCCCCACCCAAACCTGCCCACTCCTGGAATGGCAGACCTCAGACGCTTATCCCTCAGAGTTGGGGAACAAAGAGAGAAAAGGGGGTCCAAGAGTTATGAATTCCCCTTGTTTATCAGTAAACAGGATTCTGGACCCTAACTGCACCTCATCCCAATCTTAGTTCTGGGCATAGGCAGGGCTCCTGCAAAGAATGAAATTTTGGCTTCTAAGGCTGGTGAAGGGGGCACGAAGTCCCTCAACTGGAGCTTCTGTTCTGATCGAGGCAGGCCTGGGATCAAGTCCTGACTTGGTCACTTACTAGCTCTGTGAGTTCCAGAGAAATCACTTAACTTCTTAGATCTCAATATCTCTTGTACGGATCTCTGGGTAGTAGGGAGGGTGAAAGGAGGTGATGCATATCAAGTGCCTTAAGATAGTTCCCAGAATAAAAAAGAGCTCGAGACAGGCTCTGGCAGATAATTCCTCTGATATCACTGACCTGAGGATTCACCCACCCTTCTCCATCCCCCGGCCTCATCTCTCCCACCTGGATTACATCATCAGCCCCTTCTGATCTCCTTGCTCCTTCCCAAACTTCCAACCTCTGAAGGACTGCTGTCTTCAGGTTCTAAAAGCTCAGCTGACTACATTCCCTTCCCAGCTACTCACGGCCTAAGAACCCAAGTGTCAATGCCTCAGTCTGGCATTCAAGGCCCCCATGCTGCCCAGCATGCCCACTCTGCTTCAGGCAGCCGTCTTTTCATCGCCCCCCTCCCACGCCCTTCTTCTGACGTCCAGACCTTCCCCGGGCTGTTTGCCTTCCCTTGGAATGTCCTGTCTCACCTGCCCCACCAGCCGGAATCCAACCCTGCCTTAAGGGCTTAGTACACAGCCTGCCCTTCCTGGATGCTTTCTCTGACCCTCCAGCCTTCCCTCCAAGTTCCTGTTGCAGTTGTCCACCACTGTTGAGAGCCTGTAGAGATCATCACACCGAACCAAGGGATCCACCCAAGTTCCTGAAGAAGGGGAGAGCTGTGGGTCAGAGGCAGAAAGTGTCTTCCTTCTCATCAGCCTCCTACATGTGCCTAGCCCCAGTCAGTGCTTTAAAAATGTTCCCAGGATGACTGGGAGAATAGTTTCCAAGTCTTCCTCAGCCTCTGCAGAGGTGGCTTTGAAGAAACGAAAATGGCTGAGGAAGGTGACAGTGGCAGATGGAGAGGACCCCTGGAGGCTGGGGCACAGAGCGGGGAGGAGTAAGGGACCGCGATCCAGGCCCTGAAAGGGCTCTCTGTGTCCGGACACTATGACAGCACTAGGGGAGAAGTACCAGCCCGAGGGGGAAGGGAGCTGTGTTTGAGCAAGGTCCCATGTCGTCTCCAGGCAGCGGTCCTTTGTGGGTGAAGCAGTTGGGGGTAGATATGAATGAAGGGGAAGGCAGTGGCTTTGGCCAGAGAAACGTTGTCCAAGGCAGCAGAGGATTTTCCAGCTGGGTCTCCCCAAGTCAAAGCCCCATCATCCAGAGCAGGGGTGGAGAGTGGCAATGTGACATGGCCCACAGCCCAAGTTCTTGGGCCCTTTG
Source organism: Miniopterus natalensis (assembly GCF_054644295.1). Lineage (NCBI taxonomy): Eukaryota > Metazoa > Chordata > Mammalia > Chiroptera > Miniopteridae > Miniopterus > Miniopterus natalensis. Next base: position 5,906,381 of record NC_142087.1, read on the forward strand.
CCCTTTTCATTACTGCTCTGGGACTGGCCCTGTCATCACAGCTTCCTTCACTGTGACCAAGTGACCACCAGGGGCTCTCTGAGGGGGCTGGAGGGCCAGCAGAGCCCCCGACCCCCGGCGGCTTGCTAGATAACTTCTTGCTTGGTGATAGTCAGCTGGGGGATGGCGGAGGGGGGCTTGACAATTGTGGCGATGGCTCCTGGCAGGAGCTTGTAGGGTTCAGATCCAGAGCCACCTGGCGGTGAGGGCTGTGGAGTCTCAGGGGTCGCTGGAGGGACAGAGAGACAGACAGGCTGCTCAGAATTCCAGCCCTTTGGGGAGTAAAGGAACAACCCTGGGAAAGTTCTTTCTCCCTTTCTGGGGCTTAGTTTCCTTTTGTATAAGATGAAAGAATGAAACTCGATCATCTCTAAGGTCTCTTCTGGCTCATACCTTCTGAGTCCCAGATCATAGTCTTAAGCTCCATGAGGTCTGGAAGGCTGTGGCTGGGCCAGGTCACAAAGTCAGAGCCTTTCCCCAGGTCCTGCAAACCTCTATCTCCTCCACCATTCGATATGGAGATGTGAGCTGCTTTTCCCAAACCAGGGCCTAAGTCTGACTCTCCCCAAGGACAGTGGGACATGTGACAGGAGTACCCATTCTTGGAGGGAAGGAACAACAGTTGATGAAACCCAAGGTTCTAGATAACTGGCTTAAAATACCATTTCCCTGATATTTAGGTAGATGAGTAACAGAAACTAATTGGCCTCATCCCCATAACAGGTTCAAAAAGTAAGTTTGACCATGACCCACTTGGCTAATTCTATCCAATGGACAACTTCCCCAAAGAACAATCTCAGTGCAATGAAATCTCATTTCATGGGCTGCCTGGTCCCAGTGAGGACACCCTCACCCAAGGGCAACCTCATCTGGTGGGTTTCCCTCACCTCAAGGACAGCTTCATTCAGCAGAGGCTGTCAGCCACCTCACCGAATAACAGCCTTACCCAGTGGACAACCTCAGCCCTCATCCCTCCCCTGGAGTACAGACAGCTATTGCATTCCGGCTTTCATCTCCTGGACTCAACCTTCTCCTGGCTCCCCTCTTAGCCCCCAAGTCACCCCTTCCTGAGTAGAGCCCAAGATGCCCACCTGCCTGCCCCCTGGGTCGGGGCCACTCACACATCTGTCCGTTGCTGAGATGAGCAGGCATCGTGTTGGCAACAATGACGTTGGTGCCCATGTGCTCCTGCATCAGGTGAGGGTGCAGGGGGTGGTGGGCATGAGTTGCATCACTGGAGGATCCTGCAGGTAGAGGGGAGACTCAGTGAAGGTGAAGAGTTTGGGGCAAGGCCCACGGGCCTTGAGACGCCGTCTTCCTCAGGTGCGCCAGCCAGCCTGCTCATGGGCTTACCATTCCCATCCACGGGCTTTATGAGGGCATTAAGAGGACCCAACAAATCAAGAGAACAAAAGTAATTTAAAAGAAACAAGGAGCATGTAACGAGGCATCGAGATAATTTAAATATTATAATGAGTACTGATTGCATGTTAACATAATGAATTTAATCAGTGGCTCCCGAAATTCCTTGGCATGGAAGTCCTTCAACAATTTGCTCCCAACTCACCTTTCAGTCTCACCCCCACACCTTCATTTCAGCCAAGCTGACCTACTTACAGCACCTATGTGTTTCTAAGTACTTTCCTATAATTTCCAATCTCTGTGCTTCTGCTCACATGTTGGCTCCACTCTTCTTATAATAGTTGCATGAGAATAAAATCCAAATTTCTGACCGTGGCCTATCTAACCATATGCTTATCACTTGGTTTCTGCTGGACCTCCATCTTCACCTCATACGACTCCCCCGTCTCACCACCTTACCCTCCTTTCTCGAGCACACTACCCTCTGCTGCGCCAGGACTTCTGGATCAGTTACTTCTGCCTAGAATGTTTTTCTCTTGGCTTTTAAATGTTCTATTTCCTTTCATCCATCAGGCCTAATCACAAAAGTCACCACTTCAGAGAAGTCTCCCTTGGCCAGCCTATCAAAAGAGGCCCCTTTTCAGTCACCCTCTGTTGTTTAGTCAGGTTATTTAAACATCTGTAGTTACCCTCCTTATTATATACATGATTGTTACCTGTTCCCATAGGCCCTTACACACACACACACACACACACACACACACACACACACACACACCCCAGCAGGGCAGAGATCTTGTTCTCGGCTGAATCTCCAGCCCTTAGAACAGTCACCAGCACACGCTAGGCTATCAGTTCCTGAATAAATGAACCATTGTCTCCATTTTCCTGATGAAGAAACTGAGGCTCAGGTAGCTTAAGGGACTTGCTCAAAGCCACAGAGTGAGGAAGCGATGGAGCTCAGAGGTGAGCCCAGGTCTGCGTGAGGCTCATCTCTTGGAGAGGCCTCCTGCCTCCGCCCACCTCTCAGCCCCTCCTGGGCCCGGCACGGACCTCCCAGCAGCATCTCCTGCAGCAGGTTGTCGATCTTGGCCATGCCGAAGAGCTTGATGAACTGGATCTGCTCGATCATCTGCCAGGTGATGCTCTGCAGCGTGGGCAGCAGCAGCAGCAGCTCGCCGAAGCGGCCGCGCGAGTCGTACTGGCGGTCGTTGATGTAGTCCTCCAGGCTCACCTGCACCTGGGACCGCAGCCGCTTGATCTTACCCGGGTCACTCAACCCCTTGGCATCTGCAACGGGAGGGGTGGGCAAGGGAGGGCAGTGGGGCCCAGCTGGAGCATCTGGGGAGTCAAGACCCAGGCCTCCCAGACTCATGGAGCCCTGATAGGGGGCCTAGTGGCCCAAGGTCACCTAGGGAGTCCTCAGCAGTGCTGGGGTGAGGATTCAGGGTCCTCAAGAAGCAGGGTGCACTAACGCAAATGGCAGCTTCCTGGACTCGGCCAGAAAAGTGTTTGTCACATTTCCTAAGACGCAGAACTGGAAGAGGGGAGTGGGGGATGGAGGAAGGGACTTCAGGAACATACCCAAAAGGGCACTTAGCAACTCCCTCATTACACATGGGGAAACTGAGGCACAAGGCAGAGAAAGGACTTGGCCCAGGTCATACATCTGGTTGTTGGCAGATCCATGATGTGGACGTGGGGCTCCTGACTCCCAGTTCAGTTCCCACCATCCAGATCTCAGCACACGCTGCTTCTGCCGCCTTCGAGTAGTATCCCTCTTCTCTGCTCCCTTGCTTGTGTCATCTTAGGGTCTCAGCTTGGGTTTCACCTCCACCTTCCATTCCACCTTCTCCATTCCACCCTCCCTGAGTCTGCATTATGAATGCCCATCATGTTCCCAAAATCCTCTGGCTCTTCTGTTACTACTGACTGCACAGGAGGCAACTGTCTCCTCCACTAGACTGTGAGCATATGCCTCATTTGTCATTTTAAACCCACCACCTAGCACCATGCATAGTCAATACTTGTTCAAGAGATAACTAGATGAAAGACTAGGTAGATCAGATAAATGAGTGGGGGGAAAATCAATGGGTAAATTCTAGACCCTCAATCTCAAGAAGGAGACTCAAGTAATCCTCCAATAGATAATCTTAAACTTCATGGAGGCAATGCATTTATTTCCTAGAGTAAGTAGCAAGAAGAGAATTTCACCCATGCTTCTGGTCCGAGGCTCTTTCCACTAAACCATGTTTGTGCATTGAACACCACCTACATGCCAGGCCCTATTCTAGGTCACCTGCCAGTCCAAGCCAGGTTGCTGACCCTGACTCAGCATCAGGAATCCTGAACATTTTCCTGAGCAATTACTCTGTCTAACCCTGTGCTGAGCGCTGCAGGGGATACAGCCTGGGCCAGGCTCTCAAGGAAACTGGAACAAGCACTCTTTCTGTTTAAGAAGTGCAGGATAGCATGTAGTAGGTAAGAACATGGACTTGAGATCTGGATAGTCTGAACTTCAAATCTGAGCTCTGCCATTTCCTGGTTGTGTGACCTTGGACAAATTAATCAATTTCCCAGTGCCTCAGTTTCTAATCTGCAAAATGGGGATAATAATTCCTATCTCGCAGGTACCATGTTGCAAATAATAAGTAACATTAAGTAAGATGATGCACACAGAGTGTTTAGAACGGTGTTGTAAAGAGCATTCCATAAATGGTGGTCATCTTCCTCATTACTATTATTATTAGAGGTGACCTCATGCAGGTGGGGCCTAGCTCTAAGACAGTGCCTGGCACACAGTAGGTCTTTTCTAACATGTAAGGAGGAAAGGGAGCAAGTAAGCCTTTGGGGGCCCAGGAATCTTGACAGTGTGAAATAAAATCAGGCTTTGCAGAAAGGCATAACTACAAATGCAGGTGGAAAGTCAGCAGATGGAATGGAGAGAGGAGAGTCAAGAGCTGAAGGAAGGGGTGAGGGTGTAATACAGTAGTCCCCGCTTACCTGCAGGAGATACACTTCGAGAGCCCCAGGCGATGCCTGAGACCACAAACAGAACTGAACTCTTAACATACCATGTTAGAGGCTATACGCAAGGCCAGAAGAAACAGTTAAAAGAATAGGAAACTGGGAGTAGGCTTTAGCAGGAAAAGTGGGGACGGAGGAATATTTGCATTGTAAGTATGTGCAGATATTATTTTGATAAAAAATTTTGAGGGAAAGAAGAAAATATAAAAGGAAAGAAAAGAAGGAAGGAGAGAGAAGAAAGGAGGGAGGAAGGGGAAGGAAAGAGAAAACCCAAGGCTCTGGAGCCAGTGTGCCCTGTCAAGTCATAAAGTCATATCCTCCCTCTGAACCTTGATTTTCCTCATCTGTGAAATGGAGCTAAGAAAAACGCCCTCTCCGGGTTGCTGTACTAAGGAGATGAGGTTGTGAACTTGGGGCATGTCACCCAGTAGGAGAAGTCTGACAGAGGGTCTGGAGCACAGGGGGTGGGTGCGAGGTGTGGACTGTACCTGGGTCAAAGAAGATGATGGCTTTGAGGCAGGCATACTCATTGTCATCGATCTGCAGCTCCTGGAATGGCAGCACCAGCTCGTCGAGGATGCGCATGGACACCCGGCTCATTTCTGCCAGCTCCGGGCAGTGCCGGGGGATGATGTAGTCATTACCTGGATGAATTGGGAAGGAGAGGGGATGGGGAAGCCACTTTGGGTGTACCCCTTCTCCCTAGCTTTGAACAGGCCCTGTCTTTTGCAGTTGCAATGCAGGTGGTGCCCATGGGAGGAGAGCCCCCTGGGGACTCTCATGACCATTTTACAGATGAGAAAGTTAAGGCCCAGATTAAAGGAATGAATAGCTTGAAGTCATTGGGCTGGCCCTGGAGCCTGGCTCTCTAGGACCCTTTCACATCACCCAAGTTCCATTCTCCAACAAGACCCACAAGACTGATGACATTTCAGGGTCACTTGGGAGGCACCAAAGCATCAAGGTTAAGGGCCCAGATTCTGGAACCAGACTGCTTGGGTTGAATCCCAGTTCTACCACTAACTAGCCAGGCATATTTAGATAAATTACTTTCTGTGCCTCGGTTTTTTCCATCTGTAAAATGGGGACAAATAATAGAACTTACCTCAGAGAGTTATTGTATTAAAGAAGTTGATATTTGTAAAGTATTCAGACTAGGATCTGGCCCATAGTGTGATCTATATAAACATTAAAATAATAAACAGACATGCCGTGAAGGCATAGGTGACCTAGGCTGGCGTTTGTGCCATCTCTGGCCGTCTCTTGCTCCTACTCCAGGAAGCACCTCAGAACACATGAGTTATTCCAGGGTCAACCCTGAGTGTGCTTGAACTTTAATGCTGGGGAACTTTAATTCCTTGAGTCCATGTTTCCTTGCAGCTGAGGGGACAGGGCTGTTTCTGATCTGTCTCCCTCGCCCCAGCACGCCACCAGGGACATCTCCTGTGCCAAGGTGGGTTCCACACTGGATATGCCCTCCACAGAGTTCAGGCCGAGCAGGCCGCCTCCTCACCTAGTAATAGTACGTCCTTGAACACCATAGATCGCTTGGTGGCTCCGAGCAGCAGGTGCTCGCCGGCGTGGGCTCTGAGCAGGGCCACCTGGAAGAGAGAAGGGACGGCATCTGGTGTCTGCATCCCTGTGAAGGCTGCTCCTAGACAACTCACTGGCCCTGGGCAAGGCAGCTTCATGCTCCTCTTGCCCTCACTTGCCTGAACTATAAAATGGGCATCAGAAAACTGCTGCCTTCTTCCCATAACTGATCAAACCAGGGACCTGGAAAAGATTCAGCAGGAACCAGGAGGGGAAAGAATATGTGCTCAGAGTAGGAGACCAAATGTTGACTCTGACCTTGAACGTTGGTGTTCTTGGGCAAGTTGCTGCTTCCCCATGGTCCTGGCTTATGTGCCTGGTGAAGCTGTGACAACATTCTGGGTGTATACATTTCTCATTAGAGGCTCAAAAGCTTTCATCAGGCTCTAAATAGGGTCTACTGGCCCAAAAGTTCTAAAACTGTGGGTCCCAAACTGCTACTCATGGACCAGCTATGAAAGATTTTGAAGAGCATCTTTATAAAATGCAGATTCTTGGGCCCTACTACCAGAGATTGTGATTCTGTATGTATGGCATTGGGCCCAAGGGTCTGTGTTAAATAAGCTCCCCAGTTGATTCTGATGTGCAGCTGTGTTTGGAAATCACTGCTCCAGGTCTCCAGGGCATCTGCCCACTTGACATTGTAGGATTCCAGGATTCTGAGAGTGAGCTACAAGACTTTGGACGTGGATGTTGGTTCCCACTTAAGGCAAAGGCATGAGCGCTGGTCCTTGGAAGGGGATGAGCTTGACAGACACCTTTCCTGCAGAGAGGACAAGGCTGCCTTGGAGGCCTAAAGTGAGAGTAGAAGCCCAGCCAATTCACAGGAGGACATCGCCTGCCCTTTCAGAACCATCTGCTTTAGTGCTCGCATGAGAACTAAAGGTGGGCTGGGAAAATAGTAGCAGGCTGGTAGCCTCAAGGGTCTTATCTGCAACGCTGGGTTAGGGCGTTGGGAGGGGTTGTAGCAGGCTAAATTATGAAGTAAAAATGCTTTTGTTTATTAACTCATTTCATTGTTCATTCTTTCAGTCATCAAATGTTAAATGCCTACTAAGTGATGAACGCTTTTTAGGCAATGGGGACACAATGGTGAAAGGAAAGGAAGGGAAGGGAAGGGGAGGGGAGGGGAGGGGAGGGGAGGGGAGGGGAGGGGAGGGGAGGGGAGGGGAGGGAAGGGAAGGGAAGGGAAGGGAAGGGAAGGGAAGGGAAGGGAAGGGAAGGGAAGGGAAGGGAAGGGAAGGGAAGGGAAGGGAAGGGAAGGGAAGGGAAGGGAAGGGAAGGGAAGGGAAGGGAAGGGAAGGGAAGGGAAGGGAAGGGAAGGAGGGTGAGAGGAAGGGAAAGAAAGAGAAAGTGAGGACAGAAAGAAAAGAAGAGGGGAGGGAGGGAGGGAGGGAGGGAGATTGGGGTTATGAGATAAGAGCATAGGGCAAGAGTAGCTACATAAATGGGAGGTCAGAAAAGGCCTGTCTAAGGAGGTGAAATTGTTCTAAGGCACATAGTAAACATTCAATAAATAAATATTTGTTTGAATGAGGGGAGGAAGACATGGGTGAATGAAGGAACGAGCAAACTTGTTAACTTCTACTCCAGGTCTAGCCTCCTGGGCAGCCACCTGTCCTCACGTAGCCTGTCCCCCTGTCCCCCCTGTGTTAAGCCTTGTGGGGATGACAGGGAAAGAGGAGAAATGACAAACGGGGGAGAGTGCGTGCCCCATGACCAGGACAGGGATGCTTACTACTCAGCACTTCCCACGCTGTGCACTGGGCCCTGTGCAGGGCCTGTCCCTTACCCGGTGGCTCTCAGATCGAGAGGGAGAGAAGACCTGGCATCAAATCCCGGCTCTGCGGCTGCCTTGCTCTGTGCCCTGGGGCAAATCACTTTCGCTCTCTAGGCCTCAGTCCCCTCATCCAGCACTACTCAAGCCTTCCAGGTTGCAATGGATTCATATTCCAAACGAAACAAGAAGCAAACAGACTTGGAAAGTGGCTCCTGGGGCAATGGCTATAGATTTGAAGTGTCCTTTGGAAGACAATGATCCCCAGTTCTCCCAGGTGTGCCTCCCCCCACCCCCACACTGAGGAAGATGGGCTCCTTGTACTGCGCGAATGGGGAGCTGGAACCCTCATGGTCCGGGTCCAGCCCCCTGACATAGCGGCTGTTCTGGGGGTGAGCAGGCAGGGGGTGTTAATGATTGTCCTATGTTATTGGCTACCCATCACTGCTCTCTGAGAATGCTCTGAGCCCCGGCCAGGGAGGTTTGGGTGGGAAATCGAGGTTAACAATTGTTCAGCTTGGGGGTATCTCGTTGCCCTGCTCCCCTGGGAAGGAACAGGAGGGATTAAACATTAATGTAGACTCTCCAGCAGAGGGGACCAGGGCCAGAACACGAGGGGCAGGGGAGAAGACAGGGGCAGCCCTGCCAAGATCCCTGCCCTGCCATCCTTCCCAAAGCGGGAGGAATCTGTGTGAGAGGGCATCTGACCCAGCCCCTGGTGCGAGGCCAAGGACCAGCCAAACTAGTGTTTGCACAGCGTCTCCCACCATGGGACACTAATAGGTGTTCCAGGGGAGCCTGGGTGTTAAAGGACCCTGGACAGGCCCAGGGTCTATCCACAAAGTTCAACAGGTGCCTTGCCTGGGGGACTTCTCAGAAACTTGAATAGACTGACATGCATTGCCAGTTTTCATGCAAATGTGTGAAACAGAGAAGCAAATGACATCTAGGCCCTGTCCATTGGTGACCCTGAGCTTCCCTCAGAGCTGAGAAGGTGACCCAGCCCAACTCTCCTTTCCCAGATAAGGAAAATGTGTGCAGAGGCCTAAGGGGTGCCCTAAGCAGGAACTGTCATTTGCCGTATCTCAGAAACTTATTTATCCTCAGACCACCCCCCCCCCACAGTCCCCTTGTTCCCCCCCAGGACATTTATGGTATGCCAAAGAATGTACTTTGGGAAAGAAAATGCTGAGCTATGCCATCTTGGTGGGACACAAGGAAGAAACTGACATTTAGGAGGCGAGCTGTGGCCCGGGCACTGTGTAGGTGCTCATTGCATGATTTACACTTCTCAAACGGTAATGTCCTCAATCCTCCCAACAACTTTCTGAAGCGGGTATTATAATTTCTATAATCTATAATTATAGATAAGAAAATTGAGACTCAGAGACAGGAAGATCACACAGAGAACTAGTCTTAAAACCAGGCCTCAAGCCCAAATCTCCTGATCTCTTGCCTTGGGCCTCTGTCAATATCCCCTCAGGAGAGGGGTGCATGGTGCAGTGGGACAGTGGATAGAAGCCTGGACTTTGGAGCTTGCCTGCCTAGTTTTAATCCTAGCTTTGCTATATACTAGCTGTGTGACCTTGAGCAAGTTACTCAACCTCTCTGTGGCCCAGTTTCCTCACTTATAAGATGGAACTAATAATAACACTACTTCATAGGGTTGTTGGAGGGATTAAATGAGTTAATGTTTGCAAAGTGATTTAAATAACTCCAGGACACATGAGCACTCTGTGTGTTTTGTTAAAATAAAATCAAACCAGTCTAAGGCTATATCCCAGGTGGGCCTGCAGGACCCTCCTGCCCAGTGCCCCCACTGCCTGCAGTCCATGTCTGCCCGCACCTGGTCATCCAGGGGGAGTTCGCAGAAAGCTGGGATGTACTTGGCCCACTCAACGAGCACCAGCAGCTGCTCCTTCATGGACTCGCACACGTCTGCAATGCTGGCAATCTTCTTTGCCCGAATGTCTCCATTGATCCCGGAGACAGGGGAGGTGATCTGGGGGGAGATGAAAGAAAATGTTGGAGATGGCTGGGCCTGCCCCACACCCTCTGAACCTTGCACAGAGGCCCCTCCTCAGGTAGTTCCCATGTCTGGAAAAGGGGAGATGGACTGTGGGTGCCATCCTGGCTCTGGAGGAAGTCCAAGGGAAAATGGACAGAAGGAAGGATGCTGCTCAAGACAGCAGATATGAGGAAGGAGGGCTCCCTCTGGGCTTTCGCCTGCTGCCTGCCCCTGCCTCCTCTGCCACCAGCTCCTCAGAATGCCAAGGAACCCCTCAGCCCTAGGGGAGAAGCAGGACAAAAATCCTCCTCATCTGACAGATGAAGAAACCACAGCCCAGAGGGGTGCTGTGACTTTCCCAAGGTCAACAGCAAGAGGCTGGCTGAGTCCCAGTTTGCTACCCTGTCCACTTGTTCACTGCTCTGTCGTCTTGTGGCTAAGCTGATCTCAGGCCCTCAGTGAAACCAAAGACTCTGCTTGGCCTGCACAACATGGGCAGAGGGATGAACTAGAAAGTGCCCAGTGTGCCAGACCTGGGTTCCAGTTTTGTCTTTGCTACTAAACTGGCTGTGTGACCCTGGACTCAGCTTCCCTCTGTGATATCTGAGGGTCCTTTTAGATGCTGCTCCAGGGCTTGGCTGGGGAAGGCAGAGTGGGGGTGAGACTCGTCTTCAGTGAGGGGGGGTCCCCAGTGGGTGAAGCAATCACCACAGTACCTGCTGGGACAGGACCTCAGCCTGCAGGAGCGCATTGATGGAGGGCAGACTGCTATCCTCATAGCTTGACCGGCGAGTGCTGATCCGGTCCCGCTCATTTTGGACGGCTGTGAGGACAGCAGAGAGGGGTGAGGAGGGAGGGCAGGGATAGGGCAGAGTGGAGGGTTGTCACATGACTGATGAGGAGTGGGTGAGGTGCAAGGGGAGAGAGTTCAACCCAGACAGAGATTCTGCAGGGCTGTCCTGCAGCAAAGGAGACTCCCAGTTGGAAGTGGGAGTGGGAGGGGTGCTTCCAGGGGACAGAGCCCAGATCGGCTGGTGGAAAGGAGGGGAGATGGATTCTAGCCCAGCTTGTGGAAGAACTTTCCAAGTGCCAGGACTGCCCCCAACACAATGCGGTGACTGCAGGAGTGATCCATCCATCACTGGAGTTATGCAAGACAATGATGACTTGGCAGAGGGCTTTAGGTGGGTCTTGAGCATTGAAGAGCGGATCTGTCTAGATTACATTTTCAAGCTCTGTTTTGGAAAAGAACCCTTTCTTTCCAGATGAAAGTGTATAAAACAAGCCAAATGAATTCCTCTGGGTGGCATGAGATGGCCCAGGGATTCCTAAACCCTGAGGCAGAAGGCCTGGGCAAGGGGATCTGGAGGCCCCACCTGCCTTGGTGGTCTCATCCATCAGCAGGAGCTTCGTGGGCTCCTGACTACCCTCGGAGACAGCAAAGGAACACTGTCCTCCTCCTGCCCCACTGCTGGGCTCTCTCCCAGGAACTCAGAGATCTGGGGCCTCTGTCCACCAGGGCCCCACACCCCGCTGCATGTTCCCTTCCAGGCCACTCCTGGCCTGAGATGTAAGATGGACCTTTGGCTGCCGTGTCCCTGTCCCTTGGACTCTGAGAAGCCTCCTGTGCAATGAGGCTTGGCTGAAGCTGGGAGGAGAAAGGATGAGGTAGGAGGAGACCCAGTTCCTTTTTGGAATTGCCACTCATTCTCTGCGTGCCGGTAGGAATCACCTCCTCTCCCTGGGCCTCAGTTGCCCCATCTACCAGCTTCTGCCTCCTAAACCTGCTCCTCTGCTGTCTTTCCCATCTCGGGAACAGGGAGGGCTATTCTCCCGAGCCCGGCCTCGGAGTCTCTTTCTCTCACATTCCTCCTCTGCTCACGCCCCACATGCTGTCAGCAACCCCTACAGAACCGATCCTCGGCTCCCACTCTGGGCCCTGCCTTCTCTGCCCCAGAGTGGTCCAGGCCCCCCTCACTGGCCCCTTTGCTCTGGCCTTGCCCCTACAGCCCGCGCCCCTCTCAGTGAACTAAAAGTGAAACCCAGGTCATATCCCTCCACTGCTCAAAGCCAGTGCCTCCTCATCTCACTCGGCGTGAAGTCACAGCTCCTCCCTGTGGCCCTTTCTCTCGGACCCCCTTCCCTCACTCTGTCCCCAAACCTGCCCCCACTGCTCTTGGGACACACCCTGCCCCTCTCCGTCAGGGCCTTTGCTGCTGCTGTTCCCACAGCCTGGAGCCCTCTTCTCCCATGGCTTAGCTGCATCTCTGTGTCACTCCTGTCTCCATGCCAATGTCACCTTCTCAGAGGTACCCTCTCTGACCACCTGTCTGATGTGGCATTCCCTCCTCGCGCTCTGCCCTTCGTCCTGCTTTTGTCTTCTTGGCACTTATTGTAGAATTCTATGCCCATTTTTTTGCTCTGTCTCTCTCTGAGAAGGAAAGCTCCAGAAAGAACCTGCTTCTCCCTCTTCACTGCTGTGGCCCCAGGGACTAGAACAGAGCCTGGCACACAGTAGGTGCTCTCGATAAATATTTGTCGAGCGAATGATAGAAGGTGCTGGAGGGGACGAGCTCTGATTCTTGGGCATACCCTATACCCTTTTTCTCAGTGGAACATTGACGACCCACCTATTCAACTTTCTCTGGATTTCACACATTCTTGAAGTCAGAGAATGAAAGTCAGACAGTCTAAACGAAGCCAGGAGTCAGTGGGATAAAACAGAAGTCCTGAGATAAGAAATCTCTCCGAGACCCAGCTCCCAGAACCGCTCCCCAGCCCTAGTCCTGCCCCGCCCGCCCTGCCCGCACCCCTCCCACGGGGCTGCCCACACCCGCCAGGGCGCCGAGAGCAGGCTGAGCGAAAGGGCTGCCGTCAGCAGCTGCGGATTGGGCTCCTCAAGGTTAGGCCAGCCTTATCAGTGCCCGGCGCGAGCTCAGTCACGGAGTGATGTTTTCCAAATGTTTGCTCAGTATTAGCAGGGTCCGGGACCTAATGTAACTTCTATTGAATATTAACCAGCTTGGGCAGAGACGGAGAAGAAGATGAGCTTGTCTTCTCAGAGAACCCCTGCTTGGGGGCCTAGGGGGGGCTGGGCTGGGCTTCCAAGAAAGGGCCTACCTACCACCAACCCACACCTCCTGCATCCATGGCCCTGCTTCCTGGTCTGGGTTCTCGATGCCAGGAACCTGACATTTGTCCTCAGTTCACCAACTGAGGCCCAGGTAGGTGTCGGGTTATAGGAAAGAATTCTCGACTGCTACTGGGCCCACTGATGCCCAGGTTTCTCCCCAGAGTCTTTGGCACTTCAGGGAACCCACTTCTTGCCACCATGGAGTATCCTCTGGCCAAGACTCATGGGCCTATGAGGTTTGGAGCCCTTCCCTGGGGTCAAGAGGAAATTTCAGGAATCTGGACCCAAGATGATTCCCATGCTTGTCCTTCTCAGTTTTAATCTTGGGACCTTGGTGTCTGGGAGCCTGTGTTTTAGCCCTGACTCCACCCTTGAGCCAATCATATCACTTCTCTGGCCTCAATTTCCCCATTTGTAAAGTGGAGGTAGCGGGGAGTAGATTTGATGGCCTCATATACACCTGGCTCGTCTATAACTTTTGTTTGCAGCCTGTGCCTTTCTGTCCTCAGGGACTACATTTAAAAAATATATATGTCAGGTATACAACATTATAATTTGATGTCTATATACTCTGCAAAGTGATCATCCTTAAAAGTCTAGTGACTATCCTTCACCATACAATTCACCCCTCAGGGACTACTTTTGGGTTTAAATGGCCAAATCCTGCTAAGACTGTCAAGAAAAAAAAATGAAAATTTGTCCCAAATCTTCTGATCCCTGTGGCTTCCAAGAATCTCTCTTGGCTTCGGAAAGTTCTTACCAGGCTGAGGAGGGGTGTTGGGACTCTAAGACTTAGGCAGAACTAGTAATACCCTTACTTCCCAGCGCTTGACTGCGGTGGCAGCTGAACACTTTGCTACTCTGGCCTAGTCTCAAAGCAACCAAGCAACATGAACACATGTCACAATCTTAACCCAGGTGTGTAAATACGCACCAACATTTACTCGCCTACACTGACTTGTCATCAGCCAATCCTCCTGACATGATGCCACCTTCCCTGAGCCAAGAAGCAATGGATATTCAAGGCTAAGCTAAAGCAGAATGGCCTGGTTCTCTCCTCCCCTTCCAGGACCCGGGTTAAGCCTCCTTGGCAGCTTAGGGGGAAGATCAGGCAACAAACACATAGGTCCCAGTGTCTGTGGTGAGACTCACAAGGCTGGGAGGGATCACCACCAACTCCTTCATTTTACAGAGTCCAGATGGGACAGAAACTTCCCTGAAGTGACACATGTGAAAATGACTCTGGATGCTTAACAAGAGACACATACAAAGGCTGCTCACAGCTGGACCAGGCCACATACAGCCCAGGAAGGCTGCCAACTGTTCTCCAGCCTGCCTGCCACAAGGCATGAAATTTTAACACAAGAGATTCATTTCCTTGAACCTATTTTTTTTTTTTTTTAATATATATTTATTGATTTCAGAGAGAGGAAAGGAGAGGGAGAGAGAGACACTGAAACATCAATGATGAGAGTCATTGATCGGCTGCCTCCTGCACGCCTCCAACTGAGGATTGAGCCTGCAACCCGGGCATGCGCCCTGACCGGGAATTGAACCCTGATCGCCTGGATACTGGGTCAATGCTTAACCGCTGAGCCACTACAGGCCGGGCTGAACCTAAAATCTTGACTATGAGGTAATAGAATCACTGACTATGAGAATCATAGACTGTTAGGCCCTTAGGCTATAGTTCTCAATCTTCCTCTTGCCACCAGCTGTTCATACATACAGGAGTGAGCAAAAGTAGGTTTACAGTTGTGAGTATGAGAAACAGAGTTTATTCTTGTATTGTTTATTTATTATATTATTAGTATTATTATTAACCTACTTTTGCCCACCTCTGTATATCACATCCCCATTTGTAGCATTTCTCATTCCACAGAGTGGTTCCCAACTTAGAGATGAGAGTGGGTGTGAGAGGCTCAACACCATGGAACTCTGGGCTGGGGAAAAGGGGATGGGGTGGCATTCACCCTTTGAAAAACCTCCTTCCCCATTTGGAGAGCCACTGAGGTCTGGATACCGGAATTGTGTTGAAAGCAGGAGGGGGCCACTCCTTCATTAGGGTCAGCAGACCCAGGTTTACCAAAAGGACTCATGGTTCAAGCCAAGGCCCTATTAGGATGAGACACAGAAGACAGGGAGCAGAAAAAACAGGGTCTCAGAGGTAGAGATGGGGGAGGGGAGGCTGCCAAAGTGAGTTCCTCTCCTCATCAGGCTCAGCAGGCAGGATGGGGGTAGGAGGTGTGCAGGACTAGACCAAGGGTTTGGCTAGGTGCCACAGCTATGGGATAGAAGTGAAGGCCTGAGGGCTATTCCCAGAGCTGGGAAACTTGAGTTAAGGGGAAAAAGGAAGAGATTTGAAAATGAAAAGTTACTTTTAGAAGCAGTTAAAAGATTTTTGCTTCCTGAGCTTGGGCTGAAAAGATTTTAAATGTTCCTGCTCGGCTGGTGTGGCTCAGTGGTTGAGCGTCCACCCATGAACCTGAAGGTCATGGTTTGATTCCCCTGTCAGGGCACATGCCCGGATTTCAGGCTCTATCCCCAGTAGGCGGCGTACAGGAGGCAGCCGATGGATGATATTCTCCCTCATCATTGATGTTTCTCCCTCTCCCCCCTCCCTTCCTCTCTCTGAAATCAATAAAAACATATTTAAAAAATATATTTTTTAAATGTTCCTGAGATCTGGAGGGCATAAAGTAAGCAGCATGGAGGTGTCATCCAAAAAGCACTGAACTTGAGTTCAAAGCTCTGGATTCAAACCCCAGATCTTGCATGGACCAGCTGTGGGGCCTTAGGCAAGTTGCTGAACCTTTCTGGCCTCTGTTTCCTCACCCATGAAAAGAAGGAATAATAATAGTGCCAGCCACATTGGGTTGTCATAAGAATGAAAGGAACTATCCATCATGGAAAAGTCCAGCCTAATGATTGGTGCCTGCTGGTGTCAGGAGGCCTGGAGAGACCTTAATCAATGCACTCTACTCCCAGGGCAGTTGTCCCTGGGACAGGAAGCTCAGGAATAGAGCCCCCCCCCCTCATATTTGCTGAGTCTGGGTGGTACATGGACATTTGTAATGTCATATTTGTAATATCTTTCTTAATGTTTGAAATAGTATATAAAGAAAAAAACACCCAACTTGGTTGCCTTGTGGTGGTGAAGGCAGGCAGGGGTGATGGTGGCTGGGAACCCCAGTAGCCGAGAGTAGGGACTTATCTCTTTGAATCTTTCTCAAGACCAAGCCCAGCCACTCCCTATGGTCAGATTTCTAGGCCCTTCCTTCTCTCAGCCATTAGCCAGTCACCCTGGGGCCTGTCACCGAGTCATAAAGTTGTGGCCACAGTTGTAAATGACTGTGGGGAGCTGTGGGTGCGGGTGGGGCAGTGGTGGTAGGGGGAGGGCCGAGGCTCACCTTCCTTCTTCATGCCAGCCCGGAAGCATTTCTTGAGCCTGCAGTAGCGGCACTGGTTCCTCTTGTCTTTGTCCACCACGCACTGCCGACTAAATCTGGGGAGGGCTTTGGATGGTTGATGGAGAAGGAACAGCCCTCCCGCTCCCAGGATGGAACTAGAACCCTGACCATCTGGTTGGCCCCCAGTCTCTTTGCTCTAACTCTTCATTGCAGGGGTTTTCTCAAGTTAACCATGAGAAAGGCTCTATGGAGTCCAACCCTATCCTATTAAATGTAGGGAAACTGAAGCTCAGAGAGGCAACAAGTAGACCGGAGTCGCTCAGCCTGATGGTAGAGCCAGGTTGGGAACCCTAGCCCCTTGAGTATCAATGCACTGCTATTTCCACTGCATCCTATAAGAGCTCAGAGCCCAGATCAGGCTCCTGGATATAGCTAAGGGTCAATACTTGGTCCACATAAGTCACTCTCTGGAGGGAGATATAAGTAGAGGCTGAGCTCCGCAGTGGTTAGGGTTGGGGCCCTGAGTATAAACCTGGGCTCTGCCATTGATTCAAGCTGGGTGGGCTTGGGCAAATTCTGAGCCCTCTTCAAGCTACAGCTTCCTCCTCTATAGAATGAGAATAATAATAGTAACCACCTCAGAGGGGCATTGACAGGAGGAAATAATACATGGATGGAGCTTGGCACAGTATCCACACATGGCAAATGCTTATAACCGATGGCTATCATTTTATTATTGTTGTCATTCTGAATGACAGATGTTTTTAAAGCAGTGATCTCCAAGGCTTTAGGAAGCCCTTGGGGTAGATGGAAAGGCCTGGGGCCAATTGCCTATTTGCCCCAGAAAAAGCACCATGTTGGAGGATGTGTCCCATCCTCGGAGGCTTGATCCTAAGCCTCATGGGTCCTTATTTGCTACATGGGGAAAATAGCAATGGGTATGTATGACTTAGTATGGTGCTTGCATATAGTAAGTGCTCAATAAAGGGCAGCCAATAGCTTTCTGATAATGAATGAGTTTCCTAGAATGGCTGTTCCCATCTGAATCCATGAGGCCTCAGAAAATAGAGGAGGCTTGAAGACCTTGAAGGGCAGATGCCTCTGGGACCTAGTTAGGGAGACAACAGACCCTGGGAACATTACCCCAAGTGTGCCCACTTCCCAGCTGGAGAAATCAAGACCCCAAGCAGGGGCTCCACACCTGCAGGAGTACATGTGGTTCTTTCTCACGCTCCTCCGGAAGAAGCCCTTGCATCCGTCACAGCTCGAGGCACCATAGTGTTTGCCTGTGGCCCGGTCTCCACAGATGGCACACAGGGCACTGACACCCAGGTTGTTGGTCGCATTAAGGTTAGCACCTTCTGATGGGGATGTTTCTGTACAGGAAGAAAAAAGAGTGAGGACTCAGGAGGGGCAGAAAGTCACATCCTGGAGGCCCCATTCTTCTGGTGGTTTAGATTTACAAACCAATATGAGTATTGTGGGGATCTCCCTAGGCTTCAGCCTCAGCCAGAATGTTGTGCTGTTTCCACTCCTTCAGCGACCTTGGGCAAGCCCCCTAGCCTTTTAGAACCCATTTGGCATCTCTAATTTAGGGATGGTTGTGACGGTGACTTCAGAGTTGTTTGTGAGGGTCTACTTGTCCCATAATGGAGACTGCTAGCCCAGCTTTCTCTGGGAAGTAATGAAAACTTGGCCACCCTCTAGGATGCATCCAACCCTTATAGACCCTGATTGACAGGGCATAAGGGGCTGTGGAAGGGACAAATACTCCAGCATCTGCCCAGAACCAGGTCCTGCCCCTCATTTCTCATTGAGTGACCAGGGATGAGTGGGTCTCAAGTTAGTGCCCATTGACCCTGCCAACTCTACTGGGAAATGAGAAGACATACACCAAAGACAGTGGCTCGTTTGCCCCCTGGGAGGGTCGTGACAAGGAAGTATGCACCTCTTGAATACCTCTTGTCCCAGAGGCAAAAGCTACTGCATCTATATAAATGTGAGGAGGGGTATAACAGGCAGGTGGCAAAGATTTTGAATTGGGTTCTGGGGGTCCTTGGTGCTGCCATTAACTTGCCTGTGACCTTGGGCAAGTTTTTTTTCCTTGCTTCAATTTCCCCTGGGCCTCAGTTTCCCTAAATGTAAAGGGAGCAGTTCTACTGGCCCAGTGGTTTTGATTTTTTTTTTTAATTTCAGTAGCTGAACCCTCTTTTTATAAGAAAGTCTTCCACCAAGCATACACCTCTTGGAGAGCATGATAAACACTATGTCCCATTTCCCTCCAAAAATGCATACATGTGCACACCACACAAAGTCATAGCACACATGTTCCCATAGAAACCCTGAGTCCAACTTGAATTCCTAGGGAACATCCAGTACAGAACTAGAGGGGCAAGGTGCTGTGTTAAGAACACAAAGTCTGGAGCCCTTCTGCCAAGTTTGAATCCCAACTTGCCCACCTCTTAGCCATGTGATCTTGCCTGAATTAATTAACTTCTTGCCTTCCTTTCCTCACTTATAAAACAGGAGAAAAATGCCCTAGGGCTGTTGTGGTGATTCAGTGAAGTTCTTGTCACATAATAAGCACTATCTCAGCATTTCTGAAAGAAACTTTTCTGCAGAAGAAAACTCTGAGCAGAAGACCTCCAGCCTCCATACGGAAGCGGACTCTGCTGCATTTCACCCTGCATTTGTCTGGCTGAGTATCTCCTAGACTCTGAAGGGTGCCCAGAAGTGCGGCCCCCTCCACTTAGTGAATTATTCTTGGAGATGGGGATAATTGTTAAGCTGTGCTGGTGCCCTTTCTCCCTCAGCCTCGCCTCCCCAGACCCCTGGGAAGAGCTGACCCCACAATTCCCAGCCATTGGGGTTGAGGCAGGGGGAAGGGGTGCCCACATCCTGGGCAAGATGGGCTGGATGCTGCCAAGTATATTATCTCACCCTTGGGGTCAGCTGATTGGCCTCATTCTCCAGATGAGAACACCGAAGCTCAGAAAGGACAAGTGGCTTGCCCTGGGTCATCACCATTGCTGCAAAGTAGAGGAGCCAGCTAGATGGCCTAGGTGTGCTGGATGATTCTGGCCATTGCAGCTCTTGTTGAGGTATCTGCTGGGTCCTCTGAATCAAGGACCCCTGCTGCTGATGATTCTGAATCTGAGATGGGGGACATATGGGGAGCTATCCTGGGAGTCTTTGAGCTACCAGCCCAGGATGTATGCCAAACATAACCCCAACTCTCAGACCACTTCAAACTCCAGTAAAGAATGTAAACCCTTCTCTCAGGTGTTCAGAGTTTCTGAGATGACTCAGGTGGGCCAGGACTAGTTACTTTTGCTAAGATCTTAAGCACCTTTTCTTACTTCATCCTCTGGTTAGCCCTGGGGTGGGTGCTGTTATTTATTCCCATCTTACAGATGAGGAAACTGAGGTTCCAACAGGAAAGGATCTATGCCAGAACTTGAGCCTTGATCTTTTTGGCTCCAGAGCAGAAGGCTGTCCTGTCTTCAGGACACCCAGTCAAGGGGCTTGGCCCCTGCCTTGGGATCAAGGATTCCTGGGAGCTGGAGGCATGAGTTTTGGAGGGTAGATGGTGCCAGCCCTAGGGAACAGCCTGGGGCTGGATGGTGGCCAGGAGTATGACAGCACACATTGTCCTTGTGGGGGTCACATGGCACCCCACCTAGTGCAGCAGCTCCTTGTTTACCATTTCCTGCATGTCTTTCCCTCAGTTCCCTCACGTGACCCTTGGATACTCCTAAAAGCCAGCCAGCAAGCAGACTTGGGGTGATAAAGCCCATCTTATAGAAGAGGCCAGGAGAGGGGAGTTGACATGCCCAAGGTCACACAGTAAGTGGATGGCAGGGACAGGTGAGCAATTGGTGAGACCTGTAGACAGTGCCCACTGACCACAGGAAGGGCAGTCACCTTTTTCTGGCTGAGCCAAACTGACCACAAGCCTTAGAGGCCTTGGCTAAAGCCACAGAGCCAGAGCAGGAAGGCAGGTGGCAGGCTGACCTCGGCCAGCTGCCACCCACTTCTTCAAGGCTGACCTGCCACCAGGTAGGGACCTTTCTCCCCAGAAACTTCCTGGCTTCCAAGCCCCTTTCCTTCTCCTACCTCCTTGTGGAGGAAATCCCCCCGCCCCGCCTTCAGATGGGCTCTCAGTGATGTATAAACCTGGAGAGACACATACAAGCAACAAAATCTGCTCAAAGAAAAATGGATATGTTGCTGATGAGAATCTTATTTGGCTAATGACAAAGTTGAAATCCTGCGCATCACGTCTGCGTAATCGTGCCCACCAGACAGCGCTGGCACCCAGAGCAAGCATGTGCACATGTACACAAGCAGGTACACACAGAGCAGGAGTCAGAATGCCCATGCAGGACATGTGTGCCCAGGAAGCACAGGGCATACAAACAAATCCACATCCATAGTATATGTGTGCAAACACCCACAGACACATGTACACATTCACCGCCACTTATGTACATAAGACAAACATAGGCACGTCTAGAAACACCAACCAATACAGACCCACTCAATGAACAAACACAAATGAAAATGGACACAGAACAGGTGCACACAGACAAATAAGCACAAACATGCAAATGGTTTCCACAGGCACATGGCTGCCAACCTAGAACACCACCCATCCACCCCCTTACAGGGAAACTCACCACACCAAGAGGAGGCCGTGATCACACACACACACACACACACACACACACACACACACACACACACACTACTGACTGGGGTCTCATTTAGCAATACTTCCCTGAGAACTCCTTTTTCTCTAAGTGGGGCATGCATCCAAAAAAGTCTCAAAGACGTCCTGAAACAGTTGTGCCTCTATCCACCATCTCCAGAGACTAGACGTACCTTTCCATCTCCCTGGACCCAGGCCCAAGGGATTCAAGAAGGGGCCGTGTTGGGCCCAATTACTAAAGCTGGATATGAAGAGGGAGCTCACCGTCATTTCCGCACTCCCAGTGGCACGCTGAGCAGGAAGGGCCTGGCAGGAGTTCCTGGGACCTACTTTTGCTGGAGATCCGCTCTTGCAGGCCTCCCCTAACCCAGTGCCTCTGGTCGCCGTACCTGGGCACATTTCCTTCACCTGGCAACTCCTGTGCTGGCTATCAGGCCAACCTGGCCGCTGTCTACCATTCTCCTCTCAACTCAAAATTGAGTGCCAGAGACCCACCCCCATCCCTGGGCATACCTGCCTCCACCTACCATTGCCCATCGTCAACACCTGCACATTCTCAAATTCCAGGGTGGTGTAGGCCGGGTCCAGCGCAGCACTGTAGTCAGCCATGTCCATGTCGACGAGGGTTTTGGAGAGGCGCATCCTCCCCTCTCCGCACCTCAGTCGCTTGCCCTGCCCGGGATGCCCACCCGGAAGGCTCCAGGCTGAGTCCCGGCCCCCGCCCTCCCCTGCTTCCTCCCAGGTGCACTCCCTGCCTTCCTGACTTTCAGACTGTCCTCTGGGAGGATCCCCCGAGAGTCTTGGCCTAGCCTCTGAGAAGGGGTGGAGGCTCTGCCGGGGAGGGGTGGGGGTTAATGGTTAATCGGCTCCCCCACTGGTGGATAGTCTGGGCGGGGCCACAGGGATTTGGCTGTTTGTTGGTTTCTGGCTCACACCTGGGGTGCTATTACAACTGGTGGGGCCTTAACTCACCAATATTCAGCTATTGATTCTGCAAGATGGAGAGGCGGGCTCATCAGCATTCATTTGACCCCTGACTCAGCCACCCTCCAAGTCATTGTCACTCCAAGTAAGGCATCCTGGATAACTGATATGCTGGGACGCTGAGAACCCACCAGCAAGGCGCCCTAACTCAGTGACTTCCCAAATCATTGACTTCTACCCTCAGTGCTCTTACAGAGATAAAGCTGGCTCATGGCTCATGAATTAAAAACCGAAATCCCAGGCCCCAGACACCAATCTTCTGGATCCTTGTCCTGGGAGCTCCCTCCTAGCTTCCCACCTCCCCTGGGATCAGAGTGGAGAGGAAGTTTGGTGGGGCTGGACTCCCCTCTGGTTCCACTGCCCTGCTCCACATGACCCCGCTATGGCCCCCACTAGTCCCACAGCACCCAGCTGCTCAGGCCCAGACAGATTCCATCTCCCATTTCCCTGTCATCCTCCAGTTTCCATCCCTTCCCCCAGAACAGGCGGAAGACAAGGCTTGCAGCCCCACAGACCTGGATTTACATCCAGGCGCCTACCTCCTACTAATCGTGACTTTGGGTAAGTGATTCTCCTCTGTGTGCATTTTGTAGAGGAGGAAACTGAGGCTCAATCAACCTCACGGGTGGTCTGAGTGTTAAATGAGATAGCATTAGTAGAACACCAAAAAGTGCCTAGCAAGTGTCCTTCCCTTCTGCTCCCTGACCCCCTTTTCCTGTCTCCCTCGTTTCTCTCCACCCACCTTCTTCCTTTGGAGTGGGCTTGGTGGAAATGCCACCTGAGCTGCTGCACACATGGGTCCTGGGCTTGATTTAATACTCTGCTGTCGCTGAAGGTGGCAGGATTTGGTAACATCATGAGCAAGAGTGGGTGAATTAGTGAGAGATCCAATTAGTGAGAGTGGCTGAATTAATGAGTGGGTGGGTGAATTAATGAGTGGCTGAATTAAGGAGTGAGTGAATTAGGGACAGGGTGAATTAAAGTGTGAATAAGTGAATTGATGAGTGGGTGAATTACTGATAGAGTGAATTAATGAGTGAGTGGGTGGGTGAATTAGTGAGTGAGTGAATTAGAGACAGGGTGAATTAAAGTGTGAACGAGTGAATTGATGAGTGGGTGAATTACTGATAGAGCAAACTAACAAGTAAATGCGTAAATGGGTGGGTGAATTGACAGGCAAGTCAATGGGCGAGGTGGTGTATGCTGAGGGCTGTGTGCAGGCACCCTCCTCATATTCTTTCAACTGCTAAAAGCCCTTTCTCTGCCCTGCGTTGCTCTGTTCTCCCCGCTCTATCTTCAACCCCGGAGATGAGATAACTGGAATTGGGGGTAGGGGGAGCAACTGATGGGGAGAAGAGAGGGTAGATTTGTCATCAAGAGACCCGGGTTTAGGAATTAGCTGTCACCATTCGGATAACTTTGTTTAAATCACATCTCTCTCAGGGTCTCAATTTCCCCATCTGTAAAATGGGGAGAAGACCCTGGCCCATTTGTCTATAGGTCAGGACAAGACCCCAAGGGAGAGAGAGAGAGTGCCCCCCAGAGCCCACACTTTGAAATTCCATAAGAGCCTGAAAAAGACGACTTCACCTACTGGTGGGTTCCTCCCATGTCCCACCCGGGACATCTGATCCTGACTCCAGTGGCCTTGTGGGCAGTGCTGGGCTGGGCTGGAGACCCAACTAAGGGAAAAGCACAAAGGGGAAGGAGGGGCAGCTCTGGGGGGTGCCTCCAAGGCCTGACTCCTGTCCTGCCACCTGTCTGGCACCTGTGACAGGCCACAAACAGCTACTCCTCTCACACTCCAGCAATGCGTGGCCTACACATACAGCATCTCACCGATTCTAACAGGTGCAGTCCACATTTCCAAAAGTGGACTCTGATCGTTCCCATGTCAGAGTCTAATTGGTAACAAAAATAACAATCTTTCAAACCTTATAGATGACATCTTAGATTGAATTCAATAAGGTCTATGATCAACTAGAGTGAGCCATGTCATGCTACACACATGACCCATTACATACAAAAACTACCAGGTGAACAGCCCATATATGACAAGCTGCTAAGTATATAAACCATGACATACACGTATTCTACCAAATGTACAACATGTATGACCACTGTTTATGAGGCACATTCCAGAAACTTATTTCATACCCTATCCATGTCCCACCCATCACAACCTACCCCAAAAGTAAATCTACCTATTCATGAACTATACAACTTACATAAAACTATTACATACACAATTTACCCCACCCTTAGCTGACCCCAAACAATATCTTCTAGATACACGTTCCTCATATAAACAACTTACCACCTATAAGATCTATTCACTCTGTGGTCTCAGGCAAGTTATTATTTTGAAGACTTGGTTTCTCTTTCTGTAAAATGGGCCTAACTTGTAGTTTGTTGTGACAATTAAATGAGATACTACTGTAAGGTTCTTAGCCCCACCCAAACCCCAACCTCTTAGAGCAAGGGTGGGGAACCATTTTTCTGCCAAGGGCCATTTGGATATTTATAACATCATTTGCCAGCCATACAAAATTATCAACTTAAAAATTAACCTGCTATATTTGGTCAAACATTTAATTAACTCAGCCCTAATGTGATGGCTGGAACTGCTTCTCTTTGGTGAGGCCTTGGCAGGGCCAGACCAAATGATTTTGGAGCCCTTGGGCTGAACGTTCCCTACCCCTGCCTTACAGGATAAATCACAGACCCTGAAATCAGAAAGACCTGGGTCAAAATCCAGGCACTACCAGCTTCCTACACTCTGTGACCTCAGGTTCTACCTCTCTGTCTTAGTTTTGGCATCAGATAAATGGACTGATACCTTCTTCACAGTGACAGTTGGAATACAGTGGCCAAGTGTAGGCATACAGGGCAATAGTAGTGATTGCTGTCATTGGTGTTTGACTCTTGACCACACAATCTGTGGGAATCTGTGAGTTGGTCACGTAATCTGTGGGAATCAGGACCTATGTACAGGAGAGCTCCTAGGGATGGCACGCCGAACCTTGAGCAAACCCTGGCCTCAACACCACCAACTCAGCAGCCCTTCAGTTTTGGGCTTGTTTGGTTTTTTTGGTTAATCCTCACCAGAGGATATTTTTTCCACTGATTTTTTTTTTAGAGAGGGTGGAAGGGAGAGGGAGGGACAGGGAGAGAGTAACATTGATGTGAGAGGGACACATTTACAGGTTGCCTCCCACATGGGCCCTAACCAGGGCCAGGGATCGAGCCTGCAACTGGGGTAAGGGCCCTTGACCGGAATCAAACCTGGGACCCTTCAGTCTGTGGATCGACGCTCTAACCACAGAACCAGCTAGAGCAGCCCTTCATTAAAAAATAAATTTTATAGGAGTTTATTTGAGCCAAACTAATGCCATATGCTCGGGATCAAGGTCTCAAATGCTCCTCAGCAGCCCTTCTTTCTCTGCTCCACCCCCTCAGCCGTCAGACCCCTGCTCGGCATACAACAGCTCCCAGGGGATAACAGGACCTGAGTTCACCTAGAGGCCCAACTCCTTCACGTTGCAGATGGAGAGACCAAGGCCTCGAGAAGGAAAGGAGGGGTGGCTTGTAGCGTTGCCCTGGATGGCCAGGTGTTGGGGAGGGGTTGCTGCTGACCCAGCTGTGGGCAGGGCGCTCAAGCCTCTGGTGAGGACAGTGGCTAAGGGAGCTGCCACTGTGAACCACATCATTTTTTCTTTTAAGTTATAACAATGGCTAATGTTCCTAGAGAGAGTCTGTGCTAGGCCCAGAGTTAAGAACTTTTCCCTCTTCTGTGTTTTCAGATGACAAAACTGAGACTCTAAGAGGTGAAGTGACCTGCCTAAGGCCATGCAGATCATCACAAGATGGGCTGTGATTTGAGCTGGAGGCTAACTTCAGAGCTGAAGGCTTCAACCCCCACATGCTGCCTCCATCCTGGGTCCCACAAAAACTCCCAGGATTCTGGAGCACTGGGCTGGTGGGTCCACTGTCCCATTCCTGCCAGGAGCTCAGGGATCTGAGAAGCAAAGTAGCCTGTCCCTGGAACGAGCAAGTTCAGAGGCATCCTCCAGACCCTGGCTATCCTGGCTGCCTGGCACCTTCGCTTTCTCCAGGTGCTCACTACCCTGCTATCTCCTATCTCTCCTCCCCATCCACCACTTTCAGTGTGAGAACCAGGGACTTATCAAGACAAAGAACAAAAGTCGTGGGGGAAAGAAGCCAAGAGCCATCTCCACTCTGGGGTAGGGCCCTTCAGTTTTGCCCCTTTGAAATTTCAAATTCCAGTTTGTGGACAAAGTCCTAAGTTTCTCACAATATAGGTCCCCAACCACTGACCAAACTCCAGTCCAGGCAGCCAGCAGGCCTGGGGTTGCTTCCTTTGGCAGCTCCCAAGGTGTGGGGTGAAGAGGTCCTGGCCCAGGGGGTCTGTCAGGACATTCCTACAGCTCTATCCTGCCCCACAGGGACCCCTGCCTAGCACCTGAGAGGACAGCCCTCTTCCTGGAGCTGGGATCTAACACTTGCTGGCACCGACAGCAGATACAGGTAGGCACCCTCCCTGTTCTAAAATCTTTTCTCCTCCTAGACTTCGAAAACACTGCTTCTGCCACCCTCCTCACCCCGCGGTACAGGCCATGTTGACCTAACCTAATCATGGTCTCACAGAACTCTGGGGCTGGAAAGGGTGTCCCAGCTGACCCCCACATTTGGTGGATGTAGACACTGAACCCCCAGGGGAGTGGCAGCTGGCTGTAGGTAGGGCCACAGACCCAGGGCCCCTCGTTAAACCCCAGAGGGTAGAAGAAACATGCTCAAGGCCACACAGCGGTAGTGGGGGAGCTTTGCCTTAACAAGAAGACCACAAGCTCTGGGAAGGCCCCTGTTATCCACCACGGCCCTCGAGGGCCCTGGCACTCCTCCTGCAGACCTGGGTGGCGGTGTGTTTGTTAACTCAGACTGACGGCCACTGGGTTGCCATGAGAGGAGGACGAGGGATCTTAGGTGCTGAAGGCCGGTGGGTTTGGGAGGAAACAACATTCATGTGGTTAACTGATAACTGAGCCCCATCCTTGGGCCTCCGGGAGCCTCCTTCCTCCCTGTCCTCAGCGTGATTAGGACGAACTTAGCTGCCTGCTAATCATTGCTGAGCCTGTTGATTTTGCCTTAAAAAATTAACTGGGCATGAGTTTGCGGTTTGCCTCACCCCTAACCCTGAAAAGGCCGGGATGGGCAGGAGGCCGCCCGGGTTATGCAAGAGGCCGCCGGCCTCCCCACGCACATCCTCTGCCTGCCCTCCGAAGGGGAGGTTTTGCTTAAGAGTCAACAGTTTGCTAGTTCCCCCTGTTCTGGGTCCTGAGCAAATTTGCTCTGTTACCAAAGAGAGATAAAGGCAGCTGGGGGGAAGCTTTCCAAAAAGGGATGCGAAGCGGCAGCTTTTGAGCTTGGGATTCGAGAATCCTGCAGTGTCAGAGCCAGGAGGGCCTGTAGGAGGAGGTGGCCCAGGCCTTCTGAGGGTTCTGAGGTTCCCGGGGCCGAGGCGCTGTGCGCACAGGCCCCGCGTCGCCCGGGCCGGCCTCTCAGGTGTGCTGTTCCTTAGTCATTCATTCGAAAGGCTGAGCCAGCTACGGATAAAGAGAACTGGAGCACTGCTGGTCCAGACTCATCCCCTCTGTCACTGTACAGTTGGGGAGGCGGAGGCCAGAGCGGGGAAGGGACCCGTGCAAGGACAGAAGGTCACCCCTGGAATCCTGGGCCTCCAGCTAGGACAGGGAAGACAGGCTCTCTGAGACTCGACGATGTATCCTGGGTGTGAGTGAGCAAGGTGGTATTTAAATGCCCTCCTCCACCATTCCCTCTCCCTCCAGGGCTGGCTGGGATTAGAGTGGTGCCTGAGAGCAACTGGAAGGCTAAGTCAGGGGAACTCACCTGGCTTTGTGTCCTGTGGGTCCTCAAGGGGCAGCCATGGGGGGCTCCGGGTTATGACCTGTTTAGCAGCGTCCTCTCTCTGTAGGCATCAGGCCATACAGAAAGACGCAGCGCTCTACCCCGACTCTCTCAGCCCCTCTGTGCCTGTTTCCTCACCTGTAAATTGGGAATAACAATCCCTAACTCGTTGGGTTGTCGTGAGGATGAAATGGACTGAGACACACGCAGTGATAACCATGCTGATGTTTATAACGCTATTTGGGGGGCTTTCCATATGTTAACTCATGAATCCTCACAACCTCTCTGTGAGGTAGACAATGTTTTTATGGCCCAGACCTGAGGCACAGAGAGGTTGAGTCATATGCTCAGGCTCACACAGCTTATAAGAAACAAGAGCTGGGACTCCAACCTGAAGAGCCTGGCTCCAGTGTGTGCTCCTAACCCTGAGGCTACCCTGACCTTCCAGGGCTGGTACACAGCAAGTGCTCAGTGCAAGTTGTCCGGTCTGAGGATAAGAGAAGCTCCATCCCAAGACACATGTGGGCTTTATGCATGGGCTTCGGGGACTGGAAGGTGGGAGAAGAAAGGCATGTCTCTGGGCTGGAGTGGTCAGGGATGGGTTCCTGGACAGAGAAAATGGTGAAAGGGCATGGAAGCTGCTGCGGCCAGAGAGCAAGGCATTGTGGGAGACGCAGGGTAGAGAGCATGGGCTGAAAATGGTCAGGAAGGGAGCCAGGAGGACTTGGGTCTGTGTGGGCAGGGCCTCCCCACAGCCCGTCTCCTGCCAGGTGGCTGGCTTGTGACTTCTGGGAGGAGGCTGTTGCTGTCCTGTTTATGTTTCTCCCTCCTGGTCACGATCCTGACTTTATCTGCAGAAGTGACCTTGGGAGTTAGATGGGGCCTCCCAGCCTCTGTGGGGCCTGGAGGGCGATGGAGAGCTTCTGCCCGGCCCAGGGCCTGCTCTTGGGGTGAGGGATGAACCCGCATCCCAGAAACTACCCTTGCTCTCCCTGCACCGTTGTTCTGAAGGGCCCCAGGAGGACGCTGAAGTGAAGTGCTTGGGAGTCCTGAATCTCAGACCAGGGTCACGGCATAGAGTTGTACAGGTTGCTCACTGCACAAAGGTCCTCTGGCTAAGGGGGCAAGTGGAAGTAGAAATCCAGTCCTTGTGCCACTTATCAAGCCAAGTGCCCGTGGGGATTTGTCTGCTCAGAGGGGGGACGCTTTTTACTTATTTTCACAAAGGCTCCATGTCAGCCCTGCCCCAGCTCTGTTTCCAGCCCCGGTATGACCTTGGGCAAGGTTATTTCCCTCCCTAGCCTTGGTTTCCCATTTGAAAGTTGTCTAGCATAAAGCAGAAATTCAACCCTGAGAGTTAATTAGAATTGCCTGAGGTCTTTAAAAAATACTGATGTCCAAGTGCCACCACACACCGATGATCAAATCTTGGGGAAGTGGTGGGTGGGTGAGAGGTATCAGTATTTTTTAGTTTCCAGGTGATTCTGATGTGCAGCCAAGATTGAGACCCACTGTAGGAGGGCTTGAAATTTGGAGCAGGAAAGGCGTAAATGTGCATCCAAGTTCTACAACTTACCAGTTGCAACTTCAGTGAGTCTCAGTTTGCCCATCTGTAAAATGGGAATGATGGCAGCTTCCTCACGGAGCCAGAATGCCAATTCCATGAGAGGATATTCAGAGAGTGCTTGGCACTGTGGCCGGCAAGTAGGAAGCTCCTGATCCTCGGTACCCATGACCATTATTTTGCTACTATCAAAATGAGATGGACTTAAAAGGAAAGGCCCAAGGATTCAGACTTGGAGTCGGGCTTTCTCTATTCCCTGAATGGAGTCCTAGTGCATGGGTCTCAACCTTGGCTGCACACCTGTCATCTTACTGAGCTGTGGGTAAGGATGACGATTATTTGATAGTTTACCTTACTTGTTAAAGTTTTTAAACTTATTTTTGAGTTGGTACCTTTACGTGGTTCAAAAATCAGAACAATGTGAAAGGTGCACTCTGAGAAGTCTTGCTTCCACCCCCGTGTCCTGTCCACCAGCCCACTCCCCTCTGCACATAGGTAACTGCTTCTCTTACTTTCCCATGCACCTTCCAAGTTTTCCTGCTGCAGACCGGGCAGCATGGAAGATCATACATTACCATTCCGCTCCTTACGCTGTTCTGTATCTTGCTTGCTCGTTTAACAGCAGAGCCTGAAGATTTTTCCATAGCAGTTGTGAGCAAGCTTGGAGGAAGGAAGGGTTCTTGCCCCCTTCACAGGTGAGGAAACTGAGGCTCAGACTGCTGGGCCAATGGTATTTGAGCTATCTCTCCTTGGCTCCAGAGACAGTGTCTGTCCCCCTGCCCGATGTGGCCTTCCAGGAAGCCTGACAGCCTGCTTTGGAGCCTGGCCTAAATCTCTCCACGGCAGGCTGGCGGGAGTGGGATGGGGGTGGGCTGTCAGGGCCTCCACTGTATCTGGGCACCAAAGTCAGAGGGGCTAAAGCAGGAAAGAAAAATGTTCAAAGTCATCCAGATGGTGACCCAGTGAGGGGCTGTCCCCTGGATGGGACAGTTAGGGCCTGGTGGTCGTGGCCTCCAGCTGAGTAGAGCCTGCCAGGAACTCTCTGCCAGTCTCAGGCTATGCTGGTGGCAGGGGAGGGCAGAGGAGAGGATGCAGAGAGGGAAGGGAAACATGGCTAATAGAACAGGCCCAGGGGAAAGAAGACTGAGGGGACTCCCTTCCTGGAAGTCAAGGAGGAGGATTTGGAATTCAAGGCAGAAAGGACATTTTAAGCAAATGTTTTCTGCTCGGGCTAACTCAAGGCTCTCTCTGGATTCTTAAACTGCTTTGGTTTACTGACTCACTTTCCTGATCTGTGCCTCAGTTTCTCTGAAGCTAAAATGAAGATTAGGTAGCTGGTCTTTAGGTACCCTTGGACTCTTAAAAGACTCTGTGTGGCTCCCCTTTCCTTGCCGAGGAAATCTGCAACCTGATCAGAATGGGGTGAGCCCCTCAGGCCCTGGGCCTTCCTGGGGTGGGGGCTGCGAGTACAAGGTCTTTACGCTGCTCAAAATCTAGACTCCTCCCCTTGGTCCCATGTCTCTCTCCCACCCCCCAGTCCTCCTCTCCAGTTAGATGTGGAGTCGGGACCGTACCTGGTGGGTCCCAGGAGAAGCCCTGGCCCCAGTCTGACATCCTCCTGTTGGTGCTATGGGGTCCCGCACAGTGGGCAACCTCTTCACCCTTGAGGGAGCTCTCACTGCCACCCTGGCACCCAAGACCCTGCAAAGGCTACCGGGCAGAGTTAATCTCTTAATACTGGTCACAATGAGATTTCTGGGATGGTGGGGGGTGATCACCATGGAAACTGCAGACCTGCCCAGGACCCATGCAAGGAATTAGCCACAGGGGTCAGCAAGGGGGCCTTAGAGACCCAACCCAAACAGGAATGGGCGACAGTGGGTCCTGCCCTGGCCCTCCCGTTGTCTCTCTGGAGAATGTATGGGATAAACCATACCTGTCATACTGCCTCAGTGTTCTCCTGTTAAACTGGACAGAAACATATTCCAAGGAGAACCCTGTCACCTTTCCGGGCCTTAGTTCCCTCGTTCTCCAACTGCGATGATAATCCTTAACTCAGAGGATTTTCTAGAAGAGTGCAGGCTTCAGAGTCTGCCAGGCCTGAATTTGAAGCTAAACCTTTTCCACTCAGACTATAACCCTAGGCCAGGCATTTCACTTCTCTGAGCTTCAGTTTCCTCATCTATACAATGGGCACAATCAAGATTGTGTCTGACTGGTGAGTACTGATGCTCAGTGAATGTGAGTCTCCTCACCTCTTTCTGAGCCTTGTCTACACTGCACAGCGGCCCCCACCCCCAGCCACCTGCAGCTTTCAGAATCCCAAAACCCCTGCCTTGACTCTGGCCTTTGTACCTGCCAGGCCTTCTGCCCAGAGCAGCTGTCACACCTCTTTTTCCAAATCCCATCCTCTAAGTCCCATCTTAGTCGTCTCTCTCAGGGCAGTCCTGTTGGCCTGGGCAGGGTCGGGGCTCCTCCTCTGTGCTCCCACAGTCCCAGTGCTTTATGTCATTGGAGCTTAATCCAGTGGTGGCTACTGGTGATTTGTCTGCCTCTTCCTGGTTCACCCTTACATCCCCAGGACCCAGCTGCAACTCAATATGATGAGTAAATGAAGGAAGGAAGGAATTTGTCCAGCCAACCTTTCAACATTTATTCTGCATCTTCCATGTGTACTGCTGTGGGTGATTGAGCAAATAAAAATACAGGATGCCCGATTAAATTGAATTTCAATAAACAATGAATAATTATTTTAGTATAAGTATGTACCAAATAATGTGTGAGGCATACTTATACTTAAAATACTTTTGTTGTTCATCCTCAAGTTCCAATGTAACTGGGTGTTCTGTATTGGATCTGGCCACCCTATACCCTCCCTCACAGAGCTTTCCTTTGGGTGGGCAGGCATAGTAGAAACAGACAGTAAGCAAGCAATTAAATAAAAAAAGAGGAGAATTTCAAATACTGGATGTTACAGCGCCTGGGGACAGTGAGGAACATCTCCGAGCCAGTGGCCTTTATCCTCATGGGACAGTTCTAAGCTCCAGTGAGACACTACTTTGTAAAAGTCCTTTCAGGACCTTAAAGGACACTGTGGAGGGCGTTAAACTTGAGAGAGGGGCTCAGAGGCAGGCAGAGGGGGCAGCAGAGGGAGGGGGGCTGCTGAGTCTCATTAACAAGACTCCACAGTTTTGTAATTTGGTTCTGAGCCTTCGCAAACCTTCACGAACTCGCAGCCCCACCCCTCGGTCAGCCAATGCCCTCTGCGGGGCTGAGAGCCAGAGGAAGGGGCCATAGGTGCCGCGCAGAGAAGCGTGGCCACCGGCCCCACGGCTGCCCTGGGGCGCCGCGCACAGCCTAAGGGCGCCGGGCGGAGCGCAGCCCAGAGGAGCCGCGCGCCGCGCTTTGAGCTTCTTGGGCTCCTCCTAGTGGCCAACACAGGAACTGGCGCTTAGAAACTTTTAAGTAACCACAGGGGCTCCGCCAATCACAGCGAAGGTTGCATTACGATCCCACCAATCACAGGCCCAGAAGGACTACTCTCCGAACTCAGCGCAACACAGCTCAACGCGACTCCCGGGGTTTAGCTGGGAGCAAGCGGGCTTCCCCCAGTCACACAGCACCAGCTGGCCGCTGCACCCTAAGAACGCCAGACGTCAGAACCGGTTCCCCTGTATGACCAACGCCCCACTGCGACGTGCAGGTGCCTTTAAAGAGGGTCCCAGGTTTTGTGCTGGCTCCGTGTGCTCGTTTGCATTCAGGGGTGTTTATATATCTTAATATTTCATGATATTACTATTATAAAAGTCAGTGTGTGGGTCCACATACTAGCTTTGTAAAGTAGGACAATTCACTTCCCCTCCTTAGTCTTAAAAAGAGAATATTAATAATAATGCCTGTGTTAATTGTCATATTCCGTCATCCTGCCCCCATCTCAGTTATTCAAGCCCAAATCCTGGAGGACACAATCTTTGTGTCCCTCCTCCCATCCTTCCCAACTAATCAGAAACCCAGTTCTTGCCACCTCCAAAAGTATCTCACCTTTTCGTCATCTTTTCACATCTTTGCCCACATCACCACCATCTCTCCAGGTCCATAAAAGTCTGTTCACTTCTCTTTTCTTCCACTCTGGGTCCCCTACCTACTCTTCACCCAGGGGCCAGAGATGATCCTGTACAAACAGGTTGGAGCAGGCCCCTCCCTTAAACTTTTACAGTTTCCTACGCATTTATAACAAACTCATAAAATTCAAACTCCCATGGACTGTGAGGCCTACCTAACCTTGTTTCTATATCCCTACATCTCCAACCCAATTTCATTTCACTCACCCTGCCCCCAGCGGCTGCAGCCACACTAGTCTTTTGTGTGTGTTTTTTAAGTTTTTCTTTCCTGTCTCAGGGCCTTTGTACATCTCCCCCAACCCCCTTAAGGAGATGATTCTTATCTGCTGTATTCCTCAGGGTGCACCCCACATCTTGAGCAGTTTAAAATTAAATGCATAATAGGTGCTTAATAGATATTTGTTGGATGAATGACTGAAAAGATTTTTGAGGAGAAGCTGATATAATTAATGTACTTGAGGTGCTTGGTACATACTATGTTTTCAATGAAAAGGATTCTATGCTATAGTAGAATATTTGGAAAGTGAAATAAAGAGAGAAGATTAAAAGTCATATGTGCCCCTTCATTTGGAAGGATTCAACTCTCGTTAACCAGGGTTTCTTGACCTTGGCACTATTGACATTTTAGGCTAAATCATTCTTCATTGCAGGGGCTGGACTGTCCTGTGCATTGTAGGATGCTTTGCAGCATCTCTGGCCTCTACCCACTAGATGCCAGTAACACTCACTCCCCAAGGTATGGTGACCGAAATTATCTGTAGACATTGTCATATGTCCTTTGGGGTTCAAAATAAACCCTGATTGAGAATCACTATGTTAGACCTCTAGACTTACAGGAAATTTTCTTCCCCAAATTCAGTCTGTCTTAATTTTCAGTGTCCATAAGAATCATTTGTGGTCATTATTAAAAATTTAGATGCCTCAGATACCGACCTCAAGGCTCCAGGGTCATTGGTGGGCCCAGGCATCAGATGTTTAATGAGCTTCTAGTTGCTTCTGATGCATGGAGCCCTCAGAACCCACTATGAAAACTCCTCCAGGAAGCCTCCCTGAGAACCAGATAACCAAGCCCTCGATGAGGCTCCCTTCTCCCTTGAACCCGATACTTGAATTTCTCTCCTTTCCAATTACCCATCCCTGGATATCTCTTCAAAGTAGTGACAGAACTAAATCCTAGCTCAGCCAAAGCCCAAACCGCCTCATTTACCTTCAGGGAAGGAGTGAAAGCTGACCACAGAGCTCAGCTGACCCTGCTTATGAAATAACAGCACCCCAACCAAAAGGAACCCTGAGGTGCTGCCTGGGAGAGGCATCAGCTTAACGGAATGGTAGTGTCAGTCTGTCTTCTCCCTTCCCTGAGAACAGGTGCTGGGACAGAAGGACCCAATGAGTCATGACTTGGTCTACCTTTCTAGACCCATCTTTCAGGCTCTCCTACTCATGGCCTCTGTGAGCTGTTCTGAACTATTCCACTTCTCTCTTTTCAGGCCCAGGGCAGGATTACACTTTCTTGCCTCCTTTGACGTTAGATGTGTCCATGTGACTTGTCTTGGCCAATGAAATGTGAACAGAAACAATCTGTGTCACACCTGGGCGGAAGGTTTGAGAGCCAGTGCTGGGGTTGCTGGTGGAAGTAAGTATAGATGCGGAGTCGCCAGGACGAGAGGAGCCCCCTGCCAACCCCCGCCAACCCCCGCCAACCTGGACCGTAAGTGAGCAGCAAACAGCCGCGGGGTTAGCCAGAGACGTGTGCTCATTTCCCTCACTGGCGCAGCCTCACCTGCCTTTATGAGCGCAGTCTTTCCAAACCTCACCGATATTCCTGTGACCATTACAGTCTGTCGTATCTGAAAACCACTTATGCTATCAACACTTTTCTTCGCATCAACCCACTTATTTTAACTTAGATTTATTTTAGAAGGAAATGTTATTACTAGCAAATGAAACACCACTATCATAAGTAGAAAGCAGAGGAAAAAGAAACAATGAAATAAACTATTATATTAAATCCTGACTTAATACTGTTGCCTTTCAAAGCCTCTGGGATCCTTGATCTGCTCTCTTTGTGGTTTTTTTTTTTTAAAAAGGAGGCCCCTAAGGTTGTGTCAATCCTTTGGGCTCCAGAAAGGGGGCTGAGGTTGTCAGGTGTTTGGAGGCAGCACGGTATTGAGGCTGAGAGCACAAATTCTGGAACCTCACTTTCTGGGCTTGAATTCTGGTTCTGCCTTGAACTAGCTGTGTGACCTTGGGTGAGTTACTTAACTGCTCTGTTACTCTGCAAAATTGGGATGATGGTGTGGATGTCACTGGGTTGTTGTGGGGATTGTTTGTGTTAATATACGGAAAGAACTGTGCTGGCACATAGTATTATCCAGATGTTAGTTAGAAAGCAATGGCAGGATCAAGATCCAGATGAACTTGGAGAAATGATTGAACTCAATGAAGAGGAAAGAAAAATCCTTTGCATTGATTAAAAATAAACCACCTGAACAGTGTGGATGGGGAGGGTTGCTTTAGCAGCAGGAGACGTGACAAAGTTCGAGAGGTTTTCTTTGGCAGCAGCTGCCAAACCTCTAACCCACCCACACGTGCCGTTAGTGGGATGGAGGGCTCAGGTCAAAGGGGCTAAGGAGCCCTCTGTATTCTGCCCTGAAAGGACCACACCAGGACCATTGTGCTTGGTGTCAGTTTTAATAAGAACACTTAAAATTTCCCTAGGATGGGACAGGTGAGAAAGCCATGCCCTTTGGAGAATAACTGAGGATCCAGAAGAGTTCTGAGCTGTCCACTGGGGAAGAGGAGGGGGCAGTGCAGTTGAGTGGTCAAAGCCACTGCCTTTGAAACTTCTGTGGCACCATGTACATAACTGTTTGACCTGGTGAAAATTTTAACTTTAAGCCTTATTTGCTTCATCTGCAAAATAGGAATTAATAATAGGGCCTCTTCGTAGATTGCTTTGTGGAGTGCATGTGATAAATCTTATAAACCCGGCATGTAGTTGCCCACCACGTAGTTGTGTTACTTACTGAATCCAAAGGACTTTCCTTTGAAAGAGTGCTGACCTATTCTTACAGCCCCAGAGGACAAACCCGCACCAACGAATGGATGCTACAAGGAAGGAGGTTTGTGCTCAAAATGCAGACAATTTTTCTACCAGACACAATGGTTCTACCAGGGGAAAAGCAGCTTTATTAGGTAGTGAGTGTCCTGTCACTGGGACACTCACTACTTAATATCAAGCCCAAGATAAATGTCAGGGAGGATGGTGACAAGATTCCAGTAGTGGATCAGAGGTTGAATTATAAATTTGCTCACCTGATTTTTTTAAAATTCTTTTTAAATGTGGCTACTAGAGATAGATAAGTGGAACGATACAGAGAGCCTAGAAACAGATCTATGTATATTTGTAAACGGGAGACAAAAGCAATGGCACTACATATCAGTCAAGGAAGGATGTCATACTTAACAAATGGTGCTTGGCCAATTGTTTATCCATATGAAAAAATATAATGGCATCTCTAATTCATGCCATACGCAAAATCAATTCTTATGGAATAAAGACCTAAATATGAAAAATAAAAATAAAACTTATAGAAAATATTTAGCATAATATCTTTATGATATCAGGCCCTGCAAAACTGTATAGACAAGATACAAAAAGTACAAACCATAATGGAAACAATTCTTAAATGTACTGACCTTATTTATCATTTAGCCAAAATAACTACATTACAGTTGTAAACTTCTGTACAACAAAAGATTCTCTAAAGAGAGTGAAAAGTCAAGCTACAGACTGATCAAAGGAATTTTCCACAAATGTAACTGAAAAGAGATTTGTATCAAGAATAAATAACTCCTTCAAATTGATAAGAAAAGGTAAACAGCACGGTAGGAAAATCAGCTAAGGATATGAACGAGCGGAATCTCAGAGGAAACACAAATGACAAGAGCCTGTCCAGCTGACCGACGTGTTAGCGTGAGCGATTTACCAACATCTCACCCGGCAAAGGCGCCCAGCGCCCGGGACCCAGAAATTCAGCTCCTGCGCCTCATCCTAGAGAAGCTCTCACCGCAAGTCTAAGAACATTCTCCGCAGCATTGTTTCCACTGGCAACAAGCTCCATTGTCAAAAACCGGAATAAAGATACTCGGTATAGTCATACACATTTTAAATGAGTGACCCAGTGCCACTCGATTCAGCACCGGAAGATCCCCAAAGCTATTATGGGTAAATAAAAGGAAGTTGCTGAAGGACACGTGCAACTTACCATTTGAATACATTTTCCAGGTATGCAAAATAATATTACAAATTGGTTATGCAGCCATGTAAGGTAAATGTATGAAAACATGTCTGGAAGTGATAAACACCAAATGTTGACAGTGGTCACCTCAGAAGGATGGCAGGGCGATGGGCTCAGGGAGGGCGCAGGACCTTCTCTCTAAATGTAATGTTTCATTTCTCATTGAAACAAAATATGAACCCCGTGAAAATATGGTCACGCAGTGGGACTTGACAAAACTGAGAGATGGTACCTCAGTGTCCACAGTCTTATTTTGTATACTCTTCTGCATATTTGTAATAGTTTTTCCTTTGGGGGGAAAAAAGAGATTAAGGAAAACAGTTACTGTCTTTCTATATACCAGTGACAGACAAATTGGAACTATAATTTGTGAAATCATACTATTTAACATATCTATAAAGTTCTTTAAAAAAAAATCTAACTCTGGCCGGTGTGGTTAAGTGGTTAGTGTTGGCCGGAGCACCGAAGGGTCACAGGTTCAATTCAGGGTCCCGGTCAGGGCTCATGGGGGAGGCAACCAATAGATGTGCCTCTCTCATATCGATGTCTCTCCCCCACACTCTAAAAAGTAATGGAAAAATATCCCCAGGTGAGGATTAACAAAAAATGAAAAATGAGATTAAAAACTAGCACTATATCTAAGTCCAGCGTTTCTCTTTGGGGGCAGGCGAGCTTAAATGGGTGTTAACGTTTTTCAAGGGTCTCTGTGACGCACTGATGTGGGCACACTGCAGGCCTCTCTTGAAGTGCCCAAGGCACTGTCCTGTGTTAAGGCTCTGAGTTCTCCACTAACGAAATTTGTACAGCTTTCTTTAATCCAGCATTTTTCAAACGTCTAACAGTAGAATCCTTGTCTGAGTGGCCTTGCCCTGGGAAAGGCTGACCTAATGACCTCCAAGCTCCCTTCCAGTTCTCACAGTCACCATTCTGGTTTTGGCTCTGCCACGAACCATCTGTATGACTTTGGCCAAATCACCTTTCCTCTTGGGGCCTTGGTTTATTAAGATATTAGGTGGGTGTGTGAAGTTTAGACTTTAAGATGTCTTACCTGTTTTCAGTTCTAAAATTCCATGTTGAAGCCCAGAGTTAGGAAGACATTTCCACTTATTCTTCCTCTCTCAACTTTTTATTATTTAACTAAAAGTAGGTTCATGGTAGAAGAAGTGCAAAAATGCACAGAAGCAAAATAAAAAAGAAATTTACTCCACATGCCACTGTGGCCCTTTTTCAAAAAGGTATGATGTTAGCCAGACTTTACGGAGCACTTACGTGCGAAGCACTGTGCTAGGTTAGGTCTAGTCGTCTCCCTATTTTACAGAAGAGGAGACTGAGGGTCAGAGAGGTCAGGTCACCTGGGCAAGGGCATACAGCTTGCATGACTCTAACCCAAGTCTTCCTGACTCTTCAACACATGTTCTCAGCCACTACCATATAAAGCCTCCCCATTTGAAGGGGATCTTCATCACTGGAGCCATTCCCCCCTCCCCCCCTTACCTAAATTCTTCAGGATTCTCTCCTCTCCCCAGAGAAGCTGTGGACATTACCTCCTCTAAAAACAGTCAGTGCCTTTGCTATAGAAGGACCTGTGTCCCTCCCCCAAACACAGTCCACCTTATCTCTAGAAAAACTATGACTTTGCCCTGGGGAAGGGGGAAAAAATAAGCCTTTCCCCACCCCAACTCCACCCCTCAAATCACTGGATTTGGGGTAAATTCAGCAGGCTGGAGATAGAAGAATGGTATGTATTTAAGTTTCACATAGACTATTGTCTTACGTGAATGTCTGATAAAGAAAACACAATGGCTGCAAGATGGGGGCTGGGAGGTGAGAGTTCCTGAGTGGAGAATTCTAGAAGACAGCCTGGGGTTCTGAAGCCTGGGTCTTCCTGACAGACAGGCAGGCAACCAGGGTGGGGACACAAAAGATAAATGTGGGGCAGGGAAAAGATCCAGCCAGGGACCCCATCCCAAGAGGTTTGGCTAGGACTGGAGGCAGGATGCATTAGCGATGAGCTTGGTCACTGCTATAGAATCCAAGGGGCCAGGGCAGCCCTGTCCAACAGAACTATAATATGAGCCACATACGTATTTTAAATGTTTTAGTAGTCACATTAAAAAACAGTAAATCTATGGACTAGATTGCACTCACAAATAATGAGCTTCCCCTTGGTCTTAGCAATCAGGGTTCCACACTCAAGTGCCCTCATTGCCCAGATAGGTAACAGATATAAGTGGATGGGGTATAAGCACATTTCACACTTTCTATAAGAAAAACAACACAGCAAACACAATGTTCTGTTCAGTATAACTTCAGTGTAGGAATACTAAGGAGTGGTGGGGCCTGTGGCAAATTAGAGAAAGCTCTGGTGGATTTCTGCCTCATGGGTGTGGGGAATCAGTGTTACTAGAACATCCAATTTTATTTTTTTTTAAAGAAGCTGGCAGTTAGGATTTTTAAAAGTAGCCAATTCAAATTTTATTTAAAAACAACTGGGTAGGCCAGATCTCAACCTCTGATCTCCTTCAAAACCTTGACCATGCCCTGGCCAGTGTGGCTCAGTTAGTTGGGCATCATTCCATGTACCAGGAGGGAGGCTGCTGGTTTGATTCCCAATCAAGGGGACATGCTGGGGTTGTGGCTCCATCCCCAGAAGGGGCATGCAGGAAGCAGCTGATTGATGTTTCTCTCTCCCTCTCCCCCTCTCCCTTCTTCTCTTTCTAAAAATCAATAAACTATTCTAAAAACAAACAAACAAATAAAACCTTGACCATGTTTTACAGAGGAGGAAACTGAGGTTCAGAGTGGTTAAATATTTTCCCAACTCACAGCAAAGACAAAGAACTAGGTCTCCAGGTCATTTCTGCTATGTCTGCTAATAACCAACATTGATTTTTCACTAATCCTATTGAGAATTTACTAGGTGCCAGGTTCTGTGCTGAACATATGACACCATGAAGGAGATACCGTTTATGATGATGCCAGATTTAGACAGGGGAAGCCCGGGCTCAGAAAGGTGGAGTAAATTGCCTAAGATGACACTATGGGGCTTGAACCTGGGTCTGTGTTTGATTATAAGACTCTAGAAGCGCCCCCCCTGGCTACACTCCCTGCCACCTCACCACGCTGAAGAAGAGCCTCAGAGGCCGAGGCTCTCCCTGTAGGGCTCCTCGAAGGCCTGGGGCTGCGGGGGACAGCGCCTGCACCTCCACACTTCCTTTAACCCCACCGCCTCCACTGTTTCGTTCCTTCTGGAGGAAGGAATTGGCTTCCAGATAAGATTTTGTTTGAAGAAAGAATGCCACTGCCTTTTTTCTTTTAAGTTTGAAAACCACTGATTGGCTCAGGGTCCCTTGGTTTACAGGGGAGGAAACTGAGGCCCAGAGGTGGCAAGTACCTGCTGTCCCTCTGGGAGTCAGCTCCAGAGCCAGGACTAGAACTGGATCCTGGAGGTGCAGCCTGCTTGGGAAGCTGCCCACTGGGTGTGCCAGGGCCTCCCTCGGCTCCTCTGGCCTCTCTCCAGGAAGGGCCAACTGCTCTGTCTCACCGTTTCCCGGGCCCTTCCTCACGCCTGTTTGGATAACTTTTTCACCCCTTCCTTCTCAAGCTCCCCGAGGTGTGGCTGCCTCCGCTGCGTGTCCCAGGGAATCCTGGCGCCTTGGCAGTGTGGCAGCCCAGGCTTGGCCGGCCCCTCGGCAGACAGTTCTCAAACAGCGGCTGTCTGGGCAGAGGGAGGCCTGTTGACCCAGGGCAGGGCACAGGCGAGGCTGCAGCTTCGTCCCCATGCCACCGGCCCATCCAGCCACTCAGCACACTGACTCGGCTCTCCCCATCTGTATTTGCTCATTCCACAAATATTTGTGGAGCACCTACTGTGTGCCAAGAATGGTTCTGAGAAATGAGGGTATAACAAGACAGCCAGACCCCCTGCTGTAATGGAACATACCCCGTAGTGGAGGAGAAACCAATGATGAGCAGATCAAGGAGTGCCCCAGACTCCGCTGCTGTAGAGGACAAGAGGAGTGATAGTGATGGGTGGAGGTGGCTCAGCCTTAGATCGGGCGGCCAAGGAAGGCCACTCTGAGTGAGGAGCATTGGAGCTGAGACCCAACCTATGAGAGGAAATCAGTTATGGAAAGATCTGGAGAAAGGCTGTCCCTGGCAGGGGGCATGGCAAGTGCAAAGGCCCTGGGGCAGGAATGTGCTTGGCATAATTGAAGGATAATAAAAAGACCAGTGTGGCTGAAATGGTGTGAGCAAAAGGGAGAAAGATAGGCGAGGCCAACAGAAAGGCAGACAGAATCGGTTCCCATGGGGTCTTTTAGGTCAGGAAAAAGAGCTTGGGTTTTCTGTTCAGTGTGACACAAGCTTCTGGGAGGTGTTCGGCAGGAATTTTAAACATGATTGTATCCTGAATTTCTCCTCTAACTTTAACTCGGCTTTTTTCCCTCTGTGGCTTTCTGTCCCATGACTCTCATTTTCAGGTATACTTGAGAGTGTTTGAAATAGCGTTTAATTACTCCCTTCACCTCTTCAATTTAAAATTTTTTTCAAAAATCTTATCAACGCTGTATAGGTACACAACTGAAAAAAAATCAAATACTTCTACAAAGCGGCCACTATATAGCAGTAGTTGCTGGCCCACTCTTTCCCGAACCTGATTCCCACCACCCAGAGGCAACTGCTTGCAACTATTTTTAGCTGTTTTTCCCCCTCCCATTTTCCTCTATTTCTAGATATCATGGTTATGCTGCTACTTCTTGACTTTTCAGTCTTAGATATAATATGTTCATTTGCTATTAGGAAAGGTCCTATAAATTATTTCCAATTTGGAGATAAGTCAATATTCATTGTTTTCATTTGCATAACTATGTCACTATCACTGTAATTCACAGCTGATGTCATCTGGGCATGAACCGGAAGGCCTTTCCCTGTGTTATCTCAGTTCATCTTCACACTAACACTAAAAGGTAGGTGTTAGTCAACATAATAATACTGACACTTTACACTCAGTGAAACCGTTTGCAGTTTGCAGAAGACTCTTGCAACCATCCCTTGATCTGCAGAGCTATCCTGAGAGGCAAGCAGAACTGGCATTATCAACCCCATTTTTAGAGAAGGACATGGTGCCCAGAATGATAAAGGAAACTCCACCTATCACAGTGGGGTGTGGTGGTTAAAATAAAACCCAGTTTCCAGTTCTGTGTGAAGGAGACAACTCTTGTATCTTATAGTTGGGGATGGCTTGTTGCATCTGTTAATATTGCCCTCACTAATACAATGCCTGGGTTTAAATCCTCGCTCTGCCTCTCATAGGCTGTGTGGTTTGCGGTAGGTTATTTAACCTCTCTGAGCCTTTGTTACCTCTTCTGAGAAACAGGTATGATGGCCTACCTCAATGAGCAGTTGTGAGGTAAAAGGAGGTAATTTTTATAAAGTGTTTAGAATAGTACCTAGCCCATGGTAAGAACTGTATAAGTGATCAAGTAAACCAGAGGTAGGAAATGAATGATCCAGGACCCATAGCTGGGCTTTCTGATGCCAAGGTCAGTGTCTGACCCCAAAGCATCCAACACTTACGTTCCTCTTTATGATTTTTACCATATCGACCTATTTATTACCTATACTTTATTTACCTATAATTATTTACTTGATATTTTTCTTTCTTTTGAAGATATACATTAATTTTTAAGAGGACATCTAATATTAATGCTTTAATAGGCTAGTTATAAATTTTTCTAACACACAGTAAAATAAATTCAATATGATTTAAAAGGGTTTGTCCATACACAACCTAAACTGGCCCCTGTGCCATGTGGGTGCACCGAAGGACAAGCATGCTATTTTTAAGCCTATAAAGAACCTGTGGAAACATTCTGTCCAGCGGCTTTTAAATCATTTTGATCATGACCCTCAGTAAGTAACACATTTTACATCACATACTTTATATTCAGTGGCAATAACTGTGATAGTCAAAAGAATACAAACTCTGGAGCCTGATGGCCTGGGTTGGAACCTCAGCGTCGTCTCTTAATGCCTATGTCACTTTCACTAAGTGACTCAACCTTTGTGCCTACATTTTCTCATTGATAAAATGGGACTGACAATAATAGTACCCACCTCACAGGTCATTGTGCAGATAAAGAGTTAATACGTGTAAAACCCTAGTCAGTGTTCTATAATTTCTGCTATTGTCACAACCCCTAGCACATCCATAAACATACAGAAATGAAACAAAAGCTGCACATGTGCAAAATTTACTCTTATTACATGATATGAACTATGTTTTCTATTCTATTTTACTTCATTAAAAAATATAGCCATCTTTGTGAAATTTCATTAATCTATTTTTTGTTTATAACTCATGCTCATTTCTGATGAACATTATACTTCCATAAAAATATTTTAAAGTAGTATCTTTTTATTCGAAGAAAAGGCAAAAAATGAAAAGAAATCAGTTAGTTATGTGAACAGCAAATGTGCTAAAATTGTTTTGTCCAGCACAGTGAGGGCACATTAACAGATTTGAGTCTCTAATAGCTTGGATGCTGCTGATCTGTAATTTCTTATGAAGACTGTTGAACTGCACTATCTGCCTAAAACAAAAAATATGTGCTTTAACGATTTAAAAAAAAAATATTGTAATATTGAAGCAAGAGTCAGCAAACTACAACCCCTGAGCCAAATCTGGCCCACTGCCCGTTTTTGTA
This sequence comes from Miniopterus natalensis, assembly GCF_054644295.1. Lineage (NCBI taxonomy): Eukaryota > Metazoa > Chordata > Mammalia > Chiroptera > Miniopteridae > Miniopterus > Miniopterus natalensis. The sequence goes on from NC_142087.1 coordinate 5,951,064, forward strand.
AATAAAGTTTTATTGGAACACAGTCACATCTACTCATTTATTTATTGCCTATGGCTGCGTTTGTGCTACAAGAGCAGAGCTGAGTAGTTGCCACAGATCCCATCTGGCCTGCTTAGCCTAAAATATTTACTATCTGGTCTTTTATAGAAAAAGTTTACTAACCCCTATATTAAAGTTACAATTCAAAACTCTTAAGCTTAAATTAAGTCTTATTCTGTTTATATCTTATTTTACACTATTTATTAGTTTCACAAATTTTAACAATTACATTTTCCCCAACATTTTACTTTGAGAAATGCCAAACCTGTATCCTTCACCAAGATTCACCAATTGGAAACATTCTGTCACAATTGCCTTATTGCTACATATCTATGCACTTTTTAATTGAAATACTTGTTGTGAAAGTTGCATGTTCACATCTGTTATACATATCTGACTCTGTGTGTGTGCGCGTGTGCGTGCACGCACATGACCCCATGGCAGAAGCGATCAACTGTACACCAACAAATTCATGCTCCCGCCTCCATAGTTTAGAGCTGTTCCTGGAAAACAGCTGCCTGCGAGGGACCACATGTTCCAGAACCCTCTTCACTCGGCCAAGGCCATGTGACTAGTTCTCACCAACAGAATGCGAGTAGAAATGATAAATGTCACCTGGGCCAGGGTCACTTCTGGGATCCCTGGGTCGCTCTGTGACAGAGGTAAATAAACTTGTAACTTACCTTTTTGGGGGGGTTGTTCACTGCATCAGCTAGTATGGCTCTAACTAATACAACCCAGTAAATTGTGCGACCCATTAAAGGGTCAAGATGTCAGTTTGAAACACACCGGTGTGGCCCTCTGCTTCTCTGAACATCTTTGAACCGTGGATCCTTTCATCAAATGTCTCATTCAGAAGTCAAAATGGAGCTTCTCTGGTTGGAGCATCTTTACTGACTCCTCCAGTAAATATTGTGTGATGGTCACTGAGCCTGGCACGTGCCTCCGTTTCTCAGGAGGGGAGGCGAGAGCCGGCAGAGGGCTAGAGTGAGGCCACAAACGGCTGCCTGGGCCCAAAGCCATTTCTCAGCGCAGGTCTGTTCCCTCCATCTCCACGCCTTCCACTTGCTCCCCAAATGCCCAGCTCATGGACCGGACCCTGAGAACAGACCCCAGGCATCTGAGGGCATCTGAGGGCTTGGAACTAAGCTTTGTCCTGACTCTCCAGCTAGACAGTTGCATCCTGGAACCAGTTACATATCCCTCATTCTGTTTGTTCCATCATAGCTACATAGTGCCTACTACACAGTAAGCGTTCAGTCCCTTTCATACAGTATGAATAATAGCAACAATAATAATAAGTTAAAATTTACGTAGCACTTTCTATGTGCCAGACGCTTAGCACTTTACAGATATTAACCTAATTTATTTCTCACAACCCTAAGAAGTGGATATTATTATTATCAGCCCATTAGACAGATGGAGAAACAGGCACAGAAATTAAGTAATTCACCCAATGCCACACAGCTAGTAGATGGCAACTTGAGGCCAGGCAGTCTGACTCCTGCGTCTGAGCTGCTAACCAGGTTCTGATACAGCCCTTCAGATGCGACTATAAGAGGTAACAGTACAGGGAAAAGAATGAAGATTTGCTATGAACAGGTTTTATTCACTTATTTGCTGTGTGATGCAAGGAAACTCCTTTAACAACCCTGAATCTCAATTTACCTGATTATAAAATGGGGATAATACTTCCCACCTTGATGGGTCATTGCAAAGATCAAATAGACAAAACATATAAAGTAGCCAGCATCCTGCTCGTAAGGGTTAAATGGAAACAAATTATTACTTCTTCTCAGGCCACCCTTAAGCTGGAGGCACGTGAGTCAGGAAAAAATGAAAGGCATAGTTCCTGCACTTAAGCATCTCATAATCTTTTTTTTTTTTTGACAGATAGAGAGAGGGAGAGAAACATCAACTAGCTGTTCCACCCATTTATGCGTTCACTGGTTGATTTTTGCATGTGAATCGAGACCGGGTATGGAACCTGCAACCTTGGCTCATAGGGACAATGCTCTAACCAGCTGAACCCTACCTGGCCAGGGCGCATCTCATAATCTTTTTAGGAACAAGCTAAGTCATTCATGAAACAATCAGAAAAGCCCCAAAATACTCTCAATAAGGATGGAATTCGTTTCGGTCAAACGTAAGTAAAATCAGTGCAGTTTATGGCGAGGCTCTGGGCCTCTGCCTGTGCTGTTCCTCCTCCCTCTCTTCCTGTTTCAGCGTAGATATCAGTCCACTGCTTCAGAGTCTAAGGTCTCTGACCCCTTTCCCCCCTCATGAGTCCCCTTGTGTCCCCAGTGTCCTATTCATCCATATCATGGCGCCCTGTCTTTGACTGCTGCTGGTTTGCCTGTCTGCCCCACCACACTGGGCACCCTGCAGGGTCTGAAGCCACGTTTTATTCTCTGCATTCCCCAGTGCCCAGCAGAACACCTTGCACACCAGAAGCCCCAGTAGTTGTTTGAAGAAATAAACAAGTGAACAATGAATTGGTGGATGCAGAAGCCTTCCAGAGAGACAAGGGGCACTCAGGGTATCCATAGCCTCCCTCTGTAAAATGAGACAAAATAAGGCAATGGTTTCCAAACTGCAGCTGACCCAATAGCCAAAATCACATAAGGAACTTCACAAAAAATTAAAGATTCCCGGAGGTCATCTCAGGAGATTCTGATCCACCAGATCTGAAGTGGAGCCCCCAAATATGTCAGTTTTTAAGTCTCCCATATGCAGCCAGGTTTGTGACCCATTGAACCAAAGGGGGTCAAACTAAAACTGAGGTAGGATGGTGCGATGATGGGGACAGAGAGAAAGGGGGAAGGGGTGGGCGAGACTATATTTTGGGAATGAGGGGTGAGAACAGCATGCCTGATACCCGACACAATCCCATAACCCTCTAGTATCTGGGGTCCTACCCAACTTTGGGCCCATCAACCCTTCAGGACAAAGCACTTTATAGTTTATGATACCTTTTTTCCTTCATTAGCTCATGGAATCCTCACAACAACCAAGGTTCATTTGACAGATGAAGATTGAGGAGCAGGAGACTCAGATTGCTTAAGTAAAGTGCCCACCATTGTACAGCTTTAAGTGGGAGGACCACTTAACCAAACTGCCTCTGACAACAACCTCTGATATGTCCTGAGGCTGATGCCATTGGTCAAAGGAACTAGGCCTACGTACCCAGGAAAAATCAGGCTCATCTAGCACTTAGAAGCAGGTATAATGCCCTTATAGAGGATTATTGATTAGTGGCCAAATCACTCCATCTCCTTACTTGTCCTCTTCTGAGCACTTACAGGTACTGCTATCCCAGCCCAGCCCAACCCATCTCATCCATCCATCCATCCATCCATCCATCCATCCATCCATCCATCCAACCACCCATCCACCCATCTATCCATTCATCCAACCATCCATCCACCCACCCATCAATCCAGTTACTTATTCATCCACTTATCACATCCACACACATATCTCCCCATCCATCCCATCCATCTACCACCCACCACACCCACCCATCTTCCCAATTACTCATTAATCCTTTGGTCCCATCCATTCATCAATCTGTCTCTCCATTCCATTCTGTTTCATTCTGTTCCATTTCATTCTATTCCATCCATCAATCCACCAACACATCACATCTGTCTACCTATCTACCCACCCAGATATCCATCCATCCATCCATCCATCCATCCATCCATCCATCCATCCATCCATCCATCCATCCATCTTCCCATTTATTCATTCATTCAATAATATAGACTCCATCGAAGTCTACATGGGGCCAGTACCTGTGGTAGGTAAGAAGGATCAGACAAATACAGACCTTGTCCTCAAGGGGTTTTGAGATGCTTACAAAAAATGACAAACTTCCAAAGGGACAAAATATATGCTCAAGGGAAGCTTGTTGAAAGAAAAACAGGGTAAGAAAATAACAAAACCAGGAGTCAGGTTAGCACACAGATATGTACACCATAGCATCTTATCCGCACAATTGCTAAGATTAGCCCCAAACTTGGTCCTGGGCTATATCCTGGCACCCAAAGGAAATACTACAACCTAAAAGTCACAGTATACTAAATCATGGTGAGCACTATCCAGCAGCGATTCCTGTTTCCTTACAACACAGTGGTGTTATATGTACCCAGGGTACATTTGGAAATGTCTGGAGACATTTTCAGTTGGCACAACTGACGGGGAGGTATGCTACAAGCATCTAGTAAGTTGAAGTCAGGAATGCTGCTGGACAACTATTATGAGAATAAATAAAGTAACAGACATAGAACATCCATCCATCCATCCATCCATCCATCCATCCATCCATCCATCCATCCATCCAATCATCCAACCAATATTTCTTGAATACCTGCCATGTGATGAGCAATGCACAGAGGCTGGATGAAGGGACGTAAGTGGACATCCTACACAGTGGAAGGACCTGGGATACGGTGAGAGGTTGACAGGCATATTATCACATTACCCTTTGGGGGGAACTCTCTGGGGCTTCTGTTCATGCCTAGCTTGGGCTTGTGGCCTGGAGCTCTCCTTCTCCAGGAACTGACTGGCCACAGTGAGTCTTCCTCTGGCCACAGGGTTAACCAAGTCTTGGGACCATGTTTTAACCTGGCATGAGGCACCTACCGCATGTCCAACCCTTTAGCTATACAACCTCTTCTAATCACACCGCCCTCTGTGAAATTGTCCTGTTGTTCTCTCCTCTTTTCAGAGAGGAAGTAGATTTAGAGGGGAAGTGGCAGGTAGGTCCCCAGGCTGTCTGATCCTTCAGCTTCTGCTCTCTCCCCTGCATCACAACTACTGCTTGATGGTAGATCAATGTAAGATCTCCTGGACCACTCAGGAGGCCAGGCCCTGATTCCTTGAGGACATCTGTCCTCAGCTAATGAGGACATTAAATACTGCTTATTGAGTCTTTACCATGTGATGCCAAGGGCTTACGCTCTTGCTTTTCTTTAGTTACCCAAGCAGACCCTAAGATACTCTAGCTCAACCTCAGAGAAAAGACGACCAATGCACAGAAATGTTGAATAATATGTCTAGTCACAGAGCTACAGCTGAGATCTACTGGATTCCAGAGGCCAAACTCTGTGTACACGTGCGATTTAAGTTGGTTTATAAAAGGCACCTAATTTTTAAAAATCCAAAATGTGCACACACTCACACAAAAAATAAAACAGACATTCTCTTGAATCTCCCTCCTCAGAAATAAAACTCTGTTCCCAGGCTCTTTGTGTCCTTCCACTAATTTTCTATGCAAATATAAATGTGTGTAGATATATATGCGCATATCCGTTTTGTTATCAGAAATGTAAAGTGCTATACCCAACTCTTCAGCTTACTTTTTTACTATATATAACTTGGAGGTCCTTCCCTCTCTGCCCACAGATCTGCATTATTTTCCAACAATGGGATAGCATTCCATCCTAAAGAAACATCATAATTTTCCCTTCCTCTACTGTCCGACATTTGGGTTACTCCCAATTTTGGAGCGTCCACGTGCACCCCCACCTCCCACCCACCCCCACTCCCCCGCCCAGCAGGAGACCCTCAGCAATCAGCAACACCCACCTCCCTCACCTTGCATCTAAGTTGCACACACCGGCGTGAGATCATCCTCATTTTCCAGTGCCCCACACTGTGCTTTCTTTATACCACTTCCCCTTGCTGAATTATCCAGAGCTGATGGCCCTCATCAGAGTGGCCAGCCACCTCCCCACTTGGGTCCCATCCCACCTTGACCATGACCCAGCTGGACAACCCTGCCCAGCAAGGCTCTCCGTGGGCTTTAGTTTGTCCTTGAGGCAAAGTGGCGATGATGCTTCTAGCCCCACCCCTGTGAAGTTTTGGGAGAAGCCCTGGGAGGCAGACCCAGGAGAGCGGTCCCTCGGGGCAGGAACCGGCCCAGCCGCCCGCTGGGGCTGCGGCCCCTCCCAGCGCTCCCCGACCCGGCGGGCCGGCCCGGTTGGAAGCTTAGGGAAGCAAGTCACACACCTGCCCGGGCTGCCCGCCTCCTGAAGGAGCCCTCGCCTTCAGAGGGTCTCTGGTGCCCCCGGAAACACACAGGGGGCGTCCTCTGGTTTCCCAAACTAACCACGATCCCGCCTGGTGCAGTCCTCCCCCAGTTCCAGCCGCGGCCCCACTCACCGTAGGGACTCTCCACCGGGGCCCCGAGGGGCGTGTTCACACTGACCATGGCCGAGCCCACCCGGCCCGGGGCCCCACGCAGCGCGGCAGTGGGAGCCAGTCCACCAGGAAGGCCGGAGTGCAGCCAGCTGCCAGCACCCGCTTATCTTATTGATTCTTCTAATCACCCAATGTGGGTGGACACGTTAAAGAGTAACCAGTCACTTAGGGAACCTGCGGCTGGGGACTGTCACTGTGGTCATGGCGACCGCGACCTGGTGAGGCGGGGGGTCCACTTGGGCCCAGTCCTGCACTCTGGGCTTGGGGACACCTGAAGCCAGAAGTAGGGGACACCAGCTCCCCCCACCCCCAACTTGAGGGAAGGGACTGGCTAGGAGGGGACGGGGGAGGTGAGAGTCCAACCTGGGTTGGGTTTTATGACTCCACAGAATGGGTGTGGCAGGAGGTGGAGGGAGGGGCGGGGGAGGGAAGGAGGCGGGTGGAGTGCATGTGTTAAGCACCTCCTGGATGCTAGGAGATGCATATAGGCATTGCCGCATTTAAATCAAGCCTTGATGAGGAAATTGAAGCCCAGAGAGAAGTTGCTTGCTTGGAGCATCAGTTGGTACATAGATGGGTTGGAATTACAACTTCCCTTCATCGAATATATATATTTATTGAGCACCTACTGTATCTGTTAGATTCCCTGCACCCATGGGACCTGTGGGCTAATGGAGAAGGTGGGCATTAATCAGATAATATTAATTATATTACTGCAAACTGATGAATGCTTTCAGGGATGGAGAAACAGATCTGGCTCCAGGCCTACAGACCAGACATTCTGCCAACCCCTTCCACTGGTCCATTGGTCTCCTTCCCCATTTAAAAAGTAGCCTACTGCTGAAATCTGCATTCTGGTCCCTGAATGCAGGGCCATCCTGCCTATTAGCTCTCTTGCATATTACACACCTGCCACTGGGCTTTTGGGGAATAGTCCCATTTCTGTTGTCCCAATGTTGGGTCTTGGGGCCTGATTTGGGATTTTGAAATCAAGGTCTTCGTCATGTTAGAGAGAGGCCCAATGAGAAGCTGTAAAACTTGGGGCTCAGAAGAATCAGAGCATCCAGTTCCACCACTGTCTTGCTGTATGGTTTTTGGTAAATGATGTCAGTTCCCTATAGTAATAACTGTCTCAGGCATTGCTCCGCTCCTAAGATAGCTAATTGATACATTCCTTTCTGTCCATAGTCTCTTTTTTCCAGTGTTCTTGCTCAGCCACCTCAAGGGAACCTCTGTTCCCTTGGACACTGGGGCTGTTTCCACTCCTTTATCCCTTCTATTTTCTCCCTACCTGTCTCACCTTCCTGTCTTCTTTCCCTCTTGCCCACTTTAAAGCCACAGTTTCTGCCCTGGCTGGTGTGGCTCATTTGGTTGAGCATTTTCCCATGCACCAAAAGATCGCTGGTTCGATTCCCGGGTCAGGGCACATACCCAGGTTGTGGGTTTGATCTCGGTTGGGATGTGTGCAGGAGGCAACCAATTGATTCTCTCTCTCTCTCTCTCTAATCAATAAAAATATATTTTAAAAAAATAAAATAAAACCCCAGTTTCTATCTTGCTTCTCTCTGTTCCTTGCTTTCCAACCACCTGGTGAACTCTATTGCCTTGCTCTGATCATGCCTGCATGCCCGCAGCCAGTCCCTGCTAAGAAACGGCAATCCCTCAGAGGGCAGTGGGAGCGCAGTGGATTCATGATGGCCAGCTCCATGGGCCGAGCTCTGCAGTCTCTTCTCCCTGCTCTTCTGTTCTCTACCTCCGTATCAAGTCTTTTCTCTCCTCAAACCTTTCCATTCTCATCCTCAGCAGGATGAGACTTTACCTTCCTCTCATAGAAAATAGAAGCCTGAAACCCAGACCGGCCTCAACTCTGCACAAAAAGTCGCCTGCATTCGCACTTTGCTCACCTCCTTTTGTCCAGGCCAGCATGAATTTGCACCCTACCCTTCCCGTTGCTCAGGTGTCCCGTGTGACCACGTGGAATTTCTTCTATATATTCAACCTCTCCCACTTTAGACTTTTAAAATAAAATAAAATAAAATAAACTTGATGGAGGTATAATTTACATATAGTAAAAATGTACCCTTTTTAAGTGTGTAGCGTTGTGAGTTTTGGCAAATGTGTACATCAATAAAGTTCCCTATGCTCCTCTGCAATCAATCCCTCAGGCACCTCCCACTCCAGGCAACTATTGATCTTCCTGCCACTCTAGATTAGATTAACATTTTCTAGAATATCATAGAAATAGAATCAGAAGACATTTACTCTTTAATGTCTGGCTTCTTTTGCTCAGCATGTTTGTGAGGTTCATCTCTGTTCATGTCCTTTTTTCTTGCTAAGTAGTACTCCATTGAATGGATATACTGCAATTTGTTCACCCACTCACCTGGTGGTATAGACACTGAGGCTGTCTCCGGTTTGGAGCTATTATGAATGAAACAGCTATGTATATTCACGGGCAAGTCTTCTTGTAGACATGTGTTTCATTTCTCTTGGTTAAATTTCTAGAAAGGGAATTGCTGGTTGATATGGTATGTATATGTATAATTTATAAGATACTCCCAAACTGCTGTCCGAAATGGTCATACTGTGTTCCATCCCTGCCAGCAGGGCAACAGAGCTTCTATTTGCTCATATTCTGATCATCACTCTTGGTTGTCAGTCTTTTTAACTTGAACTGTGTGGTGTGATCTTTCTTTTTGCTTTTGTTTTAAATGAAAAAGTAATACATTCACACATTAAAAATGAAAATTGTACAAACAGCATACAACGAAAAACCTTCCTCTTACCTTAGTTCCCACATTTCACTCTATTAAACTTTTAAACAAACTCTTGTATATATTTCCAGAAATTATACATATACACACTGCTAGGGGACTGAGTTGTGTCATCCCAAAATTCATATGTAGAAGCCCTAACCCCAACCTGCATTAGAAGCTAGGACCTTTTTGGGAGTAATTAAGATTAAATGAGGTCATAGGGTGGAGCCCTGATCAAATAGGATTAATGTCCTTATAAGAAGAGATTTGAGAGAGTGCTCTCTCTCTCTGTCTCTGCCATATGGGGACACAGTGAGAAGGCAGTTGTCTGCAAGCCAAGAAGAGAACTCTCACAGCACCCAACTATACTGGCACCCTGAGCTCAAATTTCCAGCCTCCAGAATTTTTATGAAAAAATAATTACTATTGGTTAAGCCACCCAGGCTACGGCGTTTCATTATGGCAGCCTGAGCTGACTAAGACATACACTCTTCTGGGAGCTGAGAGAAGGAGGGACCAGAAAGAGCCAGGGCATCTGATCTGAAAGGACTTTATTGGGGATGGGGTGGTGGTAGTGCGCATGTTGTGGTTTAGGTGGGACTGACCAAAAGAGAAGAAAATTCACTCCTTGGGAAATGCAGAGACCCTGGGGAAAGGGCTGCTTCCATCCTGGTCTTTGAAGCTCTCTCCAGCCAGGCAGGTTATGGGCCCCAGCTGGAGGGCAAGGTCTCAGGAAGAAATTTTACTATCTCTGGAGACAAAAGAACTTTTGTGTGTTAATGGGCTCTGGGTGGGGCGGGGCGGGAAAAGAGGAAATGGTTAATGGGAATGAGAATGAGATTCTACCAGAGAGATGGGGAGCAGGAGAGGCAGGGACAGATCTGGCAAGTAGATAAAAGGGAGAGACCAAAGCAGAGAGTGATTGAAAGCTGGGGGGGGGGGGGGGGGGGCAGAAAGAAAGAGTTCCCTCAGGCCAACTTCGGATTTTGCCTCAGTCCTGAGCACTCAGAAGTGTCTGAAGGAGAGGTCAGAGCCTGAGCTCCAACCTGGGTACCTTCGCAGACCAGCTGTGCAGCTCTCAGTAAGTTACACGCCTTCACTGAGCCTCAGTGTACCCATCTGTGAAAAGGGGGGCCTGGTCCCTGTGGTGGCTCCAGTAATAAGAAATAGGAGTGGGCTGTCTACAAGCTAGTTTCAATTATTTTTATAAAAGTTCGGATCTAAAATGTTCCCAACTCAGGAAGGGACTACAGGCTGCCCCGAAGCTGGTTGGTTATTATTGGATGAATAAAGGTGGGTTTCAAGGTTAAGGTTATTTAATAGATACCTTTTATTGGATGGCCAAAGACTTGTAAGTTTGAGGCCTGAGAATCACAAAACTCCTGCCACTGCCCCTTCCAGCCCTGGCTCTCTGAGAACTGAGTCAATTAAAAGAGCAGGCCTCTTTCCTGGAGGCCAGAGAGAAGAAAGATGCAACTGAGGAAAAAAGGAAGGCAGGGCAGTCGTTGTCTTCTGGCACATGCTAGACATTTAGAAAATGGAATCTGGAAGAAAAATTCAGATCAGTGAAGAGAGTCCAATTCATGTCTTAAAAAAACAATTATTCAGAGAGAGACCCTTAGAGGGTTAGGCCTACCCGGAGGCCCCTCAGAGTCCAGAGCAAATTCAAGACCACAGGAGCCGGTTGGATTTGAGCCCAGAGAAGCACATATTGTTACTGCAGCTGCCTTGGTAACTGGGGGGGCAGGCGGAGCATGGCCTCCCCATCTTGTATGGTGCCTCTCCAATCCAGTTACCCCTGGAATAGAAAAGGTCCCAGGGAGACAGGGTCAGGGGACAGAGGAGAGTTACGTGAGCAACCTTCACACAGGTTTCCAAATCTCAGCACCACCACTGACTGGCCTTGCGACTTTGGGCAAGTCACATCTGCAAGCCTCAGTTTCTTCATCTGTACCACCAAGAGAAGACTTCCCTCCGGCACAGGGGTGCCGTGAAGCTGAAACAGTGCAGCCATGTGTGCGTGCACCTGCCTGGCACACTGGGGACCCTGGTAAGTGCTAATTTTCTTATTCTTTCCACCACCCCTCACCCCGGGTCAGGCAGGTCTAAGTTCCGGGCCTGGGCCTGGGTTCTGCCACCTGCCAACTGGTGACAGAATAAACCACCTCATTTCTTGAGCCAGTATTTTGTCCTCTGAATAAAATAAATAAGTAAAATAGTGTCTGTAAAAAGTATGTGAAGACACCGTGACGTGTAAGAGTTTTGTGCAAAGGAGGACTCGGACAATGAGGGGTGAGTGTAATTCAGTCACGGGGGGACGTGCCCATGAAGCCTCCTCCTGGCCACCGCTGGACACTTATTTATTCAACGGTCTTATCCCAAATCCCTCCTAACTGCTCCTGAGTTAGTCCTTTCAACCAACCGTGGCCTTTGTGGGGAGGGGGGCTGGGAGCTTTTGCTTCTTGGTTTCTCTTTGGGGTAAATAAAAAGTTTTGGAAATAGTGGTTGAACAACATTGTGAATGTGATTGATGCCACTGAGTTGTACACTTAAAAATGGTTAAAATGGCAAGTTTTATGTTATATATTTTTTACCACGGTTTTTAAAAATTAATAATGCAATAGCCCTGGCTGGTGTCGTCCAGTACACCGAAAGGTCGCCGGGGCACATGGCCCGGTCGCGGGTTCCGTGAGCCCGGGAGAGTGTGATTAGCTGGGGCCTGCCTGCAGGGCGCATGAGTTTCTGGTTGACTCTTTCAGGTGGTGAGCTCGAGGGGGCCCTGCCCTTGCAGGGAGAGGCCTGTGGTTGTCCAGTGTTGCCTGTCAGTGGGGGTGCAGGTCTAATTCAATAGTGAAATATTTGCAAGCCCACTTGGCTGGCGGACCCAAACCACACTCTCCAGTATTGACTTCATCAGTGTGACTGCCTGTCCACCTGCCTCGGTCCTCTGTCTGCCACTTGGGTAAAGGAGGATTATTTACGGACTCTAAGACTACCTACATGTATGGCATCGAGGTTACTCAGAGTGGAGGAAGGCAGGGCGTCCTGTGTGTGTTCCTTTTCTTTGAATTCTGCCCCTGCCACCTCAGAATCCACCTTCCTGCCCCAGAGCCCCCTCCGTCCCAAAGCTGCACTTACTTAATAGCATAGTTGCAGACCAAGTACACTGCCTGGTGCCAAGTGCTGCCCCAGACGCGGATGCTGCCGCAGGTGTGGATGGCACAGCCCAGCCGGTTGGAGGATGCCCACACCATCTGAGGAAGGACACACACAGGGAGGCTGAGAAGGATTCGCTGGGGCCCAGGTTCCTGGGGGCTGGGAGGCTCCGGGACTTGCTTCAGGGTGGGCGCATTAAGTGAGGTCTGTCTGTTCCAAGCTGAGGGGGCTGGAAGCATATTGTACTATAATGTTTCTCAATTTTTTTTTACTACAGCCAACAGTAAGAAATAAATTTTATATTGTTACCCTGTGCCAGCGCGCGTACACACACACACACAATTGGAACAAAAATTTTATGAACCAATATTTAATCTTATTGTGTGTGAAATGTGCTAATATTTTGTCCTGTTCTATTAGTTTTTCTTTCTTTCTTTCTTTCTTTCTTTCTTTCTTTCTTTCTTTCTTTCTTTCTTTCTTTCTTTCTTTCTTTCTTTCTTTCTTTCTCTTTTTCACTGTTGGAAAATCATTGTTGTGCTGGAGGTTAAAATACAAACTTTGGAGTTAAATAGGCTGGGATCAGATTCTCACTATCACTAGCTGAGTGACTTGGACCAAGTCACTTAACCACTCTGTGCCTGTTTCTAAAATGGAGGTAATAATATCTCATGGATGTCAGGAAGAGCATTTGGTTTAGGCTTCACATTTCCTAGGGGGTCTCAAATTGAGGCTTTTGACATTAACTCCAAATGAGTCACAGAGAGACCGAGAGGACTAAAAGAAGATATTTGTCATGCAGTTGGAAGTTCCTGTCTTATTTCTTGCAATATTATATTGCATTGTATTTTTACGTGTGATATTAACACTCAAAATATACTATTCTTGTAACCTTCTTTTGGCATTTCTTCCTTTTCTTTCTTTCTTTCTTTTTTTTTTTTTAAAGATAATGGGAGCCTTAGAAAATAGAAGATACCAGAAAATGTTTGGACCTATTGAATTCAAAAGCACTCTTGAACTTGTCAGACCACACGTCTTCATTTTGGGGTCAAACAGTCTGGTCCCCCCACCTCAGACACTCAAAACCAGATCTAGTTCATCTCAGTTCAACTTTCCAGGAAAGTGCCTACTACATAAAAGGAAGTTCACAGGGGGCTCTGTTTTATTTTTAATTTCTGTTCTACCACAAGCTTTTTTCTTCTAAGGGACCAGGATTTGTTCCCCTACCAGCCCCCGGTCCCGACAAAGGGGTACCTGGGTGTAGTGGGAGCACACAGGGCCACTGCAGCGCCAGGGGCAGTGTGGGCTACAGTCCTTTGGGGCTGGAAACAAGTAGTGCCGCTTCTCCTCGGACCAAGACTTCACGAGATCCACCACTGAGCGGTACCTGGGGAGGCAGGGAAGGTGGAAGACACGGGGTGGGGGAAAGGGAAAGTCTGTCACCAACCTGCTTGGTGACCTTGTTCAATGACTGAGCGAAGGAAGGGCAGAGGGTCGCTCACCGGCCCGAATGGATGGAGAGATTCTGGCCCACGTGTCTCATCAGCTGTGAGGGCCCGTGGGCCCAGATGCACTGGGTGGCCCAGGCCTCGGCAGACCTGGCCAGCCGCTCGTCCCAGATCTGGGGGAAGAAAGGCCATGCAGTTCCCTGGGGAGCCACCACCGTCATCACAAACAGTGTCCAGACATGCACATTTTCCTGGTGCCGTGACTCCCCCATCCCTTGGAACCCTGTAACAATCCACTTGACAGATTAGAAAACAGGCTCAGAGAAGGCCGATGACTTCAAGGTCAATAGCAAGTCCAGCCAACATGCATGCCCAGCTTAGTCTGGTGCCCTCCCTCCTCCCTGGACTTCAAGATTGGGGCTCTCTGCTGTGAGCAGGGTTCCAGGGCATTGGTCCAGGGGTTCTCAGCAGTCCCTGGAAGTGGCTGAGCCCAGGGTAATGGGAAGAGAACTGACTTTTTATTTCATTTATTGTATTTTTAAAATGCATTTATTTTAACTTTAAAAATACTTCATTCAAAAGATTTTTTTGAATAATGAAAACATGCACAAGTTTAATATGTAAAATGTCCAAAGGAGGAGAAGTGGAATCTCCATCCTATACTCATCCCTCCCCACCGTGCCGTGCCCCCTAGAGGCAGCCTCACTGTGAGTTTCCTGTGCCTCCTTCCAGAAATAGTCTAGATCTCTACAAGCATATGATTACACATATAATGCTAGAAGATACATATATATTTTTTTGACAAATGGAAGCATGCTAGGCATTCTCTTCAGCACCGTGCTCTTTTCACTTGACAAGATAGGTTATCTTGGCGACTATTACACATCCGTTCATAGAGAATGCCCTCTCATCCTTCATAACAGCTTCATCATTTTGCAACATATGAATGTTCCAAGTTTTATAACCTGAAAAAGCATCGCTTAAAAAAAATACTAGTTCCCTTCGGGCTCTGACTTCCTGAGATTCTCTGAGTTATTTGTTCATTCAGCAGATATTGAACAGTATTTCTAGGCACCGAGGACTCGGTGCACTGGGCTGGAACTTGCTTGGGGCCATGGTAGAGAAAAGGCCCTTCGAGTAGGGATATCTGCCCTGTGGGCAGAGCCAACTAGTGAAGAAATGGGGGCACCAGCTCATGGTCTTTTGGGAAAGCAGAGAAATGTTTCCTTCATTCTATAAAGAGGTAAACTGAGGGAAAGGACATGCTAACATCAGACCCACACTCACGGATCCGAGGTCCCTAGTGAGACATCTACCTCTCTCTGCTCTACACTGCATGCCACATTAAACACCTGTTGAAGTGAGTGCCTTGCACACACAACTGGCGTTCAATAAATGTGTCATTTGTTTGAAAATGGAGGGCCTTCATGTGCCAGTTGATGTGTTAATAAATGAATGAGTCAATGAACAAACAAATGTTCTCCCACCTCTAGCTGCCTGCCATTCCTGCTTCTCTCCCCACCCTTCCCCACACCTTATCCCTACCTGACATTATATTCTCTATATATTGTGTTGATATTTGTTTTCTATCATCCTCACTAAAATGTAAGTTCCATGAGGGAAGGGCATTCATCCATCCTATCCTGGGTAGTGTCCACGAGGCTTAGCGTGGTGCCTGGCTCCAAACAGGCACTAGTAAGTAAGTGAATGGACACGTTGCAAAAGAATTTGGTGGCTTTTGTGCAGCGAGTCTTAGAGGGGGTGGGACTGGCAATGTCTTTCCTGAAAGAAATCTGTGCGTGGGCTGGAAGGTTATGTCTCCAGACTGGGTTGGGGACAAAGGTCCCAGAGGAGGGCTTGTGATGAAAGGTTTTCTCCTTCACTCTGGGAGGCTGGGGTAAGAGCGACCCGCCCTGTCTCTTTGAGGGCAGACGCCTCTACTTCCTCCCAGAGTTAGCTGCTGATATTTCCTAGTGGGACACCCCCAGGTACAAACTACCTCCACAGCTCCAAACTCTGCCTCCACAAGCTGGCTGAGGACTGTTTGGGTATGTCCATCACACCCCTGGGGCAAAAAGACAATGGCATGGAAAGCTCCAGCCACTCACCCCCTGCAGGTCCCCAGTGGGGAGCCTGAATTCTTGGGCAGAGTATTGTGCTGGTTAAGACAACAGCCTTTAGCAGCAGGCACACTTGGGTTGGAATCTTAACTGGGTGACCTTGGGCAAATTAATTCTCTGCATCTCAATTTTTTTATTAGGAAGATGAAGATGACCAGTCCCACTTTGAAGGAAGAGTGTCCTCAGGGTTATGAGAAGTGCCTGGTGCACAGTAGAGGCTCCACAAGCAGCAGTCCTCTGCCCCGACTCCCTGGAGGGCCTGTGTAATCACCCTGGTGTCCTCATCCGTGAAATGGGCAGACTAAATCCTGCCCCAGACAGCTACCCAGATACTGGCTTGTGGGGCCGGGCTGGTGAGTGGTCCAGCCCTTCCAGGATAGGTTGAGATGAGTGGTGTTCACTGGCAGGGGGGCTGGGGAGGGCACGGGCACTCACCATATACTCCATGTTGGCAGCCGGTGGGTGCACGCTGGCCCTGATGTGGTTGTGATAATCCAATAAGGCACTCATGTCGCGGGCAGAGATGTGGCGCTTCCGCCGGTAGTGGGGCACCCCCAGGCCACTCAAGGGTTGCACAGCTGTGCCGTCGGTCCAAGCCAGCACTAGGGTGGTATTGGGCATCAAGGCGTTCACTGTCTGGCTAGCCCAGAAGAGCAGGACTGCCAGGCCCACAGTGCCGGGCAGCAGGGACATTGCTGGCTGAAGGGGTCACACGTCTGCCTTGTGCAGTCAGAACTGGCTGCCTGGAGGGGGCAGGCATAAGGGCACCGAACCTTGAGTGTTCTCCAGTATTGCCACCCCAGAGGATGCTAACCCTGGGAATTTGGCAAAGACCTCCTGACTCAGCTCTGGTCCGGGGGCCCAGCACCCTGTCCTTCCCACCCCAGTGGACTGAGTGGATCGGGCAACAGGAAAAAATGCCCAGACAGTAGCTAACCTGGACCAGGACCTGGGGTGAGATGGTGCCCCCACTTCAAAGCCAGGGCTCCATCCCACCAGCCCTCCCCACCCTGGACACCCTCTTCACCCATCCTGCCTAAATTGGGCTCCTTCAGTGCCCCCAGGGGGGCAGGGCCAACCTCCAAGCTCTTGTCCCTGAGCTGCACTTTCAGGATTGAGAGCAAGACACAGAAAGAACCAGATGTGGAGAATGAAAGAGGCAGAGAGAGGGGGGGAAAAGAGAAACAAACAAAAAAAATGAGCGAGACCAGAAAAAGAGATACAAAGAAACGGAATGAAAGAAATAGAACATGGAAAAAAAGCACATGAGAGAGACAGAAAGAGAAGGAGAGAGAGAGAAAGACAAAGGGAAAAAAAAGAACAGAGAAGAGGGAGAGAGAAATAGACTCAAGGAGGAAGAGCCAGAGAGAGGCGTGTAGGAGACCTGCAGCAGGAGCTCGGACCCAGGACAGGCAGCCCCAGTGGGCGGCAGGAGGCGGCTGAAGAGGAGGCAGGGACCTCTGCAGACACCCTGGCGCGCCTGGCAGCAGTGACTTTAAGGGTCCCCTGGGAGCTGATGGCATCCGACCTGCCTGCCCCACAGCCCCCTCCCCTTCCAGCCAGGCCCCGCCCACTGCCCAGCTGTGGGCTTTCCGCTCCTCCCCTCTGTGCCTCTGCTGTTCCCACTTCCATCTGGAGTGTTCGGGGCTGGGGCTAGGCTCCTGGTCAGGGTAGGCATGTGGCAATGGCAGGGATTCCAGGAGGAACTATCAACCCTCCTTGGGAGATCCGGAGGCTTCTCTCTGCCTTCCAGACCCCGACATATGAAGGCCGTCTTGCATCCGGCGTATTTTCTGACTGTTTTCCCTACGTTCCCTTAGAGCAGGCTGTTAACACGCCCATCTCATGAGCACCTACTATGCACCAGACCTGGGCTGAGTGCTTCATACACACAAGCTCGGCCAACTCTCAGAAGCATATACTATAGCTCTCCATTTTACAGATAAAGAAACTGAGTCCCATCGAGGGGAAGGAACAAAAGTCAAGCCAGCCTATCTGCAATAGAGCAGGGGTTCAAACCCAAGCCTGACCTCAGGGCCCTGTGAGTATGTAGAAAGGGTGCCATTTTTTTGTATGGACGCACAGGAAAAAAGCCTAGGAGCATATTCACTGTGATGCTGCTCATAGCACTGTGTAACCTCATTAGTTAAGTCCATGGATCTGCATTCAAATCCCCATTATTTCACTCACTAACTGGTGTTCTTGAGAAAGTTACTCAACCATTTTGCGTCTCAACTGTAATATTGGGACCTACCTAGAGCCTTGCTGCAAGGACTAGACAAGTTAACATTTGTGGAGCACTTGGACAGTCCCTGGCAGTGTGTGTGTGTGTGTGTGTGTGTGTTACCAAAGCCCCTTTGCTGTTGTCCTGGGTTAAGAAAGTTTCATTTTCTCCTCTCTGATTAACTGTATTCTCCACAAATCACAAGCAGTACTTTTGTTATGAGAGGAGGTAGACTTACAAGAAAGATGTTACAAAAAAACAAACAAAACGCACCCGAAAATTGAAGCACTTGTGAGCCTTCAGCCTCCTCCAGTGACCTCTGAGAATCACCAGGCAGAACCAGGGCTAGACGCTGGGACTGAGCTACACACGTGGCGTCCTCCCCAGACACATGGAATTCTCACCCTGGCGGCCACCCAGCTCCAGCCTCCATGGTCCAGACAGTGCCTGCTGCCAAAGCACACACCTTCCTGCAGGAGCAGCTTCCCCCAGCCCGGGGGGGACCCTGGGGGCGGTGGGGCAACGGGGCAGGGAGGGGTGGGAGCTGCTGACACTGACCTCTGCAGGGCTTTCCTGGCACCCCAGGAGGACAAGAGAGACTGGCTCCAATCTAGCCCCATCTCTGCCTCCAGTACGCTGGGTGTCCCAGGGCAAGTCCCTATCCTTTTCTGGGCCTCAGACTCCCCATTGGAGAAACTGGACTGTGACTCTTCTGCCTACAGAGGCTGGGATTCGTGGTGCGCCATGGAGAGCTCTGCAGCCCAGGGGAGGGCACCGCCTTGACATAGGACCCCAGGAGTGTAAGCAATCACACCCACTCTCTCAGGATGCTTAATATGAACTTCTTTCATGTAACTGGCACCTGCATTAGTTCAGAGCTTTACATCCATCTCTCACAGAGAACTCCGAGGCAGTAACCCCACCCATTGTACAGATGAGGAGACTGAGGCACACAGAGCCTCAGTGACTTGTCATAGGGCCTGGAGCTTGTCTGTGTGGTAATTGGGGTTCTGACGGTGAACATCCTCACACATTTACAGAAAGCACATGCATTCACTGTGCACACACCACACACATACGTGCACACACTCACACAAGCACACCCTCCTCCCACAAATCAGAGACAGCCCGTTCCCCCAGCCCATCAGATCCCTTCTACTGTGCAGCCTCAGGTGCACAGAAACTCCCTTTTCACATGTAATCATATCTGACACATATAAGTTATATGTATTTGCCCCTCTCTCAGTGCCCAGCACTGTTTTAGTCACTTTACATGGATAAGCTCATTCAATCTTCAGAACATCCCTATCTGGTCAGTACTATTGCTATTGTGTCCATTTTTCTATACAGGAGGAAACTGAGGCACAAAGAGGTGAGTCGTTTGTCTAGGGTCACATATCCGGGGGCTGGCAGAGATGGGATAGGCACCTGTGCAGGCTGGTTACACTGTCTCTCCACAGAGACAGACAGACAGACAGACAGACATGGAGGAAGGAACAGCCCGCAGCTCTGCCATGCATACAAAATCACTATCTCCCATCCTGCATGTTCATACACCCGCTGAAACCCAGAAGTCGCACTGGTAGCAAACACACAGGGACACCCCTGGCTGCGCCACCAGGTAGAATCTTCTCTGGTGTCCTCATTGACTAAGGCAGGTTTCCAGTGGATAGAAATGTTAGAAGGTGGGGGCAGGAAATAATCAGGGGCAACCCAGATGAATGCCCTGGCTGGGATCTCACTTTAGGGTAAGAACACTTTCTCCCCCTTGGGATTTTATCACTGGATTCAGCTATTGCTCCCAGAATTCTCTCCGGGCTTGGGTGAATGGAGAGGAAATTATTCAAGGCAGTATAGCTTGTTGGCTGACAGAGAGCCTACATCTATGACTCACCTCTACGGCTTACTAGCTATGTAACTGTGGGCACGTTACTTACCCTTTCTGTGCCTCAGTTTACTCATCTATAAAATGGGGCTGCCTCACGACATTGTTGGGAGGATTAAATGAATTAGTACATCTGAAGACACTGTACACAATGCTTGGCACAGAGAAAGCAGCCAATAAATGTTACCTATAATAATAGCTAATAATAATAACAATAAAAGTCAAAATTTACGTAGCACATACTAGATGCCAGGCACTCAATGCTTTAGAGGCGTGGTCTCATTTAAGGTTCAGTTTCATGGGTCCAGTATCAGGATCCCCACTCTGCAGGTGAGAAAGTGGAAACTCAGAGATTGAGTGACTCACCCAAGTTCACACAGTCCCAGTGGAAACGGAATTCCAATGCTAGGTCTCTCTGATCCTTACCCTGTAACAGTTGCTTCTGTGAGAAGACTGTGGGACAGGAGCCTTGTGCTTGAGAGAGGAGACTGAGAAAGCTGGAAGGCCCTTAGGAATCTTCTAGGTCACCCCCTCATTTGCCAGTTGAGGAAGGAGGTTCAGAGAGGTTAAGTGACTTGTCCAAGGTCACACATCAATTGGCAGACTCAGAAATGCAACCCAGATCTACTTCACTCCAAATCCATGTGGAGAAGGAGGGAGATGGAGGGAGGAGAGCACATGTGGGGGAAAAACCCACAAACAAACAAACAAACACACCCACAGTGATGATCCAGACTCTTCAAAACTCTCCAGGTCAAATGCTCCAGGTTCTTCCAAAAGATAAACTTTAAAAAAACAAGAGATGGAGGGGGAGTCATAGACACTTTAAAAACTATGCATTTTTTCAATGGTGACTATACTCTGTTTAGGGATGTGTACTTAGGCAATAAAACTATAAAGAAACACAAAGAAATAGAAGTCTAGCTATGATTGGAGTGGGACATTTAAGAGGCTTCTGTTTCTTTCTTTCTTTTTTTTTTAAGCCTCACCTTGAGGACATAATTTTTCCATTGCTTTTAAGAGAGAGTGGAAGGGAAAGAGAGAAATATCAGTGTAAGAGAGACAATTGATTGATTGCTTCCCGCAAGTCCCCCAACTGGGGCTGGGATTGAGCCTGCAACCGAGGTACACGCCCGTGGCCAGAACTGAACCTGAGACCAACTCTCTAGCCACTGAGCCAAACCAGGTGGGGCTGTTTCTTGACCTGACTGATGGTTACAAGTGGTTCACCTTATTAGATTCCACATTTATTTTATGTGACTTTCTGTATTTGTGTTTTATTTTACCATAAAAAGGATTTTAAAAAATAACAGCCGTAGTAATTTATACAGTGACACCTTCCATCTGTTACCGCCTTAACCATGCATGAGGATTTTAACTTCTTTTTAAAGGTTGAGGACATGGAAGTTCAAAGAGGAAGGCAATTTGCCCACAGTCACACAGCAAATAAGTCTGGGAGCCAGGACTTGACCCCTGTGGCTTGGTGTGTCTCCACAGCACAGCGGTGTTCGGGTTGCATATGGTAGTTCCTGACCCAGCAAACAGGGTTGGAGAGGTCTCATAACAGATTCAGAGAAACTGACTCCTCAGAAAATAAAGCACACCCAAAAGCACCTCTGGGTGCCCAGGTCTGACTCCTACTCTCTGCACCCAAATAGCAGTGCCACTTCTTTGGCAGGGTATGTAGAGTGGGGCTGGATGGTCTAGTGTGCAGGGACCAGAGCTGTGGAGCCAGATAGGTACCTGGCTCTCAGTGAGTGATCCAGGGCAAGTCATGAGCTCTTGCTAAGCCTCAGTTTCCTCATCTGTAAATTGGGAACAAGAAATAGGTGCTATTTTGGTCGTTATGAGAAATTCGGTGAGATATAGAAAGTGCTAGCACACAAAGCAAAGTGTGTTGAATGTTAGCTATTAATCTGCCCAAACAGAAACACTGTGATTCCATTGACAAGATACTAAAGAACAGGCAAAACTAACTTAGGGTGATAGAAGTCAGAACAAGGGCTCTTTTGGGGGGTGCTGGCTGAGAGGGGCATGAGGGAGGTCCTACTGAGGGCGCTATATCTGTTTCATATTTTAATCTGGGTGGTGTACATATATAAAAATTCATCTACTTGTACACTTTAGATTTTGGCACTTAAAATTAATTTATAACTCAATAAGAAAGTTGAAGTTATAGTTTTACAAATCTTTAAAAGAGCTCTTTCAACAAGTATAAAATTAAAATCCTACATAAAAGAGAAAACACACACACTGACAGAAATATCCCATTCCTGTCTCCCCAACACATACCTCCTACCCCATGTACATAAATACCCTCCCCCAATACACCCTCTAAAACCCCCGACACTGTACACACACAACCAAAGACTCTGACACCGACACAAACAGAAGTCACTGTCCAGTAAAACGGACACACCTGCACGCCCACTCAACCCCACAGCACATCCCTCTTCAAATATAAATGCTTTTCCACTCTGGGTACATGGGAACACACCCTACATGTAAACACACAAATGGAGACACAAGAAAACCAAACCCACAGCCTGAACTGACCACGGGCAGATCTGTGAGTCAGCCAGACGTGGGTGGGGGTCTTGGTCCCACCACTTCCTCACCACGGATCTGGGGGCAAGACATGTAATTTCTCTGAGCCTCAGTTCCCTCATCTGTAAAATAGGCTTAATAAGATCTTCTCCCATGAAATGAAATGAAATTAAAAAGGAAGATCATGAACAAAACAGCTCTCGGAGGTTGAAGGAGCTTTGTCTAATCTGTCTCTGAATGCTCAGTGACTCATATCACGTCACTGTGAGTAAACGTGTGTGTTGTCAGTTCTCACCAGCTTAATCTACAGACACAGTATGATCCCAATAAAAATTCCAACGAGGTTTCTGGAAGAATTTGGAAAGTTCATTATAAATTTCATGTAGAAGAGCTACGGCCCAAGAATTTTCAAGGTACTCCATTAATCATATTAGTAATACATGATTAAGGGGAAAAAACACCCCCAAACTGAGTAGTTATCTGGGCAAAAGGAGAAGCTGGGACACTAGGGGTGAGCCGGAGAGAGCAGTACAAGGAGAAGGGAACCACATGGGCAAAGGCTCTGAGGTTAGACAGAGTTTGGTTCATTTGAAGAACTAAAAAAAGCAGATTAGGGAAGACTTAAAGGGTACAGAGAGTGTAAGAGGTGGGTTGAGACATGGGGTCAAAGGTAAGCACAGGCCATTTCTCGCAGGATGGAGGCCTTGAATGCCCACACCAACTGCAGGGCTGATGAGGACCGGAGATCCTCCTTGGTGTTTTGCCCTATTGGGGCACAGGGACTGGGGGCTTGGAGGAGGTAGGCGACCAGACCAGGGCTTAGTTCTTCAGGAAAAGAGAGTACCTCATCCCAGTTCAACCTAGGAGCTGATTCCCCGTGGACCCCAGAACCCTGAAACCAGGGGGTTGTCCCTGAGGGGGTCTGTTTCTGTCTTCCTCCTCCCTATAAGGATTCCAAGCTGGGAGTCTGCAGGGGCTGAGCCTGGGATCCCCTCACCCTCCTGGGTGTCAGAGAGGAAAAGGGCCCCTTTCCTCCGAAAAAGCGGAGGAGTAGGAACTGGAGGGTGCAGATGGCCAGGCAGGCTTAACCCTGAAGGGGCACCCCATGCTTCTGAGCCCTGGCCCAGCGGTCTGGGGACTGAGCCGTGCCCTGGGGACCGGCCCGGTCCCAGCAGCTGCGTGGCCAGGTGTGCCTGCGGAATTCGCTGCGTTGCCCGCCCGCGCAGTTGGAGCGGAAAAGCCTGGGCGTCAGCGCCCCTGTCTGCCCACCGCATTCCTGTGCGGGGCGTGGAGCACGGCCCAGCGGCGACATCCCAGCGCCCGACCCTAAGAATCCAACGGGGCGGGAGTGGGAAGGGGCCTGTGGGACCCCCTGGGCCTCCTTGCGGTCCGTGGCCTGAGAGCTGAGCCAGACCTCCCGTCGGTTAGGTGGAGACGCTGCCACTTTGCCTCGCCTGTCTCACAGGCCGCAACGGGCAGCCTCAGTTGAGCATCTGTATTTTAGAGGTGACCGCCTAGTGTGCGCTTACTGTACACCCGACACGGAGTGGAATAAGGTTTCACTTATTTCTCTGGGCAAAAAAGGTAGCAGATACCGTTCTCATTTTCAGGTGAGGAAACCGAGAGGTAAGTGACTTACCCTAGATCAGACAAGTAAATTCTGAATCTAGACTTGAACCCATGTCTGTCTGACTATATTTTAAAACACGGCTGCTAAACCCTATCTACTGCTACTTGGTGACCTTGCAGAGCCATTATTTTTGGTCAGAGCGGCACTCCCCACCCCTAGGAGGCAGTGTGGGCTCGTGGCTAAGCACCTCGGGCATACCAAGCCCGGTGTGGACCCCAGCTGAGCCGGATTTCTAGCTGTGTGACTCTGGCTAAGTCACTCTGTCAGCCTCAGTGTGTCCATCTGTAGACTGGAGTAAGAATAGTACTGTGGGGTTGTTGTGGGAAGGAAGCGAATCAAATACAGCTGGCCCTTACACAACATGGGTTTGAACTGCACAGGTCCACTTACACTCAGACTTTTTTCAAAAAATATGTACAGTTCTGTAAATGTATTTTCTCTTATGATTTTCTTGAAAACATTTTCTTCTCTCTAGCTTACTTTATTGTAAGAATACAGTATGTAATATACTACATAACCTACAAAATACACATTAATCGACTGTGTTATCGGTAAGGCTTTCAGTCAACAGTAGGTTATTAGTAGTTAAGTTTTTGGGAAGCCAAAAGTAATACATGGATTTTTGACTGCAGGGGGATTGGTGCCCTTAACCCCTGCATTGTTCAAGGTCAACTGTACAGTAAAGCACTTAGCACAGTGCCACTGGGCACTTAGTTAAGGCTCAATAAGATAGTGGTTCTTTTTAGAACCTGGGCATTTTATTCTAAGTTTGGTGTTATATATGTGTGTGTGTGTGTGTATCCTTTCATAAATTATGAATTATAAGCAAGATTTATAAAATATAAATATATAGTTTAATGACTATTTTTAAAACAAACATCTATGCGAAGATCCACAGGTAAAAGACTGAGACATCGTTGCCCTAGCTGATTTAGCTCAGTGGTTAGAGCATCAGACCGTGGACTGAAGGGTCTTGATTGCATTGTGGTCAAGGGCATGTACCATACCTCAGTTGCAGGCTGGATCCCCAGCCCCAGTCGGGGCATGTGTGGGAGGCAACCAATTGATGTGTCTCTCTCACATCAATGTTTCTCTCTTCCTCTCTCTCTGTCTTTCTCTCTCTCTCCCTTCCACTCTCTCTGAAAAGTGATGGAAAAAATATCCTTGGGGGAGGAGTGAAAAAAAACAACAAAAAAACCTAGGACCTAGGACATAGGATCTAAGACATTGCCTACACCCCAAAACCTCTGATCCTAATGTCTTCCCTCCATCCCATAGGTATACTGACCCTGGGACATTCAGTTCCCTGCTTCCCTACCCCCTAATATTACCAACAACTCTTTCAGGCAACAGCTCCCTCCTCCCAGTCCTTAGCCTTGTGACTGCCTGAGATAGGTCAGTTTGGGGTCTGCAGGAGGGTCCTCAAAGCTGCTGGGGATGGTGCAGGGTCCCTGGCAGGCCCTTCTGATGCTCTTCCCGATTCCTGCCCTCCCACGCCAGCCTTTCTGACCTCGTGCCCAAATTGGCCCAGATAATTGGCAGCCAGGGGTTATGCACAGTGAGGCACAGCCAGAGGGTATCAGCCCCCTCGCAGCTAAGCAGTCAGGCATCCTGGCCTCTGGCAGACACAGGCTTTGTTCAACTGCCTCTTCCCAGGGGTGGCTAGTCATCCCCTCCAGCCAGAAAGAGAGGTGGCCCGGGGTTAAGAATGGGGGAGGCATTGCAGGGGAGAGCTCAGAAGGAAGGAGTTGGTGCTGGGTAAGAACACTTCTGCTGGCTGGCCAGGAGCTGTAGACAAAGGGGGCCGCCCGCCGCCCGCTGGGAGAATTACTGGCTGCCTATCTGCCCTGCCAACCCAGAGTGAGTTATTTCACACACAGAGCCAACAAAGGGCACCTGCTGGTTGCTCTTCCAGGACTGACCTCTTCCCACTGGTCCTCTGGCCATTCCTTCAGACTTCTGCTTATATAGAAATCATCTCTTCCAACAACTCTTCCCTGAGCCTGCCTGTCCCTGTTATAGGGCTCTCTCCTCATGGCCCCGAGCATCCTCTACTTGACCTCTTATATTCTACCTCAGCATCTTTCAAACTTGATGGACCAGAAAACCCCTTTCACAGTGATTTAGGATCAATTTCATAATAATTATTTCCCATTGTTTCCCTTCTGTTTATAAAGAGGCAATTTAAATTTTAAAATAATTTCCCTTACATCACATATTAATGATTCTTTAACTTATTTTACAATTTTTTTTTTGCATGTTTAATAGGTGCCAGACACAATTCTAGATGCTTGGGATGTGTTATTGAATAAAACAGGCAACGTTCCCGATCCTCTGGGCTGACATTCAAGTTGGGGAGCCAGATAATAAATACATGAATAAATAAATCATAAAGTATATTTAAAAAAAGAAGCTTTGATGACACTCCTAATCCATAAAGACCTCTTAGTTTTTGCCTTTTAATCAAGTGATACAGGCCAGTTTACTTTAAAACAGACCAAGATCACTGTCAAAATAGAGACCTCTTTTCTAATGGAAATACTCACATTTTTTTTTGTATTCTGCACCAGGAGAATTTAATCTTATGAAACAGTGGCATTAGAATGTAATGTGTTTGTAAAAAATAAAAACTACTTATAGAAGGCAGCAAAAACTTACATTTCCTTTTACTTAACCTCTAGTTTACATATATTCATGTTCAGCCTGGCCAAAGCACAATTCTAACCTCAGATGATTTCCATGCAATCAGTCCACAATGCCATCAAAATAAAGAGACAAGTAAAAGCGATTTTCAAAAAAATAAAAAAGCAGAGTGTTTATTTGTCCAAGAGAAACTCAGACTTTGAGATAAGTTCTATAACCTCCAAATCCTTGTAACAAAAGCAACATACATATGGGGTTTGCTTAGGAAATTACATTTAGCATTCAATAAGAAAATGTTACTTTTTTATAGCAAATTTTTCCTTCTAGTTCTCCATTTCTGTAAATACGAAGCCATGTGCTTCTGTAAAGCCTGACTCTAAGAAAACTAAAATATAAAATTCTGAGCAAAGGTCAAAATTATGATAATTTGAAAATTTTTAAACCTTATGTAATGGATTTTTAAAGCAGCCAATCAGGGTCTCTCTCTCTCTCTCTCTCTCTCTCCCTTCCTCTCTTTCTAAAATCAATTAAAACATATATATTTTTTTAAAACGTGGGAAATTGTATATTTAAAGGATCTTAAATCTAAAGTTATTAAACATGGGAGGTCCCAACATCTAGACCCATGCTTGGTGCATAGTAAATGGTTAATAAATGCTGATTGGTTGAATAAATTAATGATTATCACCCCCACTAGATATCAAGTTCCTTGAGTGCAGAAACCATATACTTCTAACATGTATTTATTGAATAGATAAATGAAGGAATGAAAACCAACAATAAGGTAGTGCCAATGGTCTAAGGCAAGGCAGAGCCCTGATATTTGTGGTCCTCTATCACCCTCTGGTGGGCAAGTGCAGAGCATTTTCCTCCAATGCCTTAAAATCCAGTGTAGTGTTTTTCAAACTATAGAACCCCACACATTAGTGAGTTGTGAAATCAATTATGTGGGTCATGACCAGCATTTTTAATTGAGTTTATAATTGAATAGAAAGATATCAGAGTGCCTTATACAGAGTAAAGGCAAATTCTATCATGAATTGTCATAAAGCTATATTTATAG
This sequence comes from Miniopterus natalensis, assembly GCF_054644295.1. Taxonomy (NCBI): domain Eukaryota; kingdom Metazoa; phylum Chordata; class Mammalia; order Chiroptera; family Miniopteridae; genus Miniopterus; species Miniopterus natalensis. The sequence continues at coordinate 5,978,779 of NC_142087.1, forward strand.
CTATATCTATGTATCTATTAGCATATATATTCATTTATATGCTACATATATATTTTTGTGTGTGGAGTGGATCACAACCAGTGACTTGTTGATAAATGTTTAACAACTAGCTGTCTAAGGGGAAATGTATAAGGACATATGTATGTAACTTTGTTATAAATTTTTCTTAATGTAAATAATATGTAGTACATAGTTTAAAATAGTGAAATAAACAATTCTTTGTTGTGGATTCTACATAGCTAATGATTCTCACAGAATGCTCCCATTGATTTTTGCTGGACTCTTGTATCCACAGCCAACCTATAGTTTCAATTCAACCATGTTTTGATAAATGGAGTTGCATCCCTATCTAATGAAGCCCTGATTTATAGCACTGGACACTTTCCCTAGTGTAAATACTCCCAACATGGCTATTGTCACCGAACCGGGAATTAGGAAGAGTTGCATCTGGGAATATGATCTTATTTGGAAACAGGGTCTTTGCAGATCTAATTAAGGATCTCAAGATGAGATTACCCTGGGCTTAGGGTGGCCCCCTAAATCTAATGACTAGTGTCCTGAAAAGCAGAAGGAGAGAAGACACACAGAGAAAAGAAGGCCATGTGAAGACAGAGGCAGAGATTGGAGTTACAGCAGCACCTGGGTTTGACAACGAAACCCGCTCCGGAAGCCCGATCGAGTTCTGAAACGTTGGGAAACGAGGGACCCACAGCCCACAGCTGGGCCTCAGGACCTTGCCCTGCGTGGAAGCCGGGTGGCACGTTCAACTTCCCAGAGGGGTTCGAAAACCGAAGCATTTCCTCCCCGGCTTATGGCGTTCCTAACCCAAAATGTTCGGCAAGGGAGACGTTGGAAGACCGAGGCCCGCTGTACACAGGTACAAGGAGCGCCAGGGACGGACAGGAGACGCCAGAAGCCAGGGAGGGCCCTGGGGATCCGTCCTCGGAGCCGCGGGAAGGAGCCACGCCTGTCCACAGCTTGGCTTCAGACTTCTGGCCTCCAGAACCGTCAGAGAGTACATTTCTGTTGCTTTAATCCAACCAGACTGTGGTAATTTGCTGCGGCAGCCCTAGGAAACTGATGCAGTAGCAAAGCAAGGGCTCCAGACTGGGAAACGCTGAATTAGACATCCAGCCGCGACTGGGAGTGCGAGGCTTCAGCTCCGCGAGACGCAGTGACCAGCCTCCGAAACCCTCACCGGATCGCCCTAAGGCCCGACCTCCAGCATTTTTATTTTATTTTTTCAGAGAAAGGAAAAGAGAGGGAGATGGAAACATCAATGATGAGGAGTCATTGATTGAGCCCGCAACCGGGGCATGCGCCCTGGCTGGGAACCGAACCCCGGTCGCCTGGATCCCAGGTCGAGGTTCAACCGCTGAGCCACGCCCGGCCGGGCAACCTCCAGCATTTTTTACTTAATACAAGGAGGTGTTTTAAAAGTGAAAATAAATTTAATAATTTAAAATTTAAATTCAACCATCGTGTTACGCATTTATTTTCTAATGAAGTTTGATCTCATGTCCCTGTACCTGGATCACCATCATGAACCTGGAGTTCACATACTAACTCCGGGAGGGAGTGATCTCTTCTTGTCTCTCTATTTTACAGAAGAGCAAACCAAGGCCCAGGTGGAGGAGGTGTCTCCAAGTCTCCACGAGTGACTAAGTGATGCCGTGACCACTGTTCTAATTCCTACAGTGCTACATTTATTCTTCCCGCCTCCAGAAAAGACTCCCCCACGCCCCTTTTCCCAGACCAGAGCAGGACGCGGAGGCTCAGGTTCGAACCGCCCGCCGCCTGAGCGCGTCGCCCGCGGCGGGACTGAGGGAGGCGAGAGGAGAGGCCCGGAGCCGAGCCAGGAGTTGGGAGCCCCGCGCGGCGCCTAGGCCGCCGATGGCCAGGAGGGGGAGCGCGAGCGCTCCTCGGGGGTGGGGGGCGCCGCGCGGGCGGTGCGCATGCGCCCGGAAGGAGGCGGCCGTTCCGGACTCGGCTTAAGGCGAGACGGAGGCCGGGAGCGCGCGGGGCGGCGGACGGTGGCCGACGAGGTCCGGCATGGAGCACGTCGAGCGCTGCGCGTGGTTCCTCAGGGGGACGCTGGTGCGGGAGGCCGTGCGGCGCTACTTGCCCTGGGCGCTGGCGGCCTCCATGCTGGCGGGCTCCCTCCTCAAGGAGCTCTCCCCGCTGCCCGAGAGCTACCTCAGCAACAAGCGCAACGTCCTCAACGTGTGAGTGCGCCCCGGGTCCTCGCGCGTCCCGCCGGCGCCGGCCGCTGCCGCCTGGCCCGGGGGCCGGGTCGGTGGACGGGGAAGCCCTGCCGCTCATGACAGCGTCTGCGCGCGTGTCGCGACCGAGGGGCCCCGCTTAGCTGGCGTCCCTAGCGTGCGTGCCCCCAAACGAGACAGCCCGCGCTTGGCCGGGCGGAGAGTGACGAGCGGGGTTGCGGGGTCTGTGTGTCTGGGGGGTGCAGGGCGGGCGGGGGCAGAGCCCGCCTGTGTCGCCGCTTGGCACGAGAGTCGGCCCCGCCGCCGCCGAAGCGCGACCCCGGCGGGGACAGCCCGTCCCCACCTGCCCTTCCGCTGGAGCTCCCGGGACTCCGCAGCCGCTGAAGGGCCGTGGCCGCGACCCGGGAGGGCGAGCGGGCCGGGCGTCCCCTCAGCTCCACCCGCTCGCTCCTTTTGCTTTCCTTCTTTTTTTAAACTCCTGGATTTTACGTGTATTGCACAGAAACACTGCTGCCGTAGGTAAGCTCTGAAAGGTGAAATTTCTTCCTCGACGTGGGCCTAGGTTCTTTGGAATCACAGTGTCGGCAGCGTCGCCCCCAATCAGCCCAACGCCTGGTATCTACTTAAAACCCGGGTGTCTGCCCCCAGCAGCTCCGGCCAGTGCCCGACAGGCCTGGGCTCTGGCAAGACCTCTGAGTGTTAGTCTCAGGGAAGAGTTTTAGGACAGGCCCTTGAGTGGCGTTTTAGAAACCTTTGGGACCCAGGAAAGGATGGTTCTGCCCTTGGCCCGCCTTCCTTCCTCACCCACCCTGGAGGCTGGGCTATGAGAATGGATTATGAGAGTGGGAGTAGCCCCCCAGTTTCTTGGAGCTGGTCCCCAGGTCAGCCACCTTTGATGGGGGGCGGGGGGGCAGGCAAGGCAGCTGCTGCTTTATCTGGCCTGGGTGGGTTGGGAGCCAAGCAGCCTGGCAGACGGGTCCCTGTTGTTTGCCAGTAGCCAGGGATTCTGGCATTTTGTTCCAAGCCTCTGTGCTAGTTCATGGAAAGGAACTAGTGAATCATTGGCTCAGGAAGGGATTTTAAAAAATGGTACGGTTCCCTCAGTTCTGTTTGACAGCCCAGGAAACAACCCTAGAGAAGTGTGGTATCAAGTTAAGTCAGAGTCAGGATTTGAGGCTGGATTTTCTAGTGTGAAGTCAGGCTCTTTTCCGAGATCATTTTCTGCCACGTGGGAAAGAACCACGGGGTAGAAAAAGCGTGGGCTTTTGGACTGGCCCGTGGTTTAATCTGCGGGTTGTGTGAATGTGACCCTGGGCAAGATATTAAACTCTTCCGAGCCTCAGATTCTTTATCTCTAGAATGGGGCAAATGATACCTTCCTCCCAGGGAGTGTGAGCACTCTATGGGAAAGTGAAGGTAGGTGAAAGCTCTTGGCATTTGGTGGATGCCCAGTTCTTATGACTTTCCTGAACAGATAGCGTAGTGCTTAAGATCACAGATCGTAGATTTAAATCCCAGCTTCATCACATATGATCTCCACTTTAGGCGTGATACCTCTCTGTGCCTCAGTTTTCTTGCCTGTAAATGGAGATAACAACCGGTCCTACCAAATAGAGTAGTTGAGGATTAAATAGTTAATACACTTAAAGTACTTAGTAAGTTGTTATCTGTAGCTTTTATCAACTTTTCTCATTTTCCCTCCCTTGAGAGTCTAGAGACCTGATTCCTGACATTGTTTCCTCTCTACCATGTTCCCTCTCTTCAATTCCACTTTCCTCCTCTGCCAGGTATTTTGTCAAAGTGGCCTGGGGCTGGACCTTCTGTCTCCTCCTGCCTTTCATTGCCCTCACCAACTATCACCTGACGGGCAAGGCTGGCCTGGTCCTGCGAAGGTTGAGCACTCTGCTTGTGGGCACGGCCATCTGGTATGTCTGCACAGCCATCTTCTCCAGTGTTGAACACTACACAGGCAGCTGCTACCAGTCACCAGCCCTGGAGGGGATCAGAAAGGAGCACCAGAGTAAGCAGCAGTGCCACAGGGAAGGAGGCTTTTGGTATGGCTTTGACATCTCAGGCCACTCCTTCCTGCTGACCTTCTGTGCCCTCATGATTGTGGAGGAGATGGCTGTGCTGCATGAGGTGAAGACCGACCGAAGCCACCATCTCCACACCGCCATCACCACCCTGGTCGTCGCCCTGGGCTTCCTGACCTTCATTTGGGTGTGGATGTTTCTGTGCACTGCCGTTTATTTCCACAACCTGTCCCAGAAAGTATTTGGCACCCTGTTCGGTTTGCTGGGCTGGTATGGGACATACGGGTTTTGGTATCTGAAATCTTTTTCCCCAGGACTTCCTCCCCAGAGCTCTACTTTGAATTTGAAGCAAGACAGTTATAAGAAATAAAAGAAAAACACAAGGAACAACAGCAGGACAATGGCTAATATATTTTTGATTTATTTTTCTTAATTATTTGACTAAATTATTGATTCTACATCAGAGAGGAAGCTCACCGGGCAGTTTCGGTGGGTGGTGGTGGAGTCTGGGGAACTCATTCCCCAGATTGTTCTTGGCGACATCACTCTGTGTCACAAGCACCACCATTTCCAGTTAGGCACTTTTTGTCCCTGGCAAGACTTGACCTTAATCTGGACTGTCCCTTTTGTCCCTAGAGGGCACTAAGGCTCAGTGACAGGGCAGAATCAGGAAAGCCTCTTCTGTGTGGCTGAAGGGGAGGCCAGGGCCTCAGGACTCATCTGCTGTCATCGTTCTCTCCCTGATTCTAGTCATCTTTTGTTTTAATGACTGTTATTGCTATTATTTAACAGTATTTCCCTCTGGTCAAAACAACCAACCATGGCCTGAAAGACATTCTGGCTTTAGCATTTGTTTCATCCGTGGAATGTTAAACATTGCAACTGCCTTGTGATTACCTACCAAAACACTTAAACTGGAGTCCCTCTGCAAATGAATATTGGATGATTTTCATGTAATGAACAGTGAGTGATAATTTTCTGTTGTGTTGTCTATTATATATTGGTGTTTGGAGCAATAAGGTTACCTTTTTTTCCCTTATATTTTGAATGAACGCTTTATAGTTTTTAATAACAACTATGGCATTTGTTCTTTGTTGACAAAACTCCTGAAAATAACTCACAACTCTGCTGCTGCACTTTTGCACATGTGTGTAGATTGCTTTGAGGGTTTTTTTTTGGAACACTAACTTTTTATGAACCAAACTCTTGGTTGATGGTATTAAATTCCACCTTTGAATAAAACCAGAAATTAGACCTTTTAATAATAATGATGAATTTTAAGCTGAATCAGAGTAATTTTATAAAATGTGTAATTGCACTGAAACTTACCTGACCACATATTATTGGTATAGACTGACCAGTGCTTCAGAGTGATATGTACATTGATCAGTCTGCTGTGGCCCAAGGCCATTTTTACCTTTGGATAGATTATAATAAGTCAGAAGTGAAGGAGAATGCCTTCTATTGCCTCTGATGGCAAGAAACTAAGCTGTTTGAGAAGATGTCCTTATTAAATGGTGGCATGACTTTGGCCTTACCCTCCTCTAATCTGTACCACCATCAGAGGCAAACTAAATCTGGGCCTATTCTACTGGTATTGAAATCACTTTTTCTGTCTCCTTTGCAGCCTTTTCTCAGTTTCTCACCTTGATATTCTGTGGTCTTGACTGTGACAGTGCTGGGAAGGGTTAGAAATTCTGTCACCTCCACCTCACAAAGGCACAGTTATATGCTCTGTGAGGGGAGGGGAAGGGAGCTGTCTCCTTAAGCCTTTCAAGCTGAACCCCTTGCGTTTTGGATAATCATCTTTGAAACTTCTTTGACTCCACACCCCTCCAGTTAACAGCATACAGATAAGCACTACACTTTTGAATGGCCTAACTCAAGTTTAGGTTATTAGGCACTTGAACTCTGGAAAACCTTCAGGGTAAATTGTATTTCATATTATGATGTATTTAAAATATGTAGTTAGTATCCCCTTTGTATCCAGTTGAGCTGCAAGTTACCTTGTATCGATCAAAATGTGAGATGTGCCACCTTGTACCGAAGTAGGGGGTGTCACCATGGTGGTTTGGGAGCATTGGCCCCATGAGATTATTTTTGCCCTGTGGAGTGCAAGTGGGGCGGAAGTGGGGGTCGTGTAGGTGGCAAGAGCTTGTGGAAGGGACTGAAATCTCTCCAAAGTTTCATGTTCAGCACCAAAAGGCAACAGGCACAGGGTGACTCCAGAAATTCATTTGTCGCACTTGAATCTCTAGACATTTCTCTCATGTGGGTCTGATTCAAACACAGCATTCAATTAACTGCAGAAAGTATCCATGACCTAGCCTTGTACATTGATTAGTCTCCTGCTGCTCCCTGTTCATTCTTAGCACCCTTGCCTTTTTCTTGGGAGCATGCCCTCCATCTGTATGTGAGATAGTCTGGGGCAGCTGAGTTTGGGCTTAGGCAAACTTGAGGCGTGGGTTCAAATGTTGGCACCACTGCTGAGAGCTGTCTGACCAGGGTCAAGCCTCATCTTCCTATGTGTAAAATCCCGATGCTGTTAGGATTCAGGGAAATGATGCATGTAAAATGCCCAACTCATGCAAAATCCCCCACCCCTTTTTCTTGACTAAGCCCTTTAAAACTTTTTGGCTCCTCCAGAGAAGGCAGGGAAACTAACATCTTTTGAGTGCCATTTGGGGTCTGTGTCTCCTGTCGAAATAGTCTTTTATTTTTTGAAAAGTGTCTGTTGTCCCAGGTGCTGAACAAGAGGCTTTGGGGCTCACCTGTGATCCCAGGATGCCACCATTCTTGTTTTGCCTTTCCACGTTGAAGTTCATTCACTGATGCCTCATTTCCCATGTGCATCTGTCATAGTCTGAGTACCAGATTGTATTTAGAGAATGGCTCTTGCCACTGTTATATACACACAGATCGTGTGTGTAAACAAGCAAATTAAGTAAATTGGAGATAATGAAATACCACATTCCAGCTTTTCGTGTGTTCCTTTCTCATACCCTTAAGGAAGTCCACAACCAGTAAAGCTCAGCCCACTTTATGAAAGTAGCATTAATGCTTTGTTGAGCTACTCATTGTATATAGAGTATTTCATTGCTGTGGTTAATCTTGTTTTTTCTCCTGAGTCCTGTAAACTAAATATATGTTCAGTCATACATTTCTTAGCTTGATTTACTCCCCCCCTCCACCGTATCTGTGTCTTGGAGTCCCGGCATCTGGATCAGCCAGATTTGGGAGCAGTTTTCTTGGCAGAAGGAGAAGAGGTAAGCCTCATGGAAGTACCACCAAAGAGCAGTTACAAAGTTCACTCAAATGAGGCCAGCTTTGAAAGTGCCTCTGAGTTCCTCTTAGTGCCCACTCACTTGTCAGCCTAACCTACTTGGGCAACTCCAGGTAGTGTCTGTCGAAAGCTCAGTGGCTCCAGGATTAGAATTTCCTCACACAGGAAGACTTCCCTGTTCAGATTCCTTCAGTAACAATGAACCCTTCTTGAGTTTATACTGTGATCCAGGAGCTCAGAAGGATGCTAGACTTCCTCCCTCTTGGACTTTGTGGCCCAAAGTCAGTCCCTTTGGAGCCTAAGGTGTGTGCTGGGATTACAAAGGTAAATTTGATACATCTATACCTTCGAGGAATTTTCACCATCAAGTGTTCTGAGTGCCGGTTAAGGTCAGGGCATGGAAGCATAGAGCAATAGACAACCAGCTGTGCTGGGAAATGAGGGAATATTTTCACAACCTGACAATTCTTTTGAGTCTTTAAGGATGAGGGGGCATTCAAGCAATTAGGCAGGTGCCCGGGGACACATAGCTGTGCTGCCATGATTTTTAGTCAGACATCCCTTCTCAAGAAACCTACTCCCATCATTTTCAAAAGCAATGGAGACAGAAGAAAGGCAGACTGACAGGACTGTCGATGGACATGATGGATGTGCCTACTGTCATGGAAAGAACACATACCTGGCTTCGAGCTGGGTTCCACCACTGCTTTTTCTGCGTCTCTAAATGATGTTGAATCAGTCACTCAGCATCTCTGGGTCTCAGTTTCTGTATCTGATAAGTGATGGTAGTGAACCGAATAACCTCACCAGCTCTTCTACTCTATTCTGTTTCTTTGTGCTGTTTGATGAAAGGTTCTTCTCAAGCTGGTTATGACTTTTATTTTAGGAAACAACATGAAAAGAAACTCCCACTCAGAGCTGAGGTGGCAGCTAGTTTCCTGGTGAGTGAAGAGGAGCAGACCTCTGGGTGCACTTGATCACACCCCCCTTTTTCTCTGCATTTGCAGCCTGCTGTAGTTCAGACTTGATTGCATGGGCTCATATGGACTTACTGGACATGGGAAGCTGAGCCTAGTTCCCAGAGGGATAAACTACAGAAGTCTTTTTTAAAAGTCTCCAAAATCAAACCATTTTTGATAGCTATTAAGGAGAAGGTAGGTTCTATTAAGAGAAACCCTGTGCAGTATAGTCACCTTCAGAAATTATCCCAGAAACCTCTAATACAGTCTCTGGCAAGTTTTAAAGGTGAACACACAGTACAGAAAACGTACTCTCATGCCTTGGGGTGGGGGTGGGGAGGATGGTAAACTGGTACAACCTGTTTAGATGGTAACCTAGTAGTTAGTATCCAAACTTGAACTATGCAGACCCAACAAACTCAGTCTAGGGATTTGGGCTATGGAAAAACTTGTAGAAGCAGACAAAAATAAGCACAAATATTTTATTGCAGATCTCTGTTATAGTGAAAAATTGTCAACTCAAATGCCAATCAGTTAAATAAATTTTGGTAATTCTATTAGCAATATAATGCAGTTACTACAAAGAATAAATGATGTTATAGTTAGCATGGAATCTGATGGCAGAAAAACTTGGTTTTGTGCTGACCGTAACAGCTGTGTGCCCCCAATCAAGTCAGTCTCTCTTAGCCTGTTTATAAAGTGTAAATGGGGGTGATAGTGCCTCACCTCATTCAACATTCACTGCCCCAGTAGTTGAGCATAGAGTAAACCAGGCACTGTGCTAGGCACGGCGTTTATTCAGAGAGACATGGTGCCTTCAGGGGGTTTACTGTCTAGTTGGGCACAGACAATGAAATGAGCAACTCCAAACAGGGTGCTGGGCTCAAAAGCAGAGTGTTCCCCAAACTGCCCTAACACTGTCACAGCTCACGCAGAGATGATTTACACAGAGCATTTAGAAAAGCAAAGGAGTGGGGAAGTTAGCACAGACTCAAGCAGACTACCTGTGTTCTAATTCTGGCTCTGCCATACACACTGGCTGTGTCACTTTCCACAGTTCCTTAACCTCCTGGCCTATTTCCTCATCTGTAAAATGGGGATAATATCAGTACCTACCTCACAGAGTTGTTATGGTGACTATTGAATAGTGCAGTACTATAAAGTGCTTAGATACTTATAAAGTGCTTAGAGCAGGACCTAGTATATATGTGGCGCTATATAAATGTCTTTCAAGTGCACAGTAAGTCCCTAATGTGTCATTACCATAGCCACTTTAAAATCAGGACAGAGAAACCCCATACCTGTTGGTGTTTTAATTTTGATCAACTCAGAGGTAGTTAAAATGTAGTCAATGAATGGGGAAGCCATGTCCTAGTGATCTAGTGTGGGAACAGAGTCCCTAAGACAGCAGCCTGGTTTCCAGATTAACTACGGGGTGAGGGAGAGCAAAAGATGTGTTTTCCAGGAGAGCCAAAAGGAAAGGATGGTGTATCCATAGGGTCCTTTTGGCCAAGATAGAGCAGTCCCCCAACCCCTGCCTTTTGAGGTGCTTTCCATTCACAGGCAATCCAAGGGCTGCCCGGTCTTGGTTTCCAGGCTGCATATTTTGGGGGGACTGAGCTGGAAGCCTTATCATGGAGCCTTATTACTTCCCCTGTCTTAGCCACGGTGTGGCTGCCTGGGGTATGTGTGTCTGCTAAGGAGGCAAGTAGGTGAGAGTGCCTGGGAGCCACCCTGATTCACATCTTAATTACTGGAGCAAAGTTATTCAGACCTTGCCCAACCAAGCTGCTGTGGCCCATTTCCCAACCACTCCTTTCATCCCTTCTTGCCTCTGCTTGCATTGACTGAGCATGCTGTGTTTGCCAGGTATCCCTGTGAATGGGTCAGAGTATAAACTGACTCTAATCTGGAGTTATTAGAAGCATTGGACTCAAACAAGCAGACTGCGTCCAAATCCTACCTACCAACTCCTCAGCTGTGTGGTCTTAGGCAAGTGACTTAGGTTCTCTGGGCTTGTTACTCATCTAAGAAATGAGGATAATTCTTTCTTCCTCACTAGTCTTTGATTGGCTTAATGAAATCATGGATGGGAAAATATAAGTTTTAAAATATTGGGCACCTATGAGGGCTGCTTATTGAGATTTATCTTTAACCAATCAGTGTCTCTCTCAGAAGCCTGGACACTAACTCCATCAGGTGGTACAGTTTTTTCAGATGTGGTTTCCATATTAAACCAAATCAACAGTCTCTGGCACTCTGCATTGAGCTCTTAGTCTGGAAAATGCTATTCGCTCTATCAGTGAGGGCCACCAAATGTCCTTAACTCTACTTGACAGGGCAGCAGTAAGCAGCACATCTTCACTTTCTTATTTCACTTTCTCACTTTCTTACTGTGTCAACTTTTCTGTTCTCTGGCATCATCTAGTCTGTGGAGACCTGGATTATCCTGATGTCCCCATAAGAAAACACTGATCCACTACATTGATGGCATCATGCTGTACCCAGTGAGCAGGAGATAGCAAGTACACCAGATGTTTTAGGAAGACCCAAGCATGCCAGAGGGTGGTATATAAACCCCATGACATTCAGAAGTCTGGCACCTTGGTGAACTCTCTAGGGACCCAGGGGTTAGGAAACATCAGGTTATCCCTTCCAAGTAAAAGGCAAGTTGCTGCTCCTATCCCTAAGAAAAAAGCACAACAGGTAGCCCTCTATGAATCTGGGAGGCAACATACACACATTTGTGTGTGCTGCTTTAAACCATTCATTGAGTAACCCAGACATAGGACAGCCAGTTTTGAATGGGTCCCAAAGCAGGTTCAGGCCGAAGTGCAGCATGCTCTGTCAATTGAGCTGTATGACCCAGTCGATCCAATGGTGTTTAAATTGTCTGTGGTATTTAAAATTGGCATTTCCTCTTAGCCCCCAGCAAGCCCTAATAGGAAAATCTCTGCCCATCCCTAGGACTTGGAGATATGGAACAAAGGCATGTCCTTTTCTGCAAATAACAATTGTCCTTTAAAATATAGAGTCTGACTTGTTACTGGTAGAGACAGCACCTGACCATGAGACATCAGGTGACTGTGCACCCTGAGCTGCCCATCCTGAACTGGGTGTCATCTGATCGATCAAGCTATAAAGCTAGGCATGTACCGCAGCATTCTATCATCAAGTGAGAGTGAAACCGCTCAGACTATGTATGCCACCTCTTCCTGCCACCTCTTCCTCAGTCAGTACCTAAGGCCCCATGGCAAATGCCCTATGATCAATTGATGGAGGAAGAAAAAGCTCAGGCCTGGAACCAACTGGAAGTGGGTGGTTGCAGCACTATATATAGGAAGGCCCTGAAAGACATTGGCGAAGGGAAATCCTTTCAGTGAACAGAACTTCAAGCGGTATAGTCAGCCCTCCATATCTGCAGGTTTCACATCTGTGGATTCAACCAACTGGGGATCAAAATATTTGGGGGGGAAAAGTTACATTGTTGTTGTTTTTTAATTTATTGATTTTAGAGGGAGGGGGAGAGAGAGAAACATAAACTTGTTGTTCCACTTATTTATGCATTCATTGGTTGCTTCTTGTATGTGCCCTGACCAGAGATTGAACCTGCAACTTTAGGGTATCAGGACAACGCTCTAACCAACTGAGCTACCTGGTCAGGACACATTGTTGTTGATGTGTGCTGTGTAGTTAGGCTTATGATGGCTGCATCTGTACTAAACACGTAGAGACTTTTTTTCTTGTCAACATTCCCTCAACAATACAGTACAACAACTGCTTCTATAGCATTTACATTGTATTAGGTGTTATAAGTAATCTAGAGATGATTTAAAGCATACAAGAGGGGGAGTGTAGGCTATATGCAAATACTATGCCATTTTATATAATGACTTAAGCATCTGTGGATTTTGGTATCCGTGGGGGGTCCTGGAACCAATCCCCCACAAATAATGAGAGACAATTTTGCACATGGTTGTCTATATAGATGGAGATAGAAGTTCAGAAATATGGATCTACACATATTTATGGGATGGATGGTTTGACTATATGATCAGGCTTGGAGGATTGGTAATAAGGTCTGTGGGAGAAGGTACATAGACGGACCTTCTTCTTGGGTACAGAAGAAGAGGATATTTGTCTTCTATGCAAATATTCCCCCTAAAGGTACACACTTAAGAGGAAATGCTCAATAAATAGGTAGACCAGATGACTTATTCTGTAGATGTCAGTCACTTCCTTTCCCCAGCAACCCTATCCTTGCTCAATAGGCTCACATACAAAATGACCATGGTGATCAAACTAGAGGTTATAAGAGGACACAATAACATGGATTTCTTCTCATCAAGACTAATTTAGCTAAAACCATCGTAAAGGGCCCAGTTTGCACAGAATTCCTGACATGGCACCATTCCCCAGGAACTAGCCACCTAGTGACGGGTTGATTACATTGACGTCTTCCATCATGGAGGGAGCAGCAATCTGCATGTTCTATTATAGTATATGGATTTGCCTTCTTTGACCTCCACATCCATGGACACCTTGGTTCCAGTCTTCGTATTCCATACAACACTGCTTCTGACCGAAGAGTTATTACAGTAAAAGAAATGCAGCAGTGTGATTATACCTATGGAATTTTCTGTTCTTATCAGAAAATGTAGTCTACTATCTAGAAGCAGCTGATTTGTAGAACATTGAGATGGCCTACTGAAGACTCCCTTATAGGGCCAGCTGGGAGACACTGCAATGTCGGGGTGCTGTCTACAGGGCACAGAATATACTTTGTACCAACTACAGTGCTGTTTCTCCCACACACAGAAAACATGGATCCAGCAATGCTGAGGTGGAAATGGGATGGACTACTTCCACTATTGCACAAAATAACCCATTCACAAAAAGGTTGCTTTCCATCCCTAAAACTTTGGACTTTGATGGCTAGAGATTATAGTTCTCAAAAAATGAATGCTTCTATCGGGATAAATACGTTGGTTGCCACTTGGCCATTTTGAGCTCCTTATATCATTGCAACTATAGGCAAAGAAGTAGGTTACTCTACTGGCTCGCATGACTGGTCCTGATCACCGAGGGTAAATCAGGTTGCTGCTACAGTGGTGGCATGGAAGCCTGTATGGGAACTAGAGGATTCTCTGGGTTCCCTGCTGTACTTCCACATCCAACACTAAAAGATTAATGGAAGGCTATAGCAGTGTAAGTCTAAGTCATTTTACCAGTAAAATACCCCAACCATGAGGTGCTGGCTGAGGGCAAAAAGAACAGAAATGGTAGTGGAAAAAAGAGAAATTATAAATATCAACAGTAGCCTTGGGATCAGTTACAGAAATGAGGGCTGTTGCAGCAATGAGTGTTTTCTTTCCTGCTTGTCACATATGTGTATATTGCATCTAAGGAATGCTGGTGATGGTTAAATTGACATTTTAATCTACAGATTCTAGTATATTGAGGTATGCCTGTGATCTCTAGGACCAGAGGTGGACTGAGAAAAGAATCCAACATCATCCAGGGTGATGTTACTGCCTGGTGGGGTTTTGTGGGTCTCATTTCTGGAAAGAAGGTGTATCCTCATTTGAGAACATTGGTCCTGTTAGGATTAAGCATGCTGTTATTGTTCTTGAGTGGAGTTTAATTATGAGTGGGAGGGTCTGTGTAGATGTTTATGTAGCCAAAGGGGTAGACAGTGTTAGGAAATGCCTCTGGTGTCTAAGTGCTTGCCGTGTCTTGGCCTTGGCTCTTTTTTTCTTTTCATCTTGATGGAAAAAATTCTTATACATTTTTATAAAATAAATAAAACCTTGCCTTATGTTCCACAACTTATACTTCTGGTTTAATGTTCTTGGGGGCATTTTCATACATTTTTCTCTCTGAGAAGTTGTGGGGACACGTGCCCTGGAAGCCCCCTGAAAGTCCATGTACATGAGCACATGGCTGTGAACATGCTACTGTGAAGCACTGTGTCCAAGTGAGGTGGGTTTATGTCAAGAGCAGAACTTTGCAAAGTCTATCCAGGAACCATTCCTATGCTCAGTAACTTGAAACCTGAACTCAACTCTTGCTAGCTCTGGTGGGGCACTGAGTCCAAACCTCGTGTCTCCACCCCTCTGATCCCAGCCTTTGGAAATGAGAGCTAGATGGACAACACAGGTTTACAAATGAAAAGCAACTGCTTCTCCTGGATGCTTTATTGGGGGCTTTCAGTGGTTTCTAAGCATGAGCGGCAGTGACACCCAGACCTTCTCCCAACATGCAAAAGGCACAGGAAAGTGAGACAGGACCAGGGTGGGCAGCATAGATGCAGAGACCCCCCTGTGTGGCATGGTGGGGCACAGGAGGCACCCCACAAGTGATAGGGAAGGTGGGCATTAAAGGAGATGGCTTTGGCAGAGGCTAGGAGAGGGACTTGAGGTTCATCCACCCCCAGACCCACCCCTACACTCAGGCTAGACTGACCTTCTAAGACGGTGGACATGGCTTTTGTGGAAAGTCCACCTCACAGGGTGGGAGATATCAGCTCCAGGTGGGAATAGGAGGATGGATGCTGCCTTCAGGGATTTCCGGTAAGGTGCCAGACCAGACTCACTGGCACATCAGGAGGGGAACGAGGGTGTGCTCATGGGGCTGGTCCCAGTCATGGTTTGGTGGTTGGGTGCCACTGCCTTGGCTTGAGCCAGTGCTGTCTCAGTTCATGTCCAGGAGAAGAATGAAGTTCCTTCCGATCTTCAGGGGCCTCCCATGGAGTCTCGGGTCTCTAGCCCCACCCAGAGGTACCACTTAGAAGAGTTGAGTCTTGATGTTGGCTTTGTCCTGTGGAAGAGTTCCCTGGGCAAGAGGGAAGGGAGGCGAGGGGTCAGGCCCTCTGAGCCCCCAGCACCTCCCAGAATCTGGACCCTGGTGGGTGAAATGGCCTGGGACTCACCTCAGATCCTAACCAGTCCCCACAGTTCCATCTTGAGACCTTGAATCAAAAGAAAAGGCATTCGTGTTTTGTTTCTGTTCTTTCTCTCCTGTAGTAGAGCCGTGGCTTCAATTCACGGCATTGGCAACGTCTACTTCTAAACTATGGAATGTTTTCACATTGACAATAGAATTACTCCGAACAAGGGGTGGGGAGGGGCTGTCCAAGTGTTCGAGTCAGTGCGTTACTGAGGGCTCATTGGGGATCACACAGCACAGAGACACCAACAGTCAGACACCAAGCTCAGGCCTGGCTCGGCTCTAGATGTATTTTTTCTTGAGGTACCAGTAGGCAAAATAGCCCATCCCGCCCAGGGAGCCCATAAGGAAGGAGGCCCCAAAGAAAGACGGCGGTTTCCGCTTGACCAGCCGGAAAGCATTGGGGATGACGGCTGATAGCAGGGTGGTATGAATGTCACCGAGGACTTTCCGGAAGGCAAAGCGCTTCTGGACCCTCTCGAAGAAGGACTGCAGGTTGGGCCGGCTGCCGTCTTCCCAGTATTTCTTGGACAGTCCCAGGAACTTGAGGCGGTGCAGGGTGGCTCCCAGAAGGACGTCGGCGAGGGTGAAGGCACAGCCGCAGAGCCACAGCTCACATTTCTGCCCTAGAGTGGAAGAGAGGCGATGGGGGCAGGAGGGATCAGCTTTCCAACCCCCATGCATGCACTCCTCTCTCGGTGACTCCTCTGCTGTTTGTCTGCCTGCCGAGCCGTTTCCGGGTCATTCACTCCAGTACAGCTTTAATGATTTTTGTCATATCCTTTTACTCCCCTATCAGTTGTTTCTTTAAATCAACTGACTTTATAAGTGCAAGCACTGAGCTTTGGGACTTCAAGATTTAGATATTGGGTAACAGGAAGAACCAGTGAAGGAGCAGGTTGGGAGGTGGGAGACGGCCCAGGAGTGTGTGGTGTCGTGGAAACAAGATAAGAAAGTGTTCCAAGGAGAAGGGAGTACTCAGCTGTGTTCAGATGCTGCGGAGAGGTCAAGTAAGAGGAGGCCTGAGAATGGCAATTGCATTTGGCAGCCGGTGACCTTGACAAAAGCAGCTGGAGTAGATGTTCACAGTGAAAGCCTGGCTGGAAGGAGTTCAAGTGAGAAACGGAGGGAAGAATTGGAGAGGTAAGCAAAGATCACCCGTTCAAGGGGTTTTGCTGCAATGGAAAGGCTGCACTAATAATTTGACATGGGTCAAGAGGGGTTTTGTAAGTTGGGAGGAAAAAGCCGGCGTGTGCATGGGGATGATCTAGCAGAGAAGAAGAAATGACTCTAGAGGACAGAGTGGAATTACTGATGGGATGTCCTTGAGTGGTTGAGTGTGAATGGCATCTGGGAAACAAGGAAAGGACTGGTCTTAGCTAGTTCGAGGACAGCTCATCCTTGGTAATAAGAGAGTGGAGGGTACCGTAGTTCATCACATCTAAGTTGCCATCAGATGTTAAGACATCCACCCTACAGAGAAAAAGTGATGCCAATTAAACTAAGTTAAGGTATGATTTAACAAAGGTGCATCTTAGAACTGATAAAACGCAGTGTATGTGTGGACACTAATGCTGGTGGGCACGTAGTTGTGGAGGTCAGAGCTGTGAGATCTCTTCCCAATGCTTCCATTTTCTGTGATACAGAAAGAAAGTGTTCAGCTGAGAGTGAGGACGTTGGAGGGGTGAGGAGAAAGGAGGAGGTATTACGTAGTCATCTGTAGAGGCGACAGTGGGAGGCCTAGGGCAGCAGGAAGGCCATCTAAGGCCAGTGGCCATGAAGTCAACGCGAGAGCGGCCAGCACCCCCGTGTGTTTCTCCAGCCACATGTAGGTTCACAGGTGCAGGCGCCGAGTAGGTGGAGAGCTGGGCTTGACCAGGTTTGAGGTTTTGCAAAGCGAGTATGATGAAACGAGAGAAGGGCAAGGGAGTGGAAGGTGCAGGCAAGGGCGTGCTCATGGTGACGGTCAAAGAATTGCCGCCGGGGATGGCGGAGGGGAGCGTGGCAGGGGCGAGGGCAGTGAAAGGGGGAGGCACAAAGAGGCACGAGGCCCCGGCTGCCGTCTGGATGAGTGGGGACAGGTTTGAGAACGGGACCAGGGACAGCCCCCGGGCGCTCCAAGGTTTAGAATGGGGCAACGAGGAGACACCAGCAAGGGCACGCCGGGAAGAGCAGCCCGTGAGGAGGGCGAGAGACAGGAGAGCTGTCCTTTCCGGAACCCTCACTACGATCCCATCAAGTAGGCGCTATTATCCCCAAGTTACGGGTGAGGGAACGGAGGCAGAGAGAGTTACTTAACTTCGTCAAAGCCACGCGCCAAGTAAGCCACCAACAGCCGTGAGACCAGACCCAGGGGCGCCTTCCTATCCTTGGTTTACACAGCCTCCCAGGCCCTGTCGGGGGCCTATGAACAGGCCCTCCTCCCTCGCTGGCCACCCCATCTCAGCCGGCTTCGGCTGCTCCTCTGCCTCTGCCCCGTCTCAATGTGGGGGGACCTCAGGGCAGGCGTGGAGTGTTAAAATGTGTCCACAGATTGATTCTGCTCCCCTGGTGTATTTCATGTCTTGCTTCTAAGGAATGGAATGTGGCCGAAGTGACAGTGACTCCCAGCTGCAGGTCATAAAGACATGGTGGCTTCTGCGGCTTCTCCCTCTCGTGATCACCTGTTTGGAGAAAGCCAGCTGCCATGCTGCAGAGAAACTCAGCAGCCCTATCGAGGTGCCCACACGGTGAGGAGCCAAGGTCTCCTGCCAATAGTCAGTGAAGAACTGAGACATCTAGTTAAGAGATGAGAATGAGCCATGAGCCACCTTGGAAGCCAACCCTCCAGTTCAAACGACCAGAGCCCCAGCCAGCTGCTTGACTGCAGCCTGCACCACACAATCCTGACTAGACCACCTAGCTCTGCTGCTCCAGAATTCCTGGTCCACAGAAAATGTGTGATGTAAGAAATGCTTTCTGTTTAAGATACTAAGTTCAGGAGCAATTTGTTATGCAGCAGCAGATAACTAATGCAGCAGGTCTCATCCCTCTGTTTGTCTCTCTCTACTCTCTCCTAGATGAAATCATCCAATTCTATGGCTTTAAGCACCACATATGTGCTGAAGACTTGTAAATCTCTATCTCTAAATTCTGACCGCTCCTTTGAAAGTGACACTAGACTATCTAATGGCGTATGTGATACCCGCTCTTGGGTGTCTCAAAGGCATCTCAAACTTACTGTGTCTCAAAGTGAACGCTCAGTCCCCCTTGCCCATATCAGGACTCAGCAGCTGGCTCCATCTAAGGGCCTTAACTATGACATTATAATACCTCCCAGCCCTGGCCTCTTCCCCACAAGGAGAGGTGGAGGGCATCCCCTCCAGGCAGGTTTGGGGGTGCCCTGGTAGGTGAATGATCACCAGAGACCATGTGGGCCCAGCCAGCCTGACCTTTAAAACCCACAGCCACCTCCCTGGGCCTCTGCTGCCTCCCTCGGCCTGGAGGGACACAGGATTGCCCACACCTCTCCATCTTGAACCACCCCACTCATCTGGCTGTCGGGCAGTACAATGCTGCCTCCCCTTGGATGACCTCAGGACCAGAACAGAGCGGGGGGCAGGAGGCTCTCAGGATAGGATCGCTTGAGGAATGTGTGCCCACAGTAATTCTCCAGGACCAGCAACTCTGGCCTCCATCCAGGTCAGATCCCATGTCTCCCTCGGTCATAATAGCAACTAATTTTTAATAGTTGCAGACACTTCAAATGCCATGTGCCAGACAATGTGCTGAACTCCTTACATGCATTCTCTCACTGATCCTTACAACAGCCCTGTGAAGCAGGTGCTCATTTAATACCCTTTTAGAGAACAGACGAGGCTCCAGAGCTAGTGCTTAAGAACAACTCCAGGAGACAGCACTTGAATCCAGGCTCCACCACTTCTATCTGTGTGACCTTGGGGAGATTACTGAACTTCTCTGTGCCTTAATTTTTTTCATCTGTTAAATGGGGTTGCTCATATTACCTACCTCCTAGAGTAGTTATGGGATAAAATGAGTTGAAATATGTGAAACACTTAAAACAGTGCCTGGCACACAGTAAGTGTTGTTAAATATATAAATCGTTATGAACTGAATTGTGTCCCTCCAGAATTCATATGTTGAAGCTTTAACCCCCCCAGTATCTCAGACAGTGACTGTATTTGGAGAAAGGCACTTTAAAGAAGTAAGTTTGCTGTAGCTGGGTAGCTTAGTTGGTTAGAGCGTTGTCCTGATACGCCAAGATTGCGAGTTTGATTCCTGGTCAGTGCACATGCAAGTATCAACCAATGAATGCATAAATAAGTGGACCAACAAACTGATATTTCTCTCTTTCTTTCTCTCTCTCCCCCTTCCTCCCTCTCCCTAAAATCTATCAATAAAAAATTATTTAAAAAATAAAGAAGTAAGTTAAAATGAGGCTGTTAGAATAGGTCCTACTCCAGTCTGGCTGGGTCCTTATAAGAAGAGGAAACTTTGCTGCACAGACACCAGGGGCATGTCCACAGAGGAAAGATGTGAAGACACAGCAAGATTGCAGCCACCTGTGAGCCTGAGAGAGGCCTCCAAAGAAGCCACACCTCAGAAAAAACCAACACCTTGATCTTAGACTTTCAGCCTCCAGAACTGTGAGAAAATAAGAGTCTGTTGTTTAAGCCATCCAGTCTGTGGTGTTTTGTTATGGCAGCCCTAGCAAATTAATGGGTAAATATATAAAATGCACCTGAGAATTAAGGTCACCCAGTGAGAGAATGGCAAAGCTGGGGCTCTGTCTGACCCCAAAGGGCTTTGGCCCCTAAGCACTCCATTGTAATGGCTCCCTCAGCACCCTCTCTGGCAGAAATGACAACAAGGTGGGGTTAAGGTTTTAAATTGCATGATTATCATCCCATTTTACAGATGAGGAAGCTGAGGATCCAGTAGAGAAAATAACCTGTCCAAGTCACACAGTACAGGCAGCAAAGCTAAAACTCTAGCCCAAACGTGTCTGACTCTGAACTCATCTTCTATAACACTGTGCTCCAAGTAGACGTGTGTGTGTAGCTGTGAGTGTAGCAGCGCATGTTGCATAGGCTCCATAAATTGCATAACTGAATAGACAAGACTAACATTCTGCCTAAAACAGCAATAGGAACGTCTGGAGTGAAATTTGGAGAAGAGCTGTGGCAAAGATGTTATATAAAAGGAAAAAGAAGAGGGTGCTCTAGGCTGGAAGTACTGCAGGAGCAAAGGTGTGGAGGTGGGAATGAAGCTGGCCTGCTCAGGGTCCAAAGAAGAGAGCCACTTGAGAACCGAAAGAGTGAAGGTCAGAGAGTTTGGGTGACCCTGGATGTCAGCACAAAGAAGCCATAATATATATCCTTGGTCAGAGGGAAAGTCACCATCACCACCACCACCGTCATCATCTTCATCAACCTTTATAAAATGCCTACTGTGTGCTAAGTGACCTAAGCACTCTACATGTATTATTTTATGCAATTTCTCAACATCTCTCTTAGGTAGGTCTTGTTATTATCTTCATTTTATATATAGAAACTGAGATCCAGGGAGGTGAAGTACCTGACCCATGGTCACTCAGCTAGTAAGTGGTCAAGCTAGGACTTAAACCTGGGTCTACCCGTCTCCATGGCCCATGATCTTAACCACGAGGGAGGGGGCCTCTGAGATCTTTGGGGAAAAAAGAGCCTGGAACTGGTTAGGGTCAGGGTGGGGAAGGGTGAATGGGCAGCAGCACCCACCTACTCCAGGGCTGGTACCCACCCTCATTCTCAAGCTTCCTTTTCTCCAGCTCGGCCTCGATCTGGTCCAGCACCATGGCCAGCTCCCCAAGGATCTTCTTCAGGTAGCTCACGTCGTCATGCTCCAGGATCTTGGCCTGGGGGCAGGAGAGGCAGGAGCCAGAGGAGCTGAGTTGGCCTCAATAAAGCGGATGCCCAGAGCTTGGCCCAACACCTTTCTGCAAACCCAACCTCCAAATATCCCCTCAAGAGTATAGGATGCCCCACTGTTACCAAGCACCCTCAGCTAGTCCTCACAATATTCGGGTGAGCTTGGCTGTCCTGCCCCGATCCCTCTCATGGGGCTGGTACTCTCATACACCAGCTGCTGGGAGAGTTGGTTGATAGTGGCTCATAGCTGACCCTTCTCCAGAGAATTGTTCTTGACCAATGAGGAGGTGTCCAGAAATACTTGGGAAGTTATCCTACACCCTTCAACCCTTTAACCCCTTGCCAGGCAATCTGTAGCCAATGGCTGACTGATATAAGAATATAAAAGGCTGGGCCTTGGCCTCCAGGTGGATTGACTTGGTGGTGCCACTTGTGCTCCAGAGCTCCCTGTGGGATTAGGTGAACTTGGTCCTTTCCTCTTTTCTATCCCTTCCATCCTTACTGGGTTGTCTTCAGAACACTCCCTCAATGCCCAAGAACCTCTGTCCAATGAATGCTTTTACAGACATGACCCAAGACATGAGGAAACTGAGGCTTCAGGGGGAGAGTGGCTTTCCCAAGGTAAAATAGCCAGTAAATGACATAGGAGACAGGACTGGAAAAGCAAACCAATGGATTTCCCATTTCATGTCATCAGCTGATCCTCTACCTTGAACCAACTTCTCCCAGTTGTTCTTTTCCATGAAAAAGATGGTGGGAAAGAGGAATGAGCAGGCCTGGAGGCACTCACCATGAGCTTCTTCTGTTTAGAAAGATAGGGCTCAGAGAGCTGGGGCTCCTCTTCATGGTCCAATTTCATGAGGTCTGTGGTGGCATTGGCTAAATGTCCTGGGCAAAGAATGGGAAAGGTCCTGTCTTTCTGAAACTCAGTGTCACCCCATCCCTTCCCCCACAAACTCAGAGTAGGTCCCATGCAAACATTGGTCTGAAAAGTAACAATATCAACAGGCAACACTTAGTAGGCACAACAGGCTGCAGCAAAGGGATGGGTGAGATGTCATCCTGCCGTAGGCTCAGGACAGTGGGGGAGACAGTCATCTAAAGAGATCCCTATGATACAGCATGGTCAACTGTAATGAGGAGTGGACAGAATGCTGTGGGACTCAGAGGCCCACCTTCCTGAGGCACAGGCATCAAGAAACCTCGCTGAGGAGGCCACTCTACTCTTGGGGATGAGGAGTTTGTCAGAAACGAATATAATGCCAAACTTGGAAAAACTCATGCTTGAGTGAGTGTCTCTCCGAGCCCCCTTCTGTAGTGAGGAAACAGGTTCAGAAGGGGTACATAATATTCCACACTTGTGAATGACAAGCATGTTTTGAACATAGGTCTGCCTGATTCTTGGTCTAGTGCTCGCTCATTGTACCCCACGAAGAAAAACTTGTTTATTGCAAGAAAAACTGTAAGAGACTTCTGGTGTCCTGAAACTTCCACTTGTGGTGAGGTAACTTCCTTGAAGATTTAGGGACTTGATGACCCATCTTTCCTTGGAAAACTGGCCTTGATACCAAAAAGTTTGAGGGTGAAAGAAAGTGGGTCAATTATGGGAATTCAAGCCAGCATCTTGAGAATTATCCTTAATGGGAGAGAGGTAGTGTCCTATAATCTAACTTTAAAAAGCTTTAACTTTGAAAGTCTAACTAAACTATGGGTTTTACCCCTGTCACCTGCACTTTCTCCACTCCTGCCAGAGACACCTTCCTCAAAACACACTTGACCATGGCACTCCCTACTTAAAACCCATCCCAGGCTCCTCACTGCCCTCAGATAATGTCCAGGCTCCTCAACTGGCCTTAAAAGACCCAGCAGGGCCCATCTCCTCTCCCCTCACTGATTCCCTCTTTCACTGAGTTCCCCCAACTGTCCCTGTCCCCAGATGGTAACATTTTAACCACTCCAAATGCTCGACATTCCCTGAATGTGCCTGACCATTCCAAACCTCCAGGCCATTGCTCACACTCTTCTTCCTCTCAGAATAGCCTTCTTCGTATTCCTGAAAATCCCCAGATCCAGCTCAAGACTACCTCCTCCATGAAGCCTTTCCTGATCTTCTAGGAGATCTGATCACACAATGCCTTGGTCCTCCAGTGTACACTGTACAGAATCCTGCCAGAGAATGCAGACACACTAATCAGAGCTGCCACTGCACAGTTCCATCACACTGCAGTCGATGCGAAAAGCGCCCCGTGTTGTGCAGTGCACAACCTGTACTGCTGTACATGGAGATTTTGATGCTACTGTACTTATCTCTGGGTGTGTTCCCCACTAGAATCTGTCAGATTTTTCTCTGTTCTCTGAAGAGCTGGTAGAGACCTGGCACAGGAAAAGAGCTCAGTGAGTGTTGAATGAATGAATGAATGAATGAATGAATGAAATGACTGAGTAAATGAGTAACAGAAGTTCAGTTTCTGACTTCTGAGATTTCTCCATTCACCACCCTATCTCCTGGTTGATAAAACCCAACACACTCCCAGATCTTTCAGCTTTGGGGCTATATTAAGCCTTGCTGATGTTTCATAAATGTGAAGGTCAAGTACAGCATCTTCTCTCTTGCTAGTCGCTGGGGCTGCCCTTATGGTTCTCTTTAGATTGCAGGGGCGCAGATCAGGCCAAGGGAAGACCTTGGACTTCTGCATCCCGTGAGGTCTCTCCACTCCTCCCCAGTTGGGCAGGAGCCCTGGGATCCTTTCAGCCTCTTCAAAGGAGGAAGCAGCTGGGCCTGCTCCGGATGCCCTACTGCCTTCCAGGCACCTTCAAATGGCTTAAGCTAGGGAGGGGGAGCACCTCCAACCTCCAGAAACACGTAGGGCCTGTCTCTACCTAGTCCAGGCCACCATAATTGCTCACCTAGATGACAGTCAGAACCTCCTTCCTGCTCTGCCCATTCTCAGTTGGATGATCTTTGTAAAGTGCAGATCCGATCATGTCACTTCCCATCACTATTTCTCCATTGCTCTTTGGATAAAATTCCAGTTCTGCTAGACCTACTCCCCAGACGCACACCACCACCTCTTGCATCTCCCTTGGGCTCTATACTTCAACCACACAGAACTCCCCAGAACACACCATGCCCTCTCCTACCCTTGGATCTGAAAGGATTCTCCCTCTCCTTCCCCTTCTAACCCATCCTTGGACGTTGGTCATCCCTGGACATTTCAGAACCCTCCATGACCCCAGAGGTTGGGGCTGGCATCTTCTATGGTCCCACAGCCTCCTTATCAAACAGTTTGGTTTTGAACAGATTATGCACACATACTTGTTTAAAAATTCAAACCACATTAAAGAATGCTCAGTGAAGAGTAAATCTCCTCTCAATCTGTAGTCCCTTTTTCCACTCCCCAAAAGCAAGCACTACTGGCAGCTTCTCGTGCATCCTTCCAGAAATACGCGTTGCTTTTGCAAGCACTTGTGCATCTATTTAACCTCTTTTTAAATATATCAACAATAGCACTCTGATGCTTTTTTTTTTTGCCTTTACTTTTTTCTACTCACTAATATATCATAGAGAGCATTCCATATCCTTTTTTTAAAAAAACAGCTGCACAGTGTTCTATTGTCTGAGAAGACTGGAATTTATTTACCCAGTTCCCCACTCTTGGACAGCTGGGTTATTTCCATCCTCTTGCGACACCACCTGTACTGCAATGAATGTCCTGTACACACTTGGAGCACACATCCAAGGGGAACTGCAGGGCAGTCTCCCAGGTCTGGTCCGTTCTGTATTTGAGAGAGGGCCAGACTGCCGCCGAGGGGTTGTTCAAGTTTACTGAGTCCCACACTGTAATTACCTGGTCACTTGTCTTTCTGCTCCCCTGGAACTGTGACCCTGGGATGATAGCTCTGTCTGTCCTCATCTGTCCCCAGCCCCCTGCCCGGGGCCTGGGTCATAAAAACCTCATGAATAGTGTTGATGAATGGGAATGGGACAGTATTGATGAATCCTGAGTCTCGTTCAAGGATGAGAGTGAGTTCCACAGCCTGCCCCTTTCCCGCCTTCGAGCATCAGCCTTACTCCTCTCAGAGGGGCTGCGGCCGTGTCCTGGGCACCTACCGCCTACTTAGGATAATGACGCCTGTAGGACGCCATGGTGTCTGCGCAGAGCCTGGACAAAAGCCTGTAAACACTTGTTGGTGGGCACCCTGCCTTAGCCCCACCCCCACTCACTGGGTGCTGGAAACAGGAGGAACTAGGCCACGGGCACGTCCCGGCCAGCAGGACACGGGCGACGCTCCGAGCAGGAGTCAGAGACCCCACAGGGGCCTTGCCGCCTGGGCAGCTCTCCTTGGTGGCGCCCACCCTGATCCACTCCGTGCTGGGCCACCAACCGCAGCCCTCACCTCCCTTGTCAGGACTCTGGGGAGTCAGACAGCCTGTAGCCTCTGGGAAGGCAGGACAAAGTGGGGGGCAGGAGACTGGGGTGAGAGACAGAGAGTGCGGAGAGGGAGAGACATTTCCCAGTGTGATGCAGGGTGAGTGGGCCGGAAGGAAGGGGGGGGGAGTGAGGGGGAAGCAGGAGAGAGTGAGGAGGGGGAGGGGGAGGAGAGGAGGAGGAGGAGGAGGAGGAGGAGGAAGGGGAGGAGGAGGAAAGGGAGGGGGAGGAGGAAGGGGAGGAAGGGGAGGAAGAGGAAGGGGAGGAGGAGAAAGAGGAAGAGGGGAGGAAGAGGAGGAGGAAGAGGAAGGGGAGGGGAGGAAGAGAAGGAGGAGGAAGAGGAGGAGGAGGGGGAAGAGAAGGAGGAAGAGGAGGAAGAGGAAGGGGAGAAGGAAGAAGGGGAGGAAGAGGAGGAGGAAGGGGAGGAAGAGGAGGAGGAGGAAGAGGAAGAGGAGGAGGAGGGGGAGGAAGAAGAGGAGGAAGGATGGGAAGAGGAGGAGGAGGAGGGAGAGGAAGGAGAGGAAGAGGGGGAGGAGGAGGAGGAGGGGGAGGAAGAGGGGGGAGGGGAGGAAGAGGAGGGCGCAGGCGGGCAAGGCGGGCGCACTCACTGCGGATCTCGGCCGTGGCGTACTTGGGGATCATGGAGTCGGTGGTGAGCTCGGGGTGCAGGATGCAGCCGTGCGTGTAGGCGTCCATGGGCAGCGAGTCCAGCAGCTCGCGGTACTGCAGCACCCGGGCGTGCTGGGCGCTGCCCGCCTCGGGCATCAGGGCCACCACGTGCTCTGCGAGGCACAGCCGGGGCTGGACCAGGGGCATGGCCCTGACTCGGCCACCCGCCGCTGATTCAGAAAGGCCAACCTCTGGCACCCCCACTTCCAACCCAGCACCCTGGAAACCCAAAATATTGTGGCCCAGAGGTCGCCAGCCCACACCCTTTCCCCAACTCCTTGAGATAAAGTCCTTTTCCAGCTGACAGGGGATCCTAAGGGTCCAGCCCATCTACCCCTCCTCCCTGGAGCCCTCCAAGCTGTCCTCTGAGGGGCAGGTGGGAGCCTGGCTCCTTCTCGCCAGCCTTCAACAGAAGCTGGAAACCTGGATGTTTAAAGCACAACTTTCTCTGATTTGTAAATGTTGGCAACCAATTCATATTCTTTTTAAACAGTGTGTGTCTGGGCCCTGATCCCCTCTTAGCTGCTGTTTGCAGCCTCTGCTGTGGGCTGTGCGCTCCTGAACCTGAGCAAGGCCAGAGGGGGGGCAGGGGTATAGGATTCTATGGGGTTCTGGGGTGTCAGCCCTGTTCTTGTCTGCAAGGTTCTAGGGTATCTGGGCCCATGTCTGTGGACTTCCTGGGAACCTATGGCCCTGACTATGCTTATAAGGTGTCAGGGGGCTGGGCCAGCTGGTGCCCTGGCATCCCTGGAAGATCCCTCCCCTGTCTTTGGGGACTTAGAGAGCAGGTGAGGTCTTGCTCATGCCCGAGGGGCTCCCAAGGGCCTGTGGCCGTGCCTGTGACTCGAGTTCTTGAGGAAGGAGCCCGGGAGCTTCAAGGGGGAGGGTGTCTGGACCATGCCCTTTCCTTGCAGTACTAGGGAGGGGGTTTTGTGGGTCCCTGGAGACCTGAGGCTATGCACTTCCTAGCAGGTATCTGAGCCCTGCCTGTAGCCCCATGGTTCATCTTGGGAGAGGCTGGGTCATGCCCATGGCCCCAGTGGGTTTCCCCAGGCTTCCCAAGGCTCCGGACCCCCACCTGAGCCTGTAGGACCCCTGGTGGTGTGGCAGCAATACCTCCTGTGAAGGTGCGCTCCACATAGTCAATGATCTGGTCGTAGTCGCTGATGATGTTGTCGCGATGGATGATGACGGGCACCTCCTCTCCCAGGTTGAGCCGCATGAACCAGGGCTCCTTGTGCTCACTCTGTGGCAGGCTCACATCCCGCTCTTCACATGCCAGGCCCTTCTCTGCGATCACCAGCCGCACCTGCAGGCGCCAGGGTCAGAGCGGGGAAGGCGGGTGGACACGCAGGGACACTCTGCCCAGGTGGGATGGGGCATGTGGGGAGGGAGGTCAAAGTCACACACAGGAGGGGACACTGTTTCTTCCAGCCCATTCTTGGGCACCTGGGTGGGGGGGGCTATCTTACAGCTAGACATAACTGGGGATAAAATTCCCAGTTATGCTGTGTGAGTTTGGACAGATTCCTTAAACTTTCTGAGCTTCAGTTTCCTTATTTGCAAAATGGAAGTGGTAATAGTACCAATCCAGTGCCTGGTATATAGATGGCACTCAGTTCCCAATTATCATGATCATGACTGGACTCTCAGCCTGTCCTCCAGGGGTGGAGTTGGCCAGGAAATTTGCAGATATTCTTATCATCAGCAGCTAAATTTTCCAAATTATTTGAGGGGAAAAAATGAGGCAAAAAATAATTTGCCAATATCGATTGAGCCCTTTATTGTCCCCAAATGCCTTCCCATCTGGTTGCTGGGCGCTCATTATAGCCTCCCAGAAGAGAACAAAGTAGGGACTATCTCCCTATTTTTCTTGATGAGAAAACTAAAGCCCAGAGAGAGTAAGTAACTTACCCAAAATCACATAGCCATTTATTTAGCTGCAGGCCTAAACCTGCAAGCAATGGTTCCTGACCCCAGACCAGTGCTCTCTGACCTGGGGACTCCTTCCAGGGAGTCTTGGGTCTGCCCCCCTCCTTGGTCTTTCCCTATGTCTCTAGAGGGTCCCAGACAAACATTTGAGCTGGTAGAAGCTAATGGAGCCTTGAGGTGGGGGCATGTCCTGACCCAGCCCAAAATTTCTGAGCTGGAAAACAGCAATTGCCTGGTCCAACTGTCCCCTTCCTTTGGACTGAGACACAGAAAGAAGGCTGGACTTCTCCAAGCCCTCCCAGCAAAAAGATGGCAAGTGACTCCAACCCTCCCGAGCATCAGTGTCCCCACACATCCAATAGGAAGTTCTGGGAACTAGGCATCCCCCGCCTCTCTCCTGGATGTCAGGAGTTAAAAACTCAGAAGGGGCAGCATGGGGTCATGTTCAGAATGTTGGACTTGGTGCCAGACTGTGTCAGTTCAAATCCCTCTAGCACTTACTTGCTGGATGACTTGGCTTTCCAAATAGCTTTACATCTGTGTGCCTCAGTTTCCTCACCTGTTCAAGGGGAGTCCCACTAGCAATTCCCTCAGAGGGCTATTGTGAGAATTAGATAATTAGACCCTGTGGAACAGTCCCTGGCATACAGTAGAGGTAATGTGTCTTAGCTACTTGCATTAGACTACATTTTGGAGGCAGGCAGACTTGGACTTAATGCCTGGTTCTGTTGTTTATTTGCTGCGTGACCTTGAGCAAGTCACTTGACTTCTCTGATCTTTGGTTTCTGTGAAATGAGGAATGTAATCCATTCCTTCAAGACTGGCTCAAGGTTGAGATGGGATGATGTAGGTCAAGTCCCAGTACAGGAGGTTAATAATACATGGTTTCCAACATCACTATTATCACACACACACACACAGACCGCCCACAACCTCTGGTTGATGTCCTAGAGTGCCTCATGCCCCATGCTCACAGCTAACATGAACACCCTTTCTGTTTAGTGAACTGTGGGGGGGGAGAGGTAACTGGCACCCGAACTTTCAGCACTCATTCCCCAATTCATTGGCTCCATTAGCCAGGAGCAGGTCCTGCAGATGGTGCTGGGAGGCAGGCACTCAAGTCCTCACCATGGCTCAGTCACATCAATGCTGTGTGACCTTAGAGCTATCACTGTCCTTTCCTGAGCCTCCTCTTTTTCATAAAACTGAGGGGCTGCAGCCCTGCAAGGAGCTGACACTACATTCAGACCACGCAGGAGACAGGCCGTGGGAGGGAACTGCTGGGCCTGTCTGAGACGGGGAGGAACTGTGGCAGAGAGTGAGCACCTGGGGGTGGCATCTGTTGGGTCTGGGTGTGTGCGTGTGTGTGCCTGAGCCTGAGTGGCAACTGTGTGAATGAGCAAATGTGTGTGTCTGTGTGTGCATATGTGTGCATGAGCGTGTACAAGTGAGTGCACCAGTAAGTGTGAGTATTCAAGTATTGCGTGAACACGGGTGTATTCGTGTGGATATGAGTGAGCGTGCATGAGTGAGAGCGCCTGTGTAGTGACCGTGCCCTGGAGAAGCCCCAGAGCTGTTGAGGCTGGAGTCTGGAGCCAAGCTGCCCCGTTCCCTTCCTGCCAGTCCTGACATCCTCCCGCCTTCCAGGTCAGCCTCCGCCCAGTCATCCAGCCCGGCCAAGCTGGGGCCTCTGAATGGGTGGAAGCAGAAACCAAACCAAGCCCTTGCCCTTGGCAAGTCCAGACATTTGGCCTCTGTCCTGGCAGGGCATCTGCCCTGCCCTGAGATTCCAGTGAGGTTGCCAGGTGGGGCTGCTGCCTGGGGAGGGGACTATCTTTAGAGGCTTAACAGTCCTGCTTGGAGCTGCCTCAGGTCACCTCGGCAAGCTGCCAAGGAGACTTTCTCCTTTAGCTGAGCCGAGGGCCAGAGCCCATGAGCCATCCTGCAGGGGAGGGGGTTCAGGGGGAAGTCAGGCCCAGGGGAAGGGCATGCAGTCACCAAGGCCATCTGCCATCTCTGCCTCCTGGGGGTTGGAGCAGACTTAGGTGGTCACTACTCAGTGTGACCAGATATCAACCATCTCTGGGCAAATGCTCTCCATTGTCATGGTCAGGCACTGTCCCTCCTCACCCAAGCCCTTGTTTCTGAGGCAACTGTGATGGGTTAAGTTGGTGTCTCTTCCCAGCCATTTAGTTGCGGTGTGACTTTGCAAAAGACACTTAGTCTCTGAGCCTTAGTTTATTTATCTCAAATACCTTAGTTTTAAATTTTATATTTTAGAGCAGTTTTAGGTTTACAGAATCAAATACCTTTTTTTATGTAACATCTATGGCTTACAAATTCATCACTTTCGATACTTATTTATCAAGTGCCTACTCTGTGCTAGGTCCTGTTCTAAGTATGGGAGACTCAGCAGTGAACAAGGATTCCTGCTCTCAGGGAGCTGACATTCTAGTGGGGCAGAGAGATGATAAACAGTTAATATGATAAGATATGTCAAAAGATTGTGAGTGCAACAAGAAAATGAAAAAATGCATCAGGTTAAGGGGAATTGGGGATGCCAGGGTATTAGGGAGACAGGTGATAATTTTAAATAGGGTAGTCCATTAGGGCCAGCCTCTCTAAGAAGGTGACCTTTGAGCAAAGGTTTGAATAAAGTGAGGGAGTGGTCCACACAGGGATCTGGAGAAGACTTCCAGGGAGAGGGACAGCCAGTGCAAAGGCCCTGCGCTGGGAGCATGTCTGAAGTGTTTGAAAGGCCATGTATGAGGAGGCCAGTGTGGCTGGAACAGGGTGGACGGGGAAGACCAGAGGGGAAGAGGTCAGAAAGGATCATGCACAGGGACTTATAATTGAGGGTCTATGAATAAATTCAGAGAGTCCTTGAACTAGGATGGGAAAATTACATGTTTATTTTCAGCAATCTCAAACAGACATTTAGCTTTTTCTTCAGTTATGAGTGTGGGCAACAAAGTACGGTAGTGTTAGCAGTGCCTAGAATATTGTCACCACTAGGAATCAGATATCTTCATCACTTCACAGTTGTGGCAGTTACACTTATCACGGCTTCAGTATCACAGCTGTTATCGGTCCTGCCACTAGGTTGTGTTACATAATGGGTTAATATAGAAACATGTCATTATATAACAAATTTGTCTTGAAAATATGCCAATAGCTGCACTTCAATACTATCGGTTTCCTTTCTAATCTAATAATCCTATGTATTTTATTTTGTTCAATTAAAAGCATTATTCTGAGAAAGGTCCAGAGGCTTCCTCCGATTGATGAGGGGTCCATGACCCAAGCAAGGTTAGAATCCTACAGTAGAGCTGCAGCCATTATGAGGACTCTGGCTTTTTCCTGGAGGGACCTGAGGAGCCACTGCAGGCTTCTGAGCAGAGTGGTGAGATTGCAGTTTTCACCTGTGGGCCTCCTGGAGGTGGGGTATGGACAGGGCTGGGGGCCAGTGCCCAAGAGCTTGAGAGGCAAACCAGGGTGGGAGGTAGAGGTCATTTACTTCCCTTCTGCCACATCTGGGAGGGGGCTTCTGGGGGACCTGCTCCATCTTGAGTGTTAGGACTGGCCCATGGCGGGACTCAGACCTGGGCCTCTTACTCCTGGGGGCCGAAGGCTGGGCCAGGGGCTCCCCACAGGTACACCCAAGACAAGGGCAA
This sequence comes from Miniopterus natalensis, assembly GCF_054644295.1. Lineage (NCBI taxonomy): Eukaryota > Metazoa > Chordata > Mammalia > Chiroptera > Miniopteridae > Miniopterus > Miniopterus natalensis. The sequence continues at coordinate 6,010,835 of NC_142087.1, forward strand.
ACCCTGAGAGGCTGAGGACAACCTTGAGCTAGGCTTGCTGCAGAGCCAGGGACAGCCCTCAGAAACTCACCCCAGTGGAAATAACAACAGTAACAAGAGCTGACCCTTACATAGCACTGTACTAAAACCTTTACATGTATTAACTCATCCCTATAAAAATCTAGGTACTAGTATTATCCTCATTTTACAAAAAAGAAAACAGGTGCAGAGATAGTAAGTAACTTGCCCAAAGTCACACAACTAATAAGTAGCAATCTTGGATTTTAAAGAACTGGCTTGTGAGAGGACAGAAGGATTCTGAGAGCTGGGAGCACGCAGAGGTAAAGCAGTTCTCCCTGCCTGGGGATGGAGGGAGGCAGGCTGCACCAAACATCTCATCCATTCTCCTGTTGTGGAAACTGAGGGTCAGGGAGGGTCAGGACTTACTTGAGGTCACATAGTCAGTGAGTGGGAGTGTCAGCAGTAGAGTGCTGGTGTCTTGACTCCCTGCACGTGTTCCCCCTCCAAACCTCACTTCCCCAAAGGAGAAGGGGTAGGGGCAGAACAGCCTCAGAAGCACCCTAACATCTACACCATGCAATTAGAGCCTCCTCCGAACCCTGTGGCCCCAAATGGTTACCTGTGATGGTGCCTAAAAGTTCACTAGTAGAGTGCAGTTTTTACAGCATTGAGCTAAGTGTGTCACCATGCACATCGTTTGAGCTTCATAGCGCTGTTCATAGCTCTCTGCACCCTCCTGAGCATATGAGGGAGCTGAGACTCAAGAGAAGTGAAGACACTTGCACAAAGTCACAGAGCTAGGAAGTGGCAGAGGTGGGGTTTGATCTCGTGTCTGGTACGTGTAGCTGCACTTACTGAGCACCTTCTGTATGCCAGGTTGCTGTGCTAGGTGGTTATCGTGGATACATTTCTGAATCCTCACAATGACCCTATCAGGGAGATGCTATTTATATTTCCAATTTATAGATGTGATACCAAGGTATGGAGTTTAAGCAGTCTGCCCAGGATTATCCAGTTGGCCGGTGGTAGAGCTAAGACTGAAGCCTGGGCAGTCTGGCCTCAGAGCCTGGGCTCAGGACCCCTCACTGTCCTGTTGCCCTCTGGCTCTGGAATAGTCCCCAGATGCCCATGGAGCCACCAGCACTCCTGGGGGGGAGGCTGTTTCTGCTATTAATAGTTCATGTGCCATTAAGGACAGGCTTCTCACACGTTCCACATAGGGAACTGCTCCCTGCATGCAGGCAAGGCCCTTCAGGACTGAAGGGATGAGAGGAAACTCACCTGCTAAGCTCCTACTACATGCCAAACACTTAACATATGTCCATGTCCTCTTAAACCCCCAGGAATTCTGCAGGGTAGGATGCAAAAGCCCCCTTTCATAGATGAGAATATTGAGACATAGAGAGGTAAGGTGACTTATCCAAGGTCACACAGTCAGTAGCACTCAAGATGAGACCGGAACTCAGACTGTCTGACTGCAGAGCCCATGCCCTTTCTGCCAGGCTACATTGCCTCTAGAACCCACCATGGATCCCTGAGGAGGGAGGCCTTGTCAGGGGAGGCAGGAAGATGCTCAGCCTGCTTTGGTCACAAATGGGGTTGCAGTGTGTGGTTCCATCCCTGACTAGGGGGCCACTTTAGTCCTGAGCTCAGGCTGAATAGAAAATATTCCATGGAGGGAGAGCAGGAGGTTCCCTCGGGGGGTGGTAATGAGAAGTGCCATCCCTCAGCCTCCCATCCAGTCCCCACCACTGGGGCCTGGCTCCTGAGATTCTGGGTGGGAGGAGATTCTAACATCACATCTGGAGATCAGGCTGATTCATCTCCAAACCCCCAATGACTTGCATAGAGCCTGGCACATAGTAGGTGTTCAGCACACATGTGTAAAATTTACAGACGGGTTCCAGTGTGACCTTGGTTAACCTGACCTCTCCTGTACCTAGTACTTCAGCAACATCATAACACCCATTATTAACAGAGCCTTGACTCCACGCCAGGCACCGCTATCAGCACTTTTTGTACACCATCTCATTTCACCACTACAATAGCCCTCTGAGGAAGGGACTGCCATTTGCTCCATTTTACAGAGTATAAAACTGAGGCTTTGGAGAGGCAAAGTGACCTGTCCAAAGCCCTAGAGTAAGTTATTGGAGAAGATGGTAATCCCACTGGGAGTTGTCTGGCCTCCGAGTCTATACCCTAAACTCAAAGGGATTACTCAAAGGGAGACTGTTGGACTAGCTTCATCAGCATCACCTCGTAGCTTGTTAGAAACGCAGCACCTTGGGCTCCACGCCAGAACTACTGAGTCAGAATCTCTGTGGAGGGACCCAGCAGTCTGTGCTTTAACCAGGATCATGCAGTGATTCCAATGCACGATCCAGCTGGAGCAGGGCCCGTCTAGAACAGTAAGTCACACTGCCTCTTCAACCACCCTCAGCAACCCTGACGCGGGCTGGAATTAGAAGTAGCTGTTATTATTATCCCATTTCCCAGAATATAAAACTGAGCCTGGGCCAATTCCAAGGCCCTTTGTCTTTACAGAATCCCTTTCTCCATCTGAAAAATGAGTGAATGGAAACAGAAGGATCTCCCAGGGGCAGGCAATGGGGCCCGAAAGCTGGGCCCTGGCCATGGTGCTGAATCCGTGGCCGCACAGGACAGCCGCCGGGGTGAGAGACTGCGCCCCTAGAGGCGCTCCCATCTCACGGCGCAGCGCCGGGCCCTCGCCCCCAGGAAGCGGGAACCCCAATAACAGCACCAGGCTGTATTACGAGCTGTCCCCCAGGCTCCCCCGAGTCTGTGCCTTTAAGAGCAAACACAGATCTTCCATCTGGGCTGGTCTAAGAAGATGAGTCCACTCCTCCCTCTCCAGCAAGGGGGCTGGGAGCGGAGGGCCAGGGAGGAAGGCCCCCAGCCGCGCAGGGGGGCCGAGGAGCTGAGACCCCAAACGCCTGCAGTACCCGGGACAGCAGCTCAAAGGGAGGGGCTGCGACGGGACCGCGGGGGCTGCAGGCTGAGCCCGGGAAGCGCGCCCCCCGCCCCCGCCCGCAGCAGCGCCCCTCCGCAGGCCGCTTCCCCGCGCTGCCCGTTCCCTTCCCCTGGCCTTTGTCTCTCCGCTCAGCCCTCGCACAGACCTGGTCTTTCTGGGAGGGAGACAGGACAGATATTCCTAGAATTGGGGACGGTGCTCCTGGGGCCCAAGGCAGGGAGAGCGGCCGGGCGCCTCGGTCCTCCGGCCGGAGACCCCCAGTTCCCCCCTCCAGCCTGACACCTCTTGCTCAGGCCCCTTAAGCCCCGGGGGTCCCTCCCCCAGGCCTCCTGGCCCCCGGGCACACCCCGAGCCCCCCTCCCTCGGGCGCTACCTTCTGCGAGCTGAAGGACTGGGTCCAGTGGTACAGAACCAGGCTCTCCTTGGGCCAGTGGGAGGGGCTGGCCGCCTGGGGCGCATCGGGGGCCTCGGCGGGCTTGGCCGCGTCGCTCTCCAGCGCCGAGATGGGCCACCAGCTGCAGTTGGTGGGGGTCAGGTTGTTGGGGGTCGCCATGACAGCCGGGGCTCGGAGGGAGGACCGGCGGCTCCGGCGGCGGCGGCTCTCTCGCCCCGCATCACATGGCCGCGCCGCGCCGGCCCCCTCCTGGCTCCCTCCCTCCCTCCCTCCCTCCCCTCGCCGCGAAAGTCATTACTCACCGGGGAGGGGGCGGGGGCGAGGGGATCCCGGGAGCGCCTCCCCTCCTCCCCGGCCCCGCCCCCCCCCCCCCCCCCGCCGTGCCGGACGGGCCTCCGGTCCCCGGTCGCGCTCCGTGCGGGTGCGTGGAGCCTTGGGAAGTGGGCCATGCCCCCCGGGAGGCTCCTTTCCGGCCAGTCCCTGCCGGCAATTCCACCATTATAAACACATCCTGCCTCTCAGTCCTCTAAGAGGCAGATATTTCTTTAGGACAACTGGTGCTATAGAGAGTCATTCCTTTTATAAATTAGTGTCTGGAAATAACTTGTCTCTCGTTGAAGCCCTTATTTTCTGACTTTTCTCCTGAAGGACCTCTAAGAGCAGAAGAAGGGAACAAACTGTGGCCTATTGTGTGTGCCCCCCCCCCCCCCGACTGTTCTAAAGGCTTTCCAACCATCTACTCATTTAGCCCTCACATTGCTTCTATTAGCCTCATTTTACAGAGGAGGAAACTGAGGTACAAAGAGGCTGAGTGACCTTCCTCAAGGTCACCCAGCTAGTGAGTGGTGGAGCTGAGATTCGAACTCAGGCTGTCTGGCTCCAGAGCTTTAGCCAATATGCTCTCAGCCATAAGGTCATGACAACCTATGAACATAAAGAGCAGCACAGCAAGCGTTTATCAACCCATACACTTTACGTGCATCATCTCATTTCATCAGCACAATTATCATTTTCCCAGGTGAGGAAGGTGAAGTTCAGAGATATGTCATTGGTGCAAGGTCACACCTTCACCCAGGACACTGAGGCACAACCAGAGGGGCCCAAAGAAAGCCTATAGCACCTTCGCTGTCACATAGGTTATCCTAAACATTCATGAGAACTTTGCATAAAGTTCCTTAATATACCTTTGCTTCCCTTACTATAAATACAGTGTTTAAATTTATTTACCATGGAGCAAATAGATGCACCAGGAAGATAAGCTCCTTAACTCCTCTCGCCCCCAAGTCATGCAGCAAGGACCCCTGGCCACATCACCCTCCAGACTGGTAAGCATGGCTCTTGAGGAATCAGTGGCCTTCTTTCTACCCAATAACAAAAGTTCTGTGGCCCATCGGTTTTTCTTTTTTCTTTGGCCGCCAAGGAAGCTTGGAGCTACATTTTCTGTTAAGTCCCAGTTGCCACATTAAGCCTCCATCGTTTAGCAAATTCTCCTTTTCAAAGTGTCTTGTTGTTCACAGTTTGATTGTGCAAAGAAGGATACTCTGTGTCTTGAGGGAAAATTCAAATATCTGTGAATTCAGAATAGGCCTTAGAAATTTGATGAAGGTGGCAAATCTGGCCCCCATCTGTGTCTTCGACCCGATGTATCCAGGGAGCCCGACTCAGCAGTCACACTCAGTGTGTTCACCCACTTAACAAATATTAATTGTGCACCCACTATGTACTAGGCACTTCAATGGCACGAGAGATATAGTGATAAATCGACACTGGCCTGCTCGTTGTATATTTCACTTAGCAATACATCTTGGAAAGAGTTGCCTATCAGCCCAGGTCTACCCCATACTGCAGAACAGCCTGTGCTGTATGGATGCACCATGACAGATTGAACAGCTCCTACTGATGGCATATAAGCTCTTTCTAATCTTTGGTTATAAAAACAATGCTGCAGTGAACATCCTTATTCATATATACTTGTGCACATGTTTGAGAATAATCTGTATGATAAATTCCTAGAAATGGAATTGCTAGATCAAAGATGTCTTTGCCAAAGTTCTTCGGAAGAGGCTGTCCCGGTTCATACTCCCCACTAACAGTCTATAAATGTGCCCATTTCTCTACACCCTTGCCAACACAGAATATTTTAAACATTTTTGGAATCTATGGGTGAAATATGGTATCTCAAACTTTTTATTTGCTTTTTTGCTTTATTATAAAAAACATTTTCAAATATATAAAACAGCAAACAAAATAGTTCATTGAACACCCATCATCTAGATATAATCGTTCTTAAAAACTTGTCAAATGTTTAATTTGGGGAGAGGGTTTGAATTGTTTTGAAATAAAATATAGGCATCATGATATTTCACTCACTGGCAACTTCAGTATTACTTTATATCTAACACGGGCCATTTTCTTACATAAAACAACACATTTTTCACATTTAAAAAATTAACAGTAAGGCCCTGATATCTAGTTCATATCCAAATTTCTGCAGTTGTACCAGAAATTTCTTCATTGATCCAATCAAGATCCAACAAAGATCCAATCAACAGCCATGCAACAAATTCTGTTCTTAAACCTTAGGTCTCTAGAATGGTCCTCACTCCTTAATTTTTTCCCATAACATTGACTCATGAAGGGACTGGCCAGCTGTCTTGTACAATGTTCCACTTCGGGATTTGTCTGATTGGTCATTGTCATGTCCTTTAACTTCTCATACTCTGCCTTGTATTTCCTATAAACTAGTACTTAGATGTAAAGGACAGATTCAGGTTAAAAATACTTTGGGGGCAAGAATTTAACACTTGATGGGTGGTGCTGTGTGCTTCATTTTGCCTGGCACCAGGAGATCCATAATGTCTTGTTGCTCCACTATTAATGATGCCAAGTTTGATTACCGGTTAAGGTGGTGACCACATCTCTCGATGTTAAATGTCCATTTCTCTCCTTCCCACAAGAACCTTGTGGGTATCCAGTTCCTCATCCATTGATGGTCCTTGAATGAATCAATTATCAGGGATTGTAAAATGATTTTCTAATTTTGTCTTTTTGTTTGCATTTACCAGCAGGCGTTCTTTATTTGAATTTCATTAATTATGAGTGAAGCTGACCGTCCTTTCAAATGCTTAAAAGCCATTTAAATTTCTTTCCCAGCAAATTGTCTGTGTTTCTGTGGGGACCTGGGCAATTATAACAGCATGATGAGTGCAGGGACTGGGGTGAGGACAGGTTGTGGCAGAGCTGGGAAGGGACGTCCCGCTTGCCCACGGCCCCAGGTGCCGACCGTGCTGGGAAGGCTCTCAGGGGCGGTGGCTCTCAGTATGGGTCTCTCTGAAGCAGGTCCTGAGACAGGAATTCAAAGACAAGCAAATACTTTGGGAGAGAAGGGAAATCCTGGGAAAGGGGACGGGAAAGGCCGCCGAGGAAGGTGTGTTGCCAAGCAAGTTAGCACTGTGGGCAGCGGGAGCTTAATCCCACCGGGGAACTCTGAGGCTGGTGTAAAACGCTTCGGTGTTATCTGACCAGAGGAGGAAGAGGGCTGGGGAATTCCTACACCCAGGCTGTCACTGCTCTAGGAGTGCCCCGGGAGAGTTAACTCCCAGCGCTTCAGGCCTGCCCTGCAGTTGGCAGAGGGGGTTCCAGTGACCCCAAAAAGCCCCCTGGCAATAAGTATGGGTGCTGCCAGCTGGGGGTTAGCCTGTGTGCGCTGACATGGTAAAGGGTGTGGGGGAGGGAGACACAGGTAGGGCATCTGTTCAGGGGCCTCTAGGCAGCGATGCTAAAGAAGAGGAGGAATTAGCTAAATGAAGATGGGAAAGGGAGGCATGCTCCAGGCAGCGAAAGGAGCAGGTGAAAGCCCCAGAGCTGAGGGTGAGAGTGGTGTTCGAGGGGCCGAGGGCCGTTCATCTGGCTGGAGGCAGAGGTGAGAGATGAGGCTGAGCGGTGGTGCCAGGCCTGTTAAGCCACCTTTAAGAGTTATCACATGTTGAGGGTACTGGGAAGTTTTAATCGGAGAAATAACATCCAGTTTGGGTGCCAGAAACCTTGAAAGGCCTGAAGTACTTATACTGCCATTCCCATGTATTAATTCACACTGGGAGCTAAATGCTCCTTCCTAGGGTGGGATTATGCATGCCCTGCTTCCATGGCAACTAGGGATGGACTCGCCACCGACAGATTGCCATTGAATGTGAACTCGGCACAGTGAGATGGGAGCCTTGAGGAAATGTTTCACTTGGGTCCACTACTGGTAGATTATAATATGTATGTCATTATAATATTATAATGACTATGAGGGTTTTCCATGTACCAGATGCTGTGTGAAGCACTTTATGGTCATTATCTTAACTGAAGTGATATTGTTATGATCCTGATGACACAAACTGATGCTCAGATGGATGAAGTTATTATTGGCCCAAAGTCAAGAGCTAACAAACACCCATGTCTATAGACGATAGAATTCTAAGTGTCCATACAAGAAGGGATTAGATAAATAAATGAGAGTATATCCATTCCATGAAACAATTTATATGCACTAAATGAGAAAGGTTACAATGAAAAGATTACAATTAAAAACAGGTTACAATTACATAAGTTGCTCTAAAAGTCCTGTTTAGCTTAGGTTACCATAATCTTTAAAATGTAAAAGAGCCCGGCCGCGTGGCTCAGCGGTTGAGCGTCACCCTGGGATCCAGGTGATCGGCGTTCGATTCCCGGTCGGGGCACATGCCCGGGCTGGGGCTCGATCAATGACTCTCTCATCATTGATGTTTCTATCTCTCTCTCTCCCTCTCCTTTCCTCTCTCTGAAATCAATAAAGATATACTTAAAAAAAATAAAAATAAAATGTAAAAGGAAAAAAACAGGCTACCAAAAAGGTATGCACAATTCAACTTTTAAATATATAAATTATAAAAGGATAGTCGATAAAGTAGTTATGTGGTTGGACTGGGGTGGGTGTAGACAGAAATAAGAGAGATCCCGAGTGACTTTTTAAAAACTGGATTTTCTGGTTTTCTTATTGTGAACTGAATTATGTCCCCACAAAATCCATATGTTTAAGTCCTAACCCCAAAAATGACAGTATTTGGATATAGGACCTTTAAGGAGGTGATCATGGTAAAATTGGCTCATAAGGGAGGGGCCCTAATCCAATAGGACTGGTGTCTTTATCAGAGGAAGACACCAGAGATCCCTTTTCTCAATCATGCACCAAGGAAAGGCCATGTGAGAAGGCGGCCAACTGCAAACCAGAAGTGAGGTCTCACCAGAAACCAACCGTCGTGGGACTTTGATCTTGGACTTTCAGGCTCTAGAACTGTGAGAACATACATTTCTGTTGTTTAAACCACCCGATTTGTGGTATTTTGGTATGGTAGCCCAAGCAGGCCAATATACCTAGATAGAAGTGTATTACTTATATCTTTTAAAAAATATCCAAAGTTGTTAAAAAAGAGGTACTGCTTGATTTCTGCCTTATATGATTGGGAACAAGCTGGCCCTGGTCCTTGAACTACAGGAAAAAGGGAATGAATTAACACAGTCTGAGTGTCTTTTAGCCAGACCCTTTACAGAAATCCCATGAGAAGAGTACTAACGTTCACACTTGACAGGTGGAAAACCGAGGCTCAGAAAATACGAAATCCTTGATCCAAAATCACCAGCTAGGATGCAGCAGAGCTGGGAATGGGGTCCAGGTCTATCTGATCACAATACAACTGAGCCCTTTTCTCCTCATACCACTGCCTCCATATAACAGGTGCTGAAATGGTCACAGACACGGGTGGGGTGGGGGTTGGTGACATCCTCCAGCCTGTAAGGATCACTCAGGGGAGTTTGCTTCCAAGTTCTGAGCAGATAGATGATTCTCCTGAGAGTTAGAAGGTCCCCAAAGAAATTCATTGTAAAAAATCCTAATAGTAATGCATCTAATTTCTACATCTGTTACATCAGGGCCTGCTGATTGAGGAAGCTACAGAGACCAGAGAAATGCCATAAACATGAGGCCAACCAGGTATGAACCCACAGGATGTGGTGGAGACTGTGGTGAAGCCCAGAGCATGAGTTCCACCCTATAGTGACAGCTGCTCCTGGCTCTAGCCAATAGCTATTCTGGGTTTTCAAGAACCTGGGAATCCAGATATTTGTTTTGAAATAGCTCATTTTAAAATTTATTGATAAATTTTAAAAAATCAGGCATAACAAAATATATTTGTGGATTGGATCTAAGCCCTTACATTGTTAGTTTGCAGTCTCTGCTTTAGATAATTTTTGCCACAGTCCTGGAGGCAGTATGCTAGTTAGCACAACCCTGTAACAGCAAACCAGGTCCTCGATCAGGGCTGGCTCATCTACTCTCCCTCCCCATCCACCTCTTAAAGCTGTAGAATCCTTTCAAGTGTCACCAGCATAGTCTGTTCTCAAAGGTCTGGGCCTCTCTGCTCCCATGCCATGGCCATCTGTTCATGGATACTTTGTTGGAAGGTCTGGAGTTTGCACAGTTTTCATCTGCACAGTTTGATGAAACAACAGGGGGCTTGCAGGTCCTTCCTGCCAGGGAAGGGCAGCACAGACGCTGGGTATTGACTCAAGGACCAGACCATGGGACTGGGTGCTTCACCTGAAGATCTAAAGATCTTCAGGTTGGAACAGACAAACTTGCTTTATGAATTTCTCTTGACTAATCAGAGGAAGTTGGGGAGGAGAGTGGAGGTTACAGTTTGATATAAGGAAAAGTTTCAAACAAGGAGGAAGAAGCCCAGCAGAGGGTAGTAAACTTCCTGTTCCTTAAAAAGAACGAGAGGTTGAATGGCCTTCATTCAGGGACTCCTGGAGGCAATCTCTGGATTAGACACAGGCTGGAAAGAGGCCTCCACTCAAGGCTCAAACATTAGCCCCTCAAAAGCAGGGAGCCTGGGTCAAGGAGTGAGAAGAGCAGGGGGAGTGAGCTAATTTAGGGATTGGCTGTGCTAATCACTCATAAAGGTGATTTGGTTAAACACAAACTATTGTTTGTGCATAAAATAATTTCCGTGTTGGTCTCCACTAGTTTGAAAGCTCAGTGAGGTCAGTGGCTGGGCTACCTGTGGAGCTCATATTATAGGGCCTGGCATACTATAGTAACTGCCCAGGAAATATTTGTTGACTTAAATGTAAATAGCTGAAATGAGCATTAATCTCATGTCTCTCACTGGTAATTTTTGTGCACTGTAGGATAACCAGGCATCCTTTTGTGCCCTTTGAAGCATTTTTGTCAGGTGTTCAAATTATCCATTTTTTCTTGTTTTCTCAAGTTCTAATTCCTTTTCATCCAGCTTTTATTTGCACTTTTTTTTTTTTGTAAAAAAAAAAAATGTTTTGGCAAAACATCTAACGTATCCTAAATGGCCCATGAAAAGGGGTTCGTTAAATAATCCAGGAACTCTCCCACCAAAGCCCACCCATCCACCAGTTAAGAGCCGCTTATCTGAACAGATCCCAACAAAACACCAACAGCATGGTTTCTGAGTGGGCGGAATTATGGGTGTTCTCCATGAATTACTTTTTGTTTGGCTGTATCCAACTTTTTTTTTTTCCTGTTCTGAGCATCTATGACTTTTGAGTAAGAAAAATGAATCAACAGGAAGTGGATTGTTTCTAAATTCTATTTTAAATCTCTAAACCATTGTAGCTTTATGTAATTGGCAATGTTTTTGAGAAAACTGCAAATTGAAAAATAGAGTGAATGCTTCCAATTACCAGTTAGCAAGGAAGCTGAGGCCCAAAGAAGTAAAGTGATTTACCTGTCCCAGGGTACACAGCCAGGCAGGTGCAAAACTCAGGCCCTGACTTGCAGACTGGTGTCCTTTCCTTCTATTACTCCTTTCCAGTCTACTCTGAACCCCTTACTGCCTTCCGTCTAAATCAGCGGTGCAGGGGTATCTCAGGCATTTATGGCCCCACAGATTGTACACTCCATTCCACTGACATGATCTGTGTGGACTCTAGAGTGGAGAGAGCCACTAGACCAGGCAGGCAACCTCCACACATGCCTTTGTTTACTGGAAAACCACAGCAGGCTGTAGACCCAATGCACAGAACTGCTGGCAGAAGTCCTGTTCCAGGCACCAGGGCCAGGAGCTGTTTACCACTTTTGGGAGTCTGCTATTGGGTGATCTGCAAAGGCTGCAGGAACACCTATGCTACTTCGGCCACATGGGACATTTTCTTGGGAGTATCCAGGTATTACTGACAAGTCCTCCATGGATACTTCCTCCAGGTTGGCTCCAGCTTGCTCTGAGCCAAGTAAAAGGATGCAGACACCTCTCCAGGAGTCCTTTACATGTTGAGCTGGGCTTAGGACTGGGCTCCACTCCTTTTCCATTTGACAGGACATAGTGGAGGGAGCTGAACACTTTCATGCTGCACCAGAGCATATGCCAGCAGCTCCAGGCTCCGCTAAAGCCCCAGGGGCTCGGCTCAGCTATGCCAGCCTGGAAAATTCACAGGGTAAATGGACCACAGGTTTCACAGCTGAGAAATGAGCATGAAGATTTCTTTCTGGTGTTTGGGCAGATGAGTCCATGGTGGGTGTTGTGGGTCAATGTAGGAAACTTTTTTTTTGAGCCCTGGTCTGTGGTGAGGAGTATCTCCGGGCTGTGATGATTCTTGGAGGTGGCTCCTGGGTCTGGCGTCCACTGGTAGAACGTGCTTTGAAAGGGGTTGGGGGCTCGATCCCCAGTCAGGGATGTGCAGGAGGCAGCCGATCAATGATTCTCTCATCATTGATGTTTCTATCTTTCTCCCTCTCCCTTGCTCTCTCTGAAATCAATAAAGATATATTTAAAAAATAAATAAATAAGAAAATAAATCTTTAATGGTTTTTCAAAACCCCCCAAAATAATACATGGTCATTATACAAATTTAAATAATATATAAAGTAAGAAGTAAAAGTAACTCCGTTCTCCAGAAGAGGTACAAAGTAAAATTAGGTATCATTTTTCAAACAACCAGATTGGCAAGTTTAAAAAGAATGGCAATATCCAGCACTGGCAAGGGTGTAGGCCAGGGTTTGCCAACCACGGTACTATTGACACAATTCTTTGTTGTGGACGGACTGTCCTGTTTATTGAAAGATGTTTAGCAGCATCCCTGGCCTCTACCCACTAGATAGCAATAGCATCTCCACCGCTACCTCCCAGGCTGTGGCAAGTAAATATGTCTCCAGGCACTGCCAAATGTCTACCTCAAACACCATTGGTGTGAATGGAATCTGGCAGTTTGATATACCTATCAAATATTAAAATTTGTGTCACCAGCAACTTTACTTCAAAATACATTTACAAAAGTAGAAACTTGTTTGACATGCATTTTCATGCAGCACCATTGGTAACATTTAAAAAAATTGGTAATGATCCAAATGACATCTGTTCCTAGCCTATATATACGCCGAGATATAGAAAAGAATTAAATAGCTCTGATGTAGAGAGCTTTCAAGATAAAACTGTTGGGGGGGGGGGGGGGGGGAGAAACGGTACAGAACAGTGTAGAGGACATTTTTGTAAAATCTAAAGAACAAAGTTGTATGAGCAAGTGCATGTGTGAATATATATATATATTGAAAAATATATACATAGAAACTGATACATATATTTAAATCCTCACTGAGGATATACTTTTATTGATTTTTAGAGAGAGGGGAAGGGGGAGAGAGAGAAACATCGATATGAGAACGAAACATTGATTGGTTGCCTCCCATACACGATGGGGGATCAAACCTGCAAACTAGGTATGTGCCCTGACCTGGAATCGAACCTGAAACCTTTTTGGTGTATGGGATGACCCTCTAACAATGGAGCCATCTGGCCAGGGGAGTATATACATATATTTTTAAAGCCTGGCAGGAGGTGTACTAAACCACAAACACTGGTGATCTGTCTGTGAGCAAGACGGAGGGCTGCAGGTGGGAAGCATAGAGAACTTTCCATTTCTACCTTAAATACTTCAGCATCACTTGCATCATTTTACAACAAGGACACTGTAAAATCATAAAGATGAAAATACAAAGGAGAAAAGAAAGGAGAAAGGGAAAGAAGCCCTCATTGCAGTCCTGCCAGCCCTTTCCTGGAGTGAGTAAACTTGGCTTAAGGGGTTCCTTGTGCCACACACTTTCAAATTCTCGAGGCAGCTTCATATACACCACCTCAGCAGATCCTCAAAGCAATTCTCCTAAGTTGGCAGAGAGGATCATATAGGGAAACTGAGACTCAGAGAGTGCAGTGACTTGCCCAGGAGCCAACGAGCAGAAGTAGGTGGCCCAGGAACAAGCAAGAGGGAGCCCAGGTCTCTGGAGTCCCAGACCTCCCACTTGCACCCCAAATGAATGGGAGCAGGTCCAGCCACACAGGCTCTTATAACCACGGCCTAAATGCTTGTCCCGCTCAAGCACTCCTATATGTGGTTTCGACTCCTTCAGCTCCTCTTAGGTTCTTATTCCTTCAGCCAAAGCTGGCATTCATCTCCCAAAGCAATTCTTATCCTTCTGGCTCTCCTTTGCCAAAGGCATTGTGCTTGGGAAAAGCAGGGACTGGAGATGTGACCCTGTCGCCCCTCAGCTCAACAAGTGGCTTCACCTCTCTGTGCTTCATCTGTAAAATGGAGGTAAACTTACTAAATTCCGAGTTGTTTTAAGAATCAAAGCAATTATGCGTTTGAATGCATTTTGTGAATTACAAAGGACTTATAAACATTAGTTAATTTTAACAAAATAAAGTTCTCTTTCTATGGGGTTAGAATCACACTGGTAAGATAACTGCAAGGGGAATACATTGAATGGGAATCTGAGTGTGAAATATGACACAAAGATTGGCAATATATGTTGAGAAGGCCATACACACAGTTCAGATAATGGGTCAGTCCATCTAAGCTCGTGTCTTAACTGAGCCAGGTTCCTTTAGAACCTATTACTGGGCTTTGGGACCTGTGCTGTCACGAGGGAGAGATGCCACAATGCTAAACACCTTCAGGCAGGGGGAACAGGGAAATAAGGAAACCTGAAGCATTATCAGCACCATGGATTATATTTCTACTCACAGGAAAATGGACTGGACAAGAAGTTAATATGTCTATCCAGGGTTTAGCAGACTGCTCAGTTACATCTATTAACATTATAAAAAGTAATGAATGCAGAAGCACCCTGGGCATGGGACCATCTCCTTCCATTCCAGTGAAATGTAGCAACATCCACCTTGTAAAGGAATGGAAGCAGCAAAGGACAGGCTTAAAAAAGCTTACCTCACTGCTGGACAGGGTGTGGTGAAGTGGGCTCTGAGTGCGTGAATGGTCGATAACCCTTTTTTTGCAATTCACCAGCGTGTTCTGGAGACTTTAAACAGTTCATACTTTTTCACCCAGGACTTGCAGTGTAAAATTCTAAGAAAACAATCAGACTCACAGTCAGATGTATATAAATATACATACACACACACACACACACATATATATATATATATACACACACACACACACACACACACACAAAAGGATTTTCAGCTCAGATTTATTATAGCAAACACACACAAACACATACACGCACACACAAGCATGCATACGCACAACTGTCCAAAAATAGAGAAATAGTTAATTACAGAAGAAATTATGAATCTATTTAAATGATGGACTATTACAGCCATTATAATCATGTTTTTGAGGGATATTTTGTGACATTGAAAATGTTTACAACAGTTAATGACAAAAAGCAGAATATAAAACTGTCTAGTTTGTCAGCAATTAAAATATACACATTTAAGTAATAAAAATAGCAGCTAACATTTATTGACTGCTCACTATGAGCCAGGCAGTGTCCTGTCACATTATTCACTCAGTTCTCTCCAAGCCCTCTGAGATGGGTGCTTTTGTTACTCCGTTTTTCAGAGGAGTAAATGGAGGCACAGGGGCTTGGGCAGAGTGTCCAAGGCCACACAGGGGTGGGTGTGGTGAGGCAGGACCTCTAACACAGCCAGTCTGGCTCTCAGGAGCTCTGTAACACAAGCCAGTCTGGCTCTCAGGAACTCTGCTAGGGCAAAATGCCAACAGTTGTCATCGCCAAGTGGTGGGGCTAAAGGACAATTTTCTTTATACTTTCCAAATTTTCTATAGAGATTTCTTTTGTTAAAATTACTTTTTATTGTAAAAACAATATATTAACAGGTTCAAAGTATTTCCAAAGTTTGGGGGTATTAAATAACCTACGAGGCAGACAGATGGGAGTTGGTGAATCAAATGCAATTTGATTTAATTATACTGAAACGGTCCAGGAAAGGCCAGGAGACTAGGCTTAGAGAGAAAGATAACTTGTTTGATTCCGAACACATTGCATTTCACCAGGTGTTTGTGGGACATCCACATAGAGACGACCAGACATGGGACAGAGAAGACTTATGGGCTGGAGACCCAGATGTGGTGTCAATAGCAAGCAGATACCACTAAAGCTGTGGAAGGCACTTATCATTTCTGCCTGCCCTTCCCTCTGCCTCTTCCTCTGGGTAATAGCAACCCAATTTTTCCTTTGGAGAAGTACGTCACCCATTCAATGTGGCCTTGGTGAGAGAGTCAAAGTGCCCCACCATCCAAGGGTGGGCACATCTGTCAAGCTAAAGGAGAACACTTCTTGAGATCAAAAGCAATGTATTTTGTTGCTGATAATTCCTGATTCCTAGTAAGCCTGTAGCTCCCCAGCCATTTAATGAATGGCTTTTGCTGCTCAGGAAGCCACTGCTCAGTTCTGAGTTTGAAATTTGGTTTTCCTGAGCCTACAGTGAGATAAGTCTTAAATCTGGCTTTGTTGAAGGGAAAAAAAGTTTCCTAATTTCCAAACTCTTGTTTTTGCAGATCAAGAGCACAACCTGGGGGTAAGAAGTCCCCATGCAACAAGAAGGGACAAAGACCTTCTGGCCCCGCCCAGGAGAAAAATCAGGACAAAAGTTCCGATGCAAGTGTTCTTGACCACCTTCCTCTAAGGTAAAATTGTCTGTGTGGGGCTCAAAAGCCCTAGCCAGGCTTGGAGAATGCTGATGCCCCATCCCCCGAGCAGAGCTGAGGGAGCCCCACACTGACCGTGCCACAGCACCAAGTTGGCACCTAAGCTATAAGAGTGTAAGAGTAGTCCTGAGTGATAACAGGGTGGACAACAGAGTCCCTTCCTTTGACCTGTGTGCTGTGGGTAATTTGGAAGGGCACACGCGCCCCCATGAGGAGTTTGTAGATGTGCTAAGTGCACTGATAGATGAGGAAAGGCCAGAAGACAAGCTGTCAGGGCTGTGGCCCACGAGGATCTCATGACTGGATATACTGGCAATTGTCATGATTCTGCTCAGGAACTGAATCAAGTCAGCCCCATCTTGCTGGGTTCCACCAGCATCCATAATGCCTGGGCACAAGTCTAAAGCCAGTCACAAGGCAGCTATAAGACCAGCAAAGGGTGGGGAACAGCATCTGAACCACAAAGCTCATCCACTGTCCTCTCCTATCCAGATGCAGGAAGAATGGAAAGAAAAGGGGGAATGGATAAAACTTTGAAATACTGAATACGCAAAATGGTCCTGTAAACCTGAAGAGATTGAAACACCTCTTAAAATTGGAGAATGGAAGTCTGAGTGCAAGATGAGATCAGTGGAGACAGGAAGTTGCATTGATTTTGTACCTCTGTGTAGTAGTGGGTAAAATCTGACCCTGCCATGGGGGCCAATCAGAGCTTCTCTCCTGGGAACCCGAACCTCAAACAGAGGGCCAAGGAAGATAAAAATGTGTGAAGCGAATCTCTCTGATGGCAATGCCCAGAGAGGCTGCCTGTGGAAGGCTCTGGTCTCCTGTCTTAAGGCCTGGTTGCTCAGCATTCCCTCATGTTGAGTAAGATTTCTGATTTCCTGCCAGTAAATTCCTTTTCCACTCAATCAAGTCAGGGTAGAACTTCTCCATTCTTTGCCACAGGACCATCCAGAAAGTGAATGTGACAGGAGAAAAGCGGCAAGGTGAGGCCCCTGAGGACCAGCAGATGCGCAGAAGAGGAGCCTTAGGAGAAGACTGCAAAAGATAGGCCAAGAGGATGTTCCTGACACAGAGGCGACAGAAGCCGGGAGGAGGAGTTCAGGAGGAGGCCACGTCCAGTGTCAGACCACGCTCAGAGCTCAATTAATGTAAGAACCGAGAAAGGGCCACTGGATTCAGCAACAAAACCTCACTCATCACCTTGGGAAGAAGTGTTGCAGCGGGGATGGAAGTCAGGGAGCAGCGGACTGAAGAGTGAGAATTGAAGAAGTGGAGATACTATGGTTAGTTATAAAAGGGAGAAAAGGACAGGAGCTTGGGGGAATCTGGGTAGGAGGGGGCTTTGTGGGTTTGGGGTTGCAGGGTTTTTTTCCTTTTTTTTTAAAGATGAGAGAAAACATGGTGTGCTTGCATGTATGGAGAAGATGGTGGGAGTTTCCTGAGAAGGTGGGAGAGATGGGAACCAAAGTGATGTTAGAGTAGGGACTGATCTTAGAGGGAAGGGGGAAAGAATGGCTGTAGAGATAGGCAAAGACGAAAGGACGCAGAACAAGATCTCATATCCAATGAATTCTGAGGACACAGGTACACCTTTCTGGTGAAACTTTTCCTTTCTCCCTCAGGCAGAATTAGTTGCTCTTGAATGAGATGTAACTGTCAACATTTGAGTTGGCAGACTGGTTTCGAGCACAATGCAGGGCAAGGAAAGAATTATTGGGAGTTAGGCTGAGCCAGGAAACCGTGATACTACAGTTCAAATGTAGACTAAGTTGAAGACTCTTCTCAAGACATAGCTTAATTCAAATTAAAAAACAAACATAAAACACACCAAAGCCAGCCATTGTGAAACTGGCAGATATAAGTATGCTCAACAGCTTTAGAGCAGGCGCTCTTAAAACTGTTGAGTGTTGTTGCTTTGCATGGGTGATACACTGTCAGGATTCAAAAATCAGAACACAGGTCCACATTAGGAAGTTGGGCTGCCCCTGCCCTACCTCCACCATTCTCTGAAACACTTCTCTTAGTGTCCTGTATATCTTTTCACTGTTTCTTTATGCAGACACAATCAATACAAATATATATTCTTAGCTTGCATTTGCTTTTTTCACTTATATCTTACAGATCTTTCCTCAGGCCACAAAGAGTGCCTTTTTTTCTAGCTACATAGTATTTCAGTGTGTGGCTGCACCAGTTTATGTGCCCAGGCTCCTACAGATGGACGAACACCTGGGTTGTTTCCAATCTTTTGCTATTGCAACCAATGCTGCAATGGATAACCTTTTACACAAGTCATTGCATATGTGTAAAATTTCATCTACAGGGTGGGTGCCAGACTTGTCATTTGGATAAATATTGTCATTTCACAATCCCACCAGCAATATCTGAAAATGCCTGTTGCCTATTGCCCTACCCCGTACTTCCAATCCCACTGTGTGCACTGTCACATTTGGGGTTACTGCCAACCTGATAGGTTAAAATTAGTATCTCAGTGCACTCAACAGGCATTTTATCTTTTGAAGACAGAGACTGAGCATCTTTTCATGTTGAAGGGCCATTTGTAATTTTTTTTCTGTGAAGCATGTGTTCATGCCCTTTGCTCATTTCCTCTATTCTGCTGCTCCAAGTTCTTAGCCTGGGGTCTGTGGCTTTCTCAGAGGGGCTCGTGATTCCGACAAGGTCAATAACTATGGGGGGAAAGAATAGCTCAACCCCAACCTAATGCGTGTCTGTGGCTTACACACAAAGATCTGTTTTAAGCTTTTAACTTTTAATCAAAGTTTAATATACACACAGAAAAAGGTACATATACTATGTGTACACCTTGTGGACTGAACACCCTCCTATGAGCAACATCAGATCAAGAAACAGAGTGTTACCAGCACCCCTGAAGCCCTGCTCAATACTCCCTTCCAGTCCTTACCACTTACAGATTTTCTACTGTAGCTTTAATCCTTGATTCTATTTTTTAGCCTAACACTTTCCTGATGTCATACAGTTTACACTACAAAGTTCAAATGAATGAAAATCTGAGAGAAGGAAAGACCCTGGGTCTTTAACTTTTGAAAACCCACTGTAAAGGGCCTTATCACAGTTAAGGAAAGAGAATCTACAATCCTAGGACTCCCTCTGCAGGTGATCAGTAACTACCAGGAAAAGCCTCCCATTCCTTCTTGGAGCTCTGAGACCAGGAATGAAGTTGCTGCAGACTTAATCCAAACCAGTGCAGAGGGATATGGCATTTATCAAGTCATTTATCAAGGCACCCCAAAGTCTTCATTCATTCCCCACTCTATGACTCAACATTTCAGAAAAGCAACTGTCAAATAACAGATCATAATAGCTTTGGGGCAATGAAGAGAATGCCAGGAAATACAGTTAATCTCTTCCTCAACTTTCACTGATTTCCCCCCAAAACAAGAGACCATTATAAAAGGCCCTGCTACTAAAATCACTGTCAAAGGAGTCAAGAGACCCCAGTTATGGTTCTAAAAAGCCAGGCGACAATTGTAATTATTTGCTGAGATGATCAACTGACTTATTGATGGGTTCACTCATTCAATACATATGGTGGCAGACCCTGTGCCAGGTACCAGGGACACAAGATGCAGCCTTTGATATGATGGAGTAAGTGAAGTGCTATGGGAGCACACAGTATAGGGTCATTTAACCTACACAGAGAGAACAGGAGGGAGGGAAAGTTGGGAGAAAAATGTAACATAATTCTTGCCCTCCAGAAGCTTAGACTCCAACTGGAGACACGAGAAATATATGGGCAAACGGCTAAAAAAATAACTTGAGGCTCCTGAAGAAATCCCAAGTGATGTGTTTCTGGAGTCCTGGAGATGAGGAGGAGTCTGGGCTGACAAAGTTGTAGATGGTAGACAGAGGAGCTAGAGGCTCTTCAGTTGTGAAATTCATTTGGTGGCCACCAAGTGGAATCCATAATAGGAGAGAGTGGGAAGGGTGATCACCACCAAGGGTAGGTCCTTAGGGTTGTAAGTCCAACAACTCGACTGTGTCAGTACCCAGAGCTGATCAAACTCACGGGGATGAACTTAATCTATGTTGATTGATGACCTACAAACCAGATGCCAATTAATCTGCAGAAGGGAAGATATCTTTCTCACAAGTAGAATGCTTGTGCTTGCCTTCTAGGGTTCCCCCCTTATATCTTTCCCCACTATTCCCCACCCTCTCATTGTGGGCCCTCCCCACTCCTATGGTTTCAACAGCCACCTACATACTGACTCCAAATCTCTATTTCCAGCCTGAATCTCTCACTTGACTTTCAGACTCATGTATCTTCCTGCTCTGTGGATACCACCACACAGCTACCCCATAGCTCTCAAGTTCAATGTGTCCAAAGTGAGCTAGTCACTTAAAGGCATCTCATCATAAGGAGGCAGTGGGAGCACAGACTCTAGCCAGACTACCTAGGTTCCAATTCTAGCTCCACCACTTACTAGCTGTATAAACTCAGCCAAGTTACTTTACTTTAGTTTCCTCATTTGGAAAATGAAGATGATAATGGTAATCTCATAAGACTGTTGTGAGGGTTAGAATGATGTCTGACACACAGTAAGAACTATAAAGGTACTATCTTTTACTATTATCGTCCACTTAAATGTTGTTTTTCATCTGCTCTGTCAGCTGGGTTCAGTAGTTACATTAGAAATAGGCAACAATACCCATTTAGTTGATCAAACTAGAAAGCAAACTGTCATTGTCCACTTTCTCCCACTGCTCCTTCTGTATAGTTTCTCACCAAAGCCTGATCTATACAATTTTCTTTTTTAAAAATATCTTTATTGATTTCAGAGAGAGGAAAGGAGAGGGAGAGAGATAGGAACATCAATGATTAGAGTCACTGATCTGCTGCCTCCTGCACGCCCCCGAATGGGGACCCAGCCCGCAACCCAGGCACGCGCCCTGACCGGGAATCGAACTCCCATCGCCTGGATCCTAGGTCAACGCTCAATCGCTGAGCCATGCCCGGCCGTATACAATTTTCAATGTTAATTTGTTCTCCATTCCTACCGCCACCTGCTCTTGAGAGCACTGCCACCTCAGGCCTGGATCACTGTGCCATCCAGGTGGAAAACAGAGTCATCTTTCTAAAGTAAAATGGTCCTTTCTCTTCTCATCTATAGCCTCCATGGTTTTAGAATAAATCCCTTGGCATGGCCTTTAAAACCCTTCATAACATGACTCCTGCTTTCATTTGCACTTCAAACTCCTTGTGTCCAAAACTATACTCTCTCTACAAACCTGGTTTTCTGGATTTTCCTCTTTAGGGAATGGTGCCACCTACTGACCTCCCAAGGGTTCCTGCCTTCCAAATACTCCCTGAGTAATAAACCACATTCTCAGAAAGCATCTAACTTCATGATGGAGATACGCTTTCATGAAGCACTTTAAAACATTTGGGTTTTAGTATTTAACGCCATAATGGGTAGAAATAAGGTAAAATGAAGAATTCACCAAAATTATACTTAGTACCTACCAACTTCCAGGAATTCATTAATCTAGATACAGTCCTTGCCCTCAAGGATGTGTTTTATCTGAAGAAATATTTTGAAATGATAGCTTAAAAACACATATTTGATATTGATGCAAGTCACTGGGCAACTTCTGAGGGAAAAAAGCATCATATTTTCCTTTTTTATTCTTTTCTAAGCAATGTTGAGAGATGGACAGCAGTGGATGGACATGCCTTGAGAGATTAAATTGTGATCTGTCACTTATTAGCACTGTGAGACACAGGACAAGGGGAGCCAGAACAAGTTATCTAATCTCTCAGAGTCCCAGTCATCCTCATCTGTAGCGCATGTAAAATGACAGGATTATTAAATGAGAAAACATGTGCATAGCTGCTGCACAGTAGAGGGCAGCCATTATTATTACCATCATTACGTTTTATGTTGCAACTTTACCATGAACAGTTATTCTTTCATCCCCTGTCAGTTGAGCCTTTGGAATGAACAGGAGAATTTTAAAAGTTTTACCCAGGCCCCATTACATGCTTTATGTTTGACTACCTTATACAATGACCTGTCGATTCCACTCTCAGACATGGGTCAGGCATTCCAAGCTCTGGCTGTTATTAAGTTGGATATGCTAAACTATTTTCGGCATCCTATCTAGTTACCTGACTACATCTAAGTATTGGGGAGTGGAGGTGGGAGGGTCCAGTCTGAGTTCAGGCAACAACTCTCACCAGAGTCGGAAGGAGCCAGAACCAACTCTAGCCAATTCTACTGAGGACAGCCATTCTTTCCCACAAAGCTCAGGGAAGTGAAGACGTGGAGCTGGGGCATGGTGAGTGAGGAGAGACGCACGGCTAGATCCGCAGAATCAGTCCCAGTGACGGAGGGGCTGGCAGCTGTCGCGCAGCTCACCCCTTCCCTGCCCGCCATCGGAGCAACCATCAGAATCATAAAAATGGGAAAATCCTTAAAAATCACCTATTTAGGTGAACTGCCTAAAACTTTTCGCAAAATTTAGTGCATTTCTCTTCGAAAGAGTCTATTATTTCTCACCAGATTCTTAAAGGAGTCCATGACTGAAAAAAACGAAATTTGCTGTTAAGATTCTTCACATAACAGACGAAGAAACTGAGGCGGAGAGAGGTAAAAGCTGTTGCCTCAAGTCAAACCACAGGGGCACTCAAGCGAAGGCTTTTCAGTTTCTTTTCCTGTCTCAGATGCGCGGCCCCGGCCCTGTCCGATGCCGTCTCGCTTCTCTGCAGGCCCCGAAAGACCCCGGAGGCGAGGGCTGGTGTCGAGCCCTGGAGATGTGGCAGGCGCTCCGGATTCTAACACCGAGGACGCAAGCCAAGCGCTCGGGGGGCTCCGTAGCCGCGAAGACTCCCCACCCTGGCCTCACCACGAGGAATTCCGTTGCCTTGGCGACTCCGGGTAGAGCTCCAAGCACAGCGAACCCCGCGAAGCAGAGGCGGCCGGGCAACTGTGGAGAACGACGCCTACTCGCTCACCTGACAGAGGAGGAAGTAGGCGCGCCCCAAAATCCGGTCCAGAGCAAGCCCACTGCGCACGGAGGAGGGAGCAAAGAGAATAACAGGAAATGACGTAGGGCGCACGTGCTTCTGAGAGGGACGGGTGCGCGGCGTTTGAGAGGCGCGGCCGCCGCTCCGCACCTGCGCAGTCGCCGCTGGCGGCGCTGCCGAGTCACTGGGGCGGGAGGAGCATAAACAGAGGGCGGGGCGCGTGCCCGAGTGACGCAGGCGCAGTGCGACTCGGAGGCGCGGGCTGCCCCCTCCGCGGGTTTGGATCCGGGTCAGTCAGGCTCCGCGATCCGGGACCGACGACCTGAACCGACGGCACTGGGTAACTGGAGAGTCCCTGTAGCGAGGAGGTGAGAGTCCTGACAGGGAGGGGCCGCGGCACCGCGTCTCGGGCCCCGAGCCCGACCTGGCCGCGGGCGATTTCCTTGGGCCCGCCCGCCTCTCGTCGCGTCGTGCTCCGGCGCGGACTCCCTGGGCCCGGCCGGGCTTGGGCCTCTCCTCCGCCTGCTGCGGCCTGGCTCTGCCCGAGCTCCGCTCTCGCCCCGTCCCGCCTTCCTTTCCTTTCGCTGCCCCCGCCCCGTCTTTTTCCTCCGCCTTCTCCCGCCGGGCCGTAGCTTCCCCTTTTCGCCCTCCTCAGCCGCCCTTTGCCCCTTCCCGCCCTTTCCCGCTCGTCTCTGAGCCCCAGTCTCGTTGGCTGCCTCTGTGGCTCCACTCCCGCCTCCTCCTGCATCCTTGGCGCCTCCTTCCGACTCAAACCTCTCATTCTGGCCGGTGGAGTATCTTGGAGGGGCAGCCTCCGAGCTGGAGACCCCGGGGCGCCCAGAGCTGGGGGTTCCTTGATAACTTCCCACTCTCCGAGCCCCGCTGGGTTCTGACCTTTCCTTCTGATCCTGTTTAACTGCCACCAACCCAGATTCTGGGTGAAAAGAAGAACATTGTGCTTTGGCTTTAGCAGGGAGCGTGTAGGGGTTGAGTGGGTGTGTTGAGAGAGGTGTGACTGTTTTGTCCCGGGGGCCAATCGTTTCGACCTAGTCTTGTTGGCGACTTCGGGAATTGTTGGACAGGGTTTTCTTTCCCGGACTCCGTGCACCCTGGTGGGCTGGGACAGTTTCTAAATCTTTAACATTGTGTTGACACGCTTACTCACGGATCCTTTATTCTGTCTCAGGTCTTTCCAGGGTCCTGGACATTTGGACCTAGATTTGAGGTT
The DNA here is from genome assembly GCF_054644295.1 of Miniopterus natalensis. Classification (NCBI taxonomy): domain Eukaryota; kingdom Metazoa; phylum Chordata; class Mammalia; order Chiroptera; family Miniopteridae; genus Miniopterus; species Miniopterus natalensis. Next base: position 6,035,478 of record NC_142087.1, read on the forward strand.
GAAAGAGGTCTTGTTTAAAATTTCAAGATATAAATAAGATTCTGACACATGGTATTCGTTGAAAGTCAGAGAAAACCAGAAATTTGCCCTTTTGATGGAGGAACTTGGAAGAATTTTGCTTGTCATTTTTGAAAGGTTGGGGAAAATCCGAGGCATAAATTGCCCTGTGTGATTTGACTTAAAACAATCAAAGTGACTTCTAATAGGCCTTTGAAAGTTTGATCTTTTGGGGGATTCTTCAATTTCAAAAAGTCAGGGCTGTGAAAACAGCAAGAAAGTCTCCCACAAATTTAATGTTAATGAAGAAGGGCAAACCAGTTATGTTTCCCAGAGTTTGTCCTAGAACTCTTGATTTGAGTGAATGGTAAGCTAGGAATACAGAGCAGCATAGTAAACTTTTTGTAAATGACAGACATGCTGTGATTTAGCTCTTAAGGTCATGTCTAACCCTTGTCTTTGCTCAGGGGTAATATAACTGAGAGAAAAGATGAGTAATCAAAATGCTGGAAGTCTGAAAATAGTTGAGATGGAACTTCATTCCCAAAGTTTTAGTCTGCATCCAGTTTTTATTTTGGTCTGTTTTGATTTTTAACTTCTAGTGTGTCAACAAGAATGTTAACTAAGTTTGTATTAACATCCAGAGGTCATTTTAGTGCTGTTAAATTAGGACTATAAAATTAAAAGTTACATATCTGGGCATAGAGCTTCTTAGCATAGTTTTAGAGCAGGAATGAGATTCTAGTCCTTGCGGGAAGGGTGTTCACAGCCCTGGTGTGTGTCAAGTTCACCCTGATATCCCTAGCACCCAGTCTAGTGCTTAAGCCCATGGTAAGAATCCTGTATTAGTGGAAGGAGTGAATTTCTGCCTATAGAATTCAGCAGTGTATGTTTAGATGCGATGTACTGATTTCCAGAGAGGCGGAAGAGGGTTAGTGTGGGGTTTGCAGGGTTGGGGAGACTGGCTCAGATGATTTCTCTATAAAGGCCACTAGTCTAAGTGAGCATTTGACTGACTGGTTATAAAGTAATTGAGGAAAACCATACGTCAAACCTGATTTTAGTTCTGCCAGCAGGAAGAATTTGTTTACAAACCTACGCTAGCACTCTTTTAGGTGCAGTGGGGCTTTAAAAATATGACAGTGTGATCTTTGCTCACTCCTCTCCCTAGAATATAGGACATTATTGTGTGTGTGTGGGGAAAGAATCCTCTTCTAAATTCAGAAGAATTAGAAACCAATGAAGTATAGAATTGATAATGTTTCCTCAAATTCATATACTGGTTAAATAAACCAGCAAAATATATGTTGTGAGTGTATTTAAATTTTTTGTCTTAAGTTGAGGTGAAAGCTAGCTGAGTTCTTTTGAGACTTTCAGTGTTCAGTGTTTCATTCCCCAGAGATATCTGCATAGAATACCTTCCTCTATACATAAATTAATAAACTAATAGTCTTGATTCCTTGCTTCTTTATTCTGCCACTGGTACTATGTGGTTACATTATATTCAGCATATTATGACACCCTGACCTTTGGAATATTAGAGGTCTCACAATAACATCAAACCCACCCCTGAGAAATGAGTAGAGAGGGAATCAGAGAGGATCCAAGGCTCTACAGAGAGGCACTGCTCTCTCTGAGAGTCCCTGAGGGGGGAGGGGGATGGGGTCTGGGGTAGCAGGTTAGGAATACAGAAGAGGTGAAGTGAATCTTTTGCTTAAAAAATACTCCATCCTCTGTTTTGTTTTTTTAATATTTTTCTGATTCTCTATGATATCATAGATACTAGTTTATTTTTTTGTTCAGGATTTGGTATTAGCTAATATTTTACCCTGAGTGAAAAAATAATTGGGAAACTAGATTCAAAGAATTTATTAACAGACTTCTCAGTTGTGTTTCTTGTTGCTTTGATTGGTCCCCCTTCCCCTTTTCTTTGTTTAAATGTAATAATCAGGGTGGAAGAAATTGAGAACTTGATCATTTATTTATTTTATTTTTTTTTGCTTTTTAAAAATTAAATGAAGATCATTCAAAGGCTCATCTATAGAACAATAATTTCTATTTTTTCTTTACTTCCTACCTTTCTTGGGGAGGGAAGGCTTAGTTTGTTCTTATCTTTTTGAGTTGCACATTTATTTTCTCTTTTGTAATAAAATATTCAAAGCTATTAAAAAAAATGAAGGTATCAACCATATAGGTAGAGTGTGGAATAATCAGTAATCATTGAAACATGTTTGTAATCCTGCTTTAACAATGGGAACAGCTTGCAAATCTGGGTATGAATATTGATAAGAATAATGATATTTAGGTCAGGATTGCTTTAGAGAAATGCTGCCATATATCATGAAGTTATACTTAACTAGAATTTTTAGGGTTAGACTAGATAAATAGTAGCATTTTAAAGAACAAGAGGGCTATTTATTTCTGATGCAAAGATAATTTTGTCTGTAGGTTTCTACAGTTCTACAACTGGAGAGATTTTTTTCCCCTTTTAAAAACTGCACTTAAACAGATATTTTAGGTGATCTTGTTTCCAAAACTGTGTAAAAGGATCTGGGCATCAAATGTTTGGGCAGTTTAAATTCTGTCATAATAAACATAAGAAATAGAATATATAGTTTCTTAATCATCTATACTGAATCTTTTTTTTAGAAATAGAAATTTCACCCCCATTTCCCCAACAAACAATAATAGTATCTGTAGTAATAGTAACAGCAATAAAGATGTTAACAAAAGGTATGCTTTTGAACATCTCTTTTCACTGTGCTCATTTTGATTTTCTTTTTTAGTATTAGCGGGAACATCATAGTAGTGTGAAAAGTTTCACAATGAAATCCGAAGCCAAGGATGGAGAGGAGGAGAGCCTACAAACTGCTTTCAAGAAATTAAGAGTGGATGCATCAGGGTAATTAAATATATGATATGTTATTTGGGAATTATTCACTACATTTAAATAGCCTTTTAATCTGAAGAGCTCTTTCTCTACTAAAATTTCTCATTTGTAGAAGATATAAATGTTATGTGACAGTCTACCAAGTTCTCCACTGCAGTGTGTTACTTGTAAAAGAAACTCTTCTGTTAAGTTTTGAAAAGTCGTAGTTCATTTGTACCTCAAGGTTCCATGATTTGGTTTTCCTTAACTTTGAGGAGGGCTTTCCCCCTCTCTTTTTAATCAAACATTATCAAGCAGTGTCCCATTAAGGATTTCCTCATATATCTCTAAGAAATCAGTCTTTTTCACTAAAAGTGAATTGCCTCAATAGAAATCTGTGCAGGCACTGTGAATTTCATGGGCTTTGTTGCTGAGGCTATCACTATGGAAACCTATTCATTAGGGTTCTGTCACAGAGATCAATAATCTTGGACCCTTTGGCCAAACTAATTAGAGCACTTACAGACCAGCTGCTGTCTGAATGTTAATATTTCACCCTTTGCAAAATGTTTTGTGCAGGATCCCCATTCTTTGCCCCAGGCCAGAAGAATCTCAAATTTGTAATGGATTTAAGAATATTTCTTTTCATGAATGGAAACCAAATAGTGGAAACTCAGAGAAGAATACTCCACAACAAGTAATAATAATAATGACTAAAATTTAATACTCAGTGTGCCCTGGACACTAGTTTACGTACTTCATACACATTATTTAATCCTCACTACCAACTTAGAAGATAGATGCTATTGTTACTCCAGTTTACAGATGAGCCACAGATGAATTAAGTTACTTGCTAAAGGTCACATCGGTAAGAAGTGGTAGATCGGATTTGAACCCGGCATGTCTCCAGAACCTGTGCTCTTAACCATTCCTTTATATGGTACCTTGAAAACAACACGAAGAAATGCATGCAGTACCTGGCACAGAGTAAAAATTAAATAGATGTTTGTTGTTATAGCTGTCTGGTAACACTCTTTTGGCTGACCAAATGAGAAGATTTATACTAACTGACTGATTTATGCTAAATATATTAATTGTGTAATAGCTGTTACAGGTGCCCACATTTGCTTCCATGATACTTCTAATAAGTATCTATTTCCTCTCAGTGGTTTTTCCAATATGGTGGTCATCTTACCATTAAAATTGATCAGTACTTTATAAGCCATTTGGGGAAATGGAAATAAAGCAGAGAAGCAGTTCCAGATTGTGGTCATAGTGTATGCCTTCGTGATTTTGGTATAGAAATAATTTTTTTTAAAGCAGGAAAGTACTAGGAATGCTGCATATACACATATACACATATAAATTTCTTAGTTTATACATTTATATTATATAAATGACTATTGATACACAGATTCTTTTCCTGGTATTTTAAGAAGTTGGAACATAAAATTAAGCTGTTTTAGTGCCCTTAAAAATTACTTGGAACATTAAATAACCTTTCAGAATATCTGCACAATATATGGCCAAATATATATTTGTAGCATGTGATCTGCTTTGAGTACAATTATATAAAGAGAAGGAACAGTGGAGAACATTTGAGAAAACTGAACAAATAAGAGTAGAAGGGGTGAGTCATCACCATGACTAAGCAGAATAAGACTTCTACAGTGTATCATACATTTGTAGTTATTTCATATTGTTGCTGACTTACAAATGGGACATCTGAGGTATTGACTCATAAACTAAGGAAGCCTTGCCTGGAATTTAGTATGGTCCTGTTCAACAGGTTTTGATTTCTAATGGTATTTGTCTTATCAAGACAAATCTCTATATATTTATTATAAAACAACATAATCCTTTTTACCTGACTCTAAAATAATACATGATTATAGAAAAAGTCACAAAAATAAAAAAGGAAGTAAACATCACATTTCACCATAATCACTGTTACTGTCTAGACCTGTATATGTATATAACACCATATGCTTTTTTTACACAGTTCAGATCATAATATATTATAGGTGTTTATCCATGCTGTTTCCTCTTAATATTATAAGCATTCTCTCATGTTACTAAAAGTTCTTTATACACTTAATTTTTTATTTATTTTTATTTTATTTTTTTTGTTAATCCTTACCTGAGAATACTTTTTCCATTGATTTTTTTTTTTTTTTAATAGAGAATTGAAGGGAGGGGGAGAGACAGAGAGAGAGAAACATTGATGTGAGAGAGACACATTGATTGGTTGCCTCCCCATGCACCCCGACCAGGGCCGGGGATCAAGCCTGCAACCGAGGTATGTGCCCTTGACTGGAATGAAACCTGGGACATTCAGTCTGTGGGCAGACACTAACCACTGAGCCAAACTGGCTTGGGTTATACACTTAATTTTTAGTAAATTTCTAATATTCCATTGTATAAATCTGCCATAATTCATATAATACAGTATTTTCTGTTATTGGACATTTAAATCATTACCAGTTACATTTTATTTTTAGTTATATTTTGGTGGACATCTTTTTATTTTACTCTAGTAGATTTTCTATTTCTAAGGGATTTTTATCAGTATCATACATAGCATGTGTGATAGAAGCTGTGTGTGTGTGTGTGTGTGTGTGTGTGTGTATTGAAAAGGTCTGAAAGGATTTATGCAACATGTTAATGTTGGTAATTTCTGGGTTATGAGATTATAAATGATTCTTTTTTCTTTTAAATTTTTTCATCTTTACTGGGAATCCATATTACTTTGTGTAATTTCAAACTGCTAAGATTTAATTCTGAGTAATATTTCAAGTTTATTGTAAAAATTAGTATATTTTTCTAAAAGTTGTATAATATTGGAAAATGTATTCATTTTCAAGTAAGTTTGAGTCTCCTAAAGTTTTTACTCCTAAACTTAGTTTCCTGCTCTGGTTTGCCCACGTAAAATAAGTGGTCAGTGTCATTAGCATTCTCCCTGGACATAAGGCCTGATCTGCCCCAGATAAACAGCCTAAAAGTCTATTTATATCCTGCTGCTGGTTATACTTAAGAATCATTCTTTGGCTTGTGATTTTGCAAGAGTGGGTTTTTTAGGGATTCTCTAAATTAGGTTTAGAAGGAAAATTTGCACTGAAACCTGAACAATTTTTGAGAAACTCAAACTAGAAAGAAAACAAGTTTTCTTTGTGTTGGTGAGAGCAGTAAGTTCTGTAGCAGTAAACTTTGTTCTTGTCTTTAGGTCCATAGCGTCTCTGTCTGTTGGAGAAGGCCCGAGTGTCAGAGCATCAGTCAGAACAGCAGCAGACGATACCAAACCTAAAACCACATGTGCATCTAAAGATAGTTGGCATGGGTAAGAGCTGCTGCTTGCAGATGATTTTTATGTCAATACCTTAAAATGTCACTGGATTTTCTTTCCCATGTATTCAGAAATGGGTATGTTATAATACGGGACCCAGGACCCAACATTTAGAGAAGACCCATTCTTTCCATTTGTGAATTTGCTGAGATTTGCTGCATGTCCTGGTTCATAGGCAATTTCTATAAATGTTCTATGTTTGAGAAGAATGGGTTTTCTCTAATTCTTGGGTTCCATATATGTCCATTAAATTAAGCTTTTTAAATGTGTTATTTGAATTTTTTTAATACATTTTTTTGTCAGCTTGACCGATCAATAATTGAGAGGTATGTTGAAATCTCTTCTATGGAAGTGCATTTGCCTGTTTTCCCCTAAGCTCTATATTTTTGTTTTATGTATTTTGAGGCTATTTTGTAGGATCATACAGCCTATGTTCATGACAGTTTAGAATGTTTTCTTCGTGGTGAATTGAGATATCATGGTCACATTCTTCATCCCTCATAATGGCTTTTGTCTTAAAGTCTATTTTGTCTGGAATTAATATAGCTAATACAGTTGCCTTTTAGTTAGTATTTGCCCAGTGTATCTTTTTCTAGTATTTTCAGTCATTCTGCGTTTTAACACTTTAGGTGTGTCTCACAAGTGCATCTGGCTTGTTTTGTTTGATTCAATCTGATAACTTTTTAACTGCTTAAATTCATTTACATGTATTTTGATGATTGATACATTTGGACTTGTTCCTGCCATTTTATTTTATGCTATTTGTCATACTTTTTTTCCCCCCCTTTTCTCTTCTCACCTTTAGAAAAATTGTTTGAAATGGGTTTGTTTTTCCCCCTACCGCTTTCCTTCTATTGGTTTGGAAATTGTATACCTTGTTTCTGTTGTTTTAGTAGTTAACCTTGAAATTTTACCAAACATGTTTAACAAAGACATAAGTTAGTATTTAACCCTTCTCCTTAAAACCCATTTTCTCTGACCTGACTTCCGTGGTATAGTTGTCTGCTATTTTAGTTCTGTCACTTTTTAGTCTCACAAATTAGGTTTTATTTAACTTTATTATTATTTAAATAGACAGTGTTTGTTTAGATTTATCTCATTTACACTTTATTTGCTCTTACCATTCTTATATCTCAGACCTTCCATAGGATCACTTTTTTTCTTCATAAAGTACTTCCTTCAGAGGTTCCTTTAGTAAAGGTCTTATTACCAAATAGGGCCAAATAGGGTGTTACAGAACTCCACATAGAATAAATTTAATGGTGCCCCTGGAGTTGTATAGCACATGTTCTGTTGGTAAATATATTCGGCTTTGATTTCTCTGAAAATGGCTTTATTTCATCCTTGTTCTTTGAAGAAATACCTAATTTGATGTAGCTGAAATCATAGTTCCAGATTGGTAGTTATTTTCTCTGAGCACTTGAAGGTGTTATTCTATGTCTTCTGGCTTCCATGTTGACATTGAAAAGCTTTCTTTCCATCTAGTTGTTCAGTTGGAAATATCTGTCAAGTCTCAGGTGGCTCCTACGGTCCTCTCGGGTCTGGTATTCTGCAGTTTGCTTCAGCGTGTCTCAGTGCTGATTTTTTTTATTAGTCCTGCTTCAGTGTGCTTCCTACATCTGTAGATTCTCTCATCAATTCAGACAGTTCTTCAGCTCTCATCTCCTAAAAAATCACTCTTTCCTTCTCTGTAGCCTTTCTTTCAGAGACTCCAGACATCTTAGTCTTATATCTCTCTTAACTGTTACTTTTTCCCAACTCTCCAGTCTCTGTCCTGCCTTCTAGGTCAGGGGTCAGCAAACTTGTTTTGTAAAGGGCAAAATAGTAAATATTTTAGGTTTTGCAGGGCAAGAGGTGAGATCTTGAGGATGTTAGGTAGGTACTTACGTAAGTGAGAAAACTCCTGCCCTGCCCTCCTCATGTGTACTATCCTGGCTGGAGGACACACTTTGTGTTAAGATGCTGAGACATTTTTGGGATGAAACGACTTGACTGGTGTGATGGGTAGGTAGGGGACAGTGACAGGGTCAGTTTTACTCTCTGCCCTAGTGGTACCCAGATTCTAGCATGCCTTTCTCTCCTCCAGAGAGCGCCTGGCACAGGCCAGATGCTCAAACTGAGATTCTGTTTCTCAGTGCCCAGTGACTGCCTACAATAGGACCTCAACATGCAAATAGTAGCCAGCATGGGCCCTAAGGAGAGATGTGTCATGTCTGCTGGCCAGGAAGGCAGGTGCAGGGAGTGGAGGGGAGAACGGGGGCAAAGGGGAACACACTGGCTCACAGTGCTAGCCCACAGGAGCAATGTGGGCTGTACAGAGCAGGTAGGAGGCCTGATTTGGCCCACAGGTTGCAATTTGCTGACCCCTATTATAAATAATTTAAGTTTATCTTCCAATTTAGTATTTCTTTCCTTAACTTTATGCATTCTGCTGTTTAGCCCATCAGTTTTGTTTAATTCCAAATATAAAGTATTTTACTTCTTAAAGTTCTATTTGGTTCTGTTTTCAAATTTGCTTGGCAATTTTGAGTCCCTTTTTTGCTCTGTTCTTTTCTTTATTAAATATTTTCTTAACAGTTATATAGTTTATCTGATATTTCCAAATATCTGAAAACTTTAGGAGTCTAAGTCTGTCAGCTGTTGTTAATCAGTGATAGACATGAATCCTAAACCTGCTGCTCCGTTTAGTGATCATGGCATAGTGGCCATTTGTAGCATTAGCGTCACAGTGGTACTGAAGCTGCTGAATTCAGGGCATAGAAACATTTAGTTTTTACAGCATCAGTTTCAGTTGTCTGTGCAGGGTGCTTCCCAGACCCTCTGGGTCACAAGTTCCTGAGCCAAGGGTTGGGACAGGGCGGGTGTTCTGCACTAAATGTTTGGCTCAAGAAATGCAGGTAAAAACCACCCTTTACCTCTCCTGTTTCTATAGCTGGCTAATATGGAGATGTGGACGTTTCTGAGACACAGAGACATAGGCAACTTAAAATGGAGGCAGGCACAGCTCTTTGGGAGAAGCTTCTGACCTTAGACTCATAAGCCTGGGAGGAGGCAGATTTTCAACTGTCATAAAGAATTTGTTTAGGAGAGCTCTGTATCCCAACATCTTCCTGTACATTTTTTTCCTCTTAGTTCTACAAGGAAGTCTTCACGAGGAGCAATGAGAACCCAGCGTCGTCGACGTTCTAAGTCTCCTGTCCTTCATCCCCCAAAGTTTATACATTGCAGTACAATAGCGTCTTCTTCCAGCAGCCAGCTCAAGCACAAAGTCCAGACTGACTCCCCTGACGGCAGCAGTGGGCTGGGAATTTCAACCCCTAAAGACTTCAATGCAGGAGAATGCTCTACTTCTCTCGATACTAATCACACAGGGGCAGTTCTTGAGCCTTTGAGAACTTCGGTTCCAAGGCTGCCGTCAGAGAGTAAGAAGGAAGACTCTTCTGATGCTACTCAAGTCTCCCAAGCAAGTCTCAAAGCCAATGATCTCTCTGACTTTCAATCTGTTTCCAAGCTAAACCAGGGCCAGCCATGTACATGCCTGGGCAAGGAGTGCCAGTGTAAGAGGTGGCATGATATGGAGGTGTATTCCTTTTCAGGCCTGCAGAATGTTCCTCCCTTGGCCCCAGAACGAAGATCCACTCTTGAGGACTACTCTCAGTCGCTTCACACCAGAACTCTGTCTGGCTCCCCCCGCTCCTGTTCTGAGCAAGCTCGAGTCTATGTGGATGACGTGACCATTGAGGACCTGTCAGGCTACATGGAATATTACTTGTATATTCCCAAGAAAATGTCCCACATGGCAGAAATGATGTACACCTGATAGCAAGAAGCCAACTAACATGCTTTAAACCAATGAAGGGTTGTCAGAGAGATGTAGTTAATGGCAGACCTGGCAACCACTTTGTGTGAGAAGACATCTGCTCACTGTGCTTGCAATAAAAACTTTACTTGGCATCTGTTCATCTTCATTCTTTAAACTTGTTCTCTGAGTTCTTACACACCTACCAAGGCAAGCTGATTAAAGAAAAAGCCCTTTCACTTAGCAATGCTCCTGGGGGATGAAGAAACCACAATTACTTGACTGGTAGCAGTGGGTACATGTTTTAAAAGCCTTTGTAAAACGGTGCATTTTTCAAATCTGTTAAAGATTTGGCGGGCAAGGAAAATGCAATGTGGTTTTGTAATTGGACTGAACATTTGTCATGCTGTAGTTGCCGGCCCAGAATATTAGAACTTCTATGACTGATTTAAGTCATCTCTGATTTAACACAAAATTTATTGTCTTTACAGGTTTCTTACGTTATTGTTAAGCCAGAGATCTAAGGTTTAGATTCAGTATGAATAAACTAGCTGGCTGCCCTGTGTTGTTTGAGAGAATCATTAGCCATCACTAAGCAAACCCTGCTGGTGCTGTTCATCCTGGGGCATGTCACATGACGTCTCTCATGGAAGCAGCAGCTTGGAGTGGGCTGCTTCAGTTGGAGGGAGGGGTTATGATATTTGAAACTAGTATGTGTCTTCATCTCATTTTAATATATATGCCATGTTTCAGTCACTTGTAATGTAGATCTCATACCTCAGTTTCAAATGCCCTGACTGGATATTATCTCTTTGCACTGCCCTCCTACCCCAGCAGCCCCATAAGAGAATTTTATATGTATTGTATCCTGTATTTCTGGTCAACCATCGTGAAATACTCTCCAAAGTTTGATAAAAAATAAAATCTGTCCTTAATTTCAGCTGTAGGATGAATCCCTATCTTTTTCAGATGGCTCCAAAGTGAATTTTACATGTGCCACCTAACTTTTATTTTAATTCAGACCATCCTAAGCATACCCATCGAATTTAGTGGAAACCTGTTCAGCCATTTTAGCACCATGTTAACAAAAAGTTTGTTTTATTTAGATTACAAAATAAGTTTTACTCTCTACTCAAACATCCCGCTGTCTGCAGGGTTGATTCATGACAGTGGGATCTGGGCTTACAAATAGGTGGACTTATAACTGGGAGAGGTGGGAAAGGTATATACTGGAAAAACCCTGAACCTAAGTAGTGAGAGACCCTTGCTGGTTACTGGTTTAGTATAGACTGAGTAACATCTGAAGGCCGTGGTTCAAGCAAAATGCCTTCCATCACAGCACTGGGAACTGTAACGGGTTTCATAATGCTAGGAGAAGGTGCACTATTCATATAGCTAAGGCAGCAGTTCTGAAACTTTCTGGCCTCAAGATTCTTTTTGTGCTTATAAATTGAGGATCCCAAAGAGCTTTTGCTTATGTGGGTTATATTTATCACTATTTACCATATTAGAAGTTAAAACCAAGAAATTTTAAATATATATATTACTTTAAAGATAATCCATAAATCCATTTATGTTAATATAAGTAATATTTTAAATTGGGAAATAACTTTTCCAAAACAAAAAGTATTTAGTGAGGAGAGTTGCATTGTTTCACATTTTTGCAAATCCCTTTAGTGTTTGACTTAATTGAAGACAGCTAGATTTTCATGTCTGCTTCTGCATTTAGTCTCTTGTGACACTCCCTGTCATGTGACCTGGAAAACTACACTTGTGAGACAATGAGTTTGAAAAAATGTTAACATGAAAATGGCTTTGAACTTGCAGATCCTCTGAAAGAGTGGGTTCCCAGAGCACGCTTTGAGAACCACTGGTCTAGGCCATTAGAGCTGACTGTACCCACCACCCACCCTCACCTCCATAACTCCTGTCTTGCTTCACCTTTTTTACTGCAAAGTAATGGAGCAAATGGTCTTAACATGTTACTCGAATTCAGATGGTTCCTGTCTCTAAGTCCTTTTCGGTTTGCTTTTCAAACCAGTCGTCTGGTTATTTGCTTAGTTCTGTGTATTAACATAACAGTCCTCAGACAATGAAGGATGATGCACATTCCTTTCATACTAAGTTGTGAGGAGGGGGTGTCAGAATGAAAAAGACCAAGTCCCAGTGTCCAAGGAACCTGTTGAAGAAATCCAAACTTCGGTGAAAGCTTAGGCATTCCAGATTTGCAGGAATGAGTTGTAGTAACGTCTCAGTATCTTCCTCAAAACATGAATCTTAAAGCTAAAACTTGCTCTGTTCGGACACAGTTGGGCGAATATTAATATGTGTCCCTCATTGGGACATTCGACTTTTTGTGAGTGCGGTTTACTGAACTCTTTCTCTTACATGCCCTGGGAAATGGATTCAGATTGTGGATTGAGGAATTTATACTCTTAATAAATTTTGAAGAGGGGCATCCTGACATGTGTCTTTAATAATTAGTCATTGAACATTCATTCACGTATTCAGCACATTTACCAAGAGCCTAATGCACCAGAAGCACTATACTAGGTGCTAGGAATGGAAGAGTAAGCAGAACAACATCCTTGTCCTCAGAGAAAGTGCCATGGAGACAGAAGGATTGGGGATAGTCAGGGCTGGGGTGATCAGGTAAACCTCTGATAAGGTGATATTTGAGCTGAGACCTGGAGAAAGTGAGGGGGAGAGCCATGAGGGTATTTGGGGGAATAAGATTCCTGGCAGGAGGAACAGCAAAGATACCTGGCTTGAAGCAGGTGAGGTCACAGAAGCATAGGGCAGGGACAGATCAGAGAGGACCTTGTAGGCCACCTTAAAGGCTTGGGCTCCTGAGGAGATAGGGAACCATTTTGGGGTGGAGATGTTGGAGAAGAGACATGATATCAGACCTGGCCTTTTAAAATAGCACTGGCTGCTGCTGCGTGTGGACTAGGAACGGGAAGGGGAAGCAGGGTGGGCAGTGAGGAGGCTATTGCAGTAAATCAGGCAGTCGTTTGTAGTGGCTTGGACAGTTGGCCGTACAGGAGAGAAGATGTGTTCTGAAATCATTTTGGAGGTAGAGCTGAAGGGGCTTGTGAATGGACATAAGGTGTGAGAGAAAGATTGGAATTAAGGATGACTTTTAACAAGCTGGGAGTTGAACTGGAGGAGCAGATCTGGGAGGAGAAATTGGGAATTTGGTTGTGGTCTCATTAAGTCTGAGATGCTTATGACATGCAGAGCTGTTGAGTTCGTTGTTGGATATATGACTGAAGATAGGAAAAGATACAGGTTGAAGATACAGATTTAGGAGCCATCAGTATTTAAACTATGAGACTGCAGGAGATCACCTTGGAAGCAAATGTAGATAAAGAATCGGTCCAAGGACCAAGCTCTAGGACATTCTCGGTATAGAGAGGGTGGGAGAATGGGAAGGAACCAGTAAAAGACCGAGTAGGAGCAGCAAGAGCAGAACCAAGAGAGCTGTGGAAGTCAAATGGAAAAGCATTTCAAGAAGGGAGCTGTCAGCTGCAAATGCTAAGAAGAGATGAGGGAAACCCACTATGTGCAGGCACTGGGCATACCAAGATGCGCCAGAGTGCCCCGCAGAGTAGGCGTGCATACATTGCTTTGGAATGATGATAATCCTTGCTTCAAACAACTCCTAGTTTGGGGGAGGAGCCAGCATGTGGGAAGTTACCTAACCAGCCAGGAAACTTGTCTGGGGAGGTGAGGCTTCTTCAGCTGAGTCTTCAAGGCTGAGAACTCTAGTGGGTTTCCGTGTGCAGTCCTCTCTGTTCTGGATTTTCAGTTCCCTTCTCTCCAGGCTCCCTAGGAAGCAGTCACACTTGATAAATTGAGAAGGAAACATAGGAAACAAGTGACTGCCCCATCTAACCAAGAAAAGTCCTATGAAAAAGAGGAATGGGATAGATACTTTTAAACAGTTTAAAATTCACTCCAAGTTTAATTCCATTTCGTGGACAGGGCTTGGTTTTCCAAAGGAAAAATCTGTTGTAATGCACATATGGCCACAAGAGGTCTCCCTTTCCCTGAGCTGCACTCGTTTAAAGGGCGGGGCCAAAAAGTGATGGGAAGTCAAGAAGCTCAGCACTGGTCAGGGTAAGGCCAGTAGCAAAATTGGCAAAGAATTGACTTAAACTTTTAAGAAACCAAAGTGTCCCTTTAACAGTGACATAGTTTATCAGCGTAATGTAGAGTAAACACGTACTGGGAAGAGTAAGGAGTGTTTCAATATCAAAGTACTTAATATTTAGGGAGTGATCTCTTCCCTCTTTGGTGACTATTTTATTAAGCATAATAGTTTGAAAAGTAATATCATGTGAGGATAATAATAATAGCTGACACTTATTGTTTAGTGTGTTCTAAGTTTTGGGATTTTTTTATAGTATTAACTCATGTAATCTTCACCTAGCCATATAAGGTAGATACTGTTATCCTTAATACGAATAACCCTTTGAGAAAGGTACTTTTACAGATGAAGAATTTGTGGCATAGAGAAATTAACAACTGGTTCAAGGTCACACAACTTGTGAGGGGCAGAACTAGGATTTGAACAGATACCTAACTCCACAACTACTTACCCTACATCTTAGATAGGTTGAGGGTCTCAAGGTCTGGGCCATTCCTGCTAAATGTTATTTCTTGTTTAATGTTAAAATGTAGCATAGTATTTTGCAGATATAGCAGCAAACAGGATGAGTTGACAAAATCTCAAGGGGGATGAAAGTAGCCAACTGCAAAAAAAAAAAAAGAAAACATGAAAGTGACCAAATAGCGTATCTAAGCAATGGCTAAATGTCCCTTCCAGGAGACAGAGCTTTGGATATGAATCCCGTCTTCTTTACTTGCTGCAAGTAAATAAAACTACCTTGGGACAACCATCTTTCATTTTTTAATAGAGCACCCCAAGCAGGGAACCCATAGAATTTGGTAACATACATAGCCTATGGTAAGTAAGTAGATTCATGAATATGTAAATGTTATGTTAAGAAACAGTTTCTTAATTTGACAGCATGCACTGGTTCTTAACCAGGAATGAGGGTCAGATTCGTCTGAGGTTTTTTTTGGTTTTTTTAAAAAGTATATCTTTATTGATTTCAGAGAGAGGAAAGGAGAGGGAGAGAGAGAGAGAAACATTAATGATGAGAGAGTCACTGATCAGCCGCCTCCTGCACACCCCCGACTAGGGATTGAGCCTGCAACCAGGGCATGTGCCCTGACTGGGAATCGAACCCTGTCACCTGGATCCTAGTTCGATGCTCAACCACTGAGCCACGCCCGGCTGGGCTCATCTGAGTTTTTAAAAAGAATGCAACTGTCCCAGCCTTCCCCCAGGACAATCGAATTCAGTAGGGTGGGGTGGGGTGGGGTGGGGGGGTCTGGAATCTGCTTTTAAGTTCTACTGGTGACTTACGCGTACAGGCCCTTGGTAGGGAGCCACTGACGGGAGCTGCACGGGTGAGCAGTGGCTAGGTTTATGTAGGCAAACAGTTCTCTAGGACGCAGCGGCCACCCAGCCTCAGAACAGGATTATGGTGATTTGCTAGGCATTTAACTACAGAGCATTGAACCTGGGCAATTCAGACTCCTCTGGCTTCCAGTTTGAGGTGTCCTTTCCCCTCCCCTTGAGAAAGAAACAGGCGATTCTCCCAAGACTTAGGTGAGAAGGGGCAGAAGCGAACTCTCTGGGGGCAGCACTGAGGTGCTCTCAGTGAAGGGTGCAAGCAGGCTGTCAGCCGGCCTGGCCGGCGGGCGACAAAACCCAGATGATAGCCTTTATCTACTGCTATTTGCTGCCAGCTTGGCAAACAGCCAGCGATAGCGAGTGCAGAGGCCGAGTATTTCTACTTGGGGGTGGGACGTGGACACAGAGGGGCTCTTTAAGGCAGGGGGCTGTGAGTGACGAAGGAACCAAGTCGTAAGAACTAGGGATCGGCTGGGAGGAAGGGAGAGAACATTTTCTATCCGTTTCTGAAATAAGCAGAGCTCTGCAGTGGTTTTAAGTGGCCTAAGCCATCACGCGATTTGGGTATGATAAGTTTGCAGTCAGATAATAGTCTACTGTTCTCAGGGACCTCCTGTGCTTTCTTTTTTTAGTGGTTTCTCCCCTCCCCTCCCCTCCCCCATCTCTCTCTCTCACCCCCCCCCCCCCCCCACGTGCCCTCGCTTCCTGTTCTTGGTGGTTCCTACCTTTCTCGGAATTACTCTATGCTCCTGTTAACTCTGGGCTCAGTTGGGATTTTGGGATTTCCAGTCACTAGTCCTGGCCACAGCTTCATGTCCTGGAGATTTATTTGTCCCATTCACTGGAGCTTGGGAACCTGAGTGTTGGGAAGCCACCCAGGCCCTTTGCTCCTGCCCCTGCCCAAGGCACGTCATGAAGTCTAGCTTCACAGGCTCTTAGGACACCAGAGTGATAGAGCTTGGAAAGAAAATTAAAAAAAAAAAAAAAAAATCATGATCCTTGAGTGTTTGTTTCTGAGATGAACTCATTCCAGCGCAGCTGGGAACTCTGTGTCTCAGAGATGGAGAACAGACAGACCCCTGGCCCTTCAGAGGAGGTGTTTACCCTTCGTGGGGGAAAGAAGGAGTGATCGGTGC
This sequence comes from Miniopterus natalensis, assembly GCF_054644295.1. Classification (NCBI taxonomy): domain Eukaryota; kingdom Metazoa; phylum Chordata; class Mammalia; order Chiroptera; family Miniopteridae; genus Miniopterus; species Miniopterus natalensis. The sequence goes on from NC_142087.1 coordinate 6,052,110, forward strand.
CTTTGCACGAGGTTCCTCCCGGGGCTCCTCGGGGTTCCTGGGTGGAGGGAGCTCGAGGTGGTGCGTGAGCTCTGGACTCAGATTTGTTGTGCCTCCAGACTCCTTCCAGAACCTCATCTCTCTTCCTGAGTTCCCCCTCTGCTTTCAAAAGCATATGTGAAACCAGGCCCCATTCCTTTCTCTTTAGGTCACCAGATTCCTTTTTGGGGGTTGGCAGTGGTGCCGTAGCCCCAGGACCTGTGAGGGCATGTGAGTGGTGGTGAGGCTGAGATTTGCTCTGAGGGGGTTTAAGTGTGCCAGGACAGGGTGTTCTGCTGGTTTTCTTTCCCCTGCCTCCCCAGTGCCTCTGCCCCTTCCCTCCCGCAGACTCGGGGGACCCTGAGGTGGAAGAGAGCTCTTACCCAGGGGGAGAAAAGCCACCGGATCGCCCAGCTGCCTACACTTCGCCCTCAGCTTCCCTCCCTCATCCCTGCAGCCACTCCCAGGGTCTGAGGCACTAGCCCAATCTGAAACACCCCTCCCACTCTGAAGGAGGCTGGGCTGGCCAGGGGGTTATTTTGGGAGCAGCTTCTGAGATCCAATGGCCTTGTTAGGGCAACACTGACCTTTCTGTCCCGGGAGGAGGGCAGGATTGGCAGGGGCGGGGCAGCGGCCAGGAGATCGACAGCCCCGCACACCCACCGGGTGGAGAAGGGGGCCAGCAGGCCGCAGGAATTCAGCCTGGGGGGCTGGGACTGTCACCGAGGGGAATTTCCCCTCTTTGAGACAGACTGGGGACCCCGCCACCCCACCCTTTCACTGTGCTTCTTAAAGGGATCACAGCGTTTTTCCTTTGACTCCATGGAAGCCGGACTCGGGATGCTCTGTGGAGACTTTGAATCTTTTCTTCCCGCTTCCTCCCCAGCTGGCAGCCTCCCTCTGGCTGACTGAGAGGGGGCCTCCCAGGCATGGCACTGACCAGCCCACCCAGTGCTGACTTGGCTCCTGGGCTCGCTCAGCCTCTGGTGGCTTCTTGCTTTCCCCCTGCTGGGGTGCGGCGGTGGTGAGTGGGGGGCCCATCTCTGAGCAAGCTTGGAGAGTGCCACTGGCACTCCAGTTGCCCTCCACCCCCAAGCTGGAGGGCAGTCAGGTTGTCAGGGGCTATGATGAGATGAGTGGGGGCCGCTTTGACTTTGACGATGGCGGGGCGTACTGCGGGGGCTGGGAGAACGGGAAGGCCCATGGGCATGGGCTGTGCACCGGCCCCAAGGGCCAGGGCGAGTACTCGGGCTCCTGGAACTTCGGCTTCGAGGTGGCGGGCGTCTACACCTGGCCCAGCGGAAACACCTTCGAGGGATACTGGAGCCAGGGCAAACGGCACGGGCTGGGCATAGAGACCAAGGGACGCTGGCTCTACAAGGGCGAGTGGACACACGGCTTCAAGGGACGCTACGGAACCCGGCAGAGCAGCAGCAGTGGTGCCAAATACGAGGGCACCTGGAACAATGGCCTGCAGGACGGCTATGGCACGGAGACCTACGCAGACGGAGGTGAGCCCAGCCTGGGGCCTGCGGCTGGGGTAGGGACCAGGCGGGGCTTGAGCAAGGGGCAGTAGGACACAGAACCAGAGGGGCCAGGATGTTACTTGCTGTGTGACCTCAGGCAAGCTACTCTGCTTCTCTCAGCACCCATTTTCCTGTTAGGAAAGGCGGGGCCAATAATGGGGCTGTTGAGAGGACTGGCAGGAGTGCTCAGTGCAAGACAAGACCCGCCATATAAATGCACACTCAACGCACACCCATTAAGATGTACCTGCTGTTTGCATGCTAGGTGTGCTCGAGCTTCTGCTCTAGGAGAATTGGGTCTAGGCTCAACTTTGCCATGAAAATTATTTTCAAGGACTAGACCATGAAATATTCATTCCTCCATCCACGCACCCACCCACCCGTCCACCCATGCATCCACGTATCCTTTCCTTTGGGCATATTTCTGTGATACCCCCTATTTGCCAGGCATTGTAAAAGGGTTCAGTATAAAGAGAAATAAGCTACAGCCCGTGGCTTCAGAGAGACCTGCAGACAAACCATTACACATAAGTCTGTACAGAGGGCTGTGGCCGTAAAGAGAAGGGTGCTTTAGGAGAGGGGACATTGGAGCTGGGTCGTGACGGGGAAGGTGCACTGGTGAGGGCGTGAGTGGGACAGAGGGTGAGCAAAAGCTCAGACACATGAGAGGACTCTGGGCTCTGGAAATGGGGAGGAACTTTCTGTGGCAAAACAGTCCTGGGAAGCGGCAGAACAGGTAACATCACCTCATCCACTGGGGATAACTTTGAGCATAGCACTTATCTGGGCCTCAGTTTCCTCATCCATAAAATGGGGTGTTTTCAAATATCAGTACTGCTCAAAATGTAGTCAGGTAGCATCATCTATCTGCCAGTTAGAAATAAATGCAAATTCAGGGGTCCCCCCTAGACCTGCTAAATCAGAATCTCTGCGGGTCGACCCAGACATCTGTTTTAAGCTCATCCAGCAATTTTAATGCATGTTCAAGCTTAAGAACTATTGCTTTAAATCAGGGGCTTGCAGACTTTAGATAGCGTGCCAAACTGGCCAGCTGCCTGCTTTTGGGCGGCTTGGGAGCTGACAGTAATTTTACATTTTGAAATGTTTGGGGCGAAAAAGCAAAAGAAGAACACTATTTTGTGACTCGTGAAAATGATATGTAAGTCCTACATGACATCGTCAATTTTGTCTCTTGGCTGGAAAGCCTAAAATATTTACTATTTGACTGTACAGGAAAAGTTTGCTGGCTCCTGCTTTGAGTGTTCATTCAGGGCCCTTCCAGCTCAAGATTATCCTCTGCCGTCCTCCTCACGTGCCCTGTTAGGAAGAGGCACTGGCACAGATAACTCAAAACTATGGCTCATTAAAAAATACACATTTGGCACCAGAGGACATTTGTTGTACATCAATTTTGTCACTAGTTTGCCCTCTTTATGGCGGAGGGCAGGAAGGGGGCAGTCTGGGAGTGGGCTGGGGCAGGAAGGACATAGCCCAGGGTGGAGGGTTTGCTCAAGCTGAGGCCTTTGGGCATGTAGAGAGTGGTCTCCGGAGCACATGGGCTCCTGACTGGGCTGCCAGTTGGTGGGTACCTGGTGAGGGTCTGCCCTCGAAAGTGTCTGCATGTTAAGGAGGTTGTATCCCTGGAGTTTCTGTGTGCGATGGCAACGACACAGCACTGGCTGGAACTGGACAGCGCTAAGGACAAATTCTGGCGCCATGCTTCCTAATTCGGTCACCTTGAACTGTTTGCTGAACCTCTGCAATTCAGTGCAATGCAATTCGCTGGATATTCGTGCCCAACACTATGCTGAGCACTGGGGACAAGCAGAGAGCAAGCCTCAGTTTCTCCAGCTATAAGATGGAGATAACTCTTGAGAGCTTGCCAGGCTCCAGTTACCTTTGCAAAGTCGTGCACAGTACACGGGTGCCAAATGTCTTTTCTCTTTACTCTCCTCTCTCTCCAGACCAAAGTGTGTGCATGTTGGAGCATGGATGTGAGTCAGAGACACACATTTCTGGGAAGCTATGGGCTGATCTCCTGATATATTTAAAGTGGGGAGGCTCATTCACTCATGCAACCAATATTTTAGAGCATCAACTATATGTCAGGCACCATCCCACACGAGTTCCGGAGACTGGGCAGTGAACAGCGAAACCCTCAGGGAGTTCCCTGTCTCATGAAGAAGACAGAAATAAACTGAAAAACAAACATATGTCATTTCCAGAAGTTGTGAGTGTTATGAGAAAAAGAGAAAAGAAGGAAGACGGTGATGTTTTTGGATAGGGAAGCCTGAGAAGCAGGGTGGAGAGTTCTAAAGTGAAGACTTCCAGGCAGCAGGAATGGCCATTGCAAAGGCCCTGGGGCAGGACTGGGCTTGGTGTGTTTGGGGAACAGCAAGAATGCCAGGGTGTCAGGAACAGAGTGACCGAGTGGAACAGGCACGGTCAGCGCTGGAGATGCGGGCATGGGCTGGATCAAGGAGGCTTTGTGGGGGGCCTGAGTTTTATCCTAGGTGTGCTCAGGTAACCAGAAGACCTGGTCCAGCCTCTTTTCCTGAATGAGAGAACCCTACATTCAGGCAGCCTGGAAATCTCTCAGATCCTCTCTCCCAAGCCACACACGAGGTGCAACTCTCCAAAATTAGATGTGGCCACTGCTTTGGAAAATCTCTTTAATCAACCTGTCATCGGTTCCCCGAGGGTTTGTTAAGGACCTGCCCTTTGCCCCATTCTGGGTAGCGCTGAGGGGAATGTGGACAATTAAGATCCTGTGATTAGGAAGGTTGAGAGTCGGGTAGCCCTGGGTTATTACATATCCTGGCTCCATCATATTATTTAATCTCTTAGAGCCTTAGTTTCCTCATCCATAAAATGAACTTATCCTAATCTCTCCTAAGATTTCTCACGGGAAAAATGGGCACTCAATAAATGGTAGTTGCTATTATCACTATTAACTGTCATTAATTCATTCAATAAATATGTACTGAATGATTGTTATGAAGCCAGTGAGTGGCAGGGGCAGAGTATAGAAATGAACGGGATGGGAAAGGTGCCTGCCTTCCAGAGACTCTGACATGAACTTGTACTACAGTGTGTTGGGTGCTTGGCCAGGGAGTACCTGCTGGGGTCTAACGGAGCAAGAGATAGGCAGCTCACCAGACAGGCATTCAGGGGGGCCTCCTGGAGTAAGTGGCAAGCCAGGCTCTGAAATATGGGGCCAGTCAGGTGACAAGGGTGGAGGGCTAGTGCTCCAGGTCAAAAGAACAGTGCATAAAACCAGGAGATCCAAAACTTGCCGTCCAGCCCGAGATCAAGCTGAAACGTGCATCTTATCGGCAGCTTTGAGATGTAGTCATCAAAGGGACCGTGTGTCCCATTTCCTCCACTCCCCACCTTACCAGGCAGTTAGATGTTACAGGGGCCTGCTCTAAACCTAAGAAACCAGCAGTTCTCCAAACTGGAGGTGTCAGCCCATTATTTAATAAGTGGTGAAATCAATTTAGTGGGTCATGACCTGCATTTTGAAAAATGAAAGAATACTGTAATAGGATAGAAAATATCAGTGTTGTTTCCTGGAATATTTGTTAAGTTGGAAATATATGTATATATAGTGTGTGTGTATAAAAATGTCTGTGTTCATGTGTGTGTCATGATGTTAAGTGTATTTCTTACTGCAGATCAGGATCAGAAAGGTTTGAAAATCATGGTTCTAACGGGATTGCCCTGTGTCTTCGTCGCAGCAGCCGCCATTCCCACCTGCACAGGCCCTCCGTCTCCTCCACGCTTGTCCCCTTGGCTGGGGGTTAAGCTCTCCCGTCCTCTTGTGGGAAGGGGAAGGTGGGACTGGCCAAGGGGCTCCGGCCTCCTAAACCCTGCCCTACACTTCTTGTCACCCTCCCCTGCCTATAGCCCTCATTCCTCCCCTGGCCATATATAGTCAAACTAAAAATAGCCGCTGACTTGAAACTCCAAAGCCAGCGTATACCCGGCCCTTAAGTAGTGACGTGCGGCGGGGCTGCTGGGGGTCCCACCCCGAGACCCACAGGCTTCGGGACTAGAAGGGCCTTCAGCGATCTTTGCTTCCTGAGGTTGTTCACCTGGGGCCTATAGATGCCCTGAAACTGAGGCAAGATGTGTGCATACGTGCATGGACTATCTGTGTTTCTCTGGGAGGTGTTTTCTCAGAGAGCCATCAGATTCTCAAAGCAATCTGGGGCTCAGACAAGTTCCTCAAGCATTGATCTAATTCAGTAATCCTCCCCCCAAAATGTGAAGTGGAAATACCAGCTTTGCCATAAATCTAATAATAATAATAATAATAATGATAAGTTAACATTTGGGGAGTGTGTACCACTGTTCTTGGCACGTGACACACGTGTTATTTACATTTTCACAGCAACCTTATGGGGAGGTGCTACTATTACTTTTTTATTTTATTATTATTTTATTTTATATGGAAAAGTTAAAATAATTGGTTTAATTTACCAGGCAAATAAAAGACTAAGGGATGAGTTAATCTTCTGTATTAGATGAAAAGTTTTAATTTATTTTATTTTTAGGCAATACTATTTGTTTAAAAAAACTATCTTTTCCCTGTTTCTTGTATTTAAAAACACTTTGAAAATTCCTACACCCCCCCCCCCCCCCTTTGGCAACCATCAGCTTGTTCTCTGTATCTATGGGCCTGTTTCTGTTTGGTTTGTTCATTTATTTACTTTTTTATATTCCACATATAAGTGAGCTCATAGAGTATTTGTCTTTCTCTGACTTATTTCACTTAACACGATGCTCTCAGGATCTACTTATGTCATCGGAAATGGCAAGATTTCATTCTTTTTATGGCTGAGTAATATCCCATTGTAAGTATCCACCCATCTTCTTCACCCATCATTTATTTGTGGACATCTAGGTTGCTTCCATATCCTGACTATTACTAATAACACTGCCACGAACATAGGCGTGTATATATCTTTTTCAATTAGTGTTTCTGTTTTCTTCAGATAAATACCCAGAAGTGGAATTTCTGGAGAGTATGGCAGCTCTATTTTTAATTTTTTGAGGAATCTCCATACTGTTTTCCATAGTGACTGCATTACCCCTACTTTACAGATGAGGTAACCGAGACACAGGTTTTAAGTATTCTTATTTGCTGTCTTCTAGCTAATAAGAGGCAGAGGTAGAATTTGATAATATGTGATAATTAAATATTTCATAATATAAGTATTTTAATGAATGATAAACAAGTACAGAACATAGTCAGGACTAGCTAACATAATTTGTGGGGCCCAGTGCACAATGAAAATGTGGGGCACCCTTCTTTCAGATCAGTAAGAACTTCAAGATGGTGACAGCCAAGCACTAAACCAAGCGCAGGGCCTTCTACACACAGGGCCCTGTGCCCCTGCCCAGGAAACATGAATGCCTATGAAGCTCGCCCTGACAGCAGTAATGTGTAACTGCACCTGCCATTTACCGAGTCTTTACTGTGTACCAGGCTCTGTGCTAAGAACCTTCCACGCATTATATTATTTAGGCTTCTTAACAACTCTCTCATCTACTACACTAGTGGCTTTGAAATGTTGACGACTGCCTCCCACTGTGGGGTATATACTGCATTTCACATTTTGATTCTATGTGCACTAAACAAACAGATCATCATAAGACAGTATTTCCCTTTCTCGATGCAGTACTTGCTATTTTCTCTTTTATTCTATCTCATTGATAGAACTATTATTCTATCTTGTTGATATCTTGTTGAGAGAATTAAATGGTGCCCTGATATATGTAAAAGCACTTAGAACGGGGTTTGGCATCTGGTTAGCACTTTTATTATTATTACATGCTGGAAAGATGATATTTTGTATGTTTAACTATGACAACTGGGTCAAAAACCCAAGCTTCTATGTTCTAAATATGCCCCCCCTTTTTTTTTCTCCTGCCCAAAGCTGAGAGCTTCAACTCATTTTAGCCCAAATGACTCTGAACATGGAAGCTAAATGAATTTTCCAGGATAGAGTCCTGAGCAATAATACCTTGTATCACATTATCTGGGCCCATGATATTTGTTCCTTGAATCAGCCTCCATATTTATTTATTTAATTGTTCCCCAAAGGAATATTTTTTTCTATTGATCTATTTGTCTGTCTTTATGCCAATATCATGTTGCCTTGGTTACTGGAGCCTAACAGTAAATTTTAAATCAGAGTAAAGATTGGGTTAGTCTAGGTCATTTACATTTCTATCTACATTATAAAACCAGCTAATCTATTTCTACTACAAAGCCTGCTGGGAATTTGATTAAAAATGCATTAAATCTATACATAAGTTTGGAGGGAATGAGCATCTTAACAGCAATGAGTCTTCCAGTCCATGGACATGGTATATATGTCCCTGTTTATTCAGGTCTTTAATTTCACTCAGCAGTGTTTTGCAGTTTTCAGTGTCTTGCACATCTTTTGTTAAACAAAATTAACAAGTATTTTTTGTGATACAGCAAATGGCATTTTAAATTTATTTTTTCCAATTGTTCCTTGCTAGGTTGTAGAAATACAATTATTTTTGTATCTTGGCTTTGAATCCTTTTACTTTGCTAAATTAATTTCTTAGTTCTAGTGGGATTTTTTTATTTTTTATTTTCAGATTTAAGAAAAACATCTTTTAATTGAAAATTTCTTGATTGCTGTTAAATACCACATGTAGAAGTCAGGGCTAAGCGTCACCAGATCTGGGTTCAAATCCCAGCTGTACCACTTCTTAATTCTATGAACACGGGGACATCATGTAAACTTTCTGAGATTCTATTTTCTTTTTTCCATTAAGGACCTCAAAATCTCCCTCAAAATATGACTGAAACAATGACATGAGATGATACATAAAAAGCATTTAGCATAATGCTTATCACACGGGAATGCTGAGACATATATTCTCCTGTCTGTATTTCTCTGCACAACCCAAAGGCAGACTAATTCAGCATGGCCTGCACCTCAGCTGTCCCTGCTTTGGGGAGAATATTTCAGCACAAGACTAGTAGCTTTTTTACTTTGGAGCAGTTAATAAGCCAAGACTTTGATTCACTTAGTTCTGCCTTGAGTCCTGCCAATGTAAATGAAATCCACGCTAGGCATGATTCCATCTAGAATGTAGAATCAGCATAATTTAACCTCATCTTGAAAATCTCATGTCCCAGTTCACAGCCAGCAGTCGGCGTGATAGCCGGCTGAGTTGCCGCCACGCCAGCTTGTTGGCATTGTCTGGGACCCCAGGGGAGCAGAGTGGACCCTCAGCAAGACAGAGGAGTGGCTGTAATCACTCTTTCCTCTCTGTGGTGTTGTTTTTTGTGATGCATGTGTCCAGTTGGCCAAGTCCCCCAGGCGTGCCCCCGTCCAAAGCTAGTCCCCTGGATTCATCGAGTTTCCAGGGCCTGCTAATTCTGTGTCCCCAGCAGCTGTTCCCTGGATAGCCCTTGCTGAAACACCCTTGCAAGGAATGTCGAGTCTCATTTTCTGAGGGCCCTGGCTGAGGGTGGGGTGCAGGGTGTGGGGCTTGCTTCCTGCTTGTAGACCAGAGGGTTGTCCTGTCGTCGCCTGTACTTCCTAAGCCAGAGCCACAGAGCAGGTGAGCAGTTAGGCCTGGTCTCGAGTGAAACATCCAGGGCCCATGCTAGGCCTGGTCCCGAGTGAAGCATCCAGGGCCCACGCTCACTCCTGTGTAACTGAGAGTTGGTGGGTCTAGACCTTGGTGACAAAATCCATAGAGCGATCCAGGGGCAGTGAGAATTACAGACCCCCCTTCTCCTGCCATGCGGGTAGTGAGCACCTTGTATCTGGAAGTATTCAAGCACATGCTGCTAACAGCCTGGGGGGTGGTGGCACACACCGAGGCCTGCAGGAAATGTTGTTCGGCAGGTACAATCGTTTTTATTCCTTTTATTTTTAATCGCATTAGAACCCTTTGTGAATACCACCTTCACAAAGTGATCACATTTCACAGCATCGATGATAAGACAACTTCACATATGGGCCCTTGAAATGTACAGGGAAAGACGCAGCATCAACTATACGACATCCCTGCCAGGAAGGGTGGAGAGGGGACAGTTCATGCAGGGACCTGTAGGCCACCGGAAGATTTTGGCTTCTACTCTGAGAAAAGTGGGGACTCTACAAGCGACATGATCTGACTTTGTTTAAAGAGATTCCTTCGGCTGTGTCGAGACGCTGTTTGGGGGAGAGGAGGTGGTGCAGACAGGGTAGAAGCAGGGAGAGAATCAGTGAGTTTATGCGATAACACAGGTGACAGGCAACAGCGGCTGGACCCCCACGTCGTAGCAGGAGCGAAGTGGTGGAGCTCCGCATCTGCTTTGGAGGTGCAGCTGGCGGGCTGTGCTGACAGACTGGGTGGGGGCAAGAGCAAGAGGCGTCACGGGTGTGCCATGGCTTTGGCCTGAGCCACAGGACGGTGCTGCCCTGGACTGAGATGGGATGAGGGTTCGAAGAGGGAGGGTCAGGAGCTCAGTGCTGGACACCGCGAGTGACAGATGTCCGTTAGACGTGCCAGGGGGACATGAGGCTTGGGGGGAGGCCTGCACACAGGGGCCTGAATGACCACTGGGGGGCCTCATTCTGAATCTAGATGCTCTCCCTTCTGCCTCCCCGCTTCACATGCTCAATTATTTCTGGTTTCCAAGGCCCCCAGGGTCACTGAGAGGACCCAGTGCCTGGCAAAGGGGTTCACCCAGGCCATAGGCCTCCAGGCTGTCAGCATCCAAGCGACGTCGCCTGGTTAATCCCCTGCTTCTTGTGCAAGCTGTGGGGCGTCATCCGGGGCAGCAGCTTCTGGATGTGGGGGTGGCAGAGCCCTGCAGGCTATGGGGACTTGTCATGCACCCCTGCAACCTGACCCTGCTCTTGGGAGCTGGTGACATTTGTCATCAGCTCCTCCACATTAGGTCTTCTAGTGGTGATCCTGAGAAACCGGAGACAGAGGAGCTTTGATGGGCGGCAGCATTTGGGAACCATGGGAAGGGACTTGGTGCCACCTTGCAAGCCAGCTAGAGAGCCAGGCTGTGGGATTGTTACGGGGAAAACAGAGCTCAGTCTAAATGCTCACTCACAAGCCATGCCATGAAGGACAAGTCCATTCAAAAGACCAAGGCGGACCCACCTACACTCATATAGAAAGGAATCTAAGACATTTAAAGTGAACAAGAACCATTCGACAAGTGTTTATTGGTGCCTACTATGTGCTAGGTCGTGTTCTCAGTGGCAGGGATAGTGGTAGAGTGGGGAACAGCTAGCTTTTCAGTCTATTTGTTATTTGTATGGGATTGTAAATGAGTAGAAAATAGCCCAGAAGGACCTACATTCTTAACAGCAATCCCCCTGGGGGAAATGGTACACTTAAAAAAAATTACTTTATTGTTAGAATTTTATGCAATGAGCATACGTGACTTTTGTAATTTTAAAAAGTGCCCTCCCCCCGACACATAAATGACATTTATATACAGACCTTCAGGGTACAAAATGCATTTGGGGGCTCTAAGCGGAATTCTCTAGAATCTGGGCTCAGATCCCAAAAGATTGCCCTTTGTTCCTCCCCGAGCTGGGGGATTCAGCTCTTTAAAGTAAGGAAGGATTGGAAGAGCAAGCAAGGCAAGATATCTGTTCTTTAGTCCCAGCTGAGCCTGGCTGTGTGACCTTGGGCAGGTCCCTCTACCTCTCTGTGCCCAAGCTTCATCCTCTGTAAGTCTATTTTCTTTCATATGCAACACCAGCTGACTATGTCTGCCCGGAGCCGGTGGTGAGGGGAGACAGCACCACCATATTAGGAGGATCCAGCACGGGGATCCAGCTCTGTTGTGGACAGAGCATGGGGAAGAGGTGGCCCATGTGACAGATTACTTGCCCTGGACTAGATGGTCTCCAAGATCCTCTCCAGCAGTGACCTTGGGATGGAGACGTCCTCACTTACTGCCAAGTAGAGGTTGTGCGTGAACATGTTGCCTCTTTGCAGATATCAGGAACATGACAGTCTGTATTAAACACGGTGCTGGCACCAGCTCCCACCAGCTCATGAGAGCCCATTGTTGAACTTTCAAGACTTGTGCGAGCTGGTTGTTCAACTGTTGGTAGCTTGACTGGCCATGATGGGAGTATTTCTATGAAATATGGAGATTGCCTAATATTACAAATCAGGGTTATCTGTGTATTTTCCCAAAGAGCTGCCTTGCCAGTGTACCACTGAGCATTGTGCTAATATGAAATGCCCTTTTTCCCTTCTCACCTGGGTTTAGGGTGTCCAGCCATGCTGGTTTGCCTGGGAACTGACCTGCTTTTAGTATTGAAAGTCCCACACTGGGAAAACCCCTCAGTCTCAGGCAAACCGGGATGACTGGCCTCCCTGCAGTTCTTTCCCATGAGGTGCAGGTAGCCAACATTTTAGAGAGTCTGAGATCTCTGCTAGATAACCTGTGTACTACTCCAGCACCCCGCAGAGCAAACTTGCTGTGCTTCCTTTGCTGAGCAGACATATGGGTGCCGGGAGAGCCACACTGCCAGGCAAAAGGCACATCAAGTGCAAAGCTTTGGAGGTGGGATGGAGTCTGCTGTGTTTAAGAAAAGGCTGGAGCACAGAGACTGAGAAAGAGAGTGGGACAGATGAGGCTGGAGGGTTGGCAGGGCCCAGGTCACAAGGGCTTCATGAATCACAATGAGGAGTTTGGACTTCATCCTTACGGTAGATGCTGCGGGACCCCCTCAGACCCCCTCAGGACCAGGGTCCTCATTCCCTCAGCTGCCTAAACTTCAGCTGCTGATGGCTCATAGCTGGACATTGCCCTCTGTCAAAGGGAGGTGCCTCCCTCCAGGGCAACCCGTAGCTGATGACTGGTTGATGCCAGAATACAGTGGCCTGGCCTCCTTGCTTTGATTCTGGACAACTCTGAGGGGCCAGCTCCAGAGATCCCCATGGGATAGCTGGGGCCTTGGTTGTAATTGTTCGACATTTTCCACTGTTGAATCCTGCCCCCTTCTTTACAGGTGTCTGATCAGAGAGCACTCACCACAGAATCACCCCCATTCAATCTATCTCGGAATGTGTTTCCTAGGACCCAAGACAATCTTCAAGGCACTGGGAAGCCACTGCAGGGTTTAAGTGGGGTAACCAGATTAGATCTGCATCTTAAAAAGGCGATGAGGCTGGTGGCAGTGAGGGGTGGATTGAATTGGGTATCAGGAGAGGCAGGAGACCAGGGAAGATGCTGTTGTAGTCAACCAGGGAGGACTGGTGCGGACTGGACTAGATGGATAGGTGGAAATAAAGACAAGCAGAGGAATTAAAGGCATATTCGGAGTCCGGTCTATCTGTTTCCAAAGCCCAGGCAATTTCCATTATTTTTTGTTGCGCACAAAGATGTCTCAGGCTTGACTTGCTTTCTCTGGGATGCTGGGTCCATGGTCCTTATCAAGGTGGGTAGAGCCAAGCTGGGATGGGCCCCCTGTACTCAGGAGGTTCTTATGGGTGGCACAGGCAGGTATGTTCACCACAACTGCACTGTTTTTCTTGGTCCGATGTTGGTGTGCCTGGACAGGAGCCGCTCGCCCCTGGCCTCTCTGCGTCTCACGTTCCATCATAAGCCCCAGGTGAAATCTGTTGATGCTTCCATGTTCCTGTTGACACCCAACGATCTTGTGCTCACATCTGAGACTATGTGAGAGGACCTGGGAAAGGGCCAGGGATGCCTGTTAGACAAAACAGGCAAGACAGAGACAAGATAGCTGCCGCAGGAATGTCTGAAGCAATGAGACTCTGGAGCAAGAAGGTGGCCGGCGAGGTATCCTAAAGGAGGTGGCTTTGAAACTGGGCTTTGGCAGATTTGGGAAGACAAAGCTGGAAAGGTAAATGGAGTCACGGTCAGGAGGACACTGGGCTGTTAGGTAAGGACTTGCACAGGCAGTGGGGACCCTGGAGAGGAGCTAGTCCTGATTCCTTTCCATCTCTGTTCAGTCCTCCAGGGACACTGATGTTTGGACCTCAGACAGTTTTCTAGAAATAGGCAGGTGTCACTGGCCAGAATGGGCGGTGTTCTCAGCGTCCATTCTCTATTTGGAGGCAGAGTCCCTGGTCTGGCCACAAGTCTCTTCTCTGTCTCAAAGTGAACTCTGGATTTCCTAGACTTCCCTTGGGTTTCCAAAGTGCTCATGCTTTCTTCAGAGCTGAGGTTTGACTTGCAAGGGATATTCTCAGGTTTGCAGTGGTGCAGAGGAGAAAGCACTGACCAAGACCCTTGTCTGTGACCACCAACCGCCATAGTAATGTGATCATGAGCAAGTCATTTAGGTTCTTAGTTTCAATTTTTCCAACTCTAAAATCAGAATAGCACCTCTATCTGTTAAGATATAGAAGGGTGGGCAAAGTAGGTTTACAGTTGTTCGTATGGAAAATAATAAATAATAATACAAGAATAAACTGTGTTTTGCATACTCACAACTGCAAACCTACTTTTGCCCACCACTGTATATGCTTTTGCCTGCAGGCAACAGAGAACTCTAACTCTACAAGATTTAAAGCAGCACTTTCCATAGAAATATAATGTGGGCTACATATGTAATATTAAATTTTCTAGTAGCCACATTAAAAACAGTGAAGTTAATTTTAATAATATATTTTATTTAATGCCTTATCCAAAGTATTACATGTATTCAACATATATTATTAGTGAGATATTTTACATTCTTTTTTGTACCAACTCTTTGAAATTCAGTACTCAGTGAATACATGTGTCCAGTGGCTACCATACTGGACAACACAGACTTAAACAATAAGGACATTTTGTTCTCACATAAGCAAGAATCTAGAGGTAGGGCAGTCTCAGGATTGCTTAATTTGGAAGCTCAACAGCATAAATAAGGATGCAGATTCCAGCCACCTTTTGCTCTGCCTTCCATAGAGTGTCACCTTTGTTCTCAGCTAGGTCCCCTCAGGGTCCCCAAATGGGACCTTAGCTCCAGGGATCATCTTCACACTCAATGACATCAAGCAGCAGAAGAGAGGGTACATTTCTCTACACGTCTGTCTTTGTAAGAACTCTTCCACTCTTTCCTGCCTCCCTCTCCACCCCTCTCCAACCGACTTCCCTCGGGTCTCAATGCCAGATTTCATCACATGGTCTTATCTGATCCAGTCGTTGGCATGTGCATAAGCCTGAATGTCTGGTCTGGAGCAATCAGGATTTATCCCTGGATTAGGGACCTTTATCTGAGTCCCATAGAGGAGCACTGGACCCTGGAACAGAGTTGAGGTTCTATCAGCAAAGAAGAGGAGAGTTGCAGTTGGGTAACCCACAGTATCTGCACAATACCTGCTCTCCTGACCTCACAAGGCTGAGCTGATGGAGTTTCCCACTATCTTGCATTTGTATATCATCTACGATTTCCAGCTTCTGAGAAGTTAAAGGCACTTGCAGAACAATCTGAGTGTAGGAAAGGTCTAGATTTTTATAATTTCATTCCCAGTCTTTTATAATTATTAATACTGAATTTGAGGGCATTTTTAAAGAAACTGTCCTTCATGGACACCCACAAGCCTTCAGTTTGTCTTCAGAGAAATAAAACCCTCTTTTTATTTAAAACATTCACAGCCCATTGGTTTAGATAATAACTACAGTATTAGTAAATCACATCATTTCCATAAGGAGCATAGCGGAGTAAACAGGTTTGGAAACAGTCTTAAATAAACATACAACTCCATGGGTACAGAAGTGTGCAGACTATTAGAGCATGGTCTGCCCGCCAGGCACGTCGGGGGCTAGGGGCATCAGTTAGCATGCTGGTTAACTGCAGGTCAGTGGAGAGGTTATACAGTCCTACTCCAGGCGGCATGTTAGAATCACCTCAAAGGTGCTTTTAAAAACTCCAGTATCCACATCAATGAAATCATAATCTCTGGCCTGGAGGATGGATCTTGTACTATAGACGTGGCTTCCAGAAACTACTCTGTCATGTGTGTGTTTAGGGGGTTGGGAGCAGGTCTCACTGATGAACAAACTCCCAAATTTTCTTCCTTCCAAGGATGGAGGCTCTGAGGCCTCCCTGAGTCAGGGGTGTGCTCAAACCAGCGAAAGCTGGGCCTTTCCTTGTGCAAGGCCGCTTTCGTACAGACAAGCAGGCCAAGGCAGAAAATGGGAGCTGGTCTCATCCCCTCCCTCTGAGTTCTCTCTGTCCTCTCTGGCTCCTCGTCATCATTCCAGTTAATCCTTTCTGGGCCAGCACTTCTGAGCAAAGACTCTGACCTGTCAAAAAGCTAGCCTTTAGCCCTGGCCGGTGTGGCTCAGTTGGCTGGGCGTCGTCCCATGCACTGAAAGGTTGGGGCTGGATTCCGGGTCAGGGCACATGCCTGGGTTGGAGGCTCAGTCCCCAGTAGGGGGCGTGCAGGAGGCAGCCGATTGATGGCTCTCTCTCACATGGATGTTTCTCTTTCTCCCTCTCCCTTCTTCTCTCTCTAAAAATAAATTTTAAAAAAATCTTAAGTAACAAAAGCTGGCCTTTATTGAGCACTTAGAATCTGCTAGCTGGCTCACATAGTTCAATTAATCTTTGATCAACCAACCTTCCCCACTCCACTGCCACCCAAGACCCAGCCCATCATCTCTCTGGACCACTGCTGTGGCTGCCTAATGTTTATTTTTGTGACGGTTGATTAAATCTAGTCTTTTCCTGGCACTAGACTCCAGGGCAGGGACCATGTCTATTTATTCATTGCTGTATCCCCAGCACCTAGCACCAAGATTGCAGGGTCCACAGCAAATAATTGTTGAATTCAAAGAAATGAATGAACAACATATGAGGTAGGTCTCATTACCTCCAATTTAGAAGGACAAAAGGAGGCTCAGTGGGCTTGAATAAATTATGCCTATTTAAAAACTATTCAGTGTCACAGTGAAGGTTAAGACTCAGGTGGCCATTCTCCATTACACCACAAGGGCACCTGCAGGGAGAAGGTGATATTCAAGTTTTATTAAATTTAGGAGTGTCGTCTGAGGGAGTGGCCTGTATTTACCATCATTATGGCCCTCACTAGCCTTTTACAAGTACCCCAATAACTCCCAGAATTTGAGCTGCTGAGTCTCAAGACCCAAACATGCTTGGCAGTCACTGCCGATCACCACTGAGCACTTACCATGTTCAGAGTCTTGAGGAAAACGAGAGGATGTGGCCCCTGGCCCTGGGAAAACATAGCGTGGCAATCAGGAGAGATACAGATTCATCAGCTGTCGGCTGAGGGCTTCCTGGGGCCTGGGAGCTGTGCTAGACGCTGGGATCATAGCAGAAATACCTAGACAAGGTTCCCTCCCTCTTGGAAGCCCAAGTCTGGTAAGAAAGGCTTAAGGTGAACAAATGATCATAATTAGTATCTAACTGCAACTGGGAAAAGTGTCAAGAAGAAGCACAAAGTGACATGACACCATGTGGCAGTACTTGGAGAGTTGAGTTCAAGAAATATTCCTGGGTGGAGTCACATTTAAGCCAAGGCTTGAAATATCAGCAGAGTTTGGACAGGGGAGGAGGGAGACGAAGAGCAGGCCACGAGGAGGAAGGAAGGCATGTGCAAAGGCCCTGAAGTAGGAAGGCGAGTGTGATGAGAGAGCTGTTGGAGATGAGTCGGGAGAGGTGGGCAGTGGCAGCCTGTGCCAGGTTGTGGAGGCTGCTGAGAATCTTGCTCCCTACCCCAAGGGCAGTGGGAAGCCCTGCAGTGTTTACAAGGCCAAGTGAGGGGCCAACCCAGAGCGGGTCAGGATGCACTTCCTCCCTCAGAGGGCTCCTGCTGGCCAGAAAACCGAGCAGGGTCCTCCTTCTCTCCCTCTTCAAATGTGTTCTTCCTGTCCCCAGAGAGCACTGTCTGTCTTAGAGAGAGAGGCTGCAGATGGTCCCAGCACTTGGCTTTCCCCCCTTCCCAGGGACCCGTCGCTCCCAGTCTCCCCCCGCCCCGGGTGTCTGTGCCTTTAGCCACTTGCTTGTAAGTTTCCTAATATAGCCAGCGGTTTCCTCCCCAACTGGTGGCCAAGAGCTGCCCTCCTGTTGCAATCTTAGTTTTTCCTGGGCTTAAAGGGACCACGTCAGCCCATCTCACCCCAAATTTAAGCTAAAGGTAGATGGGTTGGTTTTATTTCACAAACTTGTCCAACCAGAGATTAGATGTCTTCTCTCTCTCCCCAGTTTGCCATCATCCCTGCTCTATTCTTGTTCACTTTTCCACTTTACCCCCCATTTCTTCTGAGACAAGCGGAAGGCACACAGCTAGACATGGGTGTGAGTTTTGGCTCTGGTGGATTTATTAGCTGTGCCATCTTGGGTGAGTCTTACAGGAATCATTACGTACCTCCGCGGTCCTTTTCACAGAGCTCTTTCTGACGGATAGAGCAGAAAGGATGGAATAACAGTTACAGAAGGCATGCTGTCCATTATATACTCACTCACTCAACAAATATTCACTGAGTGCCCACTTGGTACTGTCCCAGACACTGAGGACACAGCAGTGAACAGAAAAGAAGACCTCATGCCTCCAGGGGACTTACATTCCAGTGCGGCTGGTCATAGAAGAGAGGGGAGCCCTGATGTCTTCCCCCTGGCTGCTATTCTATACAGAGGGGCCGCAAGCACCAGGCACCCTCCCCAACAAACTAAAGCTGAATTTCTGGTGAGGCCTAGGAAATCTGTAGTCTATTTTCAGAGCTTTTAAAGTGGCAGCCAGGGCTGAGAACCTTGGGCTAAGAGCATGAGCTCTGGGTGTCAGAAAGAGTTGTGTTTTGGATCCTGATTTCTCAGCTCTTAGACCTCTCCTGTGTACCAGCAGCACCATGAGACCCGCCTCACAGGATCTGAGAGGTTTAAGTGAGCCCTCGACACTGTGCATGGTCCTCAATGGGGCTCTTCATGGCAAAAGGCTGGGATTGGGTAGGAGTGGGGGCCTGAGCTGGAACAGCCTGTGCTGGGAGGGACCAGGCAGTGTGGAGTCATGTGGACATGCTGTCCCTCCCCTCCAGAGTCACAGTGCCCCAATTTCTAGAAGCCCTACATCTCAAAGTTAGGTCAACCCTCAGTGAGCTTCGTGTCCAACACATCATTGACTGATAGGGCAATGGAGGCCTTAAGAAGGGAAGAGAGCTGCTCAAGGTCACACAATGAGATGGAGTTTCTGGACAGGGTCAGCCAATCAGTCAGCAAATGTTTGTGGAGCACCTTTCTCTGCCAGGCACTGTTCCAGGTGCTGGGGATACATCGGAGAACAAAGCAGGAGAGATCCCTGCCCTCACGGAGCTTCCATTTTAACAGGAAGAGAAAAGCAATAAAGATAACAAATCCGTCATATGGTATGTTAGAAGGTGATAAATGCTAGAGAAAAAAAGTAAAAAGAGATTGGGGATGTCTGGGTGCTGTGGGGGTGCGGGCAGATTGCAGTTTTAAATAGGGTGGTCTTTGAGCAAAGACTTGATGGTTATCTGGAGGAAAAGAGATCCAGGCAGAGGAACAGCCCGTGCAAAGGCCCCAGTGGGACATGCCTGTGCAGTTGACCTGGGGATTCCCTTACCTGGTTGGCTGTTTCAGTTCCCCAGCCATCCGGGGCAGGAGGATTTATTGAGAAGCAGGCCATTTGGGATTTTTTTGGTTAACCAGGGGAAAGTATCAGCATGTGTTTAAAACAAAGGCTCTGGATCCCTCGTCCCCAACTCAGTGAACATTGTGTGCGGTACTGTTCTATATACTGGAGGCACGAAGGTGAAGGCAGAGAACTGGCTTTCAGTGGTGCTGCTGGGGTGAGAAAGACCGAGAAGGTGGAAGACGCGTGTGGGTGATGGGAGATGAGTTGGTGGTGGCTGTGTCACATCGGGGGGCATCCATCTCCAGGCTGACACATGGGGCTGTAGAGGGGAGGGGAAGGGGCTGAGGATGTATTTGGGGGGCAGGAAGGAGTCAGCAGGACATAGACGACAGTTATAAAAAGCAGATGATTCGATCACCCAGGGAGGATGGGGAGAAGGCTTTGGACAGAGGCCTGGGGAGCACAGCAGATCAGGATGGGGTGGAGCACGAAGACACTCTGTCAGCTTTGTATCGACCTCTTCATACAATTCAGGTGACCTCACACACCAGCACAACTTTGTAGAATCACATTATTACACACCTATCTTGTCTTTTTTGGTCTTTCAGAGATATTAGCTCATTTAAACCACAAACAACCCTATGAGGTAAGAGGCAATTATCTGTTCGACAGATGAGGAAGCTGAGGCACAGGGAGGTTAAGTCACTTGCTAAAGGTTACACTGCTAGTAATGGCAGAGGCAGGATTTGGACCCAGCAGTCTGGCTTCCGCTGTCTGCGCTCCTAACTGCTACTCTCGGCTGCCTTTTGTTCACATGGGGGCCCACTTGCAGAGCCTTCTGCTCAGGGGCTCACGGGCTCACTCACGGACACGCAAGGTCTCCTGGTACCCACAACTATCCTGCATACGCATGGTCTCAGCTTCACTAACGCCCACCCACTTACCCTAGAGTGTCTCCTCCTATTATGCTTTGTACTCAGATGACGTGAACACTCAGAACCTCTCACACCCATAATTTCACCTCCATAAGACCTTGGACACATCCTACTGTAGACATACTGCATTGCACACTCATGATCTCATATAGTCACATGGTCTTGCACAAATACACACTCCCCCATGCTCTCCAACACAGTCCCCTGCTTTCCCAACATTCATACGACTGCAAACTCAGTCTTATTCATTCGTGAGCTTGGACATTCACATCAACTTGCACACTAGCACGACCACGCACGTTTACCTCACATACTGACTGAGCCTTGCTTGCTGCGCAACTTTCCGGTGGTGCTGCTGGGGTGAGAAAGACCAAGAAGGTGGAAGACGCGTGTGGGTGATGGGAGATGAGTTGGTGGTGGCTCTGTCACATCGGGGGGGGGCATCCATCTCCAGGCTGACACGTGGGGCTGTCCTTACACACCCAAGACCTCGAACGCTCTCATAAGCTTATGTTATGTCTCATTATGACGTGCACGTGATCCTGGTCACCCTCTGTGCATAGGCTTCCTTGTGCATTCAAGATTCGTCATGTTCCCACTCCCTTGCACACCCCCACTAGTGCAAATATTCACATCACTGTACAAACTCAATGTCTTGCCTGCTCACTCGCACCTTCATTCTCTTGTGTGTGATTTAAAAGCTGGGCACACATTGAAATCCACACTCACAGTCTCACCTGCTCCTACAACTTCACACGTAAAATTGACCACCTCAGCCTTGCCTCATTTTCCACACTAAAGACCTCGGCATGTTTCCACCAACAGAAATCCTCACACCATGCAAACCCCTTCTGGCTTGGCCATTTGTGTCCCCGCACACTCGCTTAACCTCACTCCCAGGGCCTCACCTGCTTACACAACTTTGCACACTGACGCTCTGACTCACGCAACCTCATATCTCCCACACTTGTGACCTTGCCATGTTTCCACCGATGGAAATACACCATTGCTCCAACTCCTTGTGGCTTGTCCACTCACGTTCTCGCACGCTCGTGCCACCTCCCACCCTCAGAGCCTCGCCCGTTCTCATAACTTCGAACTCCGTGCCCCCCTGATGGCCTTGCCCACTCCTGCCCCGCCCACCCAGGTCGCTGCGCACACGCAGGGGCCCCGTCGTGCGCCCCACTGACGCGCCCTCTCCTCGCCCACAGGGACCTACCAAGGCCAGTTCACCAATGGCATGCGCCACGGCTACGGCGTGCGCCAGAGCGTGCCCTACGGGATGGCCGTGGTGGTGCGCTCGCCGCTGCGCACGTCGCTGTCGTCCCTGCGCAGCGAGCACAGCAACGGCACGGTGGCCCCGGACTCGCCCGCCTCGCCGGCCGCCGACGGCCCGCCGCTGCCCTCGCCCGCCATCCCGCGCGGGGGCTTCGCGCTCAGCCTGCTGGCCAACGCCGAGGCGGCGGCGCGCGCGGCGCGGCCCGGCGGCCTGTTCCAGCGGGGCGCGCTGCTGGGCAAGCTGCGGCGCGCCGAGTCGCGCGCGTCCCTGGGCAGCCAGCGCAGCCGGGTCAGCTTCCTCAAGAGCGACCTCAGCTCGGGCGCCAGCGACGCCGCGTCCACCGCCAGCCTGGGCGAGGGCGGCGAGGTCGCCGACGAGGCCGCGCCCTTCGAGGCCGACATCGATGCCACCACCACGGAGACCTACATGGGCGAGTGGAAGAACGACAAGCGCTCGGGCTTCGGCGTCAGCGAGCGCTCCAGCGGCCTCCGCTACGAGGGCGAGTGGCTGGACAACCTGCGCCACGGCTACGGCTGCACCACGCTGCCCGACGGCCACCGCGAGGAGGGCAAGTACCGGCACAACGTGCTGGTCAAAGGCACCAAGCGCCGCGTGCTGCCGCTCAAGAGCAACAAGGTCCGCCAGAAGGTGGAGCACAGCATGGAGGGCGCCCAGCGCGCCGCCGCCATAGCGCGCCAGAAGGCCGAGATCGCCGCCTCCAGGTAGGACCCGGTGCGCACGGGTGGGTGGCCCACTGAGGAACGGGCCCTGCGACCGGCCACCGAGGACGCCCTTCTCCAAGCCTGCTTCTGTTTCTTTTACCGGCAGGGCGTCCTCCATCACCTCTAGAGAGGTCATTGGAGGCACTTCAGGATCTGGTGTCACCTGTTCCTTCCCTGCCTCCCTCCCTCCCTCAGCTACTCCCATCCACCCATTTACCAACCCCTCCATACACTTAATCCTTTCATTCACCCAACCTTTTTGTTATCCACCTGAACAACCAACTCTTCATCAAACATCCGGCCTACCCGCCCACCCATTCCACTTTCTGTTTGTCCATCACCCATCCAGTCACCCAACCACCCAGATACCCATCCAACCACCCAGTCACCCATCGGTTCACCCAACCCCACCTAACTTCTCTACTACACACCTGAACAACCCCTCCATTCGCTCAGCCCCTCTGTCCATCTGAGCCAATCTCTATAACATCCATCTGACCAGTCGCCCGTTCACCCAACCATTTCTTCCACCTCCAGCCACCCAACCACCCAGGCATCTATCCAAACATCCGGACACCCTTCAACCACCCATCCGTCCCCTCATCTGCCAACCACCCACATTCACTCAGTTGCTTCCAAGGCACCCATCCTAATATCCAAACATGTTTCCATCCACAGAAACATCCACTTCCACTCACCCTGTCACCCAGCCATCCAACCATCCAACCATCCAACTAGCCAGCCATCCAGGCAGCCAGCCAGCCACCTCCATCACCCAACTGTACTTCCATCCAACAATCCATCCACACTGCCCTTTACTCAACCATGGCCACCTACCCATCTGCCAGCCCAGTGTCCATCCACCCACCTTCCCTCTGTATTCAGACCCCTTTATGTCTTTTCATTGTACTTCAGAAAAAACTCCAATGTTGTCTTTAAACGTTTATAGCGCCTACTGTGTGCATGGCCCTATTTTAAGTGGTTTGCAAATATTGACTCGTTCAGTCTCTTTGAGGACCTTATAAGATTGATACTATTTTTATTTCCAGTTTACGGATGAGCCAAGTGAGGCTCTGAGAGATAAGGTGACTTGTCCCCAATCACCCTTCATTATTTAGTTCCTACATTCCTGTTCAGCCTCATTTTCTACCATTCTGGACCCGGACCTGGCTTTTTTCGCTGTGTTAGTCATCCTGGCCTTATATCAATCTTCTTTGTCTCTCTGCCAGAGGGCTCTGTTTCCCGCTGGTTCCTCTGCCTGGGCTGCTCTTCTTTCCTCTTGCCCCTTGATTCCTACCTCTCCTTCAGAGCTCAGGTCAAGCTTGAACCACTTAAAGAGCTGATGAGGCCCAGCCCCCTGTCACAGGTCAACTATCACTCAGAAACACTGACATCTTAGCATGTCTTACAGCAGCTTTAGGCTGCTTACATAACTTATTTTTAACCTATCGCTTGTAGAGGGGGCCTTATGTGCCATTCATCATTCTGAGGTCTTTACATATATAAACCCATTCTGTCTTTAACAGATCTTGATGAGGTAGGCACTGTTGTTCCCTTTTTGCAAATGTGGAGTGAACTGCAGGGATAGCAGGGGGTGTGGCAGGACAGTGGTAAAGGCAGTTGCCTGACTGGTGCCTGTAGCAATCCCGCTGGTGGCTCTAAATGGCTGTGGCACTGTGGTCTTCAGTGTACAGCAAACCTAGGATCAAACCTTGGCTCTACCATCTTTTAGCTCAGAGACCCGGCAAATCAGTTTGCCTGTCTGAGCTTCAGTTTCCCCATCCGTGGCACCACCGCTTCTCAGTTGTATGTTCTTGGCCAAATCAGTATTTTTCTTCAACCTCAGTTGTGTCATTTATTAAAATGGGGTTGGTCTGAGGGTTGAGAAAGATGGGTGCAGGTCCAGTGGTTGGTTCACAGTCCTATCATGGGATGAGTTCCCTGGGAAGCTGACTTCGAGATGATTAGTGTGCAGAGAGTTTCTGGGGGGCGCTCTAAGGATCAACACTTGTGGGGAAGGGAGGGAAGTAGGATTGGGCAAAGGGAGACGGGCAGACCCCACAAAGGCTTTTTCCAACCACAGGGGTGTGCTGCAGTAGAGATGACCTTCAGAGTCGTCCCAAGTTGAGGTGAGGGAGCTGGATCTTTACATCCTCTTGGCTGGATGCAGGCTGCCCTCTGGAGAGGAGCACGACCTGAGGCTGGATGGTTCTCTTCAGCCAAGGGCAATCTCTGGACAGGGCTGACCGCCGGCAGCACTCTGAGCAGCTGGGGGCAGGGGAGTGTAGAAATAATGCCCTCAGTCCTGAAGGGGAAACTGGGTGGCACATGACAGTATCCACCACAGTGCTGGACACCTAGTAAAGGCTCAGTAAGTCTTATTTGTCATTGTTGTCATTCAGTGCTTTCATTTTACAGATGTGGAAACAGACCCAGAGAAGGAATGTAATATGGCCAAGACCACCTGGCAAGCAAGTGAGAGAACCAGGGCTTCAGCCCCTAGCTTTCTGATTCCAAAGCTCTAACCAGCACATCTTGGAATCTCTAAACTTCGTAAACTTAAATTGCTGTGAATGTGTGAGCAGTTAGTATCATTAAGATGGAAAGAAGGTATGGGTAATTTTCATAAGACTTCTTGATTAGGGGCAGGGCCAGGCTTATGACCAATTGATCATATAATTTGTGGTACAAAATGGACATTTTTATGAGTTATAAGGGGCATGTTTAAAAAGTAAAACATGTTGGAATAATTTTAGATTTACAGAAAAGTTTCAAAGATAGTACAGAAAGTTCCCACATACCCTCTGCCCAGTTTCCCGTTAACTTCTTATATGACCATAATACATTTGTGAAAGCCAATTTGTGTGTTACTATTAACTAAACTCCAGACTTAGTTTGAATATTTCTAGTTTTTCCACTGGTGTCCTTTTCTGTTCCAGGATCTCATATTGCATTTAGTTGTCAAGTCTTCATATGTATATTTATTTATTTAAAATTTATCTTTATTGTTGAAAGTATTACAGGTGTCCCATTTTTTTTCACCCCCAATTAACCCCCTCCACCTCGCTCCCACCCTCTCCCCAGGCCTTCACCCCATTATTGACTGTGTCCGTGGGTGATGCACATATGCATATAACTTCTTTGGTTAATCTCTTCCCACCCTCCACCCTCCTTCCCTCTTCCCTCTGAAATATGATTGTCTGTTGCATGTGTCAATGTCTCTGGATCTATTTAGTTCATCAGATTCTTTTGTTCATTAGCTTCTTGTTAAAGAAGACACTTCAACATTTCCTGCAGTGCTGGTTTGGTGGTGATGAACTCCTTTCGCTTTTCCTTGTCTGAGAAGTTCTTTATCTGACCTTCAATTCTAAATGATAGCTCTGTTGGGTAGAGTAATCTTGGTTGTAGTTCCATGTTTTTCATCACTTTGAATATTTCTTGCCACTCCCTTCTGGCCTGCAAAGTTTCTGTTGAGAAATCAGCTGACAGTCGTATGGGTGCCCCCTTGTAGGTAACTATTTTTCTCTTGCTGCTTTTAAGATTCTCTCTTTGTCTTTAACCCTTGGCATTTTAATTGTGATGTGTCCTGCTGTGGGCCTCTTTGGGTTCCTCTTGTTTGGGACCCTCTGTGCTTCCTGGACTTATAAGTCGATTTCTTTCCCCAGGTAGGGGAAGTTTTCTGTCATTATTTTTTCAAATAGGTTTTCAATTTCTTGCTCTCTTTCCTCTTCTTCTGGCATCCCAATAATATGAATGTTTGGCCTCTTGAAGTTGTCCCAGAGGCTGCTTACACTGTCTTCATATTTCTGGATTCTTTCTTCTTTTTGCTCTTCTGGTTGGGTGTCCTCTACTCTATTGTTTGTTTCCCTGTAAATTATTCTTCATTTCAGTTCATGTAGCCTTCATTTCAAATTGGTACTTTATTATGTTATCGATTTTCTCAGTTATTTCCCTAATAGTCTGCTTAAGCATTCTTATAACCATTATTCTGAACTCTGTATCTATTAGCTTGCTTGGATCTATTTCATTTAGTTCCTCTTCTAGAGATTTCTTCTGTTCTTTCCTTTGTGACATGTTTCTTTGCCTCCGCATTTTGGCTGCTTCCAGGTGTTTGTTTCTATGTATCAGGTAGAGCTGCTACGTCTCCTGGAATTTATAGAGTGGCTTTGTGTAGTAGGTGTCCTGTAGGGTCCAGTGGCTCAGCTTCCCCAGTCACCTGAGCTGGGCCTTCTAGGTGCTCCCCTGTGTGGACTGTGTACACTGTCTTGTTGTAGTTGAGCCTTGATTGCTGTTGGCATCCCTGGGAGGAATTGACCCCCTGGCCAATCAGATGTGAGGACCAGCTGCAACTACATCGAAAGAGCTGCTGTGCTGGAGACACCCCTGTGGAGCAGGATTTACTTCAGTGGGGCTTTGGTGTTCACCAAGTGTGCCACTTGAGTGTGTCACTCATGGATGTGGTAGGGTTGTAATCCAGTGTGGTTGAGTCTGACCACCAGGTGCACTGTCTCTGGGGCCTCCGGGGAGGTGCAAAGTCAGCCTCTGCCAGTGCCTTGCTCAGGGCCACCCAGCATGAGCTACACAGGCCTGGGGCCACTTATCAAGCCATATGTGGCCCGCTGCTGCTTGTTTGAGAGATTTTAGAAAAGTTCTAAGCATGAGGCTCTAGAGTCCACTTGCACAGAAAAGCTCCTGGAAATGGCCTGGATGAGCTTGCAGGTGGGGAGGGGCGGGGCCTCCGGGAATCACGGGGCGGGGCCAAAGGTGTGAGTCAGGTGCTGGGGATTCAAATATGGTGCCTGCCTGCTGGCTGTGTTCCGGGAGGACTCGCCAAAGGAGCCATGGCCTCTGCCAGCCCTTCTGCCTGGGAGGAAGCTGCCTCTCCACCTCTCGCCTGGATTTCAGGGAGGTTAGTTCCTCCCTGAGTGTCCCGGGTCCTTTCAGGCTGCTGCCCGGCGCTGGGCTCAGAGGGAGCGTCCGAGTGAGTCGGTGCCGGGCCCTTTAAGAGGAGCTGCTGGGGCTCCCACAGTCTCTGAGACCCTCAGCGACAGTCCCCGCTGGTTTCACAGCCGGAAGCTGTGGGGACTTCTCTTCTTGAACCTGGAGCCCTGGGCTGGGGGCCTGCTGTGGGGCTGGGACCCCTCGCTCCTCCGGGAAACCCCCACCGCCGAGATTCCCTCCCGGGTTTACCCCGCAGCACTGGGTGTGGGCCTGTGGCAGCGTCTCTGCGATTCAGCCCCGATCCCCCAGCGTCTCCGCCCCTCCTCCCGGTCTCGGTGCTTCTTCAGGTCCCTGGTTGTGGGGCTTCTGTTCAGCCAGATTTCAGGAGGCTCTGAGTGATGGTGGTTCTGTGTTTTAGTTGTGATTTTGATGTGGTTGCGGGAGGCGGCGGGTGCAGCGGTTCCCTGCACTGCTGTCTTGTTTCCTCCACTACCTAGATGTCAAGTCTTCTTAGTGTCCTCTGGTCTGTGACAGTTTCTCAGTCTTTCTGTTTTTTCATGACCTTGACGGTTTCGAGGAATACTAGTCACGTATTTTGAGAATGTCCCTCAATGCTTTTCTCATAATTAGATGGAGGTTATAGGTTTAGGGGAAGAACCAAAGTGCCCTTCTCATCACATCCTACCAGGAGCACGTGATTTCAACATGATTTATCCCAGGAGATGCTGACTTTGATCACTTGGTTAAGGTGGTGTCTGCCAGGCTTTTCTCCTATAAGTTACCATTTCCTTTCCAATTCCTTTTCTTTGGAATACATTAAGTTCAGCCCATACTGGAGAAGGAGAAGGTTCTTGAGTTAAGCTCCAGAGGGCGGAGTGTCAATATATATTATTTGGAATTCTTCTGTAGCGCAGATTTGTCCCTTCTTCTAAACTGGATGTTTTAAATTATGCTAAGTTATGTAGTTACAACAGGCATAAGCAAGGACTGTCCTGGAAACACCCTGGGACACTGGGGAGCTTAGAGTAGATGAGATTGTAGGCTCTCTCTTTTCTTCTTTTTAAATATGATTTTTTGTTGATTTGAGAGAGAGGAAGGGGGAGAAACACTGATGAGAGAGAATCATCGATCGGCTGCCTCCTGTGTGCCCCCTACTGGGGATCAAGCTAGAACCCCCGACGTGTGCCCTGACCAGAAATTGAACAGGTGACCTCTTTGTTCATGGGTCGATGCTCAACCACTGAGCCACGCTGGCCAGGCAAGATCATAGGCTCTTGATTCTAAAAGCCGTGAGTTGGAATTCTGGCCTTTCTACTGAAGAGCTCTGTGACCTGGTCCAAGCTGCTTCACCACTCTGAGCGCTGGATTCTCTTTCCTCCAAGTGCTGTTTTGAGGAATAGATGAGCTAATGCCTGGCACAGAGCAGCCAGCGGTGAAAGCAGTCATTGTCATCATCTAACGTGATTGATTTTAAAAGGGAGGAAAGGAAGCTTGGGGACAAGGAGGGACTTCCCCAAGCTCTCACCTGTTAGGGGCAAAAATCTTGCTCCTCTCTGCCCCTTTGCTTTCCCTGCCCTCCTGCCCTTGAATGTGGAGGTGTTGAGCTCTGTCTGAGAAGGCTGCCAGGCCCAAGTCTCCAAAGTGAGAAGGTGGTGTCCAGCTCCCTCCACACGGTGCTGCCAAGAGGGGAGTGCAGGGGACATTTGGATTCCTCGTGTGTCTGAGGAATGTGTCCTGTGTGCCCATGGGGTTGGTGCCATGCAGGGGGCGGCTGCCTGGCTCCTTTTAAGCTCAGATGAATTTCCAATTAAGGGAATCTGTGGGTTAGAAGGAAAGCAGCATTGTTTCCCTCCTGGGGGCTTTGGTAAGTAACTGGGCCACAGAGAAACAGAAAGCTTACCCTGCAGCCAGCAGCCTCCTGGGCCCAGGCAGGCCCGGGTGTCTCTCCATTGTGACATCAGGCTCCTTGTCCCGGGCTTATCTGGAACTTGTCAGCTCAGAATCTAGGATCAAGGCAGCTTTCCCAGAGGGAAGGGAGAAAGCTGAGACGTTTCTTTCCCCTAAGATGGCCTATGGCTTGAAAAAGATTCTAGACGTGCAGTATCCAGTATGGTAGCCACTAGCCATTTGTGGCTGTTGAGCTCTTGAAATGTGGCCGATCTGAACTGAGATGTGCTTTTTTTTCTTTTTTTTTTTCTTTTTTTAAATATATCTTTATTGATTTCAGAGAGAGGAAGGGAGAGGGAGAGAGAGATAGAAACATCAATGGTGAGAGAGTCATTGATCAGCTGCCTCCTGCAGGCCCCTGACTGGGGATCAAGCCCGCAACCCGGGCATGTGCCCTGACTGGGAATCGAACCCCGATCGCCTGGATCCTAGGTCGACACTCAACCACTGAGCCACGCCCGGCCGGACCTGAGATGTGCTTTAACTGTGAAACAGACAGTGGATTCCACAGACTTAGTAAGAAAAGAATATAAAGTAACCCACTAATCATTTTTTATATTGATTACATGTTGAAATGAATATATTTTAGATATATTGGGTTAGATAAAATGTATTGTATAATTAATTGCACCTGTTTCTTTTCACTTTTTGAATGTGACTACTAGAAACATTTTAAATTACATGTGTGACTCACATTATATTTTTATTGGACAGTGTTGTTGCTCTAGACCCATTCAGGCCCCTAGGAGATAGTCCAACCCCTTCCCTGACCAGATGGAGAAACTGAGGCCCAGAAAGGGACAAAGCGGTACCCAGAGCCACTAAGTGGCGGACAGGGAACTAAGCCTCCTGACTTCTGATTTTGTAGCTAAGAACCCTTTTTGTAATACCTTTTAAGGTCATAAGTACTGAGCCGTGGAGGGAAGCTGGGATGTTTGGAAAGGTGTCTAAACTTTTCTGGTTGTCATGCCAACACCCTGATGAATGGCTCCCATCCAGAAGGAGCATAGTGAGTGGCTGAGAGTGGGGCTTTGGCTCTGCCTCTCGCTTACTGCATCTTGTCTTCTCTCCAGACTTCAATTCTCTCATCTCTGAAAGGAGAATAGTGGTCTCTGCCTTGAAGTGTTTCCACAAGAGTTAAATCGGAGACTGTATATGAAGCCTCCGCTCAGGGCTGGGGGCTGGAAGCAGGAAGAGCTCAGTAAATGTGGGCTATGGTGGTCATTGTCTGTGTTCTTGTCCCTGTGTCCCCCAGCAGAGACAGGGGCTGGCCTGCGGGAGCCCTCAGCTGCCCCAGGGAGTGAGGTTTGGAACATTTCAGGTTTGGTACCGGGGTGGCGTCAGTGTGGCCCTGAGGACAGGGCACCCTGAACTGGCCTGTCTTCTGCTTCTCCACCTCCGCATGTCCATCTCCTCCCCGCCCAGCCCTGGAAATTCCTAAGTTTAGTGCAGGGTCAGAGCTGGCTTTGTGAGTTAGTGGGAAGTGCCTTTCTCAGGCGAACAGGAGCCCGTGTGGTACAGTAGCAAAGGCTTGGACTGTGGAGTTGAACAGACCCGGGTTTGAATCTGGATTCAACTTATTGTAAGCTGTGTGACCTTAGGCCAGTTACCTCCCCTCTCTGGGCCTCACTTTCCTCTTTATTCCTCCAATGGGAATTACGTTAATTCTTCTTTCAAAGTATGGCTACCGAGTAAAAGAAATAGCCCATGTAAAGGGCCTGTGCTTTGAAGGTGTGCAAGGAGGTAGAAGCTGTTCTTATGAATCCTGTGTTGTTCTATACTGATTGAAGTGTTTCCCTGGAGAATGAAATCACCCTGAGGAAAGGCCCTGTTTTCTCTCACGGTCCCTGCAATTATTTTCCAAACTGGCATCTTCTGCACAATCCCTGCTTTTGCTACATCCATATATCACCTCTACTTACCATTTTTTTGTACTTAACTGTTTTAATCTTTGTCTTTAAATCAACTTAGTTAAAAATATGTGCATTTATTGAAAAGGAAAGCCTGGCTCAGTGATTGAGCATTGACCTATGAACCAGGAGGTAAAGGTTCGATTCCTGGTAAGGGCACATGCCCGGGTTGTGGGCTTGATCCCAGTCGGGGACGTGCAGGAGGCAGCCGATCAATGATGACTCTCTCATCATTGATGCTTCTATTTCTCCATCTCCCTTCCTCTCTCTGAAATCAATAAAAACATTTTAAAAGAAGATTGAAAGAATAGGTAGGAAGCAGATCTTTAAAAAAAAAAAAAGGAAGAAAGAAAGGAAAGGAAGGCTTTTGAGTCATTGGTCAGAGTGGGAGACCCATATCCCGAGAAGCTGGGAGGGAAATGTAACGATTTTATTCAAATCTGAGGCCAACCGCTTAATGCCAAAGGTGCTGAGCTTGAAGTCTGCTTTCTTTTTGCCTAAAAGAGACATTGGCCAGATATTGGCAGGTGTGAAAGACCTGTTGGCACCTGACCAAGGTTTGCCCTTGACTCACAGAAGAACGGACCTGGTGCTGTTTCGACCTGTGACTTTGCACTGTCAGCACTCATTTCCAGCACCGCCAGACTATGCAGACCACCTGGGGGAAGAGGGCCTGGCCCTGGACTAGGTCTGAGGGCAGGTCTTGGTAATCGCCCATGTTTGAGCCTGTTTCTTTAGTTTTATGTAATAAACATCCGTATAGTCCTTATTTCTGGGTTCCAGGCAGGATTCTAAGTACCTTACATATAATAACTTAGTTAATCCTCCAAACAGTCCTGAGGAAGGTACTCTTATTCCCATTTTACAGATGAGGAAACTGATGCATAGACAGGTTAAGTATCTCAAACAAGGGCATTCAGCCGAGTAGTGGCAGAGCTAGGAGTTGAGACCCCAGAGCCAGGAGACCTGGTTCTAGAATGCTCTTAACCACAATCTGACATTTTCTTTCACAGACTTTCATGAGCACTCACTCTGTGCCAGGCTTGTGCTGGGGCATTGGGCACCGGTGGATCAGTGTGGTCAGCATCCTCACTCCCAGCTTAGTGGCGAAGACAGATAGGGATGGGACACCGTCAGTGGGGGGTTAGAGGGAGGCGTGAGCAGAGTAACTAACTGCCCCAGGGGTGGTCTGGCAAAGCGCCTGGGTGGTGGGTGATGCTGGTTGAGAATTTGCCTATTGGAGAAGAGGGAGAGAAAGGTCGCACCAGGTAGAGGCATGGAGGTAGGAACCTGTGTGGTGTATTTTGGGAGCAGTGAGTCATTGGGAGTACTGGAGTGTGTGGGGAAAGAGATTAGAGATGAGGCTGGGAAGGCAGCCTGGGGGGAGGCTAGGACGGGCTTTGAATGCCAGGGTAAGGAGCTTCAAATTTACTATGTGGCCGGCACTATTCGAAGTGCTTAGCTGAGTACACGTACCTAATTCTGACTGCGGCACATAGAGATTTTGTTTTTTAACATGGCCCAAACCACACAGCTAGTAAATGCTAGAACTGAGAGTCTGGCCCCAGAGTTTATGTTCCTTAGCCACTGCGCTGTTCTGCCACCCAGATTTAGTGAGCGTCTCTCTTTCTCTGTTTTATTATTTTTTACATTGTTCAGAACAACATAGTTGTTCAACTTTAAGGAAATTCAGAATGATAAAAGATAAAAAGTAACAAACCCCCTCTCCTATCTCCACCTGAGTTGAACCTCCGACGTAGCCAATGTTGACAGCACTCTCCATGTACCGATTCTGCTCCCCTCAGCACACACAACTGGTGCCCCCTTCCTTATGTTCTTCAGCTTGCTGCTTTGACTTCGTGTGTTTTGAGATCTTTTCACCTTCCACACATAGATCTGCCTTATTCTTTTCAATCGCTGCATAATATTCCATAGTTTGGATGTCCCTTGGTTTATTTAAACAGATCCCTGTTGATGGTTACAAATGAGGCTTCAGTGAACATCTTGCTCATATTCTTGTTTACGGAGCTGGTTAAAGGGACGGCTCGGCCAGACACCTTATCTAATCAGACACCTTCAAGCGTCATTGGAACTCATTGGAAATATAGTGCCAGTTAACCCAGGCCTTTGCAAGGGACTGACTCCTGACACTCAGTAGATGCTCAATAGGTATTTAAGAGTAACTGTTGCAAGGGGTGCAAATTATTTGCCTGCTTCGGAGGGGAGGGTCATGTCTTGGCCCATCCCTGCTTGCATAGACCTACATTTATGGGTTAAATTTCTAAAAATGGAATTGCTGAGTCAGAATGAATGTGCATTTTAATTTTTATCAGAACCCCAGTTAACCTCCAAAGGGTAGCACCTAATTTATACTCTATCCCTGTACCACCAATGGTGTACAAGAGGGCGGCCTTCTTCACACCCTCGACAGTACCACGTGTCATCAGTCTTTCATTTTCGCCAAATTGTTTGAGAGCAGTTAGGTGTTCCATGAGCACAGTCACCATCGTTCACTGCCCAGGGCCATAGAGGCAAAAGTTTGCTCTTGCTCTTTCCGTTTCTGGTTCTCATCCTGAGATTCCTGGAGATGGGGTTCCACGGCTGCGTTAAACTCCCCGGGGACAGCCTTGAATTGTTGGACAGGCCCCCCATCCCGGACTCCTGCCCTCCATCGCATCCCTGCTCCGAGAATTGCCAGATTGACAGAATTCCTTTGCTGCCAGAGACTGGAGACTGGGGTGAGTGGAATGTCCTGTGTTGTCAGAACCAGACTCTCATGACATTCTCGAGGCAGCTGTGACTCCTCCGTCGGCCTCTGAGCTGAGTGGTCTGGGGAGAGAGAGAAGAGCTCACCTGGGTCCCTGGCAGCCAGGAGAAGTTCCAGTACAGGGACAATGTGTAGAAGGGAGCCAGGCCTTCCAAGCTTGGGTAGTGGAGAACCAGAGGAAAGGCATCGAAAGCTCCCATCAGCCCCCAGAAAAAGCCGGTCAGAGCCAAAAGGCACCTTCGGGAGGATGCAGCCCAATGTGCCCATTTCACAGCTGGAGAAACTAAGGCCTAGAAAGGACCAGTGACTCAGGGTCAGATCTGAGAGAGGAGTGTGGCCGGAGGGTTCTAGTGGAACCTCAGCTGGCTTCTGGGTCACATTGAATCAATCAGCTAGGAAGGGGACAGGGCTCTGGGAGGTGGAAAGGAATGTTTTTCTCTCTCCCGCCCCCCAGCGCTCTATGAGATGTGCTTACTGTCCAGTTCCCAAACCTTTCCAGTTTGACTTTTTAGCCTAAATAACAGTTAGAAAATAAGCCAACAGCCAGCAACTTGGGGAGAAAAATGCCCTTTTCCCCCAACGCAAGGGTTTCTCACGTCTCAGTGAAAGGTCCAACCACATGAAGCCAGTGCTTGGCTCGAGCAGTGTCAGGGACTCGGGTCAAACACCAGGACTGTCCAGACAGAGATGTTAGACTAACGGTCATAATGAGAATGGGAGTGGCTGCCGCAGGGTAAGGGCTTCAGGGCTCAGACTCACGGTCACGCTCTCTGGGTTCTTTCTAGTCCTGGACACTTGCTGGTTTCGGGGGCAAGTGACATTCCCTTCAACTTTCTGTACCCCCATTTCACCATCTCTAAGGTGGGGTCACACAAGAGCCCGCCTTGTGGGGCATATGAGAAGATCAAGTGCCTTGGACAATGCCTGGCACAGCTCAGTGCCCAGTTCTCACCCCCCAGTGCCAGGCTCTTTGTTAATTCCCTATATTGCATCATCTCATTTAATTCTCACGAGGGAGGTGCCATTTATTATATTAACCCATTCCACAGGTGAGGAAACTAGCTCTGAGTCCCAAAATAACTGGAACAGCAAGGCTTCATGCTCACTGTCGGAAGCGAAAGTCTGAGCTCTAACATTTCATGCCACTCTCCTGCCTTGACCATGGCACGTGGCCATACTTTTTTGTATGGCAGAGCTGTTGAGAGCATAGGCTGGGGAGACCAAGAAATTGAGGTACAAATTTCGCTCTGTTGCTCGCCGGCTGTATGTCCCTGGTCTTCTCTGAGCCTCACTTTCCTCACCTGTAGAATGGGGCAGTAACAGCCTTGCCTCCCAGATATGGTAAGGGCTAAATGAGATGATGTGTGTAGGGGACTTTGCATGGTCTTCATGCTCAGGGGGTGCCTTGGCCAGTTTTATCATCATTCTTCTTACCTCGAGACTCAGTGGGTAAGAGAGGCCAGCAGGCTCCTCCTCCAAGCTTCATCTTCCCCCAGTGTCATCCGTTTTGCACCCCTGGGTTTCCAAAGCCCAGTCTAACTTCCACTTGACTTCCTAAGTGCATACCAGTGAGTCGCTGCCATTGGGAGAGGAGTTAAAAATAAAGCCTGGCCTTCAAATCCTTCAAGTAAACACCCAGCTCTCTAAAAATAGCTCCTTTGCCACAGGTCTCTGGAGCCAGGCTGGTTTGAGGGATGGAACTTGGCAAGGCTGGTTGTCACAGCCAGACAGGCCCCAGGCCAGGTGTCCATGTCACCCCACCTGGCCGCCGAGCCTCTGGTCCTGAGGGGAACCAAGTGCCCCTTACTGGTCTCCAGCCTCTTTTCTGTCTCTCCTGCCACCAGCCCCTCTCGCCACACCATTGTCAGGGCCCCTCCTCAGCTCTTCACTCCTCTTCCTGCCCCATACTCTCCACACAACAGTGGAGTGAGCTTTTCAAAATGTAAGCCTGACCATGCCACGCCGGTAAGCAGAACTTTCATGGGCTCTTTAGTTTGGATTTTCTGAAAGCAGAGCCTGAGACAGATTTGGGTACAGGTAAGTTGATTTGGGGAGGTGATGCTAGGAAGGAGGAGGTGAGAGGAAGTGAGTGGGTAGAATGAGACAGGCGAGAAGGAAAAGCCAATATAAATGGTTGTTGAGTCATCACTGCAGGCCAGAGGCTGGGACCTCGGCACAGAACACCCCCTGGATTGTACACCTGGGGAATGGGGTTGGTGCGCAAAGCATTATCCACTGGCTCCAGTACCCCATTCACTGAAGATTTCTCCTGGGGGCATAAATCCCCCTGTACTTACAGGGGTGCTTGCAGTCAGGTGGGGATGAAGGGGCCTCTCACAGCATCAGAGCAGGCCCTGGGCAGAAAGCTGAAAACTGTCTGGGACACTGACAGTGCCAGGGGAGCTGTCCTCCACAGCCGTGGGTGAAGGAACTTCAGCTGCCGTTCCTTCACAGGGCCATTCTCTTTTCTGCCCCTGGTCCTTGGCACATGCTGTTCCATTTGCCGGAAATGCCCCTCCTTCCTTACTCTTCATCTTGCTGACACCTTCTGGTTCGTCAGGCCTCACCCAGCTCAAATGTTCCTTCTTTGGGGAAGCTCTGAGCTCCCATCGAATCTGGGTTCCCTGTTCTGCATGTCCGCGGTACCCTGCCTCAACTGCCACCTCCCCCCATTGTCCTTACTCGCTCCGTTTTCCTGTTTGGTTGTCACTACGTGAGGATAGGGACCTTGTCTGTCGTGTTCACTGCCAGGTGCCAGCACCCAGCACATATGTGAGGCTCAGGAAGCATTGCTGACTGACTAGTATTAGGTCTCAACCATCTCACAATGGGAGGCACCTTCTATTTAACTCATTTAAGCCTTCAAATGCATTCAACAAATATTTATTGAGTGCCTACTATGTGCTAGGTTGTGTTCTAGGCTCTTGGGGAAGAAAACCTAAAGATGCTGACCTGCGTGGAATATATATTCTAGCTGGGGACGTAGCACAGCAGACATAATAAATTACAGAGCAAATTGCCTCTTTATTTTTTTAAATTGTTTTAAATTGATTGATTTCAGAGAAGGAGAGAGATTTGTTGTTCCATTTATTTATGCACTCATTAGTTGATTCTTGTATGTGCCCTGACCAGGGATGGACCCGCAACCTTGGTGTATCAGGTGCTCTAACCAGCTGAGTTACCCGGCTAAGGCTGCAATTTGCCTCTTTGAGTAAGTGGCCAGGGTAAGCCTCGTTAAGAAAGTGACGTGAAGGAGTTGAAAGAGCTAGCCAAGGGGATGGCTGGGGGAAGAGCAGCCCAACAGAGGGCAGAGCAAGGAGAAAGCTCCAAGGTGGCCACGTGCCTGGCATGCTCTAGGAACAGCAAGGAGGCCAGCGTGGCTGATGTGGGCTCAGAGAAGAGGCCAGAGAGAGCTTGGGGTGGGGACAGGTCACTATGCCAGTATGGGAGCCGCTAGCCACATGGGGTAACTTAAATAGAAATTGATTGAAATGAAATAAATTAAAAGTTCCATTCTGTAGCTGCAGTAGCCACATGTCAAGTGCCTGCAGCCTCCGTATTGGACCGCACAGATATAGACCATTTCCCTCATTGCTCAAAGTCCTAGCGGACATGCCTTAGCCGGGCCCTGCGGGTCACTCATTGTAGGGCAGCAACCTTGCCCACGCATAACTGGGCACACATCCTGGGGTCCTTTCCTCACCTCGCAAAGTGGGTATGATTAAAGCATGCAAGGCCATTTGGTCCAGCCCCAGACAATGTCAGAATGCCTTTCCCAGCGCCCTTGCCAAACAGCCCTGCAGTCACCGCTTCTATATCCCTAGGCGTGGGAGACTCACCACCTCAAGACAGTCCAGGCCGACTTGCACAGCTTTGACTTTTGGATTTGCTAAAACCAGAAGAATGTTCTGCCTCTTTGTAGCTTCTAAACATTGGTCCCAGTTCTACCCCCTGGGACTGTGTCGTTAGAACTGTGGTCAGCTGCAGGTGACGGAACCTGCCCATGGTGTCTTAGCCACTGGGATGATCTTCTCATAAGAAGATCAGAGAGGCAGCTCCAGGATGCCCTCAGGGACCCACCTCCACCTGTCTCTTCCTTCTGTCCTCCTTAGCGTGTGGCTTCTGCTCGTTGGCCCAGAGATGGCCCCTGTATCCCTGGCTTCACCTCTGTATTCCAGGGCAGAAGTCGAAATGCAGCAGCTTCTCTTCATGGGGAGTAAAGCCCACCCAGGAGTTTATATCTCATTTTCCAGAATGGGCCACATGGGCTTCCTTAGATGCAGACAGGTGAGTGTTTTTAGCGGAACGCAACGCTTTCCTAAACAAGGTTAGGCTTCTGTTAGTGGGCAAGAAGAAGAGAATGGATGTTTGGTGAGCAGCTAGCGATGTCTGTCCCAGATGTCCCTGCAGAGAGGTGAAGCCTGTGATCTTAGCAGCCCCAAGAGTCTTCTCTGGTCTAGACATCTCCAATCCCTTCCCTCAGTCTTCGTTTTCACGTCTCGCCACTTTCTCCACTTTCCAGTTGGAGAAACCGAGGCACAGACATCATTTACTGATCAAGAGTACAGGTCTGGGGGTTGGACAACACCAGTTCATTTGGCAAGTCCCTCCCCTGAGCCTCAGTTTCCCAAAAGGTGGCATATGGTAGAAATTAGTATAGTACTTGCTGCTGAGGGTGTTGTGAGGGCGAAATGAGAAGCCCACGAAAGGTACTAACCACGTGGCCTGGTGCATGGTAATCAGCTACTCAATAGTGGCAGTTGTCATTTTTATTATAACTATTATTGTTCTTACTTCATCTGTTCCTTCTGGTGTTGACAACTCTGCTGGGAGAGCCGAGGTGTTTCCATAATCCCAGCAGTCACCGCTGGGAGAGCCTCTCTCGTTCCGTGGAGAAGGGGTGTGGACTGGGACCACAGGTGGGAGGGAGGGATCCATCTCCAAGGCCACTTGGGCCATGCCACATCCTATCACATTACTGCTGAAGTGCTATTCCCATCAGTCTGGCCTGTGAAACCCTATCTGGGAAGGGGTGCTACCGCAAGGTCACGGCAGTCTGCTGCCAAAACTGTAACCCCACAGGGGGTTGCTGTGGCCTTGCCAGGAGCCTGGCCAAGGGTGGGGTCCCTGAGCTCTGACCCACCAGGGAGAGGGTCACAAATGCCACACAGTGGGTCCTCCAGGAGGGAATTTGTCAGAGGCTAACCTGGGGTAGTCCCCGGGCTCCAGACCTGCAAAATTCTTCCCTAGACAAGCATCGTGTGGCAGAAAAGCCTCCCAGGAGCCCTAATTATTTCTTCCTTTAGTTTTTAAATACGTTTTGTTTTGTTTGTATTGATTTTTAGAGAGAGAGGAAGGGAGAGGAAGATAGAAGCACTGATGAGCCCAGGCCCGTTTGGCTCAGTGGTTAGAGCGTCGCCCGCGGACTGAAGGGTCTCGGGTTCAGTTCCGGTCAAGGGCACGAACCTCGGTTGCAGGCTCCGTCCCCAGCGCCAGTCGCGGCGTGTGTGGGAGACAGCCAATCGACGTGTCTCTCTCACATCGATGTTTCTCTCTCTCTCCCCCTTCCACTCTCTCTGAAAAGCAATGGAAAAAATACCCTCAGATGCGGATAAAAAACAAACAACTTCCTGCACGCCCCCTGCTGGGGATGGAGCCCGCAACCCGGGCACGGGCCCTGACTGGGAATCGAACCTGAGACCTCTTGGAGCACGGCCGACTCTCAACCACTGAGCAGCACGGGCCGGGCTCTTCCTTTAGTTTTTAATAGGTTACATGCTCAGATGGTTTCAAACCCCAGTTATAAAAATGTAAAGTCCGACTGCTTGTCCTGACCTCCCCTTGTTGCCACCTACTCACCCCACAGGCAACCATTATTTGCAGCTTCTTTCCTCCCAAAGTTACTTTATGCCTGTATGAAGGTGGACCTTAATAGGAAATTGTTAATATTTGACCATGTTTGACTTCCAAAATGTAAACTTCATACAGTTCCACCTGAAATAAGCAAATGCGCATTTAGATGCCAACTTCCCTCTTTCATACATAAAAGGCGGCATATTAAACATACTGTTCTGAATCCGGCCTTTTTCTCTTCACTGTGTAGACTTCAGAGATCTTTCCATATCTTTCCAAATGAAGGACCTCACCAGTTTTTAACACCTGCATAGTATTCCGTATACACATAATTCAGCTACTGAGGCCTGTGTTGTGGAACAGGATTGCTTGGGTAGTTTCCAGAATTGAGCTCTGTTAGAAAAAACTGTGGATTAGTGTGTTTCTAGGACAAATTCCCTGAAGTGCAGTTACTGATCCGAGGCTGTCTATAGCAGTTGTCCTTTTCCGTCATCCGCTCCACGGTGTGTGAGGGTGAGAAGGCCTCTGTCACAGAGTGCTGAATGGCCTTGGGCAAGTGCCTGCCCTCGAAGGGTCTCCGTTTCCTGGGGCACTGAGCTCCCTTTGCCTTGTCCTTGGGGAAATAGTTGTCCCAGACTCACCTCCTTGCTCGGCCTTTCCCACGCCCCAGCCATGTGCAGCTACTGTTGTCATGGCTTCTTTGGGAGATGACTTCAGCCCCAATGGAGGCCAAAGCATCCCAGGGACGTCGGCGTGGAAGAGCAGACAGAGGAGGACCAGCGTGGGCAAAGGCACAGAGATGTGACAGCGTAGGGTAAGGCCGAGTTCCCAGATGCCAGTCGCTGATGTACCTTCCTGAGCCATACCCTATCCATGTAACGTCTGGGTTATTATTTCCTTACTATTTAAAAATACTTTAACTTTATTAAACCTATATTTATTTTTATAAAGGAACTTCAGTTCATTGCTATAAATAGAGATCAGTGTTACATAAAGAAGAGTTAGCTAAAAAACCCAAACAAGCAGAAAACACACACACGCACACGAAAAAGATAATACAATGAAGCAAACATTAAACCATCCCTCAGTACTCACCAGAAGCCCAGATTGAGGCTGCTTGCTGCTCTGCTCTGTTAAAAAAGGAAACATGCCCTGGCCGTTGTGGCTCAGCTGGTTGGAGCATCCTCCCGTGCACCAAAAGGTGGCAGGTTCAATACCCAGTCAAGGTACATACCCAGGTTGTGAGTTCAGTCCTCTGTCGGGGTGCTTGTGGGAGGTGCTGATGGATTTTTCTTTCTCACATCGATGTTTTTCTCTCTCTCTCTCCTTTCCTCTCTCTAAAATTAATAAAAATTTTAAATAATAAAAATACAAAATATAAGAGACTCATTAAAGACATATAAGTACCCAATAAGACTTTCTCAATGATGGGATCAGGATGGTTGAATTCACATTTTAAAGGAACAATGATATCAATGAGTGTCCCGGGATTGCCTGTCATTTTTGGTCCTACCAGTGGTAGTAAGCATTCCATACTTTAGAGACACTGGCCTGAAAGGCAGATTTCTCTTCTCTGTCATCCCAGAGCCTCAGAGAAAGGAAAAGCTATAGTAGGTGGCTTTCTAGGTGCTGGGGATTCATCAACGAACAAAATAGGCAAAAATCCTTTCCGTGTGGCTTCCCACTTTACATTTGCAGCATGCCACAAACTGAGCGGAATTTCATAGGCGCCATCTCTGGGCAACCCTGAAGGGCGAGGGTATCATTAGCTCCATCATAGTGCTGTGGAAAGTGAGGAGAAGCAGTCACATGAATTGCCAGACATCAGCTCGTGCATGGAGGGTGGAGATGGGACTCGGACCCTGATACCTGTTCCCAGGAACTGGTTCTTAGCCGTTGTGACATGCCCTTCCCTGCCCACAACGCCCCTTTGGCCTACTTCCCTGCCTTTGCTCAGGCTGTTCCCCATGCCCTTCCCCACAGTGCCATCTGTCGTCTGATCTGTTCCCCCAACTCATCCCTCAGGCCCACTCATGGCCTGACCCCTCCCCGATGGTGTCTTTTCTATGTCTCCGGCTCTGTCTCCAAATCCTCCCTCTTTATCCCACCAGCCATCGTTGGCCACCAAGAATGGAACCTGCTTTATTTTGTTCCTCTGGCACCTCTTTCCCCTCCCCATCAGTCTGCCCTCCCAGGGCCTGGGCACAGACCCACATGAAGAGCTCAGTAAATACAGTGGTGCCTCAGTTTTCGAATGTGCTCCGTCCGGAAGACCGAGTTCTGAAACGTTTGAAAACTGAGGGATTCACACCCGACAGCTGGGCCTCAGGATCTTGCCCTCAGCGGAAGCCGTGTGGCATGTTCGCCTTCCGAGGCGTGTTCGAAAACCGAAGCATTTACTCCCGGGTTT
Organism: Miniopterus natalensis; assembly: GCF_054644295.1. Classification (NCBI taxonomy): domain Eukaryota; kingdom Metazoa; phylum Chordata; class Mammalia; order Chiroptera; family Miniopteridae; genus Miniopterus; species Miniopterus natalensis. The sequence continues at coordinate 6,094,010 of NC_142087.1, forward strand.
ACGGCATTTGTAAACCGAAACGTTCATCAATGGAGATGTTCGAAAACCGAAGCACCACTGTATCTCTTCGTTAATGCATTAAAATCTTAGATTCTTCCTTGGCCTCTAGCTCAAGTTTTGGTTTTAAATGTTTTCATTGTAAGTTTTATTTCTTTTTTCTGGGAACTCTGAAGGTTGTATCTGTCCAAAGAAACAAGACCTCAACAGCCCATGTGCATACCTACTGTGTGGGGGTAGGATGCTCATTGCTGCAGGGTTCGCAAAAATGATAGACATGGTTGCTGATCTTCAGCCTCAGCTGGCACCATTGTATGGTCAAGGCTGGGATGACCCCAGGCCCATGTGCCTGGAACAACTCTGGTTCCTGCTGGGTATTATGAACAGCCTCCCTTTTGCCTTCAGATACCCTAGTTTGAATGATAAGCTCTCCAGTCACCCTAAACAAAGCCTGAGAACATAACCTCTCTTACTGCTCTAAGCACTTTGCAAATACCAATTCATTTAATCCTTTTAACCCTAAGAGGTTGGTGCTATTATTGTCCCATTTCACAGATGGGGAAATTGAGGCACAAGGCAGTAAAGTAACTAGCTTAAGGTCACACAGCCCAGAAGGAGCAGGGCTAGGATTTGAACCCAGGTCATCTGGTGCCAGGGTTCTCTCAGACTCAGGGAAAACTTCTCTAAGAGGCCTTCCCTGACCCCATGCTTGGGGCTGGGTGTGTCTCCCCTGTCCCCATCTCACCAGGAGCCAAGTACTCATCCCAGTCACGACTGCTGTGATGTGGTTTTGTGACAGGAAGGCAGCAGTGGGGGTCGGAAGCTCCTCCAGAGACCTCATGCCTGGCATAGCTCCTGGGACCAAATAAAACCTCTGGAAATGCTTTTCCAACCCAGGGATGCTCGTTTTCCAGGGCTGGCCTGCCCCCCCCCCCCATGGCTTCCTCTTCCAGTCCCTGTGGCAGCCGGGATGCCAGCCCCTAGGAGCAGATGCAGCTGCCTGGAATTCCTTCCCAAGGCTCCTTATCAGTTTTCAGAGCAGCCTGGAGCAGGGTGAGAGGGGTCAGGGACACTGGGGGTGTTCTGGGAAAAGCTAGAATGCCATAGTGGGGCCCCACCTGGGGAGGGGCCGGAGGCGGGGGCGGGGCGGGCGGGGCGGGCTCAGCTGTCACATTCCTCAGGCTCACAGAAAGCTCCCCGGGCGCCTTGTCCTTATTTAGGCAGGAGATGTCTGCTGACTCCAGGCTTGCGAATGCCATCGCCGGCTGGCTCGCTGGGCCGGCTGGGGCGAGGTGGGGTGCACGCCCGAGCCAACTCAGCGGGCTCTCTGGGGCAGGGGATCCCAACAGACCCCTACCCCCGGGGGCGGGGAGTTCAACCCCTGAGGAGAAAAATCACTTTCTAAGTAATAGTAACACAAATAGTAACTACCATTCATGGGGTACCTACTATGTGCCTTGCTAGGGTGGTGTATAAAGCTCCAGGAGATGAGTTTCGCCTCTTCACTGCTGCACTCCCAGATCTAGCCCAGGACCTGGCACACAGTAGGTGCTTAATAAATACTGGTCTCTATTGAATGACTGTACACTTCATATGCTACAGATCCTCGCAATAATTCTAGTGGTAGCTAAGCGCTATTATTATTAACTCATCTTACTGAGAAAGAAACAGACTTTCAGAGGTTCCATGACTTGACAAAGGTCATGCAATTTGGAAGTGGGGGAGCTGGGGTTTGAAACCAGGTCATCTGACTCCAACGCTAGACAGTGCTTCCACCTTCTTATTTCGGTGTTAGCCACACTGGAATGCCTGGCTTTCTCCCTTATGGGCTGTGGGAGTTGGATGATTACATACGCTTTTCACTCTTAGTTTCCTCATCTGTAGGTTGGAAATTGATAGTGATAACTACCTCAGAGAATATTGTGGGGACTAAATGAGATAAGACACGCCAACCGTCTTAGCATCGTGCCTGGTCCGGCATATGCACTCGACAGGTATTGCTTATTGATGATGATGGTGATGATGATGGGCCCCAGGGGATTCAGCATCCTTCAGGCTGGATTGGACCCAAGGAGCAGAGTGGGCAAAAGGTGAGGCCATTCTCCAGCAGGCTCACTCCCCTCCTGGAGCACAGTGACAATCGTGGCCATCTGGGGAGGGCCACTCCTAGGCTGTCTGGAACCTCCCAGGTTCCTAGAGCAAGAGGCTGGAAGAGGTCCGGGGTTTTACTCTGTTGATACCTGGTACATGATCACATTCTTGTGCCACCTTGATTGCCCAAGGTTTCCATGAGCACCTACTATGTGCCCAGGTCTTGGCCAGTCTCCATGGAAGAGACAGAAGCAGGGCCTGCTGCCCTCTTTGGTAGCGCCTGTGGCCACACTGTGGAGTGGCAGTAGAAAGGAGTGTTGGAGAAGCACAGATTCTGGAGCTACCGTCTGGAACCCATTCCTTGCCGGCGGTGTACTCTTGAGCAAATTGTTGAAATGCCCAGAGCCTCAGTTTCCTCATCTGTACACTGAGTATTATAACACTCTTTCTCTTATAAGGTTGTTGTTTGTGTTAAGTGATAGGATATGTGTGGGCACTTGGTAAGTGACCCGTCTAACATGTGTACCAGAGTAACAATCACAGTGGACATTTTCAGTTACTCAAATGATCACACAGGCTTCTCTGGGCCTCAGTTTCTCCATCTTGTTGCTGTGTTGTTATTAAATGAGAGGAGATGCTTTCTGAGGGTCCTTCCACCTCTGTGAATCTGATGGTCAAGGCTATGTGATCCATACAACACAGTGTTCACCTAACAAATGTATACTGAGCACCTACTATGTGCCAGCCTCTGTTCCAGTGGCAGGGGCACAACAGTGGGGCTTCTGCCCCTTGTGGGGCTCACAGAGGGAAATAAAGTGACCGGGCAGCTAAGTGCAGAGGACTATAAGAGTAGAGAGCAGGCAATCAGGGTAAGCTTTCCTGAGGAAGGGTCCTGAAGGATGAATAGGAGTTCACCCAATGAAGAGGTAAAGGATGAGGGTGGGAACAGGAGTTCCCAGGGGAGGAAACAGCATGTGTAAAAGCCCCAGAGGTGGAAACAATAGGGCACGTATGAAGAACTAGCATTTTCTGGCTATCTGGAGGGCTGAGTTTGGCAGGAGCTAGATCGTGAAGTCATATGTACATTTTCATGTTACCCTTCAGGCACTGGGAAGGACACTGTGGGGTCTTAACCAGAAGGTCAAGATCAAATTTCTGGGAAAGGCTTCTTGGACAAGATGGAGCATAAGAAGGAAAATTTACATCCAGAGTTAGTATCTAGCTGGACACTCCAGTAACGTCATACCAGTTGTTACAGGTCTGAAATACTCCAGTTTGTACCGGCTTGTAGCCGGCAGCTGCCCTGAGCCCCGAAGCGTTCCCCCACCCCATCACTGCCCTGTTCACCTCGCCCCTTGTCCAAGACCTTGACTTCCCCAGGACCCAGCAACTAGTTAACCACACGGCACAGCAGGGGGCCGTGGCACGATTCTCATCGGTTGGCTGCTCCCCCCTCCACGGTAGCAGTTGCTGGATATTTTTAATATCACCCTAATGCCTGCATTTCAGTCAAGCCTTCCAGCTCCAAGGAAGCATTAGAGAACATCGGATAGAGCAGGACCAGCTCAGGAAACCTGAGTCTTAACCAGTTCTTGTCTTCCTCCTGTGGGGTAGCAGGGGTTAGACCAGGATGCCCCCTAAGGCCCATCACGCACTGGCTGACACAGGCTTGGGGTCAGACCCGGACCTGGGGTCTAGCCCAACCCTTGCACTTCCTGATAGGTGACTGCTCTTAGGTCACGCTGCCTCTTGCGCCTGGTTTCCCTATTTAGTGGTCATGATAGTACCTACCCCTCAGGGCTTGCCAGAGTGCAGCCAGACCTCAGTCATAGGTAGTCTTCCAGGTGATTCCCAGGCCCCTGTGGACTAGCCTTTCTTCAGGGGAGTAGGGGCGTCACTGCCGGTAACCACTAGCCTGGAGCCCTCCCTCGCAGATGAGCAGGATGAATGCTGGGGATGCAGAACTCAGGGCCACACCATGGCCCAGGCTGGGCCGTGGCCAGTCCCAGCTGCTGGGCCCTTCTGGAAAGCAAACTTGAACTGAAGCGGCGTAGCAGATGCATGAGTCAGCCAAGGCATTGGGGCCAGGCAGACCTGGATTCGCTCTCCAGCTGGCTCTGGCAATCACTAGCTGTGAGCTTCGGGGAAATGATTTTCTCAGCCTTCATTTCTTCTCCTGTAAAGTGGGTTGTCTTGAGGATGACATGAGATCATACAGGTTGCTTTAAGTTTCCTGTTGTTGCCATGACAAATTACCACACATTTGGTGGTTTAAAATGATACAGTGTATTCTTTTACAGCTCTGGAGGTCAGAGGCCTATAATCGGTTTCACCAGGCAGAAGTCAAGGTGTTTTCTTGTTGTTGGCAGGGCTGGTTCCTTCTGGAGGCTCTGACAGGAGAATCTAACCCTCTTCTGCTTCTTAGTGGCCGCTCCCATTCCTTGGCTTGTGGCCCCTTCCTCCATCTTCAAAGCTTATCGCCCCAGTCTTTGCTTCCATCCTTACATCGCCTTCTCTTATGTCATCACATCTCCTCCTACCTCTCTTTTAAAAGGACACCGTGATTACATTTAGGGCCTGCCCATATAATCCAGGATAATCCCCACATCTCATGATCCTTAACTTAATCACATCTGCTAAGCCTCTTTTGCCATATAAGGTCACATTCACAGGTTCCAGAGGTTAGGACTTGGATATCTTTGGGGCCATTATTCAGCCAACCTTGTAGGCCAGGTGTCTGGCACAGAGTGAGCACTCAGTAAACAGCAACTCTATTACTTTGCCTCCCCCTTTCTAGGCTGGGGCAGGGATCACACACTCAGTCACACGTGGAGACTTCCCAGCCAGACTGGCATTCTTTAAGAAAGGGAGGAGGGTCACCATAACACATGATCTGAAAGAGGTCACCTCCATGGCCTGGGGATTTCAGGCTGGGCTTCCAATGTGGGAGGTTCTACATAGGGCCCAAGGAGGTGGCACAGCCCCGCAGACTCAGAACCCATGCCCCCCACTTCAACTAGAACAAATCCACTTTCTAAATTTTTCGAACACTTGCATAGAGCTTACTAGGGGCCAGGCCCTGCTTTAAATGCTTTGTGTACAATTTAATTCTCTCTATAATTCCAACAACCCTGTGAGGTAGGGGCTATTCATATCCCCATTTTACAGATGAAAAAAATCACAGCACAGAAAAGTTACATTAGTCACCCACAGTCACACAACTGTGCTTCTAACCACCTCAAAATACCAGAATTATAACAGCAATTTTTCTTTTTAAATTCCCAGATATTTTTTTTTTATGATGAAGCCATATTATTTTAAACTGCAAATGACTTAAACTCTCTGCGACTCAGTTTCCTCATCTGTGAAATGGTTGTGGCACCTACCACCATTTGAACCCTTGGGTTATTTTCCATTTTTCTTATTAGAAGCAATAGTCATAGATCTACATGTAAGAACTAAAACAATAAAACTCTTAGAAGAAAATATAGGAGTAAATCTTATGACCTTGGATTAGGAAAAGCCTTTTTAGCTATGACACCAAACACAGGCAGTAAAAGAAAAAATAGACTATTGGACTTAATTAAACATAAACACTTTCATACTTCAAAGGACATTATCAAGAAAGTGAAAAGACAACCCACAGAATGAGAAAAACATTTGCTACTTATGTATCTGATAGTGGACTTATATCTAGAATATATAAAGAACTTTTACAACTCAATAAGAAAGAGACAAAATAAAACCAATTAAAAATAGGCAAGGATCTGAACAGACATTTCTCCTAAAAAGACATATAAATGGTCATTAAGCACATAAAAAGATGCTCAACATCATTAGCTATCTGGGAAACGCAAATCAAAACAACCTGACAAATCACTAGTATGACTAAAATGAAAAAGATGGGCAACAGCAAGCGCCAGTGAGAATGTGGAGAAATGGAGTGCTCATACGTTACCCACGGGGCTCAAGATGGTACAACCACTTTGGAACCAGCTGGGCAGTTCTTCAAAAGGTCGGTCACACACAGAGTTGTCATATGACCCAGCAATTCTGCTCCTGGGCATATACCCCAAAGAAATGAAAACATACATCCACACAAAAACTTGTACATGAGTGTCTTACAGCAACATTATTCATAGTAACCAAAAGGTGGAAACGGACCACATGCTCCCCAGCTGATGAACAGATAAACTAAATATGGTTTATCACACAACCACCGTTACTTGGCAGTAGACAGGAGTGAAGTACTGATACATACTGCAACGTGGGTGAACCTTGAAACAGTGTTTACATTCTAATTTGTTGGCAGTCCATAGAATTGTGGAAGGGAATTGCTGGTAAGCATTGTTATAATAATAAAAAACTGTAATAATAATGATAGCTAATATTTGTTAAGTGCTCAGTTTATGCTAAGTACTTTTGTGTTATCTCGTCTGACTCCTAGTAATTTTGTGAAATGACTATTATTGTCCCCATTTCACAGTTGAGGAAACTGAGGCCGGAGAGCAAAGGTCAGATGGTGCTACAATTTGAACTTGAGCTTGTGCCCTTAAGCCTTCTGCCGAGGGCCTTTGGGGCAGGGACTTAGCACATGTTTGCCAAATGGAGCCCAGGGGGTGGGGTGGGGAGGAAGGTCTTGTCGGTCAGGGCTCTCTAACTGGGCCCTTGCTACATCCTTGGGCAGGTAGGGTGCTTTCTCCCAGAGAGTTGTCTGGGCAGGTGGCTAGACACCCCAGCTGTGGTTCCTGCTCGGGTTTGCTCTGACCCTGATTGTTCTGGGGGAAATGGCCATGGCCAGCCAGAGCGGGGGCGAGAGGCTATTTTGGGAGAGGGCAGGGCAGTGGCATCTGAAGCATCCCCACCTCAGGAAGACACTTGGCAGCACTGTCCCTTTCAAGCACCTCTGCAGCCTGCAGATTATCGCCTCTGTGCCCCACACCGACCACGGACAACTTGTTCTGAAGGACTACTTTCTAATTTTAAAGTGAGCAAATCAGTGGCATTGAGTACATTCAGGATTTTCTTTTCATCTTCTCCAAAAACACTGTGCTTCTTATTTATTTTTTTTACACGCACCTCTATAGCACCTCTTGTGTCCTGGCCACTGTTCTAAGGGCCATATGACTGTTCATTCATTTATTCTTTACAGCGTTTTGCCCAGGTGGGTGCTGTTGTTATCCCCTCCTTACAGATGAGGAGACTGGGGCTCCGGGGACTCAGACTTGCCCGAGAATGGAAGAAGCAGAGTCAGGACCTGCACCAGGCATGCTGGCCAGAGCTGCCTCGGCTTACGCACCCCACTATGTGGTCTAGAGGCTTTGCCCCACGCCCCTGTTCACCCATTGACTTTCAGAGAGGTTGCACGGTTGACTTGGCAGGGATGCATTAGGCTGCTGGGCCCTAGTCATCCCCAACCCTGGTCCCGGCACATGGAAGACCTGGCCAGAGTTAATGGCAAGAGGTCTTGGTGCAGGGGTAAGAGCTTAGGCAGATTCACTCTCTAGCTGTGTGACCTGGGGAAAGTGGCTCCACCTCTCTGAGGTCATATGAGTAAAGGCAGCCATAGCACAGAGCTGGGCACAAAGTGCTCCACAAATAACAGATTATTATTATTAATAATAGTAGTAAAAGAGGCCATTGTTGAGTGAATCCATTAGAACAGGGATCAACAAACGTTTTCTGTAAAGGCCGGACTGTAAATATTTTTGGCCTGGCAGGTCATACAGTCTCTATGGCAACTATTTAACTCTAGACAATACATAAACAAATGGGCGTGGCTGTGTTCCAGTGAAACTTTATATGGACACTGAAATTTGAATGTAATATAATTTTTACGTGTCAGAAAAGATTATTCTTTTGGTTTTTCCAACCATTTAAAAATATAAAAACCATTATTAGCTCACAGGCGCTGTAACAACAGGCTTCGGGCTGGATTTGGCCTGCCGCGGTGGTTTGCAGAACCCTTCTGCCAAAGAATGGGATTTCCATAGGGATTTTTTGAGGCTTGATTTGTTATTGTATCCACAGTGCCCAGAACAGTGCCTACTATGTAGCAAGCACTCCATGAAGCTGTATTAAATGAATGAATCCGTCCACAGAAGGGTCCTGAGCTAGTCTTTAGGGCTGGGAGTTGGAAGGAGGAGAAAGAGCATTCTGAGAGGGGGAACAGCCTGAGCAAAGGCGTGGTGTCAGGGGTAAGCCCACAGAAGCCATCCGTGCCTGGGGGAGACAACTGGGCAGCAGGGCCGGCTATAGCCAGGCAGTTGGGGGCCTGGGGGTGAGATATGGAGGCAGGTGAGGGGGTAGATGCTCTTAGAAGTGGTTCTCAGGGGTTCAAATCCTGCCCCTATCCCTGAACCACCGGCCTTATTTTTAACCCTGCTGACGAAAGATAAGAAAGATAATCCGAATGAAATCAAGAAGAGTGACTGATCCCTGCCCCTCCCTCTGCCCCAGTTACTGCTCCTTCCCTTCGCCCCAACAGGGTCAGAGCCATCCTAGGAGACCCTAGTCCGGAGGCATCAGCCCAGACACTGTGAGGGGTCACAGAACAAATAGTTCCTGCATTTGCCTAGCAGAACCTGGGAGAGATCCTGGTGCTTAAAGAGAAACACTTAAGGCTCCTAGGGGGTTGAGCAGGCTGGGAACCATCCAAGACTGGGCTGGATTTCCCTCTGTCTAGCACACGCTTCTCAAAGGCTGGTGAGCAGAGGAAGCACCTGGAGGGCTTATAAAACACAGATGCCTGGGCTTCTCCCCCAGAAATTCTGATTCAGTGGGTCTGGGGTGGGGCCCAAGAATCCATGTATTTCCAACAAGCTCCCAGGTGATGCGGGGCTGTGGGCAGGGGAGGTGTGCACCACACTGAGTGGCACTGAACTAGAAACAAGATCCTCTGCGTAACAGCAGTTCTGCCTGCCCTTTACCCTGTGAGCTGCCAGATACACCCCATCAAGGCTGCCTCGGGCGCAGGATGCGGAGAGCCCTGAAGGCCGTGCTAAGGAATTAGGACTTTATGTTGAGCAGCATAGGAAGCCTTGCAAAGATTTTGAGCAACAGGCGAAGCCACTGGCTGTATGGGTTAAGCACGCTCACCGCGCCTCGGTGCCACCACATGCAGTCAGTTGTAAGGAGCGGGCCTGGAGGCGGGGTGGGAGTGGGGCTTTGCAGGAGGCGTGACAGAAGGATGGAGAGATGGGAAGATTCAAGAGCCACGAGGGACCAGAAGAGACAAGAGGTGACCGATGGCTGTGGATGTTGGAAGGAGGGTGTGGGAGAACACGGGATTCCTGGCGTGAAGGCTGGGGCCCTGGGGAGCCATACCAGAAATTTCAGGCATTGAAGAGGGGGGCTGGTAAAGGATTCAGCTCGTCAGACTGATGGACGTGCGCAGAGGAGTGTGCTGTGTGGCCAGCCCGCTCTCAACCCCTCCTCTGGCTCCGTGGAGGGTCCACAGATGAGCCCCCCAGAATCTTCCAGGGCTCAGTGTGAAGGCTGCCATTCGGCCCGAGGAGTCCGTCAGCAGAGTCCCAGAGCGCCAGAAACAAGCCTCGCCCAGCTCGCTTTAGCACAAAAGGACATTTCCTCGGTTGGAAGGTTTGCCCAGCTCGTGCCCTGCTCCCCGGCGAGCTGGGGTTTCAGGTTTCCAGGGAAGTGTCTCTGAAAAGTTTAGGACTTTGAATCACACATCCTCGTGGACGGGCAAATGTGATCCTGGGGAAATGCATGCACCACACTGAGTTTTGATGTCACAAACGCCTTCTTCCTCCTCTCTTCTCCGCCGCCGCCTCCTTCACCACCATCACCATCACCGTCACTGTCACCGTCACCATCACGGTCACCATCATCATCATCACCACCATCACTCAGGCCCCCACCCTGGGCTACACACTTCCAGGTGCTGCCTCCCAGTTTTCACAGCAACTCCAAGAGGGGAGAATAATTATTCTACAGATGAAGAAACTGAGGCACAGAGGGGCAAAGCCACTCACCCAAGGCCCTAGAGCCCCCTTGGGGTTGGGACAAGGGTGAGGAGAGTGAGGAGACTCATGCAAGTGCTGGGTCTGACCCAATCTTTATTTAAATTTGTTCATAGCTTATTCATCAAGGATTTTTTTTTTGCGTGAATTTTGACTTTAAAAAATATTACATTAAAATATTTTTTATCTAGATTACCAAGTTTTTTGGCATCCCCCTAAATTTAGAGCCTGAGGTGAATGCTTCATTTGCCTCCACCTGGCCCCAGCCTTGGCAGGGCCAGAATTGGAATCCAGGGCTGCCCACTGCAGAGCCACGCTCTTAACTGTTCCCTGTGCTGCCCCCTTGCCCACACATATGTGCTTGGGTGCGTTCATGTATGTATACTTTCATCCGGTAAATATTCTCTCCTTCAGTAGACATCGTGGCAGTGTGGCAGAGTGGAGAGGCCAGAGGCTTGGAAACCAGATACTTCTGGGCTTGAACGCCACTTACTCACTTTAAAAAAATATATTTTATATTGATTTCTAGAGAGAGAGGAAGGGGGAGAGAGAAACATCAGTGTGAGAGTGAAACATCCATTGGCTGCCTCCTGTGCACCCCCTACTGGGGGACTGAGCCCACAACCTGGGCATGTGCCCTGACCCGGAATTGAACCGGCAACCTTTCGGTGCACGGGGCGACCCTCAACCAACTGAGCGACTCCGGCCAGGCTCCACTACTCACTATTGAGTGGAAGCATGGCCTGTAGTGAAGGACACAGACTCTAGATCCCAGAATGCCTTGGTTGGAGATCTCACTCTGCCACTCGCTGGCTGTGCGAGTTTGGGCGAGATCCTTAAAGCTCTCTTGTGCCCTGGATTTCTTCTCTGTAAGGGGAATGATGGTGATAACATCTGCCACATGCAGTTATTAGGGGAATTCAATGAGTTAATTTCTGTAAGGCCCTTGGCATGTAGTAAATACTTTGTGTTAACTATTATTTTGCATCTTTGGGCAAGATACCTGTCTGAGACTCAGTTTCCCCACCTGTGAAGTAGGGATAGTAAAAACTACCTCCTAGGCAGTTTTGAGGGTTGAAAGGGATAACATAAGGGGCCTGGCATGCGGTAGGAGCTTAGTAAAATTTACCTCCCTTATGGGGGCCCGATTCTGTGCTGGAGACTGAGATACAGAGACACAGGTGCCTCAGCTCCCTGAGGAATTAACTCATCTGCACATTTGGGCACTGATTTGACCTTTCAGTTCCCCAAAGGCACTGAGCTCTCACCCCCTCTCAGGGCCTTTGCCCATGCTTTTCCCTCAACCTGGCTCGCTGTCCCCACCTCACCTCTATGGGCCTAATTTATGTGTGCCTTCAGGTCTCAACTTAAATCAGGTCACATCTTCAAGGAAACCTTCCCTGACCACCCCGTCTCCTCCGCTGGCCTCTAACAAGTCTTTCTCTTCTGTACTTTCATTGCATTCTGTACTCTTCCCTCCTGGCACTCCTCATGACCCACAACGAAGTACTTTTAATCCAGTTACATTTTATTAAATAATATTTGTTGTTTGTTTGACAGTGAGGGCATAGGATGGGTTTGTCTCATCCATAGGGATCTCTGTCCTTTGCTCCCGGCCACACACATGCTCATGCACACAGGTTCCAGAGTCACCTGGGTTCACAATCCCAGCTCCTGCACTTAATGACTCTGGGACCAAGGGCAAGTTTTAACTTCTCTGTGCCTCAGTTTCCTTTTCTGTACAATAGGGAAAATAATGACAGCACCTACTTTCTATGGCATTGTGATAATTACATGAGATAATCTCTGTAATTCCTTTAGAGTGGTGCCAGCCCATTCATAAATGCGGCTGTTATTATTTTAGTAGGTGCTTCTATTAATCATGCTAGACTAACGGCTGAAACAAACATCCCTTGAATCTCCGGTGCTTAATGCAATACACGTTTAAGACTTGCTTAAATGTTCTACATTTACTGTTTAAATTTAATGCTTAAATGTTCCAATGTGGGACTGTGGGAGGGGACTTTGCTCTATGCAATAGTCATTTATGGACCCAGGTTCCTTCTACTGTATTTCTTAAAGTCGAGTCCACAGGGAGTCCATGAACTTGGATGCTATCTTACGTTAGATTCCCTAGAAGCTGAGTCTGAGATGGAGATTTTTGTGCACATGATTTAATGAGGGAACACTCTCAGGAGAGAGGGGAGTGAAAGAAGCAGGACTGGATAGGGAAGTAGCTAAGCAAGGATGTGATCTTACTTGGCATCCTGCCTTAACCTGATCCCACAGGGACTCTGGAGCCTCGCTTGTACCCTAGAGTTGGTTCCTCTTGGGGCGAGAGGGGACCAATCAGTCATTGGTCGTGGGCTTCCTAGTTTGGAGGGTGTTTTGACCTTGGAACAAAGTGGCTTCTATTGGTTGCAGTTCTCTGGGACAGCAATGACCCATTAGCAGCCAATACAGCACCTAGGAGTTGGTGCATCTGTCCATTAAAGGGACCTGGGCAGAGCACCAAAAGTGTTTACAACAGATGGGAAAACTACATCTTTATTTTTACCAGCCTCTAACTGAAATTTAGCATTTTCTTCAATTATGGAAATAAACAATAAACTACAATAGTATTAGCAGTATGTATGATTTTGTCACCAGTAGAAATCACATATATTTTCATGTCACATTACTATTGTTGCAGGTATCCTTGAAATATCCTTTGTGCTAATCTATACTTTAAAATTTCAGTAGATAATAGACCTGCTAGTATTTTGTATAATGTATTGATAAAGGACATATTGCATTATAAGTTTGTTCTTTTAAGTACTTTGTTAACAGTGTATCAATATAATTGCACCCATTTGTAATCATATGTCTTTTATGCATTTTAAAACATTTTGAGAATGGGTACATAGGCGTCACCAGATGCCAGAAAGGTCTGTGACACAAAAAAGATGAAGTACCCTGTTTTGGGGCGTCGGTCTCCTCTGCATTTCACCAGCAACAGGAGGAAAAAGAGAGGAAACAGAATCACAGGGGAGGTTTTTATGGGCCAGGCCTGGAAAGATCATACATCACTTCTTCCCACAGTGCGCTGGCTAAGACTCAGTGACCTGACCCTACCTAGCTGCAAGGGAGGCCGGGAAATGTTGTCTGTCTGTGTGCCCAGAAAGAAGAGGAAATGGCCTGAGGAATGCACAGTAGTCTGGGCCACAATGCTCAATAAATATTCATTGACAGCCTGAGTGAATGAATGCTCTGCCCAAGGTGTCTCTGTGAGTTGGGAAGAATGGGTACGGGGCTGATTCTCCAGAGGTATGCTGAGTTTCCATCATGTTATCTCCTAGGACAAGCCATGCCAAGGCCAAAGCTGAGGCTGCGGAACAGGCCGCCCTGGCTGCCAACCAAGAGTCCAACATCGCCCGCAGTTTGGCCAGGGAGCTGGCTCCAGACTTCTACCAGCCAGGTAGGGCCAGCCGAGGAGGGGACAGTCAGGACAGGGAAGGGGAGGAGGGCCCCAGGGGTGGACACTTTTCTTTTTCTTTGCCTACTGGAAAGCTGAGATGCCCAAGTGGGTTCACGATTGCCTGTAAGTTCTAGAAACGGGCATGGTGCAAGCATGGGAAGGTATGACACAGGGGACTCATGGAGAGGGTATCAGAGGCCCCAGTTGTGGACTGGCCCCACTCCAGGCTGCCTCTTCTTCCTGAGAAAGGAGGCTGCAGAGTAAGGAGGACCCCCGTCTCTGATACAGACCTTGTACTTAGAGTGGTGAGAGCCCCTCAGGGTGGGATATTGTTCTCTGCAGGAAGGGTTTTAAGGTGAGTGGCATGATTAGATTTGTTTTCTAAGCATTATTCTGGCTGCAGCAAGGAGACCAAGGGTAAACTAAATAAAAGAGTTTGGAACACAGAACTGTGCCTGGGAGGCCAAGTCGCTCCTGGTCCCGGCTCTCCCCCTGCTGGTCCCAGGGAGCATGGCACTGGCTGGCTGCCGGGCCTTGAGTGGTCTTGACAACACTTAGCTGTCATTGTGTGACAGGGCCTGCAATTAATCCTTTTATTAGTATATATGAAATAGGTATGATTAGGCCAAATTTTCAGATACGGGAATGGAAAGAGACCAGTGTCACCGTTAAGAGCATAAAGTCTGGAGCTAGGCTTCCTGGGTACTCGTCCTGGCTCTGCCCTTTGTCGTCTGGGCGACTTTGGGCAAGTGATTTCACCTCTCTGAGCCTCCCTTCCTTCATCTGTAAAATGCAGGTTAATAACATCGACCGCACAGGGGTAGTACAACTGTTAAGTGAGTTAATATTTGGAAGTTTCTTCAAACAGTGCTTGGCACACGGTAGGTGGTGGGCAAGCGCTGGCTGGGTGAAGAACGAGGCTCGGCGAGGTTCAGCAGCTTGCGCAGGATCCCCCAGGGGCGGGGCCGGGATTCGAACCCGCGTCTCTCTGGCAGGTCCGGAGTATCAGAAGCGCCGGCTGCTGCAGGAGATCCTGGAGAACTCGGAGAGCCTGCTGGAGCCCCCGGGCCGGGGCGCGGGCGCCGCTGGCCTCCCCGGGCGGCCCCGCGAGAGCCCGCAGCTGCACGAGCGCGAGACCCCCGGGCCCGAGGCGGGGCCCCCGTCGCCCGCCGGGACGCCCCCGCAGCCCAAGCGGCCCCGCCCGGGCGCGGCCAAGGACGGCCTGCTGAGCCCGGGCGCCTGGAACGGCGAGTCGGGCGCCGAGGGCAGCCGGCCGGCCACGCCGTCCGGGGGCCGCCTGAGCCCCGCGCGGCCGGCCACCGAGCACATGGCCATCGAGGCGCTGCAGGTGCCGCCCCCGCCGTCGCGGGAGCCCGAGGTGGCGCTGTACCGGGGCTACCACAGCTACGCGGTGCGCACCGCGCCCGGCACGCCGCCGCCCCCCGAGGCGGAGCCCGAGCCCGAGCCCGAGCCCTGCGCGTCCGACTCCGCGCCCCCGTCGCCGGGCCCCGCCCCGGTGCAGGTCCCCGCGCTTCGGGCCCCGGAGCCTGCCCCCGAGACCCCCGCCAAGCTGGAGCCCAAGCCCATCGTCCCCAAAGCCGAGCCCAAGGCCAAGGCCCGCAAGACTGAGGCCCGGGGGCTGACCAAGGCCGGGGTCAAGAAGAGGTCTCGGAAGGAGGCGGCGCTGGCGGAGGCCGAGGGCGCGGCGGAGGAGGTGAGGCTGCGGCGGGGGCCCGGGGCCTGCGGGTGGTGGCGCTTCAGGCGGGATTCGGGTGACGGCGCCGATGTGGGCTGTCAGATGCAGCCTGGTCCCCGGTAGCCTTGGGAGCGTAAATTACACTGCAGAGTGTCCCCACCCCCACCCCCCAGGGGGGCAGGGGACCCGCCTTTGTACCTGCCATCTCTGGTCAGCAGGGGGCAGTTCTTTGGAGAAGGGAGCAGCTGGGAGCCCTAAGCAGCTGGAGGGGAGGGGCAGGTAGGAGCGCCTGCAGGGTCAGAGGGATCCTAGCTGGGCATCAGCAGCATCTGCTACAAGGTGTAGCAAGGAGGGCTTCCTGGAGGTGGAGGAAGGGCCCACCAGGGCTTGGGTCCTGGATCTCCCAGTTTGTTATAGGAGGCTGGGACCTAGGAATTGCAGTGAGGAAGAGTGAAGCTAGGCTCCTAGGGGCTGATGAATGTGGCCCCGGATGAATTAGTGGGGAAAGCCACATTCCTGGGTTCCAGGCCCAGCACTGCCCAGTGTGTGCTTTGGGACACGTCCTTGCCCCTCTCTGGACCCTAAGTGGTTTGGTTAATTATTTTCAAGAATTCTTCCAGCTCTGATGGTCTGCCATCCAGGTGCTAGACCCAGCAGGGAGCAGGACAGGGGGTGCTCTCAGGAGGGTCCCTCTGAAGGTTCCTGCTCTTCTGTTCACCCTGTGGTGATGGGGAGGGTGGGGGTGGTTCAGAGGCCATGGGGACTCAAGTAGCCTCTCTCCCCTGCTTCCAGGTCCCCAACACTGTTCTCATCTGCATGGTGATCCTGCTTAACATCGGCTTGGCTATCCTCTTTGTTCACCTCCTGACCTGACCCTCGTCTGCCAGGTGAGGCTAGGGGAGAGGGTGGGAGCCCATAGAAAGTTCTGGGTACCAGGGTGTTGGAATGTTGGGAAAAAAGGGCCTGTTGCCTACTGGGCCTTCAGCTTGTGGTTAATTGAGGCCCACCTCCCATCAGAGGCAGGGACCTAGAATGTGGATTTGATAGATTGATCACACACACACACACACACACACACACACACCCCTCATTAGCTCAACATTTGCAGAGCACCTGCTTTCTATCAGGTACACACTAAGGGCTTCGCTCATGCATTCATTCATTTGGCCAGCATTTACTGAGCAACTGCTTTGCTGGGATCTAGGGGTACAGCAGGGACTCACCCCTGTCCTGAGAAATGGGGTGAACACAGTGGGAGTAAACCCTTAATTTATAGCTCATGATGTAAAAGTCTTGCAGTTCAAATGTCAAGCAAAACGGTTCTTGCTCCCCTCCCCCCAAGACCCTTACAGATCTGGATACAGTTCATCTGGGATGGCCGGACCCTCTTCTCTCTGCCTCCCTTTCTTGCCCTCAGCCCCCAGCCAGTCCCTCACTCCTCTTTTCCTGAAACCCTGCTGTCAGTCAGTTGGTTTTCTCTCTATGATGGAGCTGGGAGGGTGGTCTGGGTAAGGTCCCATGAAAAGGAGGTGAAGTGGGAGGCTGGGTTAAAGGAAGGTGGTCCTCACTGGTCTCAGGATGAAGTATCTACAAGACGAATAAAATCTCCTGCTAGGACCAGTCTTTACAGGGTAAATGCTAACAGGGTTTCTGCCTCTTGTCCTGCCCCCACCAAAGGCCCTCCTCCCTTCGTCCTAGCTCAGTGTGGGTGGGGGATCCACCTTTGTCCCAGAGAAGAAGGAATCCCTGTCCTGTCACCATGTAAACATAGCCACTGACAGTATTAGCCTGGCAGGGGCCGGCCTGGGGTGAATGCTGCCTGTTTCACGGGCATCTGGGAGTGAGTGCCGCGGGGGCCCAGGACCTAACGGCCTGAAGGATGGAGGGGGTGAGCCGGCTGGCAGTGCGGGAGGAAGGGAAGCGTGCACCAAGCAAAGGGAACAGCGCGTGCAAATGAGCAGAGGCAGCACCCAGAGGGAAAATGAATTGTGTCTGATCCCACCGAGTCAGAGCCATGGGGCAGAAGCTACCCTGGGGGGGTGGGGCGTGGGGGGATCTTGCCCCCGAGAATATCAAGCCCGAGGCTTGAACCCTGGCCCAGCCTCCATGTGTCCTCCCCCCTCCTTTCACCTGACCTCCTTGCTGTCTCTTTGCAGAGCCAGGCGTTCCTGCGATGGACACGAAGATGCATCGTTCTGCAGTGCGGGGCAGGGTGGCCGAGGAGGACTGGACTCTGTACCCAGGGCCCTGGGTCCCAGCTCGTACCCATGCTGCACACATTTAAGGAGGCCTGCCAGGGCGCCCGTGCTGGGTGATGGAGGTGCCCGGAGGGGTAGAATGTGCTGGAAACCCTCCTAGAGCTCTGCCCAGGGGCAGGGGAAGCCCCGATCTGCTCCTGTAGGTCACCCCCTCCTCAGGCTTTTGTGTGTTTTGGGAGAAGTCACCAAACCAGAATATTAATATTAAATCCCGGTCCCCTTCCTGCTACCTCTCTCCCGCTTTAACTTAACCTCTGGCTGCTGGGCTGACAGATCCCTGTGGTGGGCCAGCAGTGAGGGTGACGCCCTCAGACGATTCAAAGGCCCTTCCTCTCACTGTCTTCACCCAGCACACACTCTGTCCCCTGCTTACAGGTGTTCCGGATGACAGTAGAGGAAATGGCCATGCTCGGTTTGAATATCCCGGAATGCAGTGCTCCTGTCTCCTCCCACCTGTCCAGCTAGCTTCCCTTCTGGACCAACAGAAGAGGAGGGGACGGGAGGGACTAGAGCCTTTGGCTAGGAAGCCACTGACCAGGTGGCCAGGGGGTGGGGTGGGAAGAAAGGCTAAGGGGGGTTGGGACGCCCCTGTGTTTGGGTGTGCCTGAGCCTGAGGCTGGCATCGCATTTAGGGGTTCAAGTGTGTTCAGGGTGCCGAGGGTCACTGCACAGGAAGGAGCCCTGGGGGCTGGCAAGACAAAGCTACTGTGAGGCCCTGTGAGTTGGTCTGGCCGCTTCCCCAACCAGGGCCCACCACAGGCTCAGGGACGTTGAGCATGGGAGCCTTTGGAAGCCCAGACAGATTTCCCCGGGCCAGACGTTTAGGCAGGTGCTGAAGGCAGGCTGCTTGTCAACAAGCACTTCCCAGGGGAGAGGAGCAAGTCCAGGGCTCCACCCGTGTGGTCCGTGTGATAAGCCCCTCGGCTTGCGTGGCAGAAGAGGTTTGCATGCAGCTCATTACAAATGTTTGGTACCACACTGGGTCTCTGGGCTTTGTGCTGGCTGGGGGTGGGTAGAAGCTGAGGGCTGGTAGAAGCTGCCCCCGGGAGGGTGGAAAGAACGTTCCAGGCCCCTCTAGGCTGGGGAAGGTCATGGCAATGACACCCAGGCAGAGCTGGAGGTGCTGCTGCTCTCCTGCCTTTGTTTCTGTGGACCCGGGGCCTTGGAGTTGTGGCCCGGCCTCCCCAGGCCAGCTCTGCGACCTGAAGTTTGCTTCTGATGGGTGTGCTTTCCCTTCCCCCTCGGTACTGGGGCCTTCCGTCCAGCTGCGCACATGCTGTTTCAAGGCCCGCTGAAGCCTCGGCGCGGCTGGAGTCAGGGACTGCGTTTCTGCGAGAGAAGCCTGCGGATCCTCCCATCCACCCAGGGCCCTTGGCTCTGCATCTGTGTTTGGGCTTTGCTGGACTCCTAGGGAACGAGGGGGGCAGGCTGGGGGCACTGCTCAGGGCTGACAGGCTCCAGGCCTGGGCTCTGGAGTCATTGTCCAGGTTTCTTGGTCTGGCCCAAGGCTGTCAGCTTCCGGGCTTGGTTTTGGGGCTGGTGTTTGGGGCAAGGGTCCGGGATGTTGTAATCTGTGCAATAATAAATCTGCATCTGCTCACAGACCCTGGCAGGGCTGCGGTGTCTGCTTGTGGGCCCAGGGTGCGGGCCTGGTGGAGGGCGTGCGAGAGAGGCTGGGGGCCTCTGGGTCGTGCTGGTCTGGGCTCTGTCTCGCTCTTACAGGTCCCATAGCACCTCAAAGACCACAAACTTTGCAGGGCAGACCCTGAATCTCTAAAGCTGAGTTCCAGAAGCTTCCCTGAGCAACATATAGTAGAAGAAAGATCCCACCCTTTGAGTTCGGGTCTTCCTGGGCTCTAGTCTCACTCACCTACTTAATTTTACTTCTCTGAGCCTCAGTTTCCTCATCTCTAAAATGTGGAAGGTGCCTGGCAGGAGTGGCTCAGTTTTGTGAGTGACGTCCTGCCTACCGGAAGGTAACTGGTTCGATTCCCGGTCAGGGCACATACCTGGGTTGCGGGTTGGTTGGGGCATGTAGGGAAGGCAACCGATTGATGTTTCTCTCTGACATCAGTGTTTCTCTCTTTCTCTCCCTCTCTCTCCCTTCCTCTCTCTAAGCGTGTTCTCGGGTAGGGGTAAAAAAAATGGGGAAGGTAACAGAAACCAGGTAGCTCCTGGGGTAGTAAGGGTCATATTAAATGCTGAAGCTTATGGAAAGCCCAGCTGTGGAAAGCAGTTGAGAAATGGAGATTTGTATCATTACTGCAGTTGCAACACAGCCCTGGGCATTTTGATCGATGATCTCAGAAGCCCCAAAGCAGGCTATGATCACTGACCACTGCCTTGGGGGTCTCAGCAGGACTTTCCCAGGGGAGAGAAAGGGAGGGGGCCCTGGAGCTGTGGGATTCAGATTTGGGATTTGTGGCAAGAAGGGAATTTCCCTAGTCTCTGACGGACCCACAGAGGATCTGGCTGTGCTGGGAAAGATGCTTTTGGCTGCATGTAACAGAAAACCAGCCAGATTACTACCTTTGGAGGCCTCACGCCTGAAAAAATTATATGTAGCACCCTCTAACACATAACTCAGACTACAAACAATACCTAACGTGTACAACACAAAACTTGCTCCTATGCTGGAATTAAAATAGGCTCTTAATTTTTTTCTTTGTGTGAAATTCTGACTGTGTCTGTGGAGGCTGAACTTCTCCCCCCCCCCCCCCCCTTGTGTCTTGCTGGCCCACCAGAGAAGGGAAACCCCGCACTGGGAGTCAGGTGGCTGTGGGTCGGACACTGTGCTATGTGGTGGCATAATGGCATCTTGGTATGGTGTAATAGCTACGAAATCAGGCTGCTGGTTTGAATCCCGTCTTTCCCTTAACATCTCAGAGCTTCTAGACTTCCTTTTCCGGGATGATGATTACCTTTATCTGTTGGACCCTAAAGCCCCACTTGGCTCTGAACCATTGTTAGGCCTTTCTCACTGCACTGCAGTTCTTTTTTTTTTTTTTAAATATATCTTTATTGATTTCAGAGAGAGGAAGGGAGAGGGAGAGGGAGACATAGAAACATCAGTGATGAGAGAGTCATTGATCGGCTGCAGCCCGCAACCCGGGCATGTGCCCTGGCCGGGAATCGAACCCCGATCGCCTGGATCCTAGGTCGACGCTCAACCGCTGAGCCACGCCTGGCCGGGCGCACTGCGGTTCTTAATTATGAGCATGAGGTGGCGCCACCGCTCCACACGTGAGCCAGCTCGTAAATTGGCTCGAGAGAAGGCTGCTTTTATACGTATTAAAAAATTCATCACCGTCGCTACTTTCTGATTCACCACAATAATAACAGCTATTATAAATTAAACACTTACTATGTGCCAGGCCCTGCACTAAGCACTTTACTTGCATTATTTCATATATTCCTTACAACAGCTCTATGATTTGAAACTGACTGTTTTACAGATAAGAAGCTAACATTCAAAACCAGGTCTGTCTGTCCGTCAGTCTTCACAGCCCATACTCTTAACCATATCTTCAACAGAGGGCACAGCCTAGATGCCTGGAGGCTGCATTTGGGTGTCCAATCTGTTTTGGCCAGCATGGTGCCTTAAAATACATTGAACTTAAATGCTTTGGGGCTGGGCAGACACGCTCCACTTGACGATAGTCCTCGCCATTCATTGGTCTAGGAGTAAGACAGAAGCTGGAGGAGAGCCACCTGTCACCCTTCAGATTGGAAGGGTCTGCCTAGGGCCAGCATAATGAAAAAAGACCCACCTAAAGGTACATCACTGTGTGGTTTCAAGACACAGCAGACAGAGAACATCTAAAAGCTACCAGAGGAGGGAGAATGCAACATATAAAGAAATGGGGAGCAGAGTAACATTAGATTTTTTTTCAACAGCCAGCTGGAATCTAGAAGGCAATGAAGCCAAGCCGGCAGAATTCACAGAGAGCTACTTTCAGCCCAGACACCTTCGCTGGTCAGACTATCAACCGCGTGTGAGGGGACAGTAAAAATGCTGGCAGATCTGCGAATTCATCTCCCATCTACCTTTTTTTAGAAAGCTACTGGCAGATGTGTTCCAGCACAACAATGAAGCAAAACAACAAAGAGAAGTAGGTGGGATCCAGAAAGAGGACCCTTTGGTGGATAGGAGCAAAGGGATTTGTTAAGTAACATTAAAAGGGAGCTTCAGATGGTGGCTGTGAGGCTATAATAAGGGAGAAAATTGGAGCATGGTGTCTGACCACAGACAGAGTGAGTTCCTAGTACTGTGAGATTTGGGGACAAATGAGGAACACGGGAAAATGAAACACATGGAGAACGAAAACCAAAAATTTATTCAGGGAAAAATATAATGAAAGAACCCAACTTGGCCCATCAGTAAACATTAGTTTACGTAATAATAATATAAACTGGAGTATTGATTTAACCACACCTGTTACGGAGCTTCATCCTGAGGACAGGGCAAGAGGAGGCAAAGAGGGAGGTGTCTGAGCACTGAATCCTCTACTCCACAAAAAGAAGTGAATGCATTCTTCAGACTGCTGTGTCAAAGACGTATGACCGATAACCACACTCCCACAAGTGACACCAGCAGCTGGGGTGTGGAGCGGGCTGGCTCTAATATTTACAGGGTGAGTCAAAATACAAAGACAGACCCCTGCCCAGAGCCCACCACCTTCCTTCCCGCCTCTGACAACCCTCCTGCAGCGGAGGGGCCTTGGGTGCACCTGCGTCCAGACACCGAGTTTGCGTATCTAGCTCTGCTCACCTCCCTCTGCCTTGGACAAACCCTTGGCCACCTCTCGGCTAGGAATGCTCACTCCAGCAGCCAAGAGAACTGGCCACAAGCCCACATAGCCCTGGAAGATGCAGTGTGGTTCAGAAAGGTTGATGCTGCAGATGACACATCTCCTTGACTCCAGGGACCCCTAACCCTGTAGGGAGGGTGGCAGTCAGAGCGGGACCCCTGAAAGGCAGAGCCCAGTTTCCTGGCCTAAGGCAGCAACCGAAAGCCCAGCCAAAGCTTCTGATACATCAGTGGTTCTCAGCTGGGGTGGTTTTTCTGTCTAGAGGTCATTTGGCAATGTCTGGGGAGATTTTTGGTTGTTAGATCTGGGGGAAAGGGGTGCTACAGTCATCTAGCACGTAGAGGCCAGCAATGCCACTGAACTTCCTACAATGCACAGGATAGCACTCCCCACACCCTCACTCCTCCCTAAAGAATGATCCCGCTCCAGATGTCTGTGCCAAGGTTGAGAAACACTGTGGTGAGTGTGTGAGTCAGGAGGCCAACAGACTGGGGGATCAGAGTCTGGCTCTGCCACTGACCTGTTCTGGGACCAGTTATTCCATCTCTCTGCCTCAGCTTTCTCATTTGTAAAATGGGGCTAATGGCAGCTATTTCACAGGGCTGCTGTGAGAAGTAAAACAGACTTGATCTATAAAATGCCTGATACATAGTAGACCCTCAGTAAGTGCTATAGGTGGTCCTTAGGTGGAGGATGGAAGTACATAAATAATATATATATATACATATTTTTTACTTTTTAAATTTATCTTTATTGTTGAGAGTATTACAGGTATCCCATTCCCCCCCCCCCAATTGATTCCCTCCACTTCCCTCCCACCCCCTTCCCAGGCCTTCACCCCGTTATTAACAGTGTTCATGAGTTATGCATATAACTTCTTTGGTTAATCTCTTCCCACCCTCCTTCCCTCTTTCCTCTGAAATATGATCGTCTGTTGCATGTGTCAATGTCTCTGGATTTATTTAGTTCATCAGATTCTTTTGTTCATTAGCTTCTTGTTAAAGACAACCCTTCAACATTTCCTGTAGTGCTGGTCTGGTGGTGATGAACTCCTTTAGCTTTTCCTTGTCTGAGAAGCTCTTTATCTGACCTTCAATTCTAAATGATAGCTTTGCTGGGTAGAGCAATCTTGGTTGTAGTTCCATGTTTTTCATCACTTTGAATATTTCTTGCCACTCCCTTCTGGCCTGCAAAGTTTCTGTTGAGAAATCAGCTGACAGTCGTATGGGTGCTACCTTGTAGGTAACTAACTGCTTTTCTCTTGCTGCTTTTAAGATTCTTTGTCTTTAACCTTTGGCATTTTAATTATGATGTGTCTTGCTTTGGGCCTCTTTGGGTTCCTCGTTTGGGACCCTCTGTACTTCCTGGATTTGTAAGTCGATTTCTTTCCCCAGGTAGGGGAAATTTTCTGTAATTATTTTTTCAAATAGGTTTTCAATTCCTTGGTCTCTTTCTTCCCCTTCTGGCACCCCAATAATACGAATGTTGGGCCTCTTGAAGTTGTCCCAGAGGCTCCTTATATTATCTTCATATTTCTGGATTCTTTTTTCTTTTTGCTCTTCTGGTTGGGTGTTTTATGTTTCCTCATGTTCCAAATTGCTGATTTGATTCTCAGTGTCCTCTACTCTACTGTTGATTTCATGTAAATTATTCTTCATTTCAGTTCCTGTAGCCTTTATTTCAAATTGATACTTTATTATGTTATCGATTTTCTCAGTTATTTCCCTAACAGTCTGCTTAAACATCCTTATAACCATTATTCTGAACTCTGTATCTGTTAGCTTGCTTGGATCTATTTCATTTAGTTCCTTTTCTAGAGATTTCTTCTGTTCTTTCCTTTGTGATATGTTTCTTTGCCTCCACATGTTGGCTGCTTCCAGGTGTTTGTTTCTATGTATTAGGTAGAGCTGCTATGTCTCCTGGAATTTGTAGAGTGGCTTTGTGTAGTAGGTGTCCCATGGGGTCCAGTGGCTCAGCCTCCCCAGTCACCTGAGCTGGGCCTTCTAGGTGCTCCCCTGAGTGGGCTGTTTGCACTGTCCTGTTGCAGTTGAGCCTTGGTTGTTGTTGGCATCCCTGGGAGGAACTGACCCCCAGGCCAATCAGCTGTGAGGACCAGCTGCAACTACAGCCAAAGAGCTGCTGTGCTGGAGACACCCTTATGGATCAGGATTTACTTCAGTGGAGCTTTGGTGTTCACCAAGTGTGACCCTTGAGTGTCACTTGTGGATGTGGTAGGGTTGTAATCCAGCGTGGTCGAGTCTGAGCACCAGGTGCACTCCCAGGAGGTGCAAAGTCAGCCTGTGCCAGTGCCTTGTTCAGGGCCACCCAGCCTGAGCTCACAGCAAACCATAGTTGGCTGCTACTTGTGCTGGGCTTGGTGTTGCCCAGGAGAGGCCAAGCTATGAGCCAATGCAGCTGCCGCTAGTGCCAGGCCTGGGGCCGCTTATCAAGCTGTATGGGGCCTGCTGTTGCTTGTTTGAGAGATTTTAGGAAAGTCCTAAGCATGAGGCTCTAGAGGCCACTTGCACAGAAAAGCCCCTGGAAATGGCCTGGATGAGCTGCAGGTGGGGAGGGGCGGGGCCTCCGGGAATCACGGGGCGGGGCCGAAGGTGAGAGTCAGGTGCTGGAGATTTAAACATGGCGTCTGCCTGCCGGCTGCGTGCGGGGAGGACTCGCCACAGGAGCCATGGCCTCTGCCAGCCCTTCTGCCTGGGAGGAAGCCGCCCCTCCAGCTCTCGCCCGGATTTCAGGCAGGTTAGTTCCTCCCCGAGTGTCCCAGGTCCTTTCAGGCTGCTGCCCGGCCCTGGGCTCAGAGGGAGCGTCCGAGTGAGTCGGTGCCGGGCCCTTTAGAGGAGCTGCTGGGGCTCCCGCAGCCTCCGGGACCCTCAGGGACAGTCCCCGCTGGTTTCACAGCCCGGAGTTGTGGAGATGTCTCTTCCCGGCCCTGGAGCCCTGGGCTGGGGGCCTGCTGTGGGGCTGGGGCCCCTCGCTCCTCCGGGAAACCTCCGCGGCCAAGATTCCCTCCCAGGTTTACCCCGCGGCACCGGGTGTGGGCCCGCGGCCGCGTCTCCGTGATTCAGCCCCGATCCGCCCGCGTCTCCGCCCCTCCTGCCGGTCTCGGTGCTGCTTCAGCTCCCTGGTTGTGGGGCTTCTGTTCTGCCAGATCTCAGGAGGCTCTGGGTGATGGTGGTTCTGTATTTTAGTTGTAATTTTGATGTGGTTGCGGGAGGCGGCGGGTGCAGCGGTTACCTACGCCGCCATCTTGTTTCTCCTCCCATAAATAATATTTTAAATAGATAATAGCAAATGGAAGGAGATGAGGTAGTGAACACACAATACAGTATATAGGTGGTGTGCTGTAGAATTGTACACCTGAAACCTATATAATTTTATTAACCACTTTCACCCCCAATAAATTCAATAAAAAAGAAATAGTATATGCATATTTATTTGTTAAATAACAGAGAAAAGAGCTAAAGGAGTTGAATGTATGGTGTGAGCTGGTGGGAGTCGGGGACAGCCGAGGACAGCCGTGTCGTTGTAAGCTGCATGGTACAGTTGACTTTTTAAGCTACGGACATGTAGTACTGAAGTTTAAAACTGAAGCCAAGGACCTTGGACATTAACATTCTTCCTCCGATGTAGATGCTAATTGCTGTTATAAAACAGCATGAAATCACTGTGTCGCTGTCCCACAGGCATGATTTCACACTGCTGAGCCCTGCTGGGCCCGGCTGCTCCAAGCGTCATGGGGTCCTGCCTCCCTTTCCTTGTCCCTCCAGAGCCCTTGCTAATTCTGAGGGGATACTAGTCAGCTCTGGCGCCATAAAAAGATACCACAGATGCGGGCTTCACCAACAGAAAATGCTTCACATTTCTGGAGGCTGGGTGTCACCAGTTTCTGGTGACAGCTCGGGTTGCAGATGGTTGTCTTCTCCCTGTGTCTTCAGATGGCAGAGAGAGGGAGAGACAGAGATGAGAGACAGAGAGAAAAAGAGAGGAGCTCTCTGGTGTCTCTTCTTATAAGAGCACCAATGCCATCATGAATCATGACCCACCGTCATGACCTCACCTAAACCCACTCACCACCCAAAGGCCCCATCTCCAAATCCCATTGCTTTTTGGGAGATGACTTCAACATATGAATTTTGAGGGGACACAATGCAGTCCATAGTCAAGGGTAACAGCCGAATCAGAGCTGGCCTCCATGTCCCTTCTCTCTGGACTGGAACTTTCTCAAAGTGGTTTCTTGAACTGCTTGGCAGCTGCAGCCTCCCGCCCGGTACTCTGCTGGACTTCGCCCTCACCTTGTCCCTTGAGGGCAGTATTAGATTCATGGTACTGAGGGGGTGCCCGGGGCAGGGCGAGCTAGGAGTAAACTTCGACCGTGTTAAAGCCACTGAGATGTCAGGAGTTGTTACTGCAGCAGACCCTACCACATCCTGACTAGTACACAGCACAAGAAAACTACCTTCTGGAGTAGAGCTTAAATAACAACAATTACAATGACTGTTCTAAGAACTTTATGTGTGTGAACTCATTGTTACAACAACCCTCTGAAAGGAGACTATTACTATCCCGAGCTACACATGAGGAAACAGAGAGGCAAGAAATTTGCCCAAGGTTGTACGACGTGTAGGCGGCAGAGTTAACATTCTCTGGGGTAGGCTCTGCCCTGAGCCTCCTTTCCTCCCTGCCTGCTCACCGCCACCTAGACAGCCCCTTCTCAATGAAAGGTTGCCCTCCAGCATCTGGTGGGTTTGGGTTTTTTAGTTTCGGGCAATTTGGGAAGCAGAGCTAAGTAACAACTGATGTGTTGGGCTTTTTTAAAAAATTTGAACCTGTAATAGCATGTCCGATCTTTTCTGCGTGTGAGTTCTTTCAAACTTTCTGGTCGAATGTGGAAATTCGTATGGGAGGGATTATGGCTGGGTGGTTTTAGGATTATCCACGCCTTCCTCCTGAGGCAGACAGCCCGGCCTTCGCCCAGGCTGTGCCTCCTGTGAGGGTTCCAATGCGTTTGTGGGGGAGATGGAGGAATTGAAGCAGGTTCTGGCTTTGGTCCTGGGCCAGCTCCATGGACAGTGGGTGGGCTGCAGACAGAACCTGAGGGTCCTCCCAATGTCCGGGGCACTGTCTAGGGTCCAGGCAATAACCTGTGGCTTCGAGGTGTGGGGGGCCCAGACCACAGCCTGGCCTTGACAAATCGGAGTGCCATGGCTGCAGTGGTGCCTGGTCCCTTAGGAGGCTGCAGAACCCAGGGTGGCAGCTGAGGGAGCACAGGGGTCAGTGGGGGCATCTGTGGCAGAGGCATCAGTGCTCTTACGGTGGGTGTGGCACTAGGCCCTTGGCGGCTCCTTGGGTGGTGGCCATCACCATTGCGGGATGTCCTAGAAAGAATGCTGCAGACTCTCCCCAGGGAGAGGACTTCTTTGTGAACACTCGGGAACCTCAACCTCCCTTGGGCCAGGTGTGGGTTGGTTTCAGGAGCTACAAGTCTTGTGTTTGCAGGTAGGGCCAGAGCCAGTGAAAAAGGAACATCACTGATGTGGCCCCACTGTGCTCAGCTGGTATCACAGGCTTGTTTCCCTAGAAATAGGCAGAGCCTGAGCTGGGGATCCTGGTTCAAGTGATTCATGGGGAGGGTGCGCTCAGAGTGGAGGGAGGTGGTCGAGGAGGGAGACCCGCTGCGGCCTGACCCTGGGGCGCTCTGGAGCGTGAATGGTACCTTAGAGTTCGCTGCTCCATTATTTGGTCACTAGCTGGGGGCAGCTCTCGGGGGATGGGGCATCACCTTCCAGCCAAGGGCAATGACTAGGGCAAAGTGGGCATCTGTGAACAGTGAATAGCCAGCACTCAGGAGTTGGAGGATGGGCACTGGCCAATAAAGAGACCTGGGTGGGGAGCCAATAGCACCCACTATAGTTGGTGATGCTTACTCCATGGCCCTCAAGTCAGCCCTCTTGTACCTTCCACTGACCACTTGCTCTGTGCCCACTCTCTGGGGCCACAGGACGCACCCACTTGGCAGTCCCCTGCCATCTGTAGGCAAGGTATTTAGACTCAGCATGGGTGTCTCTGAGAGTCCCTTGCAGCTGAGAGGCCAGCCTTAGCACATGGGCATTTCCAAAGGACTCCTGAGCTCCTGGCGAGTGGGGGCCTCCACCTCCGATGCAGGAACCGATAGCCTCGGTACCGTGGGCTGTCTGCGTGGATCCCGGCGATGCTGTTTTCTCCCATGTAGAAGCAGAGGTCGAGTATTAAACTGTCTAACTCAGCACCGTGTTCCTGACAAGCTCCTCAAAGGAAGGAAATTGTAACCCATGAAATATTTATGCTTCGTGTTGCAATGATGTTACCGCCATGACAGCGTGTTGTTTTCTCTGTTGGTTTGGTTTTCTTTTTTTATTTTATTTGATTTGATTTGAGAGAGAGATCAATTTATTGTTCCAGTTATTTATGCATTTATTGGCTCATTTTTGTATGTGCCCTGACCGGGGATCGAACCCACAACCTTGGCGTATTGGGACAATGCTCTAACCACCTGAGCTACCCAGCTAGGGCTCATTTTTCTTTTTCCAGCGTGGGTTACAAAATGCCCTCCAGTGAGGAAACTGCTCACAGAGAAATTGCACCCCTTTTGGGACTGAAGGGAGGTTACACAATTGGAGGACGAGAGGCCCCGAAAGCTGCCAGACAGGTGGGGGCTCCTCTGTCTAGGTCACCTCAAAATAGCTGTGTCAGGGTCCCAACAGCTGTAGCCTCCTAACAGCTCCTCCAAGCCAGGCAATTGCTATTTTTTCCAGGTACAGTTAAGAATGGCAAAATTACTACTTTTTTTTTTTATCACTACCTATGTGCCCAGCACCCATGCCCATACCATTTTAATCATCTTGAGAGCCCTATGTGTTCGCACCCTTACTATCCGCCTTCACAGATGGCAAAACGGAGGCCAGAGAAGCCCCGTCACCCAACAGACCCTTGGGGGTGGGTGAACAGGCAGCTGAGACTTTACCTGAGCCTCACAACAGGGCCTCTGTCCTGGCAAAGCCACCACCAAATGCCACTCTTTGGGAGGCCTGGCCCTGGCTTACGAAGCACAAAAAGACACAGACACATTTCCAGCTTTTCAGAAGTTTTATTATAAAGAAATTTGAGAGAAGCACTGGGCACGGGGCCAGGCGTTCACCAGGGCCAGGAAACAGCTGCAAACAACATGAAGAACCCAAACCCCGACCAAACCCCAAACCACACACACTTTCTGATCGACTGCATTTCTGTCCTCAGGTCTTCTTCATAAATAGACAAAAGTCATAGTTGGCAATTTTAAATAGATGGGCATATGATTAAAAGAAAAAGCGCACGCAGAGCCTCCGAGTGTGGCTCTGAACGCCCCGGTTCTTTATTGTACAGACGATGAAACGGTTTGGTCGCTGCTTTGTGCACGTCTCCCTTAAGATAAAACTTAAAAAAACATGTGCTAAGGGTCATAGAAAATGCTTTTTACCTTAAAGGAAACTACTTTCCCCCCCACACACAAAATAATCTTACAGATGTCTTCAGCACAGTTCTAAGTCACGTAGTCAACTACTCACACAAAGCCAACAGTGTATGTTTCAGAATCTTGTTCACGCTGCAAAACCGTATCTGCACATCTGTGGCTGGGCTGGCCCCCGCCCCGTGCATCTGGGGGGTTTCCGTTGGTCAGCGACCCCTCCAGGGGCAGCCCGCGTGAGCCCGGGCTGGGGCCAGACGTCCAGGCGTAGGGGACGGTGCGCAGACGAGGAGCGGGGTCCACGGTAACCCTGGAGCAAGCAGGTCATGGGGCAGAGGGTTCCCGCAGGTTCTTTGGGCTGGCGGCGGGTGTTGGGCGGCCTCTGCAGAGTCTGGTAAGAGGTCGAGGAAGAGACTCAGCCGTGGGACATTAGCATGTCACTGTTCTTTCTCTCTTCGTGGTCACCCTGCTTCCTGCCAAGGCCTCTTTTCTGCTGTGGGCCCCTCCAGCAGCCTCAGGGAGGAGAGGGGAGGCGGGATTAGGTGAGGTAGAGAGATTTATCCCTGGGGAGCAGGCTGTGGGAGAGAGGGGGGGCTGTCAGAGCTGTGACCCGACCTGGTGCCAGAGCTCTCAGGGGCTGAACACGGGGCCCCAGGAGCACAGGGACAGCTGCTCACTAGCCCTTCACTCCCACCCTGGACACGGCTGCCCCTGAGAATGAAGGCTGCGCTGGTCCCTCCCTGCCTGCCTGCCAGGCAGAGCCAAATAGCCTCCTGGGATCCCGGCAGGGTCCACCCTGTCCTCAGTGCTGGGGGGGGGGGTGTGGCAGCAGTGTGCCTGTCAGTCTAATACCACTATCGCTCTAGGTCATTTTTTTAGTCATTGTTTCTTTTGTAAATTTCAAACAGAATTAAAAGAGAGCAGGTGGTTTTTCTGTTTTTAAAATAGGGTACTCATGCCCTGGTAGGGTTGCTCAGTTGTCCAGATACGCCGAGCTTGTGGGTTCGATCCCGTCAGGGCACATACAAGAATCAACCAATGATGCATAAATAAGTGGAACAACAAATCAGAACCTCTCCTTTTTTCTCTTTCTCCCTTCCTCTCTCTCGCCTTAAAAAATAAATTAAAAAAAAATTTTAAACATTTTAAAATAAGGCATTCACTTGTGACAACATAGATGACTCTTGAAGGCATTATACTAAATAAGTCAGAGAAAGACAAGTGTCATATGATCTCACTTATATGTGGAATCTGAAAATGACTCCCCCAAACAAAACAAGCTCGTAGATACAGAGAACAGATTGGTGGTTGCCGAGGCGGGGCGGTGGCAGGCCCAACGGTACAAACTCCCAGTTGTAAAAAAGGTCCTGGGATGCCATGCACAGCACAGTGACTGCTGTTAACAATACCGTATTGCATATCTGAAAGTAGCTAAGAGTGAATCTTAATAGTTCTCATAAAGAAAAAAAAAGGAACTGTGTGGTGACAATGTTAACTAGACTTACTGTGGTGATCACTTCACAATATATATAAATATAGAATCATTATATCTGATGCTAATATAATGTTATATGTCAATGATATCTCAATAAAAATGCATATAAAACACAGGGCACTCTGTGTTCTGGCCTCCCTGTTGGGGGAAGCTCTGACATTCTGCGATGGTCCATTCAAGACCCCCCCCCAGTATTCTGACTTTGGGGAAGGGCTGTGGGGGGGGGGCCTGCACCTGCTCCGGGTGTGGGCGAGGGAATCACTGCTGAGCCGAGTGCCCGCCCAGGTAGCCCTCTCACCAGGCACGTCAGAAGGGGGGCACATGCCATGTTTGCTTGCTCACCAGTGGGCACGGCAGGGTGAGCAGCAGGGAGGCCGGCAGCTAGGGCCACCGTATCCCTCCCGCCTCTCTCCCACCCGCCATCCCAGGACTAGGGCAGCACCAGCGAGGCTGGGGTGAGGACCGACCTACAAGTGCTGATGCCACACTCCCCGCTGGCGTAACTGCTGTCCCAGTCTCCGCTGTTCGGGGGGTTGGATGGGCCAGGTGAGCGGGATCCGGAACCGCCGGGGAACTCGGAGATGTGAGGGAAGTCCTGCCGCGGGGGAAGGAGGCAGGTGAGCAAGGGGAGAGGCCGGGGCGCGTCTCAGGCACAGGGGCGGGGCTGCAAGTGCCCAAGGAGCTCCCAGCGACATGCCCTCCGGCTTGCACACTGTCTCCGCTTTGCCTGGAATGCTTTTCCTTTTGCCCAGCAGAGCATGTTTTGAAAATTTAACCCTGTCCTAGCTGCACCAGGTGTGTGTGTGTGAAAGATTTTGCTCTCAGGGTCTTTTGTTTTTGGGGACTCAGTTTCCCAATCTGTAAAATGGATTTACTGGGCTGAGCGACCTCATGCAAGTCTTGGAACAGTGTCTGTGGAACCATTAGTGGGGTCAGGCCTCGAAGGCTTTGAGGAGAGCCAGGGGCCAGGGCTGAGCTGGCAGAAACCGCAGAGCCCGCAGCCCCTCAGGCTAGAGAGCAGTAGGCAGAGGGTGAGAGAAGGAGGGCCTGGAATATGCTAAGAATCTGAACATCTGTCTGGCAACGTGTCAACTCTTTGCTGCAGCCAGTACATGTCAAATGAGGTGTACCAGGCCCATTTCATTGACATGGTAACTGAGGCTCAGAGAGGTAAGGTGCCTAGGTTCTGGTTACATAGCTGGTGAGTGGTGGGGCCAGTATCTAAAATCCCAAGCTGCCTCCCTCTCCACAAAGGGTCCCAGAAGGTACATTTCTACTCAGCTCTGCTTACCTGTGGCCCTGGAGGTGAAGGGCTCATAGCCAGCTGCACCTGGAGTGCCATGGGAGTGGGCAGGACAGGAGGCTGGGGGGCTGGGGACATGCTGACAGGTGGGCTGAGGAGGGTGCCCTGGGCGTGGGGGGGCAGTGGCAGCTGCTGGTGCAGTGGGGGGCTGAGCGGGAAGGAGTGTGGTGGTGGCGGGGACGCGCTGAGGCCTGGCAGCAGAGACTTGGAGCCCAGTGTCCGCGCAAGACTGGCAGGGGTGGCCCCGCTGCGGAAGGCCTGCAGGTCTGACGGCGTCAGGAAGGAGGCCAGGCCGGGCATGGCGTACATGGGCTGCTTGGGTGGGAGCATTTTGGCTGGTGGGTTCACCTGAGCGTTCTTGGTCTCACTCTGATCCGGCGAGCTCTGGAAGGAGACAGACACTGGTCACTCTGGAGAAGATGGGGAATCCAGAACTTGGGCTATGAGACCAGGAGGCTCTGCAACCCACTGACATGACCCCTTGCTGGCTCCGGTGCCTTTGGGGAGATCTGTGGACTTACTAGAGATAATTCAGGGTCCTTAGTGCACTTGGCTCTGACCATCCAACCAGCCCCTGCTTTAATCCTAGGGGCTCCCCTGCCTATGGAGAGACCCACACTCCTCAGCCTGGCCAGTGAGGCCCGCATCATCCAACGGGGCCGTCCTCTCTTTATGCTCCTCCCCAGCCTCTGTGCCTTTGCATGTGCTGTTCCCTTGACTTGGAGCACCCTCTTTGCTTGGCCCTTTATGGCTTAACCCAGATGCCATGTCCTCTGTAATAGCTTCCAGACAACACCCCTATTCCCACTTGGGCCACATGTCCACCACCATCCTGAGTCTCCTGCCTGCAGTGCTGGTGTTGACAGAGGAGGCAGGCAGTATGGTCAGGCGTAAAGGCCAAATTTGAAGAGTGGCCAATCCAGGTTTGACTTCTAGTACAACTACCTAACACGCTGGATAATTTCAGGCAAGATGCTTAACCTCTCTGAGTCCTGGGTTCTTACTGGAAGAATTAAATGAAATGAGACACATGTAAAGTGGCCAGCACGAGCCCAGCACACAGCAGGTGCGCTGGAGATGTGACCTCAGTATCCCTCTTTCCCGTGGGCCTCAGCGCCTGCTCCACCCCCAGTGGTCCCACACTTATCAGGCTGTGCCGAGGATTCCAGGGTTACCTTGGAGACCAGGCTAGCCCGGTAGGCTGCCAGAGCCTTCAGATATTCCTTTTTTGCCGCTTCGGTCTTCCTCTTATAGGCCTGAAAGATCCAAGACATGAGCAGCATTGGGGAGAGGTGAGGTGTTCAGCCTGAGGTTGCACTGCTGCTAACTGGCCTTTGCCTATGAGCTATTTCTACTCCCACTTTTCCCTGGAGGCCCCTGAGAGGGGCACCTGGGCACATGGTCAGTGGGATAGGAAAGTTCTGGTCTGGACCCCAGACCAGGTGGACTGAGATGGACTGAGATGTTCTCATCTAATAGATGAGGAAGTGGAGGCCCAGAATGGTTAAGTCGCTAGTGAACATGGCTGGAAAACAGCAGAAGTGGAAGGGACCTAACTCCCCATCTTACAGATGGGCAAACCGAGCCTAGTAACAACCTCGGCAAGAGCCCCTAGTTTCAGGCTTTCCAAGTCTGTTGTCGACTCGGGGACACCAGAGCCTTGGGGGGATGGCCCAGAAAGGGAGATGGAGACTCACCTGCTTCTGCTCCTCTCCCAAGCTGTCCCACATGGAGGCCACGATTTTGGACACATCCCCAAAGGTGGCGCTGGGGTTCTGCCCCTTTATGGCAGCCTGAGTGTCCCTGAAGAAGAGAGCGTAGGCAGACACCGGCTTCTGTGGCTCGTTGGGGTCCTTCTTCTTCTTCTTCTTTGGGTTCTTGGCCTTTTTTCCCGGGTCAGCCGATGGTCTCTTCTCTCCTGACATCTGCCCGGGTGAGGGGAGTCAGAGAGCTGGAGGCACTGGGGACTCGGGCCAGAGGGGACCCACCCCAGCCTCAGGCTCAGTGGCCCACCCGTGCTGGTCAGGCCCTGTTCACATACAGGTGCTGACCACTCCAGGCTCGAATGTGGGAAGCCCGGGCCGCGCTGCTGGGCTAACTGCTCCCCAGATGGGGGAGGCCATGGACAGGCAGACACAACAGACACACACACACACATCTGGGACAGGAGCCCCAGTTTTTTCTGTTAAACTCATTAATGACAATTGGCATGATGGTCAAGTTGATTCAGAGAAATACAAGAGATAGAGAAACTGGTTAACGCCCCATAAAGCAATAAAACTATAACTTTTAGGGCTTAGTTTAATCTTTTCTACTGGACAGAAGTCATTTGCTTCTCTCCAGGGAAAAATGAATTCTCTTTGTAATCAGACAAAACCCGTTTACATCTCCATCACCTTTCCCTCGAGTTACCCTTTACAGAGTATAAAATCCCCTAATCAGTAATGAAGAATAAATCAGAATAAAGTTACTTAACCTCCCTGTGCCTCAGTTTTCCCATCTGCCAACGGGAGGTAGTAATGGCCATAGAGAGTGTGAGGAGGATTACACACACCAATACTTATGATGTGCTTAGAACACTGGCCCGTGGAAACTGCTTTACAAGTATTTTCTAAATGAAAAAATAAAAGAAAAATCACCCCTGTCTGCCTTATGGTACAGACCAAGTTATCCTGATGATGGAACTGGACCAGGATCCAGAGGCGCCCACCCCGGCCAGGAGGTCAGGGTCTCCGCTAGGTGGCGCGGGTGCCATGGCTGCTGCCCAGGCCTCCGTGGGGCCACCACGTGGAAAGGGGTGGGAGGCCCGTATGAAGAAGAAAGCGGCGGGAAGTGTGGGTTCAAGTTTTGATTCTGCCGCTAGGGGGTTGGGAGACTCCCGCAAGCTCGTCCATCCTTGGCCCTCCTGGGCCTGTTTTCTGCCCCAGTTAAGCCAGATGCCCTCCACCAGGGAGGGAGATTTGGTCAGTGTCAAGAAAGGGCCAGAGCCTGGACAGCTGGTGAGCTCTCATCCTGACGTGTGCTTCAAGAGGCGCCACCACCCTTGGCTCCAGAGGTCATGGCCCCAGGGGAGGTGTCATTTTTAGAGCCCCATCCCAAGGTCAGCGCTGCCCGGAGGCACCCTCTGCTAGACCACACATTTTTGTCAGAATATTTTCTCTTAAAAGGCCACAGTGGCCATGAGACGTGACCCTGAGGATCTTGCCCGCACCATCAATGCCCCTGAAATGACCCATTGGCCATTCAGGAATAAGACTTCATTTGCCCCCCAGAATTTTCTATCTCCTTGTTTTCCAGCAAAGGGTACACTAATACTCTTGGGTGTTCTCTAGAGGTAGGCGATGCCCGTTTCCATGCAGGGCCCGTCATCCTGCTGACAGGAGGGCATCCTAACGCTTTGCATCGCCACCCTACCTACCTTGAAATGGGCTTCTGACTCCTCCTCTTGAGTTGAGCTGGAAGGAGAGGGGGTGGCTGACTTGCTCCCTGGGGGCGACGGGGAGCTGTGGGCGATGCCGCTCCTGATGCCCATCTGAGAAATGAGCTGGGACTGGCTGAGGGCGCTCATGTGGCTCGCCAGCATCGCTGGGCGGCCCAGCAGGGGCCCTGGCCGGCCCGAGTCATAGGCAGCCACCTCCGAGTGGACCATCTCCTGGATCTAAGAGAGGAGGACAGGGCGTTTTGAGTCAGAAAGGACCAGTCCTGCCACCATCACACGCCCATTGCAGGGGCCCAGGGGAGGGGCATGTAGGCGAGAAGTGGAGGGTGCTGGCTCCATCTGCTCTGAGCTGTGGCTTCCCCATGGATCCTTGATAGGTGAGTGTCCATGCTACTCTGAGCCCTGCATGATTCGGTGCCCCGAGGGGGGACCTGGCACAGTGACAGTTGACATTCTGTTGACATTCAACCTGGACAGTCGGCATCTTAGCCCCTGCTGGAGAGCTCAGTCAGCTGAGAAAGGATAATTTTATGATACTGAGTCTTCCCTCCTGGAACACAGTGTCCCTCTGCATGAATTCACTATGTAGCATGATAGCAAAGAGCACAGATGCTGGAAGCCGACCTGGTTTTGGATCCTGGTTCAGCCACTTATAAGCTGGGTGACTTCGGCCAAGTTACTTAACCTCTCTGTGCCTTGGTTCTTCATCTGAAACGTGGGTAATAACCTACCTTCTAGGCTATTAAGGATTAAAAGCGTCTAGCACATAGTAAGCCTTACATTGTATAAGGGTTTGTTAAATACATAGAATAAGTAAACCCCTTAATGTTTTGCATTTTTCTTCCTGTAGCTCAGTAATATTTGTATTAATTATTCCCTATGATATTTTCTAACTGGTTATTTTTGGAATATAAGAAAGCTATTGATTTTTACCTATAGGTACTTCTCATAGTAAGTACATATTGAGAATAGTGCACGCTTTTTGCTTAAACATTACACACACATACTGTTCTGTGAGGCATACCAATTTGCATGTCCTTTCAATTCCTTTTATTTTCTCTGCATCTGCAGTTATTCTCTTTCTAATTTCTCACATCAACTATCTGTGTTTTCCTCTCACTTTTTCTTCATTAAGCAAGCTCATGGGTTTTCTTTTTTATGATGTGGGATTTTTATTTTTTTCTCAAAAGAATCATATCAATTTTTTTCACTACTTTTCCTGTTTTCTATTTCTTTAATATCATTTTAAACTTTACTGATTTCTTTCTCTGATTTTTCAAAATCCTCACCCGAGGATATTTTTTCCATTGATCCTTAGAGAGAGCGGAAAGGAGGAAGGGAGGGAGGGGGGAGAGAAAAACACACATCCATGTGAGAGAGACACATGATTGGCTACTTCCCACACGCGCCCTAACCGGGGCCGGGGGTTGAACCGCCCTTGACTGGGAACCGAGGCCCTTTGGTGCACAAGTGGACATAACCACTGAGCCACACCATCCAGGAAAGATTTATTATTGTTGCTTCCGTCTCATTTTGAGTTATATTTTTAATTCAGGTCTTTGCATGTGGCTCCTCATCTTTCAAGTCTAAACTTGAATGTCACCTCCTCAGAGAAGCCTTCCCTGACCACTTTGTCTGAAAATTCTAATTATGTTCTATCATCATATTGTTTGTTTCCTTCATAATTTCAAGTTACAATTATTTTGTTTTTCTATCTGCTTGTCCACTCTCTTCCCCTCTGGAAGCTCCCTGAGCAGAGGCCTTGCTCACTATTGTATTCCTAGTGTGTTTGGTGCTGCCTGGAACACGCTCAGTGAGTACTTTAAAAATATTTGTTAAAGGGTAGAAAAAGGAAGGGGGAGGATGCCACTCCTGGTAGGTAAAGCTCTTCAGTTGCCTCTTTTCTTGACAATGTGATGGAATGAGAGTTGTTTATGCAGCAGAATGGGGCAGAATTGGTGAGAATTGAAGATGTGACATTAATTAGCTACTTCTTTGAATCAGACTTGGGATAGGACGTAGTCATTTCCTACTGGATCAACAATCTCCTAAGAGTTTATGAGCCAGATGAGACTCGATCTCTGCATCTTTTTTCTTTTCA
Source organism: Miniopterus natalensis (assembly GCF_054644295.1). Taxonomy (NCBI): domain Eukaryota; kingdom Metazoa; phylum Chordata; class Mammalia; order Chiroptera; family Miniopteridae; genus Miniopterus; species Miniopterus natalensis. The sequence continues at coordinate 6,132,135 of NC_142087.1, forward strand.
AGTTTCCTTTACCCTCTTAGCAGGGAAAGCATAAATAACACAATCCAAACAAAAAATGCCCAGCAAGTACAGAATAAAGTGATAGAGAATAAATAAGGATACATAAGTAAAATAGTTGTTGAAGTATGTATACAAATATTGTTCAAAAATCAGAAAAATTAATCCATACTTATTTATAAAGATAGAATTATTTGTTCATAGATATTAAACTTTTTTTTTGCTTCTTTGAGTTCCCCCGTCTTTCCTTTGTTGATCAAGTTTTATCTAGTGATTTTTATGGCACTGTACTACATCTCTAATTCCTCATGTAAGAAGAAAAATGAAGCTTTTAATTTTTCTCTCCATCAGAGGTTTGGGTTCCAGATTATTATGTTTTTCATTAAATAATTTATTTCAATCATTATTTTGACAGTTGCGTTAAGTTTCATACCATGATAACAACAGTATTTAGACATTAACTCTAGGTTTTGCTATTTCCATTGCTCACACCACTGGCTTTTTTTATACCATATATTTCCCATACTTGATCTATTTTAATTCATTTCTCAATCAAAGGTAACTGCTTCTTTAAGTAATTTTTTAACCCAAAGCTCCTTTGAAATAAGAAAAATCTGCATAATGCTATTTTTCTCTGTAAGCTACATTCACTTAATTTTGTCTGATGGTTGGTAAGCTCTTTTGAGCTGGATACTTCCTACTTTCTTCAGTTAAGTGATACTTTCTATTATTTTTTGGATTATTGCTTCTTTTCCATTGGCCTTTTAAAAAGAATTTCCTGTTAAAAACACATATTGAATCTTCAGAGTCTTTTATCTGTTCAGTCTTAATTTTGAGCTCTTTAACAGATTCCTTGGATTTTGGGAGGAAATCTTGTTATTTGATTATCTGCAGTAGTTTTCACTGCATTTTAAAATCCAATAACCACATATTTTATCTAAAAGCAATCTTTCCTGATTTCAAATTTTTCTCATTACATAGATACACTACATAATTGCAGTTTGTAAATTATGAGCAGTTCCCCCCATTTATTGGATTAGGAGCTTCAGAATGGACCTTCTTTAGAACTGCAATTTTTGTACATGTGTCCAGTGACTTTTCTATTTATTTCTATTTCTAATAACTAGATCAGCACCTCGCACACCGAAAAACCAAATGCTTGCTGGTCCTATTGAATAAAATTAAAGCTAAAACAGCAGAGTTGTGTATGATCTGGGAATGATGTCAAATTTAGCTCAGTGAGTCCAGGGTCTCCACAGAGGGTGAGTGGGACTCTGGGTCACTTCACTCCTGTAGTGACAAATATATTCTCAATAACTGAGTGCCAGACCTTTCATGAGTGTCTGCTCTGTGACAGACATAAGCAGACAAGAGAGCTCTGGGAATGAGAGGGCCACCCCCATCCCCACCCCACCACAGCCGCTCTTCAGGGCCTCACAGTTAATTAGGGAGACCGACCCCTACATGAAGAGAGTATATGGCTGGTTATTAATAGATACAATCCAACAAGACATGGGTATAGCTACTAAGCATCTTAGATTTTCTAGGGCATTAAAAATGTTTGTCTTAATCTCCCCAAAGTAAAAAATATGCCTGTGATGTGAGGTCTGCTGTTTGAGGACGTCACTGACGTAGGCGCTGAGGTACCTGACCCAGATTCCTCTGGCCATGCTGCTGCATCCATCCCCATGCTGGGAGTGCTCGCACCGGTCCCCTTCTCCACATGTCACTGGCCAAACAGGAGCTGCCTTCCTCGAGAGGCTATGATATCCCACAACTCCATCCCCCATCCTACAGCAGACCTCAGCCACTGCTTGACTGACGCAGGGGTACAAAAGGCTGGACTCCTTCCTCTGCAGTGCAGGTGCACCCCAGAGCCCCCCAATCCTCCAACTGAGGCCAATCCTTGCCGGTTCCATCCTCTGTAGACCCTGATTCCTGCAGCCCCTTCTCTTGAGAGCACTCCCTCGCTAAACAACAAGAATCCTTGTATCAGGCTTTGCTTGAGGGGCCTCACCTAAGTCACCCTCCACCAGGTCCACCGGTTTCCCCTCTCTGTGGATGGCATCCTGTCAGCATCAAATCATGCTCAGTCTTCTCCCATTTTTTCCCCCCTCTCCTGTCTTTAAGTGAAAATCTCCCTTACTTCCAGGTCTCCTAAAAGCTTCTGTCCCAACTTTCTTGCTTCCCTGCACACTCAAACTTCTTCTGAGAACCACCTCTCCTCACTGCTGTTAGGACCTCTCCTCCCATCAGCGACTCACCTGGCACATGTCTTCATTACTGTCTATACCACTATAGTCATCACTGTCATCACCACCACCCTCATCAGGAGGAGAAGTTTTTATTAAGCACTTAATATGTGCCAGAAACAGGACTGTTTGCCTATTGTAACATTTAATCACCACAGCTACCCTAGGAGGTAATATAATCACCCTCAGCTGGGGAATCAAGGCTCAGAGAGGTTCAGAGACTGGCCCATGATCGCACAGCTACCAAAGGAGAAACTAGGTCTCTCCAGACCATCACACTTTCTCCCTTAGCTATGTGGTCCTTCCCCAAAACATGCCTCCGTCCTCAACTCTGGGGCTTGCTGCCTCCCCTGACAGCCCTCTTCCCTCTGTCCAGGGCCAGGCTCTTGGCTGTTGGCTACCTAACCATTCCCTCTTGGTCTTCTTCAGCCCACCCCTTTGGCACTGGCATTCCTCAGGCTCTCTCTCTCCAACCCCCTTCCTTTCTCCACCCCCAGGCTCCTCTCACCACTGCCCTGAGCCTGTGACTGCTACTGGTGAGGGACCCCTGGTGGTGTCCTATGTCTCACCTAAGAAAGGGTTTCATTTAAAGGCAATGTCAGGCTGTAAAAGAAAAACAGGTGAGCTCACAGGAGAGGTACAGAGTGGTCAGACAATGTCCATCCCTCCACACGTTCTAGAACACTCTATTAGCTCACAGAACCCCTTCCCCAGTCAGAACCCACCCTCCTCTGCCCAACATGTTCAGCAACCACTGCCTTTTGTCCTAATCAGCTATAGCTGATGCTGTGCGGGCCCTGCCCTGTGCCCTTGGCTGACCTTGGAGGTCACCCCTCCCCCCCATGGCAGAAGGTTACTGCACCTGCATCTCACTACCTGGGAGGATAAGCAGTTAGGGCCCCAGGAATGACCCTCAGCCAATGAGGAGGGACAGGAGCTTGTGGACAGACCCGCACTTCCTCTCCCCTCAACGGGACAATTCTGAGTTGCGTCCCATATGCCTCTCAGAGGGTCCCCAGCAGGATGGCATCCCAGTTGCCACCGTGGTCCCAACTCATCAATCTGTCTTTTATTGGCTTTCTTCCCTTCCAGTGTCACCTCCCTTCTTCCTCCACAGGGCTTCCTGCAGTCTGTCCCCAAAAAACCACTTGCGCCCAAACCTTTGTGCCAGGGTCTGATTTAGGGGGATCCCAAAGAGACACCCTCTCTCAGCCTCCAGCATGGCTTCCTTGAGTCCAGGTGCCATGCTGGCCACCAGAGTGACCCTTATGGAGTGTGAAATTTCCCCTCCCTGCTCAGAATCTTTCCGTAGCTCCCAGGTGGCCGCCAGCACTGTCCTCGCCTTGTAAAACGCCCACGAAGATCTGCACCACCTCTCTCGTCCTGACCTCTCCCGCCCCTTCCTGGAGCCCCCGGGGCATGAGGGCTCCTCTCTAGAATGGAGCCTTCCCCCTGTGGCTCACTGGTGTTTCCTCTGTGTCATCACCCTCGGAGACTTACCTGAAGTGTCACCTCCTCAGAGAAGCCTTCCTTGACCTCTCTCTCCTCCCTTCTCCTCTGGCCACACCCTCTCCCCAGCCTGTCCAGGGCTCACCACGGTGGGTGCCAAGCATTCAAGCACCCGCTCAGGCGCAGGCACATAACGCGCCCCCCAGCCCCGGGCAGGTGGCCCAGTACCCAGGTGGCGCTTCCGAGAGGCTGGCGACCAGCTGACCCCCGCCTCCTGCCTGCCCCGCGGAAGCCCGTGGGCACATCCAGGGGTCCAGGGGCCACGCTGCGCCCTCTCCAGGGAGCGGGAAGCGAGAGGGTAACGGGAGCCGCTGGGAGGGAATTAGGTTCCCCGGGCTTACTAGGCGCTCAGGGCTCAGGCGCACAAAGGTGCTTCCACAGACTCCCGGGCACAAGCACACGGGCGGAGAGGAGAAATCACACCTTCCTCTGCCGGCTGCCGACTCAGCCCACATCTCGCCTGCTTCCTCCGAGGCAGGGACGAGGTGCCACTAACACAGCCTCACACTCTGCCTGGGGAATCCGAACGTGTCTCCTGGAGGCCACAGCGGTTCTGCCCACTGTGTTCTCTTACTGAAGCCCCTGTCTCAGTTCCAGAGGGTCCAGAAACTTCTCCTTAATCTCTGAGCACAATCAGGTCCTAAAGGAAAATTATCAAGCCACTGAGCAGCATTTTACAATCCCTGCCACAGCCTCAGAGTAGCCCTTCCTGACAGATAATATCCCTGTTTCACAGAGGATGGTAGCACTAGTAATAATGACAATAATACTTACTATTATATTTAGTGAGGCTCACTGGGACCTTCAGGAACAAATCTTTGACATAACACTATCACCATCCCCATTTTACAATAAAGACACTAAAACTCAGAGAGGTTAAGGGACTTTCCCAAGGTCATAGAATCCTGGCTGTTTTCCAAGACTGATATCTTTTCACTGCACCCACACAGATCCGAATGGCTCTAATGTGGGTGAAAAGTAATGAACCTGCTCTCACAGGGCAACTGTGAGGATGCAGTGAAAAGATAAACTTTTTACAGAGCCCAGCACGTATTAGGTGTTCAACACAAGAAAGTTTCGTTTCCTTCATTCCCTCATGAACTTGCTGAAGGTATGAGCTTGAACTGAATCTCAGTGGGCTAAGAAGAGGTCACAACCAATGGAAGTTTCTGGAATATGAGAGAAAAGGGAAATCATGATGACAAAAATTACAGCACAGGGCCTGGCACAGGGGTGCTTCACAAACATTTGTTACATTCATTAGGGCAGTAATTGGCAAACTTCTGTAAGTGGACAGATATTAAATACTTTGGGCTTTCAGGGCCAAATGGTTTCTGTCATAACTACTCAACTCTGCTGCTGTAGCACAAAATCAGCCATATTCAATATGTCAATGAATGGGTGTGGCTGTGTTCCAATAAAACTTTATTTACAAAAACAAGCAGAGGGCCAGATTTGACCTATGGCCATGGATTGCCAGCTCCCGTGTTAGTCAAATATTGTCAAATAAAAGGAAATACTGGTAGAAGCATTAGCCTTTATTTGGCAGTTACCATCTGCTGGGCACTGATCTTCTGACCAAATTTAATTCTCACCCAGTCATGGGAGGAAAGGTGTATTATCAGCATTTTACAGATGAGGAAGCTGAGGTTCAGAAAGGGAAATAATGTACCCCAGGCCTTTAGAGCTGGGATTCAAGTCAAAGTCTGTCTGGTTCCCACACCCATGTCCTCGGGCACTACATCACCAGGTGTGCTGTCCCTTGGCTAAGCCAGCTGGGCTCTTGCTCTAGCTCACATTGCAGCGTATCTTTAAAATCAGAAAGGCCTGGATTGGTGACAGAGATCTGGTAGTTGGCCACCGCCCTCCAAATCTGAGTTTCCATTGCTGACTTGATCCTCCTCATGTCCTTGACTGGGCCTCTGCCTTGAGCTGTCCTCATCAGAATGATCTCCACGGTCATTTTATTTCTCTAATCCTCCCGGGTCCCCAAGACTGCTCCCACCACCCATTCACTCACTCGCTCATTCAAAAAACATTCCCTAAAGGCTGTTATGCCTGAGATCCTGGGTGAGATGCAGGAGACCAAGATTAGATCAAAAGCACCCCATCTGAGTGCACAGTCTGATGGAGGAGGCAGAGATGCACCCATATAGTTTTAACCAGCGCAGCAGCACAGGTGCACAGAGGGACCTGGGCCAGGCAGGAAGGGGTCCCTCCAATGGCTGGAGAGCCAGAAAGCCTTTCCCCAGGAGAGCGCTCAGAGCTGACTCCTGAAGGGGAAGTTTGCAGAGGACAAGATGGGGTGTGGAGGCCGCTCCCTGGAGCAGGAGCATATGAAGGGCGCAGAGCCGTGGAGCGAAGTGATGGTTAACTTTGCGCCAACTTGGCTGGGCCATGGTTGCCAAGACATTTGGTCAAACATTATTCTGGGTGTGTCTGTGAGGGTGTTCCCCGATTTTCACCTTAAAGTCATCTACAAAATCCCTTTCGTTCTGTAAGGTAACATACTCATAGGCTCCGGGGATTAGGGTGTGGGGGACATCTTGGGGGGATTGTTCAGTCTACTGTACCCCAGGTGCCCTCCACGCCGATCTTCCCAGAGGCACACTGCTCTCTGAGGTTTCCTCAGGCTTTAAGAGGCAGCTATTTGAAAATTCTTTCCTTTTAGGAAGAAAAATTCCAGCACAAAAGAGGGGAAAAGAAAGCCAATAGGAAGCTTGCCCCAATGCCTGCCCCTTGCAAGGAATCCCTGTCAGTAAGTATTTCTAATAAACTTTCATGCTCGGCGAGAGATTCTTTGCACGCTGACAAATTTCTTGTGAAATTTGAGATGTCTTGTTCAGAGTAATAGCTACAGTGCACAGGTGCCCAGCTGCTATTGTAAAATCAGTAAGCATTTAATTGAAACAAATGACTATAATAATAGTACATTATCCCTGCAGGCCGAGCGCCATCACAGTTTTAATTATTGAGTTAAGAGTCAGACTAATTTATCCTTTAAAGCAACAGCCCCATTCCTGGTTACACTGATCATCCTGTTATGAATATGAAGGGCCAGCAGGGAAGGGTGTAAATGCAAAGCAATTTGTCCCCTTCTGGCTGGTTGTGTGTTAAAGGTTTGCAAACACTGGGCGCTGAGACACTGGGTCTGGGATTGCCTGGCTCAGGGCGTGAGGTTTCTGCTCAGGCTGGGATGGGGGCCGTGGTCCTTATGCTTCCCATCTCTGGCACGCAGGCTCTCACTCCTCTGCTCAGAGCCCACACTAGCTCCCTACCTCACTTCGAGGAGAAGCCTAAGTCCTTACTAAGCTACAGACGCTAGAACAACCCCCCACCCTCCCAATCACCTGGTACCTCTCTGGCCTCCACCTCCACTCCCTGCTTCACTCCACGGCGGCAACTTACCTCCTTACCATCCTTTAAACCAGGCATGCTGCCTCCTCAGGACCCTTCTTTAGCTCATTGCAATTTTTCTCCCTAGGGGTCACTTGCCAATATTTTTTAGAGACAGTTTTTGGTTGTTACAACTTGTAGATGCTACCGGCATTTAGTAGGTAGTAGACCAGGGATGCTGCTAAACATCCTATAATACACAGGCAGCCCCGCCATGAAGAATTACCCCGCCCAAGGTGTCAATAGTGCCAAAGGGTCTGATTTAGGGGGATCCCAAGGAGACACCAGCCCTCTCTCAGCCTCTAGCGCTCAACTGCACGCTTCTCCCCAATCTGTGCGTTTGCCCTTTTTTCCATAACCCAGCAGTGACAGGTGTCCCTACAACCCCTTCCATCAAGCCACCTTCCCAGTTCCTACTGAGGATTAGTAAGAATTTAAGACTTTTTTTTAACTGCAGGTGTATGCTTTAGAATCCTTATGGTTTTCTTAGCACTCTGGTTACAAAGTTGCGTAGACCATGAGAGGTTTGCCCCAGCTCCATTTTTCCTGTAAGCTGTTATTTTTAGTACAGTGGTACCTCGGTTTTCAAACATCTCCGTTGACGAACATTTTGGGTTACGAACGCCTTAAACCCAGGGGTAAATGCTTCGGTTTTCGAACATGCCTCGGAAATCGAACATGCCACACGGCTTCTGCTGAGGGCAAGATCCTGAGGCCTAGCTGTCGGCTGTGGATCCCTCAGTTTTCGAACATTTTAGAACTCAAACGGGCTTCCAGAACGGATCACATTCGAAAACAGAGGTACCACTGTATTTTGCAGGTTTTTCAGGACTGCATCTCTTCACATTATATTTATTAAGCAGCTGCTGTGTGTCAGGCCCTGTGCTGAGCACTGGGGATTCAGAGTGAATAAGGCAGGTAAGGTCCCTGGCCTATGGGGCTGACAGTCTCCTGGGGGATACAGGTATCGATCAATTCCACTCCCAAACCAATACGCAGACACAGTGGTGAAGAGTGCTGGCAGGGAAGCCACAGGCCACTGTGAGGTTCCTAGATGCAGACTGGGGACCCAGAAAGGTCTCAATATGGCTGGCGTGAAGGGTAGTGGATAGGGGTGGGGAGGGGGGGAAGGATGAGCTTAGGAAACCAGGCACAAGCCAGGCTGGGTAGGACCTTGAGTGCCAGGTGAAGACATCTGGACTTTATCCTGAGGGTCACTGGGAACCCAGAGGGTTTTAGGCAGAGTGGTGACTTGAATTTTAGAAAGGCCGACTTGGCTGCTATGTGGCAGGGGGCAGCTTCCAGGTGAGAGGTGACGCAGCCATCACTGGAGATTCAGATGGAAAGAAAGAGATGAGCCTGAGAGATGCCATGGGAGAGAGTCAGGATTTGGAACTGATGGTCATGGCAGGTGGTCAAGGATGACACCAGATCACCGATGATATTTACAGGCTGGGAAGAAGGGACCTGACCAGCCAGGTGGGGAGGAGTGGTCAGCTGTGAACGGGCTGAGCTTGGGCACAGCATCCAAGTGGGGTCTGCAGGTGGGGATGGTCCATTACATGTCTGGTGCTTAGAGGAGGGACCAAGCAGTGGAAACTGACCTGGGTCCCAGTGGTACCCAGCCACAACAGTGGAGAATCAGGCAGAGAGAGATGCAGGAGGGGCCTGCAAGGAACCAAGAGGTGGTCTGAGCAGCAGACACCAGGAGCATTAAAGTCACACAGTCACATCAAGGGAGCAGAGGGAGAGAGTTTCAGGAAGAAGGGGGGCGGGGACTGGCTGGCCCAAACAGCCTAGTGTCAAATATGATAAAGGCAACACATACTCAATGCATTTGGCAATGTGGAGGCCACCAGGGCCCCGAGTGGAGCAGTTTCATGGTCAGGGGGTAGGCAGAAGCCAGAGTGAACAGGAGGGGAGGAAATACAGACAACCAGGGTCAATGACCTCTCCTAGAAGCTCCCCTGGGACCATGAGGGGCGAGATGGGACAGTAGGTAGGTGTCAAAGGATAACCTTTTATTCAGATGCTAAGGGGAAAGTGCAGTTGTGGAGGGCGGGTGTTCCTGTCACAGTAATGCCCCCACAGAGACCTTAGCTATAGAACTGATGGGCCACATCTCAGCTTTGGTCTTGAGCGATCTTTTTAACAGTCCTGGGAGGTAGATGTGGTTCCTCCCACCTTACAGATTACCAAATGGCGCCCCAGAGAGGCAAATTCCATTGCCTCCTGTCCACAGCTCATTGGAGCAGCACCAGGATCCCAACCCAGGTCTGCCTGACCCCAGAGTCTGAGCTCTTCACCACCGAGGGCAGCAGGATGCGGCGTGGGCTGGGCCAGCCAGCTGGCAGGGGCAGAGTGCCCGAAAGGACGGCTGTTATCAGCACACGGAGTCAGCACAGCATATCTGCCCTGTTTTGACTACTGCTGAACTCGTGGGGGAACTGCTGGACAAAAACAATGGCAAACTGCCAGGAACTTGCTGTGAGCAAGTCGGAACTGGAGGCAAGGCTTGGGGTCCTGAGTCACTTGACGGTCATTCCCCCAGTGTCTGGGGCTTCTGGGACTTCAGGGCACATTGTGTCCAAGGCAGGGACAAAGCTGGGGGAAGCCCCAAGGGGCAGATCACAGGGGATGAGGGCTGGTCCTGCAGAAACTGGGGAGCCTGGTGGCCGTGGGTGGGGGATGGCTTAGCAGGTCTCCTGTGCTCAGGGTAAGAGGTCAGGAGGACCGGGGCAGCTGTGATGGACCAGGCTGAGCTGAGGGGTAGAGCTAGCGCCCTTGGTCTCAGTTGGCTGATAACCAAAATGACCTGTCTGAGCTGTGAACCCTCCTTCTTCCTAAATTTGATCTTCGGTTCTTATTTTGAAGGGGGCCTGATGCCCTGGCCCACAGCACAGGGGCTAAGCCAGGTTCTGGAAGGATGCACCTGCTTATCAGCGGGAACTTTGCCTCCCCACCTCAGTGGCAGGGAGGGTGTGTTTTACAACTTTATCTCGTTGCCTGTCTGTCTACCCCACTGGAACTTAAGCCCCATGGATCGGGGATTGTCATCTGCACAGGGCTTGGGAGAGTACCTGGTACACAGTAGGGCTCAGTAAAAGTTTATAGAATAAATGAGAAAGGACATGAGTGAATCCTGATGAAATGAAGCTGAGAAACTTCACGTCTTGCTCAAGGTCTTGCACTTTTAAGCACCAGAGCCAGGGTTTAGGTCCATAAAAAGGAGGTTATTTCCACTTCAGCTCCCCACACAAGGCACCTCTTTCCTATTACCCACCCAGCGCACCCCTCCTATCACCTCCCAGCCCCCCATTACCTCCCCAGCTCCCTATTACCAGCCCACCATTGCCAGGGTCTCTCCTAGACCCCTGTCCTCAGCACCCCTCTTTGGGGATGGGGCAGCTCCGATGTCCTGCTGGCCCAGCTCCCTCCACCCAGAACTCAGCTACCCTAACCCCTATCCACTCTTCAGAATTCAACTCAAATGCCACTACCTCCAGGAAGACCTCGCTGGCTCTCCTACTTAAACCAGGGTCCCTGGTTATTGCCTTTCATGGCACCTTGTTTTTAATTTTTAATTGACCTTGTCATCATTGCAATTACACATTCACCCTCACGTGTGAACGATTCTGGATGTGTGCTCCATCTATGAAGGAGGGGACCTGCTTTGCTCAGGGCCACTTCCCCCGGTGTCCAGCCCCAGGCCAGGCACACAGGAGGCACTCAGTGAACGTTAAGGAATGAGCCAGGTAGGCCTGGGAGCTCTGGGCCCCAGAGGAGCCACCGCCCCAAGCTCCCAACCAGGCCCAGGGATTCGAGCCCCTAAGTGGGACCTGTCTCTTCCACCCCCCTCTCCAAGCATCTGAAGCATGGCATGGCCAGGCTCCTGCTTCCTTCAAGCTTCTCCTCATCCTGCTCCTCACTGGTGGTCCACACACTGAGTACTCCTGCCTCTTGCCTTTGCTTATGCTGTTCCTTCTGCCAGGGATGCCTGTCCCATCCGCACACATCTAGAGACTGGCTGAAGTCAGTTGGACCTGCTGTACCTCTGGGGACGTGAAGGACCTTGACCAGCCACTTCATCTGCTGGGCTTGCTCACTTGAGGGTCTCTACAAGGGGCAGAAGTGGAGTCAGATTTGCATTTCAGAAAGCTATACACTGGGAATGAACTGGCTCGTGAATGAAACAGAGGGGAAAGAAGCAGAGAGACCAGGTCAGACTTCTGCACCAGGCCAGGCACTGATGGGATGTCTGAGCTGGGACTGGGCAGTGGACCTGGATGGGGACAGTAAAGGGGGGAGGGATTCAGGAGGCAGGCTCAGCATGGCTCAAAGATCCCTGGCAGGTGTTGGGACCCCACGTGAGAGGGAAACACAAGGAAAGGGAAGGGTTACTCACCCCTCCCTCTCCCTTAACGCTTAACACTCTCCATTGTGAATTAGCACATACGCTAATTAAAACCATCTTTCCAAAGAATTTATTATAGGATATTCCAAGCTAATTATAAATTCTCTGTAGCTGATCCTGAGCAGTTGGCTAATGTGGTGTTGAAATCTCTTTGGCCACCCTCGTTTCAATTATTCATCAGGCCCTGCAACAGTTGTGAACTGTAATTTAAACAGTCAGCTCATGAATATTCAATTAATACAACAAACACTGGTGTGTTTTACTGCCTTGCCCCTCAATATTTTGAATCCTCACCCGTGTTTACATGTTTTTATGAACTCTCGGGAAAAGTGTTGCCTACTGAAGTCCCTGGTTAAGCCGAGATTGAAATGCCCAGGAGAGGGTTAGAGGCTGCAGGCAAATGTCCAATATCCTTTCTTAGAAAAGTTGCAGGTGGTCAGACTGGAAGGGTCCAGGGATGGGAGGCCCAGAGAGGGCAAGGACTGGCCTGAGGTCACACAGTGAATACGAGACAGACAGGATTCAGAGTTCTGAGGTGGTTCCCACTGCCTAATCCGCCACAAATTAATTTGTATAGGGGGCTGGGGACATCTGGCTCTGAGACAGTGTGAGGGACGCAGAGGAAGCCAGGCATTCCCTGTGGCCCAGCCACTTAGAGGCAATGGCCCAATGTTGCCAGAGCAGGTGCAGCTGCTCAGAGCAACAGGCTGCTTTAGAATCCAGGCTGAGTCCACCCTTAAAAACCAGGTCAGAGGAATATGCGTCCCCTCTCCCTGTTGTGAGCTTTAGGCTCCACAGATAGATCCTCACTGATTCTCACACTCCTCCTATGAGGCAGGCACTAGGATGATTCCCATTGTTACAGATGAGAAGACTGAGGCTCAGAGGGCTAAGAAGCTTGCCCAGGGAGCGTTCTCCTCTCCTTCTCCTGACACCCGCACCCTCAAAAAATCATTTTCACAACTTTAAGGAGAGTTTTATAATAGAGGAAAGCCAGAGAATTTTATAATAGAGGAAAGTCAGAAATAGCCTAAATGTCTGCCAATAGAACATTGTTTACATTTACAATGAAGCATCCATTGTGACATCGGAATGTTATGCAGACACTAAAAATAAGAGCATGGCCTATAATTATGGACACGAAAATACATCCATTACAGACTTGCAGAAAAGTGGCAGGTCTAGAACAGACTAGAAAGCACAGGAGAAGGCACCATGTAATGGTCCCATTTATGTAAAGTATATGCGTATAATGCACAAAGATATGACAGCAAAGATACTTAGCAAATGGTTAGGTTAATCCTGGTTATTGTGGATGGTGCAGTTTTAATGATCTTTTATTTCTTTGTGTTTGCTTGTGTTTAATTTTTTTTTTTTTTTTTTTTACAATGAACATGTGCCATTTTTAGAAAAACCAATAATGCTATGTTTTTGGAAGAAAGGCATGAAAGATGTAAGAATTTCATGTCAAAATTTATAGAATACAGCAATGCCATACTCCGAAAAGATGTATAGCCATGAGCATTCTATTATTAAACAATAAACAACAAAAGTAAGTGAACTAAAGAATCTAAAATAAAAAATTTAAACATCTACAGAAAGAGATTAATAAACATTAAAGGAGAAATGAACAAGTTAAGAAAAAAAATAAAAGTAATAGAATTGAAACATAACTCTGATGGCTGGTTCCTTGAATAAAATTAATAAAGCAAAGTAGATAAAGCAATAACATGGATAAAGCTCTGGTAAAGAAACATAAAAAAAGAGAGAAATTGTAATATACAACTTTAGGAATATGCTTAGGGAATAAGCCTATAAAAATTATAAGATAATGCTGAATAGTATTCAATGGTAGTAACTGTATAAATCTCAGTGTAATAAACTGTTCATTTTATGAAGATGGCATAACCTGTATAATGATTATATAGATTATAGTATAATCTGTATTTTGATACAGAATTATGAGAAACCTTTCTTATAAAAAGAAAACTACAGATCCATTTCACTATAAAAATATTAAAGAAAAATATTAAGTTAAATAATAGGACATTAAGTCCAGCCTCATATTAAAAGTATATATGTGTATGTATGTTTCAATATGTAGGTATATATGCATCCCATGACCAGTAGAATATATTAATCTATTAATAAAATTCATCACTTCAATGTACTAAGGAAGAAAACCTATATAATCAGCTCAGTACATACTTAATAGGCATGTGCTAAAACTCAACAAAAAATTACAGGTAAACTGAAAGATTAAGAATTTTTTTAAAGTATGCTGAAGAAACTGACTTCATGCCACGGGTGGATTTCATTCCCATTAAATTAAGGGAGAAGCAAAGATCACTGGTCACTGAGCATCACCAGTTAGTGAAATCTGACCCAATGCAACGAAACAGAAAGCAATGAGTTACAACCACTGAGAAGATCTATATAGATGTAATTGCATTTCTAGAAACCCCCAAACCTCAAATTCTACTTAGCATTTGAGACAGTCAGGTAAAAATAAGTATGAGAAATACAAGGATTTCTTATTTATCACAAAAAGTTAGAAAACATGGTTGAAAAGTTCTAACCACAAAGCAATGCAAAAATATAAAATTCTAAGGAATAAAATTTATAAGAAATATGTTATAAGAAATTATATTTCTAAGAATATATTTCTAAGAGATATAATTTATAAGAAATATAATTATAAAGAGAGGCGAATTTATTTAAATAAATGGAGATTCACATTGTGTTTCAGAATAGGACAACCCATTAGTATGATGACATAAAATCTCCCCATTTTATTTTGTGGGTATAATTAAATTCCAATATAAAAAAGTAATGGTTTTGTCAAAGTGACTTAAAAATTTATCTGGAAGAAGAAATGAGTGAGATTTGTCAGAAAATAGTTGAAGAACAAGAACTTTAGAAAAATTGTATTGCATTAAAACATACTTTGAAGCAGGAGTTTAGACAGTGCAATAAGGACATAAGAAAAGACAGATAAAATAATGGAATAGTGAAGAAAACCCATGTAATTTTGAGTATATTTTTGTAGCATATTTATTTAGTAACAAATCAAGTCAGTGGAAGAAAGGATGAATTTTAAATAAATGATTTTGATAACCACTTAGCATTTGGAAAAATAATCCTAGAACCAATGTGATATTTTGTCGGAAAAGGGCTTCCAAAGTGTCCCACTGAAGGCAGAAACCATAAAAAAGAACACAGATTTAGGTACATAGAAAATGTGGAAAAGGTTTAAAATTAAAAACCAAAACAAAACACCATTAACTAGATGAGAAGGAAATAAGCTGAGAATAAGTACTTGCAACATATATGAGAAAAGGGATAATATTCTTAATAAAGAAAGAGCTATGCTAAATCAATAAAAATTCACAAATGCCCCAGTGGAAGACTGTGAAAGAAAAGACCATTCACAAGAGAATAAATTAAAATGTCCAGCTACTTTGCTGGATGTGACGTCATTGCTACAGCAGACTAATGAGGACTTGGGTACATGGGACATGACCACCGGTTTAGAAAATGCATCACAGAGTCAGTGTGGCCAAAAGGGGACTTGGGAGCATAGAGCACATGTCCGTGGCGGGAATCCCCAGGGAACTGACCTTGTCCATCAGTACTCTGGCAGATGGATTTCTTGAGGGAAACTAGAAAGGATATAGTTTTCCATGGGGGTTGGCAGGGAAGAAAAACAAAGGCAGCTCATACACAAAGTGTTTAGAGATAAATAATAGCATTGCTATGACTACCATGCTGAGCATTTTATAAGCATTATAGCATTTAATTTTCAAAACAACCCCATAAGGATTATTAACTTATCCATTTTACACATAAGAAAACTAAAGTTCAGAGGGGGTGGATAATATGCTCAGCGTGGCAAGTAGCTGGAGGAACTCATTTAAATTCAGGTCTCTCAAAGTCCAACACCAATGACATTAATTCTGGGAAAGCATTGACCCCTTTCAGCAGGGCAGGGGGCACAGAGCCACGATGTGAGTGTCCACATTAAGGGGCCACAGTAGCGGTCAAGCCCAGAAGAGTATTGTCTCCAGTGTCATTGGCTGAACACTGGTCAGTGGCGCTGGGGATACCTGCTTGGGTGGCAGCCTTCTGCCATGTGTTGGGGCACAGCGAACATGGTCCCTGCCATGTTTGGGTAATGGGAAGGTACAGTTCCAGTTTAGCATGATTAAGGTCCCAGTGGTGGACCCAGCGGTAGGGTGTGGCCAATTTGCTGGCCAACAAGTAAGAACATGCTAAGTTCATAAGGCAGACGAAAGGGAGCAGGGAAGAGGGGTCTCGTGTGCAAGGGCATGGGGGCCCGAGGTATAGGGTCCTAAGGGAGAAGAGGAGTCCTGTGGGGTGGGGAGTGGCCATCTCAGGCTGGCCCTTTGGGCCCAGATTCTTGGGTGGGGGCCCCTCTCTCTGCTGGGCAGTGCGTCTCTGGACAAGTCACTTGCCCTCTGAGTCTCAGGTACATCTCTGGAACCGAGGATAATTCCATCTCCCTCTGAAGTCAGTGGGAGGGTCAGAGGAGAGAAGGTGGACACTACTATAAGACAGAATAGGCCACACGGTCCCCACTGGCTTACTTGCCAACAGTGATGTAATAGCACTCTACAGTTTGTGAAGTGTTCACAGAGGGAGCATGTATTATTCATTCATTCATTCATTCGTTTGTCCACTTAGTCAGTCAGTCAGTCAACAAACTCTTATCAGGCACCTGCTACATCCCCAACACAAAGCTAAGCAGTATTTCATTAACACATTTGCTTCTCACAGCCACCCGTGGGTTAGACAGCATCTTACTTGAGGCTCAAAGAGACACAGGAATGGCCATGACCAGCCGCCATGGCAGAACAGGAGCCCCAGCACCCCAGGCTCCCGGGGAGGTGCCGTGGCGTGGACACCAGGCCGCCCCCTCACAGCCAGGGCCACAGCCCAACCCAGCCGCTGCGCTAAAACCTCCCACAGGGCGCTCCTCTCCTCCAGACGCTCCTGGCCGACGGCGCGTCGACACTCTCCTCTGAAGCTTTAACATTTAGATGAGTTTTATTTGTCTTGTTGGCTTTTATGAAGACGCCGAGTTCTAAATGGACAAAGCCGCAAGATGAGGGCCTGAGCGCCCGAGACCGACGTTTTCTCATCCGGCCAGAGCAGGGGGAAATGACTCCGATAGATCTCAAGTTTTATGTGCTCCAGCACTCCGCGGGGCCAGAGACGGCTTCTCAGCGATGCCGACGGTACATTAAAAGCTCATTTTCCCCAACATGGCACTGAATATGCAGTCGGAGCAAAGAGCCATTATCCCGGGCGATGTGGCAGCTGCAGCTGACGAACGCGGCCGCGGTTTTTCCCGAATCCCCCCACGACTCAGGAGCGGGCCCCAGGGGGAGAGGTTCTCTGCCAAGCTTGGCACCGTGCCCGGAATGAAAGTTAAATGTCTGGCCTTTGCAGCCTTCACAGCCAGAGGGTCACGACTCCCATTAGGAGCCTGGCAGGGGGTTGAGAGGATGAGCACCAGAGGGCGCCTAAGCTGTCCTAATACATCACAAACTGTCCTGCGAATCCCAGCAGAAGGGGTGGCATCGGGGCTGGGCAAGAAAGCCCAGGCAGGTGCCATGCCTCCTCCTCCCAGGCTTCTGCTGCTGTTCTCCTCTAAGGCTTAGCCCCAAGGCCACCGCCTCCAGGAAGCCTTCCCTGCTGCTACTCTCCTCTGAGCTCCTCAGTACTCCTCTGATTTCCAGTCCAAGCTAGCACCTTACGCTTCATGCTATGGTTACTTAGGAACTTGAATGGCTTGACTCAGAGTCCGATAAAGTGGGTCTCAATCCTGGCCTGATCGCTCCCTTGCTCAGTCATGTATTCATTCACTCATTCATTTGAAGCTTGTGCAGGTTAGATATGGGGCGCACAGGCCGGGGCGTGAGCATGCCTGGGTTCAAATTTTGGCGCCACCATGATAGTCATGTAGCCAAGTGGTTTACCTCCCTGTGCCTCTGATTTCCCCTCTGCAAAATGGCAACAGTGATGGTACCTCCTTCTCAAGGTGAAGGGTTAAATGAGAAACAAGCCAAAAGGGCTTACCTGGATGCCAAGCACACAATAGGAGCTAAGCAAATGTGAGCAGATTACAGCTGCAGATAATTCATCCATTCATTCAGGAAAAGGTCACCAAGAGGATATGGGGTCAAACAAGGTGTGGGCCTTGCCCTCCAAAGGTCAAGATAAGGAAACTGCGACCATGGTGAGCATGGGCAGTGTTCCGAGGGGCTGGCCTCACAGTTCTGTCCTTGGAGATGCTGCCAGCTCTTGCCTGGCACAAGGGTTGTGAGGCTAATGTGAGCCAAGTAGACCCTTGGCTGCCGTTACCTGTCCCCGTCCCCATCCCCCAGGTTGTGAGTGCCCCAGGACATTTTCAGTCCCCCAGGGCTTAGGCACCACTCTGCAGGCAACCTCCATTCACACAGGACATAGCCTGACGGGTGCAGAGAGCACTGGGCTTAGAGTCAGAGGATCAGGCTCAAGTTCCAGCTCTACTCTTTTTCTTGCTATGTGACCTTGGACAAGTCATCTCTCCTCTCCCATTCATTCAGTCAATACACGGACATTGAGGGTTATCCGTTAGGCAGGCCCTCTGCTAGATGCTGGTGCCAGAGACATGCATAAAGCAAAGACCTAGCCTTCAGGCTGCCCCAGGCGGGTAACACAGACAGGCTCTAAATGAACAACCATCTATTGTCATGAGTTCAGACTGATCCCACCTCTATTCAAATTTTTGTTTTACTGTCCAACATGGTTGTTGTTTTTTTGTGGTAATTTTTATTTATAAAAATAGTATATGAAAATATTATTTACCTTGATTACTGAGTTTTTTGGCACTTCCTTAAATTTTGTGATCAAGACTAGAGTCTCACTTTTCTTACCCTAGTCCCAGCCTAGAAGATCCAGACAACCTCAGAGAGGATACCTTCTGAGTTGGGTTCTGACGCAGGAATAGTTCACCAGGCTGACAGGGGGAAGAGCCTTTCAGGCAGAGGGAACAGCAGGCAGTGGTTCTCAACCAGGGGTGAATTCGTCCTCTGGGGGACATTTAATAATGACTGGAGACATTTTTAATTTTGATTTTGACTGACGGGGTGCTATAAGAGGCCACAAAGAGTGGGTAGAGGCCTGGGATGCTGTTAGGCGTCCCACAATGCACACGACATCCTACGACAGAGAATTATCCCACCCAAAATGCTGGTAATGCTAAGATGAGATGCATTATGCCAAAGCACAAAGGTGTGAAACCTCACAGCATCAGGCTAACTTAGGATGATTCCTTGGCCTCTCAAAGCCTCATTTTCTGCATCTGAAAAATGGGGATAATGGTTCCTATTTCAGAGGGTGAATGAAGAGAGGCAATGGCACCAAGTCTGTACACAGCAGGTGCTCAATAAATGTCTATGTCTCCTCTTGTCCACCTTTGAACACACTTCAAACTTTAGAGCAAACAGTTCTCAAAAGAGACAGCATCCCAGAGCTCCAAAGGAAACTGGGACACGGGAAAGAGCACATTTTGTTCTTCTTCGACCTTTCTCTTAGTGAAAACCACGAGGCTTATCTCTCCACAGACGCAAGCCTGTTCACAGGGAACTAGCCTGTGTTGCTTATCGCTGGCCTGAGTTTTAACGGGGAGTGAATTTTTATGACCGAATTCTAAACCTTTGCAAAAGCCATTTTTAAACTAAAAAAACGCTGACAGGTTCTTAACTACTATAGCTGCTAAATTAAGCATGAGGAATGGGGTGCAGGGGGGTGGGGGTGTTAGAAAGAAAACAAAAGTGCCCTGAAAGAGTTGGTGGAGGTAAAATAATGTTCATTAAAAATAGAAAAACAAACACACACACAAAAAAACCCTTTTGTGTTCAACTTCACACTCGTACATCATAATGTTCCAGTAAAAGGCCATTTCCCCCTGAGATAATAAAAGAATTGAATTTTTCCTTATCGGTCATCTATTTTTCTAGCTGAAGCTATTACTCCCGCTCTGGGGTTGCTAGGCAACAAGAAATATTAATAGCAGCTTTTATTAGCTTAGCTTTTGCAGCCGAGTACCAGAATGAGAAAATGGGAAACATAAATGTGTTACATAAATCTTTCAACCTTTCAGAGCCGGTGTTAGTCTCTGTTTTCATAATGATTTATTGAAGTGATGGTTCATTTATGAGAAAGAGGAGTGTAGGGTAAGAAAACGGAGCAGTCCCCTGAAGGAGTGTTTGAAAATAAATAATTATAGCAGGGGAGCAAAAGCTGTTTAAAGCCATTTTTCTGAGTTTTATAAAATGTAAAAAGACATATTTCTTTCGCTTACTGCCTCTGAAAAATGGGAGGGGGGAGGGAGTTTCATCTGGACTCCGCTGAATATAAAGAAATCTCTGGGCCTCTGGTTACCCCCATTTAGGGTCCTCAGAGGCCCATTTGGGAGATGAGCACTCCCAGTCCCTCCCCCAGAAGGAAATGAAACAAAAACATGGCACCCAGAAAAGGCCAGGCTGGAAGTACCTGGGGACCCCCTGCTTTACCCAAGATGGTCCTGCCCTTTGGTCATGCGCCGGCTAGAGTTGGGTCTGGGACCTTCTCCTCTTTGCGAGCAGAGGAACTATCACTCTGCTGTTGATCTCCAGCTCCCGGCCGTGACTGAGGTCCTGGTGTAATTAATATGCCCTCCTGCCCGCCCCCCGCATGGGCCCTCTCCCCAGTCCCAGCCACCTCCGTGTCTGATCCACCTCTGCCGCCCACCTCTTAGGCCTGCCCCCCATGGGGGACCCAGCCTGACCACTGCCCCAGCAAAGCCGGCCCCCAGCAGGTCAGACTGGACCAACGAGGCTGAAGCCACCCAAACGCTGTCAGTAAAATGAATCACTTAATAAATAGAGTAGTTTACATTTATTCGAATGCCTGCTGTGTGCCAGGCACTGGGTTGAGGACTTTTCCTATATCTGATCATTGAATCTTCGTAAGTTCCTATGAGGCAATAATATTGCCTCCATTCTGCAGATGAAGAAACTAAGGCTCAGGGATGGAGGGTAACAAATGGTGGAGCTGGGTTTGAACTTGGGTTGGCCTAACTCCAGAGCCGTATAGGTGATGCCATACATCAAGAAAATAAAAACACACAAAAAAGCAAAACTTTATCACAGTAGATTACAAAAATGGCTACAAATCCCTGCCTCCCTGCCATGCCCTTCTGCAATGCGACTCTTCTATTTCTCCATTCAAGAGGTCGGGTCTATTTCTCTACTCCTTGAATCTGGGCTTGACCATGTGACTTGCCCAATGGGACAACAGCAAGTAGAGATTTGAAACGTGCTTGCACATTGGAGCCTGCCCTTTCTTGATGCTCTTGGAAACCCTGTGATCATAGCCATGTGAACAAGCCCAGGCCACCATGGGATGACAGACCTGCGGCCAAGTCATCCCCATTGGCCCCAGCTGACATTGGCCAACTGCTGAGATGTGAACAAAGCCATCCTAGACCATACAGTCCCAGCCACGCTGAAACCTGACTCCAGAAATCAGCCAAGCCAGCCCAGTTCAAACGAACTACCTTGCTGACCCACAGAATCACAAGAAATAGTCAAAGTTCATGGTTTGCTTAAAGCTACTAAGTGTTGAGGTGGTTTGTTACGCAGCAAAAACTGATACAATCATAAACAAAACAAAACAAAACAAAATCATGCATTAAGAGCAATGAAATGAATAGGTTGGACTGGGGGATCTGGACTATCCCCAAGGTTTGGGAGTCTTTGGTCCCTTTTTCCTTAGACTTGGGAAGGGCTCTCCCTGCATCTCAACTTGTGAGAATCAGAGGTAGACCTAGTCTCCTGGGGGGGGAGGGGGGAAAGGGGGGAAGGAGGAGAGAAATTGGACCATAAAAGTAGAGAACAGAAAGAGAAGGGGGTAGGTTTTGGAGGGGATACTAAGGAGCTCCCAGAGTCAATACACAGGCTATGTCCCTGAGCTCTGAACCCTGCCCCCAGGTGCCAAGCCCTAACCCAGGCTCTCTCATGGGAACAATCTCTAAGGCAGGGGGTGAAGTGGCACCTAAGGTACTACCCAGCCCTCTCCCCAACAGTCTACCCCAGGAGACCAGCCTAGAGAGACCTGTCACTTGGCATGGGGGTCTCTGGGCCACAGCCCCTAAGCCTCTCCAAAGGACCAGTCCTGGCAAGTTGCTTTGGGACAGGGACTTAGAGCACAAAGGATCTAAAACTACCAATCTAGCACTCAGGGTTTTGATCCAAGTTAATAAGATTTGAAACCCCAGGCCAGTGGCATATGCGATCATGGTAGTAGAGGGTTTATCTGACCTCAAACCCATACACTTGTCCAGCAAGTCATAGCTGACAAAGCCATTATTCCCATTTTCCTATGTGTGAGTTTGCCAGAGTTGGAATCCCAATCTCCATTCCATAGATGGGAAAACTAAGGCTGGGAGAGAAGTGATTTGTCTAAGATCCCAGAGAAAGCAGACAGGAGTCACAGCTGGAGGAGAAGGTTTGAATGAGAGCTGTGTACCTGCCCTATATTAACTAAGGCTGCAGACTGGACCACACAGCTCCAGTCACCCACAGGGCTCCGCCTTAGGAAACCCACATTTCCCGAATCACCAGAATCCATGGCAGGTGCAGGGAGAGCTTGGCCAGACCTCATTTTCTGTCAGACCCTGTCTCCACCTGCTCAAGGCCCTCCCAGGAGCTTCTCTGATCTTGCCAAAGGTGTAACTTCCAGGGAAACTTGTCTGGGAGCATCAAGCTTTGTCCCTTCCCAAGATAATTCCTCTCCTGGGTAAACCAGGACTATAAGCTTGAACATTTCCCAAGGACGACTCCAAAATAAATTATTTCAGACTTACCAGAGGCTGCTTAATAAATTCCACTCTTCTAGTTTCTTTGGGTATTTTAGAAGCTGATTTATACATACAATATCTCTCTCAAAATGAGACAATCAACACAGGATAAAATTATTGAGTTATGAAAATAGGGGTCAGATGGAGGTGCAGCGCTTTAAATTAAACCGGCAAAATATATCTTTCATACTAAATTGACTCTTTTTGTCTTGGAAATGAATGTTTAATCAGTTAAGACACAGAAGTCGAGGGAGAAGCCTTAAGCATATTTAATTTTGTAAAGGGGCCCAGCTCCACTACTGTACAGGATTCCCACCAGCAGCCATACCTTTAAAGCAGAAGGGCTGACTCCCATGAAGGTAGGGAGGGTGCGAGGGCCAGGGCAGGGGACCGGAAAGAATTGGTGGCCTCTGGGTCAGAGCCACAGAGGCTCAGCATTAGTGAGATGGCTGTCAAATGCCTTGGCCTCACCCACCTCTCCAGGGACAATATTCTTAACACATCTCAGTCTGTGCAAATAGCATCTGTGGCATCCTGGCCATTGAGGCATCCTCTGTGTCCCCTGTGGTCCCACAACCCAGCTATTCCAGCCCTCAAACACCTGGTAAAACTGAGAGGTGCATGGCAGGGGACAGAGTTGGACTTGAATTGTTTTCTTTTTTTTGTTTTACTTAATAGCTGTGTCACATTCATTCATTCATTCATTCATTCATAAAGTACTTCTAGAACCTACTATATGCCACGCCATCACTTCCTAAAGGTGCCTCTTCTGGGTGCACATAGCACCATATACTGATCTCTTCAGAGCATTAATACATTTTCAGAAATGAAGTTTTCACCTGTCTCTACACCTGCACGAGGAGTTCTTCAAGGGCACCTCATAGACCCAGGGCTCAGAACAACAGCTGGTCCCTAGTAGGTGCTCAATAAAGGCTGCTGCACAGCTGATCACTGGTAGGTTGAAAAATGGCCCCCTAAGCACATTGGGTCCTAATCCCTGGAACCTATCAATGTTACTGTATTTGAGGGGGAAAAACCAACAGTCTTTGTGGGTGTGATTAAGTGAAGGCTCTTGAGATAAGGATATAATCCTGAATTATTCCTAATGCCATCACAAGCATCCTTATAGGAAACACAGAGAGAGGTTTCACTGACAGAAGAGAAGGTGACAGTGATGTGAAGACAGGATTTAGAATGATGTGGCCACAAGCCAAGAACATTGGCCACCACTAGAAGCTAGAAGCAGCAAGGGATAGATTCGTCCAGAGCTTTCAAAAGAAAGCTGACACCCTGATCTGGGCCCAGTGATACTGAATTCAACTTCTAGCCTCCAGAGCTGTGAGAGAGTCCATTTCTGGTTGTTTTAGGCCATCAAGTTTGTGGCAATTTGTTAGAGCAGCCACAGGACACTAACAGAGTCACCTACCTGGTCTGAGCCTCCATTTCATCCTTACAGTAATATCCACCTCCCTCGGTTTTGGGGAGCATTATGTGAGAAAACATCTGCAAAGCCCTCTGCATGGTGCTTGATTCCTAACAGGTGATGACACACATTCCCACATGACCCACATGGCACGCACATCCATCCACACACAGACACACGCCTGCTTCCTGCGGCTCAGACATATTTTCAGAATTTCTCTTCATGGCGCCTTGTCTCTCTTTGCCAGAGAGTTCAGATGGGTGGACATGTTCTTACCTGGTTTCCTAATCGGCCCAATAGCCCTTCCCTGGATGAAACAGTTTGGCTTATCTTTCATTACTTAACAAGGGAATATAAAACTCGATGGACCCTTGAAAACTCTGCCTAATGGAAGAATTAAAGCAATCTGAATTTGTGAAGCATCTTTAACATGAGCTCACTTGAAAGAAATCTGGAAAATGACTGCAAAGTGGCTGTTTGGACCGAGCCCAACAAAAGCATTTCCTAGGAGGAGCCATCAGGGGTCATCTTCGATAAACAGATAACTTCTCTTGAAGTGATCAGAGCTGTTATAACCAGGTGGCCCCACAAAGGTACCCGAGAACCTCTGCTGTTTGTTCCTTCAGCTAAATGAGACTGATGGCACACACTGCCATTTGGTTACAGCGGGAATTCACTTTTATTACTAATAAGAACAGCAAATATTCCCCAATTGTGTACTCAGTGCCAGACATTTGCGAAGACTTTACATACATTATCTCAGGTACACTTCGCGGCAACCTGGAAGTGGGCACTGTGATGGTTCCAGGACAAGGGAGCTGAAGTTTGAGAGCGGGGCCAAGGTCTAATGCAGGTCTGTGGGACACCAGAGCCCACACACTAGCCGCTACTCCACACGGCCGCCACTGATCACCAGCACCAAAGGCTGTGACACTGTGGCCCAGAACCACAGACAGACCCACCCCTGCACTCACAGCCCTGCCCTGGCTCATGTCAGCATAAATCCCAAACTGGGACAGTCTGGAGTGGGGGAGCTTTTGTTAGGAAATTGGCTGGCAAGCAGCTAAGGTCTAAGCATTCTGACAAAGTGGAATTAAAACCATGCAGCTGTGGTATCTTTAGTTCTCCTGGAGAGAGAGGAAGCTCAGGCCCTGCATTATTGATGGGCCCAAAGAAAATTGTTCCTCAAGAAATGGAGCATCAATTTCCATTGAGCCCTTTAGCCAGGCCTCCAACATTATAAATGTGGACCTCGGGTTGGCTTCCTCACTCCCCCCGCCTTTCTCTCCTTTTATTCCTCACCCAGATTCAAAAGGAAATGTGAGGTAGCTTACAAAAATACATTGAGTAGATATTTCTTTCTTTTTTTTTTTTTTTAAAGAATAGTGTATTGATTTTTAGAGAGAGAAGAAGGGAGAGGGAGAGAGAGAGGGAGAGAAACATCGATTGGCTGCCTCCTGCACACTCCCTACAGGGGACTGAGACTGTAACCCAGGCATGTGCCCTTGACTGGGAATCAAACTGGCAACCTCCTGGTGCAGGGGATGACGCCCAACAAACTGAGCCACACTGGCCAGGGCTACCAGTTTCTTTTTTAAGCAAGGAAATTTGGTAGTGATTAGAATAAACAATAAATAAATAAAACTCAATCAAGATTGTTAGACTACAAACTGTATGCCTGAAGGTCCCAGTCATCTAGAATTGGGCCACAAATTTGGCCGTGGACTCCGAGCAGCATCAGGAGAGGTAAACATGACCCGCCAAACTGCTACCCACCAGAGGTCAGGGAAGATGCTGGCTGCCAGCAGCCACCATGCCCGCTGCGTGGAAATGGGGCTGGATGTCCTGGATCCAGCCATGCCTGAGGCCCTTTGTCCAGCCCTGGGTATCTCAGTCTTCTTTTGCTTAAGCTAGTTTGAGTTTGGTTCCTGTCACTTCAGAATGAACTCAAGAGTTGTGACTAGTATACAATATGAACTATGAACGAAAAAAGCACAAGTAAATTACAATTATTCAGGAGAAGTGCTAGAATTCCCTTAAGGAGCTTTTTCTATTACACAAAAATGCTCTACTGGTTTTCTGTTGGTCTTGATTGTACAAATCAGCCATTAGGCTAAAAAAAAATTTAAAAATCATACATCTCTATAGCATGGGATTCAGGACCCTTATGATCCAGGCCCTGGGAACTGTTTCACCACCTCTCTCTCTCCTTGGCTTCAGGATCTTTCTCTCCAACCCAATAAAAAAGAATAAACCATATGACATATCCATGTATGAAATAAGCCCTCCTGCCTCCTGCTTTTGTACATGCTGTACCCTGAGCCTAGAGGGTCCTTTCCTGTCCTTTTCTGCCTGCCAAATTTCTACCTAGCCTGCGAACTTTAACTCAGTAATCACCGTCTTCCCTGGCAGCTGAAACAAGATACAAGATTTAAAAAATAATTTTATTTATATGTGATGTCTGGAATAGGCAAATATATAGAGACAGAAAGTAGATTAGTAGTTGCCTAAGGCTGGGGGTTGTGGGAGGGTTGGAAATGATGGCTATAGAGAACAGATTATCTTTTTGGAATGACAAAGATGTTCTAAAATGGATTGTATTGATGGTCACACAACTCGAATATACTAAAAGCTACTGAATTGTACATTTTAAATGGGTGGGCTGCATGGCCTATGAATTAGATCTCAAGAAAGCTCTTAATGAAACTTCAGATGAGATTATACTATTAAAAATAATACTAAAACAAATACCAAGATATCATAAACAGAGTTCCAGAAGCAAGCAATATGAAGACATACATTTCCCTCCATGCCCCCCCAATATTCTGCAGACCCCCATGCAAGCAACCAACCGAGCCCAGGCCCTGCACACAGCAGGGTCCTCATAAAGGTGTTAGCATTCTGCTTTCCCGCTGTAACTGGTGGACACCACGGTGGGTGACAGGAACTCACCGTGGGCAGCTGGCCCGACAGCAGGTGGCTGTCCTGGGCCAGCATGTTGGACACCATGATGGCCGGGAGGTCCATGGCCTGGTAGGAGTAGGCAGGGAGCAGTCCGTTGGGCGCGAGGCTGTGGCACAGAGAGTGGTAGCCGGCTTCGTGGTCCCCCAGGTGCAGGAGGGAAGGTTCTGGGAGGTTGGGAGGTGTTATTGGGGGAATCTCATAGTCTTCGTTGCTCTCGTTCTGGCTGTTGTAGGTCTAAAACATGAAAAGGGTACATCAGGGG
Source organism: Miniopterus natalensis (assembly GCF_054644295.1). Lineage (NCBI taxonomy): Eukaryota > Metazoa > Chordata > Mammalia > Chiroptera > Miniopteridae > Miniopterus > Miniopterus natalensis. The sequence goes on from NC_142087.1 coordinate 6,159,261, forward strand.
TCAGTGTCACAGTTGCAGAACACTCTCGACAGCTCCGATAACAGCGACAACAACGGTGATAACAAATGTTTGGCAAAGGAGAGAGGGGAGGACCCCTCTGCAAGGCAGACAGTGGAGATGGCCCCCTGACCTGGCCAGACTCCTGCCCCATCCCCAGATGGGTGCTTCTCCTAGTAGAGGGTCTGCATACAAACACCTGCCCTCTGGGGAGGGGGGCAGCTCCTGTTCACCTGTCCTGTTTTCCCACAGGCCTGGCCTCCACAGCCACCGTGACTCCGTCGTGCCACAGCCACCCATCTTACAGATGGGGGATCCAGAAAGGAAAGTGGCTTATCCCAGGTTAGCAGAAACACTGGGGGACAGGGCTGAAGCATCCCGACTCCCTGCCTGGCGGTTTTCCAGGGCAGCAGGATGACTTTCTCTTATGTGCTCCCAGCACCCAGCCCGACCGGATTCTCTCCTGATCTTTCGCATCTTGGTGAATGGTACAAGCGTCCCCCCAGGAGCACAAGCTAGGAGCCTACTAGAAACCTTCCTTTCCGACCCTGACTTGCTCATGTTTCCCGCCTCGCTGCTCAGACCAGGACGCTCCAGTACAATGCTGAAAAGAAATGGTGAGCGTCCCTCTGCTAAAGTCCCCGCCCCGGCCCGGCCCCATGCGTTCCCTTCATCGGGCGCATCCTACTCATCCCTCAGCAGTGGTTCGGTTTCAGTGTCTTCCCTCATACTCTCTAGAGTAGGTCAGATCCCATTGTTCACCCCCAGGTTGCCCTGCATTTCTTCTTGGAAGCACTCAGCTCCTTGTAGCTAACTTCTCATATAATTGTTTCATGTTTAATATGAGTTCTGCTAGGACAGTCCTTGTATGTCCTGTTTTCTAGAACCTGGTACAAAGAGCTCAAAACTAGTTGAATGGATGAATGCCAAGTCCTAGGGCAGATGCCATAAGCATGCATCTCAGCATCTCGGCCTCCGCGACTGCCCTGGAGGGGGCGTTACTGTGCCTATTGTTCAGGAGGCAGTGTGGTGCAAGTGGTTGAGCCAGAGAGCCTGGGTTTCAATTCTGGCTTTTCTGCATACTAGCTGTGTGACTTTGGGCAAGTTAGTTAACCTCTCTGTGCCTGTTTCTTCATGTGTGAAAAGAGGATAATAACAGTATGTATTACAGACTAGCTATAAAGAGCAAATGAACCAATATGTGTAAATTGCTCAGGATACCGGAACCTAGCCAGCCCTCTCAGTGTTGGTTGTTATTGCTGTCGCTGTTGTTTGTGTGGAATTTCAGAGACGTTAAGGAACTTCTCCAAGGACACAGAGTGAGTAAACAACAGCTCATGCACTCAGTACCCTCCCTTGTTTTCCCCACCATGAATGTTCCTAACTCCTCACAACACCGGTCTGCGCACCATGGGGTGACGTCTGTCTTCAGACTGACCATGGACATGGGCCGGGGCTGATTTTCTTTAGATGGGACTCAGCCACCAGCATCACATAACTCAGAAAACAGAGTTCCCCGAAGCCTTCCCCAGCCCTGCCCATCCTATAACAAGACTCCCCTCCTCTCGTTCCCCTTGCAGCCCCTTGCATGTGCTCCCTATAGTATCATTACTTCCTGAAGTTATTTCTGATTCTTTACTTACTCTCTGCTACATCCCTTCCTCCAGACCCCAGATTCCATGGGGCAGGGGTTAAGGCTGTCTTGTCACCCGTGCCTGGCACATAGTAGGTGCTCAATTAGAAGGCGCTGAATGAGCACATGAAATAGGGGAGTGTGCCAGGCTTTAGGTTTAGACTGCACCCAGCTGTTTCCACAGCTGTCCCTCCTGACAGATTATAAGTCCCTAAGTGACCGACCTGTTGTTCATGTCTGTCAACTGCTACTTTCCTCTCTGCCCACCAGCACTCAGAACAGGTGCTGGCACAAAGCGTGTGCCCAGTGAACACTAAATGACTGCACAAGTCCATTCTTTTCCCTTCAAAACCAAAACTAAAACCTCAACACACTGGAAATGGCCCAATCAACCAGAAGCCTTTTGCAAATATAAGCATATGTTGTATCAAAATATTGGAATAACACAATGATGACAATTCATTTAAAGAGGCAATTAGCACTTAAAAATAACTAGACATGCAAACACTTGCATGCCTCCTTCAAATGCAATCAAATCCTAAATGCATGACACCTAAACACCAGCCAGTCCTGCTACTGACTCATACTGAGCACCTACTGTGTGCCAGGCACCGGACCCGGCTCTTCCACACACATTGTCCATTTAATCTGTATGAGTTCTGCAAAGAAGTGACTATTCTCTCCATTTTTCAGACAAATAAGATGAAGCTTAGAGAGCAGAGGTGTCACAGAGCCTGTGAATCCTGGGTGGGATTTAAACCCAGGTCTGTGACTCTGAATCCAGCATTTTTCCCACACTGAGTCAGAGACCTCTTCAAGGTTCCTGGTTCCAACTGAGTCAGAGATGGGGCACTTAATGGTGCCCAATTTGCTCTCTGGCGCCAGGGTCCTCATGAGAATGTAGAAAGAGATATCAAGTTGTAAGAGTTCTAGAAGCAAAAATTATTAGCAGAACCTTACAGGGAAATCTCTGGAAAGAGTTGTCTCTTCCCTTCCACCCATTTTCTCACTCCAATCACATTTTCACTCCACCATCCACCAAAACTGCTTGGCAAGGTCACCAATAACCTCTATGTTACTAAACCCAATGGTCAGAGCTCAGTCCTCACCTGGCCACCTTGACCTTCTCGGCAGCATTTGACATAGTTGTCCACCCCTCTTCTCCTGGGAACAAATATCTTCACTGGCTTCTGGGACACCACACATGTTGATCTTCCTAAATCGCAGGCCATTTCCTCTCCATGTCCTTCCCTGGTCCCATTCTTTCCCCCAATCAATGAATGGTGACATGCCACAGAGCTCAGATCCCAAACCTCTGCTCTGAACACACTCAGTCCTTTGTGGTTTCATTCAGACTCGTGGCTTTTAAGTCCCATCGGTGTGCTGCTGACTCCCCAGCTCATACCTCCAGCCCAAACCTCTCCATTGAACCGCAGTTTCACATAGCCCACTGTTACTTGACACTTCTGTTTGGATTTTAATAGACATCTCAAACTTAACGTGTCCAAAAGAGGACCTGTCCACCCACGGTCCTCTCTTCCTCAACTAGTGGCAAGCCCAGGCTTCTGGTTGCTCAGGCCAAATGCCTTGGAGCTATCGCGGACTCCTTTCTTCTCACATCCTACACCAATTTTATCAGGAAATTCTGCTGGCTCCATCTTCAGCGTAAATACAAAATGTGACCACTCCGGTCCAAGCCAGCATCCTCTTTACCCTGGATGACTGCAGTAGCCTCCGGCCTGATTTCCCGGCCTCACCCTTGCTGTGGTCTGTATTCACCCGGGGGCCAGAATTATCCTGTAAGATCATGTCGCTCATCTGCTCACCACCCTCCAGTGGTCCCTTCCCACTCAGAGTAAGAACAGGGTCTTTACAACGGCTACACGGTCAGTTCCCCCACTTCCACCTCTGTGCCCTTCACTTCCTTGACATCACCTCCTACTGTTCCCCTTGTTCATGCCACTCTGGCAAACTAGGCATGCTTCTGCCTCAGAGCCTTTGCACTGGCTGTTCCCTCTTTCTAGAACAGGCTTCTGTCACGTATTCACACAGCTCATTCCATCGCCCCCTCAGGTCTTGATTCAAACATCTTCTCAACGAAGTCTATGCTCACTGCTCAATTTAAAATGGCAAACCATCAGCCACGCCCTATTGCTTCCTTTTTATCAATTGTCATCTTCCAATATCCAATATATTTTGTCTACTTATTGTTTTTATTAATTATTATCTGTCTCTCCCACTAGAACATCAGCTCCATGAAGGAGGTTTTCATATGGTTTGTCACTGCTATATCTCCAGCTTCTTCAGCAGTGCCTGGCATGTAACGAGTGCTCCAAAAGTATTTGCTGAATGAATGAACAAATGATCTACTCACCAAATGCCAGAAGAAATAGTGGTAAGAAAATGAATGGATTGGCAGACCATGAAGATCCCCTCTTCTAGGAGGAGGTTTACTCTTGACTCTGGCCCAAGGGTAAGACACAGAGTATATGATATGGTCCCGCATTCCTCCTTCGCAGAACCGGTGCCCAAAAAAACGTAACTGACTGTCCTTTGTGGGAGTGAGTTGGGGAGCACTGAGGCAACGGCAGGGCCAGGAGGTGGGGGTTAGCAACATGCAAGGAAGCAGGGGCCTGGACCAGGCAGGCAGGGGTTATGAGGCTGCTAGAAGCACCTTGTTCCCCAATCCCTCCATTTGGGCTTCTCGTTTCAAATCAACTACAGGATGGCAAGCCGAGCAGAGCAACGTGGCTGTGACAGGAGGGGAATCCAGAAGGAGGCTGTCAGTCCAGGAAGAATGCTGGGCTGCCTCAAATGGCCTGTGGCTTTCCCCTTGGGCCAGAGAAGGGTAAGCCCTCCCCTAGAATTCCTAGGAGGAGGGGTGTTAATAAAATATTGAAGGCAATAACTCCTCAAGGCAGGGGAGAAAATGGGCAAAAGGGAGCCCTTTCTCTGTTCCTTGAGGAGATGGTGGAGAGGAAGAAATCCAAGAACATCCAACGGACCAGAAGCCTGTTGCAGAGATAAGCTCATGTTCTATAGGATTATCAGAATAAATTCATTCGCTTACCACAATAAAATAAAATGACAAAGGAATCAAAAAGTCAACCATAGGAAGTAAAGAATATATAAACTCTTTTAAATAATCCTTTCTGAAACAAATACACAAAAAGCTGAACCTCGAGAATTAAAAGTAAACCCAAGAGATTTCTAGGAGTGGTGAGCTGAAAACCCACTACAATTTATATTAATTCAAAATAGCTGTTCATGAGGTGACTGCAGGATTTAATGTGACAATTTTATAAAGATTCCTAAAAAGAAGAGGTGTAGGATTATAAATTTAATAATGATCACAAACCAAAAATCTAGAGGATTTCAGCTAGAAGCTGTGCCTTTTCCTTAAAGGAGAAACTTCAGATACTGATCAGTATTTACAATCCAAGGAAAATGTACATTTAAATACATTTGTTATAATTTCTTAAAATTTATTAAGGTAAAATTTACATTAAATAAAATTCACCAGTTTTAAACGAACACTTCAGTGGCATTTAGTACACACGAAACACTTTACAATCATTGCCTCCATCTAATTCCAAAACATCCCATCGTCCCCAAAGGAAACCCCATACCCACTAAGCAATTTCTCCCTATTTCCTGCCCCCCTCTGGTGACCACCAATCTACATTCTGTCTCTGTAAAGTCACCTTTCCGGACAGTTTGCCTGTTCTGGATATAAACGGACCCTGTGATATGTGACCTTGTGTGTCCAGCTTCCTTGGCCGAGACAGCGTTTCCGAGGGTCATCCCGCCGTAGCGCACCAGCTCATCCATTCACCCGCTTAGGGGGAGGGAAGCTGCTTCCATCTTTTGGCTGCCGCGAAGAGTGCTGGTTTGAACAAGTATGTACATTTGAGTCTCTGTTTTCAGTCCTTTTGGGTGTATAACTAGGAGTGGAAGTGCTGGGCCACATAGTAACGGTGTATGTTTAACTTTTTGAGGAGCCGTCAAACTTTTTACATTCGCCAGCAATGCATGAAGGGCTCCAATTCCTCCTCATCCTCACAGACAAACACGTGGCTCCACTGTTTTCATTAGAGCCACCCTAGTGGGTCTGAGGTGGTGTCTTGTTGCGGCTTTGGCTTGTATTTCCCTAATGACTAAGGATGTTGAGCATCTTTTCATGTGTGTCTTGGCCATTTGCATATTTTCTTTGGAGAAATATCTACTCAAGTCTTTTGCCCATTTGTAAATTAGGTTGTCTTTAAAGAAAGAAAAGAAAAACATAGAACCTAATCAATCTAACAAAATCTGAAAAGAAAAAAGATAGGAATGAACTATGAAACAAGATAATAAAGAACCTTCATAAAATGACAGTACTAACACTAAATATTAGTAATCACAATAGATATTAATGATTTTAATTCCCTTATTAAAAGATAAAAATTAATATTTTGATTACAATAAATGAATCCAGCATATGACATTTATAATAGTCATGTGTAAAATAAAATGACATGAAAGGTTAAAAATTACCCAATTAATCAGGCAAATAAAAAGCAAAAGTGGGAAATTTAATAACAAATTAAGTACAATTCAGGGCAAAAAAGCATTAAAGAAACCAAGAGGAATTCTTAAGTTGACAAATGATATAATACAATAAGAAGAACTGAAAGACACAAATTTTTATGTAGACTAATAAACCACAGTAATATAAAATGTAAAAAATTGTTAGAAGTGCAAAGAGGAGTTAATGAAACCATAAACACAAGACACTAACACATCTCTGCAAAAATGGACAAATTAATCAGATAGAAGAGTTGAATAACGCAGTGTACCCTCTTTATTTGTCCCAATATTGACAGAATACACAATATTTTCAAATGCCTATGGAACAATTAAAACACATGATCATGTGCTAGATACACAGATCATTTCAAACTTTCCAAAAGGTTGAAATGATATAGACCACACTCTAGGATCTAAATGTACTAACCTAGTTTTTAACAAAATACAAAGAAGGTAGAGAATGAAGGAGCAGAAAAACGGAGGGAGGCAAATGCTCCTAAATACTTAGGTGATTTAAGAGCAATCTTCTAAACAGCTCTTGGGTTACAGAGGAAATCACAACTGAAATTCCAGACAATGGAAACATTGCCTGGCAAAACCTGTGAGAGATGAACAATGGAAAATTTATAACTTTTTACCTAAGCACATTTATTAGGAGACAAGAAATACAAAATAAATGAACTCAGCCCTCAACTCAAGAAGCCAGAAATAGAGTAACAAAATAAACCAAAAGTCAGTTGAAGAAAGGGTAATAAGACAGAAAACAAATTTTAGATAATATAAGGAAGAGCTGGGGTTTTTTTGAAAAGATTAACAAAATAGTAAACCACTAAGAAGGGGGAAAAAAGCAGATACCTTAAAAGGAATGAAAATTATATTGGTTCTCTGAAAGTCATTGAGAATTCCTTTGTAACACAGTATAAGACTAATTTACATAAATGTTTATTACTTCCAGCTTAATTCTGTTGTTTAAATCTTCTAAATGACTATTCATCTTCTCTTTCTGCGCGATCCATTGGTGTTTGAAAGAGGTAGGTTAAAAATTTCCACCATGATTGTGATTTTATCAATATCTTCTTGTATTTCTGTCCATTTTTCTTGCTTCATATATTTCAGACCCATGTTGTTAACTATTTACAAATGAATGATCATCATATCTTCTCGGAGAGGTGTAACTTTCACTATTCGATGATTCCCTACCTTATCCCCGTCAATGGTTACCGCAAGGTTCTCCGACGGGCACTTGGGCTACCCTGTCCATCTCCCACCCCAACGCTGTATAAGAGAAAGGCAGGAGATTCACTGGGGGGCTACAGGAGGGCGACTGCACTTTTCTCCCATCCTGGACCCCTGCTTTCAAGTCAAGTGAGAACGGCCCCAGTAGCACAGCTCGTGGGGACTCTGAGTGCAGCACAAAAGGGGAAGGGGCACCTCACGCCCTGGCAAAGCCCAGTGAGGAAGATCTCAGAAGTCAACTAGTGTCCCCAGAGTTGAGAGGTTTAGGAGGACACAGCCACTGGAAGGTTTTGGAAGATGGGAAGATAACTGCAGCTGCCTGAAGTGAAGAGACTGAGCGGACGGGAGAGGCAGAGAGCGATCTGCATGTTCATGGGTTGTTAAGCAAGGAAATGTGAGTTGCTGTGGGCAAGTGAAAGCTAAGGAAGGCAGCCAGCTGAAGGCATCTAAAGGGTCCCACCCAAGACAGTAGCCTGATAGGGTAGAGGGACCTCAGCAGAAGGAGGTATGTCAACAGGTGTAGAGTGACCCCCCCCATTCAGTCTGCCTCATGGAAAAGAGCCGGCACGTGAGAGCCTGCTGTAACAGCGGGCACCGGTGGTGGGCCATCAACAGTGCTAGTCGGCAAAATGTGACCCAAGTCCTTTAATCCCAACCCACTGCCCTGATCCCAGAGTCTCCAGCAGCAGCAGAGGACCACCCCCGTCCCCACTGCAGGTTTCCGAGGCCAGGAGCTGGGAAGGAAAGAACATGGGGTGGACCTCTGTTTTCTTGTATCCTGTGGAGTCCAGCCCACTGAACAACCAGTGGAAAAACCTTATGTTGACACAGGACTTTGGGGTTCCAAATGCTTTTAAGTATTTCAAATCTTTTCTCCCCAAAGGCTTGAAGATTCTTGGAAGTCATAATCAGAGAGTACTATTGTTTCGACCTGTAGGAAGAATGTTGGCTCTGGAGTTAGACTGACCTGGGGGAATTTCAGTCCTGACCCTTACTTGCTGAAGGGCTTTTGGCAAGTTATCCCACCTGCTTACTCCTGACAGCTGAGAGAATTATGCGGGGAAACAGATGTGAAGATACATGAACAGAAAGTCAACGTGATTCCTTCCCCGCAACGCAAGGAGGGGGAAAAAAGACCTGGGATGTAAACAGAAGTGTTAAATGTCTTTTCCATTTTGGAAACTTGAGGTTCAAAAAGGCAAACTGACTTATCCAAAGTCACATGAATAGCATTAAGGAAACAAGGACAAGAAGCCCTGACTATCTGAAGTCAGCGTGTACTCTACACCAGTCCTCATCAGCCCAGGATAGTCCTGGGTTTTGCCTCTTGTCCTGGAGTGATTTTTTTTAAAAATATGTTTTTATTGATTTGAGAGAGAGAGAAACATCGATTAGCTGCCTCCTGCATGCCCCCAACTGGGGATCGATCCCGCAACCCAGGCATGTGCCTTGACCGGAAATCAAACAGGTGACCTCTTGGTCCATGAGACGATGCCCAACCAACTGAGCCACACCAGCCAGGGCCTAGGGTGATTTTTAATAGTGCCCTCTAAAATCATCCTGGTTTGGACAACAAATAATATGGCCACCCTACTATGCTACCATTTGAACGTGTAAAACCCACACCCTGTATGAACATCTCAGCTAAAGAACTGTCCTTCAATTCAGCGTTTTCTGACTGTTTTGAAACAAGGAAAATGGTACCTTATCCAAACCTGAAACCCTGTCCACTGGAGCAGGGCACCCAGCACTGTAACTTCTCATTATGTGTACAGTGATTTTACAAATTCAGTGGGGAATGAAATGCAATTTTGTCAGGCTCGTCTGTGTCCATAATGACCGAGTCGAATTAATCATCTTGGATAATACCCCTGTGTCACCCGTCCCAGAGATGTTTAATAGAATTTTTCTGATTCATGCCTCGCTGTGCATCAGACCTGGGGTATTGCCGCACTTCTGAAAATCAGTACAATTATGCCTTCTTGTTGGGCTATCATTTTCCTGGTCTAAAAAGGCTTCTTTAAAAAAAATAAAAGTCCATACCATACATAAATGAAATGGGAGTGGAAAAGCCATGCTGTTAGAATTACATATGGATTCTGGGAGAGGTGGGGGTGGGGAATGCAATACTTCTGTAAGCCTTTATTTACAGGCAGATCCTCACAGTCATGGTAATATGGGAGAAGGAGGGCATATAATAACCTCCCGTTGCTGAGAAGACCCTGACGTGCTTGGATCAGAGCAGACAGAGGCATCATAATGGGACAATGACAGGCATCCCATTAGACATGAGTTTTGTTTACTAAAACTGTATCTGGAACAAACATGATAATCCCCATGTGTTCTTGTTCAGAAAATAATCTGAGTCACTTTAAGGTTCAGACAGGTTTCCAGACTGATATACCATGGAGGGGGGAGGTCCAGAAAAATGAGTGACTGGGGGTGGGTTTCCTTCTCTAGGAGGAAGCAATCCCAGCAGAACTGAAGGAACAAGGCTGGGAATAACTTGGGGCACAGCACTGGAGTAAGGGGGGGGGGTGGCCTGAGCACCAGGCAGTACCCCATTTTACAGACAAGGAAGCTCACTTTTCCAACTGCCTCTTTGGCACTTTCCCTTAGATGTCCTAGAGGAGAGGTCAGCAGAATGTCTGCACAGGTCCAAATAATAAATCTTTCTGGCTTTGTGGGTCATACAACTATTCAACTCTGCCTTGTAGCATGAAAGTACTCACAGACAACATTTAAACTATCAAGTGTAGCTGTGTCCCAATAAAGCTTTATTTACAAACAATTAGAGGCCCAGATTTGGCCAATGGGCCATAGTTTGCAGATACCTGTCTTACAGGTGCTTTTTCCCCCCACAGAACTTTACCATCTAACAAGCAATATACTCAAGTTTTATTTTTATATTTATTTATTTTATTTATCTTTATTGTTGAAAGTATTACAGGTGTCCCATTTATTCCCCATTAACCCCCTTCAACCTTGCTTCCATCCCCTCCCCAGGCCTTCACCCCATTATTGTCTGTGTCCATGGGGTATGCATATATGCATATAACTTATTTGGTTAATCTCTTCCCACCCCCACCCCGCTTCCCTCTGAGATATGACCAACTGTTGCATGCTTCAATGTCTCTGGGTCTATTTTGTTTGTCAGTTTCTTTTGTTCATTAGCTTCTTCTTAAAGAAGACCCTTTAACATTTCATGTAGTACTGGTCTGGTGGTGATGAACTCCTTTAGCTTTTCTTATCTGTGAAGCTCTTTATCTGACCTTCAATTCTAAATGATAGCTTTGCTGGGTAGAGCAATCTTGGTTGTAGGTTCTTACTTTTCATCACTTTGAATATTTCTTTCCACTCCCTTCTAGCCTGCAAGGTTTCTGTTGAAAAATCAGCTGACGGTCTTCTTGGAGATCCCTTGTAAGCAACTAACTGCTTTTCTCTTGCTGCTTTTAAGATTCTCTCTTTGTCTTTAACCTTTGGCATTTTAATTTTGATGTGTCTTGCTGTGGGCCTCTTTGGGTTCCTGTTGTTTGTGACTCTCTGTGCTTCCTGGACTTGTAAGTCTACTTCTTTCACCAGGTAGGGGAGGTTTTCTGTCATTATTTTTTCAAATAGGTTTTCAATTTCTTGCTCTCTCCCCTCTCCTTTGCTTGAAGTTGTCCCAGAGACTCCTTACACTATCTTCATATTTCTGGATTCTTTCTTCTTTTTGCTTTTATGGTTGGGTATGTTTTGCTTCCTCATGTTCCAAATTGCTGATTTGATCCTTGGCATCCTCAGCTCTACTGTTGATTCCCTGTAAATTATTCTTCATTTCAGTTAGTGTAGCCTTCATGTCTGACTGGTTCTTTATCATGTCATTGATGATCTCACTAGTCGGTTCCTCCCTGAACATCCCAGGTTCCTTTCAAGCTGCTGCCCAGCGCTGGAGCTTAGAGGGAGCGCGTCTGAGTGAATCCGTGAGGGCCCTTTAAGAAGAGCTGCCTGAGACTCCCGCACGCAGCTTTCACTCACTCAGGCACAATCCCTGCTGGTTTTTACAGCCCAAAGTTGTGGGACTTCTCTTCCTGGCACTGAAACCCTGGGCTGGGGGCCTGATGTGGGGCTAGGGCCCCTCGCTCCTCCAGGAAACCTCCAGCACTGAAATATCCCTCCCGGTTTTAACCGGCGGCACCAGGTGTGGGCCCGCGGCCATGTCTCTGGGATCCAGCACCGATCCGCCCGCATCTCCGACCCTCCTACCGGTCTCAATGCTTCTTCAGTTCCCTGGTTGTAGGACTTCTGTTCAGCTAGAGGTCAGGAGGTTCTGAATGGTGGTTGTTCTGTACTGTAGTTGAAATTTGATGTGGTTGTGGGAGGCGGTGGGTACGCGGTTACCTGCGCCGTCTTGTTGTCTTTCTATACTTGATTTTTAAAGTACGCTTATTGCCTGTTCCCTTTACTGGAATATAAACTCACTGTTTGGTCACTAGTTATCCCAAGGGCCAAAGACAATGCCTTGCACTGTCCCTAATAGGCCTTCAGTAAACATTTGCTAAATAAAATAATACATGAATGAATAATACAGGTTTTGGACTACTGTGTTCACAGTTATATCCCCAGCACCTAGAGCACTGCCCAGCACACAGTGAGTACTCAGTAAATATTTTTTGAATGAATGAATTGATAAATGAATGCACAAATGAATTTATTGATGGCTGCTGTGGCACAGGGCTGGGTGGGCCCTGTACCACCTTCCCTGTAAGCTCTAAGAAGTCAGAGAAGGTATGAAGTGGCCTTCCCCTCAGAGATGCTGTTCAGTACAAAAATATTCTAACTTGACTCCTGAGGGCTTCCTGGTTCCCTGTCTTCCTCATAGAAATCATCTTCCATGAAGGTCTGAGTCCCAGCTATGCCCCTGATGAGCTGTGTGACCTTGGGAAAGACACTGCCCCTTCTGGGCCTCAGTGACACCACCTGTGAAAAGAGAGTTGGACCAAGGGATTTTTAATTCATGTATGTGCCACTGGTTTGCAGGTAAACAGCCAGACATGAGGCAGAGCTGATTTTAAAAGCATTTAAAAATGATGAGTAGGCTCTCCAGTTGTTTCCGTGCTAAAATAGCTTCTGGAAAAAAATTATGTCTATTTGCAGCTTTTTTTCTTTTCCATTTCCACCTTTTGAAAACTACAGAAGTAGCATCACCTAAAAATATGCCAGGCCAGCTGCTTGGGGATGAAGGTGCCGAAATTCTCAGAGACTGGCCTTTGTGAGGTTCTGTGAATCTGGGCTGAGCAGGGAAGCCTCCAGTCCACAATGCTCCAGGGACACTGCCCTGCTCAAACCCTTCCAAGGCTCACTGCCTTCAGAACAGGGTTCCAGTATCTGTTTGGCAACTGAGGCTTCTTAGAGCAGATCCTGCAATGTCACCTGACACCAGGCACAGTGAGCCCACTACAGCCTCCAGACACTGCATGCTCTGGTATCACCAGGCCCCTGGGTGTGCTGAACCCTCTGATTGAGTCAGTGTCCCTCCAGGTGACACCCACTCACCCTCAGGTTTGTCATAACACCCTTCTGCCTTCCCAGTTGGCAGCACCAAGGACTGGGTCCAGGACTCTAAGCCTGTTCTGAGCAGAATGGAGCAAGGCTTCCTCCTACAGCCTGGCCCCCTTGCTCCTATTAATATGCCCCTGAAAATTCTATCAGGAGACTGCAACCCAGATGCCATCCACTTCTTAAGGCTTATTGATTCCCCTCTGTGAGCCAGGCTTGTGCTATCCTGCTTCTGTGCAGCTTTGAAAAAAAATAATAACATCAAGAATTTATACAGCACTTACCATGTGCTAGGTACACCCCTACTTTATGTGCTTTTCAACATGAAGTTATTAGGCTTCACAACAACTCTATGAGGCAGGTGCTATTATGATATCCATTTCATGGAGGAAAAAAACAGGAGCACTAAGATGTGAAACTTGCTGAAAGTCACACAGGAAGGGACAGAGCCAGGACTTCCACTCAAAAGTCCAGGTCAGGGGATCTGAATCCTGCTGACAACCCCCACATGAGCTTGGAAGCAAATCCTCCTGCAGTCAAGCCTGCAGATGAGAACACAGCCCTGATCGACACACTGACTGCAGCCACAGGCGAGACCTTGAGCCAGAGGTACCCAGCTAAGCCATACTTGGATTTCTGGCCCACAGAAACTACAAGATAATCAATACATGTTGTTTTTAAATTAAATAGTCTACTCATGAATTGGTACTCTTAATGACAATTTGATTCTGCCTCTTTATAACCAGGAGGTTCTAATTTAGGAGGTTGGGTTGGGGCCCGAGATGCTGCATGTCCAACAAGCTCCAGATGCTGCTGCTGGTCCATCGATCGCGCTGTGGACAGCAAGTCCTCAGGCCTTAAAAGCATAGACTTTGACCCATCACACCATGGTTCAGGTTCCAGTTCTGTCACATCCCAGCTAGGAATCCTTGACCTCTGAGAGGTGAAAAGACTTACTTGCAAAGCCACATAATAAATTAGAGTCACCTGGAGCCACAAACAGAAGCCTGTGTTCTGACTTCCAGTCCAGAGCCTCAAAACTGCAGCTAAACCACTCTCCTGAGTTCTGGGCCTGGACCTGTCTGTTTGGGGGTGTGTACATGTATAGCCTGTATATGTCTATACACGTGAATGGATGTGTCTTCAGACAGGTACAAACACTTGTACCAATGTGTATGTGAATGTGCTTAAGCATCAGCACATGTGCCAGTAGATTTGCAAGCATTGTTCATTCATTCGCTCCCTCCCTCACCAGGTATTAACTCAGCTCCTACTATGTGCCAGGTCCCTGCTCCTGTGAAACCAAGAGTCTAAGAGAGGGGTAGCCATTAAAAACATGAACACAAATAAAAATCTCATGGTGTGTGTGTGTGTGTATTGCTCACAACAGCCCCACGATCCAGATGCTATCATTATCTCCATTTCACTGAGGGACTTGAGGCCATGAGAGCTTAAGTAATGTGCCCAGAGTCATAGAATGATGTTAATGTGTGAAAAAGTATATATCAGCAAGCATGCCTGCATGAGCATGACATACACATGCTCACACTTGTGCATGCACATGTCTGCGTACAAGCATGTGTGCACGTGTGTGCCCAGAGGAACTTTTCTGCAGATATCTTCAAATATTCCATAATCAAGATTTTCTGGCACCACAACACTGTGTCACAAACACACATGCACGTGCACACACACTTTTGTATTTTAGATGTTCATGTTTTCAGACCTTTCCAAAAACCCCGTCCACAGAGAAATGATATGAAGGTGGGAGCCTGCAGAGCTGAGCCAAGCCAGGGAAGCCCATAGCACCTGTTTCCCTGGGGCAAGCCACGGCTGGAGCAATGTCACAGCCCATCATCCCTTATGAGGCTAAAATAATTCCTCCCCTCCCAGGAAGCTCAAGAAATCGCTCAGGCTGTAAGGAGCCAGCCATCCACACCCCGGGTGGCAACGCACTACCCTCGTAAGCTGATGGACACAAGATACAAACGAGCTCACCTGGCTAGGTTCCCTTTCCCATCCAGCCATCTCTAAAAACGGAGACACTTGAACAAATACCTTGGTGATACCTTGACGTACAAATACCAAATACCTCTCTGCTTCAATTCTTTATTGAAGCAGAGAATGCTAACCAAAAGTCACAAGTCATAAGTGTACAGCTCAATGATGAATCTCCCCCTAGCAAACAGACTTGTGTAAACAGCACCCAAATGAAGAGAGAAAACCTTACTAGCGTCTCCGAGGCCCCTCAAGGCCCCTCACACCCATCCCCACTGGCATAACCACAGTTCAGATTTCCGTCACTGCAGAGCAATTTTGCCTGTTCATGTGCCTTATGGAAATAGAACCACACAGAATGTGCTGTGTTGGTGCCTGGCTCCTTCCATTCAACCTGGTGTTTGTGAGATTTGCCCATATTATTGCACGTGGTTATAATTCACTCATTCTCATGACTGCACAGTATTCCATTGTGTTAGAATATTTTGCAATCATTTATCCAGTCTACTGTTGATGGACACTTGGATTGTTTTCAGTTTTATGCTTTTATGAAAAGTGCTGCTATGAATATTCTTGTATGTTTCGGTGAACAGGTGACTGCATTTCTGTTGAGTGAACTCCTAGGAGCTGAATTACTGGGTCACTGAGCTTTAGACCAAAAGCTGTAATAACTTTGGGTATAAATGTATCTTTACTTCTCCCCACATCACTTTGAGGAGCTTCTAAAGACAAAACTGAGTCTCAGAGAAGTTGGTCCAAGGTCATCCAGCCATGAAATGTCAAGGTCAGAATTTGAGCCCAGATCTGTCTGTCTTCTGTGTCATTACCCCTATAACCCATCTGACCAACAGCACCTCTTTGAAACCTCACTCAGAGCCTCCAGGGCCCCTCAGCACTGGGGTGCCTCATCCAGGTTGGGGAGATCAGTCTCTGCTCTGTCAGACAGAGACCTCTGTCACTCTAAGGGACTCAGGTGGGTGGAGGAGGCCAAGCCCTTGGCCACAAGACAAAACCTAGAGGGTCCTGCAGAGACATCCATTCAGCCCCATTCACAGATGCAAAAACCAGGGCTCAGAGAGGGCACATGACTCACCCAAGGGCACACAGTGAGAGAGGATGAAGAGGGTCCAGACCCAGGTTCTTGAACCTCCTGAAGCTAAGGATCTGCACCATTCTGGGAAGGTCCCACCTCTGGCCTTAATTCTACTTCTTGATCACATATGTAGTGATAAATAAATGTGTTAAATCAGAGACTGTCCCACCCTCCCCAGC
This sequence comes from Miniopterus natalensis, assembly GCF_054644295.1. Classification (NCBI taxonomy): domain Eukaryota; kingdom Metazoa; phylum Chordata; class Mammalia; order Chiroptera; family Miniopteridae; genus Miniopterus; species Miniopterus natalensis. The sequence continues at coordinate 6,175,501 of NC_142087.1, forward strand.
AAAGACCCAGGCCCTACAGAAGATGCTAAGTTCAAGGTGGCTGGGAGTGGGAAAGGCATGCTGTTTTAAAGAAAATCCTTGAAATCCCACTTCCACCACACTGCTGCTCACTCCCCCACCCCATAAACTTCCTGCACCATCTTCATTGTTTCCATTCCATTTAGAGAGAGTGAATGTTTCCAGGGATTCAATTTCTCTCATAATAGTTGGAAGGAAACAAAACTACATGCTGTAAACATTCACTGCATTGTATGAAAAATATCTTTATTGTGGGGGAGGTGCAATAAATGCAGACAAAGGTCCCCCTCCCCCAAATCTGCCCCCTAATGCCTCCATGCCTGGGATCTCAAATATTTAAACATCTTGCAGCCTGGAATCTAGAGCTTTAAAATAAATATATTTTCAGCCATTGGAATGCGAAATTAAGATTGGTGAGGTGTAAGTACCAACTCCGTCTCAGCAGTTTCTCTCAATGAAAGCCAGAGAGGCTATTCCATTTTTCTGAGCACACGTCTAAGGACTGATGTGGGAAAGCTCATTAGTTCAGTCTGACATATACTCAATTCTTTCCATATACATAGGATGGGTTTCCCCCCTCCCTTGCATTTTACTCTCCAGCTGTGCAGTGATATTAAATTTCATCAGATTTGAACAAAATCTATGGTCTTGAAACAGTTTCCTTTAAGGCCCCTCATATTTATTCAGAATTCATGAATCATGTTCCGATAACATGACCGTAATTATTTTTAAAGTGTGATGTTTGTGGTTTAATAGGAAATGCTTGCAAAAGGCCTTTTCTCTTTGATTGTTTGTAATCTTCACAGCAAACGCTGCTGTTCCCTTCCTCCGCACCACAGCAGGTGAAACACAATTTCATTTTAATATGAATCGCGGGCCCTTCACCTAGGTTTTAATTAAAGCAATAAAAGCCACATCGTCTTTACCCTTTATGAGGTACACAGACTCAGAAGCAAGAGTTACGAAGCCTAGAGTCTCAGATTTCAACAATGGCAGGAGAGTCTCCTGCCTCCCAGTGCATTTGATGGGAATCATGTTTGTTTTTGTTTGTTTGTTTGTTTGTTTCAAAAAGACTCAGTCACCAATCTGCCTTTCTGAGCTGCGGTTTCCTCGCCTGTAAAATGGGATAGCAACAGTATCTCCCCAATAGAGTTCAGGTAAGGATGAAATGAGACCAGCCGTGGAAAACATTTAGCCTTAGTGCCTGAGCCCAAGGAATTGCACAGTGAGCATCATCATCGTCAGCAGCATCACTGTTTAGGGCTGGGAAAAGCCAACAGGCCATCTACCCTCCTTATTAACATGAGGAAACCGAGGCTCAGAGAGATGCCAACACAGAAGGATACAGAGAAGAGCCGAACCTGGAATTCAGCATTCCTGCTCTCCCCATTCTGGGCATCCTACACTGCCCCCTGCTGGAAGGACACTGTGCCTTCAAGGCCATAAGGACAGTGCCCAGGGACTGCAGGTCTGACACTGACCAGCTCTGTCTTCTGGCCTCCTGGTTATGCCATTGACCCACTCTAGGTTTATATTGCTTGTTTTGGGTTTGTTTGTTTGTGTGTGCTTTAAATTTTTATGTACTGATTTTAGAGAGAGAGGAAGGGGGGAGGGAGAGAGAGAAGGAGAGAGAGAGAGGGAGAGAGAGAGGACAGACAGAGATTGCCTTGTTGCTCCACGTATTTGTGCCCTCATTGGTTGCTTCTTATGTGTGCCCTGGCCACAGGTGGTCCCACCTTCTCCCCAAACTTAAACTATCAATTAACCCTTCCCTCTCTTGAAGCCTAAACATCGCCCTCTCTTCTGGACTCCTTTCTTCAACAATTAAACATTCTAAAGACTCCTGTCTTTAAAAAAACCTAAGGAGTCCCCCTCTCTGAGCTACAGCCCTCGCCCAGGTCCTGCCCAGCGAGGCTTCTTACAGGTTGTCTATACTTACAGTTTACATCCTCGCCTCACGCTCCTCGGTCCACACAACAACATCCCCTACACATGAAAGCTGCTTTTTCTGTTGTCCTGGGTGGCTTCCTTTTTCCTAAAACTATGAGACACATTTTGACTCTTATCTCAACCAATCCCTCAGAAGCATTTGAGCCTCTCCTTCCCGTTTACATTTTATGTAACTTTTTGAAATTATAATAAATCCCCATGGTTTAAAACCCCTGAAATATAAGAAGGTACAGTGAAAAAGTATCTTTTCTATCCCTGCCCATCTGCCCAGTTTCCATAACACACACACACAATTAAAACACATACACAATGTACAAAGCCAATGCTATTAGTTTCCATATATCCTTCCAAAGTTGCTTTAATCAAATACAAGCACATAGAAATATACATTCTTACTGCCCTTTTTTGCACAAATGGTAACTTACTGTACTTACTGCTCTCAACCTTGCTTTTTCCAGTAAACAATGTATCTAAGGAACTTCTACATCACTTCAGTTTCTTTCTTACAGCCACACAGTATTCCACTTGATAGATGTACGGAATTTCTTTAATTAGTCCCATATTATTGCACATTAGGTTGTTTCTAATCTTTTGCCATTATTAACAATACCAAAATGAGTAATCTCAAATGTGTTATTTTTCATGTGTGCAAATATATGTGTAGGATATATTTCCAGGAAGGGAATTGCTGGGCTAAAGGTTAATGCATTTGCAATTTTGATAAATGCTGCCAATTTGCCCTCCACAGGGGTCGCACCAATTTACTTTCCCTTCAGTTATATATAAAGTGCCTGTTTCCCCACAGGGGCTCTAATGAGTGAGTGTGTTATCAAACCTTTGGATTTTTGCCACTCTAATGGGTAAAAAATAATAATTTTAATTTGTTTCTCTTATGAACTACTTTTAGCATCTTTTCAGATATTTAAAATCCATTTGCATTTCTTTTTCCGTAAACTCCTGCCTGTTCATATCTCCTGTCTGTTTTCCTACTGGGATTTTTAAAATTGATTTCTAGGGACTCTTTATATATTAAGGAAATTAGTCCTTTGACTATATTGTGAGTTGAAAATATTCTTGCCCAAGTTTTCATTTGTCTCTTGACTTTACTCATGCTGTTTTAGGCCCCTGCAAAAGGTGTTTTTCATTTTAATTTATGGTCAAACTTTTAAGTCTTTTTCTTCTAAGACTTTGAGGCATAAAAATGTCTTTCCCATTCCAAAGTTATAAAGTTTAGCTTATAAAGGCTTTATTTCTGGTGTCTTTATAGTTTCCTTGAGTACATATAAATCTTTTAGTTATTTAAAGTTTATTCTTTGATAGGGAAGGAGCTGTGGCTCCAACATCATTTCTCCTGAGATCCCCTCCCTCCTCCTTGGAACAAACCACCATTGGTTTCTATGACTCCATGCTCTCCTACTTCTCTGGAAACTGCTTCTCAGCCTATTTCACAGTCTTCTCTTCCTCCTCTACTTTGATTTTAAATGTTAGAGCTCAAAATTTAAGAGTCATTGGTCCTCTGCTCTTCTCACTCTCCTCTCTCTCTGTAAGTTTCATCCTGTTGAGGTTTTAATACTTCCAAGTTCACTTCCTGCAGGAGCTCCAGACCCTGACAACTATCTTACCCATTTGGACAAGCATCTCATATATAAGATGTTCAAGTTTGACCTCATCAAACCTGCACTTTCCCAGGCTGCCCCCAACTCAGAAAATAGTACCACCTGCTGGAAAATGAGGTCAGGCTAGAAGCCAGGGAGTCACCTCTTCTCCACCTCTCTGTCCCTCTACATCCATCATCATCAAGACCTATCAACTCTATTTCCAAAATATATCTCAGATCCGTCCACTTCTTTCCATCTCCTCTACCACAATCTAGGACTCATCAACCTTTCTCTTGGTCTATTTACACACCCTCCTGTGTGGCCTCCCTGTATCCACCCTTGCCACTGAGAGCTTTTAAAACGGCAAATTTGATCATGTCATTCCATATCAATTTCTCTCTTTTCTCTTTCTCACTAACAAAGCCCAGTGACTTGCTTTGACTAACTGAATGTGTTAGAAACAGTCATGTTCCAGTTCTCTCCTCGCCCCCCCCACCCAACACACACACACACACACACACACACACACACACACACACACACACACAGCTTTTTCAATAACTCTTAGGACAAAGTCAGAAACCCCTAGCAGAAGTAGTATGCAGAGCCCTGAGGGTAGAAACTCTACCCACAGCCAGGAAGGGTGTACTAAGGAGGTGACATTTGCATGTCCCTGAAAGAACAAATAGGCATGTGTTGAGTGAAAAAGGCTGGGGGATGTCTATCAGAGGAAAGAGTGCACACAAAGGCTCAGAGTTGTAAATGAGCGCAAGAGGTGACCAGAAATTTGTCTCGTGCAACCAAAGTATTATTTGTGGTAACAAAAACAATAGAAAAATAATAAAGTGCAGCCTAGGAAATACAGTCAATAATATCGTAACAACTATGTATGGTGCCAGGCGGGTAATGGAAATATCAGTGTTTTCTTCACAATATACTTTGTGAAGTGTAGGACTGTCTAACCACTAGGCTGTATACGTGACACTACTACACAATAAAATGAATGTAAACTGTAATTGAAAAACTTTTTAAATGAAAAAAATAATAAAATCACATCCTCAAATTAAAAAAAACAAACATAGCAAATCAAGTTACAAAAAAAAAAAAAATCAACAGAAATAAGTCATCACTAGTTTTACGGAACACAGGGACTTCACACTATCGTAGGTTAGACGTAGAGCCCCCCGTAGAGCCTGAGATAGGAATCTCAGTGACAGCGACCTATTGGGAGGTGACTGAGGAGAAGGGGGGAAGGTCAGCAGCACGGGGCAGGGGAAGGAGCTGAGCGGGACGTGGTCCCAGCTGGGGTCAGCTGGAGTTCCATGGGGAGTCACAGAGTTGGTCTCCCCTTGAGACAAGGGGCCAGGCTTTCCAGACCATCCCCCACAGTCCCTCCTGGTTCATAGTTCCCACTTGGCAGAGGCCAGTTCCCCAGAGAAGGGGCAGCTGTGCACAGTTGCCCTGGCCTGGTGCAGGAAAACTGGGGAGGCACAACAGAAGCCACAGCACGCACCTCACGTGCCTCTCGGGACACCCTCGGGCCGGGTGTCAGTCCTCCTATTGGACAGGAACCTGGAGGAACTTACATAAGGGCTCCTGGCTGGGATGTGGAAGAGCTGGGATTTGAAAGCAGATCTGCTGAGATCCCAGCCCAGTTCCTTTCTTTATATTCATCCCAAGGAGAGGGAGACTCTTCCCAGATCACATAACCAGGAAAGATGAGCCCTTGTAGCTCCTGGGCCGGGTCTGCTCCCAGCAGGGGAAGAGTTGATCTGATGGGCCAGAAGATGCTGATGGGCCAGAAACATGCCTGAGAACAGCATTGGTCTCAGACCACCCAGGCAAGTCTAGTACAAAAGAAATGCAATGTCCACGGAGGGGGGAAAACACGATAATATGTGAAAGCTAAGGCAGCTATGCAGGAATTTTGTGGAGACTTGCAAAAAAACAAACAATGGGACACGAATTTGCAAAAGAACCTTCGAGCCCAAAAGATCTGGTTTGAAAGTTTTTAAAGGGACATAGTTGGCTGATATATATCCCGTTGGAACCTCTGTCTCAGCTGCAGTTTCTAAATGAAGAAGATGAGGTTTCTGGAAGAGCAGGTTTTCAACATGATGAAAATGGATGTTCTGGAAGCAAACACCTCCCAGAAATGGCTTCCAGCTTATGTCCAGAGCTTTGCACATAATAGGTGCCCAATAAACATTTGCTGAATGGGTAAACATTGTATTTAACTGTATTTACAAACGGCGTTTTATGCCATTTAGAGTATTTATCCTCTGAATCCTCTATCGGCTTCAAGACCTTCATTTTGCCCACATGTTTATGTCAACCCTTCAATAATTGGGGGCCATACATTTCCTGCAGTTGATGAGGCAACACACCACGATAGGGTGTTTGTGTGCAAATGTTGTGTGTGAGTTCAAGCAAGCACTCCAGGGAAAAGACTGGAAGGAAACATACAGAATTTATGCCATTAAGAACTAGAGGCCAGTGGAGCCCAAACAAACCACTGGGAAGTGTAGTTCCCAGAAGAATCTGTTTTTCTTCAGCAAAATCAGCACGAACAACATGCCACGTGTTTCCCGTATGTGCTAGTTGGTTAAAAGACCACAATACTTTGCACTCCTCCCATTAACAGGTGGAGTCTATTTGCCCATTCCTTGAATCTAGACTGGCCCTATGACTTGCATTGACCAACAGAGTGCACTGGAAGTAGTTGAGTGCCCGTTCTACACCTAGACCTCAAGGGATCTTGCAGCTTCTGCTCTTGCTGCTCTGAGAACCCTTCTCCTACTGTGTGAAAAACCTCAGGCTAGCCTGCCAGAGGATAAGAAATCACCTGGAGTAGAAGTGAGTCCCCCATACTAATCAGCTTACAGCTGACCTGGAAGCTTCCTATTGTCACTTAAATGATCCTAGCCACAACAAGAACAGCCACCTGACTGAACCCAACCAAACTGCCAACCCATGGAATTATGAAGTAGGTAAATATTTATTGTTTTAAGAAACTAGGTTTTGGGGTGCCTGTTATGCAGCAAAAGCTAACTGATACACTATAAGAAGTCTAGATTGTAATCACTAAACCTGTTCACATCAAAGTTGACTCATGCCACCAAGTGGACTTAGTCAATCTCAGGGTATCCTGGTGTCTCCTTTATAAAGTTCTAAGTTAGGAAGAGTCTCTGAGTGATGGCACAGGAGGCTTGGGGAGATCCTTGTGAGTCCAACCACCTCATTCCACTGTTAGAGAAACAAGTCAGAGAAGAGGAGCCACAGTCACTCATTACACAAATATTTCTTGAGTGCCTCCTATATGCCAGGCTTTGTGCTGCAATGGAGGACACACCGTGAAAAAGAGAGACCAGATCCTGCTCCCATGGAGCTCACAGTCCAGGGTGGAAATCGGGCATTAACCAAGTCATTACACAAGTAAGCAGACCACCACAAACAGTGACAAATGTCATGAATTAAAAGGACATGGTAGCATAAGAGAGACTCACAGGGAGGGGACCAAATTTGGATTTCAGGGTCAACCAAGAACTTTCTGAAGAGTGACATTTAGGCTGAAACAAGTTGGTGGCAGCTTTTGAGGTGGGAGTGGAGCTCTCCACATACACACCAAGGTAATGTGTGCAGCTCTGAGTCCAGCTGTGCAGGTTCAGATCCCAGCTGTACTGCTCCCTGGATGAATCAATCAACATCCTCAAGCCTCAGTTGCCTGATCTTTAAAATGGGGTTAATAATAATGTCTACTACTCCTCAAGACTGTTGGAAGATTAGCCTGTGGTGAGGACCCTCCCTGGCATTAGAGAATATAATGAGGATGCTCCCAGATGGAAAAACAACAACTTAATTTTCAGAGATGAGGCTCTCTGGAAAATCGGATTCCAGCTGACATCTGGGACTCCCAGGTGGCTGGGCCCCAGTCAGCCCAAGGTTAGACACCCCCCAACTCAGAAAGGACGGGGCACCTACCTGGCTGGTTGATAGAAGCTCTGGGTTTCCGTCACTCATCCCCACGTAGGCACTGTCACCATCAAACTGGAACAGAGAGAGAGAGAAGCATCTGAATAAAGTGTTCTCGAGAAGCCCCAGGAGGAGAATCCAGAGGAGGTCAGGGGACTGAATGTGCCGAGGGGAAAAGAGAAGCAGACGGAGCCCAGGACGCCAAGCTCCCATTCCTGCAGGGCTCCTTCCAGGGTGAAGGAGCAGCCCCGGCTCCCTGAGGATTAGCATCATCTATCACATTTAAGATAAAGTGAGGAAAATCCTTCTGCTCTCTATACCTCATCCACAGATGTGGCAGCCTGCCCTGTAAGATACTGAGCTCCCCAACCCTGGAAGTATGCAAATATCTCCCTTGGCCAAAATGACATTGTGCTATCAGCTAGAGTCGGAATTCCACGTGATGGAGGGAGACTGAGATCTCCAGAGCTCATGACAGCCTGCCCCAGATGTGCCCTTCAGGTCTTACCATCCTACATTGCTTTGCCCCCTCACATTTGCCCCTTAGGCCGCTGCTGGTCACAGGCAGTGAGGACTGTGGTAGAAACCATACACGGGAACTACAGTCCTGCGTCCTGAGGAGCTGCCAAGTCTGCATTCAGGAAGATTTCTGTGCAAGAGGGAGCGGGTGAAGTGGGAGAAGTGTGGGCTCTGGGGCCACTGGCTGCCCTTTGCCCTGAAATGTCACCTTGAGCTGGTGTTGCAACTTCTGACAAAAATGAGGACAATGACAGTCCCCTCTCTATGGGCTGTTTTGCTGACACAAGTAGAGCACTGGGCTCAATTCCAGGTAGTTCCCTTCCCTAAGACAGGTGACTTGGGTCACGTCCCCTAGAAGCAGAGCCTGAGTCAGGAATCCAAATGCATGTGGTGCTTAGTGCTCTTTAGGGATAACCTCACAGGGGAGGAGGCACGCAGGAGGGCAGTGCAAGGAGCCAAGCAAGGATGTGATCTCCGCTGGACACTTGTTGCAGCCTGACCCCATGGGGCACTCTGGGCATGAGCATCAACTGCACCATAGAGTTAGTCCCAGCATGAGGCAAGGGGCTGGCCTTTTGCAGCCCCACTGGCTGTGGGCTGCCCTTAGGAGAAGGGAGAGTCATAATCTCAGCAGGATGCTCCCCGTGAGACCAAGGACAGCTCTCCAGAGAACTGTGCCAGCTGTGAGCCATTTGCAGCCAGAGCTCACGACAGATGGGAGATGGCTGTGCTAGCTAGTAAAGGGATCCGGGTGGGGCACCAATGGCAGCTGGCCATTTTAATTGAAAATTTTATTTTTTTATTAGATGATATGTACATGGTTCAAAATTCCCAAAGTACAAAAAGTAACAGAGTGAAAAACCCCTTCCCACCCCACCTCCCAGCCATCCATCGCCTCTCTCCAGAGGTGATCACTGCGTCTGCCAGCTCGCTTTATATTTTTCCTGAGATGGTCTGCATGTGTACATTTTATAGTCATGTTCTTTCAAGTGACAGCATATTATACACACTGATTTGCACTTAATTTTTCTCCTAGAGACACATCTGGGAAAGTCTTTTACATCAGAACTGAATTCTGTCTTCCGGTGCCTAGTATTCCGCAGGGCAGACGTAACATATACATGGACCTAGTTGAGCACACGGCGATCGCGTCATTCCTAGTGGTTCGCTATCCCAGCATTGCTCCCATGAACAGTTCCCTACGTCCATCACTTCGCAGCAGTATAGTTTACTGTGGGATTAGTCTGTGTAATCGCTGGGTCCAGCTGTGTGTGCATTTGTAACTGATAGGCATCGTCAAGCAGCTCTCATGGAGGCTGTGAAAATCCACGCTCCCACCATCAGGCACAAGACATCAGCTCATCCAGCCGCTCTTCGCTCAGGCTTTCCTCAGAGCCTGCTCGGATGCCAGCCTCCCACCTCTGTGGGCTCTGACAGCCCATCAGCGCCACCACCATCCCCAGGTCCCTTGTCGCCCTGCTCTTCCTTGTTCGTTGCTCCATCGCCCCTTTGACTTTCTAGCATCTATATTATTTACCAAGCTCGTTGCTTATAGTTGAATGCCCCCCCCCCCACTAAAATGGAGGCTCCCAAGCACCTAAAATAGTGCCTGGCACACATGAGATACTCAAAAAATGCTTGTGGGTGGATGGATGGATGGATGGATGGATGGATGGATGGATGGATGGATGGGTGGATGGATGAAACACGTTATCTTTACCAGGGAAGTCTTCCCATCAAAGGCACTGGAATTAGTGGTTACACCCAAATGCCGTCCCAGCACAGGGACAGGCAGAATCCTTCAGTGGCTGCTGAATTAGCAAAAGAAAAGGCCCTGTCATGCCTAGGATCTGGGCACTGACTCCAAATGCAGGGCTCCATCTACCACACTGCATACAGAGCTCATGCTCCAAGGCCCTGCTTGGAGACCACCTCCTCCAGGAGGCCTGCCATGCTGTCACCTCCTCTGGCTTACAACATAGATTGTCTCCATGTCTGTCTTCTGTCCCTGTGTGGGAGCAACACAGAGGCTAGAACAGTATCGTGGTCATCTCCAAATCCCCCAGCGCCTGACACAGGCTGGCATCAGAAATGGGACTATGACATGGGCAGGGCGGGGAGCTTTCAACAAAAGCTCCTGGGTACTATGTGATGTGTCACCATGGCCATGCATTACTTTGATAAAAGTGAAACTTTTCTTAAAACACACATAAGTATGTTCTAAAAGAAAGAATGATCGATTAGAAATGGAGGGGATGAAGTTTAACCAGGTATTTGAAGCAGCGGATAAAGCAATAGTAATCGAACAGTATGCTATGGGCTAAAACTATGGGAGCAGGTGTCAAAGGAGAGGGAAAGATGTCCCCCAAAGTCCTGTGTCATAGCCCACTCATTAAATGCTGGCTAGAACAGAACCGCCGTGAAAGGTGGGGCCCTGCGTGCTTGTCCCTCCACGCACAGGGCAGGCACTCAGCAGATACCTGGAGGATGCATGGTAATGCATCTCACCTGCCCTGAAAATACAGGCCTCACAACCCAAAGAAGCCGGTATTATTTTCCCCATTTAAAACAGAGGAAACGGCTGAGAGGATGAGCAGTTGCCCGGACGGCACAGAGGCAGAGGGCAGACTTCGAAGGTCTTTTTGCCTCCTCGGCTTGCCCTCCTGGCTGTGGGTTCCGACAGCAGGGGTCAGGCTCTGCTGCACCCCACACCATATAACCAATGCTTAGCTCGGCCCTGGCACATGACAGGTGTTCAATGAGTGTGTTAGTGGTTCGGGGAGGGAGGTCTTACCCGCAGTGAGCAGTGGGGAATGGCATTGGGAATGTGAGCAAAAGAGACCCTGGATTTTGATCTGCGTGTGCTGGGGGTAGGGAGGGGGTCTCGCAGTGGGTCTCCCCGATGTCACCAGAGCCTACCTCAAGTGGGCTTATTCATTCACTCGTCTGTTCCACCGAGAAAGAGGTGCCACGTGCGGGAGTCAAACTTGCTTCCTGCTTTCAAGGGGGACCTGAGGAGTAGGTGGCAGTTCTCCAGGCAGGGCCTGGGTCAGCCTCTGTTCAGTTACACCCTCCCTCCCCCAGGGTGCCTGGAATGGGTCCTGGGAGCACACTGGACTCGGGACCTGGCTACTGAGCAGCAGTGAACAGAGCCCCTGAGGTGGTGGGGGGCATCTGTTCTCTGTTTACCTCTGCCTAGGGTTCCACTGAACCAGAGCCCTTGGAGGGGGTAAGAAAGGAGGGAGAGAGGGGGACCCTGAGGGCTTCCAGGCTTCCCCTGGCTTAGCCTCCAAGACACTAAGACCTGGGGCTTCCCCCTCGGCCCTCCTCTTGAAGGGCCATTTCTAGAGGGAAGAACTTACAAACCAAGGGGAGATGTCACTAAGCCAGCCTCTGTGCTCAGGCACAGCGGAGCCACCACCTCCTGTGTGCACACAGACCAGATGGAAACACCCACATCTACACCCACCACACAGTGAATGCTCAGGGTGTGTGACCACAAAGGTATGCAACGTATGCAGCATGCCCAAGCACGGTGACCACATATGTACCACAAACCAGTGGGGGCCCTTGTCACACACAGCACAGCGTTCAACACAGCACTTAGTCACACATGTACCACATCCATGGTTACACAAACCAACACAAACAGGTGTGTCCACAGCACAAGCATGAGTGTGCACATACTGTAGACCCTTTATGGGCCTGGGTACACAATACCCACAGCAAGCACACGTGGAAAAGAGGGGAGGCCCAGGTGTGTGCAAATACACCACCTGCAACTGTATAAATGTAACTCACATGGATGTGCACTCAAACATGTACAGCATGAGCATGTAGAGACACATACAGCAAAGGTACACATGAACTTAAATTCTGTGCATGGCTCACCACTCATCAACCCCCTCAGTCAAAAATCTCTTTTCACACCACACAACCTTCCGTATGATTTAAAATGTGAAAAGAAAAATGTAGGGGAAACAAGAGCCTAAGAATTTCCATGAAACGCCAGAACATCCTCTTACCACCGACTGGAATAGATTAATTTTCCCCATTTCATATTCTAATTCTAATTCCTTTTCCCATCACCATCTTCAGTCCTCATTACAGCTGGAAGATTGTTCTGCAAAAGCCAGGCCTTCATCTTCCTTTCCCAAGAGTTTTGTCATGGAAATGAGTTTTGGAATCTGAAAGAACCCACATTTTTGCAAACATCGAATGTGTGGGGATAACCCTTTCATGACGGCCACCAGGAACCCAGTTCACAGAGGCTTCTAAAGGAGCTGTCTCTCTCCACGCTGTGTGGTCCCCTTGGCCAGAGGGGCTCCTGGGCCCCTATTCCAACAGCCCCCCCAAACCTAGATTTCTAAAAAAATCTTTAAGGTAACTTAGCAAATAGGCAGCCAAATGTATTTTATCTTGTATCACATATCAATTTAGACTAACCACATTTCAGGTGCTCAAAAGTTGCATGTGGCTGGTAGTTACCATAAAGTTACCATAGTAGGAATAGGTAAAATGAGTGAATGCATGGTTGGTAGATATATGAGTGAGATTGAGGGAGGGAGGGAGGGAGGGAGGGAGGGAGGGAGGGAGGGAGGGAGGGAGGGAGGGAGGGAGGGAGGGAGGGATGAATGGGTAGATGGGTCGGAGGGAAAGATGAGTGGTTTGGGGAATGAATGGGAGGGACCGGCCAGTAGGTGGATAAACAGATGACACCATGGCTGGATAGATGGACTCAGAAGGTGAGATGGGTAGGTAGAATAAAGGGTGGATGGGCAGATGAATGGTTGGGATATGTGGACTGCATTGTTGGGATTAGAGGGATTAACAGATGGGTGGATGAGATGGGATGGCTGGGTGAGTATGAAGAGATAGGTGGGTGGGAATATGATTGGAGACGCTCGGGAGAATAAAACATTCCTATTCTCCAAGCCTGAGAAAGGAAGACAGGCCATTCTTTGTCCATAGTCCCAATACAGTAACAAGCAGCCACAAAACTTGTGTGAAACCCGTTCCATTTGGTCAGTGAGAGCTTGGGATTCACCCAGCCTCTGAAAGTCAAGTGATCAGTAACAGTCTTACTCCAATAGCTACATGTCCATGGCCGGGGGTCAGCCAGTCTCAGAACCTCCTGCTTCTGAAAGTCCTCCCATTCCAGGACTCTGTGCTTCCCCAAACCCTACAAAGATCAGCTCTTGCTTGCTTTGGAGAGACCAGCTTTGCAAAGTACAGCAATGAATTCAGCACCTTGTTTCAGATATCGAGTGATGGCCTCTTCTTCGACCAATGTGACCATGGCAGGATAAGGTTATCACAGGGGAGTGGAAGCGGGGGGGTCTTTCAGAAGAGGTATCCGACAAAGGCAGCTTGGAAGCTCCATGATGAAGCTTGGCGGACACCCAGGAGTTGGCCAGGTGAAGAGCAGGGAACATGATGTCCAAGGCTGATGTGAGCACAGGCCAGTGAGCACCTACTGAATACCAGACCTTATCCCAGAGCTGTGACTGGCCGTCTCATGGAACCCTCCCAGATCCCAAGGTTGCATGACCATCCCCATTGTAGAGGTGAGCAAGTCAAGGCTCAGGGTGGTTGGGGAGCTTGCTCAAAGTCCGTCCGTTATGAACCTGGCCTTGACCCCAAGTATGAAAGCAACAGTTGTTCTGTAGAAGCTGCTGCCCCTCCCCTTTGCACAGAGACACAGATCAAAGACCAAGAATGCACAGCCTTCAGCCCAGCCAGTCACAGACCCTGAGAGAGGAGCCTCATAAAGATCTAAAGAGGAAACAATCAAAGCCGCATACACTGCTCCCTCTAGCCCCCACACAGGGCTGTGAGAACGTTCGTTCTGCACGGATAAAACGTGGTTCAAAAGATAGAGGCAGCGAACGTGGCAGCTGCATGCTGGGCCCTGCTGAGAGTGCGGTTTTAGGTGGAAATCTCACAGAGAGATAGGTATCAGGACCGGGAGGGCTGAGGGAGGGGGACAGAGAGGCACTGCACAAATGAAATGGGACAGGGATAGAGCCCCAGGCTCAAACTCTGACCAGGCCCTGTGTGCTCAACTCCAGGCCCACCACCCCTTGAGAAAGATGACAGCACAGTGGTTATAAACGTGGGCTGTGTTGCCAGGCTACCTGGGTTCAAATCCCTGGCTTGCTTTTCAAGCAGTGAGACTTTTTAGCTAAGCTACTGTGCCTCAGTTTTCTCGTCTGGAAAATGGGCATAACTATCATTTGGATTAAATACAATAATATGCAGAAAGTGCTTAGAACATTTCCTGGTACAGAGAAGGCACTTAATAATTATTAGCTATTACTTATGTTATTATTTAATCCTCTCACAAGAACCCTATGAGGGTACTATAATTGCCTGTCTTGAGTAGATGAAGAAACTGAGTGGGGCTTCATGCAAACTTTTAAGGTCCTAAGCATGGGAAAGACCGCCAATGCCTCTAGCTGCCCTATATAATTTGAAATAAAATTCATAAATTAAAATCTTCATAAGACAGCCCAACTGAGGACTGATGATGACCTCATGATTTCTTCTTGAAATATCAATTTCTCTCCAAAAAAAGGTTTTCTCTTTATTGGTGGTCTTGCTTTGCCAGATATAACACACATTCTTATTCTGCCTGCTGAGAAATACAATCCAGTGTGACAACTAAGGCCCAGAGAGCTTAGGGGTTCTGCCCAAGGCCACACAGCCAGGACGTGCTCAAGCTGAGTCTGCAGTCCAGGCTGCTGGTCCCTCAAAATCCCACACTGGCTTCTCACTCCTACCATTTGCAAGCTGGTGACCTCACAATTCTGAGCCTGGGGCCTTGTGTACCAGTGAGGGGGACAATGTTTTGGGTGTAGCCTGCCAGAGGGGCAGGTAGTGTGCCTTGTGAGCAAGCCCAGTGCTGTGGCCACTGCAGGACCCTCTTCCCCATTGCTGAGAAGAGCTGGCTTGAATGCTGCTGCTTGTTTTAGTCAATAAAAAACATTCAGAGGCAGTGTAAACGCCAGTGATCACTACAGCTTCAGTGGCAGAGTGCTACCAGGCATCTGGATCCTCCGGGACGTGGGAATCACTGCCCCCAGATTACAGATGAGGAAGCAGAGCCCTCCCACCTGGCTCCGACCATATCATGTCCCTTCTAGACCTGCGCTGTCCAGTATGGTGGCCACCAGACACATGTGGCCGTTGAGCTCTTAGAACATGACTAGTCCAAATTGACATGTGTAAAATAGACATTGGTCTCAAAAACTAATTACAATAAAAAAATTTTTTAAGTGTAAAATGCCTCATTAATATATTTTTATTGATTATATGCTGAAATAAGATTTTGGATATATGGGGTTAACTAAAATATATTAATAAAATGAATTTCACCTCTTTCTTTTTACATTTTTTAATGTGGATACTAGAGAATTTAAAGTTGCATGTGTCATTTGCATTATATTTATACTAGACTATGCTGATTGAAATGCCGTCCCAGCCACCCTCAGCTCCAGCCCAGAACCTTGGAGACAGAGGAGTCCATATCAGCAGTAGCTGAATCCAATTCACCTGATAGATATGGGGAAACTGAGGCCCACGGAGGGTGAGTGACTTGTTTAAGGCAAGAGTCTGGTAGAGGTATTCACTCATTCAATAAATGTTTATTGAGTTCTAGGTGTTGGGATACAGCAGAGAGAAAAATAGGGAGCCACAACCCAGCCCAGGGGTGACATGCTGATGATGTAGGCTTCCTCGCCTGGTCAAGTCCCCCTGGGACCAGAGCAGCTGGATTTGGCACCAACCTCTGTCTCCCCACAGTCAGCCCCAATCACAGAGCTCACAGACTACAGACAGGAGCTCTAGCCCCAGCCCAGAGCAGATACACCAAAAAGACCATTGGTGAGTCCCACCGCAGGGCATTATCCAGTGGCAGCTGCCAAGAGGACCTGATGGGCAGGATTGCCCAGTGGGCATAGTATGGCCGACTTGCATGCCTGTGTTTCTACCACTGGTGGTAGCTAACACACTGTCCGCATTATCGCAGATTTATGGCAAAAATTATCCTCTCTCTCAGTTCCATTTAAAGCCATTTGGAGCTCTCTCCCATCCCCGATTATAAATCTAATTGCACATTCCAAACAGACAAGCGCTCATTAAGCTTTAATTATGCACATGTTGTTTTCAACAAACATTTTCATTTGGCCCACTGAGGGGGAATGGTTCCAAGGGGGCTGCAGACGCTGCCTGCGGCTGGAGGGAGCTGGGGCCTCCGAAGTGGGTCAAGGCGTGGTCAGGTGAGGCCATCCAAGGGCAGAGCCAGGACCCCATAGGATTCGGCTCATGACTTTCATGACCTTCCACCACCAAACTTCTGCTGCAAGAGATGCCAGTGTGTGTGTGTTCTCAGATCGTTCTACCTGCACCTCCAGTCTGTCCAGAGTCTCATCTAAGCTGGTGCCAGTGGGCATCTCGGGGTGGGGAGGAGAGAAGACAGGGACCCACACTCCCACCCCACCTGGGAGCTGGCTTCGTCAAGGCCTTAGGGCTTTTCCCTGCTCCCACCTGCCCCCACCTGTCCCCTCCCCCTTCCCCCCACTACAGCTGAAGCCATCTTTCCTCAGAACAATCTTCCATTCCCTCATTCATTCACTCATTTATTCCACAACTATTTACTGAGCATAGAGTTGATCAGGCAATGGGGGGGGGGGGGGGGGGGGGGGATCACAGCAGAGAAGGCCCCTGTCTAGTTCTGCCCAGGTCCCTCTCCTTCAAGCCTCAACTCCCCACTGAGGAAAAAGTCCAAATTCTTTATTGTAGCATTCAAAGCACTTGAGAGCCAGACCCCTGCCAACCTGACCATCCAGGCTGGCCTGCCATGCCTCTCAGCCCCCTTACCTGCTCTGCCTTTCTGAGATGTCTTGAGATCCCTGCATGGACCCCACACCCCCGCATGTTTGGGCCTCTACAGCTCTGTACCCTCCACCTGAACCTCCCTTCTCTTTCTTTTCCTTGCAGTTAACTTCCACTCACTCCCAGGCTGTCCTCCAGGAAACCACCGCTGACACCCAACTGCAGACCAGAGGGGCTGCCCCTCTGCTTGGGACCATCTACAAAAGCATTTACTGGACCATAACACCACAACCAGCTGCCCCATGTCCACTTCTAAGACAGCCTGTCCCACTATTTCCCCAAAGGAGCATCCCCCAAAAGTTGACAAGAGGCCCTTGCTCAGTATGTGGCCTTAAATAAGGCCTTCCTCTCTCCGAGCCTCAGTTTCCTCATTTGTTTGTGGACAGGTTGAATGTGCAAGGCTCTCTGGGCCCCTCAGCAGTTCAATCAGTTTAAAGTTTTGTGGGTTTTCCAGGAGCTAGACCTTCCTCTTCCCATTTGAACAGTGAGAGGTCCACAACCTGCCTTCAAACATCCACCCAGGACCCTCCAGAGCAGAGGGAGCTCGCCAAGGCATGTCTATCATGCGTAAATTGCACACACCCAGAGATGGGGGCACAGGGATAGTGCAGAACCCTAAGGCTACTCCTCAAACACTTCTGGAAATACAAGCAAGTGAAAGGAACAGGTGTTTTTAAATGAATATCAAGATCCATTCAGCATCTGATGGTTACCTGTAGTTTTAGGGCAGGTCCTGGGAAACACGCTCTGAGAGTGAGGCAGAAAGTTCACTGGGGAGCCCTACAGAATAGTGAGAAAGCAGGGCTGGGCAGAGGGATAAATTGAACTGTGAGAAGCTCACGCCCAAAGCCTCAGCCTGTCCGGAGCCTGGAGCTGGGATGGCTCTGCAAAGATGTCCCAAATTGAGGCAGGGAGCTGAGCCATTGCATTCCCAAGTGGGCAGTCATTGGATCCAGGCTGTCCCAGGGGATGGTGACTGATAACCTTGGGCAAGGGCCCCTCCTTCCACCAAAGGCAATGCCCAGAGAGAGACTCAGCTGTGAGCTGGCGACAGCCAACATTCTCAACAGCTGGCAAAATGAGTGTCTCCATCAGAAAGAGATCTGGGTGACTTGTGACAGCATCCCCTATAGCTATGGCCATTTATTTTAACTTGGACAACATTTACATAGCGCTTACTATACGCCAGGCATTTTTTAAATTGATTTACAAATTTTAACTCATGTAATCCTCACAACAACCCTATGAGATAAATTATACTCCTAAGGCTCCCATTTTACAGATGAGGAAACTGAGGGCACACAAGGTTAAGTGGCTTGCCCAAGGTCACACAGCTAGTAAGTGATGAAGTCAGGATTCAAACTCAGGAACTCAGACTCCACAGCCCAGGCTCTAACCATGAGGCTATGCCACTCCTGTGGTCTTGCCCTGCCACCTCACAAAGACACAGCGCTGTCCACTTCCAGCCTCCTCCCCAGAGGCTGAGCCGTGGTCCGCGGTCAGCGGTCAGCACCTCAGGTCGCACGGCACTGCCCGTAGTTGTGCTGACAATTATCTATCATCCGAGCAGTTGGGAACAAGTCCCAAAACAGATCCTTGCCAAAGACAATTAACTAACAGCCACATGAGCATAAGTCGGGGGGACTGTGGCAAGGGGGGTGGGGGGCGAGTGTGGCTGGGACAATGAGCGGCAGATGATCTGGAAGATATTTTCTCCCCAGCGCTACAAAACAAGCCGCAATCATGCCACAAAGGGCTTGTATTGTTGGAAGGGAAATATGTCAACGACAGCGTTCAATTGTGGGGCGGTTAAAAAAAGAAAAGAAAAAAAGCCTTTTGAAAGTGTAATTTGACCTAGAAAGGTTTTCTAGGTCATCTGAACTTGGCACTTTTGCATCTAACCCCAAAACCTAACACAGACAAAGTACCACGTTCACTTCCTTCTGTCAGTACCAGATAACACAGGAAATGATATTTGTAAACACTGCGGCTGTGTACTTAAGTGCTGTATTAAAATCAGCCTTGGCCTGGGAGCCTAGAGAACGCCGGGGCAGTGCCGTTCCGGAGGCTCGCAGACCTGGGCTCACGCCGGCTCCGCACTCACAGGCGCGTGGCGCTGGCGGGGTTCCACCCCTCTGCTGCCCAGACTCCTCTCCTGTAAGAAGGGGCTCGAACTGCCGGGAGCGTGGGCACACGGAGGTGCCCTAGGAAGGCTGGTCCCCCTTTCATCCCAGCTGCCCTCTGCTCTTAACTCTCGAACCCCTCTGCCCAGGTCTGTGCTCTCCCTGGGGAACCGGCAGCACAGGAGCCAGGAGGGCATTGGGGGGGGGGGGGGGCCTCTGTTCTAATAGACCTTTTCTCTCCAGAAAGCAGAGAACAAACCGTGCTCCAAGGCAGAGCAGATGCCAATGAGTTCTAATTCATCTTTACTATGGAGCCTCCAAGTGTAAGATAAATCACAGGGACTCAGGCTGATAAGGCCTCAGATACCTTCTCATGATCCCACTGGGGAAACTGAGGCCAGAGCTTGTAGATGGCCCACAGTTATTGGCAATAGCATGCCAAGGGTTACGACTACCAAATCCCTGAGCCTGTGCATCCAGAAGGAGTCAGATTTAACCCAAGGATGTAGGGACCAGCCCTACCTTCACTAAGCCCTGACCTAACCACCTATGATGTACCCGGCCACCTGTCAGTCTCTGAAGGGACCAGGGACATAGATCAGGTCCCCAGGGAGGCTTGGGGTCCAATGGGAGTACTGGCATGAGCACTGATGCCCCCCGGGGGCGCAAGGTACTAGGTGGAGATGGGCCAGATGAGAGTAGGTGATGCACACCTCTCAGGTGGAGGGACCAGAGGGAGCAAAGGCGAGGCAGCTGGGAGAATGAAAAAGTGTGTGTGTGTGGAGGGGGGGGGCTGTCTAGAAATCATTGAAGTGGGGCTATAGTGCAGGGTGGACAAAGAAATCAACATTCACTGAAAAACAACAAACGGTGAGAGTTCGAAGCAGTATTTCTAAAAGAAGAGTCACGGTGGGGCGCCTAGTTTGGCCAGAGAGAAAATCATTCGGTGAAGCAACAATTAAATCATTAAAGCCATGTGGCAGCGACATCGAAGGAGAACTTTAAGTGAATGCAACAGAAGGGAAAGTGCAGAATTAGACCCCACTATGCCTGGAAACACACTGTGGTTAAGGAGGGCGCTTACCATATGCCCAGTACCGAGTGACGCGCTTTACATCCGATATTTCACTCGGTCTTTGCGACAAGCCTGTGAGGGAGACATTATGATCCCGTTTAATAGAGGAGAAAAGCTCGGTTCAAGCAATGTGCTCAAGGATCGCACGGCGAGAAAGTGGCAAAGCCGCAATCTTAACTGTGCAAGCTCACACTCACACGACTACCCTATTTTGTCTCTCTTTTTGGAAACAAAGAGACAAAGACCAATTATTTAATAAACAGAATGGGAGAACAGGGTTAGCCTGTTCCTATTTAGGAACACTGAACTCGATATCCACTGCAAGCCGCCCACCAAAATGTACTCAAAACAGATTGAAGAGTTAAGTATAAAAAGTCATGTTTTAGGGAAATATCAGAAAACAGAACAGAATGTTTATCAGATGTGCAGTGGCGGGCTAACTTCCTCGGCCCTCGAAGCAATCACGGAGGCAGGGAGATTGACAGATTCAAATATACACGCATTAATATCTTCTGGGGAAGGAAGCATAATAAAGCCAAAATGAAAAGGACATCAGGCTAAGAAAATAGCACCAACTATGAGACAGTTAATATATACGGTGTAGAAATGGCTCAGTCAAATTAAAGAGACAGCAAGATGCCAAAAGACACAAAGACACGGCACACAAGCAGGAAAGTCACACAGGAGGCAATCTACCCGGAGACAAATGCACAGAAAAAAACATACGCTTGATTCAATGACAACGGGGGAAATGTACATAAAACACACATATTATAATGAAACTGATATTTCCTACCACTGCTGTCAGTGAAAACAGTTTCTAGTCTACTTTGAAACAATATGGGGGCGATCTCCCCATTCCACCCCCCCATCCCCCACCCTGTACCGAGAGCCAGCCAAAGTAGGGTAGGCAGGGACCCAAGACCCCCGCCTACTGCCTCAGGGGTCACCCCTTCACCACACCGCCCATTAAGCAAGACTGTCCACTCAGTCTTGCTTACAACAGCCTTCTGTTCTGAGTGCTGGGGAGGGTACCAGCGACGGAAGGGACACAGTCTTTGTCTTCCTGAAGCTATGGCGTAGTGAGGGGAACAGGATTAAAATATGCATGGTAAGAATAATGGGAACCAGAGTGCATGGGAGCCTACAGGCTGCTCAGAGGAGGTGGGTGGCTTCCAAGCAGATCTACCTGCTGGCGGAATAGAAGTAGCCAGGTGAGGGGAGAAGGCACTGAGTGGAAGGGAGAGGGCAGTGGGAACAGCATTTGCCAAGGCCAGGAGCTGAAGAGGGCTCATTCATTGGAGAGGAAGGCAGTGAGAGCTGAGATGCAAAGGCAAACGGGACCTTATCCAGGTAGGGCTCAGGGCTACCTACGCTGGGGAGTTGAGATCGAAGCCCAGAATGTGAGCTGCATTTTAGAAACTGGCCTCTGGCTTCGGGGTGAAGGATGAATTGAGGGAGGTGAGACTGGAGCCTGTCTAGGAAGCCAAGCAGAAGCTGCTGTGATGATCCGGGCTGGGACCAGGAAGCAGGACTCTGAGCAGAGCCTGGGCAGGGAAGAAACATTCAATAAAGCAATAAGAATTAAAACAGTGTGGCAGTGATTCAAAAAGAGAAATCTATATGGGTGGTAGAAAGGGAAGCAGGGTTGGAGCCAGAATAAAACCACTACAGTCCTCAGTGTATTTTCCAAAATGCAGAACTGAGAGTCTCAGAGATGAATGAAAAGTGCCAAGAGCAAGGGATCCCCTGGGAGTCAGAAAAGGGGTGACTCACGCAGCTCGCAAACCCTAATTTCCTCTCCTTGGTCACACACTTCCTTCTCATTTCTTTTTCTGATGATTCATAAGAAAAATTTTTGCCTTTTAAATCAAACCAGAAATGCTTGCGCACCTGGGCTCATTCTGCCTAAGCTTTAACCTCTGCTCCTGAGCCAACAAAAACCAACTTAACCCCAGGTGACTAAGAAGATGCTGGCTGCTGAGAAACCAAGAGGAAACAAGAGGTTTCTGGCTCTGTTCCTGTGCCCCATGAGGGTCCTCAGTTGCAGCACACACACAGGTCCACAGTCCATTAGCCAGAATTCAGCCCATGGGGTTTCAGAATTCAGACTTTGTTTGGATTTCAGTTAAGAGTGTTTAGAGCTGAAACAAGCACTGGGCACACATGTTGGGAGACCATAGTTCTCTGTGCCCATTTTACAGATGCGGAAACTGAGGCTAAGAAAGATAAAGGAAGCTGCTATTAGGTGGGTGAGCTGGAATTTGAACCCAGGTCTGATGTCTTTCCACATGCACGCGTGGATCCTCCAGGTTGCTGAAATGTCAGGCAGAGCTTTTCACATTATGGGGAATGTGGGCTGCAATGAGGCTGGACCAAAAGACCAGGGTAAGAGGAATCAGGCTGCTCCTCCTCAGGTGCTTGTCTCAGACAGGTCCAGGAGCATCTGGACATCCTCAGAGGCCCAGAGCTCCCTGCATCCTCCACAGACAAGGCCCCAGCCCCCAAAGGCCTCAGAATCCACTGGGGAAGGCAAGTGACAAACAATCAAGCAGAGAAAAGTAGCTATAATTCTGATCAATGCCATGAAGCAAACCAAGAGAGTGCAGAGATAGAAGATGGAGGGAAACACGCTTGCTAAGGTCTGTCTTTAGAGGTGACAGTTAAACAGGCAGAGCCCTGAAGGAAGAGAAGGAACCTGCCACTAGCTAAGCAGAGGCAGGAGCACTGAAGGTAGAAGGATCAGCAAGTACAAAGTCCTTGGGGTCAGCAAGCAAGAAGCTCTCATCTGAGAATTATGTGGCTGGAACACAGGAAGCAGAGAGGTGGGACAAGGAGGAGATCAGAGTGGTCAGCAGTGGCGAAAGCATGTGGGGTCCGTGGTATGGACTTGGATTTTATCCCAAACAGGAAGCCCTTAGAGAGTTTTTGCAGAGGAGAAACATGCTCCGATTTATCTTTTAAAAGATGGCTCAGGTTGCCATATGAAGGATGGATTCTGTGAGACTCCATTCTGTGAGTCTCAGTTTTCTCATCTATGTAATGGGTTCATAAACCTTGTGAAAAGCACTGCCAAGGGATTCTTGGCATAGAGTTGACTCTTAGAAAGTGGAAGAACAAAGACTGGATTTTTTTCCTAATCACAAACTAGGACGAGCCCATCCTAAATCGTCTATAAGTCACTCCCCTGCTCAAAACTCTATAACGGTCCTGCTGTCCTCAAGATGAAAGCCCACATTTTCCCCTTGGTCCCCAGGTCCTGCTGATGTCTCCAGCCCCATCCCTCCCCACGTAACCGCTACTCTCCTGCCAGCTGAACCACTCCTGGACGTGCCAAGGTCCTTGGCCTGGAGCACAGGTCTCCTGTACACTGGCATTGCCATCAGTCTCCCCTTCCTTCCTACAAGCACTGGGTGACCATCAGTCCTGGGCTAGCCCCGTCCCAAACACTTAGAGGCTCAAAAATTGGCTGAAGGCGTATGTGTAAGTGTGTGCACGTGCCCATGTGGGTACATGCACATGAAACAAGAATTCAAACAAACCCAGGCTGACCCTCTTGAGCTGGGCTGGCTCTTCTCCCCTCACTCATGTGTCTATGTCCTAAAGGAAGATTTATTGGCATCTGCTTGGTGCCAGGCACTACTCCAGGCCCCGGGGATCCAGTAGTGACCAGAGATCCCTGGAGCTTCCCTCTTGCATTGGAGACGTAAATAAGCATGGTAAGTCACTTATATAGTATGGCAGAAGGTTCTAAGAACTATAGAAAGCAGGTGAGATGAACCGGAGTTCTGGGATGGAGAAGGCAGGCCTCATTAAGAAAGCGGCCGTTGAGCAAAGACTAAAAGGAGGTGAGAGAGTGGGCCAGGCAGGTAGGTGGGGGAGAAAGAGCCTGTGCAAAGGCCCTAGGGTGGGAGTGTGCCAGTGGAGATGAGTAGGGTGGGCAGAACAAGCAAGGGGCCAGGGGAGGAGGGGCAACAGGGGATGGAGCGTACCCCACAGATGGCACTGAGATTACCCCTCCCCAGCGAGAGGAAGCCAG
Source organism: Miniopterus natalensis (assembly GCF_054644295.1). Taxonomy (NCBI): domain Eukaryota; kingdom Metazoa; phylum Chordata; class Mammalia; order Chiroptera; family Miniopteridae; genus Miniopterus; species Miniopterus natalensis. Next base: position 6,199,690 of record NC_142087.1, read on the forward strand.
CACTTTTTCCGAGGCCTTATCTGATGCTGTGGTCAGAGGAGCCAGCGAGGGCAGGGGTGAGTCACAGCTGCACAGCTCGGCACACATACGGGAGGAACCTCAGCGCGGCCTCCAGCAGCTGACATCCGCTCGGCCTGCGGCTTCTTCCTGTGGCTTCTGCATCTCCAGTTGCCCCAAGGCTGCTATTTTTGCTCCTGTTTCGGGCTCTATGCAGGGCTCTGCTGTGGACAGTACCAAGCTTGGCCCCTCTTTGGGTTTGCTCTGCTCAGGGCAAAGAGGAGGGACCATTTAAATGTCCTAAGTGTCTCTGGGGACATTTACTGTCCAGCAAGTGGGAAAGAAGGCACTGGTTATCAGTATCATCTTGTCACTCCTCCTGGCCCTTTAAGCTCAAAGAGGTTAGGTGGCTTGTCCAAGGTCACACAGCCAAATCAAACCACAGGCTGAGGATTCTAACCCAGTCTGTCTAGGTCTGAAGGCACTTACTTTAAGGATCTCTGCAGTTACAGTCTAAATTAATGCTCCCAAGCAAATACTGTGTGCCATCCAGGCTCCCAGAAGGTGAGAGAATAAACATGCATCCACAGGGGTCTAGTCCCTCGAGGGCATCACAGCTCTGATGGAGAGGACTTGACAGGTGGGCACAGAAAAGGGTCCCTGGCCCAGACTGTTGGAGATGGGACCAGGGGTAATCAGAGAAGGCTTCAGGAAAGCAGTGATGCCACGCTCTGTCTGCAAGAATAAGTAGGAGTTCCAGGGATGGAGGAAACTCCTGCTTCTAGACAAAAAGGGCTGCTATACAAAGTCAAGAAGCATGAGAGCTGCATCAGTGGGGGAGGGTGCTTTCGAAGCAGCAGCGCAGTGATTCTGCCTGGGAGGGAGGAAACAGAAGCTGGCTTACTGACTGCAGAAATTGAAATCAGACGTGTGCCTCAGCCCCCCAGGTGGGCATACTGAGGGCATCCAAACAGATCCGGCAGGCTGCATGGGACATCCAATAAAAGGCTTTAAGCAGGGGTGTGGTTCACAAAGACCCCACTGGCTGCTGTGAGGAGAGCAGATTCCAAGCGAGAAGGTGGAGTCAGGGAGGCCTGGGGGAGGCTCCCATAGTCACTCAGGTAAAGGGGGAAGATAATGACTGTGCCCTGAAGGTGGAGCCAGCAGGGAGTGAGGCAACCTGCAGAGAGCGGGGCAGAGAGGCAGTCATGGGGAGTCAAGGACGGCTTAAGCCAAGGAGTAGACAGTCAGGTTGTTCACCAAATGGACGTGACGGTGGAGGGCGTGCCTGGGGGAGGGGTGTGAATGAAGACAAGGACCACTAGAAGCCACTGTCTCCTTCAGGTGAACTCTCTGGCGCGAGGACGTGCAAATCAAAGCTGCCTTTCTATACGATTCCCCATTCTTTTTTAAAAAATCCTCACCCAGGGATATTTTTTCTATTGCTTTTTCAGAGAGTGGGGGGGAAGAGAGAGAGAGCTGTGAGAGAGACACATCAATTGGTTGCCTCCCGCACACGCCCCAACCAGGACTGGAGATGGAGCCTGCAACCGAGGTACATGCCATTGGCCAGAATCAAACCTGGGACCCTTCAGTCCACGGGCTGACATTCTAACCACTGAGCGAACCGGCCAGGGCAACAACTCCCCACTCGTAAGGGGCTGCTGCTCCTATAGCCCCTTGTTCTGCATGGCAAGACTGGAGAAGGTGAGTGAGTACACTGCCTAAGGTCTCACAGCCAGAAATCGAGAGAGTGAAGCTTGCCAATCCGGGCCCACCTGACTCCGGCTCCAGGGCTCATCTCAACACACACAGCAGGAGCCCCCACGCGCTCCTGGGAAATGGCCTCCAGGGTCTGGGAAGAGCTGGAGTCCACTCCCCATCTATGATATGCCAGGGCTTCGTTTGCGACTGTCCACTCCTGGGAACATTTGCCAGGCTGGACAGGGATGCGGACTCCTGGGCCACCCTCAGGTCCTTCTGAGGCCAAGGAAGCTGCGGCAGAGCTGCCTCCTGGGGAAACCCCGCCTCCCTGTCTCTGCTCCCAATTTCATTAATTACTGGTTTGTGAATGCACGAGGCAGCAGGGAAAGAGAGTCATCACTGATGCCACTAGCCACGGAAGGAAATTAATTTCAAATGTGATGTTCACTGTCCTCTGGAGGGGACACCCACAGCCCTGATTTCCAGCATGGAGCAGAAGAGTCGAGGTTGGTGGGAGCAGCCTGAATTACTTCTCTGAGGGAATCAGAGGCGAAGAACTTGCCCAAGATCACAGAACAGTTACATAGCAGGACACACACATATAACCCCGGCTTCCCCTCCCCGGGCACCTTCATTCTTTCCATAAATATTCAGCGGGTGCCTGCTGTATGTCAGACCCTTTGTGCCAGCAGACACCCTGGGCCCCTGTCAAAGGCTCCCCAGGGTCCCCTCATGAGGAGGGGAGAGCATCTTTATTTACTAAGCACCAACTATGTGCTTTCTATATCTTGTCCCATTTAATCCGCCCAACAATCCACCATTTTGTAGGCAAGGAACCCCTGGTTCAGAGAGGCAAGGTGACCTGCCAAGGTCATACAGCAGGCAAGGAACAGAGCCAGGGCTCATAGCCAAGTGTTAAACCTGGGTTCAGCTCCTGTTCACTGTATTCAGGGGGGTATGTGAGGATGGTGATACTATAGCCACACCCTCCCTTCCAAGACCACCTCCCTCGCAAGACTGTCCTCCCTGGCCAGCCCAGGGCTCTCAGCAAACTGGTTCATTGACTGGCCATTCTTCCCAAGACCCCATCTATGCAATGCTGGTGACTAGTGTTCAGTAAGCTGCACAGAATGTGTTCAAAATAAGAGTCAGTTCTGTTTCAAGACAGCCAGTAAGTCCTGTTAATCCCTCTCCCAGTCAAGGGCCCATGAAAGTGACCAGAGAAAGTCATATCAGCCAGGTCTGTGCAGTAGACGTTGCCTTACAATGGTGCTCCCTAAGAACAGAACCAGAACACAGGGTCTCTGGCTATAAAGCACAAGAGGAAGGTTCCCTGGGACGGGGACACACACACACACACACACACACACACACACAATGCGAGCCATGAAATCCTCCTCTGGAGCACAGCTGCACGTTCTGGGTCATTTGTTCATTCATTCATTCATTCACTCACTCAACATTTATGTACGCCCTACCACTGAGTAGGCAAAGTGTTAGGCTGTGTGTGTATGTGTGTACATAGAAGCATACACACATATAATCATCCTAACAGAGGGAAGTAGGTATCAATGTCCCCATTTTATGGATGAGGACAGTGAGACTTGCAAAGCTCAAGAAGCTTGCCCTATGTCACTAATTGTACTTGGGGCTCAGCTGAGATTTGAAACCTAACCCAGACCCTGGTACACAGCGGGCACTCAATAGCTATTTCCTTAATGGCCGGCTGGCTCCAAAGCCTTCCCCAGCAGGCCTAGGGGCCTGTGGCCTCCTGCTCTTAGATCCAGTGTGGAGAAAGTGGAGATTACATAGTGAGCCCAGGAGCCCCTGTTTCTCCATCTGTCTCGGTTCACCTGGGATATTCCAAGTGAGGAAAAGCAGGCCTGACTGGGTGGTTTCCATTTCTGGGACACGTGTGCAGGAAGCCAGATTTTCAACAAGGACTGTGGTAAATGAGAGCACCTGGAGAGGTCAGGCCTCCTGCTGGGCCGGGTGCAGCCCTGTCAACTGCAACAAGCCCCATCCCCAACTCAGACAACTTCCACCACAAAGACAATCTCTAGCTGGGGACAGCTGGAAAATGCCATTAACATTAGGTTCCTGCAATCAAAATCTGTCATCTGTCATGTGTAGATGTGTTTGTCCTCAAATCTGTGACAATGTCCTTCCTCCTTTTTTGCTGTCCTTCCTTCCACGAAAATGGCAACAAAACTGGTTACTTTTCAATATCCTTAGTGGACAAAGAAAAGGTGGGACTCACCAAATTTTGGGAGTTTTTATAGATTCCACAAACTCCAAAATCCAATGGAAGAGGCAGCTCAAACTTTGTCCCTGGCGATGTCCCTAGCTACTCCTCACCCCTCCTTCCCTGAAGGGCCCTTCCCACTCCTCACCCCAGGTATTTTCTGGGCTCCTACCATGTCATGGGCTATCCCCATCACTGCTTCTGAGTGGGCCAGACTTCCTAGCCACACTTGGCCAGGCCCACTGCAGGGTATGCTGAATGAATGAATGAATGAATGAACAATCATATGCTTCCTGAGCACCCTGGGCACTTATGATGCTCTGGCCACCAGTACCCTACTGTCCAGGGGCAACTACAGGCCTCCTGGACCTTCTAAAGCATCTTCATTCTACAAGCACCAGTCCAGGTCGCTGCCTGCCCCCACCCAGGCATCATCTATGTCTTCATCCCACAGTGATGGCCTGACTGCCCCACCCCAGGAGACAGCAGGTACCCCCTGATTACCTTCCGCTGAAACACACCTGCAATGCACCAGTGTCTTGCAAGTAGAAGGAGCCCGAGTCTCATTCCACAGAAGCCAGGCAGCGAGAGAACGCACCCACGACAGCCTCTGTGCAATTCTGCTGCATAATCAGCAGAGAAAGAGAAAAAAAATGCCAGAAATAGCAAGCTTTGTAAGCCTCCTGACAACTCTTGGTCCTCTATTGGCTGAAGGCCCAGCACCCCCACCCCCCATCCCATTCCTGTAAGGTGAAATGGAAAAACCTGTTATTTAACCTCTCTTATCAAAATCCATCTTCTATCCCAATTTGGGCCCATGTGCTCAGAGCTCCTGGCAGCGAAAGGGGAGGCAGCCTGTATACACAGCCCAGCTCGGCATCACTGGGGACTTAAGAGCCACCCCCACTCACCCACTACCTTGGGGGTGGGTGCTGAACTGGAAAGGCTTCCAGAAGGCCATTTGGTAGCACCTGCCAATGTGTGAAAATTGCATGCCTTTTCATTTGGCAATTAGGCTTCTGAGCATCCTTCCTGCAGAAATACCTGTGCTTATGTGCTCGATGTGTGCCCACAGGCATTTTTACAGAGCAGAATTAGAGGCAAGGTAAACGTCTAAAATCAGGTTGGGTGGGATGGGCCGAAATACATCCACTCTATGGAATATGATGGGATGAGGAAGGTCTGTAGCTGCTGACTTGGAACCAGCTGGGAGAAAGTCAAGGGCATGATCCCATTTGCATAAAAACAGTAACTGTGTGTGTTTCGATATGCACTGTAAAAGATTCCAAACTGTTAATAGTGGTTCCCTTGGGGAGTAGGAGAAGGAAGTATCTTCAGCTGCTGCTTTTTTTCTTTCTTGTTTCATTTTTTTAAAAAAATTTCCACAAGCATGTATCACATTTGTAATTTAAAACAAAATCACAAGAGCCTCCCTTGGTTCCTTCCCACTCCTCTGAAGTCAGTCGGCCAAGGGCCAAGGTCACCTACCGTAGACTATATCGAGCTTGGGACAGTGTTGGCACTATGGATCCCCCTGCAGCGTCCTTAGCTTTCACACAAGTGCTGTTAAACTAGGGCTCCGTGTTTAGGCAGATTTTGAAATAAGTCAGAACTGGGTTTAATCCTAGCTCTGCCTTCTGGATTGGTTAACTTCCCTGTGCCTCAGTTTCTTCATCTGTGAAATGTGAATGACAGTACCTATGAAATGTCGTGTACTCTGCTGGGCACTACTGAATCAATTTTAATTTCTGGATATTTCAGAAACACCAGAGGCGGCTGAGGAAGCATCACAGATCTGAGAGCATTCAGGACTGAAAAAGAGGAGTTCTGGGGAATCATTTCACTACTGAGCACTTGTAACAATAATAAATAAAGTGACAGAGAAAAGGGCCTGGGAAAGAGCAAACACCAAGTGATAAAAGGCTGATACCCAGTGTGTCTGTGTGAAGGGGCAGTGGGGGATTAGAAAAGGTTCCGGAAAGGAAGAAGCCTTGCTCCTGTGCCTCTGTGCTTTTCTCAGGCTGTTCCCTCTGCCTGGAATGCACTTGCCCAGACCTTCCCGCAACTGACTCTCTCATCCTTGCTTCCTGCTCAAAGATCTCCTTCCTCCCCAGAGAGGGCGCCCCTGAGCTCACGCATGCCTGAACTTCCTTCTTCATGGCACACCCATCCAGCTGAAGGTTTCTGGTTGGTTGTTTCGATGAGTTTAATTTCTGTCTCTATTGTTCATCTTCCTTATTGCACTGTGAGCTCCTTGGTGGCCAGGATGACCTCTCTTGTTCACCTTCAGGCCCCAGCTCCTAGCATAGAGCCTAACACACAGTAGATGCTCAACAAATAAGAAGTACAGAGAACCATAAATCCAAGGCCAAGATCCAAGCAAATGGACCTTGTCTAAGGAAAGGGGGCTGTGGATTTTGCACTATGATAGAAAGATGGATGAAAATTTCAGACATACTGATGATTTGGAAATACACCTCCAAAGCTGGAAGGGCGTGAGAAGAAACTATCCGTGAATATTTACATAAAAATTGGAAAAGACATTCCAAATTCACACTGACAAGAACATTTATTTCTTCACTGAAACATAATTTGTAAGAAAATGGTAATGACAATAAACCCATTGATGGGGATTAGTTAAATAAACCACAGCTCTCTGCATAATGGAATACTATGCAGCCATGAAAAATGATCAGCATTTACTGATATAGAAAGAAGTTCATACTGCTTTTTGAATGCTAAACTTGCTCATTGGAAACCAGAAACTCTGCTAAGTAAAAAATATAACTGATAGTCACAGATAAAGTGTGAAGGTATAATTCCTTCAATTATCATTTATTCATTCACTCAACAAGCATTTTCTGTTCCCTCTGCCTACCCCCTACTCTATATAGGGCATGGTTCCAAACACCAGGGCAACATGTGAACTGTCCTTGCTCTCAAAGACATCCCAGCTCACGTATGTAGGTGAGAAGTTATGATGTAAGGGAGACAGTGTTCATAGCTACAGGCCCCAGGGCCATCAAATGGGTGAGGGCTTCATGAAAAAGGTCATTCAAGCTGGGATTGGAAGGAGAGGCAGAGTTTGAGGATAGAGAACAGAGAGGAAGCATGTGCAGAGGCAAAGGTGGGACAATAAGGGACAAGTGCAGGAAGTCCCTGCATTCTCCACCACTTACTAATGTTAGCATGTGCAGGAAAGGGAGTTCGTGGGAGCTGAGCCTGGTGACAGAAGATTCTGGATGTGATTCTGCCACACGTGCTAGAAGGAGGCATTCTGGGGTTGTGATCATGCTGTCACAGGTGTGCAGAGACAGAGCAGTGTCCCGGCCACGAGCTACTCACCCTGAGAGTGCCAGCTCCATGGGACAGGCAAGGCTGGGGCAGGTGTGCCCACCTGGCAGGCTGGCAACTGAAACAGCAGGGCAAACCCCAGTGTGTGGGGTTCTTCATTTTGCACTATTTGGGCCACAGTACCCAATGCTGGGGGGAGGGGGTCCCAGTTCCACTGACCCTCTTCTCAGTTCCTTCTGGGGAGAAGCCAGGGAGGGGCCACAGTACCTTGAGGGAACTCAGCAATTTTTAGTTTTAGTTTTAGTTTTCGGATTTTGAGGCAGTTCAATGGTTCAAAACAAAGAGAGATGACTCAGCTTCCTGTGGAGGAGCCACGGCCTTTTGGAAAAGATATTTCTGCTTTAATGCTTCTCTCTTCTCAGCCATAGAGGCAGCTCATCTAGGCTGTCTGTTTTCTTGATGTTCAGCTGTTCCCAGAGGAAGGCGCAGGAACAGCCATCAGCTGGGGGTGTCAGACTGCTTGAGTTGGAATCCTGGCCCTATTCCTTACTCACCGGCAGGACCTGGACAAACTTACACCCTCTCTGGGCCTGTGCAAACTTATAACCTCCCTGCAGGGTCTCTCTGTGAAGCAGCCATCGCCTTTGGAAAGGGTCTGGCCTGGTGACTGGCACAAAGCAGGTGGACAATAAATATCACTCTTTGAAACAACAGCTACTTGTGCTAAGATTCTACTGTGCCTAGACTATCTCATCTCATCCTCACTCTGCCCAGCACAAGTTCCCATTTTACAGATGAGCAAACTGAGGCTCAAAGCAATGAGTTGACCTGAGTTTCCATCTTCCCATTCACGAGCGTCCACGCACACATCCCAGGCCAATTCTGAATCTGCACAAGTCCTTCCTTTCTGTCTAACTCTCTCTGCACTAGCAGCCAAGTGTACACCTGCCTCTCACTGTCTTTATCTGCAAAATGGGCACGATGTTCTGAGGTTGTTGAAATATTCTAGTCAAGGCTTGATGAGAATAATTCCACAAAGGGCTCAGAAACCTTCAATAATATCACATCATTCCTTCCTCTGGGACCAGGAGGAACCAACCAAAAGCTGAATTCTTCACGTGTGACATCCTAAAGGGAGGCATGAAGCTGTTTGGAAAACCCCTCACAAGTCTAGAGAAAACTGGAAAGCTGACACAGAGGTGTGAGCTCAAGCACATGAAAAAAGGACTTTAAAGTGAGCCTTCATTCAAATGGCCACCCCGCACCATGATATTAACACAGCTTCTCTCAAACATTTGTCCTGCAACTAATGTAAATTTTTAAAAAAATGTTGGTGCAGGTGAACACAAGGGAACCCAAGACAGTCAACACTCGTTTCCATCCCCCTTCCCTCACACCCTGAAGCATATGCTGACAGAGCAACCTTAATAGTAACTGACTAATTTTAAACCCTGTGATTACCAGGGTTGATTTCCATGGAACCTTCCTTTCATAGCACCGAGAACTGCTCACGGGCGGTAATTGCCAAGTTCAATTTTAGCTCTGTCATATCCAACCATCGGTGCTAACTAAGGTGGCTGCTTCCTTGCCAAGGAAGCTGGTAATGAAAAGTCGGCTTTGCTGCTTAATTTCACAATATTGTGATGCCCCCGTCAGCACCTGTAAGTGCTGAGAAGCTACAAGCTTCTATTAAACAAATCTCACCCAAGGGAAGTGACTGAAGCCACTTTGCGCCTCTAAGGTGCCCGCTGGGATCCTCCTGCCCACTGGGACATGGTGGTTGCTTAATCCCGTGTGGCTCCGTGCTGAAAATGCTGAGCACCACAGGCCTGCGCTGCACACCTGAGGATGCACAGGGCCTTGCCTCCCTCCGTCCTCTGTAATCACCCCCTCCATCCCCACAGCCCTCCCAGGATTTGAACTCACATATGACTGTGTAGATGGTCACACCAAAGGGATCCTCACTCATCCTCCAAGCCCACTACTCTGTGGGGCTTATGCACAATGCCATGTGCCAGCTTCATTTTGTCAAAGTGCCCCACTGGCCTTGGCATTTGTCCTATTATTGAGCAACTTCTACCTGCCCCCCCCCCCCCAACCGGCCCCTTGCCTGGGTTCTGATAGCAGAACTGTACTTTGGGCATGGCTGGGTATGTTCGGGCTGACCTTGCGCTGCCTTCAGCTTTTACCCAGAAACTGACAGGAGCTAGCTATGATGGGGCAGAGGGATGAGAACCATGCCCTCAGGTGCCCACTACACAGCAGGCATGCACCAGGTACTGTATACCCATGCAATCCCCAGGACAAGCCAGAGAAGTAAGGCACCAGGGTCTTATCCCTCTTTTTACACTTGGGGAAACAGGTCTGAGAACTTCCATGACGCTGGTGAGAGAAATTTCTTTTAGCTCCAAATGCCAGTCAAGGCTGTGCTTCTTATGAGAAGCCGCCAAGCCTCTTCTCCTAAATGAAGAAATCATAGCGTAAATCTATTTCCCTTTTCACTTGTCTGTCAGGAATCCCAGAGCCAAACTTGCAGGCCAATTTCAATAACTGTGGAGCCCAGAGCCAACATATCTGGTTTCATTTCCCACCTATAATTTGATTTTATATTTTCTTTGGCTCTAATTTTACAATGCATTATATATACTTTTATATCTTCATATCTGTTCTTATGGCTGAGTGACCAAAAATAAATAAGCAACTGCTAAAAAGCAAGACTCAGAGAAGTTAGGTGGGTGTCCCAAGGCCTCACAGTCAGCCCAGTGGTCTATCTACCTGGCATTCTTCCTACTGACCCCATTCCTCCCTCCCCTCCTCAATCAAAAATGCACTCTGCCGCCACAGCAGTGCTGAGCCCCAGCTCGGCCAAAGGCAGTGTGGAAATGAGTTCTGAAACATGAAGACCTGAGTTCAAATTCCAGCTCTGCCACTTACTGTCACCCTTGGGTAAGGGTGAGTGTCTTTGTAAAGGGGATATTAAAGCCACCTCCTCTCTGCATGTCTGGTGAGGCTTCAGAGCCCACTGGCCTCCTGCCCTCCCTCCCACAGATTTCTCACATTTCACTGCCTGCCTCCAACAACATCCCAGCAACTCCTTCCCAGATGTCAATCAGGAGATGACAGAGGGAGAGGGAGGGCAGGAAGGTTTGCTCCAACTTATCTCATTTAAGACAGGCTTTCTGGGCCAGGACTGAAAAATAAAATTAAATAATAAAATTTGAGGCTGACTAGAAACTCAAAGTCAGTATGCATTTTCCTAGAACTTCTCAATTCTACCTCAGGCAGGGTGGGAGGGCTAAGGGGGTCCTCCTGGGTGGTCCCACCGCTAGTAGGCATCTGTTACAGGCCCTTCCCCTGGCCAGCAGGATGAGCTAACAGCCCCCACGTGATACATCCGGTTGCCATGGTTTCTGTTTACTCTGGGGAAGACAGCTTCCCGGACATCCAGGGCCTGGTTAAGAGGAGTGTTTGCTGCACTCTGACTGTCCAGTCGCTGAGGTCCCTACATTGTCCTTGACTGCACACAGGCAAGACACAAAGGCCTTGGTTCTCAAATTGTGCTCCACTGACCAGCAGCACAGCATCACCTGGATCTTGTTAGAAACACAAACTCTCTGGCCCCACCCCAGATCTACTGAATCAGAATCCACATTCTAACAAGACCTCGTGCAATTCACAGGCACGTTAAGGTTTGACAAGTCCTGGCTTACGGTAAGTAGGTACCAGCCTGCTGTGGAGATCATCTAACTGGGATGGTATTAACGTGACCATTACAGCTAACGTGGGTGTCACCTAACCCGGACCATCAGCTGTGGGGTGAGCCAGCTAATATGGACATAACCATCCCGACCGCCAGTGGTATGATCTCCATGGTCCAGCTCTATGTGAATGTGAGTTACATTACCGAGGGGGAAGCTCTGTGTCCTGGTTTGAGCTCCAACCCCACACACCTCACTCAGTCAACAGAATTCTGTTTCTCTTTGATGCCACTGAAACCAGCCTCAGTGTTTGCATTAGTCAGTTAAAGCCTTTGCCTCTGCCTCTTTCTTAAAGGATTCCTCCCCCAACACTAGATAGCTGGAGAGCTGGGAAGGTTCCCCAAAAGCATCCCTGGGGAAGATGCTGGAAAGAGGGTAGATGGGGTTCTCCAGGGCCCCAGAGGATATAGGGAGGGGGAGCAGGGCTGCTGATGTCTCTGCCTTGGAAGAAGCAGCTCCCAGACTGCCCTGGGTCAGAAACCCTTCAAGAGGCCCCACTCCAGCTTACCCCAGGGTATGACCCCCTTGGCGCCCCCTCCAAGGGGATGTTCATGACCTTTGCAAAACCAAATGCAATAACCAAGTCCTACTTGCTGAGCAGACCCCAGGGCCAGCCTCAGAGTCTGCAATAATCCAGACATGTGTTTGGACAGGAGGCCCCCTGCAAAGCTCGGTCAACTCTGCCTGTCGCCTGAGGAGGGAAGCGGTTCACCTTTTGCTAATCGCCTAATTCATTTTTTATTATGAACTTTCCTGTTTTCTATTTGCCATCTGATTGAAGATATTACCAAAGGCATTTAAACAGCATTGGGCTGTACCACAATGGCAAACATAACTCCTTTTACTTAAATCTGCATTAATATACATATAATTCCCTGATCACAAAGACCTCATGGTCTGCAGGTTAGACCCTAAGTGAAGGCAGATTGGGCAAGAGGTATATACACAATGGAAGGTTTTTCAAAAGCTAATAAGCCGTGCCAGGTGGGTACAATAAACCAGGCGCTTTCTCATGCTATTGGTGGACATGTGTGACCCTCCTGGAAAATGGCATGACAACCTCAACAAGAGCCATGAAAATGCTTACTCCTTTGACAAAGGAGTTCTACTTTGGCTCATAGCCAAAAACCTGGGTCTTACCCTTGACCCCCACCCCATAACACCCCACATCCAACCCATCCCCAAATCTCATGCACTCTACCTCCTGATATCTCCCATGCCCCTCCACGTCTCTCCATTCCCACCAATCAAGCCTTCTGTAATGAAGGGAAAGTTCTATGTCTCCACTACCCTAGAGGCTACAGAATATTGGAAATACATCTAGTGTGACTGAGGAATGAAATCTGATTGGATTTTATTTTAAATGTAAATCACCACATGTGGCTAGTGGCTACCATATTGGATAGGGCCGCCCCAAGCCATCATCCAGCCGCTCCTATACCATAGCAATCACTACACAACTGTCTTCCCACATCCACCCGTGCTCCCATCCAATGTTTTCCCCAGAAGACAGCCACAAAAATTCTTCTGAAATGCAACACACCTCAACTCCCAGCACCCGAGACAAAGTCCAAGCTCCTGGACAAGGCCTTCGAGGCCCCAACTCCTAGGGACAGAGAGCACCTCAGCTCTCAGGGAGCCTATGGTGTTCCAGGTGCTGGGGCAGGGGCAAGGAGGGTGGCCTAGGGGAGAGCAGTGAAGGCCTCCTGGAGGGGGCGGCACTTGAGCAGAAATTTAAAACACATGTATGTAGGAATTTTCCAGGTAGGTGGGAAATGCTGAAACCAGAGGCACGGCAGTTAGAATTGCTCCAATAGATAGATAGATGATAGATAGATAGATAGATAGATAGATAGATAGATAGATAGATAGATAGATAGATAGATAGATAGATAGATGATAGATAGATAGATAGATAGATAGATAGATGATAGATGATAGATAGATAGATAGATAGATAGATAGATAGATAGATAGATAGATAGATATAGATAGATACATCCACAAGCAAACAGCAGAGTCCTGCCCTCGTGAAACTGATGTTCTAGGGGCAGTGGTGAGACATAAACACTAAATGTAATAAAAAGGTGCATTATACATGTTAGAAGGGAAAAGAGAAAGATGGGTAAGAGGCTTCTGGGAGACCAAGCTGGGATAGAGCAGTCTGCAGCGTTAAATATTAAGAAAGTGCCCAATAAACACTGTTCTTGAGTCTGGGGAGGGGGGTAGTAGTGGGTGACTTCTCCCCATTTCCTAAACATAGTCTTCACAATTTACAGTTTAATAAAAAGGAAGGGGTGATAACTTTAGGAGACAAGTCACCAAAAAGTCCTGCTTGCTCAACAGAAACATTCTCACGGACTAGAAAGAGATTTGTTATCTCTGAAGGCCACTCCGGCTGTGCCCCAGCTACCCCAACCCAAGCAACTGGGAGTGACGCCTTCCTCCTGCCAACGGCAAGGTCACCGCCTGCAAGCAGAGGGGAAGTGGAAAACAGGGTGGCTGTGCCGAGGTCCGCCAGCCCTCGCCCCAGAGAGTCAAGCTTGATTAACAACCATAATGGTGAGGATTTCGAACATCAACCCTCTTGACTCCCGTCTCAGTTTTCTTCCATGGGCTGGGCTGGGGGGGGGGGGTATGTTCTGGTAGGAATCCACATGTATTAGCACTTGCAGCCCCCAGACACTGTGCCTCTCACATAGATGTGTTTACGCCTCCTAACAATGATATCCAAATAAGTAAGGCCCAGAGAGGGTGAGTGAATTATTCCTGGAAACACAGCCTGGAATATGTATGCTATAACCTGGAATATGTATGGCCATCTCTGGAAATTATAACCAACACATGGATGCCTTCATCTTTCAGCAACTTTTTATTGAGCACCTACTACACAGCAGATACCATGCTAAGGTGCTGGGACTCAGGAGCAAAGAAAACAAACATGGTTCCAGTGGTTTGAAGGCTTACTGTCCTCAAGATGGAACAGACAAGTAATCTCACAGATAAATCACACAGTGGGGGAAGGTACACTAGAGGCTATGATAGAGAACATCGGGGCAGCTGCACAGATTAGGGGTCAGAGTCTTTGAGAAAGCGAGGATAAGACTGAGGCCCGGAGGACCATGAGCCAGCCATGAGGAGAATGGAGGCAAGAACACTCCCAGCAAAGGGAAGAGCACGTGCACAGCCCTCGGCAATAAGAACAGGGGTGGGGGTATCTGGAAAACAACAAAGGCCTGGGGAGCCAGATTGGAATCAACAAGGGGGAGGCTGGCTTTGCTTAGCACAGTGTCCCCAGCACAAAGCCTGGTGCCTTGGACAGGCTGGAAAAGTTAGGCAGGGGCTAGATCACACAAGAATCCAGAGGCCAAAAAAGGCATCTGATGTTATATACACACCAGGGGAAGCCACTGGAAGGTTTTAAGCAGAGGCCTAGTAGGTTGGTAAGAGTTCACCGAGCTACAAGGGAGAGCCACTGGGTGGTACTGCTCAGAGAAATCACAGGATCCAATTTACACGTCAGAAGAATCTCGATCATGGCCAAGATGGCTCCTTAGCTCATCCTGATGTGTGACTTGTGGTCTCTGGATAGTAAATGTCCCCAAAAAGTAAGCATCCCCAGCTGGTATGTGGGAGGTGGCCACCTTTGAGAAAAGCAAGACAAAGCAGCAAATGACAGGACGTGTTGACAGGGCTTCAGACAGATGTGTGGCTTTTGGCAGATGGAAAATTGTCCTGGAGAATGCCTCACCAGGGTTGTGGCTTATTGTTAATGTCGAGCCATTAGGAAAACACAATTATGTGCTTCACTGATACTGTAAGACATAATCCCAGATAGCGAGCAAACATTTAGTGCTCCATCCAAGAGAGATGGGGCAACTAACAGAAGAGCCACGGGAGGAAATGCCTGCACTACACAGGTGAGTGGCCAGGCCCTTCAGTATTAAAACCAAAGCTTGCATCTTAGGCATCTATAGACAGATTTCGAAAGGAAATTAAAATTAACTATCCCAGGTACTTAAACATGCATTATTATCCCATTTAATTTCATAAACAGGGAAACACTGTTAATCCCATTTTGTAGATGAGGAAACTGAGGTCCAGAGATATAAAGTAGCTTTCCAAATGCCCATGTTCCTCTCAAGTCCAGCCTCATCACTTGACACTGTCATCTCTTCCTATGCCTTTGTACATGCTGTTCCTTCTACCTGGAATGCTTTTCCCTACCTTCTTCACGTGGCAAATTCACCTTCAAACACAGGCCAGGTGTCTCCTCCTCTGAGAAGACTTCCCTGACTACCCCCAGCCTGGTGTGGTGGCCTCATACCCATTTGGAATTATTTTTGCCTGTCTCTCTATTCAGACAGTGGCTCCTCAAGAGCAAGGACCACATGTTAATCACCTGTTCATGCCTGGCATCTACCACACAACCCTGTAGACAGCAAGTAGTAAATGTTCTTTGGATGGCTGAAATAACTCTTAATAAGCTGAGAAGCCAGGATTGGATCCCAGGCCAATATGATTCCAAAGCATCTCTCTTGGCCAGAATGTGTGTGTGAGTCTCACATGGATCAATCAGAAAATGTACAGAAATATGGAATTTATTACAAAACATACTGAGGGATTCATTCATTCCTCCAAAACAGATGCCGAAAAGCACCACCCCTCAGGGGAAATAGAATGTGAATTTGGGTAAAAAGTTAACCAAACCCTTTTCCCTTTTGCACAAGAATTTCGCTTTTGTTAATTGTCTAGCATAATTCCCCTGGAAACCTAATGAAATTAGGATGTTAACTATGTTACTAGGCAACTCTGCTTATGGTAAAAATGACCCCTGACTGGTAAGTTGCATCTAGACTGGAAGAAACTATAAATAAATTATAAATATCTGATAAAGAAGCCATGCTTTAGGTTGCCTGAGTACAGTGACTCTTAAAACTGACATGCCCCTCGCAGGGACTCTTGAAGCGAAGACTATGCAACTGCAACATGCAATATGAGTCTTTTGGGGAATGAGGCTTCTAAGCCAGGGTGGCTTCTACACTCACCCTCTGTGGGTCTCACTCCTTTGCACTTGAACTAAAAGCTGGGGTGTGGTGGGGAGCCTGACAAAGGGATGCACTCCTGGCCACATCTGTGGGCTGCTGCAGGGACCAAGGAACAGATCGTGTGCTCTGCTGGCAGGTAGTGATTCCTGTCTCAACTCCTTGGAGGAGACAGGTACCAAGTGTCGCTTGTGTGAATCTTGTGAATCTGAATGTTTAATGGAACCTTGAAGAGTCCCTGTGGGAGCTGCAATGAGGCAAAAGGGAACTGATACAGGAGAGAAGAGACCTTCCCACACCTATTCTGAACTGGAAAGCTCCTTAGAGACTCTATTGTTTATAAAAGACATAAAATACTGGGATGGAGCCCACACTCACTGTCCTACGAGGGGCCTAGATGACCTGAGTAACACCTGGCAGCAGGAATGAGGGAAGGGATGACTTACTTGACCTCCCAGAGGCCTCACCACAACCCAGGATGCAAGCACAGGTTATGTGAGAAATCAGGGACTCAAGGAAGTTAAATGACGGGTCCAAAGTCACACAGCCTGTAAGTGCCAGGATAGAAACCCAGGCACTTCCACTGAACTCAAAAGTCACATTTAAATCCACTATCTGGTTTTGCATAAAAATTAACTTACAGCTCAGGTGGACTTATAGAACAGAGAAAGCGGGGGGGGGGGGGGGGGAACCTTTTTAAAGAATGTAGGTAGCACCCAATAGGCACCCAATAAATATTTGCAGAATAAATAAGAAACAAAAGGCCCAGGGTCCATCTTCCACATTATCACGTTCAGTTCAAGCCAAAACACAGCACAATGGAACAACAGAATCTATGCATGAGATTGATCCTGGGCCATACTACTGAGCTAGATTCATTTCCAACAAGTTTCTAAATCATTCCTGCAAATTAGGCCCTACTTTGAGATAAGCACGTATTAATTAGCTATAATGCGAAGGCACTCTATTAGCAAATGTAGTTGAAAACCAAGGCAGGAGGCCCAGCTGGGAGCCCCCTGGCCCCCAGAAGAGCCAATACACCAACAGTAAAAACCAGGGCAAGCTGACCCCACTCCTCCATCCCTGCAGAGGGCGGAGCTCCTGGCACCTGGCAGGTGGAGGCTGCAGGACAGAGGAGCAGAGAGAGCACAGTTCAAGCCCAGCTCTGCTGACAGGTCCTCTGCCACCTTTTATAACTTGACCTATTTGGATATTACCCACAAAATGGGCACACGTGTGCCTAGGATAGTTCTTATGAAGACTTAATGAGATGACATGAGTGAATACACCTGAGATGTGGTAAGAGCTCAGAGAATAATTTGTGTTTCTTTCTACCCCACTTTTTTCCATAAAATAGAATACATTTTAAAAATTAAAATCCATTAGAGGGGACCTTTTGTACAAGGTGGTGGATAGAGCACACACTTTTTACCTCTCCCCTCTTCTGAACCCCCACTTTTCCCCTCTGTTACTTTACAGAGAACAAAAAACAATCTTTAAAATAAAGTATGGGGATACTCAAGAGAAAGGGGAAAAATGATAGAAGAGTGAAATGAAATTGGGAGTTAGGTAATGAGCAAAAGGCGTGCCGTGATATTCTATATTATGGCTACAAGTGACCCACTCAATTGCCTCTGAGCTTCCTGGGATCTCAGAGAAGGTGAAGAGATGGTGAAGGGCAAAGCTATGGACACTGACCTACATCAAGGTGGAGGCAGGGCGAAGAGCCTCTTGTTGAAGGATGTGACAGGACACCAGCCCCAAGAGAAAGCCATGGTCCTCTACCCAGAGGTGACTCCCTGAGGCATGTCCCAGAAGCTCATCAGAAACCAGTCTGGAGTCTTCCCCACCACACAGGAAAATGTGTGACATCACAGCCCAAAACTCTAGAATCCTACTGTGGAATGTGTAGGAGACTCTCCTTAGGTCCCTGAAAGTTCCATTAATTGTGATTTTTCTTCACTCAGACGTAAGAAGCAGTTATCCTGCAGCTCTCACTCACGTCATGAGATAAAGAAGAACCATCAGTGAGTCGCTAAAAATCATACTGGCCCCTGTCTTGGGAACAAGAGGAAGGTGAGTTTTCTCCCCGAAATGCATCTCCTTGAAATAGACACGGTGGTGGTCCCCTTTCTGTGCATTCATCCCCCAACTGCTGGGAATATTATTGCTGGGCTCACAGCTATAGCTTCCACTGGGAATTGCTCCCTGCCCAGGGAACTACTACAGCCAAATACAGGGTGGTGCAAGAATCAAAGGCATGGGCAGCCCCCTGGCTTCTGTTTGGGACAACTCTGAAGAGCCAGCCTAGCTCCAGAGCTCCCTGTGAGATGCCTTCATCAGTAACCACATTCCAGGCCAGCATCTCCCTCTGCCCAGTTATGCTCAGAGGTGCACCTCCTGAGAACATACCAAAGAAACCTTCCACAGGCAACTGTCCAACTGAGGCTGTGTCCAGGGAACCCAATGTAAGAGCCTCTCCAAGGTGAAGGAGACTCCCCCATGACCTATAGGTGGCCTGAAGAAGGCAGGAGTCCCTAGGACACCTGACCATGCCCCAGCCAGAGCTACATGCCCCAAGCCAGCATTATACCCCCATCATCCTAGACAAAGGAGGGAAAGCCCTCTTGTAATCTAGTCTAGAGCCCTGTTCTCTCAGTGTGCCTCACCAGACCAGCAGCATTGGCATCACCGCCTTATTAGCAGAGTGCATTTTCAGCCCCTCCTCAGCCCTACTGATAACTCTGAAAGTGGCGCCCAGCAACCTGTGTTTTAACTGCCCTCCGGGTGCTTCTGTTGCACTAAAGTGTGAGAAGCAGAGTATCCCTGGCTACTGGGGAAAATCAAACACAAGTCATTAAACTTTCCCATCAGCAGAAGACCAAGATGAAGTTGCTGACAATCATCTGAATCCAGCAACAGGAAACACTCCATACTTCCCACCAAGCTTGGGGCTCCAAGGCACTCCGCTACTTAAAACCCCACGGCTGGTCTGCAACACTCTATGATGATCTTTGCTGGTGTCCCAGCTCCCCTGCAGGCCTCCCCACCCTAGGCTGACAGTAGCCCCAAACCATCCTCCAAGCCACCTTGGAGTGGCTGTTCCCTCTACCTAGAATGCCCTCCCACCACCCTATCTATACCTGTCCCCACGTGGCCGCCTGGCATTTCCTATAAGACTCTGCCGTGTGAAGCTTTCCCACACCCCTGGCACTGCCACTTCCCCAGACAGTTATATATTTAATTATGAATTACATTTTGAGTTACATATAACATGAAATACATATTATAGATCCACACAGCCTTTCATCCAGGAAAGACAAGTTTCCTACAGAGTCGCTGAGCCTTTAGGATAGGGCTGAAACCCCTAGCACACAGTAGGCACTCAAAAAAAGCCTGTTGAGCATCAGTAAACCAGCAGTAAACAGGTAATTACATATTGAAAAACTGCAACTTTGTTGCTCACTCTAGCAGGCACCAGAAATCGCAATTGTACAGGAGCAAGTTTAAGCTTCAGGATAATTAATCAGAATTTATTATCCTGTGTTATAAACCATGTTTTCACTAAGATATAAAATTAAAATTTACCACAACTCATTAAGTTAATAATTACTTACCATATGTTTTTACTGCTGCTCCCAAACCCTGCTGAAAAACCACTATGTAGGTTTTGGGTCCATGTAAATAAGATGACTGTCGACTGCGCGGATACAGGATTTACTGAGAGGGAGACACAGAACTAAAATACTGGACAGAAAGCATGAACCGTAAAGCTCTACCATTCTCATCACTATCATTGTCTGGTTGAGCTGCACCGTACTTTCTAGATTTGTGGTTATCAAATAGGGGCGATTTTCTCCCCCAGGGGATACTTGGCAAAGTCTGGAGATATTTTTATTTTTTGTTAATCCTCTCCCGAGGATATTTTTTCCATTGAAATTTTTTTAGAGAGAGTGAAAGGGAGGGAGGGAAGGGGAGAGGGAAAAGGGAGAGGAAGAAGAGAGAGAGACATCAGTTGATTGCTTCCCACACTCACCCCACTGGGGCCAGGGACTAAACCTGCAACCCAGGTACGTGCCCTTGACCTGGAATCAAACCCGAGACCCTTCAGTGCTTGGGCCCAGTGAGTCACACTGGCCAGGGCTGGAGATATTTTTGGTTGTCATGACTAGAGAGGGGCTGCCACTGGCATCTAGTTGGTAGAGGCCAAGGATGCTACAAAACATCCTATAATGCATGGGACAACTGCCACAGCAAGGAATTACCAGGTCTAAAATGTTAATTGCCAAGGTTGGGAAACACTGTTCTAAATTAAAGGGAATTTCCATATCTGTTGCTTTAATCTGTGCTTCCTAGAAATAATACGGAAAAATAATTAGGTCCCCTTGTGCAGATGAGGAAACTGAGGCATGAAGCAGTTAAATGCTGCGCACAAGGTCGCCAGCCCACGCCAATGAATGGTGCAGCTGCAATGGGAACCAGTCTTCTTTGCTTCTCCTCCCACACAGACTCAAGAAGGAAACAGAAAGACGCAGAGGAAATGAGCAGCTCCCTGTCGATTCATAATCCTGAACAGTCCAACAGGAGACCTCTTCAAATCGGAGGCTCAGGAAAGTCCCATCCAGAGACCAGGGCATGGAAATGTCTGATTAGACCCCCTGCACCACGGGGATGGCCAATCCTCCAGCAGCCCCAGCTAAAACTAGGCTCCCCTCGCATTTTAACTTTCAATTGTGCTGCTCTTTGTGAATAGAAATGAACTCATTTCCTGCTGAGGCTGAGTGCTGTACATGTCTGATTTCCAATCCTCCTGGCAGGCAACCCTGTGGGGGGTTGGGGCAGTGATGTGCCCATTCTGCAGAAGAGGAGACTGAAGCACAGGGAGGCTATTAACTTGCCTGTGCTGACGGTGGTAAGGCAGCACTCAAACCCAGGTCTGCCGGGTTCCAGAATATATGCTGCCTTCATATCCTGAGACCAGTTCCAGTAAATCACAGAAGCAAAACAGATGGCCCTACAGAGTCACACAGAGCTGACAGTCACACGGTAGGAGAGTCCTTGGGACAAGGGTGTAGCATGGGGCTTTGTCCTGCATGCACAGACTCAAATCTGCTCTTCCCCACTTACTGGCTGCTCCCTGTGATGAGCTCTGTCCCCTGGGCCTTCCCTGTCAGGGATGGCCCTCTAGGAATGACAGGTCAGCCAAAAGACACCTGGCCCCAGCCCTGCTGTGGAATCGATGTGCTCACCACAAAATCTTCAGGTTATAAGCCAAATAGATACTAAGTTCCTCAAGCCACTAGGTACAATAGGCCACCCTGAATTCATTCATCCATTCATTCATTTATTCCATAAATACAGGGTGGGGCAAAAGTGGGTTTACAGTTATGAGTATGCAAAACAGTTTATTCTTGTATTATTTTACTAATTATCGTATTATTTTCCATACAAACAATTATAAACCCACTTTTGTCCCACCCTGAGAACCTATGTGCAAGATGAGCTCTGGGAATATAAAAGTTAAGGTAGAGACAGTGGTGATTGCCCTGTGAGGGCCATCTCCTCAAAAAGCATCATCTTCTTCCTTGCTGGGTACGCCACTCTACAGTTATAAAAAGATATGCTCAGACTTTATTTCCTTATGTTTCCACACTACAGCTCCCCATCTCACTAGGCTCATGGTCACTGATTTGCTCAAAGAAGGCCACTGCCATGCTCAGGGTCACCAAGTAGATTGGGCAGCAGTGCCAGGCCTAGGCTACCCCTCCTGAGATTGGTAAGGTACAGAAGTGTGGTCGGAGAGGATCCTTCAGGACGGCTTGGGGGAGGGGTTATAGGGAACATATGTAGATTGAAAGTAAAAAAGAGCCTCTTAACAGAGGCACAGGCATCCTTCCAGAGTTCCCTGGGACCAGCCATCTCAGCTCAGAGCTCACCTGGCCCAGGGCTCTTTCCACAGAACCCAGCCACATCCACCTGTGCCCCTGGAGAAAGAAGCTATGGGGGCCTCACCCAGCAGGGACCCTGAGCAGGCCTCACATATCTCAGGTCCAGATGAGGTGGGAACAGCAATTCCCACTTCATAGATTTACATCACAAGAAGACTCCAATCATTCATAACCAAGCTTGTCTAGATCCCATCCAGGTATGAGATGCTGTGTCCAGAGCTGTGTGGGTGGATGAAGAGTTGAGTAATTCACCCACCAGCACATATTTCCTGAGCAATTAAGCGCCAGGCACGTGCCAGGTGCTGATCATGGTTCCTGTCTGCTGGGACCCCACAAACAACCAAACTATTGCTACACACAGTGTGGTTGCTGGACCAGCAACAGCTCATCTGGGAGTTCATTAAACATGCAAGTTCTTAGGGCCCCAACCCAGACCAACTGAATCAGAATCTCTGGGGGTGGAGCCCAGGAATCTGTTTTTAAAATCTTGCCAGATGATTCCTAATGTGTACAGAAATTTGAGAACCACTGGTCTAGACCACAACCTTCCCCAGCTCCCTACCTAAAATTGCAAACCAGCACCTGGCCTTGGCACCTCTAACCCTTTTCCCGGCTTCATTTTCCCCATAGTTGTATTGCAATTGGTCACAATACCATATATTCCACCCATATACTTATGATTTCCATACAAATATATCAGCTCCAGAGGGCAGCAATTGGTGTTACTTTTGTTCACTGCTGTAGTATTGGTTGCCTAGCACAAAGAGATGCTCAGTAACTGTTGATTGATGGATGGATGCAGAACACGTGGAATCCCGTGCAGTATCACTGGGGGTAGCAAGGAGAGGAAGAAAGAAGGTGGTTGGTTATGGAGCACTGCATGGAGAAAGTGGTACCCAGGTTGGCCTTGGGTGTTTGGACCAGTAATGAAGGATGCTTGAAACACAAAGATGCTAAGCCTCTTCTCAGGATAGGTTCCAGGTGGTTGATGCCACCATTATGTAATTCATAGCTGGCATGTGCCAAGAACTCTCCTAGCCTGCATCACCTCACTTAACCCTCCCAAACCTCTGAGGTAGGCAATGTTGTCTTCAAGAGGACACTGAGGCTCAGAGATATTAAATTATTTGTCCCACCCACAAAGACTTGTATAAGAATGTTTACTCCAACTTTATTTCTAATAGCTCCACTCTGGAAACAAACTCAATATCTATCAGCAGGTGAATAGATAAAACAATTGTGCTATATCATACAATGTGATATAACTTAGCAATAAAATGGAACAAACTACAATATACACAATACACTGAATCTTAAAGACACTGTGTTGAGCAAAAAGAAGCCAGACAAAAATATATAGGTTGCATATGAAGTTCTAAAACTTATATATACTTAGTACACATAAAGTGAACTTGAACAAAGCTGGACACTAGAAATCAGATAAGCAGTTTCCTGTGGAGGAGAGGAAAGGGGTGTTGACTAGAAAGGAGCATGAGGGAACTTTCTGGGATGATGGAAATGTTTCTATATCTGGAATAGGATGGTGGTTACCATCAAAACCAATGACCACTTAAAATTTGCATTTTATTGTATGCAAATCATATCCCAATAAAAAATGAGCTAAGAAATCATTTGCCCTGGGACACAAAGACACAAATGGAGATTTGAACCCAGGTTTGCCCAAACCAATGGCCAGTTTACACAAGTCTACCCTAGTAGAGCAGGAAGCCTCGGGCAATGCCCCAGTGTGGTAAAGCGCCCTACCAAAATATGAATGAAGGGTATTCACAGTTACCCCAGGAAGGCTGTCACAACCCCCCCCCCCAGTCCCCAAACCACAACAGAGACTTGTGGGGAGGCCAGATGAGTGTCAAGCTGGGAGTCAAGGAACTTGGGTTCAGGCCTCAGCTCTGTTCTTTGCTTGCTATGTAACCTCTGAGTACAGTACTCCATGACTCAGTTTCCCCTCTGTGAAGCAAGGAAGAAGGAGGGGATCAATGGCTCCCAGAATGGTGCCACAGAGCCTAGGGGCCACAGGACCACAAGCACCTATGCTCACCAAGCACTGTTATTATATGAAATAAGTAATGTGCCTGCCTCATATCTGGTAAGCTATTTTTTAGATGCATGCTAATATTATTGTGATTAATAAAATACACATCTATTTCAAAGCAAAAATGAAACCATAGCAGCTTTTTGCCATTGTGTATTTCCTCAAACAAAAGATACCAAAAGAACAGCCACTGCTCATGACTTTGGTTTAGAGAGGCTGGAATCTCTGTGTAGAGGATTGCTAAGGGGATAGTCACCAAGGGAACAGTCGCCAAGGGCCCTTCCAGGTCAACTGCGCAGTGGTTGTCCGGCATCACTTAGGCAAATCCTTGCCCTTGTGTTTCTCAGGCCTGGGTCCCTGTGGGGACAAGCCTGTTGTCTGGACCCCAAAGACCCAGCCACCAATGTTCAGGCTATGTCCTGGTTCTGCCGCCCAGTCTGTAGGCCCTAAGGGTGGTCATGGCTGTACCTTGGTTTCCCCTCCAGTTCTGATAGTGACCAGCTAAAGGATGGAGCCTGGGCACTTCCCTCCCTAATCCCTCACCATAAGCTTCTTGTCATAAAATGCCCATCCCTCAACCACCATTACTGAAGGCCACTGTCCACCTAGGATCTGCCTCTCACAGACCTCTGACCCACCCTCCCTCACCAGGCCACAAGCCTGAAGGCCTGAGAAGCTTGTCTCACATCCAAGTGCAAGGTCAGACCTTCCTTTCACCCACCCTAGTGGCTCAGCTGGCCACCCTCCTCCACCTGGACACACCCTCAGCCCTGGGACGGGGGTGGGGGGTTCGTAGAACACAGACAGAAACCAGTGTCTCATTCCCTATGCCTTTCCCTCCTGGCCCGGGGTTTCACACTGGTTCTTGGTGCTGAGTCAGAGCTTTACAGAGCTTCAGAATAAAGCAGAGCCCTTCGCTGACTGCCACCTCCCAAAGGCCCCCATAGGGGACTGCTCCACTCCAGAGAGGTTTACAGAAGGACCATGCCCAAAAGGAGCACTCCCTGGGCTAGGGGCACCCACCCAGACTTTGAGGCAAACATTCCCAATCCCCAGCCATGTCCCCAAACCAGAATCTGGAGGCTTGCCAACTTCATATTTCAAAAAATAACAAAACCAAGGGCAGAAGACAGACCAGCTGCCCCCACACCGAACCATCTCCTCCTCCCTGAAGGCTCCACTTGCTACTTTAAATCAATTTTCCCTCTGTCAGATTGGAAGCAGCCAGAGAACTGGCCTTCTCGCCAGGACACATACCCATCCCCCTTTGGCTTTTAACTTTGCGGGTCACGGGACAAAAGATAACCCCCATCCTTGAGAGACATCACTAGTCGCCCCCACCCGCCGCCCCCACGCAGCCCCCAGGCCCTATGGCCCCAACCCCATGCCCCGCCCGGGGGCAAGCTGCGGTGGGCTTTGCCGGGGTTGCTCCAGAAGCTGCTCCCCAGGGCCCGGGGGGAAGCGCTCAGAGGCCCGGTCCGGAGGCCCTGCGTTCGGCGCGGGGACGCCCCTTTCCACAGGACCCCCACAGCAAGGCGCACGACGAAAAGCCATCGTGGGGTAGGGTGGGGCGGGGCTCCGGCCCTGGGGGGCCGGCAATCCGACCTCGCGACGCGCACTCACCAGGCAACGCCACCGAGCCCTCGCGTCTGCACCAGGGCCGCGGGGAAACCCACGCGCACCGTTCAATCCGGGCTCCGAGTGACGAGAAGCCGCGCTCGGCTCCAGCGGTCCCGGGACGGATGCACCGACCCGCGGACGCACGGACGGGCTGGCTCCTAACTAAGTTTGAAAGTTTCCTCTCTCCCGGACGAAGAAAAAGATGCGGACGGCACAGGTGCACCTAACGGTCCCGGGCTGGGCTCGGCGCGGGGAGGGGAGTCGGGCGCCTCCTGCCCTGGGTTCCAGGCACCCGAGCTTCTGTCGCGCCCCATGCAGCGCAGCGGGGACCTGGCTGCGGGGGGGACCGCGACCCAGGAGAGGGAGGGCGGTGCCCCTCGCTGCGGCCCGGCCTGAAGGGGCGCCGGCTCAGGGTGCCCGGAGGGAGCGGGCCTGGATTGGCCACTGCAAACTCGGAACCCGCGGCGCCGCGGGCAGCGACGGCCAATTAGTAAACGGCCCAATTAGTGCGCGGCGCCGCCCGAGAAGTTAAACCTGGACGCGCGAGCGCGGAGGAGCCGGGTGGGGGAGGGGCGGCGGCTGCCCCCGCGTGACCGCGTGGGACTGCGTGGCCGTCAGGGCGGCGAGTGTGTCTGAGGTCGCCGTCCACGGCGGCCGCGTGGGGCGGCGCGCGCCTACGTGGGTCATTTTGAGTGCGAGCGTTTGACTGTCGGAGCGCCTTCTTTGTGTGACTGTTCCCAGTTGTGACTGGGCGTGACACGAGGGGGCACGAAGCGGGGCGTGCGGCGCAGTAGTGTGTGCACGGGTGACTTGTCTGTGACCGTGTGACAGCGTATGTGGGCGAGTGACAGCGTGTCATTGCGTATAAATGACCGTCAGGGCGACTTGTGTGGGACGGTCAGACTAAGTAGGTGCGTGGCTGTCTGTGTGTGACCGCGGGTCAGCTCGTGAGTGAATGTGAGGCTGTCAGGGGGACACGGGTGAGCCTGAGTGTCACCGTGTCATCGTGTGAGTGACTGTCGGGGTGACTTCTGCCTGTGATAGGAACAACTCGGGGCGTGAGTGTAACCTCCAGGGTATCCGTGTTAGTGGCATGTGCCCGTCGGGGGGGCTGAGGCATGCGTGTCCCCGCGCGCGGACACCGCCGGCATCTCCCCGCGTGTGTCCCCGCGAGCGCCAGTGTCCTGCTCCACCAGGTGACTCCTGCTGGTGCTCCAGCCCGGGACGCTCTGGCTTCCGCGCGGGTCCGAAGGCGCGGGCCGGCCCCCCGCCGGGTGCCCCCCGCCCCGCCTACCTTGCCGCAGTGGTAATAGTCCAGGTGCGCCAGGCCGGCCGGCTCGGCCCCGGGCCGCGCGCCCACCGGGGGCGCCGAGGGGTACAGGCGGACGTCCATGGCGGGCGCGGCGGCGGCGGCTCCCGCGGGCAGTGCCTGGGCGGGCGGCGGGTGGGAGTCGGTGTGAGCGCGGGTGTGCGAGCGCGGGGGGCGGGCCGGGGGCGGGGCCCGGCGGAGCGCCCCGCCCCCGCCCCGCCCCCGCCCCACCCGCGCTATTGTTCCGGCCTCGGGCGCCGCGGACGGCGGGGGCCGGGGCCCTGGGGTTTAGGTCCCTCCTTCAGGCGGGGCTGCCGCGGGGTCCCCGGCCTCCAGGCCGCCCCTGGGAGCCCCGGAGGGCTGTGCGCCTGTCCAGGAGACCCTTTCCCGTCCCGCCTTTCGCCACCAAGGGTGAGAGGAGGGAGAAGCCCCTACGACACCCCCCCAGAAGTGGGACATCCCCCTGCGCCCTAAATATTTAGGGCGACAATAAGCCCACGCGGTGTGGGGGGGAGAGTTTGGAAGGGGGTGACAGGAACACGCTTGGAGACGAGTGCTGTCTTTCGGGGGCTTCCTACTTGTCCCACTGACCTGAGTCCCTGTGAAAGGGGCCCTGGGAGACGGCTGCGCTTAAACCCTCACTTTACCTAAGAGGAAACTGAGGCAAGGACTTGCCTGTCAGTTATGGAGCTCCAGATGGGCTCCGCTGCCTCCGGAGTCCCCAGTACTGAAACCACTGGGAAAAGGCAGAAGGCCGCTGCCCCCTTTAACGACAGGGAGAGAGGGCCAGAGGAATGGCCTAGAAACTGAAGTTCTGAGGAGGTGTCCAGATCTGCCCCACCTCATGGCATCCTGTACAGAAATGGGATGGCTCCCATGGTGGGGCAGAGCGGTGACTGAAACAGGCTCCCTCTTCACACACACCCCCAAAAAGAGCCCCCTCCCTCCTCAGGTCACCTGCTGGTAGCTGGGCTGTTACTCCTCCCCTTTTCATCCAAGAATTGTCTACATTAGCAGTCTCTACTCCCTTACCTTCGATTTACTGTCCCACCACTGTCCTCTGGTTCCTGGCTCTCCCACACCCAGGATGCCTGGCTGGGAAGGGCCAAGAGGCAAGGAGGCAGAAGTGGGTCAGAATGGAACATGGGGTGCTATTTGGAGAGAAGGGAGTCAGCCTTTTGCTCACGCAGGAGCCAGCTTGGAACTTAGCTCCCAGCTGTTACTTGGGCTATGCTGGTCCTGTACGAAGGACCGCTGTTTGTGTTGTGAACATAAAAGTGGCTACACAGCAGACCTGACAGACTTAGGGGGCTACATGGCAAGCCTAACTCAGTGATGGAAAGTAATCACACAGGATGGTGTGATCATAAATTCCTAACTGATCACATTATGGTGGGTAGTCACATTTCAGACCCATCGCTTAGTTGGCAAGGTCAACCTTTTCCTTAAGCAAGCCCTGTCCATTGTTAGGCATCTAGGATAACATACCTTTGAAATGTCAGAGTAACTGTCTTTTCCAGATCCCTCAGAGACACAACCGCCAGCACCAGAGCACAAAACCACGTGAGACTCCTCATTGTTATCTTTTTGCCCACACACCATCTAATTACTATAATTGTTGATTGTAATCTGTCTTGTACCCAGCAGTGCAAAAGATGTATCTCTCCATTTTACTTTTTATCCAGTCCTAGAGATTTCCCTGCTTTGCTTTCTTCCACTTCCTTAAGTTACTAGCAACAGACTTTATGTAACTTTCCTTGCATTCTCTCCTTTGATTCTAAATGCATAAAAAGAACTGCAAAACTGCCCTTCTCCAAAGCATTTTCCTAATACTTTGAAATTTTGCTTCTGGGTCTGGCCTCAGATTTGGCTCAAATAAACTCTTATAAAATTTTTCTGTAGGTTTGGACTTTATTTTGACAGCAATGACCATAAGGATCCATTAATATAAGATATGTGTGAGAAAGGCTTACACCAAAGGTTTGGGAACAACAGAGGGAAATTACAGCTCAGAAAGGAAAGAACTTTTAAATAAATTTCAGCAGTCATTGTTTCTAGAAATACATTGCCATATCTCATCAGAAGGAATTTCCCACTGGCCCCTTTCCTTTTTTTCCATTTGGACATTCAACTGACCCAGCACTATTTGTTGAAAGGATCACTCCTCCCCCACTCCCCACTTCTCTGCAGTGTTAACTTTGTCATAAATCAGGTAGTCCATATGTGAATGGGATTGTTTCTGAATTCTCTAGTCTGTTCCATTAGCCTGTTTTTTTCTCCTTGTGCTATTTCCACACCGTCTGGATTACTGTGGTTTTTGAATGCCTTAATGTCCTATAGAAAAGTCTCCCCACTTTTTTCTTCAAGACTACCTTGGCTATTCTTGACCTTTGCACTTCCATAGAAGTTTTAAAATCAGCTTGTTGGTTTACACACACACACACACACACACACACACACACACACACACATACCTGCTAGAATTTTGATTGCAATCACATTGAATTTTTAGATCAAGCTGGGTAAAATTGACATTTTCAATATTGTCTTTCTATCCATAAACATAGTATGTCCCTTCATTTGTTTAGGGTATTTTTTAAAAAGTTTTCTCAGCAATGTTTTGTATTTTTCTATGTAGAGAATTTGTATGTCTTTTATTAGATTTAGTCCTGGGTACTATTATAAGTGGTTTCTTTTTATGGTGCTTTATTTTGTTTGTTGCCAGTACTGCATGATGGCTTTGAAGCAAGTCAACAAATTCTTTGACACTCCTCCTAAGGGGTGGAGTCTAATAGACTTCCCCTTTAAAAAGGCTGGTCTTAGTGAATAGATTTTTAAAAAAATATATATACCTTTATTGATTTCAGAGAGAGGAAAGGAGAGGGAGAGAGAGAGATAGAAACATCAATGATGAGTCATTGATCAAACCCACAACCCGGGCATGTGCCCTGACTGGGAGTCAAACCCTGATCGCCTGGATCCTAGGTCGACGCTCAACCGCTGAGCCATGCCCGACCGGGCTTAGTGAATAGATTTTTAAACAAATAGAATGTGGTAGAAGCGATTCTGCATGACTTCTGACTCAAGGTGAAGAAAGTTGATATATCTTATGCCTAACTCCCTCTCTTGGGACATTTGTCTTTGAAACCCTACTCTGCAGAGACCCTGAGACAAAGAGGAAGATGACTAGCTAGTCCTCAGTAGGTCCAGGCCCCTGCTGTTCCAGCTCCATCCACTGTTTGAATGCAACCATATGAAAAACCCTGAAACATCCAGCTGAGCCCTTCCCAAATCCAAAATGCACAGAAACCATGAGAGATAATAAATGACTATTGTTATTTTAATCCATGAATTTTGGGGGCAATTTGTTACTCAGCAATACAGGTCTGGAACATATATAGAAGTAGATTTTTTGCATAATGCCCATGTATCTAGCAACATTGCCAAACTCAATTATTCTAACAATCTGTAGATTCTTTGTCTTTTAAAAAATATATACCATATTCTCTCTCATCTATAAAAATGAGAGTTTTAATTGTTCCTTTTTAGTCCTTATACATTTTCTTTTTCTTGGCTTATTGCACTGGCTACTATTGCCAGTACAATTTTGAGACAGAAGTAATGATAACAGGCATATTTGTCTCATTCCTGACCTCAGAAGAAAAGCTATCAATATTTCACCATAATTACATTGCTTACTGTAACACTGTGAGGTTTTAGGGGGGACAGGAAGGTGGGGGTTCATTTCATTTGTTTTGTTATCTGTAGGTGTCTCCTCTATTGTGAGTTGGGGAGGTCAATCTTCATAGCAATCCTCTGGGTCAGGAAATAGGAGTGCTGTGGCCATTTTACAGATGAGAAGAATGAGGCCCAAAGAGGAATGCTCAACATCACAGTGTTAATAGTAGGACTAATTAGCAGTACCTAAGCCTGAAAATCCCACCTGGAGCACAACACCAAAGAGGTCTCTGGGAAGTCTGGCAGTGATGCCCGGCATGGAAGCCAAGCACACCCCAAATCTTGGGTTTGCCCTCTTATGTTGGCAGTTGATCAGATAGGAAGTTGATGACTCATTTCTCCCCAGTAAACACCCAGCCTCACTTATTGTCCTCAGGATGGGAATAGGGCTTGACAAACCCTTCTTCTATCTTCCTCTTAACCCCCTGCGGAATCTGTGAGAGGAGAGTCTCAGGTCTCAGCCAGTGACCAGCTCAGAACAGCTTGGTCATGCCCTGCCTGCAGCAGCCTCGTTTGGGAAATCAGAACATGTGCTGGCGCATCTTCCTATTCTTAGCTTCTGGTATCATAAATAGCTGAGATATCAAAATATAGCTGTATCTCAATATGTTTTATTATTATTTAGGTATGGCAAGGCAAACAGATCAGGAGGTCATTGCCACTGAAAAGATAGTTTAATACAGTTCCAAAGAGGAGGGGGCATGCCACACCCTGGGGGTCACAGGGGGAAGCACCAGGATCAGTCAGGAGAGAGAGGGTAAAATTGTGAGGAAGAGCATTTATTGTGGTTTTTGCAGGAAATAATGGGTGAGGCAGGGTAAGCAGACTTAGGATTGACTAGTTGGAATAATTTCAACAGGCTCTGGGGCCTAAGGGCTGTACCTAGTTGTCTGGCACCTGTCCCTAGGTGATTAGGGTAGGTGGCCTGAAGTGTGAGAGCTGGATGAAGGAGGTGGTTTGTGGTGTGGGCTCTGGATTGGTCTGTTCACATTTGAAAAGCACATGCATAGGAAAATTGTTTACTTTCTCTAGGCATTGGCTAACCCTAGAAGGGAAAGTCCATCAAGGGCCTGCAACGCCCCTTTTGTCAAAGCATCAAATACAGAAAAGATGTGGTTAATACCAGACGTAGCCACCTACCCACGGGTCCTACTCCAATTATGGTCCCTTACCTGGGGAAAGTCTCAGCTTTAAATCAAAATGACCAAACCCTAAAGAACAGCTGTGGCAGAGGAGCTAAATACCCTGCTGTGGGAGTCCTTAGGTCTGATCATGAATGTTCTGCCTCATGATAGAATTGTGCTTCTCCCACTTGAATTTAGGTATGACCATGTCACTTGCTTTGGCCAAGGGAACATGAGCAGAAGTGGTACATGTTATTTCCAGGCGGGAGTTTTAAGGGTCTGGGTGTACTTAACCCCATTCTCTTTTCTTTTTCTCTCTTTTTATTACAACTCATTCTTTAAGACCCAATTCAAATAACACCTCTTCAGTGAAGACTTCAAGTTAGTGCTCCTATTTGCTGCTCCAATAATTGTCTGCACACAGGACCAAACCATAATAACACATTTACCCTTTGAGTATCTTCAGGGCAGGGACAATGGTTCACTCATCTTCATGCCTCCAGTGACTAGCACAGGGGGTAATTCCACGTGGATGCTTCATGCCCTCCTCCAGGGGAGGTGGAATTTTCAAATACCTTCCTATCTAAGCACACGCAAGCTCAGGAAGAAGGAGCCTCTGAATTGTTCAGATTCCAGGGCACAGATGGGCCACATTTGACAGTGAGGAGTCACAAATTAGCTGGTGAAGTCCAGCCATATATGTCCCTCTGTCTCTTCCTTCCCAGTAGCCAGCACACATAATTGTTGACTCAAGTCAAGAAGTGGTGGGATATGTTGAGCTAGATTGGGGTGCAGAAAATGGAGGTCCCCAGAGAAAACTCACCTCTCTTAGTTGGGGTCCTCCAAAAGCCGATCCTGAGACAAGGATCTTATTGTAAGTAGTTTATTGGAGAGTTATTCCCAAAACACACAGGTAGGGGAGTGGGAAAGTGAGACAAGGAAAAGAAGACAGTCCGCAAAGGGCAGTTTACCACTGTGGACAACTGGAGCTTAATGCCACTCGGGAGTTCTGGGAAACAATGTGAAACATGAGCCCAGAGCTATCCCACTCGAGAGGCAAGGAGCTGGGGTCTTTACAGACCAACTCCTGACAACTGAAGGCTACTCCCAGAGGGCATTAATTCTCAGACAATTCAGCCTGCTAGGCAGTCCAGGCAGGGATCTAGCAACTAGAGAAAGACGTTAGACAAAGAGATGTAGGTGACAACATTCAGAAGTTGAGTTTTTGTGTGTTGAAATGGTGAAGTCTGTGTGAATGTGAATAGAGCACTTATAGTGTCTGCAGCAGGGCTCAGATCATCTAATAATAGAGTAGACCTCTGCTTTCCTTCGGTAGCCTTGTTCCACGTGTGCATGCGTGCATGCATCTCCCTCAGGAACTTGGTTGAGTGGGTAGCTATTGTCTGGGGCAGCAGTTGGGCATCCGTGGAGCCCTGTCCACTATACACCACCCCCAGCAGCACTCCAACCTGTCCCAAGAGTAGGGCCAAGGGACACTCAACTCTTGCACCTACATGACTCCTACTCATCCTACAGTGACCAGCTCAACATTACCTCCTTCAAAAGGCCCTCCTTTGTACCCCCATTCCACTTTGTACTCACCTCTATTATATTTATCACACTGTATTTAGTTGATTATTTACTTGCCTGTCTCCCCAATTCAGCTGTGAGCTCCTTAAGAGCACAAATTATGTCTTGGTCATAGTTGAAACTCTAGTCTCTGACATGTGCTCAAAAATATTTTTTATATATTACTTTAACCAATATTTGCCACACACTTCTAAGTGCTTTATATATATTATCCTTGTTTTTTTAAATGTTAATTTTTTTAGCCAGTTACTGTAGAAAATTTGGAAAATATAGAATATAAAAATAGATAGTCTAATGAAATAGACAAAACTTGAGCATAGTTAAGAAAATAAGAGGAAAGGCTTACAGTTAATAGATACAGAATAGTTTTAAAACCATAAGATAATACTACAAACATCTTTACATCAATATATTTGAAAAGCTATAGGAAATGAGCAACTTTCTAGAAAAGTATAATTTACCAAAATTTGCTGAAGAAAAACATAAGATATAATGATCCAATTATAATTTAAGAAGTTGAATCAGCCCTGGCCAGTGTGGCTCAGTTGGTTGGGCATTGTCCTGTGCATTGAAAGTTTGCTGGTTTGATTGCTGGTCAGGGTACAAGCCCCGGTTGCAAGCTCAGCCGCCAGTAAGGGATGTGCAGGAGGTAGCCAATCAATGTTAAGCTCTTATATCAGTTATCAAAATTTTTCTTCCCTAACTCAGGCAAAATCACTATAGCCTTGACACACAAAACTTGGCAACAGCAGCACAAAACATTCAAGACCCACTTCAATTATTAACATAGATGCCAAAAATTCTTAATGAAATCAGTGCAAACGGAATTTGCAGCATATTATAAAATAAATTATGACCTACTTGAAGTTCTGACAATTATCTCAGGAATTCAAGGATGGTTTAACATGAATAATACCTATTAATATAATACCCAATATCAATAGGTTAAAAGATAAAATCCAGATTGTTTCAATAGATGCTAAAAAATCATTGTAAACTATAACTAATTCATGCCAGAAAACAACCTCTTAGCAGACTAAGAATAAAAATGAACTTTATTAATTGACAAAGAGTATTACCAAAAATTTACAATAAGTATCCTGCATAAAGGCTTAATGGTAAAATATAAGCAGTGTATTTATTGAAGTTAAAAAAATAAGATAACAATGGCTGGTTTTAACTTCTATTTCACGTTGATTCTAGGGGTGCTGGATATTGCAATAAGAAAAGATGAAGAAAGAAAGAGTAAGTGAGATGATTGGAAAGGAAGAGCAGAATCAATCTCTCTTTCTCTGCCCCCCTCCCCCTGCAGATAACATGATCATCTATGCAGAAAATCCAAAGAGAATCTACAGAAAAACTGTTTAAAAAATAAGAGAGTTTAATAAGTTTCCTGGATACAAGATAAACATTCAAAACTGTAATAGTATTTCTACACATTGAGAAGTAGATAGGCCTAGCCAGTTTGGCTCAGTGGTTAGAGCATTGTCCCATGGACTGAAGGGTCCCGGGTTTGACTCCGGCCAAGGGCATGTACCTCGGTTGCAGGCTCCATCCCCGACCCGGGTTGGGGAGCGCATGGGAGGCAACCAATCAATGTGTCTTTCTCTCTCTCTCCCTTCCACTTTCTCTGAAAAGGCAATGGAAAAAATATCCTCAGGTGACGATTAAAAAAAGAGAGAGAGAAATATATATAGTATATACTGCATCTTCATATAATGTGTAAATATTAATATACCTTAGAAAAAATATATAACCTCAATGGATATATATATACACAGATATATAAAGCAACATAGGAAAGTTATTTTACTATAATGGTATGTGAAAAGCAAATGACAAAATGATGTGTGTGTGTGTGTGTGTGCGCTTGGGTATGTCAGGGGCTGACCAGGGAGGAGGTTGAGGTGCCTTCTGGAGTGATCCTAATGTTCTATATGTGGATAAAGTTTTGAGTACACAGGCAGATGGGGTTGACAAAACTCAGCAAATGTACATTTAAAACTTGTATATTTCATGGCGTATAAATTTCAAATCAAAAGAAAAAAATGTAAACAAATATTGGACTCTAATTAATGATACGTGGGTTGATGTGTGTTAGGGGGAGTTAAAGGGTGTCTGCGTTTGAAATTTATCAAAAAAAAAAAAAATAAGATGGATCGGTGGATGGGTAGAGAAATGGCTAAATGGATAATTATATGTTAAAGCCTGGAGAGTACAATGCTAATGGCCGGAATCCAGGTGGTGGATATGCAGGTGCTCACTGTAATATTCTTTCAACTTTGTTTATTCAACTGTCTTAATAGTGCTGAAGAAAAGTATCTTGTACGTTGTGGTGGCAACTGTGTACAAGCATTTGTGCCTGACTATTTATGATGCTATTTATGATGCCTTCCCTTTTAAAATAATCCTTCCTTCCTTCTCTGCTTTTCTCCCTCATTTCATCCAGCAAATAGCAACAAAGTCCAACACTGGGTTGCCAGTAAATCCCTTCTCAGGTTCCACTACCCCCCTCCCCGCCCCATCAAGCCCTGCTCAGCCACTTTCCCCACGTAGGATCAGTTACTCCTTCTGATGGGCAACAGCCTAGGCCGCAACTGAAAGCCACGTAGAGTTGCAAGGAGATCACACACACACAGGAACCCCACTATACCGTCAACCTTGGAGAGCAAGAACTGGATTTATCTTTGCATTGCCCGCCCCAGCTCCAGGCCTGGCGTGCAGTGGGCCTTCCAGGATTGTTTAGGGGAAGCACAGACAGAGAGGAAAAAGTGTCCTATGTCCAGCAGGTGGAATTCCAGACGTTTTCCCCCCAAGCTTTCTTTAATGGTGTCCGATTGCCTTTTGGAAAAGAAGAATCCACAGCTCACCCAGGGGCCTCAGCGATGCCCTTGACGAGGCTTTTCACCAGGTTTTTCATTAAGGGAGGAGGAACCAGCGGCTGATTTGCAAGGATGTTTGTTTGCTCGGCTATGTGTTTATTGATGGCTTATTTGTTTTTCCGTTTGTCTGCTGTATGGTTCCTTTAAAATATCCAGAGAAGGAAACCATTATACATAAAGAAATTTGAATTTTTGAATGCCCGCTTTCCCATCTGAAATGTCACTTGCACGTTAAGTCTGTGTCCCTGAGTTGCTGTGGCAACCTCTGCAGCACTCTTTGCCGGGGTGACAAAGGGGCCCTTTGTTAGCCAGGAGGCCAGGTCTGGGTGCAGGGACATCCTATTCAGCCCGTGGCAACAAAGGAGCACACGTCCCACTCTCCGAGCAGGGCAGCCGCCCGCCCCATTATGCCTGCACTGTTGACAACCTTCTATGGGAAAAACGGGAAAAGAAACCCCCTATTATTGGCATCTTTGAACCAAAGTTGTTTTTTTTTCTTTTTCTCTTTCTGTGCTGCTTGCTGTACAAAAACCCCTGCAAAGGGCCCCACTCGTGCTCCTGCAAAGAAAAACACCAATTGTGAGGCCTCCCTGGAAGAGGGATGAGGCGCCTAATCTTAATTGAATCTCCTAAACTTGGTTATAAAATGGTAACTCTTGCAGCAGTGGGTGAGAGATGGGTTGTTCAAATTTTAGCAAGCAGCCAGGCCCTGCCTTAAAAGTGGTCCTGGTGGCCCCCTGGCTCTGGAGTAGGCTCTAGACCCAAGGGCAAGGGGTTTGCTCTAGACCAAGAGCAAGGGGCTTGCACGAAGGGCAGGGCCCCCCTGTGCTGGGATGAGATCTGGGGCTCAAGTGTCATTCAGCCTTGGACTCTCCTTCCCTTTCAAAGTTGAAGCCCGGTGGACAAGCCCAAGCCGGCTGAGCTGGTCCGGTGAAAGCAAGGCTGGGGCCCAACACCTCGACTTCAGGGCCTAGGCTTTTCAAGGTCACGGGCTAGTGGAGAACAGCCCCAGGCCCAGGCTGCAGCCCACTGCCCTCCTTCCACTCACAGAGCCATGGAGTTCCACCCCCTGCCACCTACAGGTTAAATCCATTTGAAGCTCTTAGAGCGCTTTTTCCTTTCCTCGATCACTGCTCCCACCAGAACCATCTTTCGTATTTCTCTCTCCGATGCAGTGCTGTATGTGGATGTTATGACTGGGAGCTCCGACCTCGCCGGGAATGGTGTCTGTCTTACTCACTGTCCATCAGGTGCCAGCGCAGAGTCTAGCACACAGTATGTACTCAGAAAGGATTTGTTGAACTAGTAAATCATGAGTG
The DNA here is from genome assembly GCF_054644295.1 of Miniopterus natalensis. Lineage (NCBI taxonomy): Eukaryota > Metazoa > Chordata > Mammalia > Chiroptera > Miniopteridae > Miniopterus > Miniopterus natalensis. The sequence continues at coordinate 6,237,316 of NC_142087.1, forward strand.
AATGAGTCTGTAGTATCAGTATGGACTCATTTCATCCTATCTACCCCTCCTTGAGGTTGAAGCCATTTTCCTCGTTTAATTCTATTCCCTGCTGTCTTCTGTTGCCAGGTCCAGGGCTAGGTCAGGCTACCAAGGCGGCAGCTGTGGTCCCTGCTGAGAGGGGCTGCATTCAGACAGGTGTGTGGGCAGTGAGGGCGGTGAGTACCCAAAGGGGGTTACCCAGACGCTGTAGGAGCCGGGGGTGGAGGCTGCAGGAGGCAATAAGGAAGGATGTAAGGAGTACAGAAAGAATCCCAAACCAAGGAATGACCAGGAGCTGCCTGAGCAAAGAAGAGTGCTTCAGTCAGAAGGAACAGCCAACGCAGAGACACAGCGGTGTGAAGTAGCCTGCTATGCACAACCTTCCCCGCTCCCATGAAGCGGGTTATTGGTAGAGACTACAAGGCATAGCAGGGAAGGGCCTGAATGCAGCTGGAGAGGCAAAGCCAGAGGGAGGACCCCATGAGCCAGGCTTAGGAGCTTGAGGCCAAGGGGACCATGCAGTTGGATAGGCTGTGTACTGTGTAAGGGGAGTGAGTGGAGTTGAAATCCAGCCTGCATTTGACTTGCTAAGCCCTGTGGCCATGGCTGAATCCTCCCACTTAAAGAGGGAGCATGGTCAGCTTGCAAAGGCATCAACAACTCAGGTGTCTTTTCCCCGGGGTGGGCAAGTGTCCTCTGTCCAAACTCCAGACAGAGTGTATTGGAGGGAGGAGGTACCAAGTCCAAAAGGAGGCTGGGGAAGAATCAGGATAAATGAGAAGGCCTTGGAGATTCATTAGGGGCCACTTGGGCTGCTGGTGATGTCTGAACACGCACTCACCCCCCAAATCTGCCCAGATCTCCAACCATCTGCACCAGTGGGTGAAGGCATTTGCAAAGGAGCAGTGGAAACTCTCAGCCTTCAAGTCAATTCTAGATTAAGAGAGAAGGCAAGGCAGGATGGGGAAGGAGAAAGGGAGGAGGTAGTTCTGGTTCTAGAGGTCTCCATGGGATGGGGTTGGAGGAACAGTGAGAAGGCTGAGGATGGTACAGAGGCCTACAAGTTGGACATATTAATTCAAGATGGGCAAGTGGCAGTACTAAGGGGGAGACCATCTCTAGGGTGTGTCCTTTGCAGTGAGGACAGGATGGTGTTTGGAGAAAGGGAAGACCAGAAGCAGAAGGCTGGATGGCCTGGATCCCATGGTGGGAGGGTAAGGCTTCAGGCCAGCAGCTGGCCTCGGGATGAGAGAGCAGCCAGACCATGATCCCCTCAAAGAAGGACAGGCGTGGAGTCTGCAGTGTGTTCCAGGTGCCCAGCCCTGCTCCTCACACATAGTAGATGAACTATAAATATTTGTTCCATCAATGACTGAATTGATAACATCAGTGATCAAGATATCCTGAATATCATCTATGAATGTCTGAGAGGTTTGGAAAGGAAGGAAGCAGGTAAGGGTGTGCCAGGGAAGGAGTCTATTTGGAGAGTATGCATCTTTTAGGGTAACATTAGATGCTGTAACAAACACCCCCAAATTTCAAAGGCTTAACCTCACTAGAGAGTCCAATCTAGATGTTCCTCCTTTGGCTGATAGCTTTCCTCCATGTGGTGATTTAGGTATCCAGGCTTCCTCTATCTTGGGTGCCGCCATCTCTGAGGGTCTTGGAGTCCTTTGCCTCGAGCTAGCAGACAAAGGCAGGGACAGTGAGAAACCCCAGCTGCTTCTAACCGGGAATTGACACATTACTTCTGCTCACCTTCCCTCAATGAGAACTAGTCCATGGCTAACTCTAGATGCAAGGTAGGCTGGGAAATGGAGTCCCAGGCTGGAAAAATGCCTTCTCAAAACAATGTTACCCCATGGATGGGGTAGCACAGATTTTGGGGGCACCTACATAGGAGGTGACAGGTATGTGAGGAAACTGGAGCTTCAGGGCCAAGGACATGAGCGCCACCAAGTGAGCCTTGAATTCAGCTCTTGGCCTTGCTTGAGATTCTATCTGGGACATGAGATGAGTTGTGTGGGGGGGAAATGACCATCTCACTGAAGGCTGTTACTTTGACCCTCACTTGGCTTGGGAAATGGAGCTCATCAGCTCAGTATTCCTTTTTTTAATTATACACTATTATTAAATGTACTGGGATAACATTAGTTAATAACATTATATAATTTGCAGGTGTACAAAACTATAACTTAACATCTGTGTATTCCTTCAGTTACCATATAATGCACCCTCATTTTTTACAGATGAGGAAACAGGTTCAGGGAGAGTGCGTTAAGCAAAGTCAAGCAAGGTGAAGCCAGAACTGGAACCCAGAGCATCTGTGCTAGCTCCTCTAATCCACTGCATCTAAATTAATTCTCCAGAATGCCACCCAGTCTTTTGTGTATTCTAGAAAAACAGCATACAGCATATCACATCAAAACACTTTCCTCCAGCAAGGAGGGGCAGCAGCCTGTTGCCCTCAGGCCTGGGCGTTTTCTTTCTGGACAGTTGGGAGGAGGGGCTCAGCCCCTGTGGGCGGAGCTTGGCCAGGCTCACCCTGCTGTGTCAGGAATTCTTCCACTATTGCTCAGCAACTGGGTTACAAAGTAAAGATCTTTGAACGTGTTTTTAAACACTATCAACTCTGCCCTGTGTTTGTTACATTTCCCTTTGACCTGAAGGTGGACCCAGACATCTTTTTCCATCAAAAATTCAATGAGACCCTTACAAAGTGACAGTGGCTTAAATAGCAGGATTTATGATAAGATTTCCCCCACACCCTCTTTTTTTTCTTTCTTTCTTTTTTGGCCCAGCACCAAAAATCCAAGGCCAAAAAGGCAACCGATCTCAGCTGCTTTGAAACAGGCTGTCAGTCCAAAGCTTGTTTCACTTTGGACATTGTCTTTGGGCCTCATATTAAATGAATATACACACGAGGATCTGTAATTCCAGTGCTTCACTGAGTGTCCAGCACACAGCCAGTTCAGTAAACTTAGGATGGAAAACCGTTTCTCTGAGCCTCTGAAAGGCAGCAAATTCGAGTTGGCAGAGAAAACTGTTATTTGTGGTTGTCCCATTTACATGCAAGCTGTCTCACATTGCCTTAAAATTTATAAACACACTGACATGGAGAGTATCCCCAGTGCCTAGCTCAGTGTGGATTGGAGTTAAATAATCAATAAATCATTTGTTGAATGCATGAACCAGTTATGTAATTAATGTTTCAAGATGGGCTTTCACGAATCATATTTCCTGAAAGCAGGCTATGAGGGCAACTTCTCTGTAGCAAAGGGAACAAATTGCAAATCCGAGTATTGGAAGGTGCAAAGTGACGGCTCTGGGGCTTGTGACGCTCCACCCTGTCATCCCACCTCTGCTCTGCCCCTGAATCCTACCTGCCTGTGGCTCCCATCCCCCAAATCTTCCCCTCCTGGACAACCTTCCCCACTGCTATTCACAGTCTCCACCTAGCCTCCCACCCCACCCCCAGACTCCATAACCCCCAACCCCCCCCCCCAGTACTAGCCCTTCACCCCCCAGCTCCGGTGCCTAGCATGGTCTTGAGGTCACCTGGGATCACCCTCTGAGGGGAAGATGACTCCTCCTGGTCCTCATCACTCCCTTAAACAGGAGGGTCCAGGGTGGGCCACCTGGGTGGAGGAGTGGTAGAGGGGTATTTCAGCTCCTGGTACTAAGAACCTCCCCGTGGCCCAACCTGCCCACCTAGAAGCTACCCCACCTAGTGGGGGTTCAGTGAGGTGGATCCCTGCAGGTGGGGGCCATGGAATCTAAGACTCTTCTTCCCCCATCTAAGTACTTATTTAAGCCCTAACTTTACTCCTACCCCCGAATTAAAATTAATGATGTTAACCTTTTCCCTCATATGTATTTTTAAAGTTTTTCTTCCACATTGGTGTTTATCTTTTAACTTTGTCCCTGCTTTTGCTCTATAGAAATCTATCTTCATGCAATTAAATCTGTCAATCATTCCCTTTACTTTTTCTAAAGATCACCCAAATATTCCCTTGGTGGTTTTGGGGTTTTTTTTTTTCATACTGTATAAATTTAGGGATCATTTTTCTTTTTTCTTTCACCTTTGATCTATCTCTGAAATTTATTTTGGAGTAAGACCCAAGGATAGTTTCTCCAAATGGCTAGCCAAATGAGATACGATTTGATAAATAATTGATCATTTCCTCCCCCGTGGGAAATGCTAACTTTGTTGTATGCCCAGTGCACGTCTATCTCTATAGAGTCTATATCTACACTCTACATTTGGAAGGAAATTGAGGTAGATTGCAGAAATGGCCCCTCCTTCACATGTAGAAAAAAAATCTCTACACGTGGAGTAGTCAGTCCTGGGCTTGAAGCTCAGCCTTTCTCTCTGCTCACTGGGTGGTCTTAGGGAAACTAACATAACATCTTCTGACCCTCCATATCCTGGTCAGTAGAATGAAGATAATAACGCCTGGCTGTTGTGGGAATTCATTCATTCTTCTTCGTTCAACAAATATATGTTGAATGCCAGTCATACGCTTTGCACTGGTTTAAACCCTGGAACCCAGCACTGGTAAAACAGACAAAACTCCATGCCTTCGTAGAACTCACACTCTAGAAGAGAACAGACATAACAAAATACAATTATAAGAGCTAATAGTAAAGTGCTTAAAAGAAACATAAAGCTGGCAAATGGAATGGAGCAAGGGGATTATGTGTGAGGTGGAATATTCAGGGACAGACTCTTGTCAAGGTGGCATTTGACTGGGGCAGGTCAAGGGTGAAACAGAAAGATTGTTTAGATTTTATAGCAATTCAGAAGGGAGGTGACAGTGGCTTAGGACAGAGTGAGAGCTATGAGTACTGTAAGATTTTCTTTAAAAATTATCAGAATTCAGTTGCAATTAAGTTGCCATTGAGATTGAAGGTGGAGAAGGTTTGGGGGATATCAGGAATTCAGTTGGGACAAATTCCATTGGAGATGTCCGTTCAGTTCCAAGTGGAGAGAGCAGACGAATCCCTGGATATGTAGGTCTAGAGGGGAGGGGAGGGGCTCAGGGTGGCAATACAAAGCTAGGATTAAGTAAGAGAATCAAATGAAGTATTTAGGCCACTGTGAATCTTAGGAAAGAGACAGACAGGTCTAGTCTGGGCACTTGTCTAGGCTCACTCCCTGCTAACTCACTCCAACATTTCAAGGTGCACAATTTAAATGGATGCTGCTGCAAAATCACACATATTTACAGGCCTAAGTCCTTCCAGGCCTCTCAGAGATGGGTTTGAACAAAACGTGTCTATCAGGGGGACTGCAGAGCTTTCTCCAAATACCCGTTCCTGAGTTAGTTTTGTCCTCATAGATTTCAACTCAATGGATCTAGGTCTTCATGTTGTGAAAACTCCCAGATGGTTTTGGTGGACACCCCAAATATCATCCATTGGTCAGAATCTTGAATGTTAAACTCCTAATGCCAAGAATATTGTGCAAGAAGGACAGAAGTGGAAACAATCTGAATATCCAAATAGAGGTGGGTGTTCCCATCCCTATTTTATAAATAAGGGATCTGTAGCTAAGAGATTAAACAACATTCCAAAAATCACTTAGATGGTGATTGGTAGGATTCCACACGTTTTAAGGTCAAATTTATGTTCCTGTCAGCACACTGTGCTGCTGTTCAGTCACTCCTAATCCCACTGAGGAGGAGAAAGCTATCTGATGCTTCGAGTGACAGATACGTGTCAGGAGTAAGTGCCCCTGCCCTCTGAGCCAATTTTTCAGCCTGAAAGCGGTGAGGATTTAGCCAGTGCGTCTCCAATCCTGGTACAATCAGAAGACCCAGGAGGATGCCTGTGCCTCAGTCTCCACAGATGTGCTTTACTGGGTCTGAGTGAGAAACACAGCCTTAGAGGCAAAGTGCTAGCTGGCCCCAATCCTCAGATGTCCCACAGAGTCTTTCTCCCACTCCCCTGGGTGCCGGGCCCCAGGTCATGACCCTCTCCCACCTAAGCCCTGGTCCTTGGGGTCCTGGAAGGAGAGGGTTAAAGTCCTGAGAATGCAGGGGCTTTTTTCTCATGAGAATGGAATGTGGAGGGGAGTGAGCGGAGCGGGATGTGGCTGCCCGAGTTGAGCATGGCCATTGTTACAGAACAATTGACCCCCAGGAACAGGACAGCAGACGCTAATTATGGGGCACTTGTGTTGTCGTGTAATCGTGAGGCCTCTGTGACCATCAGCACAAGAAACTGAGCTCACTGGCTTGCTCTAGTCATAACTTTCCCTAAACTGCTCTGCTCAGGAGTTGGGAGAACTAAAACTGTTAACCCAGCGCCTCATGAAAGACAGCCCAGAGGTTCTCTACTTCTGGTCCTGTTAATATCACCCAGGAGCTGGACAAACATGCAGACTCAGGCCCCAATTCCAGAAACTTGGTGGGTCTGAGTGGAAATGAAGGTGGTCGGTTGAGATTCATAGAAGTCCAAATTCAACCCTCCTTGGGAGCTGGCAGAAGTCCCGCAACCTTATCGGAGCTTTCCAAGTACCCTCGGTCCCTTAGCGAGGGCTTCGGGGCCCTGCTTGATGTTGCCTGAACCTTGTGAGTTCCTAAATACATCCTCAAACACTGCCTGACCCCCAAGCCAGCTCACCAGGAAGAGCAAGACAGATGACTGTTTCTCTGCTCATGCAGAGCCTCAGATCTGGTAGGAAGACGCCACAGAGAGGACAATCACCGAAGCCTGGAGTGATGAGGGCCCTGAGGAGGGGAGGGAATGGAGGCGGCAAAAGACTTTATCCGAGAGCTCCCCAATCCCTGACCCCTGAATTAGTCAGGTGGCTCCATGCAAGAATCAGAAGCTATGGCAGTCCACCTTGGGCAAAAAAGATAATTGGCAGGCATGTTTGCTTAACATGGAAAGAGTTGCAGCTGGCCTCAGAAATAACCAGAACCCAAAGTTCAATGCCTCCAGAACTCTCTCTCGATGTGTTCTTACATACTGGCTTCCCGAGCCACCTCTCCACCACCAGTTCCCACCCTCACACCCTCCACGTTGCCCCCTCTGAAAGATGCTAAACCGCTTCCTTCAACTCCAATTTGAAAATTCCCAGCAAGGCTTCTGATTGCCCCAGCAGGCTCCCTGTCCCAGGCTGTGGTCCAGGGAAGTAAGCTTCAATGATTGACAGCCAAAGTGGGGAAAGAGGGTGGGGAGCCTCACCCCCAAAAAGAGGAATGAGGAACTAGGTAAAGTTTGTTCCCTGCAGCTCTTCACATACCTTAGTCCATTTAAACCTCACAACCACCAACAGCGACAGGTGGGCATATTCCCCATTTTGACGGATAAAACAACAACTAAGGCTCGGGAAGTTGAAGTGACTTTCTCAAGGTCACACAGCGAGCCAGTGGCAAAGATGGACTTCCTGACCAGGCCTCCCTGCATCCCAAGTCCACGCTCTCAGCTGCGTTGTGTTGAGCGGCACGTCGGATGCATGAGGGAGAAGTCTGGGGTCACTGCACTGATTGTCCAGTGTACCAAAGAAGGACGGGCGATCCTGGGGGGAAGCTGCACATGAGAATGGGCAGGGGAGCAGGGATCGTATTCTAGAGAGATGTGAATGTTAGACTAAACTTAGCCTCTTATTTAGGAGCCAGTGGGGAGCCAGTGTGGGTTTTTTTTTAAACAAGGATGTAATATTGGATTGGGTGCTAACTAGACCTCAAATGCTGGGAATTAGCCAGTCAGTGCCGAGAGAGGTAAGGTTCTCAGGGACCACACACTGTCCACAGAATCGTAGACTCAGCTCCTCCGTCCCAGCAGCTGTCTGTCAGCCACCCTCACCTGGACATCCTCAGTCCCTCCAGATTCTGGACTCAGTATAAGTAAGTCCCTCTTTAACCTCACAACAAGGGAGAAGTAGGTGTGATGGTCCTTGTCATGGGATCCTGGCAAGTAGGTGGGAATGTAAAGAACAGAGCTCCCAACGGAGTCAGAAGAAGGAAGGTGGGGCCAAAGGCTGTCAACAGGATTGGAGTTCAAGGCAGGACTCTGGGTTCAGAGGACAACACCCTTTTGATTTCTTTATCTTGAACAAAAATCCTGTTTGGGGAAGAAAAATCAACCCAAAATGACCTCAATCAATGCTGGTTTGGCATGATTCGGGATGGCACCTGACAGAATCAGTAAATAAGGAAGGCAGAGACATTTGACGGAGATTTAGTAATTATTGCTGGAGGTAGCACCTCTGAATTACAAGTGTCAGGTGTCTTCGTAAACAAGCCTTTGAAAGCTCACTTCAAAATCAATACAGGAAATGGCTGTCTGTGGAAATCATGCACAGACACCACCAGGACAAATTAAACAGCCCAACCTGACGTAATGGATCACTGTGGCTTGGTATAGAAGTGTCTGTGGTAGTGAGCACACAGATTCAAACATGAATGTATCTCGAATGCCTCAAGTGGATATGAGGACCAGGCTCTGCAGAAAACTGGCGGATGATTCCAAACACGGCTCTGTCCATGACAAAGACACTGATGCCCAAGATGCCTGTGAAGAGTTTGAATAACATTGCTTCTTTAAAAAGTAGAAAAAAGCAGTATATCAAATTAGTTTATAATCTGTAATGTAAATGAAATTATTCCAGTAAAATTTATAAGTAAATATCTATTTCAATGGGGATGCCCTAATGGGTTTTTTTAGTTTATCTTTATTGTTGAAAGTATTACAGATATCCTCCTACTTTTCCCCATTGATCCCCTCCACCGAGCATCTACCGCCCCCAGGCCTTCACCACACTATTGCCTGTGTCCACGGGTTATGCATTTATGCATATAAGTTCTTTGATTAATCACTCCCCACCCACTCTCCCACTCCTGCCTTCCCTCTGAGATTCATCAGTCTGTTCCATGCTTCCATGTCTCTGGATCTATTTTGTTCTTCAGTCTATTCTGTTTATTAGATTCCACATATGAGTGAGATCATGTAAAACTGAACCAAGAGGAATCAGAAAACCTGAATAGGCTAATAACAACTGATGAAATTGAAGCAGTAATAAAAAAAAAAACTCCCACCAAACAAAAGCCAGGGCCTGGATGGCTTCACAGGAGAGCTTTCTAATCCTTTAAGTTGTAGGGTTAGATAGTTTACTAAAAATTTTTGTTGCTTTTTGAGGTAGGCCTATAATGCTATGAACTTTCCTCTTAGGACTGCTTTTGCTTTATCCCATAGATTTGGGGTTGTTGTGTGTTTATTTTCATTTGTTTCCAGGAAGTTTTTGGTTTCTTTCTTGATCTTATTGGTAACCCATTCATTGTTTAAAAACATGCTATTTAGCCTCCATGTGTTTGAATATTTTTGAGTGTTTTTACTGTAGTTGATTTCTAATTTCATGCCATTGTGATCTGAGATGCTTGATATGATTTCAATCTTCTTGAACTTGTAGAGACTTGTTTTGTGTCCTAACATGTGGTCTATATTTGAGAACGGCCCATGTGCACTTGAGAGGAATGTATATTTTGCAGCGATGGGGTGAAATGTTCATAAATATCAATTAAATCCATCTGATCTAATGTGCCATTTAGAGTCACTGTTTCTGTGTTGACTTTTTGCCTGGAAGATCTATCCAGTGAAGTCAGTGGGGTGGTAAAGTCCATAACTATGACTGTATTGCTGTTGATCTCTCCCTTAAAGTCCTTAAGGTTATCATCGATAGGTCCTTATTTATTGCCATTTTAATTCTTTATGCCTATGTTTCTCTCTCTATTTCTCCTTATTACAGCAGTCCCTTTAACATTTCTTGCAATGCTTCTATTTCTACTTCTAATTACAACAATCACTATAACATTTCTTGCAATGCTGGTTTGATGGTGACAAATTCCTTTAGCCTTTTTGTGGTCTGGGAAGCTCTTTATTTCACCATCTATTTTGTATGATGGCTTTGCTGGATAGAGTAATCTTGGTTTCAGATCCTTATTTTGCATTACCTTGAATTCTTTATGCCATTCCCTTCTGGCCTGTAGAGTTTCTGATGAGAAGTCAGCTGACAGTCTTATGGGAGCCCCTTTGTAGGTAACAGATTGTTTTTCTCTTGCTGCCTTTAATATTTTCTCGTTGTCTTGAATTTTTGGCATTTTAATTATAATGTGTGTGGTGTGGGCCTCTTTGGATTATTCTTGTTTAGGACTTTCTGTGCCTCCTGAACTTGTGTGACTTTTTCCTTGACCAGGTCAGGGAAGTTTTCTGCCATTATTTCTTCAAACAGGTTCTCTAACCCTTGCTTACTTTCAACCTCTTCTGACACTCCTATGATATGAATATTGTTACATTTCATGTTGTCCCACAGCTCCCTTAGACTGTCCTCCTGTTTTTTGTTTTTTCTTTTTGGATCTCCAATTGAGTGATTTTTTTCTACTCTGTCTTCTAATTCACTGATCCGATCCTCAGGTTCCTCTAATCTGCTGTTTATTCCTTCCAATGTATTCTTTATTTCTGCTATGTCATTCTTCATTTCTGACTGGTCATTTTTCATAATTTCCATATCTTTTTTCATGCTGTTGAACATCCTTACAATCAGTAAGGATTGATTTCTATATCTGAACTCTATATCTGATTGATTACTTATCTCCACTTTTCCTCCTTGGTTATGAGGGTGCTCTCTAGCTCGTCTTCAGTTGCAGTTGATTATTCAGCATGGTTTTTCTATATTTTAGTTGTAATTCTAGTTTGGTCCCAGGAGAGTGTCAGTGTAGCTTCCACTCAGTCTGCCACCATCTTTAATCTCTGCCCTGTGGTTTTTGATATTTAAGTTGGCCAAAATTTTGGAGGCTGTTGTAAATTGGAAAGTGGATGGGGGGAGGGGGGCTTTACATTCTTGGTTGCCCTGTATTTAAATATATAGTATTGGATATTACTATGGCTATGGCACTTCCCCAGCTCCATGTTGCCTGAAGGGTTCAAAAAATATATAAAAATGTACCAACTTCTAGTTAAAGATGATGAATTGAACCCAAGCTATGAGGTCCGCTCCCCTTAGAAATTCCATTAAAGTGACAATAAAAGATCTAGCAACAGCAAATAAGGCCTATATTAACAGGGACTAAAAAGAGAAAAAACAACAACAATATTTTGGAAGCTGGAAAGCAGATGACAAGTGAAACTTTCTTAGCCTGGAACTAAGAAAGCTAGAGTCAAAGACAGCAGGAAGTAAATCCAAGAACAAACTTAATTTACACTCAATAATTCTCCCCAAATATCAGCCATTGTTATCAGGTTTCTCTGGAAGTAGAGATGAGGATTCAACTAAAAGTTGGAGGATTCTTTGAAAGTCTGTTTGAGAGACAGTTGGACAGCTCTACCCCATTCTTTCCCTGCCTATTCACACCCAGGCAGAAGACTGAATGTCTGCTCTCTGTGGAAGGAAACAAAAGAAGTAAACATATACATCCTGGATCTTGAAAGCCCCAAGCCTCTTCCCCAACTTAGCTGGCAGCACTCTGGTGGCCAACCCTTCTTCCTCCAGACAGAACACTGTCAAAGTCTTCTCTGGGGAGTCTGACCAGTGCAACGGGAAAGACCCTAAGATCCTGACATTGGGATTGCCCCCAGGAAATGGCCAGGCAAACCACCCAAAGTGAAACTCACAGCCAACAAGCTCCATTCATGCTTTTAAGGCTTCCAATAAATTTCTTAGTTCCCTATTATTAAATAAGTTCAGATACCTAAGTGCTACCAGACACCTGAGGAAAACCTTTAATGTGAAAATCAGAGAACAGAACAAAAAATGGGAGGATATGGTAGGCAAGATAATGCTCTTCCCCAATATGTCAAAGTCCTAATCTGTGCATCAGTTATATTACATGGCATATAGAACCTGTGCATAGTTATATTACATGGCACATTTGTGGGTTAAAGGTTGCAAATGCAATTAAGGTTGCTAATCAACTGATTTTGAGATGAGGAGATTAGCCTAGATTATCTGAAGGAGCCCAATCTAATCACATGCATCCTTTAAAAGCCAAGAACACTTCCTGGCCATGGGCAGAGGGAGATGAGAGATGAGATGAGAGATATGACATTACTGGCTTTGAAGGTGAGGAAGGGAGCTATGAGACAAAGAATGTGGGTGGCTTCTAAAAGCTGGAAAAGGCAAGGAAACAGATTCTCCCCTAGTGCCTCAGAAAGAAACATGGTCCTGCAGACACGATGATTTAAGCCAGTGGAATCGATATTATTCTATCCTACAGAATAAGAAGATCATCAATGTGTGTTGTATTAATTTGTTACAACAGCAAGAAAAACCAGTACCGGGGTGTTAAAGAAAGACACAGGATTCAGAAAGAAGAAAATCTCTTTTTGCAACATATTAAAGGAATGAAATAATGCAAGCATGAAATAAGCACAGTATTCTGTTTTTTAAAAAGCAACATTCTGAGAGCAAGAAAGTGCTGCTGAAGTTAAAAATTTGATAAGTGAACCTTTTTTAAAAAAAAGTCAACAGCTGGGCTCAGTCAGTGTGGCTTAGTAGTTGAGTGTTGACCTATGAACCAAGAGGTTACGGTTCAATTCCTGGTCAGGGCACATGCTCGGGTTTTGGGCTCCAGCTCCAGTAGAGGGTGTGCAGGAAGCAGTCAATCAATGTCTCTCTCACATTGATGTTTCTAGCTCTCTTCCCTCTCCCTTCCTCTCTCTC